>NC_077229.1:361762149-363231766 GCF_027887165.1 Monodelphis domestica
ATAAGAGGGGAGGTGCTGGGAAGAGTAGTAACATTAGGGAAAGGAAAGAGGGGAATTGACTAAAAGCAGAAAGTTGGAAGAGAAGGCAAGAGGGATTGTAGAAAAGTCAGAATCTAAGGAGAAAGTCAAAATGGAGGGAAATACATAGATAGTAATCATAACTGTGAATGTGAATAGGATGAACTCACCAATAAAAATGAAGTGGGTAGCAGAATGGATTAAAAACTGAAATCCTACCATATGTTATCTACAAGAAAAGCACTTGAGGCAGGTAGACATACACTGGATAAAGGTAAGAGGATGAAGCAGAATTTACTGGACTACAACTGAGACAAAGAATGCAGGAGTAGCAATCATGGTCTCAGACAAAGATAAAGCAAAAATAGATATCATTAAAAGATATATGGGAGGTAATTATATCTTGATGAAAGGTAGCATAAATATTGAAGAAGTATCAATACTTAACATATATGCACTAAATGAGACAGCAGTCAGATTTCTAAAGGAGAAACTAAAGGAGGTTAAGGAGAAAATAGATAGGAAAACCATACTAGTGGAGGACCTCAACCTTCCTCTATCAGAATTGGATAAATCAAACAAAAAAAATGAGAAAGAAGTAAGGGAAGTGAATTAAGTGTTAGAAATTTGGAGCTATTAGATATCTGAAGAAAAATAAATAGGGATAAAAAGGAATATACATTCATGTCAGCAGCACATGGCACATATACAAAGATTGAACATGCACTAGGTCATGAAAACTTTACAAACAAATGTGGGAAAGTGGAAGTAATAAATGAGATTTTCCAAACCATAATGTAATAAAAATCATAATCAATAAGGGTTTGTGTAAAGGCAGATTTAAAACTAAATAATCTAATTTTTCAAAACTGGTTGGTCAAAGAACAAATTAAAGAAACAATTACTGATTTCATTGAAGAGAATGATATGGCATACGACCAAAGAGATATTAAGGGGAAAATTTATATCCATAAGTGCATATATCAACACATTAAAGAGGGAAGAGGTCATGAATTAGGCATGAAAATTAAAAAAACTAGAAAGAGAACAAATTAAAAATCCCCAAATTAACACTAAATTGAAAATCATAAAAATCAAAGGAGAAATTAATAAAATTGAAAGCAAAAGATCTATTGAACTAATAAATAAGACTAGGAGATGGTACTTTGAAAAAATAAAGAAAATAGATGAAGTACTGGTTAATCTAATTTTTTAAAAAAGAAAAAAATGAAATTAACAGTATCAAAAATGAAAAGGGTGGCCTCACCCCTAATGAAGAGGAAATTAAGGTAATTATTAAGAACTATTTTGCCCAATTATATGGTAATAAATATGATAATCTAGGTAAAAAGGATGAATATTTACAAAAATATATAAATTACCTAGAATAAGAAAAGAGGAAATAGAATACTTAAACAATCCCATCTCAGGAAAAGAAATAGAAAAAGCCATCAAGGAACTCCCTAATAAAAAATCCCCAGGGCCAAGTGGATTCACAAGTGAATTATATCAAACACGTAAAGAACAACTAATTCCAATATTATCTAAGCTATTTGACAAAATAAGCAAAGAAGGAGTTTTATAAAATTCATTCTTTGACAGAAATATGGTACTGATTCCAAAGCCAGGCAGACTAAAAACAGAGGGAAAAAAAAAACAAAACTACAGACCAATCTCCCTAATGGACCTAGATGCAAAAATCTTAAAAAGAATATTAACAAAAAGACTCCAGTAAGTATCATGAGGGTTATTCATTATGATCACATTTATATCAGGAATGTGGTGTATGGGGTGCTCAGGGAGGAGTAATATCTTTGGTATGGAGGGCTTGTCGTGCCCTCCTAAGGCAGCTCTCCAACCTCTGACCCTCACCTGACACCCAGCTCTCACTTGTGGCTCCTAGTAGCTGCTAACATGCAGCAGCCTCCACATCCCAGGCAACGGCTTCGACAGGCCGGCTAAACCTTGTGAGGGTAGCCATCGGGTCGTCGTGGACCCCTGGTGAACTAGGGCTTTGCTCACCCAGCATGTGAAGACTGCTTTGGCTAAACAGACGGGAAGAAACCAATAAGAAGGTTCAATAGCTGAGATGGCGATGCAGCAAGGCACTGTGGAGTGCTTAGGGTGTATTGGAGCACAAAAGACAACACAGCCATCCAATGCAGCTGAGGAAGTCTCCAGGTGTAATGATTTTTTGTACCACTGGACCCAGGCTTCCAATGCTGAGAGAGTAGGACTGTCTCTGTGCATCGACTTTTCCATTTAAATCTTCATGCACAAGTGTCTGTGCATAAAAACTCACAAAGACAATAGTCATCCTCGGTTACCGAGAGACTACTACTACTACTACTACTACTACTACTACTACTACTACTATTACTATATCAGGAATGCAAGGATGGTTTAATCTTAGGAAAACTATCCACATAATTGACCATATCACAACCAACCTAACAGAAATCACATGGTTATCACAATAGATGCAGAAAAAGGAGACTTCCAGGTTAAGATGACTACAGTGTAGAAGCAGGACTCTTCCTCTCTTCACCACTGACCAATAGAGACTACCTCAAAAGGACAAAGAAACCAAGTTCAGATGAGCCACAGTAGGATGCAGCATTGAAGGTATGTGGAATTTCGACATTACCACTGTGTAAGGAAGTAAAATATCTCCTACCATATGAGAGTTGATCAACCCCACCCACCCCATCCACAGAGACAGAGTCAAAGTCAGTGATCTGACAAGACAGCAAGAATTAGTAAACCAAAGTCAAAAGACTGACAAAATAGAAGGAAACATGAAATATCTCACTGACAAAATGACTGACCAGGAAAACTGGTCTAGAAGAGACAATTTGAGAATCACTGGTCTACCTGAAAATACAGAAATAAACAGAAATCTTGTCATGATACTACAAGAAATTATCCAAGAAAAGTTACCTGATGTTCTTGAACAAGAGGGCAAAATAGACATTGAAAGAGCCCATAGATCACTCTCTACACTAAATCCTCAGAAGACAACACCTGGGAATGTAATCGACACTTTCAAGAGCTTCCAAGCTAAGGAGAAAATATTGCAAGAAGCCAGAAAGACACAATTCAGATATCAAGGAACACCAATCAGGATTACACAGAATCTGGCAGCCTCTACACTAAAGGATCACAAGGCTTGGAATATGATATTCAGAAAGGCAAGAGAATTAGGTCGACAACCAAGAATAACCTAACCATCAAAATTGAATATATACTTCCAGGGGAAAGTATGAGCATTCACCAAAATAGAAGATTTCCCAGTATTTGTAAAGAAAAGACCAGAACTAAGCAGAAAGTTTTATGTTCAAACACAAAAATCAAAAGAAACATGAAAAGGTAAATAAGAAAGAGAGGGGAAAGAAAAAAAAATGTTGTTGTTGTTTTTAATTTTTTTTTCTTTAAGGGCATCCATAAGATCAAATTGCTCATATTCCTATATGGAAAGATGTTATTTGTAACTCTCAAAAATTTTATTCACTATTATAGTAATTAGAAGAATTATTCATAGGTAGAGGTTGAGGTATTAAGTGGGAAAAGACTTGTTCAAGAATATTCATAGCCCCACTATTTGTGATGGCAAAAAACTGGAAAATGAGGGGATGCCTCCAATTGTGGAATGGCTGAACAAATTGTGGTTTATGTTGGTGATGGAATACTATTGTGTTCAAAAGAATAAGGAACTGGAGGAATTCCAAGTTAACTGGAATGACCTCCAAGAACTGATGCACAATGAAAGGAGCAGAACCAGGAGAACATTATACACAGAAACTGATACACTGTGGTAAAATCGAATGTAATGGACTTCTCTACTAGCAGTAATGCAATGATCCAGAACAATTCTGTGGGAATTATGAGAAAAATTGCTGTCCACATTCAGAGGAAGAATTGTGGGAGTAGAAACACTGAAGAAAAACATCTGCTTGATCACATGGGTTGATGGGGACATGATTGGGAATATAGACTCTAAATGATCACCCTAGTGCAATTATAAATAATATGGAAATAGCTCCTGTTCAATAACACATGTAAAACCCAGTGGAATTGTGTGTCGGCTGGGGTTGGGGGAAGGAGGGGAGGAAAGAACATGAATTATGTAACCATGGAAAAATATTCTAAATTAATTAAATACAATTTTCAATTAAAATAAATAAATAAATAAAATTACATACTTAAAAAAAGAGATGCAGAAAAAGTCTTTAACAAAATACAACACTTATTCTTACTGAAAACACTAGAAAGTATAGGAATAGATGGGCCTTTCCCATTATTTTGCAATTGAATATAATGGATTTCTCCACTAGCAGTAATGCAATGGTCCAGGAAAATTCTGAGGAAATCATGAGAAAAAAATGTTATTCACATTGAGAGAAAGTACTGTGGGATTAGAAATACAGAAGAAAAACAACTGCTTGATCACATGGGTTGATGGGGACATCATTGGGGATGTAGACTCTAAAAGATCACTCTATCACAAATATTAATATGGAAATGGGTCTTTATCATTGATACTGTAAAAACTGGTGGAATAACTCATCGGTTATGGGAGGAGGGTCAGAGGAAAGGCAGTGAAAGAACATGAATCATGTAATTATGGAAAATATTTAAAAATTAATTTAATTAAATAAATAAACTTTAATAAAAAAAAGAAAAATGGAAAAATCCTCTGGCAATTCAAAGACCTTCATGAATTAAAATTCCTCTACCTTTCCAAATTTCTTGCTTTTTATACTCTCCCCTCCTATTCTTGAATTCAGTGATACTGGAATTGTTGTTGTTCATGAAATAAAATATTCTTTTCTTTGAACACTAGGCATTTTCACTGGCTCTCCCCCATGTCTATAATGTTTTTCTTCATCATTTCTACACCATGTATTCCCTTGTTTCCCTTAAGTCACAAGTAAAACACAACCTTCTGTAATAATCATTTCCTAGTCCTTCTTTATTCTAGTGACTTTTCTCCATTAATTATGTAAAATTTAGCTTGTATATGGGTAGTTAGATGGCTTAGTGGATAGCATGCCAAATCTACAATCAGGAAGACTTACTTGCCTGAGTTAAAATCTGGTCTTAGATATTTAATAGCTATGTGACCCCGAGCCAGTCACTAAACTCTGTTGATCTCAGCTTCCTAATCTGTAAATGAGTTAGAGAAGGAAATGTCAAACAATTCCAATATTTTTGCCAAGAAAACTCCCAATGGGGCCATAAAGAGTCATACATGACTTTTAAAAATGGCTGAACAATAACAGCCTGTATACAGTTTGTTCACACATAGTTGTTTTCATTTTGTTTCTCTCATTAGATCGTGAATTCCTTGGGAGTACAGATTTTTACCTTTCTTTGTAACCTCAGTACTTTGTGTACAGTGCCTTGATGAATATTTATTCCTTGGTCAAGGAAACTCCATTGCTATTTTTAGTTTAAACCCCAAAGTATATGAAATATGCTCTAGAACATTCCTGAGAAAGATTTCCAGATTCTACATGGAAACTTTCAGAGATAAGAGATTTACTGGATGCTAAGGAAAGTTATTGATTACCTTTATATCTCTTATTATGAATTCCTCAATCCACTGGGTTAATAATAACTGTACCTATAATTTATGAAGCATGGTAAACTTCTGCCTATTCAACTGCCTCTAACTATCCCTGTTAAAATTTTTCTGCAACATATAATCTGATAGTGTCTACAGAGCATGGAGTTTAAGTGACTTTTCTAGTGGTTTGCAGCCAAATTAGAATTAGGACTTGAAATCAGGTCTTCCTGACTTCAAGATTAACTTTCTGTGTATTGTGCTGTATATATTCCCTCTCTGCTACTTGTAAAAAGGAATTATTTAATTTCTTTAATTTAATGGTGGACCTGGAGATCCTCTTACCATACAGAGTATCAGTGGCAAGCTGTCAGTTGATGACAGTTAGGAGAGTGAGTTGCTGGCAGTTGGTCAGTCAGTTAGGGATAGTTAGGACTCACAGTAGTGAGGAAGTTGGCTGCTGGGCATGAGTTGGTGATTGGGGGTAGGTTGCTGGTGGTATGGTTGCATTTAGTTATATAAAGCTGGGCTTGAGCTTACTGATGGGGCTTTTAGCTTAAATGTTTAAAGAGCTTTTTTGTCTCTGGACCTTGAGGGAGCAGGAGTTTGTCTCTGAGGCAAGGACAACTGTCAGTTAAACACTGGCATTTGAAGGATAAGCCTTATTTAAGGAGATCATGTGTGATGGCTGTTCATTTATTAGTGTAGATAAGTAGTTAGTGAATCATTTTAGGTAGAGTAGGTTAGATTAGGCCTGGTCTGCCAGGCAAGAAGAACCTGTCCTGAGAAGACAGTTAGAATAGGTTTTTAGGAAATTTTAGTTAGTATTACAAATTTTAGTTAGCATAAGGAATTTTAGGTATACTTATAGAGTACATGATAAATAATCTCTCTATCTTTCCCTCCTTTACTATATTCCCTTACTATCTCTATTTTAATTAGACTAAATTGTTCATTGTTAAAAGCTGCTAGTTTTCTTTCCTCAGGCTTAAAGGGATACTATTAATTTATAGATGTACTATATTTTCATTGAAACTTAAATTATTAAAAGCTACTCTCTTATTTTGTCAAAACCCCTATTTTAACTCTTACATCTTTCTATCTTGCACAGTACGGATGAGATAAAACTTCAATGCATTATTTTTACTTCTATCTTCTGGGACCAAGAAAATAAATCTCATATTTTTCTCCACAGCAATCTTTCAGATACTTGAAATACAGGTCACATATATTAGACTTTAAACTCAATATGTCCAAAATGACACATATCTTTCCTCCTAATCTTACCTCTGACCTTTTCTTTTATTGTAGAGGGCAACCTTCTCCCATTACCCCAGCCTTGAAACATAGGAGTCATTGTGGTATCCTCACTCTCTTACATACCCCTTATCCTATATTCCATATCCAAGCTATTGCCAAAGCCTATTGATTTCACCTTTGAAAACATATTTTGAATATTCTCTCTCTTACCCTTTTACACTCTGCCTTCCCTCTAGTGAAGACTCTGATCACTTCCTGTCTGAAATATTACAATGACCTTCTTATTGGTCTCTATCTGAAGTGTACACCCATCCATCCTCTTTCTAAAAATCAGATTTGATCATGTCATTCTTTACTTAACAAATTTCAGTGGCTCCCTATTATCTCCAGGAGTAAATAAAAAATATCCTATTTGACATTCAAAGCCTTTCATAAATGAATCCTCTTTAACTTTTCCATTCTTCTTACAGCTTAATCTTCTACACATCTTCTTTGATCCAGTAACTTTGGGCTCCTGGTTATACCATGAACAAGATGCCCTTCTGTGTCCAGTCTGCCCCAGGTATTTTCTTTCTTTTATGTTTTCTTTTTAAAGAGCTATAACCATATAATTGGATCTTTAAAAATGTATTTCTGAAGAAAAACTTCCTAAAATATAGAAAAAAAATTGTCAATATCAACTCAGGTTTACCATTATAATATGCAATTATTGTTCTATGCTATAATACTGAAATACTGTCAAGATCTCTTAAGATGTGTAGGATTTTTTGCCCCTGCAATGAATGATCCTAAAATACCATACCTCTTGAGCTTTTTGCTTTGTAAAGTAAGGCTTTTATTATTTTTTTATCCAGTATATCTACATCTAGAAGCTCTTTCCCATTACCACATTTTTAATCATATATATATATATATGCATATATATATATACATTCACATATATGCATATAGTATATAAATATATAACAATATAATATATAGCATAATATAATACATATAACTTCATATAAATATGTGATAAATTATAGTAAATCTACTAATCTAAGAGAAACAAATTCTCACATTAGTTTTGTCCAGAAATCTGTCTCATTCTTTTTCTTCCCCTTCTTCCCACCTCTTCCCCCTCCCCAAGAAGGGAGGCAATGTGATATAGGGTGTATATATATTTTCATACAGCCCATATTTTCCTATTAATCATGTTGTGAAACAAGACACATAGTATTTATACTAAAGAAAAATCGGTGGTGGAAATCAAGTAAAGAATGTTATGTTTCAATTAGTATTTTATACAGCTGATCCTCATGCTTGGAACACTCTTACTACTCTTCATTGACTAAAGATCTCAGTGCCTTCTTTTAAGTACTAAGTCTCTCCGAACCTCAGTTAATTCCGGTACCTTCTAATTTTTAATTATTTCTGATTTGTTCTGTATGTAGCTTATTCTGTACATATTTGTTTGCATGTTGTTCCTTCCTCCATTATGTTGAAAACTCCCTGAGGGAAGAGACTATTTTTTGTTTCTTTTTTGTATCCCCAATGCATAGTACAGTACCTGGCATGTAATAGTAAAATAAATATCTATTAATTCCCAACTCTTAATTATCCTCTTCACATTTATATCCCTGCCAAATTCTTCAATTGACACACATGTGGTAAGGTTTCAAGTTCCCTTCCCTATCCCTGTAGTCTACCTCTAGTTGTAGTCTAGCTTCTTATTATGGCTCTAAAGTACTGTGCCCAAGTGAACACACTTCTCTATGTGTGATCTGACTAGGGAAAGTTACAGAAAAATTATCTCTTCTTTCCACACACTGTGTTTAATTAATGCATTCTATTGAGGATTCCCTTAATTGGCTGACATTTCATAATATTAACATGATTTACATGTTTTACACATTACCCAAACTTTTGAAAAAAATTTTAAATGAGCTGCCATCTAGTAATATCACCTACATCCTGAGTTTTTAAAATTCACTATTTGAAAACAAATATAATATTTAACTTTTATCAGTATTACATTTCATGTTATAACATTTAGAACTTTGTTGAACTGTTGAGATATTTTGGGATCCTAATGTTGTCTAATGGGTTATATGATGGTAGCAAATCCAAGAAATACTGATTTACCAGGGAATATCAATTACAAAGATCCTTACTATATTCATTTTCGTCTTAGCTATGTGACTTCAACTCTTAAAAATAGCAATGATTACTGAAGCATGAATATTAGCTTCTCTGAAACAGATGACAAGATTTCATATGATCTCACAGATAATCCTAGAGACTTACTGCAGTTAGAAATGCATCTGCTTCTAGTCAATTAGGCAATAAGCTTCTCTAAAGTTAGTAAGTCTGCTAGTCAAAAAAACTGATATCTTATTCTTGGTCAGGCTAATTCTCTTTCCAATAAGATTTGAAATTATTTGCACAACAGAATAGATACCACTGTTTTCAAATTAGTAAATACAATAAGGATGAAAAGGAGAGTCATCATGTTAACAGAATGTAGAATTTTTCCTTTTACAAAAAGTTATGAACTTTGTATAATATGTCAAACTCAACATGAATCAACATTATAACCTTATAATAAAAAAGATAAAGACCAGGACTATTCAAGTATGAATTTAAAAAAGCAGATTAAGATGAGGAAGAATTGAGGGCATTAGGAATGGAGTTGGAATTTGACGTGGTTGCAGAACCCAAGGAATTGGGTGAATGAGTTGGGGAAAACTTATATCAGGCCAAGATAGCAAAGTAAGAAATACACAAAGCTTACCAACCATGCTCCAGAGTCACCACATAAAAACAAAAATACCTTAAGATGAATACTTGAGCAGGAGAATCAATAGAAAAAAGATGAAACAGTATTTCAGTTCAGAACATTCAGAGTCAGCAAGGAAGACTCATGTCACTGAGATACAATAGGAGAGCATTGAACAAACCTCATAGGACCTGGGATCTGATAGAGCATTAAAAGGAAGGGAAAGAGAAAATCCAGCTAGAAAAACTTCAGAAGGATAAGAACACAAATGAGCACAATATAGAAGAAACAGAAGTGAAAGCCAAGTGGCCCTGAAGAGTCTGGTGGAAACAAAGGTCCTGTTCAATCTAGTTCAGATAGCAGTGGCAGAAACTCAGCCCAACAAGGTCCAGCATCAGTAGGATTGGCAGAATTCTGAACCAGCTAAACTAAATAGATACAAGCCTTCACATGCCAGGAAAACCAGCCTACCTCAGCAGAGTGTTTATCTGAGATATAGACAGCTGATCTGATCCCAGGCACAGTACAAGTGTGGGATGGTACTCCCTCCACCCCAGGGATAAAACTAAAATTCAGCACACAGAAAATAAAAACCCAAATATGCAAAGAAAATTGCCTGATATAGAAAAAAAAAATTTCATCAAGAGAGATGACGGGGGGCAGCTGGGTAGCTCAGTGTATTGAGAGCCAGGCCTAGAGACAGGAGTTCCTGGGTTCAGATGTGGCCTCAGCCACTTCCAAGCTGTGTGACCCTTGGCAAGTCACTTGACTCCATTGCCTAGTCCTTACCACTCTTCTGCCTTGGATCCAATACACAATATTGATTCCAAGATTGAAAGTAAGGGTTTTAAAAAAAAGAGATGACTAAAATACAAACTCAGAAGAGGACAGAAATACAAAAATTAAAACATGTCAAGCTTCAAAGGGAAATATGAAATGATGTCAAGCAAAAAATGAATGCTTGGAAGAGTTCCAAAAAGGGATAGAAGAACAAATAATCAGAAACTTAGAAAGAAATTATAAAAGAAAATGACTTTAGGAATTGATAGTTTAGAACAGAAACTTAGAGAAGAAACAGTTTCCTAAAAAAAGGATACAATACTGCAAAAAGGAGAATAACTTCATAAGAAAAAAAAAGTGCTAAGTCTCAAAGAAAAAAAAATGTCTCTGAATATTAAAAATAAACAATTTGAAGCTAAAAACTTTGTGACAAAGCAGGAAATAATAAAAAAAAATTCAAAACAATGAACAAATTGAGGAAAATTGGAAATCTCTCACTGGAAAACAACTGACTTGAACTATAGATATAGGTGAGATAATCTAAGAATCAGTGGATTGAGTGAAAGCCATAATCAAAAAAGAACCTGGAAAACATATTGAAAGAAATTATCAGAGGAAACTTCTCCAATATTCTTGAAAAGAAAAGGGGAAAATAGAAACTGACAAAATCCATCTATCATGTCTTGAAAAAAATTCAAAATTTTAAAATTCCAAGATTATTATAGCAAAAACATAAATCCCAAGCCAAGGAGAAAATAATTTTACAAATCAGGAAAAAGCAACCAAAACATTCAAATATTGTGGAACCTCAAATGGAATGACATAGGACAGAGCAGAAGAATTAGAAAACATGTAATTTGAGATTCCACAAGGCAAAAATATTTAGGCTTGCACCAAAAAGTCACCTATCCATCAAAATGAGCATAATGCTATGGGGAAGAAATGGTCATTGATTGAAATAGAGGAATTCCAGGCATTCTTGATGAAACAACCAGATCTAAACAGAAAATTCAGTGATCAAATTTGACACTCAAGAGAAATAGAAAGAATTAAACATAAAAAAATCCAAGGGATGCAATGGAGTTAAAATAATCACATACATTAATGGGAAAGTGATGACTAGGATACTTAAGAGACTTATGGTACAAGACCTATCTAAAATACTTAAGAGATTTCAAGGTAATCAAGGGATACTGAAATCAAATTATTTACATTATTAGTAAGATGGTGATAATTAAAGTGATTAAGATATCTGTTATAGAGAACTTCCAGGTAAGCATGGCTGCAGAGTAGACATGGCTTGTTTCCTCTCCTCAGACTCAATGACACAGATGACCTCAAAAGACCCCCCCAAAAAAGCAACCATCCTCATAAGATCAGAGGGACCCCACACTAAGGTGCATCACTGAAGGTAGGTGGGATTCAGGTATCTCCACAATATAAGGGAATGAAAAGCTGACCCACCCTCCCCCACCCACCACACAACTGGAGCCAGAGTTAAAGTCAGCACTGGCCAGAATCAACAAGTGAGGGAGGGACATCCCAGGAGTAAACAACGGGCACCCCCAGATCTGGGGACCTGACTAAGACAACAAAGGACCCACTACTGTGAGTAGTAACACCTGAAAACCTGGCAGGCAGGCAACAGGAACTCAGATCATGGGTGCCCAGCACTAGTGTGCTAGAATAAACGAGTGTACAAAGGGATACCCTGAAGTGAGCAAGGGGAACCCATAAGTCTTGGGAGTTAACTAAGACCACCAAAGACCTACACCTGAGAGCAGTAACACCCAAAAAGCTAGCAGGTAGGGGAGGGCAGACCCTGGGCTCCCCCGGGAAGACAGCGCAGCTGCAGAGAACAGAGAAATTGCCTGAGGCTAAAGCCTTGATAATTAGACCCATACACTGAGAGCAAGTCCTCCTCACTCAGATTTCTGACTGGAAAGGAGAGAAAAAAACATAGAGATGGAAAACAATGCGCAGGAACAACCTCCCAACACCAAGAAAAGCAAGAAGAAGGGGGGTGACTCTAGATACATTTTATGGAGGGAAAATACAGAATAAAGAGGAAATAGAAGAGGAAACACAAACAAGTGCTCCAAAACTTTCCAAAAGAAATGGAAATTGTCCACAAGCTCTTGAAGAATTTAAATTGGAAAGTATCAAAAAGATGGAAGCCTCCTGGCATGAAAAATGGGAAATAATGCAAAAGGAACTCATCAATCTGAAGGATGAAAATACACAATTGCAGAAACAGCTTGAAGCCTCAAAAAGCAGAACAGACAAAACTGAAAAAGGAAAACCAGTCTTTAAAGGTCAGAAAAAGGCAACTGGAAGACAATGATCTTGCAAAAGAGCAAGAATTAATAAAGCAAAGTTAAAAGACTATGAAATTAGAAGATAACATAAAATATCTCACTGACAAGGTGACAGAACTGGAAAACAGAGGAAGGAGAGACAATCTGAGAATCACTGGTCTACCACAAAAGCCAGAAATAAAAAGTAATCTGGATATCATAATACAAGATATCATCCAAGAAAACTGCCCAGAGATTCTAGAACAAGGGGGCAAAATAGGCATTGAAAGAGTTCATAGAACACCCTCCACACTAAATCTCCAAAAGACAACTCCCAGGAATATAATTGCCAAATTCCAAAACTTTCAAGCAAAAGAAAAATCTTACAAGAAGCCAGAAAAAGACAATTTAGATAAAAAGGAATGCCAATCAGGGTCACACAAGACATTGAAATTTCCACACTGACTGACTGTAAGGCATGGAACATGATATTCAGAAAGGCAAGACAGCTGGGTCTTCAACAAAGAATCATCTATCCATCAAAGCTGACTATATATTTCCAGGGGAAAGTATGGGCATTCAACAAAATAGATTTCCAAGTATTTGTAAAGAAAAGACCAGAGCTCTGTAGAAAGTTTGATATCCAAACACAAAGAGAAAGAGAAACATGAAAAGGTAAATATGAAGGAAAGGGAAAAGGAGAAAAATCTTAGCTTTTTCTTTTATTCAAACTCTCTTCTATAAGGATGACATTTATATCAAAATATATATATTAATATGGGGGGAAATGTAATGTGTAACTCTCAAAAATTGTATGCATCATTAGAATAGTTAGAAGAATCATGCATAGGGAACAATTGGGGCATTAAGATGATATGGAGAAAGGGGGGAAGAAAGAAAAATGGAGGGGGGAATCATTGATGGTACTAAGATATACTTCAAGAAATAGAAAAAAAACTGAATAGAATAATCTTTCTCACACAAAGATACACATGGGAAGGGGAGGGGAAGAAATATCCTATAAGAAGGAGAGGAAGAGAGTGATAATTGGTAGTACTTAAACCTTACTCTCAGTGAAATCGACTCTGAGAGAGAAGAACATCTAGATCCATTGGGATCTTAAATTTTATCTTATCCAACAGGGTAAGAGAGAAGGGGAAAATAAGGATGGGGAGGGTGGAGGGAGTATAAAAAGGGAGGGAAGGAGAGGGAGGAGGAAAGTTAACAGACCCTAAAAAACAAACAAACAAACAAAAAACCCCCAAACCAACCAACAAACAAGAAGGGAACAAAAAGGGAGGGGCTAGGAAGGGAAGCATATCAAGGGAGGGGATTAGGGGGACTAATTTAAAGTAAATCACTGATTTAAATGGTTATAGCTAAAGAAGAAAGGTCAGAATTAGGGGAGGATATCAAAATGCCAGGGAATCCACAAGTGACAATCATAACTTTGAACATAAATGGGATGAACTCACCCATAAAACGTAGATGTAAAAATGGAGACCTGAATCCAGGACTTCAATCCCCAGAAGTCCTTGCTCCACTTCCCCAGAATGCTTGTAATCTCACTGAATTCTCACCTGGGCCAAGAGCAAATTATGATATAAAGGGTCTCCACTGTGGGCAGGGTCTCTTCTCTTCCTGTCTACACTGGCAAACAGACAGGTCTTTCATGATGTAGGTGAGGTTGTCTATGCATCTCTCTGGCCTAGACACCTGATTTTCTTACTTGTATTTTTCTTAAATTCTCAACCTTTAATAAACCTCTAAAAATATCATACTCCTTGCAGATAGAAACTAATTTCTTCCTGCCTCAGTTTCCCTAAATTTTATCTGTTACAGTTTTGGCGACCACTAGATTGGATGAGAACTTCTCAAATTTTTTAGCCTAGAAATTTTTTTAAGCCATGTTTCTTCAAGATGCTTTTTTAGAAAACCATCTTGATCAGCTCCTGCCGGCAGCCATCCACTTTGGACATTCTTGATTCAATATCAATCACCTGGTCACAGCCCTTCTGGCCCCACTACTGTTGCCTGTAATCTGGAACTTTTTGATTGATAAGGCCCACTCTCTCCCTGCCCTGCCAACCCTGGCTTACCACTCTGGCTCCCGGCCCTGCTTTCCTGCCTGCAGCCATCAGCTCCACACCAGTTTGTTGTTTAACCCAGACTGCAGCTCACCTGCCCACCCTGGTGCTCTCTCTCGCTCATCCTGTCCCTGTTCAACCCAGATCATTGGAGCAGATCCCCCAGGACTCATTTCTACCAGCTGGTAAAAATGGGGTAATTTCCCTTAGGCTAAGATTAGCCACGTGGACTGGGGCAGGAGGAGGTATTATAGGAGGGGACAGAAAAAAAAATGAGAGAAGAGACTTACTAACAGGAACTTAAAAACATGGCTATTTTACAAGGATATCTTTTAATTGCATTGATCCTTTTATTGACATCACCTGTTGTCAGGGAGGAAATTCAGCTCCCTACAACCATTTAGCTAACTTTGGGGAGGCAGCTGGGTGTCTCAGTGGACTGAGAGCCAGGCCTAGAGACCAGAGGTCCTGGGTTGAAATCTGGCCTCAGATACTTCCCAGCTGTGTGGCCCTCGATGGTTCCCTTAACCCCCATTGCCTATCCCTTACCACTTTGCCATCAGAAAATAGACATCTAAATGAATAATTTTTAAGAAAACCTAAGGAACTTTAAAGACTGGAGGTTATATAATTTAGGGCATTTCAGACTCCAATGTCTTACACAAATCTCTGTATTCTATTGCATTTTACTCATTGCTTTGTTTAAGGTTTAACTTTGTGATTTTAAATTCATATATTACTACATTCAATATTATTCTGTTACACTGAACTATTTTAATGTACTGAGTTTTGACTACTGTTAAATTCTGTTGCTTTTACCCTATAACCATATTGAACAAATATCATTGTAATTAAGCCCATATATGGAAAAAACGGCTTTTCTATTTTTGCCTTTGTAAATGGTCACATAGAGGATAGATGGGCTTCATCAGAACTGGTTACAATTGCTATAACAACCTTTGGAAAATGTTCTAAATATCTCAAATTGATTTTAAGGGTTTTTTAAACATGATTCTTGGAAATTTTCTTAATCTTTGGTTATTTTGCCTGCTCCAACCACGAGGTAAGGCTCCTTCTAGTAGCTGAAGTGAAATGCATTTTATAACCCCCAACCTTCCCACATTTCTAAATATGTGAATGGAAGTTGGGGCAGTTAATCTCAGGGCATTTGTATCCCTAAAAAACGCCTCCAAAAAAGGAGCACCTCTCATTTATAACTCTTCAGCTCACTACTTTACTTCCACCAGAATGATCTCTAGATTTCTTCATTATGTTCTAAACTCAAAATGACTTCTACTTTGTTTAAAAATATGTTTATTACCAAGGTTGAAAGATTGCTACATTTGTAAAAATTGTAACAAATATCCATCAATTCATAGCTTTAAAATGCCATACAGCAACTTATGTGAAATATAATAGTGTGTATGTTTGGTATTGTAATTAATTGAGATATTGAGAATTTTGTGGATATTGATATCTACAAATTTGTAATACTGTTCTTTAAAAATGAAAAATGTTACCTTTTTCAATTCATTTGCTCATACTTACAGTGGATCATGGCCAGATATGAAGAGGAAGTGGATCTCATTTTTGATGAGAAAGCCTTGTATTCTGTATTTTCTTAGCTGACACAGTGTGTCAATGATTATAAATTTCATTTTTATTTTTAAAGCTCTTTTATTATATTTTTCTTGCATGTGTAACATACTATTTCAGTTTTTTTTTATTTTTCTCTCCTTTTTTAATTTTCAAGCACATGTCACCAGCATTAAGATTTTCTTTAACTTTTTGATTTTTCAGTACTATAAATTTAATATACATTTGCTAATGCATGCCCCAGAATCTTGGGACTATAAAAATGATGCCACTAATTATTTAATATAAATTATGGGACTTTACTTAATAATTCTGTCTGATTCCAGGACAAGATACACACAAAAGAGCCATTGCACAGTGCCAAAGAAGTTAAACTGCATAGTGCCAATTGAGCACAAGGTCAAAGAGACCAACCAATCCTGGTGGGATTGATGTAATTTTGAGCCTAGATAAAGACTTGAATGTGTTTTGGGTTCCAGGTTGCTGCTGCTTAACAAGTGTTAAAGGCAGGTCTTCCTTGTTCCACATTCTACCAAGTATCTCAACCTTGGCTCCTATAATCTGGTCTCTTTTCTGTCTTTCATAATGTGGTACCTTTATGTAGTCCTGGCTACTGACTGGGTAAATGCATCATTGATTAGATCATTTTAATTGGGCCCTCATTCAAGGACCTGTTATAGATTTATTTTTCTTTTACTTGGAATTTTTACAGTAAGGCTTTGATACTCTATATTTTCATCCCATACTTTCTTTTTTATTTGGATTTTTCTGATATCTTTTTAATTTCTCTTGCCAAGTGATTCATATACCTCATACCTCAGCCATGCATCCCTAAGTGATCCTGTATTTTTCAATCACTCTCTTAACGGTGTAATGTAAAAAATATCATTATTTTAAATTGCCAAGTTTAAATTCCTTTTGAGAAGAATTTTAGGTAAAGAAAGATACTTCCCTGAATGCTACTTCCCTGAATACAGAAACTGAACTGTTGGAGAAAACATCATGAAGATGCCTCCAGATCACAAGCTGCACAAAAAAGAAATCCAAATTGAACTTTGGGTGTAGTTGATTGAACATTTATTTGTATGTATACTTTCATGCCAAAGGGGACTGACCCCTAACTGGATTTTTGTCAATGCATCCAGCCATTATTGGTTTGTTTGTTTTTTTTCTTCTTTTATCCTCAAATTATTGTAATCTTTAAATTGATTATGTTTTTATGATCCTTTGGGGAAGTCCTTCCCAGAGGTTCAAACAGGGTAATTTAAAAATGGAGACTTGAATCCAGGACTTCAATCCCCAGAAGTCCATGCTCCACTTCCCCAGAATGCTTTGTAATCTCACTGAATTCTCACCTGGGCAGAGAGCAAATTATGATATAAAGGGTCTCCACAGTGGGCAGGGTCTCTTCTCTTCCTGTCTCCCCTGGCAAGCAGATGGGTTTTCAAGATGTAGTTGAGGTTGTCTAGGCCTCTCTCTCTCTGGCCTAGACACGTGCTTTTCTTATTTGTATTTTTTTTAAATTCTCAACCTTTAATAAACCTCAAAAAATATCATACTCCTTGCAGAGAGAAACTAATTCCTTCCTGCATCAGTTTCACTAAATTGTTACTGTTACATAGATGAATAGCAGAATGGATTAGAATCCAAAACCCTACCATATGTTGTCTTCAAGAAACACACATGAGGTGGGTAGATACTCACAAGGTCATAATTAAATGATATAGACAGATAGAAAGAAGGCAGGAGTTGCAATCATGATATCTGACAAAGCCAAAGCAAAAATAGACCTGATTAAAAGGGATAGGGAAGGTAAATATATTCTGTTAAAAGAAAGTATGGACAATGAGGAAATATCACTAATCAACATATATGCACCAAATG
Organism: Monodelphis domestica; assembly: GCF_027887165.1. Lineage (NCBI taxonomy): Eukaryota > Metazoa > Chordata > Mammalia > Didelphimorphia > Didelphidae > Monodelphis > Monodelphis domestica. Next base: position 361,780,399 of record NC_077229.1, read on the forward strand.
GTATAGCACCCAAATTTCTAATGGAGAAACTAGGTGTATTGAAGGAGGAAATAGATAGTAAAACCATATTAGTGGGAGACCTGAACCAACCACGATCAAATTTAGATAGATCAAATCAAAAAATAAATGAGAAATTGGTAAAAGAGGTGAATGAAATCTTAGAAAAATTAGAGTTAATAGACATATAGAGAAAAATAAATAGGGACAAAAATGAATATACCTACTTCTCAGCACCACACGGAACATTCACAAATATTGACCATACACTAGGACACAGAAACATGGCATACAGGTGCAGAAAAGCAGAAATAATAAATGCAGCCTTCTCAGATCATAAGGCAATAAAAATAATGATCATTAAGGGTACATGAAGAGCCTAAATAAAAATTAATTGGAAATTAAATAATATGATATTCCAAAATAAGTTAGAGAACAAATCATGGAAATAATTAATAATTTCATTGAGGAAAATGAAAATGGTGAGACATCCTTTCAAACCTTATGGGATGCAACCAAAGTACTACTCAGAGGAAAATTCATATCCCTGAGTGCATATATTAACAAATCAGGGATGGCAGAGATCAGTGAATTGGAAATGCAAATCAAAAAACTTGAATGTGAACAACTTAGAAACCCCTAGAAGAAAACCAAACTAGAGATCCTAAAAATTAAGGGAAAATGAATAAAATCAAAAGTGATATAACTATTGAACTAATAAGTAAGACTAGAAGCTAGTACTTTGAAAAAACAGACAAAATAGACAAAGTACTGGTCAATCTAATTACAAAAAGGAAAAAAGAAAAACAAATTAACAGCATCAAAGATGAAAAAGGGCACCTCACTTCCAATGAAGAGGAAATTAAATCAATCATTAAAAACTACTTTACCCAAATATATGGCAATAAATATACCAATTGAGGCAATATGAATGAATATTTATACAAATATAAATTGCCTAGACTAATAGAAGAAGAAATAGATTTCTTAAATAATCCCATATCAGAAAAAGAAATCCAACAGGCCATCAAAGAACTTCCTAAGAAAAAATCCCCAGGGCCTGATGGATTCACCAGTGAATTCTATCAAACATTCAAAGACCGACTAATCCCAAATCTATACAAACTATTTGACATAATAAGGAAAGTGGGAGTTCTACCAAATTCCTTTTATGACACAAACATGGTACTGATTCCAAAGCCAGGCAGGTCAAAAACAGAGAAAGAAGACTATAGACCAGTCTCCCTATTGAATATAGATGCAAAAATCTTAAATAGGATACTAGCAAAAAGACTCCAGCAAGTGATCAGGAGGGTCATTCACTAGGATCAAGTAGGATTTATACCAGGAATGCAGGGCTGGTTCAATATTAGGAAAACCATCCACATAATTGACCATATCAACAAGAAACCAACAAAAATCACATGATTATCTCAATAGATGCAGAAAAAGCCTTTGATAAAATACAACAACTATTCCTATTTAAAACACTAGAAAGCACAGGAATAGAAGGGCCTTTCCTAAAAATATTAAACAGTATATATATATATATAAAACAATCAGCTAACATCATTTGCAATGGGGATAATCTAGATGCATTTCCAATAAGATCAAGAGTGAAAAAGTTGTACACAGAGACTGATACATTGACTTCTACATTAGTCTCAATACAATTTCCCTGAACAACCTGCAGGGATCAAGGAAAAAAAAAAACTACCCACAAGCAGAGGACACATGGTGGGAGTAAAAACACTGAGGAAGGACAACAGATTGACTACAGGGGTGGAGGGGATATGGAGGAGAGACTGAATGAACACCCTACTACAGAAACCAAAAGCAAGGAAATGGGCGCGGGTTGAGGATGCATGTGACACCCAGAGGAATTATGCATTGCCAATGGGAGGAGTGGGGTGAAGGGGGAGGAAAAAAAGTGATCTTTGTTTCTAATGAATAATGTTGGAAAATGACCAAATAAAATACTGTTTAAAATAAAAAAAAATAAAATAAAAAAGATCAAGAGTGAAACAAGGATGCCCATTATCACCTCTACTATTTAACATTGTACTAGAAACACTAGCAGTAGCAATTAGAGATGAAAAAGAAATTGAAGACATTAAAATAGGCAAGGAGGAGACCAAGTTATCGATCTTTGTGGATGATATGATGGTCTACTCAAAGAATCCTAGAGAATCAATGAAAAAGCTAGTCGAAATAATCAACAACTTTAGCAAAGTTGTAGATTACAAAATAAACCTGCATAAGTCATCAGCATTTCTATATATTTACAACACACCTCAGTAGCAAGAATTAGAAAGAGAAATCCCATTCAAAATCACCTTAGACAAAATAAAATAGCTAGGAATCTATCTCCCGAGACAAACACAGGAACTATATGAACACAACTACAAAACACTCTCCACAAAACTAAAACTAGACTTGAGCAATTGGAAAAACATTAAGTATTCATGGGTAATATGAACCAATATAATAAAAATGACCATCCTACCCAAACTTATTTATCTATTTAGTGCTATACCCATTGAACTTCCAAAAAATATTTTACTCATTTAGAAAACAAAATTCATTTGGAAGAACAAAGTATCAAGGATATCCAGGGAAATAATGGAAAAAAAAATACAAAGGAGGGTGGCCTCACAGTCCCAGATTTCAAACTCCATTATAAAGCAGTGGTTATCCAAACAATTTGGTACTGGCTAAGAGACAGAAAGGAGGATCAGTGGAATAGACTTGGGGTAAGTGACCTGAGCAAGACAGTCTATGACAAACACTAAGACCCCAGCTTTTGGGACAAAAACCCAGTATTTGACAAAAACTGCTGGGAAAATTGGAAGACAGTGTGGGAGAGATTAGGTTTGGATCAACACCTCACACCCTACACCAAGATAAACTCAGAATGGGTGAATGACTTGAAAGAAGGAAACTATAAGTAAATTAGGTGAACACAGAATAATATACATGTCAGACCTGTGGGAAGGGAAAGACTTTAAAACCAAGACATAGTCACAAAATATAAAATAAAAAATTTTGATTTCACCAAGTTAAAAAGTTATTTTACAAACAAAACCAATTTAACTAAAATGAGAAGGGAAGCAACAAATTGGGAAACAATTTTGATAACAAAAACCTCTCACAAAAGTTTAATTACTGAAATTTATAAAGAGCTAAATCAATTGTACAGAAAATCAAGTTATTCTCCAATTGATAAATGGGCAATGGACATGAACAGGCAGTTTTCAGACAAAGAAATCAAAACTATTAATAAGCACATGAAAAAGTGCTCTAAATCTCTGATAATCAGAAAGATGCAAATCAAAACAACTCAGAGATATCACCTCACACCTAGCAGATTGGCTAACATGACAGCAAAGGAAAGTAATGAATGCTGGAAGGGATGTGGCAAAGTTGGTACATGAATTCAATACGGGGGGGGGGTGTGAATTGATCCAACCATTCTGGAGGGCAATCTGGAACTATGCCCAAAGGGTGATAAAAGACTGTCTGCCCTTTGATCCAGCCATAGCACTGCTGGGTTTGTACCCCAAGGAAATAATAAGGAAAAGACTTGTATAAGAATATTCATAGCTGAACTCTTTTTGGTTGCAAAAAATTGGAAAATGAGGGGATGCCCTTTAAATGGGGAATGGCTGAACAAATTGTGGTATATGTTGGTGATGGAATACTATTGTGCTTAAAGGAATAATGAAGTGGAGGAATTCCATGGAGACTGTTACAAACTCCAGGAAGTGATGCAGAGTGAAGGAAGCAGAACCAGGAAAACATTGTACACAGAGACTGAAATACTGTGGTACAATCGAACGTAATAGATTTCTCCATTAGTGTCAATGCAATGTCCCTGAACAGTCTGCAGGGATCTAGGAGAAAAAAAACACTATCCACAAGCAGAGGACAAACTGTGGGAGTAAAAACACTGAGGAAATGCAACTGCTTTACTACAGGAGTTGAGGGGACATGATTGAGGAGAGACTCTAAATGAACACCCTAATGCAAATACCAACAACCTGGAAATGGGTTTGAATCAAGGACACATGTTATACCTAGTGGAATTGGGGGTTGGCTATGGGAGGGTTGGTGGGAGGGGGGGAAGGAAAAGAGAATGACCTTTGTTTCCAATGAATAATGTTTGAAAATGACCAAATAAAATAATGTTAAAAAAAAGATATCTGTTATATTTGAAGCACCTAAAATACCTGAAGTAATTGGGATACTTAAGGTATTAACGTGCCTTGAGAATTTTATCACAATTAGGGCAATGAATAGGAACATATAGAGACAGGGAACAAATAGTGAGTTGAATCTGATCAGATGATATTTTAAAAAATCAAGTGAGAAGAATGAGGACTACACTAGGAAAATAGAAAAGGAGAAAAAGTTAAGAGAAAATTATCTCACATGAGAAGGAATCAATATAGTGAAAGAGAAGGTGTAAGGGGATTGGGTCATTCCTAAATCCTAATTTCATTGGAATTGGTATAAAGTTGGAATAACATTCACACATAGGTAGAGAAATCGATTTTACGAAAACTGGGAAGAATATTTTATACGGAATATTTCTGACAAAAACTTCATTTCTTCTATATAGAGAAAACTGAATCAAATTCATACCAATACAAAGCATATCCCACTGAAGAATGGTCAAAGTATATAAACAGGAAATTCTCAGAAATTAAAACTGTATTTAGTTAAATGAAACATGCCCAAAATTACTATTGATTAGAGAAATGAAAATTGAAAAATTCTTAGATACCACCTCACACCCATTTAGCTAACATGACAATAAAAGGAAAAGATAAATGTCAAAGTGGAGTGTTGAATGGAATTAGAAACACTAACAGTAGCTATTAGAGAAGAAAAAGAAGTTGAAGGTATTAAAATAGACAATGAGGAGACCAAGTTATCAGTCTTTGCAAATGATATGACAGTCTGTTTAAAGAATCCTAGAAAATGAACTAAAAAGCTAGTCAAAATAATCAACAACTTTAGCAAAGTTGCAGGATGCAAAATAAACCCACATAAATCATCACTATTTCTATATATCTCCAATGAATTCTGGCAGCAAGTGTTAGAAAGAGAAATTCCATTTAAAATGACCCTAGATAATATAAAATACTTAGGAATCTATCTACCAAGACAAACAGCAACTATATGAACACAACTTCAAAAAATTTTCCACACAATTAAAACTAGATCTAAACATTTGGAAAGTCATTAATTACTCCTGGGTAGAATGAGCTAACATAATAAAAATGACAATCCTACCAAATTACCTATTTAGTGCCAAGCTTATCAAATTACCAAGAAACATTTGTACTGAATTAGGAAAGAAACATAACAAAGTTCATATGGAAGGAAAAAAGATCAAGAATTTCAAGAGGAATAATGAAGAAAAAAATGTGAATGAAGGTGGCCTTGCAGTACCAGATTTTAAACTGTACTATAAAACAGTGGTCATCAAAACAATAGAGGACTGGTTAAGATACAGAAGGGAGAATCAGTGGAATAGACTTGGGGTAAGTGACCTCAGTAAGACAGTCTATAATCCCAAAGATCTCAGCTTTTGGGACAAAAATCCATTATTTGGCATAAACTGTTGGGAAAATTAGAAAACAGTATGGGAGTGATTAGGTTTAGAACAACATCTCACTCCCTTTACCAAGATAGATTCAGAATGCATGAATGACTTGAATATAAGGAAGGAAACTATAAATAAATTAGGTCAACACATAATAGTATACTTGTCAGATCTATGAGAAAGGAAAGATTTTAAAGACAAAGCAATAGCTAGAAAAAATACAAAGTTTAAAATAAATAATTCTGATTGCATTAAATTAATTTTTGTACAAACAAAAACAATGCAACCAAAATTAGAAGGGAAGCAATAAATTGGGGGAAAATCTTTATAGCAAAAACCTCTGACAAAGGTCCAATTACTCAAATTGATAAGGAGATAAATCAATTGTACAAAAAATCAAGCCATTTCCCAATTGACAAATGGACAAGGGACATGAAGAAGCAACTTTCAGATAAAGAAAGTAAAACTATCAATAAGCATATGAAAAAGCTTTCATTTTCTCTTATATTTAGTGAAATTCAAATCAAAACAACCCTGAGAGATACCACCTTACACCTAGTATATTGGCTAACCTGAAAGCAAAGGAAAGTTATAAATGTTGGAGGGGAAGCGGCAAAATTGGGACATTAATACATTGCTGGTGGAGTTGTGATTTGATCCAATTCTTCTGGATGCTAATTTGGAACTATACCCAAAGGGCACTAAAAGACTGCCTGTCCTTTGATCCAGCCATACCACTGCTGGGTTTATATCCTAAAGAGGTCACAAGATAAAAGAGTTATACAAAAATATTCATGGCTGCGCTCTCTGTGGTAGCAAAATATTGGAAAATGTGGGGGTGCCCTCTGATTGGGAAGTAGTTGAACAAATTGTGGTATCTGTTGGTGATGGAATACTATTGTGCTCAAAGGAATAATGAACTGGAGGAATTCCTTATGAACTATAATAACCTCTAGGAATTTATGCTGAGTGAAAGGAGCAGAATCAGGAAAATAATAAATGTTAGAGGGATTGTGGAAAAATTGAACACTAATTCATTGTTCGTGGAGTTGTAAATTGATCCAACCATTCTGGAAGGCAATTAGAAATTATTCTCAGAAGGCTTTAAAAGACTGCCTGCCCTTTGATCCAGCAATATTATTCCTGGGTTTGTACCTCAAAGATATAATAGGGGTAAAATAAATGTAAAAATGTTCATAGCCTCCCTTTTTGAAGGGGCAAAAACTGAAAAAAGAGGAGGTGTCCATCAGTTGGAGAATGACTGAACAAATTGTGGTATGTGGTGGTGCTCAAAGGAATATTAAACTGGAGATATTCCATGTGAACTGGAAAGACCTCCAGGAATTAATGCAGAACAAAAGGAGCAGAACCAGGAACACTGTACACAGAGACTGATGCATTGTGTCACAATCAAATGCAATAGACTTTTCTACTAGTAGTAATGCAATGATTCAGGACCATCTTGAAGGACTTACTAGAAAGAGCGCTATCCACAACCAGAGAAAGAACATTGGGAGTAGAAATGCAGAAGAAAAAAATGTGATTGATCACATGGTTCAGTGGATTTGGACTTTAAATGATCACTCTATTGCAAATATTAATAGCATGGAAATAAGTTTTGAACAATGATACATTGCTTGTTGGCTCTGGGAGGGGAAAGGAGGAGAGGGAAAGAACAGGGATCATATAACCATTAAAATATGCTAAATTAATAAATCTAAAATTAATTAATAAAAAATAAAGGGAAAGTTTGCTTATCGTTACATTCCAAAGAATGCTATTTCTGGGTTTTAGACATACATTATGGATGATAGAATGTTTTAGGCTTATGATTTTCAACATATGTGACATAAAATTATGTCAAAGGATTTAAAATATACACTGATATGATTGTGTTTTTTTTTTTGCTTTTAATATTTATGTAATTAACTTCACTAACTGTTGTCCTATATTGAATACTTGTATCCTATTCCCCAGCAGCACAATAATAACATTAAAAAGTTTGGTAGAGTATCTTTTCCACATTATTAAAAATAATTATATCGTGGGTCCTATTTACCATTCTAAAATATGGTAGAAATCATTTAAAGTTCTGTATGAACCATGTTCACAGTATAATTGATAATCACAGTATAAGAATTTATTTTTAATCTTTAGTACATAGCATAGTGTCTTCTTTGTATATCATTCAAAAATCATTTATTGTATTGTTCAGTCATTCAGGCATGTTCAACTCTCTGGGATGCTTTTGGAAGTTTTCTTGATGAAGATATGAGTGGTTTAGAATTTCCTTCTCTAGCTCATTTCACTGATGAGAAAACTGAGGCAAACAAGATTAAGTAATTTGTCCATGGCCAAATAACTAGCAAGTATCTGAAGTCATATTTGAACTCCAAATTTCCAGACTCTGGGTCCAATACCTAACAACTCAGTCATCTAGCTGCCCTTATTGGGGTGATTGGGGTGGTCAAGGAAGATTAGTAGTTTGAGATAATGGCTTACTCAGCCCATTTTAGGGCTGCTTTGTTATTCACTTGCTACCCCGATCTCACTTGTGGCTCAAAGAAATGGTAGTATACATAAAGGCTGTGCCCAGGTAAAACATCTCAGCAGGTGAGATAAATTCAGAATGACAGTAATCAACAAGCTTCCAATATCAATGATGTCTACTCCAACATGTGCCACGAAGTAGGTTCTTTGGAGCATTTACAGCTTTGTTAGGCATTGAGGAAATCAAGAACACCCACTGCATCCTAAGCCAAGTTGTGCCCCACCCCCCCTTTTTTTTCTTTCCACTAGACTTGAATGATCCTGGAAGATAGAATGAAGTTGACAACTTTGTGCAACTCTGTCTCATTAAATTCAATTCAGTGAAGTTTGTAAAATACTTGGCATTTATTATCTCATTAGATATTCACAATAACAAAAAGAGGTTGGTATCATTTTTAATCCTTTTTTACAGATGGAAAAAGTGATACTGAAAGAAATTAATTGACTAGCTCAGGGAGGGTAGTAGAATTCAAATTCTTGACCTTCAAGAATCTTTGCACTATTCACTATTCATTCTGCATGGCTTGGGGCCAAACAACACAAGAATATCCCAAGTGGTTTTGAAGATCACTATATATAGTGTATATATATTTTAAAAATAAATTTAAAGGAAATGAGATAATTGATAGTTTGAATGAAAAATGATTGATCACATAAAATCAATTCTTTTTTATTTTTTTGGTGGAGCCATGAATTAGTCCAACTATTCAGAAAAGCAATTTCTAACTGTGCCTCAACTGTACTTATACTCTTTTGACCTAGTAAACAGCTACTATTCAATATATCAAAGAGCTTAAAGAAAGAGGTAATATTCCTAGAAACTCTTATTTTGGTATGAAAACAATTGAAAAATTAAAAAATATATGTATCAGACAATTAATGAACAAATTAGGCTATATGAACATGACAGAATATAACTGTGCCATAAAAATTATGAAATTAATATTGTCAGAAGAATAATGGGAAGATATTTTGGAAATGATTCAGAATAAAGTGGGCAGAGCTAAGAAAACAGTTGATGCAATTACAAGAAAACTAGAAAAAGAGGAAAAAATCTTTGAATGGTTTTAGAATTTTATCAATAAAATGACAAACAGAAGTCCAGATAACTGAAGATGAAGTATGTCCCTTATTTCTTACCAAAGAGATGTTGAATTTGAGAAAAAGGATGACATATTTTTGGACACAGCCAATTAGGAAATTAATTTTACTGGACTATTCATGTTTATGATGAGGTTTATTGTTTGTATTCTTTGTTTTTCCTTATCATCAGTTAGGATAGGAGTAAGTAGCAAGGCAGATTACAATTCCAGGAAAAATAAATAAATTTATTCTTAAGATAAACAACATATTCAGAGGTATTTCATCAAAAGCATTTCCCTCCGGTATAACATAAAATAAAAAAAAGCAATAAAAGCATGAGTGAGTCAGAGAGAGAATCTTGATAAAGTAATGCCTCTCTCTCTGAAAGAGAGGAGGAGAAGGAACTCAAAAGTACATAGCTGGACCCTCAAGTATAACAGTAAAAAGGAGAGAACCCTTGCAATTCCTAGAATTCAAATAAATTGTTCTTCAAAATAGAGCATCATAACATTTTTGAGAAATATATATCTCTAAGAAAAAAATATGAATTCAAAGTGCAAAATATCATATGCCAGGAATTCTTAGATAAAACTTTTCTGGAAGTATTCAAAACAAGGGCAAAATACAGTGAAGAGAATCTAAGAGAGAAACTCCAAGTTTTACTGTATTTGATGAACAATATTTTCTCCAAATTTTAGTGTTACTATTAAAGAAAGCATCTTGCAAATATCAGGGAAGAAACCATTCACTTGTCAAAGAACACCAGTTTTAATCAATGTGAGAAATGAAAGAACAGGAATATGATTTTTTGAAAAGCAATGAAAATAGGCTTGCACCTCAAAATAATATCCTGAAAATCTGAGTACACTCCTTCAAGAGGAAAAAATAAAATGATCTTCCCCAATATCCCAGACATTCAATCATTCCTCCTAAGAAAATTAGTTGTGCAGGTTTTTTGAAATACCTACTCAGCAAATAATGCTTGCCAAACTAAAAAAAAAATGTCACCATACAATGAAAAGACTAAATGATGATTCAGTGTTATCATGTTGTGAAGAAATGACAATAATCTGATCTCTTAAAAGTTCTACCTCAGCTAAGGGTTATTGTCCTAAGTAGGTCCAGAATTTTGAGGGTCTAAGCCCAGAAAGGTGAATCATTTAGAAACAAAATAAAAACATAAATGTAGAGTGGAAAAAGATGTATTATATATAACATATATGTATATGCATTTATATACACATATATTTAGTTGGCAAGCCAGAACTTGATGTTATATAAACAAAATAATGTTAGGATGCTAAGGGAATTCTTAAACTCAAATTTTGATATAACTCAAAAGAAAAAAGGGCCAACACAAGCATTTCCCAGCTGTGGCTGACACTCCTAAAAAGTTTAACTATTGGCAGAAGACTAAAAGTGAATTGTTATAGGACATTCAGCAATTAAACAGAAATATTAGAGTTAACTGGATCTAGTGACAGAGTTTATCTCACCTAAAGAAGGTGAGGACTAATAGGAAGCAACCCAGGAACCCACTGTATGGTCTCCAGCTAATAGTTGTTCCTGTTTCAGAGGTTGTAGTTGTTTGGAATTTTGATGAAATAGGAACTATGAAAAATAAGAATGGGAACAGAAGTGAGTAAGAGAACTTGAAACTCTAATCCATGCTTTAAAAAAGAAAAAGAAAAAAAAAACACACTTGGAATTACTTTATTGCTCCTGAGCATGTAAAAAAACTAAACAAACCACAACAAAAAAATCTTAATGGATCAACTAAAACAATGGTTCGCAGGGGTGTGGTCTGATGAAATCAATCTAGAAACACTCTTCACTGATAAATTAAATACAATGGGAACTATCTGAGGATTTAGTGATACAGATTTAACTAAATTCATTAGACTTTCAGATGGGGGCAAGTTTATATCCTTTTTCAGGTGGCTGAGATTCTAAATTACTAATATCTGATCCCATAAAGATTCCCCTGTGTGTATGTGAAAGGAGAGGATGACATTTCTAAAGGAAATGGGTTTCATTGACAGGATTTAGATGACACTTCATCTTACCACACACTATGACAAACATGCTTTAGGGGTAATTAGATCCTGCCTTCTGGGTGGAGTCTCAAATGAATGGCTTTAGATTTAATCTGTGTATCTCCTTTTCCACAGGCCTATTGGTACAGGCTGATCAACTTGTCAAATTTAAGCAAGATGTCAGAACATCAGGACTTATACAAATATTGTTGCTATTAGAAAGAGGCAGTTTGGGAATTGGGAGAAGAGTAATAGAATTCTTTGCCTTTCAAAGGACATGTAGCAGGAAAGATTATGTAATTGGTAAAAAAATAATTGATGGCTAGCATATAGATTTTAGTAGCAAAATCTTTTTTTTTAAACCCTTACCTTCCATCTTGGAGTCAATACTGTGTATTGGCTCCAAGGCAGAAGAGTATAAGGGATAGGCAATGGGGGTTAAGTGACTTGCCCAGGGTCACAGAGCTGGGAAGTGTCTGAGGCCAGATTTAAACCTAGGACCTCCCATCTCTAGGCCTGGCTTTCAATCCACTGAGCCACCAAGCTTCCCCCACTAGCAAAATCTTATAAGAAATGTCAACATAATTTCAAATAGGACAATAGGAGCTCTTCGTCCCTACTGAAGTTTGAGTCATTGTTTAAAGTTCCTACCTCATTCAGAAGATCACTCAGGAGAAGTCAAAGAAGGCAGGTCGTGATAGAGGAAGGGGGAATTAAGAGCTCTTTGGGGTACAATCATTTTTCAGTAACCTGATAAGTTGTTATGTGAAGGGCCAAATGGAAACCATTACAGTTACCAAACTATTTCATATACCCAAGTGACATCAGTTTCCCAAAGGAAACTTTCTTCTTCAGCGATAAAGATGAAGGAAGTTGGGGGACTTTATTATAGCCTATTGTGCATGTAAGAAAGGTAGATGGTACTTAAAAGCTTAAGGTGGAATATAGGGAGCTGAACTAGTCACCATGTCCTTCATTTTATGAGCTTATCAATATTATAGACTAGATAACCCTGACTCAGGGTGAATGGTATAGAATTATTGATTCCACTCCTCTTTCAATGGCTGAGACTGGTTGGAAACAGTTTACTGTCATCTGGGAGCCAATCCAGTATACTTTTATTATCCTTACTGAAGATTAAGTGAATTCTCTCTCATACTGCTACATTAGGGGAGACATAGATCTGAAAGAGGCCTCCCTTGCTTAGAGCATTGATGTTCACCTCTACCTTGATGACATAATGTTGACTGGGGGCAGAGTGGCTTATTAGATCAGCTGGCAGTTCATATGATGCAAAAGTGGAAAAAATTAACAGTAAGAAAATCTGGTGTTCATTTTACTCAATTAAGTTTAGGAAATGCTCTGGGTAGAAAAAACCCAAATGATTTTGGTTGCAATACAAAATTAATTAGTGACATGTTATTCCACAAGCTAAGAAGGAAGAATTACTGTGTTCTTTACATTTTCAAAAACTCATTCCCTCCCTAGGCATCCTAATGAATGCCATTTACTGAGTCACTCACAAATATACCTTTACATTACACTTTTTTTTCCTTTTTCCCTTAGAACTGCTTAAGTTGAGTGGATTATTTATTAGAAACCTGGAAAGAATTTAAGGTCTACAAGGTCATTAGAATCTTGTTTAATGACAATGGTATGCAATAGGATGACTGTCTAAGTTTCTTACCTCCTTTCACATCAGATATGCAATAGGCATTAGTTTCCTCTAAAAGACAACTAAGTTTCCCAAGGATCTTACTGACTCTCTGCCTCCTTTGATGAAATCTTGATTTGCTTAGTGTCCTAAGACCATCACTATGCTTTACCCTGATGACAAAATACATTTCCATATGAATAAGGAGGGGGTAGTGTCTTGACATGAATTCAACAACTCATAAGTTCTTCATTTTGTCCCCAAATCAAATTTTAATGAGGTTATATAGCATTATTCTTATTCCTATCAGTGGGTGTAATACACTACAGCATATATCTATTTATAATTTTCATGTTAAGAGTAGTAATTGCCCAGTCAAGATGGATCAAAACAGAATAAATTTTGCATGTCAACAAAAAAATGAATTTCATTAAATAAAATAAGGGGGAAATAGGGATAGATTTCTACATTTTATTAGACTGACTAATCAATATGAGTCAATAGAATGATATGGCAGTCACATAAAATACAATAAGGCTTTAGACAACATTAATAGAAATATGTTCAATACTAGAGAAGTTATCATTTGCTTTCTTTTTTCTTCTCTCTTCAGACTACATCTGGAATTTCATATTTAATTTGAGTTTTACCTTGATTAGCTGTATACTATCCATGAGAGAATGACCAGGAGGATGAAGGTCCTCAAGATCATTTCATTTGAGGAGTAGTCGTAGAAATGGGAATTATTAGCATGATAGAGTGAAGGCTAAATTGAGGGTGAGGGAATATTTTCTTTTAGTATTTAAAGAGTTGTCATGTGCAAGAGGCATTAGTCTTATTCTGCTTGACTCCATTATATAGTACTAGAGTCAGTGGGTAGAAATTATAGTGAGCTAGTGATGTAAGATAAATTATTTGATGTAACAATAATTGTTCTCATTGGTATGTTTTTAATCAGTCAGGGCTGCTCCATTCTTTGTGAGTACATGGACCATGAGATATAAACTGTTCATGGAATTTTCCTGACAAACTGGAATGGTTTGCCCTTTCCTTCTACAGTGAATTAAGACAAAGAGAGGGTTTTTTGATTTTCTGAGGTAAAAGAGCTAGTAAAAGTCTGAAGCCAGATTTGAATTTTAGTCTTCCTGACTCCAGGCCCAATGAGCCCTCTAGCTGCCTCCTCCTAAAAATGTATTGTTGTTGTCACTTGTTTTAGTCATATCTGTCTCTTTGTGACCCAGTTTGGTGTTTTATTGGCAAAGATATTAGAGTGGTTTGCCATTGAAGTGCCCAGTGAATCGATCCCAAGGATGAAACAATGACCAACAATGTAAAATGCAAGAGGGAGTTTATTAAACAAATTGCAGCTTGAGCTTGGCACTCTAAAATGGCTTGAGCCATGATTTTGGGGCTTGAAGGTCTTTTATACACTGGATTGAACAGGAACATCTGTGGTAGGAGGAGTGCACAGGAATTCTTGGGGTGGGGGGTGAACAGGAACTTGACAGAAACTTCAGAGGCTGGGGCCATTATCAGTTCCTGGCATATGTCAGAGGGGAAAGTGACAGGAACTTCTGGGGTTGGGGTCATTGTTGGCTCCTAGCATATCTCAGGATGTGATGACTTGCCTGGAGGGTTTCTATGAGTGGGGGGGGGCGGCAGGGAAGGGAATAAGAGCTGGTTCTTCAACATTTCCTTTTCCAGATCACTTTACAGATGAGGAAACTGAGGCAAGCAGGATTAAGTGACTTGCTCAGGGCTATATAGCCTGTAAGTGTCTGAGGCCAGATTTGAAAAAGAAGATGAATATTCCTAACTCCAGGCCCCGCAATCTATCCACCATGCAACCTAAATGCTTTCCTAACAATATTCTCCAAAAATGAAACAGACTGTCTTTGAAGATAATAGGTTGACTTTTACAAGAGGACTTCATAAAAAAGGTTACTGGCCACTTATTTCTCATACATATACAAAGGACATGTTTTTATATACAGTTTATATAGGATGTTCTCTGAAGTCTCTTACAAATCAGGATTCTATGATCCTGCCTTACAAAGAGCTAATCTTAGGAAAAAAAATTAGGACAGAACTTAATCATTGAGTTGGAGCTATTAAACCATGAAATGAACAGCTTTGTAAAATAGAGACATATTAAATATTGAAGTTACCCAAGCAAATATTAATAACTATCTGACAAAGATGTAGATATCATTCTACAAAAGAAGGAAGTTCAAAATTCTGAGTCCAATTTCCATTCCCAGATTTCATGATTCTATGATTTCACAGGGAAAACAACTACTTCTGACAAGTGATATTCCATATATTATCTTGTGTGGGTATATGTGCATGCATGCCTTCTATCCATTACTACTCAATTACTGTATTACAAGTAATGCTTATTACTTGGGCATATATTAAACAACCATTTTTTTCCTAGTGTGTCCATGAAAATATGGTTTGCCAAGACTGTGAATTACCAAAACTGTAAAGGTTTAGGCCAAACTGTAAAGATAATTTTTAGTGTCTTTATTTAAATCAAAAATAAGTGGTTGCCATGGGAAAATTCCCAAATATGAAAATATCCAAGTCAGCTGGGTTTTACGGGGATTTTAATTAATATAAATGAAGGAATTAAGGGAAGGAGAGAGAAAGAGAAAAAGAGAAAATAATAGGAAGGGCCTAGGACAAATGGCCTAGGCCTGAGCCTTAAGGGAGACTAGTCAGTCTTTATCATTCACCACAAGATCATCCCAAGCAAGCTCTAGTCCTTCACTGAAATCCTCAACTCCTGAATTGAGTTCAGAGACCCTCCTCTGAGCTCCTGACCTCCTCCAATTCAGCTTCCAAACTGAACTATAAAAAAAAAAAAAACTGAACTGAATTCTCTTTTTAAAGAAATTTTCTCTCATGTCACCTCCCCTAAATTTTCACATCTACCAATCACAGTAGAAACTTTTCCCCAGGACTGCCCATTCTTAGTTATCACCACTCTTTAGTTCTCACCATCTCTGGGTAGATTATATCTTCTGAATATTCCACACCTCTTTTGTTAAGCTTGCCTTTTGTAAGTTGCTTGACCTTTTAGTGATTAATTTAACCTTTATAGGTACTAAGCACCTTTTTGTATTAGATCTAAAAATAGACCTATCTTAATGTTCTAGCTTTACTATAAGGTTGTAGTTAGGGACTTTCATTGTTCCATCAGGAGTTTACAACTTTATCTTCCCCTAAGGCACTGTCTGAGCAGGGTGGAGTAATTTTAAAGTTCTCAATACATTCCTGACCAAATACCTCCATTGCAGAAAATGGGGAATAGCTTAACCAAATCTAAGGTACAGTCTGAGTAATTTTAAGATTCAGACTAGGTCTAGGAATATGAATGTCTTAGATGGCCCTTGATATCTCATTTATCTCTAGATCCCATGATTCTTATTTTGTAACAAAAATTTGTATTTTCCATGCAACAACTTGACTAAAATATCTACTGGCATAGTCACATATCTTTGCTTTCTCAGTTTGTTTCATTCTAAATCACTTAGATAATCAATTTAGAGTAAAAAAAAAGATTATCAGCATCCTGTTAATATAATTTACTTGGATATATTTGCCACTGGATCATTTTTCCCCAATCCAGCTGTATGATTTTTAACTTCATGTGTCACGAAAGGGACTATTATAAACTCATAAAGGGAAACTGTCCAAAGATATGTTCTGACAAAGTATAGGAAATATATTTAAATTTTGCCCTCTCAAAAATAATAATTAATATGCCTCAGAATGTTTAAAGAGGACATAATTTTCCAATCAACAATTTAATAATGAAATCAAGAGGAAAATATGAAAATTCTAGAAAAAAACCTTAGGAATTCTATTCCAATATGAAAGGATTAGTAGGGAGGGAAGAAGGATTAGAGAGACAGAAAGAAACAGAGTAAAAGGAGGTCCTATTAAATTCTTCTTTTAAATGAAACTTTTTGTTTATAGCATGGGTTCATTGATACCTTGGTATTTTTGAAAATGGTATTTTTATTTCTATTAGTGATTTTGAGGTTTGATGCATATTGAATAAACCACATCAAAATTCTCCTTTTCAAGTCTTAATGTCACAGTCTATATTAAATATTTTAATAAAGCTTAAAACTTGAATACTTCAATATTATAAGTAGAATAGCAGCTTATATCATGGAATATATCTCTTAGTGTATTATTAAGGATTCACTAGATCTCAAAACATTGAAAATCACTCACAACAAAAAGTGTTACCCTTGTTCAAAAATCCAAGAACAGCTCTGTTTTCAAAAGCCTTGAGTTAAATTGTTGTAAATTCGCTCAGCCTTATTGAAAACAAAAACTACTTGTTGAAAACCACAGTAGGCACTAACTTCACTCTTTCTTCTTTAAGAATTTGGAACTTTTGGTTCATTTTAAATATGATTCCAATTCCTTTGTTAAATATGATACTTCAAGTTTTTCTTTTACTAATATGAATTAAATCAACAGTTTCCCAAAATATGTTTAAAAATATCTCTTAGCACTTGATCTGACTCTTGTGCAGGCAAAAAACCTACAGTGCCCAGTCAACTCATTTGTGACAGTGTCAATCATATTGCATGCAGGGTTGTTATTCAGGAAGTGCTTGTGCATTTCAATCACTGAGCATTAACTTCAACTGCAGAGAACACACAAGTAAAAAATCTTTTAAAATTTCACAGATCGTAGCATCAAAGTCTATGTCAAAGATTAAGAGAAGCATTCTAGAGTATCAGCTTTTACATTGGAGAGCATCATTTTCAGTTTTCAATTATCAAATACTCTTCAAGTTTGAAGATATGTATATGTGTTGTATACTCACACAGATATATCTATATACACATGTATATGTAAATGTGTATCTTTGAGTATACAAACACATATCCTCTCATTTTAAGTACTTTAAATACAATTCAAAATGCACATATATTTTTGTTTACAAGGTGAACTATAAAAGTTTTTCACTGAATAAAGATAAATATTAGCTAAAAAATCTATAATTTTTTCATATCCAGATATATCTGCTACTGTTATTACTTAGAATCCCTTAAAACTTCCCTGACCTCTTTACATTCAATAGCATGCAACTTTTTCACAGTCTTGGTTGCAAAATAAATCTGTGGTGTGAATATATAGAAGGGCATTCAATCAACCTCAAAACTCTCACCATACAGAATTTCTATGAGAATAAAAAACCTAGCATTCTAATTTTATCTGTAGCTTTGTTTCACATTTCGTCTTCACCTTTGATCCTGAAGAACAAAAAATAAATGCTATCCATGTACTGAATTTGAGGGATGCTAAAACTTTAGTAGCAGTGAACTCTGAACTTGGTATAATATGTAGTTACACTCCAGATTAAAAAAAAATTGAGATAGTTCTTGGCAAAGAGTGTTTGTTATTGTTAATCTATATGCTAAACAGTTTTTGAACTAAACAAAGTAAAGAATTTTAGTGGAATAATGACAAAGGATGTCCAAGAATATGAGGATGTATTACCCATCAAATATCTTATGTCACTTACACACACAAAAATATATTTGAACAATGATGATGATGGTGAAGATGATTGTTGTGGTGGTAGTGACAGTGGGAATGATGATGAAACCAATATAATTTCTTATTACTGAGACATTAATACCTAGTATTTAGAATTATATGGAGCAGCTAGATGGTATAGTGGAGAGAGATCCAAACCTGGAGTCATGAAGTACTGCAATCAGATCTGGTCTCAGTCATTTGTCAG
The DNA here is from genome assembly GCF_027887165.1 of Monodelphis domestica. NCBI lineage: Eukaryota > Metazoa > Chordata > Mammalia > Didelphimorphia > Didelphidae > Monodelphis > Monodelphis domestica. Next base: position 361,799,106 of record NC_077229.1, read on the forward strand.
CTGTATGACTCTGAACAAATCACTTAACTCCATCTGACCTCCCCTTACATTTCTCTCCTATAGTTCTTACTAGGACAAAAGTAGAAGATTAAGAAAAAAAGATGAATATATTTTAAGTTTTCCAAAAATTTTTATAAACATCTCATTAGAACCATACAACAATTTTCTAAGATAGTTATTATATGTATTATAATTATCTTAATGTCATAGAAGTGAAAACTCTGGTTGGTGACCATAATCCCACTTCTAAAATGTATGAAAGATAAAATTTGAACTCACATTTTAAAAATGCTAATCAAAAATTATTTTCTCTTAATCTGTCTTCAGAAATTGAAGTGCACTTAGTTTTGGCATGTATAAAATCAATGTGATTGCTGTCCTATAACAAAGTTCTGAGGGCAGCTAAGTTATTCAGTGTATTGAGAGCCAGGCCTAGAGATGGGAGGTCCTAGGTTCAAATGTGGCCTCAGACACTTCCTAACTATGTGACCCTGGTCAAGTCACTTAACCCACATTGCCATGCCCTTACCACTCTTCTGCCTTGGAACCAATACATAGTAGTGATTCGGAGACGAAAGGTAAGTGTTTAAAAACTTCTAGTATGATGTCTAATCATGGTGTAAGGTTTTTCATGATATATTAAAGGCAATTCTGGTAGAACAAACAGCATCAGTATGATACAAGAGAAAGAATCTGTGACTGAGACTTCAAATCTGCAAATTCATACATACAACAAAAGTTCCTTAATTATAATAATCCCTAACACCCTTTCTAGCTCTAAATTGGTATACAAGTGTGCTATACATGGCAATTTAATGAATTATTTATTTTTTAAAAAACAGGGTCTGGATCAATTAATATAAATATATGTGTTTGTATACATACTCATATATTATTTTAAAATATAACCTTGATAATAAAATAATTCACAAAAATCAATAAATGTCAAAGTTAGAAAGTTCTTCAATGTGTAGCCAGACTTATTATGATTATTAAAAACAAACAACAAAATGAGCTTCACTCTATCATGTCTTACCTTAAAGACCTTTAGTGAGAGGAAACCCACTACCACTGAAGTCAACTAATTTCATTGTAGGATAGCTCAAATTATTAGGAACTTTTTCATTATACCAGGGTCCACTTTAACTTTTCCTATTTCTATTCAGTGCTCCTAATTTTACCTTCTAGAAACAGAAAAAAATACCAATCTCTCTTCCTAATGACAGGTTTTCAAATACTTAGGCTTCTGTTCATTTTATGCCTTGGTCCTGTTCTAAAGTTAATTTCTGTGTTGGTTCCCAAGTTCTACTAAAGAGAATATAACATATTCCAAGAAAAAGTAGTTCAGAGAACAATGTATAAAGAGTTACATGTTAACTCATGGAGATAGTTTTATTAATATCCTAATTTTAAGCACATTTTTATGAGTATAATTTATTAATTTATTTCTTATATCAAAATACCCAGGTAATTTTTTCCCCATTTTCCCTCCCTCCTTAGAGAAGGCATCATTTGAAAAGAATATACATGTATATGTAAAATTATGTTTTCCTTATCAGTTCTTTCTCTGGAATTGGACATAATACAAGTAATTTTTAAACAATATATCTGTCGATGTAGACAACGTTCACTTGGTTTTGCTCATTTCACACTTCATAGTTTCATTTAAGTTTGCTCTATACTTTTTCTCTTGAGGAAAGTCTTTTAGCAGTAAGATATCCAAATTTTTGTGGCAGTTCATTAGAGAAGGAAGCACACCTATAAATAAAGAATTGACTTGTCTGTGAAAGTGAAATACTTTAATAATGAAACACAGAAAAATAAAAAATAATACTTCTATAATATATGACATTTTAAATTTCCCAACCCTTAAAATGCATATCATTAGTTAAGAAATTATAGCTATTAAAATATTGAATATTTTTAATCTCTCACTTACTATGTTCCAAAGCATAAATATCAAGGCATATTAAGATAAAAGGAAATCCGATCAGGTCACTATCATTAATGTCAAGGAACTGAAGTCCCTAATTACTTTATTCCAAGTTAGAATCTCGAAAAAAAAACCCCAACTGAATAATAAATTATTGGTTATTTTTCCCTATCGTGTCTATTTTTCATATTATCCTTTCCTATTCCCAAGATACTTTCCAAAGAAATTTCCTGACAATGCTTATTACAAAGAAAACATGAAGTTTGTAATGTAGGCCAAACAACATAATTCAACCATTCAGACTACATTCTATCAGTACATTGAATTATAATGACTAGTATTTGAATGATTTTCCTCCCACAGGATGCCAAAATGCCTTAAAATTCCACAAATTGGTATACAAAGAGTACTGAGAAATCACTTCACACTTCAGTGACATTCACTTACTTTTAAGCTAAAAATGGAAAGCCAAAGAGGCTACAGTGTTATGGCAGAGGAGTTCAAGACAGAAAATAAAAAAAGATAATTCATTCAATTTAAACTTAACAGGTATAATATTTTTCCCTTTCTGGAACACTACTGCTTGTCATTTTTACTAATTTGTTAAATTTAAATCATTTAGTGCATGATAGATGCATTCTGAACTGCCTTGAGGATTTCTCTTTTTATGTTTAAAATAATTTTAGTATTGTGTGTGTTAATGGACCAAAATAGAATCCAGAAATTAAAAGAACATCTTCAAAAGTAATATTTCTTATGTATTGAAATCATATTATGGTTTTGTGTAGGATTTTGATTTCTTTTTAGATGAACTAACTTGTTGTATTCTAATACAGCTGATATTTTTTTAATCTTAGATGAATAAGAAGTTTGCACCTAATCTTGAATGTGATGGAATCATGGGGACCATGTTGGACAAATTTGGGGTAATATAAATTCAAATTTAAGAGTCCATATAGCTAAAGTTTGGAGAGATAATATTTTGCTGAACTTCCAGGGGTTGGGAAGTGATAATCTCACTATACTCTGATTTTATCAAACCTAATCTGAGATACTGTGTCTATTTCAGTTTTAGGAAGAATATTGATAAAGTGATGACCATCCAGAGGATAGAGAGGGAAGAAGGAAATGTATTTGTCTTTAAATATTTTAAAATAGTCTTATAAGAAAAGAGATTAGACTTGTTCTGTTTAGCAGTCAAGAGAATTTGGAAGAGTTGCAAAGTACAAAACTGAAAAATTAGACCTAATTCTAATCTATGAAGTGAGGGGGAGATGGAATTATTTTCTAACAGCTAAATATTAGAAGTATACAAAAAGTCTAATTGACTCCCTTGAGCGATAATAAGTTTGTCCTTCCTACAGGTCTTTAAATAGGCTGCAGTATCAGTACTGTCTGTCAGAGTAGGGATGATATCTCATGATATTTTAGGCTAATTGGCTGCAGAAGTTCCTTCCAACTCTGAAATTCTATGATTTTGATTTTTAATTTGGAAAAAGGAATAGTAGCCTACATTTAGATGACAGTTATTACAGGCAACACAATTTTTATAATCCCTTTTAATATATTCTATTGTATTGAGATTCTTTGCTGTTTTGCTTATCCTACAATAGTGACATTATTGATGTTTATAATTTTACAGCCTTAATATAAATGCCTAATGTAGCCATTGCTAGCTCTTAATTATAAGTAACAAATTTTATGGTTGATGAAATGAAGTCTTTATGACATGATTAGAAATAAAAAGAGCATGTGCTATTGGCTAAAATTTCAAAACATAATTCATAGGTGGGATTATACTGATGCAAGTGAAGTCATGAAAGAAGTAAAATCTAAATGATAACTAGGCCTCTTAACATTCAGAATGATAATTTACAAACTAAGCAATATGCCTACATATACACACAACTCTCCTTCCTTTACCCCTGGATGCTCCTATTAACTAGACTAGTTTGAATAATCAAAGGAATAACAGAGGAGACAAAAACTATGACTGCAAATTATTTTAATCTTTTCTACAATAAAATACATCATTTTCTTTACATAGAAGTTTCTCAATAAATGCTGTGGATTCCTAACCAATCCAGAATTTTGCACAATTAGTATAATTTTTAATATTCTATATCCTCACCTATGAATTATATTTTTATTTTTCATTATAATTTTAGAATAATCTAAGAGTTCTCCAAACTTTTTTTAATTTAAGAAAGCCAAGGTAATTGATGTTAAAAAAGAAGTAGATCAGTGCGTATTGATGTTCAATATATTATATAATGTAGGTTAAAATGTTCTTTAAAGTATTGCAATTAGGCAAACTGCTGATGTCTGGATGAATAGTGGAAGTAGCATTAAAATTAGTGGCTAGGAAGATATTAAAATGTGTTCTCTATTATCCTAGAGTTGTGACAATATTCATCAAGAGAATGATGCATTCTAAAAAAAGCAAGCTCAGCAATGTCTTCATAGATGGGTGCCAAAGTCCAGCCTGCCAAGGACAAATTTGCCCACAAAGGAGACAAATCACTGCAGCTATTAATTTCTGAGTTAATAAATGCTGGAGAAAGTGCAGGGTTTAAGGACTCATCTATTCATTTCCTTACTCAATTTTATTATAATAATAAAATAAGTAACTTTTTTAGCTCACTGGAGTATCAATGAGTTTCCAAAGAGAATTAAGATTAGAAAAGTAGTTAAGGAATATACACAAATATCAATTTAAAATATAAATGTAAAAAATCACATCATAGAATTTGAGATTTGGGAGAACTTCAGTGGGCAACTAGCCTAAAACATTAAAAAGGAATCCCCATAGTAAATATCCTACATGTCTTCATCTAGCCTTCTGTCTCAAGACTCCCAAGGAGGGAAAGTGCTACCACTCAAGGCAGCTTATTTCCATTTGAATAGCCCTAATTCTCTGGAAGTCTCATTCCCACCTCCTTCAGTAATGATTTAAATCTCTCTTTCCATTTTCCACCTCTTGTTACTGGTTCTATTCAATGGTATCAAGTAGAAGAAGTCTAATTCCTCCTATCTATAACAGCTGTCTTGAAATATGTGAAAATGGCATTTACATTTTGCTTTTGCATGCTTAACCTTCCCAGTTCTTTCAAAGAATCTTCATGTGACATGGATTCAAGGCAATTGAGCTTGCTTGTTGACCTTTTCTAGGCCCAAAATCTAAATTCAAAATATCAAATGATGTCTATTAGGGGAGGAGTACAAATGGGCTCTCCGGTCTTTATTCTTGAATGCTATTCCCATTTTAATGTACCCCAAAGCCATTTGAAGTTGTTAACTTTTTTGGCTTCCACATTACACAACTGATGTGTGATAGCTGAATTCTATTCCTGTTGAAGTTCACTAAAACTCTCAGATCATTTTTTATGACAATGCTTTATGACGCTTTATTTGATGTTCTTAAGAAATTAATTTTGTGCCTTTGTCAGTCAGACTTTATATTTATCTATGCTGCTTGTTTTTCATCAGATTTAGTCTAAATCTCTAGTCTTTCCAGGTCTTGGATTCTAAAATTGTTGTTTATCCTATAACTACTATTAACACAATTTCTGGCATTTATACATTCAAATATCATATCTTCCCTTATATATAGGTGTGATAGGTAAACTATTTTGTGATCACCTAATTTATTTGTGGTCTTCTACTTTATTTCTAAATCATATTTCAATTTTGATTTTACCTTGGTATATGGTGGAAGGTGTTGGACTATGCCCAGCTCAATAGTGAAATGAAAGAATTGTACTAGATGACCCCTTCAGGTACACAAGTACATAGATTTAGAGTTGAAATGAACCTCACAAATCATTTAGTTAAGTTGACCCATTTTAAAAATGAGGAAACTGAGGCCTAGGGCCATGAGGTGATTTGCTAAGAATTTAAAGTGATATAAAAATACAAACTAATGATATTTATTATTACTATTATCAAAGAAGTTATTTTATTAATCCATTTTTGGTTTTAGATCCAATTTTTTCATTTTACTTTTTATTATGTGTTTATATGAAAGCTAGTCTTGAAATTTTTGGATAAGAGTAGGCTGAATCACTACAATTAATGGTTGAAGTTACAAATGTATATTTTAACTTGTTCATGATTAATGGATATGATCTGAGAGGTTAACTTCCATAGGTGCTTGGATTAATTCCACGAAAATACAGTTCAAGCTAAAGTAGGCCTAATATATTCATACGGAAGGAAGGAAACAATGCAAATACACATATATACTAATTAGTCTTAAGACTTGTGGTGTGTGCTTTTGAGGTGATGCCTCTGAATCTCTAGGGAAACATCTACAATATACTGTATAAGTTAAAATGTAGCAGACAAAATTGAATGAAATTAAAATTGAAAGATGAAAAATAAAATAAGATGTAGTAGCATTTACTTACTGAAAGAAAAATAAATCAAAACAGAATTTCTGTTTATTTCACTCTTTTTTCACAGGCTTTCATAAACTTTGAGGTCAGTCTAATTTATCTTTACCCTTCCTCATTATTTATTCTTTCTAATGCTTCTGTGTTTTATCTTTGTGATAATGCGAACTATTTTTAAACTCTTTTTTTGTGCTATGTTGCTCTATCGACACCATTTCTAGGCATTCTCTTAAGGTTCAAATAATTCATGATGAAAGTAGACAGAATCACCTTCACACATTAAAACATGCAGTGACTGATGTGCAACAATTCTGAAAGGATTCAAAGTATGTCAAAATGAAGCTCCATAGTTGGGTTAATGATAAAACTATGAGCTGAACACATCGAACGTAACCATTTGCTGTAGTACCTTATATTGGTAACCATGTGAATTTATATTCATAAATAATCTTGTATTTTTCTAAGCATATCTTTGCATTCTCTTAAGCTCATTGTTGAGGTAATAGATCAACAGTGACAGTGGCAGATCAGGCCAATATGGAAGAGTAAAAAACACTTGAAGCCCACAAATCAACTTCCAAATAACCACTGAAGAACAAAAACACCCCAAAACATAGACTGGAGTGGTAACAAGTGGAAGAAAGGGTAAATAAAGCAGTGCTCTAGGCTAGTAGAACATCAAGAGGCCAGGACCTGTAGATGGTAGGTATTACTGGGAAACTCAGGAAGTTGATTGGATTCTTCCAATACCCTCCTTCACTGCAGGGAAAGAACAAAAAACAAGGTGTCCCAGAAGGGAGCAAGGGTGTGGCAGTGAGGGTTACTGGGATTGGCCTGATCTAGAAATGCCAGGGGCAGGACTAGAGGGCAGAGCCTACCAAAATTCTCTTGGGCCAGGAATGCAGGATGGGGGAGGGGGAGAGAGAAAAGGTAAGGTGTGGGGAGGGGAGCAGGCAGGAATAGGTAGCACCACCAGCTCAGTATTTCTGCTTCAGCTTATGAAAATCACTGGTGTTGAAGCAGGGCAGGATTAGGTCTCTGAACACCAGGGAGCCCTCAGCTTCCCGCTAAACCAATGGCCAAAAGGCCTTGAATTGCTGCAGGTCTCAAGAGACTGGTGGCCCATTTTCCTCAATGGAGAACCTGGTCTCAGTTTTCTTGTTCTTGAAGCCCCAGACAGGCAAGGACACTGGCAGGGGCTTAGTGTACTGATGGAGGGAGGAGGGGGCTTGGTATATATGACAGAGGGCCAGGGGATACCTCTTCACTCAGGCTGCCATGGTTAGTGTTCTCTGGGTCTGACTAACAGAAGGGGATGGGTCCTCCTAAGCAGTGTCTTCATCCATCACTAACAGGCCTCCATTATCTCCAACTCCTATCCTGCTCCCTGATGTCCATCTCTGTTTCCTCCTCATCCCATTGACCAAGACTTCCTCCTCTTCCTCTGCCTTGTCTTCTGACCTCCAAGGATGAGGAGAGCTCCTTGATTTGAGGCCTGGGGCTCTAGTACAGGTGGTGGAGCAGGGGTTCTGGCAGCAGCAGCCCTGTGGGTCTGGGATACATCATGTATGCTGAGGCTGGCAGCTTCAGCCAATGCATGGGGGTGTCATAATTGAAAGTAAAAGTATTAAATGTAATATTAATTGAAAAAAAGATTGTAGTTGACTTTTATAAAATTAACTCTCAAGTCACAAGTCTGTTAGTAGGTCTTAACAATTAAGTTTTAATAAAAATGGAGATAAAGCAAAAAGTGGGAAATATAGGAAGAAGACAGAAATTATCACCTAGCTAAATATCTAAGTTCATTCAGGAAGCCAAAATCTGCAGCCCCCCAAACTGCCAAGCATTGAAAAAAAAAAACCCAAGATCCCAGCAGGCACCAGAGCACCTGCTTCAGATCATCTTCCATCACTTTGCCAACCCAAAGAGAGAAAGAGAGCAAAAAGCTTGGAGAGTCTGGAACCACACCTTTTACCCTCCATGCCTGTATATCCCTCAATGTACACATGCAAAATGTAATGTGGAGTAGGAAAAGCTGGGTCAGTTGAGCCTGGGGAATGGATTCTATCTACACAATGCCCCTCCCCTCAACCCCCCCCCCCATTCTATTGGGAGACAAGCATATTGAAATTTTTTAGATTTACATTCCTAGACTCCCAAATGAATCATTACAAATAACCATCTTATATCTCTTTCTAGAGTTGTATACAATATTGCACTATCTAAGGGGAAATTAAAATAATTACGGGTATAAGGGAAATAAAAGAGAAAGAGGAGAAAACAAAACCAATGATTGATAGGTACATTGACAAAAAGACAATTAGGTGGCAATCACCTTTGTTATAAGAATTTGCATTCAAAATAAATATGTTGAAACCCCTTTAGTTCAATTTACTATATCCCAAAGTTCATTCTGGTTCTTTTGATATAGTGTATGGTTTCTGCAGGCTTCTTTATGATACCTACTCCAAAGAGTTCACTTTCTCAATTTGGGGTGTTATAAAATTCTAAGTAATAAAGAATAAGCCCATAACAGATACTTGAATCAGGGCCCAAATAAAGTCATCTATGTTCTGCAAGCCTATAGGACAATTACAACAATGTAGCATTCACCATTGGCAGCCAAGACTACAGAAAATTGCCATACTATAAATAGAAAGAAAAGTGACTAGATTTAGAAGCAAAAGGGAAATATCATTCCCTCACTTGATTTTACATTCACTCTCGGGGAGAGGAGAGCCATGATGGCAGTCCAACTGAGGTATTTGTCAGAAATCTGGCCCAGGGAAATCCTGCATCTGACATCAAACAGCTGCTTCCTTGAATCTCAAAACTAGTTCTGTATCTTAGTGCAGATTTTCTTCAATCCCACTGGGATTGGTTGGTCTCCTTGACCTTCTGATTCTCAGCACTATCCAGGGGGTCTTTTGTGATTCCTTCTTTTGAAATCAGAAACAATTATTATTCAAAATCCCATGATGTTTAACAATCAATGGTAGGTATCTACAGTCTAAAGCTTTTGGGTATGCATTGATATTAGGGCTAATGGATATTTTAAACATATCCTTTTGAAATTAAAAGGGAAAAAACCAATAATAAAATTTTTAAAAATCAAAAATTCATAATTCCCATTCCACAGCAATGTGTCAGCCAAAATAGGGTCCAACTTGTCTATGGACTATATATTTCTAGTCCAATCATAGGTCCAATCTAGTCCAATCAAAATTTCAGTACAGGATTTAGTTAATAAGTGTTTATAGTAGGTACCCTTTTTACATGTGAGCAATGAATCCAAGAGTCCTTTTCTCTAATTTTGATAGCTGTTGGAGTGGTTGGAACAGACCTTACCAGGCAGGCTGAGTTCCCTCTGTGTTATGGAAGTACTTTATATATACCTTGTCTCCTAGGTGTAAGTCAGAGAGTGAGAAATCTAATGATCCTGCTTGTATAGCACCTCTGGATTCATGGAGTTTTTGCAGTTTGATCTTATAAGTCCAGTATATATGAAGTAATAGAAATGTCTCTCCCCTGTAGCATTTAAAATTAGTTTTTTCTGCTAAAAGTATTATATTTTTATAGGTTTATTAAAGGTTAAGAAATTAAGAAAATACAAAATAAGAAAGCACGTGCCTAGGAGGGCCAAATGGCCCATTCACTTATACTACACCATGAGAAATGTGTCTGCTTGGAAGCAGAAGTAGGAAGAGAGATTCAGTAGGCTTTTCAGCCAGTTTAAATAGAAATTTTTGATCTCTTCCAGGTGGGAATCTCAGTGAGATTAGAGGGCATCCTGGGAACTAGAGCAAGGACTTCTGGGGATTGAAGTGCAGGGTTCAAATATCCATTTTTACATATCTCCATTTGAGCATTTGGGAAAAAAGATTTTCCCCAAAAGGTCATGAAAACATAATCAATTTAAGGATTACAATAATTTGAGGAAAAGAGAAATAAAGAACAAAACCAATAATTGCTAGATGCATTGACAAAAAGCCAGTTACAGGGCAGTCCCCTTTGGCATGAAAGTATACATACAAATAAATGTTCAATCCATCACACCCAAAGCTCATTCTTGATCTTCTTTGTGCACCTTGTGGTCTAGAGACTTCTTCATGGTGTTTTCTCCAACAGAGTTTCTGGATTCAGAGAGGTATCATCTTTCTTTACCTAAAATTCTTTTTAAAAGGAATTTAAGCTTTGCAATTTAAAATAATAATATTTTTTACATTTCTCCATTAAAAGGGTGATTGAAAAACACAGATCACTTAGGGATGCATGGCTGACGTATATGAATCAAATGGCAAGAGATGTTAAAAAGACATCAGAAAAGTCCAAATAAAAAAAGAAAATTTCTGGATGAAAATACAGACTATCAAAGTCTTATGTGTAAAAATTCTAAGTAAAGGAAAAATAAATCTATAACAGGTCCTTGAATCAGGGCCCAATTAAAATGATCTAAGCAAATAAGCATTTACCCAGTCAGTAGCCAGGACTACAGAAAGTTTGCCACACCATGAAAGACAGAAAAGGGACCAGATTATAGGAGCCTAGTAGGAGCCAAGTTTTGGGGATACTCGTCTGCATTTTCAGAGTGAGTATGGACACAAGGAAGGCCTATGTCTTAACAAATGTTAAACAAAGCAACCACGAGTCTTCACACTAGGTTCAAGTCTTTGTATTGGCTTGGAAGTGCGTCAATCCATCCTGGATTGGTTTATCTTTGGCCCTATGCAATGGCTCTTTTGTGTATAACTTATCCTGAAATAAGACAGAATTATTAAGCACAGTCCCATAATTTTTTTAAAATAATTAATGGAATCATTTTTATAGTCTCAAGCTTTTTGAGGCATGCATTAGTACATGTATCTTAAAATTATATTACTGCAAAATCAAAAAAGTTTAAGAAAATGTAACTACTGGTGACATGTGCTTCAAATATAAAAAGGAGAGAAAAATATAAAAAAGAACTGAAATAGTATATTGCACATGCAAGATAAAAATATAATAAGAGTTTTTTTTCTTTTTTTTTTAATTTTATAGTATTTTATTTGATCATTTCCATGCATTTTTCATTAAAGACAAAGATCATTTTCTTTTCCTCCCTCCCACCCCCCCCGTGGCCTACGCGTGATTCCACTGGTATCATATGTGTTCTTGACTTGAACCCATTGCCATGTTGTTAGTATTTGCATCAGAGTGTTCGCTCCGAGTCTTTCCTCTGTCATGTCCCCTCAGCCATTGTAGTCAGGCAGTTGCTTTTCCTTGGTGTTTCTATTCCCTCAGTTTGTCCTCTGCTTTTGGATAGTGTTTTTTTCTCCTTGATCCCTGCAGATTGTGCAGGGACATTACACCACCACTAATGGAGAAGTCCATTATATTCGATTATACCACAGTGTGTTTGTCTCAGTGTACAATGTTCTCCTGGTTCTGCTCCTCTCGCTCTGCATCACTTCCTGGAGGTTGTTCCAGTTCACATGGAAATCCTCCACTTTATTATTCCTTTGAGCACAATAGTATTCCATCACCAACATATACCACAATTTGTTCAGCCATTCCCCAATTGATGGGCATTCCCTCATTTTCCAATTTTTGGCCACCACAAAGAGCGCAGCTATGAATATTTTTGTACAAGTCTTTTTGTCCATTATCTCTTTGGGGTACAAACCCAGCAGTGCTATGGCTGGATCAAAGGGTAGACATTCTTTTATCGCCCTTTGTGCATAGTTCCAAATTGCCCTCCAGAATGGCTGGATCAGTTCACAACTCCACCAGCAATGAATTAATGTCCCTACTTTGCCACATCCCCTCCAGCATTCATTACTTTCCATAACTGTCATGTTAGCCAATCTGCTAGGTGTGAGGTGATACCTCAGAGTTGTTTTGATTTGCATGTCTCTGATTATAAGAGATGTGGAGCACTTCTTCATGTGCTTATTAATAGTTTTGATTTCTTTATCTGAAAACTGTCTATCCATGTCCCTTGCCCATTTATCAATTGGGGAATGGCTTGATTTTTTGTACAACTGATTTAGCTCTTTATAAATTTGAGTAATTAAACCTTTGTCAGAGGTTTTTATGAAGATTTTTTCCCAACTTGTTGTTTTCCTTCTGATTTTAGTTACATTGCTTTTGTTTGTACAAAAGCCTTTTAATTTGATGTAGTCGAAATTATTTATTTTACATTTTGTGATTCTCTCTATGTCTTGCTTGGTTTTAAAGTCTTTCCCTTCCCAAAGGTCTGACATGTTTACTATTCTGTGTTTACCCAATTTACTTATGGTTTCCTTCTTTATGTTTAAGTCTTTCACCCATTTTGAATTTATCTTGGTGTAGGGTGTGAGGTGTTGATCAATTCCTAATCTCTCCCACACTGTCTTCCAATTTTCCCAGCAGTTCTTATCAAATAGTGAATTTTTGTCCCAAGACCTGGGATCTTTGGGTTTATCGTATACTATCTGGCTGAGGTCGCTTTCCTGTTGATTATTTCAATTTGCTTTTTGGTTGAATCTCTAGGATTCTTTAAGTAGACCATCATGTCATCTGCAAAAAGTGATAACTTGGTCTCCTCCTTGCCTATTTTGATGCCTTCAATTTCTTTTTCTTCTCTAATTGCTACTGCTAGTGTTTCTAGTACAATGTCAAATAGTAGAGGTGATAATGGGCATCCTTGTTTCACTCCTGATCTTATTGGGAATGCATCTAGTTTATCCCCATTGCAAATGATATTAGCTGATGGTTTTAGATATATACTGTTTATTATTTTTAGGAATGACCCTTCTATTCCTATGCTTTCTAGTGTTTTTAATAGGAATGGGTGTTGTATTTTATCAAAGGCTTTTTCTGCATCTATTGAGATAATCATGTGGTTCTTGTTGGTTTGCTTGTTAATGTGGTCAATTATGTGGATGGTTTTCCTAATATTGAACCAGCCCTGCATCCCTGGTATAAATCCTACTTGATCATGCTGGATGACCTTTCTGATCACTTGCTGAAGTCTTTTTGCTAGTATCCTATTTAAGATTTTTGCATCTATATTCATTAGGGAGATTGGTCTATAGTTTTCTTTCTCTGTTTTTGACCTGCCTGGTTTTGGAATCAGTACCATGTTTGTGTCATAAAAGGAGTTTGGTAGAACTCCCTCTTTGCTTATTATGTCAAATAGTTTGTATAGTATTGGGATTAACTGTTCTCTGAATGTTTGATAGAATTCACTGGTGAATCCATCAGGCCCTGGGGATTTTTTCTTAGGAAGTTCTTTGATGGCTTGGTGGATTTCATTTTCTGATATGGGATTATTTAAGAATTCTATTTCCTCTTCTGTTAGTCTAGGCAGTTTGTATTTTTGTATATATTCATCCATATCACTTAAATTGGTATATTTATTGCCATATAATTGGGCAAAGTAATTTCTAATGATTGCCTTAATTTCCTCTTCCTCAGAGGTGATGTCCCCCTTTTCATCTTTGATGCTGTTAATTTGCTTTTCTTCCTTCCTTTTTTTAATTAGATTGACCAGTACTTTGTCTATTTTGTTTGTTTTTTCAAAGTACCAGCTTCTTGTGTTATTTATTAAATCAATAGTTCTATCACTTTCAATTTTATTAATTTCTCCCTTAATTTTTAGGATTTCTAGTTTGGTTTTCTGCTGGGGGTTTTTAATTTGGTCACTTTCGAGTTTTTTTATTTGCATTTCCAATTGATTGATCTCTGCTCTCCCTAGTTTGTTAATATATGCACTCAGGGATATGAATTTACCTCTGATTACAGCTTTGGCTGCATCCCAAAAGGTTTGAAAGGATGTCTCGCCATTGTCATTTTCCTCAATGAAATTATTAATTGTTTCTATGATTTCTTCTCTAACTAAACGATTTTGGAATATCATATTGTTTAGTTTCCAATTAGTTTTTGATTTGGTTTTCCATGTACCATTACTGATCGTTATTTTTATTGCCTTGTGGTCTGAAAAGGCTGCATTTATTATTTCTGCTTTTCTGCATTTGTGTGCCATGTTTCTGTGACCTAATGTATGGTCAATCTTTGTGAATGTGCCATGTGGTGCTGAGAAGAAGGTGTATTCCTTTTTATCCCTATTTATTTTTCTCCATATGTCTATTAATTCTAATTTTTCTAAGATTTCGTTCACTTCTTTTACCTCTTTCTTATTTATTTTTTGATTTGATTTATCTAAATTTGATAATGGTTGGTTCAAGTCTCCCACTAATATGGTTTTACTGTCTATTTCTTCCTTCAATTCTCCTAGTTTCTCCATTAGAAATTTGGGTGCTATATTATTTGGTGCATATATGTTGATTAGTGATATTTCCTCATTATCTAAAGTCCCTTTTAACAAAATATAATAACCTTCCCTATCCCTTTTGATCAGGTCTATGTTTGCTTTGGCTTTATCAGATATCATGATTGCCACTCCTGCCTCCTTTCTGTCACTTGAGGCCCAGAAGGTCTTACTCCATCCTTTAATTCTGACCTTGTGGGTGTCTACCCGCCTCATGTGTGTTTCTTGGAGACAACATATGGTAGGGTTTTGGATTCTAATCCATTCTTCTATTTGTTTACATTTTATGGGTGAGTTCATCCCATTCACGTTCAATGTTATGACTGTCACTTGTGGACTCCCTGGCATTTTGATATCCTTCCCTAATTCTAACCTTTCTTCTTCAGCTCTACCTTTTAGTCCAGTGATTTACTTTAAATCAGTCCCCCCTGTATTTCCCTTTCTACCCCCCTCCCTTCTCATTCCCTCCCTTATTTTCCCCTGTAGTCTTTTTAAAAATTCCCCCCCCACCCTCTCCCTCCCTTGTACTGCTTCCCTCCCCACCAGTCTGTTTTTTACCCTTCTACTCCTCTATAGGGCGCAAATCTATTCTCTTCCCCAATGGATTGGATTGTTCTTCCCTCTTTGGGTCAGTTTCAAAGTACGTAAGAGTTGAATATTTCCTATCTCCGACCTCTTTACCCTTCCAGTGTATCGATGTTCTCCCCCCTCCCGCCATGAGCTTCTTTGTGACATATAAATTTAACCCCATTTGTTTCTTTTCCCATTTCTTTTAGTCATAACCTCTTTTCTTTTTTAGCTTTAGTCATGTATATATATATATATATATGCATACACATGTATATGTATTTATGCATTCATATCTCTATATACCTATTTATGTCTTGTCCTTTCATCCTATACAGTTTGTCCCTTCCCTCTGAGTGTAGTTCTTCTAGCTGCTTAGGTGATAGCAACAGTTTTTAAGAGTTGCCAATGACCTCTTTTCTTATAGGGATACATATCATTTTAACTTATTGAGTCTCTTAAAAAAAACTTTGTTGTTGTTGTTGTTGTTTTTCCCCTCTTTTTTAATTACCTTTTGATGATTCTCTTGAATTCTGTGGTTGGACTTCGAATTTTCTGTTCAGGTCTGGTCTTTTATTTATGAATGCTTGGAATTCCTCTGTTGTGTTAAATGACCATACTTTCCCCTATAAGAATATAGTCAGTTTTGATGGGTATTTTATTCTTGGCTGTAGGCCTAGTTCCCTTGCTTTCCGGAATATCATATTCCATGCCTTTCGGTCCTTCAGTGTGGATGCAGACAGATCCTGTGTTATCCTCACCATGTTTCCATGGTATCTGAATGGTTTCTTTTTGGCAGCTTGTAATACCTGTTCTTTTATCTGATTGTTTTTGAATTTGGCTATAACATTTCTTGGTGTTGTCAGTTGGGGATTAAAAACAGGGGGTGATCTGTGGATTCTTTCAATCTCCACTTTCCCCTCTTGTTCTAGGATTTCGGGACAGTTTTCCTGGATAATTTCCTCTAGTATTATGTCCAGGCTTTTTCTTTTGTCGTGGTCTTCTGGTAGTCCAATTATTCTTAAATTGTCTCTTCTTGAACGATTTTCTAAATCGTCTGTTTTGTGAATGAGATGCTTCATATTTTCCTCAATTTTTTCATTCTTTTTGTTTTGTCTTATAGTGTCCTGCTGCCTTGTGAGGTCACTTGATTCTAGTTGTTTTACTCGGGTTCTTAAAGATTGGATTTCATCTTTGGCTTTTTGGTCGTCTTTTTCCTTCTGGTCTGAGTTTCTTTGAAGATTGTCTTTCATCCTCTTTATCTCGTCTTTCATCTCCTTTGCTTCATCTTTCATCTCCTTTGCCTCATTTTCCAGCTGGATGATTTTGGCTTTCAGGACACTATTTTCTTGTTTTAGTTCAAGTGCCTCTGTTTCCAGATGACTTATCTTAATTTTTAAGTTCTTTTCCCAATTGTCTTCAGCCTCTCTTAGCTGTGTTTTGAGTTCTTCTACAGCCTGTATCCAATTCGCTGGGATTTCTGGTTTATCGTTTGCTGATCTCTCCCCCTCTGTTCCATTTGGTGAGTAGTAGCTGTCTATTGTAGTTTCTTTCTTCTGTTTCTGTTGTTTGTTCAAATTCACCCCTTCTTTCCTCCCTGTATTTGTCTGTGCTCTTGTTCCTCTCATTTTTTTGTTTTTTAGGGACTTCTATCAGTCTCCCCTCTTGGAGCTTTAACAGAGGATCTCTTGGTGTAATCTCTGAGGGAGGGTTGTTGGGGGTTTGAGCTTTCCTGTCCTCTGGAGGCTTTTGATTGGCTTAAAGTTCAGCAGTCAGTGAGGATGGATGGGGAGCCTGGGCTTCCCTGTGTTCTGGAGACTTTTGATGGGATTGAGTTCAGCTTATTTGGGATGGGTTTATTCTGAGTTTTAAACTTCCTGGACGGCTGGAGCAGATATGGAGGATCTCTAAAGCTCTGGCCAGGCTGCCAGGTCTATGCTCCTTCTAGGCTGCCATCTTGACTTCGCCTCTAGGTTTATGTTTTTTCAGAAGACCCAGCTCAGGTTCAGCTGGTTCTTTCAGAAGACCCTGCTCTCTAAGGGGGGAGAGGTCGTGGCTTGCCTGGACTCTAATGGCTCCTGATGGGATTAGGTTCAGGTAGTGTGGGCCAAATGATCCTGGAGCCAAAAAAAAAAGAAGAAAGAGAAAAGCAGCAACCTCCTCTTCCACAGTCTGTGTTGAATGCCCGGAAACTGGCCCGGGTTACTTTCAAGGCAAGCTCCCCGTAGCACCCCCCTTGCCAGCCCTGAGTTCTCCGTCCTCTCAGCAGCTCTAAGGGCTCCTGATGGGATTAGGTTCAACTGGTTCTTTCAGAAGACCCTGCTCTCTAAGGGGGGAGGGGTAGTGGCTTGCCTGGACTCTGATGGCTCCTGATGGGATTAGGTTCAGGTAGTGTGGGCCGAATGATCCCGGAGCCAAAAAAAAGAAGAAAGAGAAAAGCAGCAACCTCCTCTTCCTCAGTCTGTGTTGAGTGCCCAGAAACTGGCCCGGGTTACTTTCAAGGTAGGCTCTTCGGAGCCACCCCTTTGCCAGCCCTGAGCCCTCTGTCCTTTCAGTAGCCCTGAGGGCTCCCGATGGGATTGGGCTCAGCTGGTGCCCCGAAGCTGGGTCCTCCCCCGAGACCCAGAGGGAAGAACCCAGCCAGGGGGCCACAGGCTTCCCCCTTCTCTCTATGCTTCCCTGCCGTCTGTGTTGGGCGCTCCGGAGACTGGCTCGGGTTGCTTTCAAGGTGAGTCCTCAGAGCCCTGAGGTTCCCGCTGCTGCCTTGGGCTCAGCACTCTGGGTTGGGGGGGATGGGTCCTGGGACCTTCTTTCTGTCTACCCCTTAGATCTGAGTGATCTAGGGTTCTGGCTTTTGGGGTGCGGTACCGTTTGATCCAGGTCCAGGAGGAGGTTTCCCCAGGTCTATCCTGTTGTTCAGCTTGAATTTCGGTGGCCTAGGAGCACTTTGTTTGCGATCGGTAGGGAAGGGTTTCGGAGGTCTGAACTTTCGATGCTTCTACACCGCCATCTTGACTGGAAATCAATAAGAGTTTTAAAAATTCAAAAATGTAGCTTATAATCATTGACACCCTGTGTCAGCTAAGAAAATATAGAATGCAAGGCTTTTTCACCAAAAACTGAGATCCAATTCCTCTTCATATCTTGCCATGATCCACTGTGATTATAAGCAGATGAATTGAACAGTAGTACAAATATGTATCAATATCCCCAAAATTTTCAATAGCCCAATTAAGTACAATAGCAAACAAACACACTATCATATTTCACATAAGTTGCTGTATGGAATTTTTTAAAGCCTTTGAATTGATGGATATTTGTCACAATTTTTACAAATGTAGCAAATCTTTCAACCTTTGTAAACATATTTTTAAACAAAGTAAAACTCATTTTGGGTTTAGAACATCATCAAGAATCTAGATATCATTCTGGTGGAAGTTAACTAGTGAGCCAAAGAGTTATAAATGAGGGGTGCTCCTATTTTGGAGGCTTCTAGGGGTACAAATGCCCTGGGAATAACTGTCTAACTTCCATTCACATTTTTATAATGTGGGAGTTGGGGGTTAAAATGTATTTCACTTCAGCTATTAGAGTGGGCCTTACACCTCATGTTAGGGGTAGGCAAAAATGACCATAGATTTTTACAAAAAATCCTAAAAATCATGTCTAAAGAACCCTTAAAACCAATTGAGATATTTAGCACATTAAATTTTCCAAAGGTTGTTATAGCAATTTTCTGATGGAGTCCATCTATACTCTATGTGACAATTTACAAAGTCAAAAATAGAAAAGCTTTTTTTTTTATATTTGGGGTTATTCAATAATATTTGTTCATTATGGTTATAGGGGAAAAGCAATAGAATATAACAGTAGTTAAAACTCAGTACATTAAAATGCTTCAGTATAACAGAATAGTATGGATGCAGTAATATATCAACTTAAAATCCCAATGTTAAACCTTAAACAAAATAATCAGCAAAATGCAATAGAATACAAAGGTTTTTATAAAACGTTGGAGTCTGAAATGCCTTAAAATATAACCTCCAATCTCTTTAAAGTTCCTTGGTTTTTTTTTACCCATTTAGATGCCTCTTGTCAGAAGGCAGAAGATTGGTATGGGGTAGGCAATGGGGTTTAAGTGACCCATCCAAGGCCACACAGCTGGGAAGTGTCTGAGGCCAGATTAGAACCCAGGACCTCCCCTCTCTAGGTCTGGCTCTCAATTCATTGAATCACCCAGCTGCCTCCCAAAATTTTGCTAGAGTTGCCGGGAGCTGAATATTTCCCCTGGCACACAGGTGAAATAAATGAAAGAATCAATATAGTTAAAAAAATATCCTTTTAAAGTAGACATGCTTTAAGTTTCCTGTTAGGAAAAGCCTCTACTATCTTTCCCTTTCTTTCTCCCCTCCTTTGATCCCCTGTTCCCAGTCCACTTGGAGGCTACTTGTAGCCCAAGGAAAAATTCATCACTCCGTTTTTACCAGTCAGTGGAAGTGAGTCCTGAGCCTGGGGTGATGATTCAGAATTGCTGGGCCAAGGGGTTCATCTGGGTTGGGATTTCAGGCAGTGGGGAAGGCCAGGGATGGGATCAAGGGAGTGGCAGTCTGGGACAAACAGCAAACAGGTCTGGAGTGGATGGCTTCAGGCAGGCAGGCAGTGATGGGCTGGGCCTGGCCAGGAGCCAGTGAGCTATCTAATGGCTAGAATGAGCTGCATCAGCAACAGCTTTGCGAAGGTAAAAAACTTTGGCCAGAGAAACATGGCTTAAAAAAAAATCTAGGCAGTAGCTATGAAAAACTAAACTTAGTAACTGTAGAGAAAAGAATAAGAAGATTGAGGGTATTTCGTTTTTCCGACATGGTAAATCAAAACTGTAGCATTTAAAATTAGTTTTTTTCTGCTAAAAGTATTATATTTTATGAGGCTTATTAAGTTTTAAGAAATTAAGAAAATACAAAATAAGAAAGCATGTGCCTAGGAGGGCTGAATGGCCCATTCACATACACTACATCATGAGAGATCTGGTCTTATTTATTGATCGTTCCTCTTTTATGAGGGATGGCATATTTTACACTGGAGCTGCTGTAGTCACAGAATTTGCCATTGAGTGGTCAGCTTCACTGCCTTCTAATATTAGTGTTCAAGGGGCAGAACTCATAGCTCTGAAACATGCCTGTATAATTGCCGAGGATAAAAAGGTAACAATATGGATTCATATGGATTCTAGATATGCTTTTGGCATTTGTCACTCAGTTGGGATGCTATGGCTCCAGAGACGATTTTTAATTTCATCTGGAAAATCTATAGCTAATACAGAAATTATTAATGAAGTTCTTTCCGCTCTCCAGCTGCCTGAAGCCCTAGTTGTAGTTCATTGCTCTGCCCATAGAGGTGACACTGGCCTTGTCTCTAAGGGAAATGATCGAGCAGATGTCACTGCAAAGCTAGCAGTCATAGAAGGGTCTGAATTAATTTTAACATTAACAACCACTGATTACTTAAATTTATCACTTTCCTATAATGAAAAGGAAGTGAACAATGGAAGCAAAGTAGGAAGAGAGACTCAGTAGGCTTTACAGCCAGTTTAAATAGAAAATTTTTATCTCACTCAGGTGGGAATCTCAGTGAGATTAGAGGACATCCTGGGAACTAGAGCAAGGACTTCTGGGGATAGAAGTCTGGGGTTCAAATCTCCATTTTTACACACGCCCCCATTAATGATGTGTATGCAGGAGAAAAAGGCTTAGCCTGTATGGGGGGATGTCCAAAAAGCATCTCAAATGGTGAGATGTATAGATCTCCTCTGAGTCTGCTTCAAAGATAAAAGAGGGCTAGAGGGAGAATTTCAGGCCATTTTACATGAGTCTCAGTGCATAATTTTAAGATCTCTACTTATTTTTTTAACTTGGCCTGAGCTCTGGAGATGATACAGTACATGGAATTTGGGATTAATCCCCCAAGACCAAATAGATAAAATGAGTTCCCCTCTCTCAATCAATTTATGCTGGCCAGCCAAAGTGAGAAATAATCTCTTTTAAGATGACCTTTGCAACAAAAGCTGTTGTAGCTCAGGTCCTAGGAGAAGCTTCCAGCCATCTGGTCAGCTGATTCATTATGACTAGACAAAATTTATTAGGTCCAACTTTGACATAATGATAAAATCAATTTGCAAATGCTCAAAAGATGGGTAAGCCAGAGGATGCCCACCAAAAAGCTTTGTGCGGAAAGGTATGCTGATTATAAGCTTGTCAGATGGAGCAGGCTGCACACACTTCAGAGACTATGGCTGTTATACCAGGGGTTAACCATACTCTTTTAACAGAGTCTATAATGCCCTGGGTGGCAAATTGGCCATTTTTGTGAATGGATAAGCATATTTGCTGATAAAAACTTGTAGAGAGTAGGAGTTTTCCTTCAGGTGATACCCATATTCTATTGATTAATTTTGCTTTAAACTTTTGTTTCCATTTTTCTACTTCTTGTTCATTATTAGACAGCGATAAATTTGAGTCTATTGTTGCCAAAGTTAAAATTAATTCAGGTCAGCTAGCTTTGCTGCAGTATCTGCCAGGTGGTTCCATCTAGAAATAGGGTCAGTTCCACCTGTATGGACAGAGCAATGAACTAGAGCTAGGGCTGCATGTATCTGGAGAGCAGAAAGCACTTCATTAATAATTTCTGCATTTGTGATACATTTACCAGCTGAGGTTGAAAAACTCCTTTGGAGCTATAATATAACTACTCTATGACATATTTCAAATGCATATCTAGAGTCCGTGTAAATTGTTGCCTTTTTATCCTTGGAAATTTTACAGGTGTGTTTAAGGACTATCAATTCTGTATCTTGAGCACTTATATTTTAGGGCAGTGAAGCTGACCACTCAGTAGCAGATTCTGTGACTATAGCAGCTCCAGTGTAGTGTATGCCATCCCTAATAAAAGAAGAAGTATCAGTGAATAAGATTACGTCTGGGTGTCTAAGGAGTGTTCAAGAGATTTTCTCGAGGCTTTTCAGCCATGGACACTAAAGATTCACAACTGTGTAATGGTTCTCCTGAAACTGGTAAATTTGGAAGCCAGTTAGGAGGATTAAGAACTCTACAGTATTTTATGGTAATATCCTCATTATCTAACAAATTTACCTTGTACCTTGCATGTCTTTGCAGAAAATTCCTGTGTTCTATGCATTGACAACAACGCTTTTACTTCATGTAAGCACATTATGATTAATGGGCATCCCAATAGTAAATCAATAGATTTATTTACTAACAACGCTGTGGCAAGTACACCTCTAAGACACTGTGGGGCTTCTGAAGCTACTGGGTCCAGCTGGGTTGAGTAATAAGCAACTGGACATCAAACAGGTACTAAAGTTTGAGTTAAAACAACTGAAACTGTCCCTTTCTGTTCATGGGCATACAAAGTAAATGGCTTTATGAAATCTGGGATGTCTAGAGCAGGGGAAGTCAGGATAGTCTTTTTTAATTTTAAAAGAGCTGACAGGTGTTCTGCCTCTAATCTAAGATGGTCAGGGATTGCATTTTTGGTCAGAGGTAAAAAGGGTTTAGTTATTTCCCCATAGCAAGGGATCCAATGCCTAGAAAACCCTGTTGCTCCTAAAATTGCCCTCAACTGTTTCTTATTGGAGGGAGTGCTCAATTTCTAAATATTGTCAATGTGCTTAGGGGAAATGGAGCAGACACCAACAGTTAAAATGAACCCTAAATATTCCACTTTGGGGGAAACACCACTGAAGTTTTGCCTTTGAGACCTTGTGACCTCTTTTATATAACTCTAAAAGATGTTTGCTATCTTCCCAGCATAGTGTGGTATTTGGTGAGACCAAGAGCAAATCATCTACAAATGGTATTGAACAGCATTCCTGAAAATTAATATTTTCTAAATCATGTTTCCTAGAATTTTCATGAATTGGTATTGAGAAAAATGTTGAACGCAAATCTACCACAATAAAATATATGGCTGTGCTGGGAATAGAGGAGATAATTGTGGTTGGTTTGGGAACCACAGGATGTCTTTTTATGACATGAGCATTTAAAGCCCTTAAACCCTGTGCAAATCCATGTGTAGGTTTTCCATCTGTGCCTAATTTAACCTTTTTTAGAGGTAGAATAGGTGTCTTGTATTCAGATTTCCATTGATTTATTATTATTCCTTGTACAATTAATGAATCTATCACTGGTGTAATTCCCTCAATTACCTCTTTAGAGAGGGGATATGGAAGACTGGAAAGAGGTGGATCACCTTTTGTCTTAATTTGAACAGGAGCATTGGAAGAATGTGGCCCAGAGAGTCTCAGGTATATCAGATGGTATTTTAAATATGGGAGGTTCCTTCACATACTGACAGTCTAAAAGAATTACAAAAAGTAAATTTAAGAATTACTCAGGCAATCATAGTGTAATAGAGTCATATTGAGAGCATATTATTGTGGTTCTAAGTTTGCATAAAAGACCTTTCCCTAACAAATTTATAGTGGACTCAGGCATTAAAAGGAAAAGATGTTCTACTAATAGGGGATCCAAAGACACCATCTGAAGAGAAAGCTCTGGGACCTTTATATGTGCTTCTTATACACCTACTACATTTAAATAGCTAGTAGAGTTGCAATCAGAATCAGGTTTACACATCAGTAGAGATATGGAAGCTCCAGCGTTCAAGAGGAAATCATAATACATGTCCCCAACCTTCAGGGTTACATGGGGTTCCTTATTATATGGGGGAGAATGGACTGGTATTACTGGCATTAAAACCTTAGGGTCCTGGTAATAAAAGGCTTTGTTCTATAATTCCAGGACCCTTTCTCCCCCCCTCACACCTTCATAAATATCCCTGGCTATTTCTCTGTGGTGCCCCACACTGAGGGGGATTTCCACCTTGAGTATAGTGTGGATGAGCCCCATTTTGGGTATTTTGGTGTGAGTTATCATTTGCCACATTCTAATTAGTATTTCCAAATATGTGTCTATTATTGTTATTATTTCTAAAGTTGTTATTATTTCTATTTGCCTGATTCTACTTTCTACTGATCATTATTACATGGCCCCTTTTCCCACAGAAGTAACACATTAATAGTTGATTTTTGGTTTCCTGCAAAGAGGCCATGGCCACTCCATGATTAACATTCCCTTTTTCAATTTTTTTCTGTTAGTACTCTTATTTCTTTCCTTAAGGCCTCCACTAAGCCACTGTTTTCTTCATCTTTCTTTTCATGGCCATTAAAGATATAAACTGCTACTCTTCTTTTCAGTTCCTCGACATCCATATTAGCCCAGTTTGGGGCAATTTTAAAATAGTCTTTGACCACTTTACAACAGTTTTTTTTTTTTTACAAGGTGTCTTCTTAATTGTCTGATATTCCTTACTCTGGAGAGATCCAGGTCTATATATATCTACCTCTCTGCTCAATAAGTCTATCCATAAACTTGGAGTGATTTTTGTTATTTTTCTGCTTAAGATTTTCAAACTTTGTCCATGCAACAGGCCTTTGAGAACAAGCTCTTATTGCTTTTAGCAATGCCTATCTTGTCTGGCATAATTTGAAGTAATCTTCCTGTTTATTAAAATTCCATTTGGGTCTTCCTGTGACAAATGAATTACTCTATTTCCCTGGGCTTGATTAAGAATAGAAACAGTTATATATATTTTTTCTCTTTCTGTTAAAAAGATTAAAGCAAATTTTCCATGTGGGATCATAAGTGTGGGAAATACTTTCTGGCTTTTTTATAATTACAATGGGATCATCTTCAAAGGAAGGAGTATTTTCCTTGATGCTCTCAATATCTTGTAAAGAAAAGATACATATTGTCTAACAGTCACTAAATCTCCATTTTTATTATAAATGGGTTCTTCCTTTAAGACTTTAACTGAATTATTTTAGATTTCCCTTGTTTGGTTTTTTGTTTGAGTTGCAATAGAGTTGGTAAGGGGATGGGGTAGAGTGGTAGAGGCAGGGGGAGAGATGGTTTGGGTAGGGATGGTTTTGACCAGATATGGTTTGGGTAGAGTGAGAGATGAATTGTACAGGGAGAGGCAGAGAATGTGTAGACTTTGATGGTTAGGCAGTACAGGGAGATGAATCTTCTTTCTGAATCTTGAGATTACTCAAGCTTTTCTCCAGGTTTTCTTTCTGAGTCTTTAGACCAATCAAGCTAACTTTCTGTTGTTTTTCCTTGAGGAGAAACAGATAAACTGCAAGGAATCCAATAACTATAAGCACACCCAGGAACAGTACAAAATAAAGCCATTCTAAAACTATGAGCTGTTCAAACTCAGTAAAGTTCTCTGGGAACAGAAGCTGTTTCAGATAGGCAGGACACTATTCTCTTAGAGTGTGGGCCATACTTTTTAGCACCATACTCAGTTGCCTATTTATTTTCAAATCTAATGATTAAATGTCTTGAAATTCTACTTCCTGTCCATAGACTCAGCCTAGCTGAGGGCCAAAGAGACTCTGTGAAGAGTCAGATGGTGGGGAAGACATAGATTTTATTAGTGTTAAGGAATATTCTCAGCCCACTTTCCTAACCCCATCCTTGGTACAACTTTTTAATAAACCTTGTTACCATGAGAAGTGCAGTCAGATTAATTATCTATAGGCCTGAGCCAGAAAGGAGCCATCTTTTCTCTCTGACCCTGAGAATATAATTTTTCCTTACTGGGTATAACTAAGTCTCAATCAACACTTTATATCCATCTTTATAACAGGTGGCATTACCTTAGTATGTACTGGCTAAGAGTTAAAGCCTCACAAAGCTAGTCAACTGTGTGTTCCAAGAAAAAAAAATGGCATAGATGGAGATATGCCCTAATTAGCCTTTGAATGGAGGTCAGGTGAAAAACCTTAGCCTGAGACTAAATTTAGGAGGGACAATAGGAAAAAGCAAAAGTTCAGTCAAGTGGTTTGGAAGAGTTTACTCCCTTTCCCTCCTCACTTAGGGGTAAAAATGCTAGTGGGCCACATGTTTCCACTAGCAAGTGGGCAGGGAGCGACTTTTGCTGAGCTGGCCTAGGAGGGTAGGGTGTGGGCTATTAAGATTTCTGCTCTTAATAGGTTCTGAAAGTATCTCAGGGTTAAGGGAGAAGTTTAAGTTAACTTTACTGCTGGTTTCCACCTCCCACTTAAGTCAATGCTAGAGACTTATTGGGGTTCAGGAAAGGCCTTAAAGGAAGAGCAGACTTCTAGGAGCAAGATAAGGCTAAACTTTGTCAACTTAGCTCATCAATTAATACTTTTCTGACAAAAAAAAGAAAAAGATTGAGCTGGACCTATTAACTTTCCCCCAACACTTGGATTTCTGGACTGAGATAGTAGCTTGTAGGGAGGAGTAGTTTCCCTGGAGGCTAAGAGAAAAAACTAGTCTCCCAGGCAGCAACAAGCAATGGTTTTGCAGCTGTTCTTAATCACCCCACAACCCTGAGTTAGGTCTCACCCCTTCCCTTCAGGGAAAACACATTGATCAGGGACCCTTGTGCAATCGGTTTGACAGCAGGCTTAGAAGCATGAATGAGGGGCTCTGATGACAGCAGGAAGCAGCAGTAGACAGGGATGAGAGTGGGAGGGCAGCTCTGTGCTGCCTAGATCCCAGTGACATTCCTTTGGTAAACTTGAAGCAGTGAGGAAGTCTACTGCCCTTGTATAGCTTTCCTTAGGCTGTTTTCTCTGCCACTGTTGTAGGGCTTCTAAAGCTTTTTAGTATGAGACCAATGGCTAATGCCTTGAATCTAATTTATCCTTTTGTCTTTTTTAAAGCTGCTCTACCAACAAAGTGGAGTAAAAAATTAGAGCTCCAGAGTTAGCTACTTATGAATTGACTTAAGGAGACTAAAAAGTAAAGAAAATTGGAGAAGATTGAGGGTAGTCATTAAAACTTTGTGGTCTGCCAAATATAATAAACAAAAGTACAATTATTAAATGTGATATTAATTTTAAAATATTGTGGTCACTATTTATAAAATTAACTCTCAAGTCATGAGTCTCAGTAGTTTTTTTTATTTTTTAATAAAAACCCTTACCTTAGGTCTTGGAGTCAATACTGTGTATTGGCTCCAAGGCAGAAGAGTGGTAAGGGCTAGGCAATGGGGGTTAAGTGACTTGCCCAAGGTCACACAGCAGGGAAGTGTCTGAGGCCAGATTTGAACCTAGGACCTCCCATCTCTAGGCCTGGCTCTCAATCCACTGAGCTACCCAGCTGCCTCCTCAGTAGTTTTTAATAATTAAGTTTTAATAAAAAATGGAGATAAATCAAAAAGAGGGAAATATAGGAAGGAGACAGAAAATATCACCTAGCTAAATATCTAAGCTCAATAAGGAAACTGAAATCCACGGCCTACCAAACTGCCAAATCACACACATACACACACACACACACACACACAAAACTCCTTGAGTGCCCAACAGGCACGAGAATTCCCACTCCAGACCAGAGAGAGAGAAAGAGAGAGAGAAAGAGAGAGATAGAGAAAAAGAGAGAGAGAAGGGGGGGGGGCGGGGGGAGAGGGAAAGGGAGAGAGAGACTTCTGTGCTCTTACTCCCTGCAACATAGGCATGCAAATTGTGATGTGAGGTAGGAAAAGCTGGATCAGTTGAGCCTAGGCAATGGAATATATCTACATAGGGGCCATGGGCTACATGGGCACAAGGGCCAAGCCATATTGGGGGAAGTAAGGGTAGGGGTACAGCTGTCAGCAGCACCAGCTCTACCTGTCTGTGCCCCAAAATGCTCAGCTGCTCCCACCACTGCCTCCAATAGTTCCTCAGTATACCTGGATGCTATCCATATACTGCAGAGACTATTTAGTCCTATCTGTTTCTTTTATGGAAAAGGCTCTGTAGGTACAGAGAGGACTCATCTCACTAGGTTACAATATAAAATACTGAACAAACCTCAGCAGAACTCAGATACAAACTAGTGGAAATGGCAGGTGAAAAAGGTTGACTAGTTCTAATATCAGGGGAACTTGGACTGATATACCACAAGCTATAGAGGAAAGCATGAAACTATCTTGGTCCAGTCTCATCAGTATAAGAGAAGAAACCAACATAATATAGAATGAGCAGCAATAGAAAGAAAGCTTCTCTGCAGAATCCAGCCTAAACAGAAGCAATATGTGTGATCCAGTATGAACAATAGTGGAAGGAACTCAGCCCATTTTTTTCATGGGATTGGGCTAAACCCAACTTCAACCAATTGAACTGAGCAGTTGTAAATCTCCACAAAGCAGGCAGAGAAGATTTCATCTTCAGAGTGCTCAATGTGAAAACAAGATAGCTAAATACACAAGTCACAGTATAAATGTTGGACAGTAATCCTGTTACCCCATGATCAAAACTAAGCTTCAGCATATAGAAAAGAAGAATCCCCAAATATGAAAAAGACAGAGAAAAAGCCTGACAGAAACATTTCATCAAGGGATGAACAAAATAAAGCTCAGAAGAGGATATCAATTCAAAAAATGAACATATATGAATCTTCAAAGGAAAAATATGATAGGATGTCAAGCCCAAATTGAATGCCTAGAAGAAATTTAAAAAAAAGAAATATAAATGAGACTTACAAGAAAAATTAGAAAAGAAAATTATAGAAAAATATCAAGAATTTAGATCAAAAACTTACTGAAGAAAAGTTTCCTATAAAAGGAAAGCCATACCACACTGACTGCCACATTTTCTTTCACATTGACGCTGATGCCAGGGAAAGCCAGTAGACACAAGTTTGTGATACATTACTCTGTAATGAGTAGTTCCCACCATACTTAGGATGGAGGTATTTTACTTCACATAACTATGATAGTACAAAATGCAAAGAACATAACCCAAAACCACCTACCCAGAGAAGCTCAACTGCATACTCCAAGATAAGAAATAAATATTTAATGACAGAGAAATTCCAGATACCCTTGAAAAATGTCTAGAGCTAAAAAGAAAATTCAATGATCAAATCTGACATTCAAAAGATAAGAAGAAAAAAAAAAACTCAAGGGAATCACTGGGATTACACTACTCACATCTCTGCATGGGAAAGTGGTAATTAGGATATTTAATATGTCTATAGTATAAGATATACCTAAAATTTGTAATATGTGTTAAGATAACCAATGAAAACAATGGGATTAAACTGAAAACATTCCTTGCATGGGGAAATGATAATGAGAATACTTAAGACACCTATGCCCTGAGAGATATGTAAGATATCTAAGATGCTTTAAAATAATCAAGGGAAACAATGGAATTAAAGTGATGACATTAGTAGAATATATGAACTAAGATGTTTAAGATACTGGTGATAGTTGAAGTACCTAAAATACCTAAAGTTCTTAGGATGCTTAAGGAACTGAAAATAATCAAGAATTTTAAAATGATTAAGGCAATCAATAGAAGTATATGTAGACAGAGAGCAGGAAGTGAGTTGAATACAATGGAATGTTTTAAATTCAAGAGATAAAGAATAATACACTGCTGGAAGAGTAAAGGGGAAAACTGACTCACATGAGAAGATATGAAAGAATCAATACAGTGGAAGAGAAGATGGAGGGATGGTGAGCAATGCTTATATACTTCTTTCTTTGGAATTGGAACAAATGAGTTAATTATAGTTAGGTACAGAAATTTATCTTACCCAATAGGGGAATAAAAACATGGGGAATCAGAAGGAGGTTGGGAGAGGGGGATGTGATAGAGGCTGGCACACCAGAAAAGGGCCAGACAGTGAAATTGATCACCTAATGGGGCAGGGGCCCCAAGAGGGAATGCTGGAGATGAGAAGACTCTGGTGAGGACAGCAGTGAGGGTCTCTCCATCTTGTGATGTCAAAGAGAGAAGGTGGATAAAGATTTTCTCCTGAGGGTTACCCATTTTTCCTGCTGGTGACTGGAAATCTTTCCCCCCTCCCCAACACTTCCCAATTGAAGGGACTTCCTGAGGAGAAACCTGAGCAGAATTTACCTCAACTCTTGTTGCCCAGGGGTGAGTCAACCTGACTTTTCTCTCAGGGGGGCTCAGGCTGCCAAGGCCCAAGTTCCCCCCAAACTTGAGGAGGGAGGAAAATGGTCTACATAGAGACAGGGACTCCCTTTTCCCACTTTACTTTTCCCATTCTTCCCTGCCCGTTATTCTTTTTGTATTACCTGATTGAGTTAACATTAAAAGTTATCTGTTCCCCAAGCTGAGTGTGAGCGAACAGATCAAGGGGAGACCTTTTGGTTTAGAGTACTGGAGAGGGGACGAGAGGGACAAGAGCGAATTGGGAAGAGCAACTTTAGCTAAGGAGGGAAGCCAGGAGAGGGATAATCTTCAAATCCCCTCTCCTTTCTCTGAGCCAACCCATTACATCTGCTGTCTCCCCTGAACCCGGCTTTTGAGAAGGGGGTTTCTCCTCTCTTTCCCTCTCTCTCCATACCAAAAGCCCAGACCTCTCTCTCTCTCTTGGGGTACATTCCCTTCCTTCTCTTTCTTTTTTTTTAAAACAGTGGCACCCCAGATGGGACTCAAACCCACAATCCCTGGCTTAGGAAGAAGAATACTTGCCACCAAAATACAGAAGAGAGAGCCCTGTATATGTTGTAATAATGAGAGGATGGCACACCTGAAGTAAATAATACAGTTCCAGTAAGAAATACAGCCAGTAAAAGAAAAGGAAGAATGCATTTGAAAGAGTAGCAGCCACAAAGAAAAAAGCCTCAATATAAAATATAATATAGTCTCTGCCTGACACAATAACAAAACAGAAAGAAACAATGTTGTTATAAATGAACACATAATTCTCTAGATTCTATCTCCAAGATACAGAACTAAAGTAACCATAAGATAAATCTTCCATGTGATAAAGGCTAGCAGTAGAGAAAAAGTGCCAGACTGAAGAGTATATGAAATTGATCAGCTCGATGGGGGAGGGTCCCCAGGAGGGAATTCTGGAGGAGAGAAGACTCTGGTGAGGAGCAGTGAGGGTCTCTCCTCTTGAGACATCGAAGAGAGTAGGTGGATAAAAATTTTCTCCTGAAGGGGAGAAAAATTTAAGGACGGATTCAAGGAAGAGGGTAAACAGAAGCAAAGACTTTTTTGAACATGGAAAGGCTAAAAGGAGACAAAAAAAGGGCAAACTTGAAAAATAAGATTGGGAGATCAGAAATAGGGGGAAAGGACCTACTTGTACAAAAATATTTTCAGTAGCTCTTTTTGTAGTGGCAAAAAATTGGAAATGAAGGGAATGTCCATCAATTAGGGAATAGTTGATCAAGCTATGGGATATGGTTTTAATGAAACACTACTGAGTCTTAAGAATGATGACCAGGAAGAGTTCAGAAAAAAAATTGGAAAGTCATATATGAACTGGTGCAAAGAAAAGTGAACAAAACCAGAATAGTATAGACTAGAACAGAAATACAGTATGATGATCAACTAAAAGGACTGTGGAGAAGGCATGAAGAGAAAAAAGGTTTTGAAAGACAAGCCAAGATGCAAGAGACTAAGCTGGGGACCTGTCTTGTCAATCAAGATGAAGATTCTAAAACAGAATGTTCCCAGGAGGAGTGGGAGTTGAGCTGACGTGGGGGAGGGTACTGGGAATGTCACTCTCTCTCTCTGGCAGTTGAGGCTGGCAATTGAGGCTGGCGAAAGACCCTGATTGTGCTGTCTGGGTTTTGGGCTTTCTGATCAAGGGGAGACCTCTGTGTGCTCTGAGATTTTGACTAACGAAGAGTTGGGGTTTCTTCTGGCCGCAGAGAGAGGAAAAGAAGGAGAAACTGAAAGACCTTGATGGTGTTGTAAAAGAAGAAATAAGATCTTAGATGTTATCCTCCATTTATCTAACTGTTCCTCTTCTCACCTTTGTTACTGGACTATTTCCATAACCCTCTCAAATCCCCTTTATAGATTAGGGAAACCCTCATCCCATTTTCTTCAGTTTTCCCATCCTGTTATCCCAATAAACCCCTTGATTTGAAAAGGGGGAAAAAAGGATATCTTTATAATTCACTTGAGGGGAGGGAAGAAGCCAAATGCTTCAAGAAGAACTGGGAGGAGAGGGAGACAGGGAGGAGAGGGTTGGAGAAGGGAGGGAGTGAAAAGGAGGAGGAGGAGGTTAGGGAAAATACATTGATCCGTCAGCCATTAGTAGGGATCAGTAGGCAAACACCAGAGCATTCCCCCTCTAGCAGCATTTCCCTGTGGCAGTATTTCTCAGTCTTTATCTCTGTAGTACTTCTATCTCCACCATTGTAACTAGGCAATCCTTACGTGTGTCCCCATATCAGCAACTGTTCTCTAGTCACAGTTATAAGGCAAAGCATCATAGTCATTGCAAGTAGTAATAGTTTCAGACCACAGATTACTTCTCTCTATTTCAGGACTCAACTATTATAAGCAAAAAAAAAGTCCACAATAATTGCAAAAATTTCATGATAATAAATAAAACAAAACAAAAAAGTAAACCCACCTTCCATGGCCAGAGAAGGGACTGTTAGAATCTAATTGCACATCAAAGCATGGCCATCCTTCTCTTTATTTCCTTCATGAGTTTTGGACTATATATGTGATACATATCTTCATTAAGGCACAGGGAATATGGAAATAGGTATTCTATGAAAGCACTGATTTAAACTATATCAGACTATTTACTACCTTAAGGCAGGATGAGAGGAGAGGGGAAGGGAGATAATTTAAATTGCAAATTTTCAGAAAACAATTGTCAACTTTTTCTATATGTAATTTGAAAAAATGAATTTCAGTCTTCTCTTATCACAGTACTTAGCAGACAGTTAGTAATGCATAAATACTTGCTGAGTTTGAATTACTATGATTTGTAATTTATTATTTGGTGGGATTATATTCACATTTTAATTTTGGGTGGTCTAATGAGAGATCATAGGTAGTTCATGAGTCTGTTCTCAGCTCAGCTCTCTCCCTTCCCAAGGATTTCTTCAAAAGTACCCAAGACTATGGAAAATTATGGAAAAATAAATATAAAAGCTGAGCAAAATGTGTATGTGTGTTCTATCCCTCTTAACCTAGCAGGTGTGGTTTTTCTTTATATATTAGTAGTTTGAGTCTCCAATAAACTTAGAGATAGCTACTGAACATGAGATTTCATTGTTATAGGAGGCCACCAGGTGAGTAAATGTTCTCTACTAATATAAATCATTACTTCTCTCTAATTAAAGAGTTAAAACATTACCTAAAGCTTTGGGACATTAAGTGACTCAGAGTTGGCTGTAGCCATAAACAACACAAAACCAAATTTTGCTGATCTCAAGGCCACTATATTATACTGACTCAAAATTTATTAAGAGGAAAGATCTTATTTGCTATTTTCATAGTTTCATTTTTATTATAATTTTTCAATGTTATATGAAAACAGTGATCATTCATTAAAATATAAAAATAAATAATTAATATTATCATAGAGCTGTGAACATAAAACATAAAATACTAAACTCTATGAATTTCAATGAGTGAAAGAACTAAACATATTAGCATCCTAATTTTAAAATAATTTTGTTCATCAGGTTGAGGAACATTTCATCCTAAAATAAAGGCCATAACTATGAAGGAAAATTAATATTTTCCCTGCTCTACTAAGTAATGAAATGGACCTTACTACTTAATGTGTGCTTTGAGAAAATGGAAGGAATATGGAGGTCACTCACAAGTCTGCCCTTGGAGACTTACAGATTTCTGAGTTAATATGCTTCACAGGACAGACATTTCAATGTGACAATCTCTAGTTTTTTTCTCCCATTTTCTATTTTCTTCAAGTTCAGGATAAAATAGTGAAAAAGTAATCTACACATAATTTAACAAAGCTTAATTAAGAATGAGATCAAATGCATTTGACATTGATGAACTCTGTTCTGACTGCCTGTCTGTTTATCTCTATTTCTCTGTTTGTTTCTGTTTTTCCCTTTCTACTGGATTTTAATGATATTATACTCTTCAGGTTCTGTTTCTATTTACATCTATTCCTATGTGTTTACTAGCTATCTCTGTTCAAATGAATCTATATAGATAAATGCAGCCAATTCTGCCCCTTAAACCTTAGAAATACCTCAGTTACCTAATGGATAATTGAAGTAGGATGTCTTGGAGACATCGCAAACTCATAATTTCTCAAATACAGCTTGTTATCTTTCTTAACCAACAGCCCTCTTCCAAACTTTCCTAATTTTAGTGAAGGCATCATCATTTTTTTAATCTTCCAAGTTCATAATTTCAGCTTTATGTTCAACTCCTCACTTTCTGTCAATAAACATAATGAACTCAAAATCTCTTGCATTTTACATCTTCTCTCTATTCATATCATCACCTAAGTTTAAGCATTCATCATCCATAGACTAGAATATTTTTAAAAATTTAAATTTATTTATTTGTTTATTTGTTACATTAAAATATCTAGGTAGCTCCCTCTTTCCTTCTGCTCCCCCCCATTATTAAAGGTATCACTTGGCAAAATGATATGTTACATAAAAAAATATGTCTTATTTCTCTGGAGGTGGATGTATACAAGTCATTCTTCAAACAATATTTCTATTTTTTATATCTTTATATATATACATATATATAGATACATATATATATATACATTCTCTTGGTTCTGCTAGCATGTTGCAATGATTTAGCCTCTCCCAATTCTGATCCATAGTCCACATACATATCAAAGTCATCTTCCTTAAACAAAGATAGACTTAGCTACTCCTCTACTAAATAAATTCTAGTACCTCTCTATTGCCTCTCAGATAAAATATTAATTCCTTTGTTTTTAAATATACTTTATAACCTGAATCCAACATGACTTTCCATATTCATTTTATACTACTTCTCTTCCTGTACTCTATGGTCAAGCAAAACTTGCCTTCTCTTTCTTACTCACCAGTGGCACCCCATATCCATCTCTAGATCTTTGCACTGGGTGGTCCCTTGATTGAGGTATACTTTGTAAAATTAAAAATTAATATCCAAACACTTCCAGTGTTATATTTTATAATAATATTATTAACATTATTATCATATTACAATAATATTATTAATTATTAATGTTATTATTAAGAATAACTTGAAGAAAAGGATAGTTAAAGCCTGAGCAAAGAGGAGGAACCCAGACCAGGAGCGCAGGAGAGAGATCAAGGAAGAGATCTCAGGAAAAAGAGTGAGAAAGCAGGGTTACACAGAACTTTATCAATACAGCATAAGGATGCAACGTGGGCATGAAAGAGGAAAGAGATGCTGTGTAATGTAGTTAAAAGGAACAAAATTCCAATTACACAACTTCTTCCATTACCTCATCACTGCTTTCTTAAAGAATTCATCACTTCATTCAAGATACAGCTCATGAACTATCTTCCACATAGTCTCTTCTGATATACCCAATTTCTCTCCTTAACTACTTGCTCTTTAAATGTCGTGATATATAAGTGAAACCCTCCACAATATTTGTGGTGGTACAGACTTGAATAATATGAAATATATTTATTTATTGTTCAGAGGTAGGATGAACCTATATACTAAAAATACCAATGTATCTTATTTTTTTAAGTTTCATACTAACAACCTAAGGGTCACTTTTTAAAGGTAGAGAAATAATAATGAAATTTATCTAGTGATAGATAAGGTCAAAAAATAAAATTATAATGATGAAAAAAATGAGTAAAAAGAGGGCCTAGCAGGAGAGTAGTAATCATTACTGCATTTTGATACTTTTCTTTTGTTTTCTTTCTTTCTGTTTTAAAAATTAAATATTGAGGTCAATTTAGCATATTTACCTATGATTTAAAAACAAATAAGCCTAATAACCTAGTATTCCATAAAACCAAAAGACCTCAACCACTGGGCTAAGTCATTAGTATCTGGCCAAAAAATGCTGGAAAAAAATAGAAAGAAGTCTTGGAGATATTAACTTTGGACCAATATATTGAAAAATATTAGTTTTAGACCAATATCTCACAAAATATACTGAAATAAGTTTCAAATAGATATGAAAGATAAAAAGGGTCAAAATTTAAATAAATTAGAGGAAGAAGGAAATTAGTTTCGAGATCACTAACTAAAAGAAGAGTTCATGACCAAACGACGCATAGAGATTATAAGGTGGACAAATTTGATCACATGAATTTAAAGGTTTTGCTCATTTTATTTAAGATTAGAATGATAACATTTACATCCGAAATTTTTTCATATTTTCTTTTTTTTAAAAGATATCATTTCCATGATATATAAGGAACTTAATAAAAGCTAAGAGAATAAGAGTCATTGCCTACTTGATAAATGGTGAAAGAATATAAGCAAATAGTCTTCAAGGGAAAAAATGTAAGTTATTAATAAGTATATTAAAAAGATTTAAAAATCATTAATATTATTACTAATTACAAGAGAATTGAAAATTAAAACGACTCTAATTCCACATTCCACAAAGATCAGTAAAATAATTTTTAAATGGAATTAACACATTTTAAAGTTATACTACAAAACTCTCAAATTATATAAAATATATGGAGTTATAAGTTGTGTAGCAATTCTCTAAATCAATTTGATATAACCATTGTGAAATAAATTTGGAACCATGCCAAAAGGACACAAAACTGCATTCATTTTAAACCAGCAACACCATTATTAAATCTGTATCCTAAAGATATCAAAGAGAGGGGGAAATGAACTAATTGTACAAAAATATTTATAGCAATTCTTTTTGACTGTGGCAAAGATCTGAAGAATGTAGGTGTGTCCATCCATCATTTCTAGAATGACTGAATAAATTGAGGTATACTATAGTAATGAAGTATTATTGTGCCATATTGATGAACCTGGAAAGATTTTTGTGAAGTGAGCAGAACCTGGAGAATGGTGTACATGGTAATAACTATATTGTGAATGAATTAATTATTATCAACAATGCTAGAATCTAGGACAACTCCAAGGGAATCATGATGAAAAAGGCTACCCATTGTCATAAAAGGAACTGAAGAAGTCTGAATGCAGAAAAGAGCATATAATTCTTCATTTTGTTTCTTTCATGACTTTTTCTCTATTGTAAGTCATGTTAGTCATTCAAAACATGACAAACATGGAACTATCTATTGTATAGTAACACCTTGCAGTCCAAGGGAGGGTCAAGGAATGGAAGGAAGGGAGAGAGCATAGATAGAAAATGTCAGAAAATTATTATTAAAAATTGTATCAACTTGTAACATAAAAATAAACAACTAAGTAAAAAAATAATTAATATAGAGTTGGCCAAAAGTGAAATCTAAAGATATAGAGGAATCCAAGAAGCGGATGTTAAACATCTAAACTATTCAGGCTACAGTCTTTCTATTTTTCTTAATGTTTTCTTTTTTTCCCCTATCTCCTCACTCTAATCTCTAGTTTTTAAAGATCTTAGAAATATGATTCTAATTTACCTTTCAAGACTGATTTTAAATTATTTTCTTCATATATTCAGGTTTAGTCAAATAAACTAGCTTTGCCAATTTTGAACATTTCCTCTCCCTGTTTCTTGGTATTCACAAAAATTGCTCCACATTTCTAGAAAACAGACATTCCTCACTTATGTTTATAGAAATGTGAACTTTATTCAAGGTTCAATTTAGCTACTACCTCCTCTGTGATGCCTTTCTTCATTTTTCCAGCTGTTGTTAGTCTGTCTGCCATAATTATCTTGAATTTACTTTTTCATGCAGTATGGTGTCTCTTAGTAGAATATTATCACTTCTAGGGCAGATAATACTTAAGCTTTGTCTATGTATACACAATGTCTAACATAATACCTTAGACATAGAAAGAATTTAATAAATGTTAAATTGAATAATAATTCCTATTTAATAGACCAGTCTCAATGTTGATCTGAGGAAAGTAATTGAATCTCCAACTTGAAAGACGTAAATGGAATGTTTGAAGTTTTAAAGATGGATAGTTAATGTAAATGAATCCCTATTTGACAGAATGTATGAGGAAGATATTTCAGGGTGAGAAACATTTCTAATTTCCCCTCTCTCCTTCTTTTCTTCAAGTGGTGTCAAGGAAGTTCATTCCTTCCCCCTACTGAGTATCCTGACCTTTCCGTCAACATTCCTCACATAACACAGTTACACGAGGCTTGTGTCCATTATGGGCTGTAGGTCAATCAAAGGGAGGGGGCAGGTGTTTTCTGAGATTTTGAAGGAATGCAGGGAAAGAGCAGAATGTAAGGAGTGAGAAGAAGAACTTAATGGAGGATAGGTACATGTGCTTTGAGATCTTAGAGTAAGGCAGCAAGATTTAACTTTTGGTCTTATCTACCCTTTCTATTAATAAACTTTATAAGATATATATCTGGGTAGAAATATTAATTTAATTCTAACAAAGGTAAAATATATGTAGCTATCATTACTACCTAATTCTTCCTTACCTTTTATAAAAAGCTCTTTCTTACACTGGGCTCAGAAAAATAATAACAATAATAATAAAAGGCCGGAGTAGTTGGAAGCATAGATATCAGGAATGGGAAATTTATTATTACAGAATTTATCCTCTTTGTGAATGCATTTTATAATTAGAGATCTATTTCTACCTTTAAATTGAAAAGTTGTATTTTATGTCTGAATGGTTATAGGCATAGTATTTTGCAATACTTTAAACTAGCTAATAAAAATAAACAAATAAAATATGCATGACTTTAGTAGAAATGTCTTAATTTTAAATAGGAAACAATGTGCCTTCTTTTAAAAAAATTATATTATTGATAGAAAAAGCTTTTAAATAGTTTTAAAACTTGAACTCAAATAAAGATATATATTTTTAATGCACTAAAAAGAATTTTGCCAGAATATTGAATTGTCCTTGATCTTCACAAAAATCAACACACTGTCCATTAGGGCAGAATATAAGGCATTAAAGCAATTCACTGAAGGGAAAACTACATTAATGGAGCATTAAAGTTGTGATTTAAACCCACAAAACATCAGGAAATTCAGATTTAGAATTCCCATGACAAAATGACCTCTTCTGCATACAGAACATTTAGAAAATGGAGTCCTTGAATTCCTGCTCATATCACTATGAGAGAGAGAGACAGAGACAGAGACAGAGACAAAGACAGAGACAGAGACAGAGACAGAGACAGAGACAGACAGACAGACAGAGAGAAAAAAGGGAGGAGGGAGGGAAAGGAGGAAGAAAAATGAAGTGAACAAAATTTGACTCCAAGACAACTTAGAAACATAGCAGGAAATAACTGTCATACTGAGTAGGAATGGAGTACAAGCAAGTGCACCAGGACAGTCCCCACTTGCAGAAGCTAGTATAAACCTGAGGATCCAGCTGAATCAGCATCAGTGCCTGGGTTCTAGAGATTAGACCAGGGATTTTAAGATAGTACTGACAACTGGTCAGA
Source organism: Monodelphis domestica (assembly GCF_027887165.1). Classification (NCBI taxonomy): domain Eukaryota; kingdom Metazoa; phylum Chordata; class Mammalia; order Didelphimorphia; family Didelphidae; genus Monodelphis; species Monodelphis domestica. The sequence goes on from NC_077229.1 coordinate 361,838,667, forward strand.
AAGAGATTACAGGGGTTCATTTATTGGCTCTGGGTACAGGTCTTTGTGGCATTGCCCATACACAAATCCACGGTACTGTCCTAGGTTCCTTTCTCAGATCTTGGTCACAAGGTGAGGATGAGGATTAGCAAACCAACACTTCTTGCCACTTGGGAGTAGGATATTCTATGTTGCTTATAGAGCACAGGTCATGAGAGTGTTAAAAAGGACTCTCACATCATTCCATATTAGAAGAACTAAAAACTCATAGATCCCTGGAGCTGGATCTGAAAGCAGCAGAGAAAATAGCCTAAAGCCTGGAACAATACACTCTTCACCATAAGAATAGAGCCCAGCTTTAACAATTTTTAGGTTAAAATTCAAGAAAAAGACTGAAAAAAGAACAAACAAAAAGAAACTCAACAATAGAAAATTATTTTGGTGGCCTGGAGGACGCAAACACAAACTCAGAAGACAACAAAATTAATACTGCTATATCCAAAGTTTCAAAGAAAAATGTGAATTAGACTAACACTCACAAAGAATTCCTAGAGCAACTCAAAAAGGATTTTAAAAATCAAATAATAGAGATAGAAGGACAATTGGGAAAGAAATGAGAGTGATGAAGGAAAATCATAAAAATAAAGGGTAGATAAGTTGGTAAAGGAGCCACAAAAAGAAGAAAATAACTTTGTACAAAACAGAATAGACCAATTGGAAAAAGAAGCAAAAATATTTCATGAAAATAACTCTCAAAAAAAGGAGAATTGGCTAGATGGGGAAAAATTGATATAAAAATTTTGCTGAAGAAAATAATTTCTTTAAAAAACAGAATTGGCAACCTGGAAAAAATGTACAAAAATTCACCAGAAAAAAAAATCTAAAAAAAAAAGAGTTAGTCCCAAAATAAAATGAGGTAAAAATTCTCCCTGAAGATAATTATTCATTATAAATTTAACTGAGCAAGTGGAAGCTAATGATTACATGAGACAAGAAGAAACAATGAAAAAGTAAAAAAAAAATTGAAAAAAAGAAGAAACATATGAAACATATCATTGGATAAACAAATAACCTGGAAAAATAGATCTAGGAGAAATAATTTAAGAATCATTGGACTATTTGAAAGTCATGATAAAAAAGAGGCTAAACATTATATTTTAAGAAATTATCAAGGAAAATTGTGATATTCAAGAAACAGAAGATAAAATAAAATTAAAAAAAAATCACCTACTAAAAGAAATCCAAAAATGAAAATGTCCAGGAATATCATAGTCAAATTTCAGAGCAGTCAGGTCAAGGAGAAGATATTGTAAACAACTCAAAAGAAATAATTCAAATGTCATGGAAACATGGTCAAAATAGGACAAGATTTAGCAGCTTCTAATTTAAGGATTGAAAAGTCTAGAATATGATATTTTGGAAGGCAAAGGAGATAGGATTACAACCAAGAATCATCTTCCTAGCAAAACTAAGTAAAATGCCAGTAGAAAATAATGGATTTCCAATGAAATTGATGACTTTGAAGCATTTCTGATGAAAACGATGCATCTGAATAGATATGACTCTCAAATACAAGACTGAAGAGAAGTATAAAAGAGTAAACAGGGAAGAGAAATCATAAGAGTTTCACTAAGGTTGAAATGCTTACAACCCTACAAAGGAAGAGGATACTTGTAACTAATAAGAATTTTATTATCTTTAGGGAAATTAAAAGGAATATACATAGATAAGAGGGTAAAGGTGTGATTTGAATATGATGGTATGATAACTAAAATAATAAATTAATGGGTGAGAAAGAGGAATGTACTGGGAGAACAGGGAAGGTAAAAATAGAATGAAATAGATTGTCTTACATGAAAGGGAGGGGAAAGTTGGACTAAGTGATAAGGTTGTACTTGAATCTAACTTTCATCAGAATTGGCTCAAAGAGAGAAGAACACACATAGTTGGGTATAGAAATTTATATTTTCCTACAGGAAAGTAGGAGGGGAAGGGCATAAGAGAAACAGGGTGCAGATTGAGGAGGCAGTGATGAAAAACCAAATACTCCATTAGCTTAATGTTCAAAGGTTTGTTACCACAAAAAGAATTGGTATAAATAATTTTGTGCATTTTGATTCTTTTCCTTTTTCTCTCTTTTTTTTTATGCAGACCTGGTAACAGTGTATCTGGGTTAAAGGATACACATAGTTTTATAGAATTCCACAACTTGTCACTCTTCTAGTCCTTACCTACATGCACTCTACAATCTAGCTATGTTGGCATTCTTGCTGATCCTCACACACACACATCATCTCCAAATTTGGTACGTTTTCATTGGCCCTTTTTCATATATCAAATGTTTCCCTTCCCTACTTTAACTTGTACTTTCCCTGACTTTTTTCAGGACTTAGTTCAAATAGAATTTCTGCAGGAAACTTTCTCTGGTATCCTTCCTCCCTGATTATTTACTTCTATTTGAGATTATATTCTATTAACTACATACACACACAGATACACACACACATATACTATATCTATATACATTGTATATTACATATACATGTATGTTATATGTTCATATCTAATGCATATGTATGTATGATGTGCAGTATTAATTATTTACATGCTCTCCTCCATTAGCATGTGAGCTACTTATGCGCACAGACCTTGGGTTTTTTTTTTTCATTTTTTATATCTCCAGCACTCAGCTTAGTTCTTGATATATAGAGAACACAAATGCATGGTGACTTGTTGCTTTTGAATATATAATAAAATCAACTCTGCCATTTCCTTTATTTGTCTATCTAAAAGACAAAACAAAACACTTTTAAGTTGGAGGAATTGTTGGAAAATTGTATTGCTAATGACTGCTGGAGTTGAGAAATTATTTAAACAATTTGAAAATCAATTTGGAATTATACTCAAGGGGCTATAAAATCATACATTTAATTTAACATGATTGTACATGTAAAATCTATATAGGATTGCTTATTGTTTTTGAGGAAGGATGAAGTAGAGAATTAGAGACACTTTTTTTAAAAGAGAATGTGAAAAATTATTTTATATGTAACTAGTAAAATTTACATATGTGTGTATATATATATGTCTTTGTTTACAGTATCTTATGGACTACAATTGGTGCTTTATTTTAAATACTTTAAATATTTATGAAAATAGAGCACCAATTGCCAATATCTATAAGAAATAATTAATTGATTGGATGTGATTAATCTAAGTATTTTATAATATTCTAAGTTTATAAACTATAACATAAAATGTACAAATCTGATCATGTATAAATTTAAGTATAATTATATATGTCTTACATTGATTTTCATAATGTAAAAATAATGAGGGTAGGGGTAAAATGATAGGGGTAAAATCATAGAAAAGCATCCTTATTATAGGAATCAGTAAATAGAGCTCCGGGCCTGAAGTTGGTAGGTCCTGGGTTTAGATATGGCCTAAGACATTTCCTAACTGTGTAACCCCAGGCAAGGCATCTAAACCAAATTTCTTTGCCTTTGGTGTTCTTCTGCCTTGGAACCAATATACATCATGTATTATAAAATAGAACAAAGGAGCTTATATGTATACATATATACATATATTACTGTCAGTTACCCGCAACTTGATCAGCTCTCCCTACCACCCAAGGATGGATAGTCACTGTGCAAGTTATAGTTTCTTGAAGACATGGGTTAGATCTGGGTGGCAGATGAAGAACAAAAAGGGAAAGAAACCCTGAAAGAGGTTCAGAAAGCCCTCCCACCAAAGCTACATATGCTCCTTGAACAGTTTATACATCCTGTATACCCAAATTGCCATATGGATATATGGCATAACACAGATTAAAATGAGAATTTATCAAATTAATATGACCAGTGTTCAGGGCTGAATTAAATTATTCAGACTTACTAAAATGTATTTGGGGGCTAAATTTATTCACATATGTCTTTTATAAAGTTTACATTTAGGTAATTATATGAATATGTGGTTAAAGCAAATATCAAATTGAGACCACGATTTTTTAAAAATTAACTTAGTATGGCACAGACTAAAGTAAAAATATTATTGTTTCATATTTAATTTAGAAAACTATTTTTAGAAGACGTTGATTTTGTATTTGCATGAAATAGTCTCTTCAGTTAAGGAGTCTACAGTTTTATATCTAGCGAAGTTTCATGTCCTCTGATAAACATTAGTTTCATTAAAGCTAGCCTGTTATATTGTTATTTTCCTATTCCCTTCATATTAGGACTCTCAAATAATGAAATTTTATAGATGAAAAATGATTTTAGAATACATCTAAGCTTCCCAGCTTTCTTATACTACACCTGACAGAATATCTAATCTCTATCAAGGTGGTTGAATGTTGAAAAATACACGTTTTCATGAAAGCTGTTTCATTCATGGACATTTCTAATTTTTAGGAATTCTATCTTATTTTGAAACAAAATCTTGCTTTCTCTAACTTCTACCTTTATTTTTACTTCTGCTGTCTCAAGGTACAGTAGATATCATTAGTTTCTACTGAAATTGACATTATCTTCATTAATACTCAAAATATACAATGCATGTTCCTTCAGACATTTTTTGTTTTGAAAAAATCTATGACATAGTGTTTTCTTGGATTTAACTATTGATCATTCACAAATCTTACATCTTTTGTATATTAATTTATGTAAAACAAGAATTCCTTTATCTTGAATTTGTCCAACTTATTTGTTTTTAAACAGGGAATACTTTGCATTTATAATAATTATATGTAAATGTGTGAATTTTGTTTGTATATGTGTATGTATATGTGTTTTTAGTGTTTGCATTGACCATCCAGATTAGGAAAATCTTTGAGAACCTTATTTACATTATACAACAGTAGAATTTCTATCCATCTCTGGATCTTCTGTATGTTATGTTATATCACATTTATCTATATCTATATCCATAAATAGATATATGTCATGAAGATTTGTGGACAGTGGGGATTTAGGGAGGAGAAAGAAGCAGAAATATACACAGACAGAAAGCAACAGAAAGGGGGGCAGGTGGGTACCTCAGTGGATTGAGAGCCAGGCCTAGAGGTGGCAGGTCCTAGGTTCAAATCTGGAATCAGATATTTCTTAGCTGTGTGATCGTGGTCAAGTTACTTAATCCTCATTGCCTAGCCTTTACCACTCTTCTGCCTTAGAACCATACACAGTATTGATTCTAAGGTGGAAGGTAAGAGTTTAAAAAATAAAATAAAAAAATGAAAGCAACAGAGAGACGAAGATAAAAATAAAATTTTAATGTCTGATATTCTAACTTCCAATCCCTGCTTTGAATTTGAAGTGGGAAAATATATCTTCTTTTCACTTAGTTTAATTTCCTTTGTGCCTCTTGGAGTGTTAACATCATGCACTAAATGAATAAGATTTTAAAATCTCCTCTTCATCATGTGTAGAGATATTCTTTTCATTTTTTTATGATGGCAGAGTTCTATGAGCAAAAGTGACTTATTGGATTTTTCTCACTTTCCTGAGTAGGTAAAAGGTGCTTATTATTTCCTTTTGACTTTCTTCTATTCCTTTATGTCTTATGGTAAAGAACAAGAAAAAGTTATTTAGGGTTCTGTGATTAATCACTAGTCTATTTGAAAGGTTTTTTTGGTTGTTTTTTTGTCTAATCAGTTCTCCTGCCGGCAAAAATTTTACCAGTTGTTTTTTCTTTAATTTTAAGAAAATTTCCTGATTGATTCCTTAGCTAGTTGTGAAAAATAAAATTTACATTTAATTGTTCCCTTTGTAAAGATATTTAAGGAAATACTACTTCCATTTGTAGATACTTTGTTTTGTACTTATCTGTGATTTAAGGGATTTAAAAGGCCAATTTTAAATATATTACCATTTTCCATATTTATTATTATGATTCAATTGTGTTCCATGCTTTATTATCCCATTTGGAGTTTTCTTGGTAAAATACTATAGTGCTTGGTCATTTTATTTTCCTGCTCATTTTATGGATGTGGAAACTGAGGCAAATAGGTTAAGTAACTTGCACAGAGTCACACAGTTAATAAGTGTCTGAACCCAGATTTGACCTTAGGTCTTCCTGATTCTAATCTGGCATCCTATTCACTCTTCCACTTAACTGACCCAATTCTGCATATTACTTCCCTTCAAATACTATATTGTCTACCAGGATCAGGCTATTTATTATTACTCACATTTCCTCTCCTATCTCAATTTTTTTTTAACCCAAGCTGTCACTCATGTATTTAACATACTCCTCATTTTGACTTCTTAGAATCATGCTTTTACTTTAAAACAAAGCTAAATAATTGCCATCTATGTGAGGCATTATCTGATCTAGGATAGATAAGACAAAATATACTCAAAGGTATAAAAAAAAATTGGGCTCTTCTACTCATTCAAGAAAGCTAGGGAAATTGAACTCATTCTGCCATTCTCATTAGATTTATCTTGTAAAGTAGGTTGAGTCCCTATCATCTTTCTCCTTTTTTTATGGTAAATTTTTATGTAATTTTTTCAAGATTATATTTCAATACATTCCTTAAACTCTTATATTCTGTCTTAGAATCAATAGAGAATAATGATTTCAAGGCAGGAGAGCCATAAAGGCTAGGGAACTGTGGTTAAGTGACTTGCCCAGAGTCATATACCTAGGAATTATATGAAGCCAGATTTGAATTCTGCCCTTCCCATCTCCAAACTTGGCTCTCTATCCACTGAACCACCTCGCTGCCCCTCATAACAATTTTGATAATTGAATTTTGTTATCCATGTTCTCTCCTTGCTTCCCCTGCCTCTTGTCCTTAAGAGAGCAGATATGATATAGTCTGTACATGTATACATATATTATGTATTTCTATGTTCTCAAAGACGCAGTGAAGGAAACATCAAAGGCAGTCCTAGGCCCAAATCAACTCAACCACCAGAATGGGTTCGATGAGAACAACACTGCTATTGAAGACCTATTGAGCAAAAAGAACAAAGCCTTTATGGAGTGGCAGAATAACCCAAACTCTGTTCCTAAAAAGGACAGATTCAAGTCTCTCCAAGCCACAACACAGCGTGAGATCAGGAAGATGCAAGAACGATGGTGGTAAAAAAAGGCAGAAGAAATTCAGTGCTTTGCTGATACCAAAAACTACAAACAATTTTTCAGTGCCCTCAAGACTATCTATGGGCCATTAAAACCCACCAACACTCCCTTGCTCTGACAGTGACACTCTCATAAAAGATAAAATGCATCAGCAACAGGTGGAAAGAACACTTCATTCAGCTTCTCAAATGACCCTCTTCAGTTGACCAAAGCGCCCTTGACCAGATCCCCCAAAACCGCACCATTGAACAACTTGATGTCCCTCCTTCAATAGAAGAAGTCCAAAAAGCCATTAAAGAAATGAGTGCAGGAAAGGCACCTGGTAAAGATGGGATCCCAACCGAGGTGTACAAGGCCTTAAATGGAAAGGAGCTCCAGACATTCTACATAGTGCTGACCAGCATATGGGAAGAGGAAGACATATCCCCAGATGCCTCCATCATAGCCCTATACAAGAACAAAGGCGCACAAGCAGCCTGTGACAACTACAGAGGCATCTCACTACTCTCCACTGCTGGAAAGATCCTCATCCATGTTATACTCAACAGACTCCTGTCATCTGTTTCAGAGCAGAACCTGCCTAAATCACAATGTGGCTTCCGACCAGATCATAGCACCATCGACATGGTCTTCATGGTGTGGCAAATGCAGGAAAAATGCCTTGAGCAGAACCTGAGTCTCTACATTGTCTTCATAGACCTGACAAAAGCATTGGACACAGTGAACAGGGAGGCATTGTGGGTGATCCTTCGCAAGCTCGGTTGCCCAGCAAAATTCATCAAACTGATCCAGCTCTTTAATGTTGACATGACAGGGGAAGTCCTATCTGGTGGAGAGACTTCTGATTGCTTCAACATCTCCAATGGCATGAAACAAGGCTGCGTCCTTGCTCCAGTACTATTCAACCTACACTTCACTCATGTATTACGACATGCTGTGATGGATCTAGATCTGGGAGTCTATATCAAATACCGACTGGATGGCTCACTATTTGACCTTCGCCGCCTGACTGCAAAAACAAAGACAACAGAGAGACTCATCCTAGAACCTCTCTTTGAAGATGACTGTGCTCTCATGGCCCACCAAGAAAATCATCTCCAAACCATTGTGGACAGGTTCTCCAGTTCAACAAAACTTTTTGGCCTGACTATCAGCCTCAGCAAAACAGAGGTGCTGTTCCAACCTGCACCAGGCAGGCCAACGAACCAGCTGTACATTACAATCGACAGCACGCAGCTTTCTAACGTCAACACTTTTAAGTACCTGGGCAGCACCATTGACAACGACGGGTCCCTAGACCATGAGATTAATGTCAGGATCCAAAAGGCCAGCTGGGCACTTGGGCGGCTGCGCTGCAAAGTCCTCCAACACAGAGGTGTAAGCACTGTGACTAAGCTCAAAGTGTACAACGCAGTGGTCCTCAGCTTGCTCCAGTATGGTAGTGAGACATGGACACTGTACTGGAAGCACATGAAACAGCTGGAGCAATTCCACCAATGCTCCCTCCAGTCAATCATGAGGATCTGATGGCAGGACCTGAACACCCACCAGGAAGTCCTCGACAGAGCCAACTCCACTAGCATCGAAGTAATGGTCCTCAAAACCCAGCTATGATGGTCTGGACACATCATCCGCATGGACCCACAGCGAATACCAAGACAGGTATTCTATGGTGAACTGTCAGCTGGACTCAGGAAACAAGGCCAATCAAAGAAAAGATTCAAGGATCAGCTAAAGTCCAACTTGAAGTGGGCTGTCATTACAACAAAGCAACTAGAACTTGCTGCCTATGTCAGAAGCAGCTGGCGAACCTACATTAACCATGCCACCACCGCCTTTGAAGATGCACGAAGTCGACGTCTTGCCACTGAGCGTGAATGCCGACACCAGGCCACAACTGCACCTCCTGTAACAACTGGCATCCCATGCCCCATGTGCCACAAACTCTGCACCTCAGTCTTTGAACTTCAAAGCCACATGAGGGTACATCAATAGATGATAATGCACAAAGACAATTGTCATTCTCAGTAACCGAGAGTTGTGAAAGACACATATCACTTACACTAGAGAAAAATCCATTGAGGAAATATAGTAAATAATATAATGCTTTTATCTTCATTTATCTCTTTCAATTCCTTCAATAGCAGTGGATAGCCATTTTTTTATGAGTTTCTTGGAGTTGTTCTGAATCTTTGCATTCTTGATAACAGTTAAGTCATTCAGAGTTAATCATTATACATTATTGTTTTTACTGTGTACAACATTCTCTAGGTTCTACTCACTTCACTTTGTATTGTGATTATCTTGTTTGCATTTCTTATGACAGAAATTTTTGTTTTGACTCTGTGAACATCATAATCATTAGATTCATAATGAGATGATCTGACTAAAATTTGATGCTGATACTTAAGTGGAAGCCTGGGAGAATCCTACCTGTTTGATCTCTGAAGACCAAATACCCTACTCTCTCTACTCCCACCCACTATGAGTAACAGAAACCATATAGATCAAGTAAAATCTGAAATCTTCCTAATGAAAATGGGGTTACTTATAGAATAATGAAATCCTATTTTGACAGTGTACAAGATTAAAGGGAAATTAATGGGTTCTTTGTGATCTCTTACTTCCATTTAGGCTTTTGGGGGACAAAAGAAACATTGACTTAGAGTAATAAAAAAGAGAAAGGGACACTGGAACAGCTATATTGTTAAATTTATATGCTTGGACTTAATATTTAATTGGTAGTCAACAGGGATTTTAATTTCTAATTCCCAAAATGAATTACTCAAGTAAATGGAATTTATAGTACTTTTATTTTACAATATAGAGAAGATATTAACAAATAGAGAAAAGGGGAGGAAGAGAGAGAGAGTGTGTGTATGTGAGCTCTGGCTTCCTCTGAACCAGTTAGAAATTCTAAGGCACCAGTCAGAGGAAAGGAGTCTCAAGATGATGGGCCTTTCTTGGAGGGTCACACCTCCAGAAAGGGCAAGGAAGGAAGTCAGCCTTTACACTCACCATGGTAATCCTCTAAAAGGAAAGCAGTCTGAGGTCTCCTGCATGAGCTCCTCCAGGGGTCCAGTTCCACAGCCGAGTGTCTTCACTGCAAGTTTGAGTGACTCTTCCAGTCTCTCCTCAAGTGTCAGACTTCCCTCCAACTCCAAGTGACTGTTCGATCCAGTCTAACCCCGAGTGACTGATGATTTTCACTCCAAGCTTGAGTGACTGATTATGATGATCTTTGTGTGTCTGTTTCCACTATTTAAAACACTTTTTCTCTTGTGTTACCTCCCCTAAATTTTACATCTAACAATCACACTCTTTCACATATGGGACACAGACCTCCCACTCAATGTATGAAATGGCTATTCATACCTTTGTGGTTAGTTTACATCTTTTTGTAGTTAGTTCATACCTTTTTGTGGTTAAAATGGGTAGATCTACTTTAAATACTGGGTTTACACTTTGGGGATTAAAATCTAAAAATAGACAGGGGATTATATTTTAAATTTCACAATAAAGGAAGAACTACATATCTTCATTGTTATAATCAAGGGAGAGCCAAATCCAATCTTCACAGTATTGACATGGAATAGCATGATGGAATGATGCCCCTTCAACTCATTGTCCAACCAGATTCTCCTTAAGCACACTAATGCACTAATAGATATTGTTTGTTACTTTAGTGATTCAAAGGGGGGGGGGGATAAATCTTATCACTCTTCATTTTCTTTTAGCTCTGAGAAAGGATAATGAAAGAATATTGGTCTCCTCCCTCTACTTTTTAAGTTATTTAAATGGTTACACTTAAAGGAATTCTTCTATCAATGTGGAAGATCTGTTGAGGGAAAGGCACTTAAAAGGAATTAAAATCAATGACTGTATCAGTAGGAAAAAGAATTTTGCATGTTTTCTTAATATTTTATTCTATGTACAGTAAAATTATAGGAACCATGTGCTGGATATCTGAATCATAAAGAATACAGGAAGAAGAATACTGATAGAAGAAAATATTGCAAAGGTTTAGATTAGAACCTAGGAATCAGGATCAGTCGATTCATCATTTTAGAGATAGGGACAGCAGCCTTTTCTCCCAGTGGATCAAATATTAAATAAGATCTTATTAAAGAATGAATTCTTTTCACACAGTGCTTAGAACCTAGTAGGTGCTTAATATTTATTGGTTGATTGACTGGTGCTTTACATATGCTTATTGTTTTGACTTATATGTGTTGTTATGTATTTTATGAAATATTAATTTTATAAATATTGATTAATATATTATCAATTTTTTGATTAAATGTAATTATCATGTAAAATATTTTATGTAACATATTGAATATTTCTACCAGCAAGGTGAATGAAAACGTATTTAAGTAACCAAATATTGAGATCACAAATATCAGGATAATTAATGTGGTAGACATATTCTATCTATGTCTCTTTCTGTTTGTCTGTGTCTCTGTTTCTCTTGTCTATCTCTCTCTCAATATGTATGTGTGGCTTTAGATAAGTTATTTAAACCACCTTAGTTTCTTCTATTAAATAAGAGTTAATCTAAATGACCTATATGGTTCCTTCCAGTTCTTACTTGTTAACAAATTGCCATATTTTGATTTCCACATGCAAACTTCCATCTTCCCTAACTTCTACTTTTCTACTTTTAAGAAACTACATTTTTTGTTTTATTGAATCTCTGATATGGTCTTTATTTGTACTCAAATATTAATTCTCATCCACTTCTTAAACATTCCTATTACATTAACTCCCAGAATTCTATGTTGTCATTCAATATAGCTAAGTACAGTTCTCTTTAAACAATCTTGTCTTTATTATTTAATATTATATTAATTATATTATTGATTTATTATTGTTATTATATATTATATATTAATATAAATTTAATTAATAATAATATTATTATAATGTTAAAATATTGTCACTATCTTTTAGATTCATTTACTGGTAAATAATTCTATAACATATATTGACCATTTCACAGCAGACCTTTAAACATTCCTTAGATTTCTCTACTTGGAATTTCAAAATTAATTAAGACACATTTCTAATTTCTTTTTGAATCATCATTCATATTAATGTAAATAAGTTCAACTAATTAGATATGATGACTTCTTCATTAGCTACACCACACACACATACACATAAAAATATGGGTGTTCCAATATTGATAAATATTCCAGGTCCTTACCAAAATACCTTACTCCTAAAAGGAGCATCTATATATCTTCGTGAATAGAGCATTGCAACCTGAGACATTAAGACCTGAGTTAAAATTCAGAAACTTGCTAACTTGTGACCCTTGTCCCTTAAACTCTGCCTACTTCAGTTTCTTTTAATAGTACCAATCATCAAGGGTTTTTTTCTAGGAGAAAATTAGATATCTGTAAAGTTATTTGCAAGTATTAAAGTGCTATAAAACCTTTATGGCTATTATTATGATGATTATAGAGCTTTTTATTTAAAATGTGTTAATATTTTATCTTTAGAAAACAAGGATTAATATAAAAGCAAAAAGCTTTCTTTTGATTTTATAACTCTGATGGTACAGTATGTCTTCCTTTTTTCAGCATTACTTTCTCACTTTTCCCAATGTTGTTTAACTTCTGCCTCCTCAGGATCTTTTCTTCTAAGCTTCTTTTTTAAATTGTATCTCCTATCATGTCTAGGAAATGTCAACCTTTCTAATAAGCCAGAACATAGGGAGACACTGTAGAAATCCTTTCATCTTCACAGTTTGCAGGTAGCACATTGTGAATTTACAACAGATATAACTGGTGACCACCTCAGGAAGGAAAACCAACATAGAACAAATGCTTCAAATCACTTGGACAATTTTCCCAGAGTCTATATTTTTTGAAGCTTAAGTTGAACTGGAGTTTAAAAACAGTTTTTCCCACGCAAATTTTTAGTACAAATTGCCACTAAAATTAATCACTTTTTTACCAATTTGGTCTTCCAGTAATTCTTAAGAATACATTCATACAAAAGTATATTTTCATATATGTCATTCATTCACAAACATAAAAACTTATTACATATATATTTTTATGCTAAGCATAGATACATTTAATTTTAGATAAATCATAGTATATACTTTTATAAGGTTCCAATTCTAGTATAAATATAAAACACCAAAAGAAAAAAAACCAGTGAAAAGTATCAACATGATATATGTCTTATAGAGCTTCAGAAAATAATCTAATAGAATGTTCAAGAGAAGCAATCATTGCCAAATAGAGGGACCTAGTGAATTCACCTAGAAAGTGTCATGAATCTGTTTTTAAAGGAAGCCTAGGATAGTGGCATATATAGATGGATTCATGGGGCATTAGAAAAGGGAACAATGTGAACAAATGTAAGTTTGGAAAAACATAAGTTATAGGTGATGGAGGGAAAAACATGAAAAAAATCAGTTTGAAGTACAGAAAAATAGAGTGGAGTAATATAAGCTAAGGCTACAAAGACAGAGGTCTTGAATGTTAAAGAGCTTTATCTTTACTTTGATGACAGTAGGTAGTAACTGGAGACTTTTGAGCAAAAGAGTAATAAAGACAAGATCTCTTTATGATGAAAAATAATGTTAGAGTGCTAAGAATGAAACACTAACCTAAAAAGAATTATATTAAGTGATTCAAAGTGAAATGAGCAGAAAGAGAACATTGTGCATAGTAAAACCAATAATGTAAGATGTCTGTGATCGACAACTATTACCAGTATAAAGGTTAAGATGATATTTGAGACTGAATGTAATAATTCTATTTGGTCACTAAGGATTTTATTTATAAAATCCTAATGAAACACCCAAACTCAGCTGGAAATTTTATGGTGATTTAATTGATATAGTGGAGGAGATTAAGAAGAAGGAAGAAGGAAGGGGCTAGTTAGTACTCGGCAGGAAGATTAGGAGATCTAGAAAGTAATGTTTTGAGTGTGAAGGAGGAAAGAATCAGCCTGACCTCCAAAGGGGCTCAACTAAGATGCCTGAACCTGAATCAGCTCAAGGACAAAACTCACCACCAACACTCCAAGATGTCGAAATGCCTAGCACATTCTCAGCCAGAGTGGTCTCCAGAGAAAGAGGAAGATAGAGGAAGTGACATGCCTTATATGGATAGTTTTACATCACTTACCTGCGTCTCATCTGTACCAATGATCACTTAGCTTGATTTAGGACAGCCCAGGGGTCTGTCCATTTTTCTGCACATGTATATTGACGGCCATTTCCTTTGATAATTAAATCTTGAGTTTGATGCAGACCTTCCTAATCTTGTTAAACTAAGAAGGGTGGAGAAATGTAGAGTTTCCAAGACCTGATTCTGGTATTCCAAGTATCTCCATTGTTACTGATCAGGAAATAGCTTAATCAGATCTTTTAAAGTACAGTCTAATTAGGGTGGAATAGTTTTAAAATTCACACCAGCAATATAAAGATCCAGGAAAGCTCCAAGGAATGCATGATGAAAAAAGCTATTTATAACCATAGAAGGGACTGATGAAGTCTGAATGCAGATTAAAGCATATCATTCTTCATTTTATTTTCTCCATAATTTTCCTCTACTATATGTGATATATAACTTCTTTCATTACATGATCAAAAGAAATTATTTATTATATGATAGCATATGTGCAACTTATATCATATCATCTATCATATTGGGGAGGGGAGAACAGTAGTAGGGAAAGGGAAAATATGAATCACAAAATATCAAAAATCTATTTTTAAAATGTTATGCAAATGTAATATGGAAAATATGGAAAGATATTTTAAAATAATTTTTAAAAATGAATCACTGAAGTTGGGGTGAGAGAATGAAAGTGAGATATGCCCTGAGGTTATTATGATGATCTCTATCTCTAGAAGTCAGAAGAGTATTTACAACTGCATATATTTATGTGAAAATCATCTTCTTGGGAAGAGGTGGAAGAATGAGAACAAATATAATTTACAAAGAAGAGAGTGAAGAAAGAAGAAAATTAAAAGCTGAACTTTAGGTAATCTATTTTAATAGATCAGGACAAAGATTAAGAAACAGAAAAGAAAAAATGAAGACTATGCCCCTGAAGCTAACCAGGGTTTGTGACTTATCAGTAGTGTCAAATACCCTAGGAGAGGTCAAGAAAATGAAGAGTAGGGAAAGTCTTACAAATTGGGTGAGTAGCTTTTTAGTGATTTTTGAGAGAAAAGTTTCATAGAATAGTGGGATCAGAAACTAAACTGTAAGCTTTAAGAATAGGTCATGTTTAAGTACAGCATTAGATGCATAATAGCAATTTTTCCTGAAAATTTATTGTGGAAATTCAAGAGAACAATTGTATTACAACATATAAATAGAGTATAAAACTTTTATAGGTTGTTTTTTTTTAATTAGGGTATTCTAGGTGTGATTGTTCATAAATGAAAAGCCAACAAAGAAAGAAATATTTACCATTGGAATTTGACCCTGGAGGAGACAAAGCAGAATTGGTTAAAGGCACAGATTTATGAATTAGACTTAGTGAAAAGTCAGGACATATCTTTAATTGTAATTAAGGAAAAAGTGTAGAGAAAGATAAGGTTGTAAATAAGATTTGAGGAATAGAGGTAGTCCCCAAGGGAGCTCAGATAACCTTAATTTCAGTGCAATGGGCTAAGGAGTCTGTGAAAGCAAATAAATAGGGGAAAGTATTATTGGGAATATAGAGAAAGGAAAATTATTTGGAAATTTTGTCAAACAATAAAAGGAGATAACTGTATAATATTATCAAAAATACTGGGGGCTCACTGAAATTATATTCATAAATAACACTCAAATAATATACAGTACTGAAACCAGGAATAAATATCAGTTAACTAGATCAAAGATCAAAAATGTTTTTTTCTCTTCAAAAAATGCCCTTGTCAGTGAACAAGGATCAGTAATTCAGAAGGCTGGCTTCCTGGCTCATATTCCCAAGATTTATAATTAAGCAATAATGCTAATAGAATGTGTTTTTGTTCTCTAATAAGGATGTCTACTAATAAAAAAAAACCAATTTGGAGTAGAGAGAAAAATAAGATATTTTATTATCTGGAATTTATATACAATTTATTATATAGAAAAAGACACTTTTAGAGGTTGATAAGACTGTTTTGCCAAATATTTGCTTCCATATCTAAAGTGTAATGCTTTCTTATTTTTAAAAAGTTTATATATGTATATTATGGAATATAATTTTATAAAAAATCATGTTCTTAAGCTGTAACAGTCCTCTAAACATATGTATATATATGTGGCTATCCTATACATGAATTTATGTATGTGTGCATATGAGCAAATATGTATTCTTTAAATATATACAGATGCACATAATCTTATATGCATTATAAAAATATAAAATTATATATGAATGCATACATAACTATATGTGTATATAAACATATATACTTAAAGCATGCATACTATATTAGGTTATGGGGATGCAAATCTAAAAATGAATTAATCCCTGCTCTAAAGGAATTTACATTTTATAGGGGATATACAGAAATAAATAACTTTACAAGAAAATTGAAGAAGGGAGAATGCTGACAATGATAAGGTAAGAGAGTGAGTTCATGTAAAAAGTCCCAGAATCAAAATCAGAAAGTTGATTCCAGTTTTGCATAAAGATAAGATTTCATAAAGGCTATGATAAGAGAATATATTCCTGGCTTATGTAAATGCTCTGAGGTAGAAGAGGAAGTATCAGATTTGGGAAGTAGCTTTTTGTTCAGTTTGGAAGAAATCCATAATGTTTTGAGGTGAAGAGTCTGAAATATTCTAAGGTTGAAATACAGCTTGTAGTCACATAACTGAGAACTTTAAATATGACTGTATGAATTTTTTTTAATCTTGCAGGCAATGGAAGCTAGCCAGGAATTTTGAGCAAGTGGATGACATGAACAGATTATCAAACATAATCTCTTTTAATGAGATTATTTTGGCAGCTAAGTGAATAATATTTTGGAAGGAGAAAAATGAGAAATGATACCTATTAGAAGCCTATTAAATTATTCTATGTGGTACATAATTAGCAACTGAACTATGATGTTGGCTATGTGAATAAGAAGAGTAATCCAAAAAGAGGAGATAGAGGAAAGGTGAAATAGACAGTCCTTGGAAACTGTTTGTCTAATGATATAGGAGATAATAAGGAGGGAGAAAAAAAGAAAAAATGTATGGATTATTACATGATTATTAAAATGTATTATTGGGAAGATGCTTATGTTATAAGCAGATAGGGGAGTGTTCAAGAAGAAACAATATAGGTGAGAGAGGAAGATAATGGGGTCCATATATGACACAGTAAATTTGAAGTACTTATAGGAAGTCCATGAGGTCTTTATAAAGTGATAAAAATTTTAGGGCTTAAAGATATTTTTTGATATCTCCTTGGTTCCAAGGGACTTCAAGGTGATAGTGACTATTTCTATTAGAGGAGATGCAAAGCAAGTAATTAACAAAATCTTAATTAAGAGGTTAAAAATATAGTTGAATAAGACTACCCCACTCTCCAAATTGCTCCACAAATAATCAAAATTAACTCCATAGAATCAATGCTAGAGGTTGCAAAAAATGAAAAAGAGTTGCAAGTAAAACAGAGCATCCAAAGAGAAATTGGGAAGGTCTCTGACATTCTAGGTCTCAATTTGGTATGATAATTCAAACATCTAGTATGAAACACCAAGGAATTGACAGTCTGAAAGCTCTGGGGCAAAGGAGGCATCCTTACCTTATCTGTTTGGCCTAGGAATTTACAATTCAATGGTAGATATGGTGGAATCAGCAGTCAGGAAGCTCTGGTTGGCGCATAAGTCTTAGTTCCAGAGATATCCACTCACTCAAATCTGGCAATGGCCATTGAACAGGAAAGGGTTTCAGTGTCCTAGGTGTACTGACCAGACACTGGTATTGTCACAGGTTATGACTTTGAGGGAAGAGGAATAAAGAGGAAGCACAATGTGGAGAGTGTGGATGCTGAGGAGTTGAGACGCTGGTGGTTGTGGTCACCCATAGGAGAGTGGAGTTCCTGGCTACAGTTCAAAGGACAAGGAAAGTGGTGGTTGAACTACCAGATTTGGGAGGAGGACTCTAGTGGAAATACCTGAGGTCAATCCCAGACTGTGGTTTGAGTCTGGGGTGTAGTGATTACAGTTGGCCCTGGATTAAGAAAAATGAAAAACAATACTGAAACCTGAGGCATCATCCCCACATTCTGGGAATAGATCCTGATTCTATCATGAAGCTAAAAATTAAATCTATTTGTTCACTAACTGTAATGTGTAAGCAAATGAGAAAGAACCTAATTTTAAATAACCATTTGCAGGGCCAGAGAAGAACTGGGTTCCAATTCAGACAATAGTGAAGTTGAATATCCAATTCTAAAACAATAAAAAAAACAAATAAATAAATAAATGAAATTGGTCACAAACCCAAAAAGAGTTTTTGTAAGATCTTTAAAAAGACTTTAAATAAAAACAAGGAGAGAGATTGAGGAAAAACTAGGAAAAAAATTTAAGAGAAATACAATAAAAGCAAGAAAATTACAAAACAAAGGTCACTCAATTGGAAAAAGACATCCAGAAACTGACAGAACATAATCTCTAAAACTTCAAACTGGACAAAGTAAAAACTAATAACTTTCTAATCCAAACATAAATAATCACAATAAAAAAATAATAAAAAGAATATGAAACTTCTTATAACAATTGACTTAGAAAATAGATGGACAAAAGACAATATAAGAATTATTAGAGTATTAGGAACTTAGGATTTTTAAAATGTGTTTAGACATCATGTTCTAAGAAATAACTGAGGGAAATTGTCTGAAATTTCTGGAATTAGAGAATTAAATATACATTGAAAGAATTTACTGATCACCACTGAAAACAAATCCCATGATGGAAATGCACAGGAACATCATTGCTAAGTTCTATAGCTTCTAAACTTAGGAAAAACTTGTAAAAGAAACAAGAAAAATCAATTTAAATACTATGGAGCTATAGTCAAAATTCCACAAGGCTTAATAGCTTCAAGATGAAAAGAATGAAAGGCATGGAACACAAAATCTCAAAGAGCAAAGGTATGACATTTACAACCAAGTATAACATACCCAGTAAAATTGAGCATAAAGGAATTTCAAATATTCTTTTGGAAAAAGAAAACAGAACTCAATAGAAAATTTTATCTACAAGAACCATTAGGAGGATAAAAGAAAGATAATTTAAAAGGATACAACAAGATCAAATTGTTTCCTTCTTACATAAGAAGTGGTTAGGTAGCATTCTACCTAACCACTTAAGAATATCACTTAGGTAGTTTGAAATTGGACATTGTAAAGATTAAAATTCAGGGGATACTGATAGAGGTAGAAATTTGTTTCTATCTGCAAGGAGTATTATATTTTTAGAGGTTTATTAAAGGTTAAGGATTAAAGAAAATACAGAATAAGAAAATACTTGTCTAGGCCCAGAGAGGCCTAGACACAACCTTACCTACATTATCAAAAGAGCCACGTCTGCTTGAAAGAGGAAACAGGAAAGAAGACCACAAAAGCCTTTCCTATCAGGTTAAATACCCCTTCTCGATCTCAGCCCAGGTGAGAATTCAGTGATATTACAAAGCATTCTGGGGAAGTGGAGCAAGGACTTCTGGGGATTGAAGTCCTGGATTCAAGTCCATTTTTACAACATATATGGGTAGAAGACTTGAGTTCATGGGAAAATAATGGGATGAGCTAAAATGGTAACAAAATAGATAAGAAGAGGTAAAATGGAATAATTATCTTATATAAAAAATACAATAGTGGAAGAACTGTCACAGAGAAGGGAAGAAAAAGATGCAGGGCTCGCAGTACTAGAACTTTATTTTCATCAGATATGGGTTAAAGTATAAACAATACACACAACTAAGAGGGTAAACATCATTTTTATGTATAGAGAAACAGGAAGGTTAGGGGATAGGATAAGGAAAGGACTAAGAATCCTTCTAAGGGATTAAAGAACTAAGAAAGGTTGTTTATATTAAGAGAAAAGAGAGCAAGGGGGTAAAAAAAGAGAGGGATTCCTAGGAGAGAGTACATATCACAAAATAGGAGGAAAAGAGGGTCTTTCAGAATAAAATAAAGGAGGGGTTTTTAGAAGGGAATTCACATTGAAAATAAAAAGGACTCAGGAAATGATGTGTGCTTATTTATGTGCTGATATAGACAAGATATAATTTCTGTGGAGTTCCATTTCTTGATCTCTTGTCTTCCTGTCAAGGCTTTGGTGGAGCAGGCTTTTTGAGCAGGTAGAAAGACTTAGTCATGTAGTCATGTGATTCTATTTTGTTAGAGACTAAAATTTATAAAATATAGTACTTAAAATATTGGACATTAATTGAAATCTTACATAAGGAAGGGACTTTTGGAATGGTGGATAGAATAAGAAATAGGAAGTAAAGGGGAAGAGACCCTTAGAAGTCTAGATTGAATTGGAACTAGGTAAATATGATTTTTGAGCAAGGAGTGCGGATAAGGGAAGGTTGTAAGTAGAGTCCAAAACTGGGGAGATAATGAACAGCAGAAATTGGAGTATGATGAAGGATATGATTAAGAGGAGAGGGGGAGAAGGACAAATAGTGAGGAAATATAGAATGGAGGTAAATACACAATTAGTAATTTTAACTTTCAACTTGAATGGTATGAATTCACCTATAAAATGGAAAAAAAGAGAGAAGAATGGATCAAAAACCAAAATATTACTACATGCTGTTTATAAGAAACCAACTTAAAAATGAGAGAATCACAAAGAGTAAATATAAATATCTGGAGAAGAATATACAATGCATCCCTTGATATAAAAAATAAACAGGGGTAGCAATCATAATCTTTGACAAAATTAAAGCTAAAACAATGATATTCAAAAGAGATAATTAAAATATGTTAAGGTAACATAGCATTATCAATATTAAAACTGTCTGCACCAAATATTATAGCATCCAAATTTTGAAGCAAAAAGTTAAATGAGTTACAAATGGAAATGCATAACAAAATAATAATAGTGGGGGATTTCAATTCTTCCCTTTCAAATTAAGATAAATATAACCCCAAAATAAAATAAATAAGAAAAAAGTCAAAGAGATAAGTGGAAAGTTAGATGAGTTGAATATGATACATATCTTAATAGCAATGAATGGAAATACCTTCTCCTTACTGATATATGGCACCTTTAAAATTTTGACCATATATTAGGACAAAAAAAAAATTTATAGTTTAATGTATAAAATAGGAAATATCAAATTACTCCTTTTTTAGATCATAATGCAGTAAAATTTTAATTATAAAGGACCATGGAAAAATAAAATAAAAACAATGGGAGACTAAATAACTTAATCTTAAATAATGTGTGAGTTAAAGAATGTTATTGAAATAATCAAAATTTTCATTATAGAGAATGATAATAATGTGACAATATACCAAAACCTATGGTATAAAGAAAGCATTAATAAAAATTAAAAGGAAATTTATATCCTCAAAAGATTATTTTTTAACCCATACCTTCCATCTGAGAATCAATATTGTGTTTTGGTTCTAAGATAAAAGAGCAGTTAGGACTACAAAATAGGGGTTAAATGACTTGCAGAAGGTCACACAGAGAGAAAGAGTCTGAGGCCAAATTTGATCCCAGAAAATCCCACTTATAAGCATGGCTCTCAATCCACTGAGCTACCTAGCTGCCCCTCTCAAAAGATTATGTTAATAAAAGAGAGAAAGAATAGATCATTGAATTGAGAATGAACACAATTTAATAAAGAGAAAAATAACAAATAAAAAATCCTAAACACCAAATTTTAAATGCCAAAAAGTTAAATGTAAGATCAATATAATTGATTATAAGAAAATAATTTAATTAATAAGTCTAAATATTTGTTTTATGAAAAATAAAAATCATAAATCATTGGGTACTGTGATTTTTTAAAAGAAGCAAACCATATCATCAGCATTATAGATATAATGGTGAATATACCCACAATGAAGACAAAATTAACGTAATTATTGAAAGCTGTTTTATTTAATTACTAGCTAAAAGATTTAAACCTGTAAGTTAAATAGAAGAATGAAGACCAAAAAAAAAATAAAATGACTAAACTATCAGAGGAAGAAATAGAATATCTAAATAATTTTTTTTTAGAAAAAAGAAATTGAGCAAGTTATAAATCAAATTCCTTTAAAAAAGCATAAGGAGTAAATGGATTCACAAGCAAATTCTACTGCACATTTAAAGAACAATTAATTACTATATTAAATAAATTTTATGAAAAACTATGGTACTGATATCTAAACAAGGAAGAACAAAATCAGAGAAGTCATTTTATTGACCAATATCTTTAATGAATATGGATGCAAAAATTTTAAGCAAAATAGTAGCCATATAGAGGCTGCCAATAGAGGCTGCAACAATATATCACAAAGATTCTACATTTTGACACAACAATATTTTTAACAGAAATTCAGGGATGATAAGACATAAGGAAAAATATCAACATAATTGATCATGGTAATAATCAACTAATCAAAATCAGAATTTTATCAATAGATTCAAAAAAGTCTGTGATAAAAAAATGACACATTTCTATTAAAAGCATGTGAATGTAGTTTTTATTAAAATGATACTAAACATCTACATAAAACCATCAGCAAATATAATTATAATGGGAGTAAGCTAGAATCCTTTCCAGTAAAATCAGGAGTGATACAAGAATGCCAATCATTATTAATATTATTTAATAGAGTATTATAAGTGCAAGAAATAGCAATTAAAGAAGAAAAATAGTTGAATGAATCAAAATGGAGAAAGATATAACAAAATTATATTTGTTTGCAGATGTCATGATGGTATATTTAGAATATTCTAGAGATTCAACTAAAAAGTTATTTGATATTATCAATAATTTCAGAAAATTAGCAGAATAGAAAAAACTTCAATAGATCACCAGTCCTGCAAGAATAACTACAAAGAGATATTACATTTAAAATAATCATGAATTAGAATAAAATAGTTGGGACCTACTAAAATAACCCAAGAATTAAATTAACATAATTATAAAGGACTTCTTATGCAAAATAAAGTTAAATATAATTAATTGGTATAATATTAATTGGTCATTGAAAGACAAAATTAAAATGACAGACCTACCTAAACTACTCTTCTTCCTTCATTCCATTGTAACCAAATTACCAAGAAAAGTATCTTAATGATACTTAGCAGTATCAGATTTAAACTGTTACAAAAAAATAATTATCATAAGTATCTGGTACTGGCTAAGAAACAGAAATGTATGTCAGTGGAACAGAAAAAACATACAGCAAAGAGTAAGAAAAGAGTATGGTAACTTTGTATTAGACAAAAGTATAGAGCCTGGTGGTTGGGATAAGAAATCACTATTTGATAAAAATTCCGGGGACAACTAGAAAGTAGTCTGGCAGAAACTAGGTAAAGACCAGTACCATTCACCATTCAATAAGCTAACATCAAAATGGACATACGATTTAGATGTAAATGGGAATATAAGCAAATTAGAAGAACAGGAAATGTATTACCAATAAATTTTAGGCATTTTTGAGGAATTTATAAGTAAAAAAAGTAATACAGAGGATTAGATAAAAATGGATAATTTTGAGTATGTTAAGTTGAAAAGTTTCTGTGAAAATAAAATGAATGTTGCCAAGACTAGAAAGAAAGGAGAAAATTGGGAAAAAACCTTTTTATGTTCTGTTGGATAAAGGTCTCATATCAAAATATATGGAGAATTTTGTCAATTTTTTAAGAATAAGAACCCTCCAATTTATAAATATGCGCAAAATAAGAAAAGACAGTTTTCTAATGAAGAAATCAAAGCTATAAAGAAATATGGGAAATATTTCTAAATCATTACTGATTAGAAAAATGCAAACCAAAACAATTCTCAAGTATCATATCACATCCACCAGATTGATTAAAATGACTAAGGGGCAAAATGACAAATGTTGAAGGGAATATGGAAGAATTGACACAATAGTACTCTCTTGGTAGAGCTGTAAACAGATCCACTCATTTTTGAAAGCATTTTAAAATTATACCTGAATAGTTAATTAGTCAACTAATTAATTAATAATTAATAAAACTATGTATAATATAAGGGGGGAAATGGGTTCAATTTTAAAGGGTTGGACTTGATTATTTACAAAATTGGTCACCAGGAATTTCATTAATTCCAAAGAGATTTTATATACAGTTTATTTACAAACTATAGAAAGAGTGACACAAGAAATCAGAGAGAGGATAAAGTAAGATATCTAGCCTGAGCACTAAGTAATTTAATCCTGCCTGTTTGGGCAGAGAATATTAGTTTCATCTGGCCTCAGCAAAGCCAAGGACCCAGGAAGTCTTCAGAAAACACAGCAGTTAAAAGTCAGCTTTTTCACTCACCATGTGTCAGTCAAGTCAGCAGATTCTTCTGCCCCTGTTCACCAGTCACAGCTCAAAAGCATCAAGAATTTTCCTCCAGCAGATGTGGAAGTCCAAGTTGAACTCCACTCTAAGAATCCCCAACTCTGTGTAGCACTCTCTTTTAAAGGCATTTCTTCTTGCGTCACTTCCCCTAATTTCATGTCTACCAATCACAGCTAACACTCTGCTCTTGGACTGCCCACAAGGCAATTAGTCAATTCTGATTCATTACCCACTACTTCACACGTGGGTCACAGACTTCCCACTTCATGATTAAGTGGGATATTTGCACTTTTGATGATTAGATGTAAATGGGTAGATCTTCATACTTAACTTTTAAGTACGGTGTTTACACTTATGGGGATTAAGATCTAAAAATTGACAAGTTACAATTTAAATCTTCACAATCAGGGAAGAGCTAAGTACCTTCATTGTTACAATCAGGGAAGAGCAAAATCAAATCTTCACAATACCTTTAGACTAACAGTGAAATTATTGAATCTGTTTCCTAAAGAGATCAGAGGAAAAGGAAAAGAACCTATATGTTTAAAAATTATAACAGCTCTCTTTGTAGTGGCAAAGAACTATAAATAGAGGGGCTATCTATCAACTGAGGAATAGCTGAACAAATTGTGGCATATGGTTATATTAGAATAGTGGTTCCCAAACTTTTTACAAAGGGAGCCATTTCACTGTCCCTCAGACCATTAAAAGACTGGACTATAAAAACAAAAACAAAAACTATGAACAAATCTGTATACCTCTGTCTAAAATAGCAGAGGCTTCAGAGCTGGCTGTGATGGGCCAGTCATACCTTGCACAGGCCCATTACTATCACCACTTTACCAGGCAGCAGTATACACAATGCAGAATCCCCTCCCCCAGATTGCTACTCACCATGCTGACATCTTCAATTGTGCAGCCCCATAATCCTTTGCGTGGAGCCTCATTCTCATTCAGTTACTCTCAGAACAAGGCTCCACACAAAGAATTATGTCACTGGAAGTAGTACTGTTTGTGAGCGATGCCATGCTTTGATACGAAGCCACATACAGAGATCCTCTCACTGACCACCCGTGAGAGTCCCTTACAGAAGTGAGGTGGGGGCTGGATAAATGTCCTCAAGGGGCCACATGTGGCCTGTGGGCCATTATTTGGCGACCCTTGTAATAGAATATTACTGTGCTTTAAGAAACAATGAGCAGATTAATAAAAAAACAAACAGAAAGAACTACATGAGATTATGAAGTTTGAAACAAATAGAACAAATAACTTCTGAATGCTCACCTACAGAAAATGAACTTAAAAATGGAAACATGAAATATATAGTCTATACATTCATGTCCTATAGTCTGTGGTGTGAGGAGGAGAAGGAGGGCCTAAGTTACATGGAAATAATTTATGTAATTTTTTTAAGAAGTAACAGTGACAAAACTCTGTATTAGTCATTGGTAAAATGAATCAAGTATGAAGTCTTTGCTCTGCTCTTAAAGTACTCACATTCTATTTTTTTTGCTTACCACCTATTTTAAATATATAATGTAATATATAGCATAAAATGTTTATTGTTCATTATGAATATGTAGTAAAACCTAATATATATATAATCATCCAAAAGAAATAAATTGTCACATTAACTATATCTAAAAATCTGTCTCATTCTTTTTTTCCCCTCTCTCATCTTTCCTTCCTGCCCAAGATTACACTCACATTCTATTAAATTAAGTAGAGATGAAAGAGATAGGGTTAACTTTGGGAAAGATCCTATGATCCTTATAGTATAACAGCAAAGCAGACAGGAATTCATATTCCTCAATAAATTTGTAAATGGTAATTTTATAATATGTTTTGATCTGGTTTTAAACCATTTAACTGTAACAAGGGCTATGGTGTTAATAACTTTCTTTTCCCTAATGTTAAGGAGTAATGACTACTAAGGAAACTGGGCTCCTGTATTTGGAGAAAAGTTGCTAGGAATCACTACCAAAAGTATTGATCATGGTGCCATTCCTAAATTTCTTTTCTTCCTTATGCACTACTTGTGGAATGGATGTCACTGATAGCAGAAGAATTACATCAATTCTCTTCAAAGATTGCTATGCTCAATGATGATTATTGGATCAAGGCTTTAATCAAAAAGGATGGTCTTGACTTCTGGGCAAATATGGTGGCAGTCTAGATGCAGGATGCTTCCTCTCCTCAGCACATACTGATATAGACTACCTTAAAAGACCAAAAAACCCAAATTCATATGAACGAAGGAACTCTACACTAGGGCTCAGTATTTAAGGTATGTGGGATATGGGCATTGCCACACTATAAAGGGGTGAAAAAGCTCCCACCAAAATGCGAGCTGATCTACCCTCCCCCACCCCACCTATGGAGACAGAATCAGAGCCAGTATTCACCAGAATTGGTGAGTGAGCAAGGGGCACCAATAGAGTGAATGAGGGGCACATCTAGGTCCCTGGCTGCTGACTAAGACCACCAAAGACCTACGCCTGAGAGCATATACACTTGAAACACCATTAGGGTGAAAAGCACAGACAGTGGTCACTCGTGGGAAGATAGCACAGAGAAGGGCAGGAAACAGCAGAAGCTGTGGAGACTTGAGATCTTGATTCAGGCAAAATCCTTGCTCCTTAACTACATAAACAGAGAGCATGCCCATCTCACTCAGATTTCTCATGAAAAGGGAAAGAAAAATGCTCCACAGTGATGGCAAATAGTGCCCAGGAACCAAAACCTCTCTCCAGCAAGAAAAACAAGAAAAAGGGGCTGACCATGGAAAATTTTTAAGGAGGAAAAAGCCAGGCTACAGAGGAAATTCAAATAAATGTACCAAAACCATCCCCCCAAAATGGAAATTGTTCACAAGCTCTTGAAGAATTCCAATTGGAGCTTATCAAAAAGATGGAAGCCTTCTGGCAAGAAAAGTGGGAAATAGTTCAAAGAGAAAAGACCAGTTTAAAGCACAACAACTCCCAACTGGAGAAATAGCTGGAAGTGCCAAAAAGGAGGATAGGCCAAACCAAAAAGGAAATTCAAAAGATTATAACAGAAAACCAGGCCTTAAGGACCAGAACTGGGCAATTGGAAACCAATGATCATGCAAAACAACAAGAATTAATAAAACAAAGTCAAAAGACTGACAAAATAGAAGAAAACATAAAATATCTCACTGAAAAGATGACAGATCATTAAAACGGAGCATGAAGAGACAATTTGAGGATCATTGCTCTACCTGAAAACCCAGAAATAAACAGAAATATTGATATTATACTGCAAGAAAATATCTAAGAACACTGTGCTGATGTTCTCGAACAAGGGGAAAAATGTACACAGAAAGAGTTCATAGAACACCCTCTACACTAAATACTCAAAAGACAACTCCCAGGAATGTAATTGCCAAATCCAAGAGCTTCCAAGCTAAGGAGAAAATTTTACAAAAAAACAAAAAGAGACAATTCAGATATCAAGGAACACCAATCAGAATTACACAAAATTTGGCAGCTTCCACATAAAGGACTGCAAGGCTTAGAATATGATATTCAGAAAGGCAAGAGAATTGGGTCTTCAACCAAGGACCACCTATCCATTAAAACTAACTATAGAATTCCAGGGGAAAATATGGGCATTCAACAAAATAGATCTCCAAGTGTTTGAAAAGAAAAGACCAGAACTAAGTGCAAAGTTTGATATCCAAACACAAAGATGAAGAAAAACATGAAAAGGTAAATAAGAAAGAGAGGGAAAAGGGAGACAATGTTTTTTTTTTTTACTCAAACTTTCTTCTTTAAGGGTGTCCATGAGGACAAATTACACATATTCCTATATGGAAAAATGTTATTTGTAACTCTCTAAAATTATATTCACTATTATTTTAATTAGAAGAATCATTCACAGGAAGAGATTGGGATAATAAGTGATATAAGATGAAGAAAAAAGAAGATAAAAGGGAAGGGGGGATCAACGATGGCACCAGGAGATTCTTGAAGAAATAAAGTAAGTAGAATAATTTTTATCACACAAAGATATGCATGGGAAAGGGAGGGGAGGAATACACTCATAAGAAGGAGAGGAAGACAGTTCTAATGGGTAATACTTAAAGATTACTCACAGTGAAATCATTTCTGAAAGGGAAGAGCATCTAGATCCATTGGGATCTTGAATTTTATCTTTTCCTACATGGAAATTTAGAAGGGAAAACTAAGGGGGGAAGGAGGGGAGGGAATACAAAAAGGGCAGGAAAGAAATGGGGGAGGGAACTTAACAATACCTAAAAATATAAGAGAGGAAAAAAAAGAGAAAAAAACAGAAACAGAAGAATATTAAGGGGGGGGGGGATTAGGGGGATTGATTAAAAGCAAACCACTAGTTTAAAAGGATATAAAAGAAGAAAGGGCAGAACTAGGAGCTGATATCAAAATACTGGGGTATACACAAGTGACAATCATAACTTTAAACGTGAATGGGATGAACTCATCCATAAAATGAAAATAGAAGAGTGGATTAGGATCCAAAATCCTACCATGTGTTATCTACAAGAAACACACCTGACGTGAGTAGACACTGAAAAGGTTAGAATTAAAAGTTGGAGTAAAACCTATTGGGCCTCAACTGATAGAAAGAAGGCACGAGTTGCAATCATGATATCTGACAAAGCCAAAGTAAAAATAGATATGATTAAAAGGGAAAGGGAAGGTAAATACATCCTGATAAAGGGCAGTATAGACAATGAGGAAATATCAATAATCAACATGTTTTCACCAAATGGTATTACATCCAAATTTCTAAAGTAGAAACTAGTGGAACTGAAAGATGAAAAAGACAGTAAAACTATACTAGTGGGAGACCTGAATCTACCACTATCAAATGAAGATAAATGAAATCAAAACATAAATAAGAAAGAGGTAAGAGATGTGAATGAAGTCCTAGAAAAAATAAGAGTTAATAAATCTATGGAGAACAATAAATAGGGAAAAAAAGGAATAAACTTTCATTTCAGCAGAACATGGCACATTCACAAAGATTTACAATGTACTAGGGCATAAAAACATGGCAAAATGCAGAAAAGCAAAAATAATAAATACAACCTTTTCAGATCATAATGCAATAAAAATAATAATTAGTCAGGGTACATGGAGAGGCAAATCAAAAATTAATTGGAAAATTGGTTAGTTAGAGAACAAATCAAAGAAACAATTAATAATTTCACATGAGATGCAGTCAAAGATGTACTCAGGGGAAATGTTACCTCCTTGATTTCATATATTAACAAATTAGGAAGGACAGAGGTCAATGAATTGGACATGCAAATGAAAAAACCTGCAAGCAAACAAATTTAAAAAATGGCCAGAAAAAAACTAAATTAGAGATCCTAAAAATTAAGGGAGAAATTAATAAAATCAAAAGTGAAAGAACTATTGACCTAATAAATGAGACTAAAAGCTGACATTTTGAAAAAAAATTGACAATATACTGGTCAACCTAATAAAAAAAAAGAAAGAAGGAAACCAAATTAACAGTATCATAGATAAAAAGGTAGACCTCACATCCAATAAAGAGGAAATTAAGGCAATCATTAAAAACTATTTTGCCCAATTATGTGGCAATAAATATGCCAATCTAGGTGATATGTATGAATATTTACAAAAATATAAATTGACTAGATTAACCAAAGAACAAATGGAATTCTTAAATAATCCCTTATCAGAAAAAGAAATTGAACAAACCATCAAAGAACTCCCTAAGAAAAATCCTCAAAGTCCTGATGGATTCACAAGTGAATTCTATCAAACATTCAAACAACAGCTAAACCCAATACCAAACTATATGACATGATAAGCAAAGAGGGAGTTCTACCAAATTCCTTTCATGACACAAACATGGTACTGATTCATAAGCCAGGCATGTCAAGAGAGAAAGAAAACTATAGACCAATCCCCTTAATGAACACAGATGCAAAAAGCTTAAATAGGATACTAGCAAAAAGACTAAAGTAAATCATCACGGGGTTGTTCACTATGATCATGTGGGATTTATACCAGGAATGGTTCAAGAACAGTTCAATTTTAGGAAAACCATCCACATAACTAACCATATCAACAAGAAACCAACAAATAACAAATGATTATCTCAATAGATACAGAAAAAGCCTTTGACAAAATACAACACTCATTACTATTGGAAACACTAGAAAGCAGAGAAATAGAGGGGTCTTTCCTAAAAATAATAAACAGAATTCATCTAAAACCATCAGCAAACAATCTGCAATGGGGATAAACTATATGCATTCCCAATAAAATCAGAAGTTAAATAATAGAGGTGATAATGGGCATCCTTGTTTGATTGCAGTAGCAATTAGAGAAGAAAAAGAAATTGAAGCATTAAAATAGGCAATGAGGAGATCATCATATCATCCACTCTTTGTGGATGATATGATGGTCTACATAAAGAATCCTAGAGAATCAACTAAAAAGCTAGAGGAAATAATAAACTTTAGCAAAGTTGCAGGATACAAAATAAACCCACTTAAGTCATCAGCATTTCTATGTATCTCCAACATATCTCAGCAGCAAGAATTAGAAAGATAAATTCCATTTAAAATCACCCTAGACTATATAAAATACCTAGGAATCTATCTCCCGAGACAAATACAGGAACTATATGAACACAACTACAAAACATTTTCCACACAATTAAAATTAGAGCTAAACAATTGGAAAAACATTAAGTGTTCATGGGTAGGCAAGCTAATGTAATAAAAATGACCATCCTACCCAAACTTATTTATTTATTTAGTGCCATACCCATCAAACTACCAAAAAACATTTTTACTGAATTGTAAAAGACATAACAAAATTCATTTGGAAGAAAAAAAGATCAAGGATATCCAGGGAAATAATGAAAAAAAAATACAAAGGAAGGTGGCCTTGCAGTACCAGATCTTAAACTCTACTGTAAAGCAGTGGTCATCAAAACAATATGGTACTGGCTAAGAGACAGAAATGAGGATCAGTGGAATAGACTTGGGGTAAATGACCTCAGCAAGACAGTCTATGATAAGCCAAAAGATCTCAGCTATTGGACCAAAATCCACTGTTTGAAAAAACCTGCAGGGAAACTTAGAAGACATTATGGGAGAGATTAGGTTTGGATCAATATCTCACACCCTACACTAAGATAAACTCAGAATGGTGAATGAAATGAACATAAAGAAGGAAACTATAAGTAAATTAGGTGAAAACAGAAAATTATAAATGTCAGAACTTTGGGAAAGGAAATATTTTAAAACCAAGCAAGACTTAGAAAAAATCAGAAAATATAAAATAAATAATTTTGATTACATCAAATTTAAAAGGTTTTGTATAAAATAAACCACTGTAGCCAAAATGAGAAGGGAAGTAACAAAATTGGGAAACAATCTTCTTAACAAAAACTGCTGAGAGAGGTCTAATTACTCAAATTTTCAAAGAGTTAAATCTATTGTACAAAAAATCAAGGTATTCTCCAATTGATAAATGGGCAAGGGGCATGCATAGGCAATTTCCAGTCAAAGAAATAAAAACTATTAAGCACATGAAAAGTGTTCTAAATCTCTTATAATCAGAGAGATGCAAATCAAAACAACTCTGAAGTATCACCTCACACCTAGCAGTTTGGCTAACATGACAGCAACAGAAAGTAATGAATGCTAGAGGGGTTGTGGCAAAGTCGGGACATGAATGCATTGCTGGTGGAGTTGTGAATTGATCCAACCATTCTGGAGGGTAATTTGGAACTATGCCCAAAGGGTGCTAAAAGGCTGTCTACCCTTTGATCCAGCCATAGCACTGCTGGGTTTGTACACCAAAGAGATGATAATAAGGGGAAAGACTTGTACAAAAATATTCATAGCTACACTCTTTGTGGTGTCAAAAAAGTGGAAAATGAGGATATGCCCTTCAACTGGGGAATGGCTGAATAAATTGTGGTATATGTTTATGATGGAATACTATTGTGCTAAAAGTTATAATGAACTGGAGGAATTCCATGGGATCTGGAACAACCTCCAGGAAATGATGGAGAGCGATAGCAGCAGAACCTGGAGAACATTGTACACAGAGACTGATACACTGTGGTACAATCAAATGTAATGGACTGCTCCATTAGTGGCAATGCAGTGATCCTGATCTGAACAACTCAGAGGGATCTATGAGAAAGAATGCTATCCACATTCAGAGGAATTCTGTGGGAGTAGAAACACCGAATAAAAACAAATGCTTCATTATATGGGTTGAGGGGGATATGATTGGGGATATAGACTCTAAATAAACATCCTAGTACAAACATCAACAACATGGAAATAGGTTCTGATCAAGGTAACATGTAATACCCAGTGGAATTGTGCATCGGTTATGTGAAGGGTGGGAGTAAGGGAAGGAGGATAGAATATAATTTCTGTATCCAAGGAATAATGTTTGAAATTGACCAAATCAAAAAGAAAATAAGTTATTAAAAAAAAGAAGAATGGTCTTAGGGGCACTACTATTTTCAAAGTTTTTGACCTTAGTATCACAGGCATTCTTTATTGAGTTTTTGTTGAAAGTGTTTCAAGAGGTGGTGCTGGTTTGATAATCTTAGACTATAGATGCTCCTGTATCTTCCTCAGGGGGCTTTGCTTCTGTATGTACACTTATAGGACCAAGAATCTCATATTATTAAATATTAACTAGTTGTCAATCAGGTAGAAGTCAGAGGCAAGAGATATGTCCAAATTCTGAAAATACTGGTTGTCATTTCTGTAACACAAATATACAAAAGAATAGTACTAGCAAGTGTTTTGTAAATGAAAATAATTTGGGAATCAAGTCTAGAAAATCACAATTATTACTAAAAGGAGAAAATCATGCAATTTTGCAAACTACAATCATGAAAAAAGGTCAATAGTAATCACGGGTCAAAGCCAATAACATCATTTATGGAATGTCTATGGGCAGCTGAGTGGCACAGTAGATAAAGCACCAGACACTGAATCAGAAAGACCTGACTGTAAATCAAACATAAAATACCAGCTGTGTGACACTGAGCAAGTCACTTAACCATGTTTGCCTCAGTTTCTTCATCTATAAAATGAGCTGGAGACAGAAATGGCAAACGACTCCGGTATTTTTGGCTGAGAAAATCCTAAATGGGGTCACAAAGAGTCAGACAAAATTAAAATCCATAGTGCATAGATGTATCAGGCAATTAACAATACCACATCCTCCCGATGCTTGCAGTTACTTTCTTTTGTTCTAACCTTAAAATTAATTAAGTTACAAAAGAGACATATTTGGTAAGATGAATATGTTAAATTCTTCTTCTCAGGCCGAATTAATTAATAAGAAAATGCAAAAGTAATTTTGCCTTTTCAGGCTTATATATTGCTCCACATTACATTTTCTGTAGTCTATCAAAACTAGATTTTATTGTTCTTCCTCCCAAATAACAGACCATCTCTAGTCTCTTTGCCTTTGCACAGCCTGTTCCCCATGAGTGGAATGTGATCCCTTGTAATATTTGCCTTTTATCGTCCCTTGTCATTAAAGCTCAACTTAAGCACTGTCTTTAACATGAATTTAACACAAATCATTTCTGTTCTCCAAACTATAAAAGTCTCCTTCCAGAAAAATTATTTTGTACTTATTTTTGCATATTTATTGATATGTTGGCTTTCTCTATAGAAGATATAAGAAGTAAATTGAATTAAGTAGGCTCTCATTTGTATTAATCTAAGATCCTTTTAGTTTGATTATTACAAACATGGGATTTGTAGTAAGAATACAATTCACATTGAACTACCAAAATACTTCTTCACTGATTTAGAAAAAAAATAACAAAGTTCATTTGGAAGAACAAAAGATCAAGGATATGCAGGGAAATAATGAAAAAAAGCACATATGATGGGGGCCTTGCAGTCCCTGACCTTAAACTATATTATAAAGCAGCAGTCATCAAAACAATTTGGTACTGGCTAAGAAACAGAAAGGAAGATCAGTGGAATAGATTGGGGGAAAGTGACCTCAGCAAGACAGTATACGATAAACCCAAAGATCCCAGCTTTTGGGACAAAAATCCACTATTCGATAAAAACTGTTGGGAAAATTGGAAGACAGTATGGGAGAGACTAGGAATAGATCAACACCTCACACCCTACATCAAGATAAATTCAAAATGGGTGAGTGACTTAAACATAAAGAAGGAAACCATAAGTAAATTGGGTAAACACAGAATAGTATACATGTCAGACCTTTGGGAGGGGAAAGACTTTAAAACCAAGCAAGACATAGAAAGAATCACAAAAGGTAAAATAAATAATTTTGACTACATCAAACTAAAAAGCTTTTGCACAAACAAAACCAATGTAACTAAAATCAGAAGGAAAACAACAAACTGGGAAAAATCTTCATAGAAACCTCTGACAAAGGTTTAATTACTCAAATTTATAAAGAGCTAAATCAACTGTTCAAAAAATCAAGCCATTCTCTAATTGATAAATGGGCAAGGGACATGGATAGGCAGTTCTCAGATAAAGAAATCAAAACTATTAATAAGCACATGAAGAAGTGTTCTAAATCTCTTATAATCAGAGAGATGCAAATCAAAACAACTCTGAGCTATGACCTCACACCTAGCAGATTGGCTAACATAACAGCTAAGGAAAGTAATGAATGCTGGAGGGGATGTGGCAAAATAGGGACATTGATTCATTGCTGGTGGAGTTGTGAACTGATCCAACCATTCTGGAGGGCAATTTGGAACTATGCCGAAAGGGCGACAAAAGAATATCTACCCTTTGTTCCAGCCATAGCACTGCTGGGTCTGTACCCCAAAGAGATAATGGACAAAAAGACTTGTACAAAAATATTCATAGCTGCGATCTTTGTGGTGGCCAAAATCTGGAAAACGAGGGGATGCCCATCAATTGGGGAATGGCTGAGCAAATTGTGGTATATGTTGGTGATGGAATACTATTGTGCTAAAAGGAATAATAAAGTGGAGGAATTCCATGGAGACTGGAACAACCTCCAGGAAGTGATGCAGAGAGAGAGGAGCAGAACCAGGAGAACATTGTACACAGAGACTAATACACTGTGGTATAATCGAACGTAATGGACTTCTCCATTAATGGCGGTGTAATGTCCCTGAACAATTTGCAGGGATCTAGGAGAAAAAAACACTATTCATAAGCAAAGGATAAACTATGGGAGTAGAAACACTGAGGAAAAGCAACTGCCTGAATACAGCGGTTGAGGGGACATGACAGAGGAGAGACTCTAAATGAACACTCTAATGCAAATATTATCAACATAGCAAAGGGTTCAAATCAAGAAAACATGTAATGCCCAGTGGATTTACGCATCGGCTATGGGGGGTGTGGGGAGGAAAAGAAAATTATCTATGTCCTTAATGAATAATGCTTGGAAATGATCAAATAAAATATTTAAAAAAAAGTAAGAATACAATTCTAAGGCAAAATGTATATGTAAACAGATTAAGAATGTAGTCCCAGGGGGCAGCTGAGTAGCTCAGTGGATTGAGAGCTAGGCCTAGACAAATCTGGCCTCAAACACTTCCCAGCTGTGTGACCCTGGGCAAGTCACTTGACCCCCATTGCCCAGCCCTTACCACTCTTCTGCCTTGGAGCCAATACATAGTATTGACTCCAAGATTGAAGGTAAGGGTTTAAAAAAAAAGAATGTAGTCCCAGAGTGGCACTGTACCAATAGTTGTAAGTGTGTACTATTATAAGTGTTTTGGAACATCAATAATAAATGTATGATTATATTAACTATTCTTTCTTTAATATTTTCTCAATTACATGGAATAAAAATTTTCAATGGACATTTTCCGAAATTATAAGTTACAAATAAACCAAAGTGAAAAAATAGTGTGCTTTGATTTGCATTTCCTCTCCAGAAGGTCTTTCTCTGGAAGCAGTTAGCATTCTTTGTCATTAGTCCATTTAAATTGTCCTGGATCATTGTTTTGCTGAGAGCAGCTAGTTCTTTCATAGCTGATCATGTTACAATATTGTTATTCAGTACAATGTTCCACAGTTGTATTTATTTCACTGTGTATCAATTCAGGGAGGCATTTCCAGCTTCTTCTAAACCATCCTACTCCCCAATTCTAATAGTACAATACTATTTTATCACCATCATATAGTACAATTTGTTGATCCATTCCCCATATGGTGGAGATTCCCTCAGTTTCCAATTTTTTGCCACCACAAAGAAAATTTTTATGAATAATTTTGTACAAGTAGGTCTCTTCCCCATTTTTTTTCTTTGAGATACAGACCTGGTAGAGGTATTACTGGATCAAAGAGTATATAGGGTATACAGGCTATAACCATTGGACATAGTTCCCACTTGCTTTCTAGAATGTTTAGTTCAGATCACTGCTCCAGTAACAATATACTACAGTCCCAATTTTACCACATCCTCTCCAACATTTATCATTTCCTTTATTGTCATATTGGCCAGTCTGATAGATGTGAGTGGTACCTCAGAGTTGTTTTAATTTGCATTTCTCTAATCAAGAGGCATTTAGAACATTTTTTCATATGAGTATTGATAGCTTTGATTTATTCACCTGAAAATTGTTCACATCCTCTGATCATTTGTCAATTGGAAAGTGACTTGTGTTCCTATGAAACTGATTTAGTTCTCTCTGTATTTGAGAAATGAGGTTTTTATCAGAGAAATTTGATGAATTCCCCCTCCAGTTAGTTGTTTTCCTTTTTATCTTGATTACATTGGTTTTATTTGTACAATGTTTTTTAAATTTAATGTAACCAAAATTAATCATTTTATTTCTCATAATGCTCTCTGTCTCTTGCTTGGTCATAAATCCTTCACTTCTCCATAGATCTGACAGGTAAAGTATTGCAAGATCCCTTAATTTGTGTATGGTATGCTATGGGTTATGCATTTTCATCTTATCTTGGCATAGGGTATAAGATATTGATTTATATTTATTTTCTCCCATACTGTTTTTCAGTTTTCCCAGAAATCTTTGTCAAATAGTGAGGTCTTATTCCAGAAGCTGAGATAGTTGAGTTTATCAAAAATTAAATTGCTTCATTAATTTATCACTCCAAATTTTGACTCTAATCTAGTCTATTGATCCACCATTTTATTTATTAACCAATACTGGACTGGTTTAATGATTACTGCTTTATAGTACAATTTTAGATCTGGTACTGCTAAGCCACTTTCCTTAAGAATTTTTCCCATTAATTCCCTAACATAGTCTTGATTTTTTGTTGTGCCAAATGAATTTTATTATTTTACTAGCTCCATAAAATAGGTTTTTGGTAGTTTGGAATGGCACTGATTAAGGAAATTAATTTAAGTAGATTCATCATTTTTTCTCATATTAGTTCAGCTTACCCATGAGTAATTAATTTTTTCCCAACTCTTTAGATTAAATAGCGTTGCATGAAGTTCTTTGGTTGTAGGAGCTTTTAAATGTTGGATTAGGTGGTGAGAAGTCTATACTATTGTTTGCAGAATAATGTTTTAATTATGATTTTGTTGTTATATGATATACATGAGAGAAATTAAACTGGCAAAAATAGTGCCCATTTTATTCATCTGATTTTTATTTTACATAAGCTAAGAAGTGTTCAGTTTCTTAGAACTCAACTAGACTAATTCAGTGAATTCTGGTTTTCTCTAAATGGTACTGCCATATTTTGAACTCTATATTGGAATTATTATTTCTTCTTATGAAATGGTATAAATTAATTTTCCTGTGGAAAGCTTTAGAATCAAACATTCATTGAGCTGGAATACATTATGTTGTATAATAGAGAAGTAAAATGAGTCAAAGTATTCATTAATTATAGTATGATTTTTACCATCACACCCAATGCATCAATTTCCAATATGAACAGCCTTTATGTGTCAAGGCACATCAGCACATGGCTGAAATTAAACATAACTTAAGTTCCCTGAAAGAGAATTCATTAATAGGCAACTAGATAGTACAGTGGATAGAGTGTTAGGAAGTCTTAGACAGGAAGACTTAAGTTTACTTTTGGTATTCTTTAGCTCTGTGAATTGAGGCAAATCACTTAACTTCTCACATTCCTAGTTCATCTCATCTATGAAACAGAAATACAAATGACATTTACCTTTCAGGATTGTCATAGATATCAAACAAGAGAAAAATTTTCATGCATTTTTCTAAATTTAAGGAACCATATAAATGCTAATTTATTATTTTTATTTGAATCTTTAATTATATTATTTATATTATATATATATTATTTATATATCATATACATAATATACATTTATATTATATATTTATATATATTTTATTTATATATTATTTGAACCTTTAAGTTTTGGAGTAAGTCCTTGAGGTGTGAACCTTAAA
Organism: Monodelphis domestica; assembly: GCF_027887165.1. Classification (NCBI taxonomy): domain Eukaryota; kingdom Metazoa; phylum Chordata; class Mammalia; order Didelphimorphia; family Didelphidae; genus Monodelphis; species Monodelphis domestica. The sequence goes on from NC_077229.1 coordinate 361,877,638, forward strand.
ATTTCACAGACTTGTGAATGTTAAAAATTTCCCCATCGGGGAATTCTTAATTGGAACAAATTCCCTACTGAGAAAGATTCCCCATTTTGATGTGAGAACTCTCCAGGATCAGAAATGGGAGGACCTCTACTCCAACCCATACTTAAGACTGTTTTAGGAGAGAAAACTCCTTGCTAAACAATGAACGTACTTGGACCCATGCTTATAATAAAGCAAGGAGTTCTTGAGCCAGGTCTGTTTTTGGAATTGATACAATGGGATGCTAAGTGCCTATAAAGGTGGGACAACTTGTAAACTACTTAGACCTAAAAGGTGAAAACTTACTCAGAGGTTTTCTCTTAATGAAATTAGTCAACACAGCAGCATTTTTTTCTGACTTACTAAAGAGATTAATCTACTCAGCTGTAAATTCAAAATGAGCTGTCTTTTGGAAAACATCTACAGTGATTGGTAGATGTAGGGACTTAGGGGAGGTGACATGGGAGAAAAACCCCTATATAAGAAAAAGCAGAATCTCTTGAGGAGATATTCTTTTGGAGAAATCCTTTCGGAGGATCTCTGATGAGGATCGCTTGGGAAGAATCTCTTGAGAGAGGCTCTGGAGAAAGGCCCTTTGGAACAGTGTCTGGCTGGAAGGCTCTCTGGTGAAGTCAGCTGAGATGGGGCTGGCCTGGTGTCACTAGAATCCTTGTTTACACAGACCTTGTGGTGAGTGTTAAAAAACTGACTGATTTCTCTCTTAAGACTCAGGTCTAGGCCATATTGGCTTGAGGCCCTTCATACTTATTCCTTTCTTACTCTCTCTCTCTCTTTCTTTGATTACTCATTGTATTGTTAATTAAAATCTCTATAAAACCCAATTGACTTGGGTATTTGAATAATTGGGAATATTTCCCTGGCGACCACCTTATATTTGATTTAAAAACCAAGACACTGTAGTGAAACATATTTCTGTGGTCAAATTTACTCACCCTCTCTTATATCTATCACAATTTATATCTTCCACTATTTTAACTCACTAGAGTTTATGGGCTTCACTGTTTTAAATCTCACAGGGGGGAGTGGTGAGGATTAAGAAATGGACATACTAATCTGCAAATCCTAGTAATTTCTTTAGAGCATTTGTTGATGTTGGTGTTCACAATTAAATTCTACCTTCTATGGTCCCCAATCTACCACATATAATTTTTAAAAATCTTATTGCCCAAACTGACACAAATACAAAATTAAATAGGCAATATAGGTTTAGGTAATGTTGATTTAGAAAAACATACAGAACTATTAAATAGTAAGAAAAAACACTCTTTAGTTAAAGAAAAGAGTTCAGTGTGATAGTCGGCCTTTACACAGTGCTACTTGCCACATGCCTAAACATAGTCTTAGGATTGAATTCTGATCACTCTGGACACCAACCCCTGGGTGTGGGGGGGGAGGTACTACACTAGATTGAACAAATCCAAGGAGGCACTAAAATTGGAAAGCTTAAATACCTTTCTAGGAGAAAAATGGGTGCTGAAGAGAGGGACAATTGATTGATTTTATAATGGTAACAAAGGAAAATAAGGAGTTCCAGACAGGGATAACAGTGAGGGGCTGATGCTTTTCAATGGACACAAAAGTGGAGGACCCAGACAAGGGCTGTGACACCTTGGTAAAGGACTTTGGCCTGAGGGGAGTGTGAACTTTAGATTACTCCACCCTACTTAGTCTAACAAAGTCAGGAATGTCTACACCCATACTTAAGGATTAATTATTTAGGAGGATGGCCTATGACAGACATGTGCTAGCAAAGGACAAATCAGAAACAATTGATAGACCCCTGGGCTGTCCCAAGTCAAGCCTAAAATATCATTGGTACAATGAGACACAGGAAAGTGATATAAAACTGTCTATATATTTGGTGTCACTTCCTCTCTCAATTCTCTTGGATAGCAGAGAGGTGGATGGTGGAAGCTGGCTGAGTGTGTTGGCATCTTGGCATGGCAGCTGCTATTGTCCAGTTTTTAGTGGTGAGTTTTCCTTGATACCATACTGGAGGAAGAATAGTAACCTAGTTTGGTGAGGCGTCTTCTCTAAGATCTCTCGGAGTTTTAGGTTGATTCTTTCTCTTTTACCTTCCAAACACTATCCACTTAGAGTCCTCTAATCTTCTTCAGAAAGCTTCTGGTGGAGGATTTTGAACTCCCCCTGGAACAGGCCAGCTGGGAGAAATCATATACCATCTTCCTCTCTCTTCTCCTTGATTTCTTACCTATATATTGATTAAGCCACCATATATTTCCAAACTGACTTGGGTATTTTTATTTGGGATATCCCTGGAAACCAAAAATTAAATTTAGATTAGATCATGACCCTAAAATATCCTTACAGGAGAAAAGATTGGGACAAAAGAGATATTTAACATCTGATGGGATTAGTAATTCCCACTCAAACTACTTTAAGGTCAATTTTAAGTCTGAGACTGGTGAAGCGGAACTTTTCCCTTAGAGAAGAACTCTCATGTGACATGGTCAAACCTGAGGTTTTTCACCTTTAATCTAAATAAACTAAGTGGGCTTCATTAAATCTTTCTAGGCTACAAGTTTGGAGGCTTCTTGACTCCATATTGACTATATTATAGCTTTTTCAGGTATAAAAGTTAAGGCTTGAGTCACAAAGATAAATCAAAATATCACTTTGGTAAATGGCAATCCCAAAGTTCTCCAAGTCATGAAAGAATGATTTACAAATTTTTGGTTCATCTCTGGAAATTAAATAATCCAAAGCAAATCTCATTGAATTTGAGTTTTCTTTTAGGTTATCTAAGAAAATATCTTTCACTCATGCCCTTAATAATATCACAAAGGTGAAATGTACAGTTAACAGCCTGGATGACAGAATTAGGATAGGCTCATAGGCTAGAACTATTAGCTAAATCTAAAAGAATGACATTTAATAGGTGAATATGAAGTTCTACACTTGGCTATATCATTCAATTTCACAAGTACAAGATAGGGAGCTAGGTTAAATTAGTTTTAAGAAAAAATCACATGAGGATTATAATAGTGTGTAAGGTCAATTTAAGTCAACAGTATTATATGGCAGCAATGAAGGTTAATATATTTGTGGGCTTTATTAAGAGAGGTAAGATTCTAGGAATAAAGAAGTGAAAATCCTACTCTACGTTCCTCTTTGCAGTTAATTTTTAGAAAAGTAGGTTTGGGTCTTAGCCCTGGTTATAGGGAGGACACTGATAAAGGAGAGAGAATTTAGAGATAAGCAATCATAGATGCTTATGGCCCTAAATCTATGCTAACTGAGAATAAGTTGAAATGAAACATTTCTTCATTAGCCTGAAGAAAAGGACTTTGGGGTGGGGATTAAATCTTTCCAGTTTTTGAAGAGCTGCTATATGGGAATGTAATTAGATGTGCTTTGGCCCTACAAATAAAATTCAGAAGAAATGGGGAGATTTCACAAATATGCACATTTAGGTTTGATGCTACAAAAAAATTTCTCAGCAATAAAACCTGTCCAAATAATGTGGGCTACTTTACAAGGTAATGCTTTTCTTTTCATTGGAGTTCTTATAAAAAAAATTCTGGTTGATTATCTCTTTGGTATAGTAAGTCTTCATTTTTTATATGAATCATATGAAATGACCTCTGATATCCCTTTTAAATCTCAAAATCTGTTATTTTATTACTGATTGGATATTTGTCATTCAAACGTTATATGATTACTTATCAAATATTATAGAGATTTGTATTTTTTCAGGGGCCAGTTGGCCTAACTAGCCTGTAGGTCTCTACTAATTAGCTTTGAAATATTATAATTCTGAAATAATCATTATGTTATACAATTTTATAAAGGCCAGGTCAATGAAAGTGTCAGATTGGTGTTAAGAATACAGGGTAGAAAGTACTGATATAGAATTACAGTGATATCTATTGCCCTATGTACATGCACACATATATAATCCTTTAAAATTTGCTAAGCATTTACACAAATTCATTTGAAACATAATTGTGTGGTACTTACTATAGGTATTTTTTATCTCTATTTTATACATTAAGAAAATATGAATCAGAGAGATTATTGCTGATGGATATGTACAATAGATATTATTATCTTCATGTTCTTAGTTCATAAACTAAAACTCAGAGAAATTAAGTGATTTCACCATTCATTGTCAGAGCTATGAATAATTATGAGGTAGGATTTGAACCTAGTTCTCATTCACTTTAAATTTATAACTTCATCAACCTTGAAATACTTCTCCCATAAGATATATATTAACCACATTCATCATTATAATAATTTTTATAAAACAAGTAAATTTTGGCCCTTTCCCATAGATCCATTTGTTAATAGAAATATTTCTTTTGGGAATGAATTGCAAAAGAAAAGGTAAAGATATTTTAAACAATCTAATTTATATGTGACTGATATGAAAACTTTAAGGTCCACAGCGATGATATATAATTGAAAATCTGTTACCCTAAAAAAAGAACTACATTTCCTGGGAGCCCACTGATTTCCTGTCATTATGTACTTCCTGGAGACAGGGGATATTAGGCAGACATGTGGAGGGTCTCAGTCTCTTTGACTTGAAGACAGAGAGCATGGTGGTGGTAAGAAAGAGTTTAAACTGCCTGATTAGCCATGGGCACATGGTTTTTATTTGGTATTCTTTTTATTCTTTGACTTCTAATAATCTCTAATAAATCTCCTAAAATATATTTTATTTTTGAGATTATATTTTAATTTTAAAATTTTGGCAACCAGAAGTTAGAGATGGCATTATCAATTTTCTTAAGACACCCTAGATAATTTATTTAAGCCACATTTCTCCTGCAATGGCGTTTCTCACCCACTCCTCACACCCTCGCGAACTCCTAGAGAACTCAACTCTCTTCAGAGCTGGTGCCCTGCTTCTGTTGTTTTTTATTCCTTCATTTTTGCTGTCTCCTTCTCTACCAGCCAGGCTGTTTTTAGTTTGATGGACTTATCCAGGGACTCTTGACTTGAGCCCATGTTCCTGAATTCCTCTCTGATGCCTCTGGTATTGCTGCTCCTGATTCTATTTGCTCCAGCTACTAAATTCCAGCAGCCTGCTTTGTCTGAGTTCCTGTTCCTGCAGCTGAATTCTCCTCCTGCTCTGAACACATCCCTAGCCCTGGCCCTGAATGTTGATAAATGCTTCTGTATCTTCAGAATTCATAAACTTGGAGCCAATCCCTGGGCATCTGGTAAAAACCAGGATGTATTTTCTTTAGGCAATGATTAGACTCCTATCTCCCTGTCCATGTGGCAGGGGAAACAAACTGCTCCCTAGCATTTTACCTCAGTGGGGGAAGAAGAAGGAAATAAAAATTGCAAGCATGGCACACTGTATGACAGAGCAATACCCTACCTATTTCAAACAACTTCCAGTTTTAGAATATTTTCTACCATTCATTGGTGCACTGATTGTTTCAATTATCTTGCCTGAAATTCAGGGAAGAAATTCATCTCCCTACAACCCTTTGCCATTTGGGCCCTTCCAGTTTGTAAGATTCATCCAGTTTAGGATTCTTCAAACCCATGTTCTCCCTCTGTATAGGAGATCCCATAGCTCTTACAAAAGAAATCTGAATGGATAGAGAAAGGAAATTTAAAAAGAATACAGGTGAAAATTTTAAGGCTTTGCAGACTCCATTGTTTCATGAAAGTCATTATATTTTATTGTATTTTGCTTATTGTTTTGCTTACAATTTAATTTTGTTATTTTAAGTACATATATAAGTCTGATCAATACTATTCTGTTACACTGAATCACTTTAATCTACTGTGTTTTAACTACTGTTATATTCTGTTACCTTTCCCCTATAACTATACTGAACAAACATTATGGAATAAACCCACTAAAAAAAACAGTTTTCTCTTCCATTTTGGCTTTATTAATTGTCACAGAGATGAGGAATAGACCACCAAAACTAGCTACAATTGTGTAACAACTTTTGGCAAACTTAATGAGCTAAATATCTGAAATTGATTTTAAGGGGTCTTTAGACATGATTTAAACTTTTTTTCAACAACTCTGATCATTTTTCCTGCCTCTGAGTTATTTATAACAAAAGGTAAAGAGTCCATTTTAGTAGCTGAAGTGAAGCACTATTATAATTGTCACCTCCACATTTGTAAAAATGTGAATGTATGGCACATAATAGTATCATACCAAAGGATCTGGGAAGTTGATCCCAGAGCATAGTACCCCTGGATGGCTTCCAAGAGGGAGCATCTCTTTTTTGTAACTCTTCAGCTTACTCTATCCTTCCACCAGAATGATCTAGATTCTTGGTGACCTTTTTAGACCCAATATCAACAGTATAGAGGTTTTGTTTTTCTAGACTTCTCTACCACATTTTTTTATGATGGCAAAAATAGAATTAAAAAAAAATTCACTTGCTAAGGGTGAATGGTTGCTGCATTTGTAAAAAAATTGTGACAATATCCATCAATTCATAGGGTTTTAAAATATCACAGAGCAGACTCATGTGAATACTAATGATAGTGTGTTTGTTTGCTATTGTCATTAAATGGGCTATTATAACTTTGGGGATTTTGATACTTCATGAATGTGCATTACAAGCTGTACTACTATTCTTTGTTAAAAAAAAAAAACAAAAAACTTTTAGTTGATCACGGCCAAGTTTGAAAAGGAAATGGGTCACATTTTTGGTGAGAAACCTTTATATTCTCCCTTTCCTTAGCTGACACATTGTGGTAAGCTATATATATATATTTTATTTTTAAACGTTTTTTTTTTATTATTGTATTTGCTTGCATGTGCAATATACTATTTCAGTTTTAATTTTTTCTCCTTTTTGTATTTGAAGCATATCACCAGTATTGAGAAGACTTTCATTAATTTTTTTTTAAATTTTGAAATACATTTGCCCTAATGTCAATGCATCCCCAAAAACTTTAGACTGTAAAAATAATGCCATTGATTGTTTTAAAAAATGGGACATTGCTTAATGGTTTTGTCTGTTTCTAGGAGAAGGGGATATACAAAGATCCTTTGCACAGTGCCAAAGAAGTACAAAGCTACTTGCATAGTGCCATTCGAGCACAAGGTTAAAATAGACCAAACCAATCCTATGTGGACTAATGATATTCTGCCCAAAGAGCACAAGGACTTGATCATGTATGGGACTCAAAGTTGAGGCTATTTAATATATGCTAAATGCAGGGATTCCTTTTAACTCACAGTCCATATCAAATATATAACATCAATTATCCTGGCTCCAGTATCCCTGAGATAAAATGTAAAATCAAACCAAGTAATATTATTTCCCATTTAATGCAAGAATCTAGTCCCTTTTCTAGCTTTCATAATGTGGCAAACTTAATTGCTTAAATCACTTTAATTGGGCCCTGATTCAAAGACCTATTGTAGTTTTATTTTTCTTTACTTAGAATTTTTACACATAAGACTTTGAAACTTTATATTTAATCCAGAAGCTATTTTTATATTTTATTTTGATTTATTTTGATGTTTTGTTCTCTCTTGCTAATTGATTCATATAAATCATATCTCAGACATCCCTAAGTGATCCCTGTGTTTTTCAACAGCCTCTTCAGGGGGAATGTAATATTATTCTAAAATGCAAAGTTTAAATTCTTTTGAGATTAATTTTAGGTAAAGAAACATGGTACCTCTCCAAATCCAGAAAGTGAACTGTTTGGAGATGGCAACATGAAGATGCCTCCAGACACCACACATGTCACGAGAAGATTCAGAGTGAACTTTGGGATTTGGTGATCTGAACTGTGTGGGGTTGAATGCATTTGTTTTGTATGTATACACTTATGCTGAAGGGGACTTCCTCCTAACTGACTTTTTTTCAATGAGCCTAGAAATTGTGGGTTTGTTCTTTTCCCTTTTATCTCCAAATTACTGTGATTCAAAAGTTGATTTTGTTAAATGATCAAACTGGGGAGGCTGCCCCCCCCCAAGCTGATCATCAGGAAGAATGTATCATTCAAAATCTGTTACCCTAATAAAGAACTACATTTTCTGGGAGCTCACTGACTTCCTATCATTATGTACTTCCTAAAGACAGGGGATATTAGGTAGGAATGTGGAGGGTCTCGGCCTCTTTGGCTTGATGACAACAAGCATGGTCATGGTAAGAAAGGGTCTCATAGACAATTAAGAAATATCAATATTGATAATATATACATCAAATGATATATTTTCTGAATATTTAAAGAAGCTAAATCAGTTATAGGAGGAAATAGTAAAACTGTACAAGTGGGGAGGCTTAAACTTTTCCCTCTCACAATGAAATAAATCTAGTTAAAAAATAAGGAAAAAAGAAGTTAAAATAGTGAATAGGATTTTTGAAACATTAGACATGAAAGCTCTCTGAAGAAAACTGAATGGGTATACAAATGCATATACATTTCCTCAACACAAATATTTGATCATGAATTAGGGCTTACAAACCTCACAAACAAATGCAGAAAACCAGAAATATTAAGTTCATCTTTTCCAAATTTTAATGCAATTAAAACTAAATCGACTAAAGGATAATAGAAAAACAAGTGAAAAATTCATTAGAAAAAGAATAATTCTAAAGAATAATTTGGTCAAAGAACATTATATAGGAACAAACTAATTTCACTAAAGAGAATGACAACACTGAAACAACTTGTCACAATTTATGGGATACACCATAGCAATACAGGGAAATTTTATGCTTCTAAACATTAAATTAACAAGTGAGAAAAATTACATATCAATAAATTGGGCATGCAACTAAAAAGTTGGAACAAAAGTAAAGCCTCCAATTAAACACCAAATAGGATATCTTGAAAATCAAAGGTGAAATCAATAAAACTGAAATAATAAAACCATTGAACTAATAAAATTAAGAGCTGGTTTAATGAAAAAATCCAATAACATAGATAAATCTTTGGTTAAATTGATTGAAAGTAGGAAAGAAGAGAATCAAATTACCAGCATCAAAAATGGAAAATGTGAATTCATCACCACAGAGGAGGAAATTAATGTTCTTAATAGGATTTATTATTCTCAAATATAGGCCAATAAATACCATAATCAAATGAAATGACTTAATATTTATGAAAATACAAAATACACAGATTAAGGAAGAGGAAATAGAATACTTAAACAATTCCATCTTAGAAAAGAAGTTGAACATATCATCAATGTTCACCTTAAGAAATAATTCTCCCAGAGACAACTGAGTGGTTCAGTGGATTGAGAGCCAGGCCTAGAAATGGGAGGTCCTAAATTCAAACCTGACCTCAGACACTTCCTAACTATGTGACCCTAGGCAAGCCACTTTACTCCACTTGCCTTGCCCTTATCACTCTTCTGCCCTGGAACCAATACACAATATTGATTATGTGATTAAAGGTAAGGTTTAAAAAAATAAAGAGAAACAATTCTCTCAATCATATGGATTCACAAATGAATTCTACCAAACATTTAAAGATTTTTAATCAGAATATTATGTTAACTATTTGTAAAAATGGGAGGAGTCCTACCAAATTCCTTTATGGTAAAAATATGGTACTGAGACTTAAACCAAGAAAAACTAAAACTAAAACAAAACAAAACAATAACTATAAACCAATCTCCCTGATGAATATTGATGGACAAATTTAATTAAATATTAGCAAGGAGATTATAGTGATATACCAACAATATATCACTAGAATCATTCACTATAACCAGAGGGATTTTGTAATAGGAATGCAAGGTTAATTCAGTATTAGTAAAACTATCAGCATAATTGGCCATATCAATAACAGCACCAATAGAAATCATCTGATTATCTCTATCAACATAAAAAAAGCTTTTGACAAAATAGGATACATATTCTTTTTTTAAAATACCAGATAACATAGGAATAAATTTAGTTTTCCTTAAAATGACAAATAATACCTAGCTAACACAATGAATAAGAATTATCTCTAATGGGCATAATCTAGAACCTTTCCCATTAATATCAGATGTAAAACAAGGATGTCAAGTATCACCACCATTATTCAGTAATGTACTAGAAATGACAGATATTGCAATAAGGGATGGGGGAAGAAATTAAAGTAGACAATGAGGAAACAAAACTGTCATTCTTTGCAGATTATATGATGGTATACTTAGAGAATCAAGTAAAATATTGAAAAAAAAATTAACAACTTTAGGAAAGTTCAAGGATAAAAAATAAATAAACATAAACCACTAGCATTTCTATGTATTACCAACAAAAACCAATAGCAAAATATAGGGGGAAAACCTATCTAAATTTATGGAGGATAAAATAAAATATCTAGGATTCTAACTTCCAAGATAAACCTAGAAGTTTTATAAATTCAATTATAATATACTTCACACAAATAAAGTCAGATTAAATACTGGAAATATATCAATTACTTATGCATAGGCTGGGAAAATATAAAAATAAAAAATTTTAATATATGTATTCACTACCATATCAATCAAACTAAGCAAAAATGATTTTGTAGAGGTAGAAAAAATACTAGCCAAATTCATCTCAAAGAGCAACATAGAAAATTAAGGGAATCAAGGAAACAAATGAGGCAAAGGAGTACAGATCTCAAACTGTATTACAAAACAATAAACATTAAAAAAATCTCACACTGCTTAAGAAATACAATAATGGCTTTTTAGAAAAGATTAGGTACAGAATACCCAGGATTGAACAATCATATTAATTTAGTAGTTGCTTCATCAAAAGATCCCAGCTTTGTGAATAAAAACTCACTATTTGACAAAAACTGTTCGGAAAATTGGAAAGTGGTAGGGCAGAGACTGGAGATAGATCAATGTCTAACACCATATACCAAGATCTTTATAAGGTCAACATGAGTACATGATTTAAAAATAAATTGTGATACCATAAGGAAATTAGTAGAATATAGAATAGTTTATCTATCAGATCTATGGAAAAGGGAAGAATTTAGAACCAAATAAGAGATAGAGGGCATTATATGTTTAAAATCTGATTATCTTTATTATTTTAAATTAAGAAGATTTTTTTGTACAAACAAAATAAATGCAACCAAGATTAGAAGAAAATCAGAAACCTAGAGGAAAAATTTTTAGGACTAAAGTTTCTGATAAAAGTCTCATTTCACAAATATATAGTGAACTAAGTTAAATTTGTTTTGAAACATCATTAAATAATATGATTCTCCAAAACTGGTTAGTTAAAGAACAAATCATGGAAACAGTAATTTCATTTAAGAAAATGACAATGATGAGATATTTTTTTTTCAAAATCTATGGAATGCAGCCAAAGTAGCACCCAGGGGGAAATTTATTTCATAGAGTTCATATATTAACAAATTAGGGAGCACAGCAATCAAAGATTTGGGCATCCAATCAAAAACTTGAAAGTGAACAAATTGAAAATCCCCAGTTGAAAACTAAGTTAGAGATCCTATAAATTAAAGGACAGATCAATAAAATCAAAAGTGAAAGAACTATTGAATCAATAAGTAATACTAGAAGCTGGTATTTTAAAAAACAAATAAAATAGACAAAGTACTGGTCAATTTAATAAAAAAAAGGAAAGAAGAAAATCAAATTAACAGTATCAAAGATGAAAAGGGAGGCCTAACCTCCAATGAAGAGGAAATTAAAGTAATCATTAAAAACTATTTTCCCAATTATATGGCCATAAATATGTCAATCTAGATGATATGGATGAATATTTACAAAAATATAAATTTCCTAGATTAACAGAAATAGAAATAGAATACCTAAATATGCCATATAAGAAAAATGAATTGAAAAAGCCATCAAAGAACTCCCTAAGTAAAAATCCCCAGGGCCTGATAGATTCACAAGTGAATTCTATCAAACATTCAAAGAACAACTAATCCCAATACCATACAAATTATTTGACATAATTTTCAAAGAAGGAGTTTTACCAAATTCCTTTTATGACACAAATATAGTACTGATTCCAAAGCCATACAGGTCAAAAACAGAGAAAGAAAACTATAGATGAATCTCTTTAATGAAAATAAATGTAAAATTTTAAAATAAAACCCTAGTAAAAAGACTCCAGCAAGTGATCACGAGTCATTCATTATGATCAAGTGGGATTTATACCAGGAATGCAAGTTTGGTTTAATATTAGGAAAACCATTCACATAATTGACCATATCAACAAGCAAACCAACAAAAATCACATGATTATCTCAATCAATGCAGAAAAAAACCTTTGACAAAATACAACACTTGTTCTTATTGAAAACACTAGAAAGTATAGGAATAGCCTCGAGGGCCTTTCCTAAAAAGAATAAACAGTATATATCTAAAACCATCTGCAAACATCATCTGCAATGGGGATAAACTAGAAGCCTTCCCAAAAAGACCAAGAGTGAAACAAGGATACCCATCATCACCTCTAATATATAACATTGTACTAGAAACACTAGCTGTAGCAATTAGAGAAGAAAAAGAAATTGAAGGAATTAAAATAGGTAATCTATCACTCTTTGCAGATGATATGATGGCCTATTTAAAGAATCCTACAGAATCAACCAAAAAGCTAGTCAAAATAATCAAGGACTTTAGGAAAGTTGTAGGATACAAAATAAACCCACATAAGTCATCAGCATTTCTATATATATTCCCAACATATCTCAGCAGCAAGAATTAGAAAGAGAAATTCCATTTAAAATCACCCTAGACAATATAAAATACCTAGGAATGTATTTCCCGAGACAAATACAGGAACTATATGAACACAACTACAAAACACTCTCCACACAATTAAAACTAGATCTGAATAATTGGAAAAACATTAACTGCTCATGGGTTAGTTGAGCTAAAATAATAAAAATGACAATCCTACCCAAACTAATTTACTTATTTAGTTCCTTACCCCATTAAACTACCAAGAAATTTTTTTACTGACTTAAAAAAATAACAATATTTACTTGGAAGAAAAAAAATCAAGAATATCAAAGGAAATATTGAAAAAAATTGTGACGGAAAGTGACCTAGCAGTATTAGGCCTCAAACTATACTATAAAGCAGTGGTCATCAAAACAATATGGTACTGGCTAAGACACAGAAAGGAGGGTCAGTGGAATAGACTTGGGGTGAGTGACCTTAGCAAGACAATCTATGATAAGCCCAAAGATCCCAGCTTTGGGAACCAAAATTCACTATTTGATAAAAACAGCTAAGAAAATTGGAAGGCAATATGGAAGAGATTAGGATTTGATCAACATCTCACACCAAGAGAAACTTAGAACGGGTGAATGACTTGAGTATTAATAAGGAAACTATAAGTAAATTAGGTGAACACAGAAGAATATACATGTCAGATTTTGAATCTTAAAATCAAGCAAGAGGTAGAAAAATTCACAAAATGTAAAATAAATCATTTTGATTACATCAAATTAAAAAGGTTTTGTACAAACAAAACCAATGCAACCAAGATTAGAAGAGAAGAAACAAATTGGAAACAATCTTCATAACAAAAACCTCTGACAAACATCTAATTACTCAAATTTATAAAGAATTAAATCAATTGTACAAAAAAATCAAACCATTCTCCAATTGATTAATGAACAAGGAACATGAATAGGCAATTCTCAGGTAAAGGAATTAAAATATTAATAAGCACACAAAAAAGTGTTCTAAATCTCATAATCAGAGAGATGCAAACAAAAACAACTCTGAGGTATCACCTCACACCTAGCAGATTGGCTAACATGACAGCAACAGAAAGTAATGAATGCTGGAAGGGATGTGGCAAAGTCGGGACCTGAATGCATTGCTGGTGGAGTTGTGAATTGATCCAACCATTTTGGAGGGCAATTTGAAACTATGCCCAAAGGGTGGTAAAAGACTGTCTGCCCTTTGATCCAGCCATAGCACTGCTGGGTTTGTTCCCCAAAGAGATAATAAGGGGAAAGACTTGTACAAAAATATTCATAGCTGCACTCTTTGGGGTGGCAAAAATATTGGAAAATGAGGGATGCCCTTCAATTGGGGAATGGCTGAACAAATTGTGGTATATAGTGGTGATGGAATACTATTGTGCTCAAAGCTATAATGAACTGGAAGAATTCCATGTGAACTGGAATGACCTCCAAGAATTAATGCAGAGTGAAAGGAGCAGAACAAGGAAAGCATTGTACATAGAGACTGTGGTATAATCGAACATAATTGACTTCTCTAAGAGTACCAATGCAATGATCCAGGACAATTCTGAAAGACTTATGAGAAAGAACACTATCCACATTCAGAGGAAGATCTGTAGAAGTAGAAACAGAGATAAAAAACAACTGCTTGATCATATGGGTCAGTGGGGATATTATTGGGGCTATAAACCCTAAATGATCACCATATTGACAATATCAATAATATGGAAATAGGTCTTTTTTAACTATTTTTTTACTTTTTTACATTATTTTATTTGGTCATTTTCAAACATTATTCATTGGAAACAAAAGATCATTTTCTTCCCCCCCACCACCACCCCTCCCATAGTCGACCCCCAATTCCACTAGGTATAACATGTGTCCTTGATTCAAACTCATTTCCATGTTGTTGGAATTTGTATTAGGGTGTTCATTTAGAGTCTCTCCTCAATCATGTCTCCTCAACTCCTATAGTCAAGCAGTTGCTTTTCCTCAGTGTTTTTACTCCCACAGTTTGTCCTCTGCTTGTAGATAGTGTTTTTTCCACTAGATCCCTGCAGATTGTTCAGGGACATTGCATTGACACTAATGGAGAAGTCCATTACATTTGATTGTACCACAGTGTATCAGTCTCTGTTTACAATGTTTTCCTGGTCCTGCTTCTTTTGCTCTGCTTCACTTTCTGGAGGTTGTTCCTCCACTTTATTATGGAAATAGGTCTTGACCAATTACAAATGTAAAAGCCAGTGGAATTGTGCATTGGCTATGGGAAGGGGTTTTTCAGGAGAGGAGGGAAAGAACATGATTTTTGTAATCCTGGAAAAATACTCTAAGTTAATCAATTAAAGAAAATTAAAAAAAATAAAAAGTCATTCTCAAGTTGGTAAATGGTCAAATAATATGAACAGGCATTTTTAGATGCAGAAGTAAAAACTCTTTAATCATAAAAAAATGCTCTGTCACTCTAGATTAGAGAAATTCAAATTAAAATAACTCTGAAATATCACCTCACAACTATCAAATTGACCAATATGACAGAAAAGAGAATGGGATGGGATGGGGGGAAATTGGGACAATAATACACAATTGCTGGAGTTGTGATCTGATCCAAATATTGTGGAGAACAGTATTGAACTATGCTCAATGGGCTCTAAAACTGTGGATCTCTGATCTAGCAATATTTGTACTAATTCTATATTCCAAAGAGGGTTTTTTTTTTAATGAAAAAGGACTTTTTGTACATCTTACAACTCTTTTTGTAGTCAGAAAAATGGAAATTGGCAGATTGTCTATCAATTGGGGAATGGCTGAACAAGTTGTGGTATTCAATTGTGATAAAATATTCTTGTGCTACAAGAAATAATGAGCAGGAAGATTTCAGGAAAATTTGGAAAGATTTACCTGAACTAGTGAAAAATGATATAAACAGAACCAAAAAACATTGTACACAGAAACAGCAATATTTTGATGCATATCTGTAAATGACCTAGCCATTCTCACCAATGCAGTGATCCAAGACAATCCTAGAGACTTGTGATGAACAATGTCATCTGCCCTCCATGATAACTCATAAGTCTGAATGCAGACCTTTTGAAACAGAATTTTTCATTTTCATTTTCCTTTTTTTGTTTGTTTGAGATAACTTTGACAAAATAAGTAATGTGGGAATGTGTTTTTTATGATTACACATTTAAAGTTCATATCAGATTGCTTACTATTTTAGTGAGGATGGGTGGAAATAAAGAAGAGAGGGCAGAAAAGAGGGATAAGATTTGGAACTCAAAGTTTAACCAAAAAGTGAATATTAAAAAGATTTACATACAATTGGAGAAAAATAAAATATTATTTAAGTTTCCAAATGAAATGATTCATGACTTTGTTAGATTATTAGGATATAAAATGGATTCATAAAATCATTTGCATGTCTATATCAATTAACACACAAGAGAAACTAATAAAATGGTTTTCTTCAAAAACAGTTATAAAAGATGTGAGAACTAACCTACCCAGATACATTCAGGACTTGTGAAACTATAACTGCAGTGCAGAATTGATAGAAATAAGATAAATAAGTGATTTTAGTAATTGTTTGTGGAAGTCTATGCTATTTTAATATTAAAGTAAACTTACTAGATGATAAATTAATTTGAAATTTACTACTCTGAAGACTAAAGTACAAAGTAATTAGAAAAAACATAACACAATTTATTTAGAAGAACTAGTGATCTGGAAGTTCAAGGTAAAGAATAAAAAAAAATTAAAAGACCTAAAATCAGCAAATCTCAATAACTGTAAAAAGTAATAATCATTTAAACTATTAATGCTTTCTGAATAGGGAAAAATTAAGAGATCAGATAAGTAAAACATTGGAGCAATTAACCTTAGTAGCATATTAATAAATCCAAAGAACACTTACTACTCTGGGAAAGGAAATTTACGTAACAAAACTGTAAACTTTTTGCCAGAAGCAAGTTAGAATTCATTTCTTTACTACAAATCTCTTTATACCAAAGTGCCCCAAATCCTTAACTAAATGTAAAAGACTACAGTGTGAGAGGCAGACAGACACAAATATGGGCTAAGAGGTAGAAGAAAGTATGATGGTATTATTAATAATGACTTATGACAGAGTGACAATAGTTTTTCTCTGAATGTGTGTATGGGTGTGTATGTGTGTCCATGTTTTGGTTGTTTATCTCAGAAGTATGATTAGTTATTTCACACTCATTTTAGAAATATTAAGCCAGCTATTATGAAAAAAATACAGTGAAAATATGTTGACCTTATAAAAGAACTTGTCAACAGAAAAAATATTTCAAAAATAAAAAATTTTAATTATACAAAATAACTGGGCATCAAAATATGTGATAAAGGTGCATGAAATGGTACTTTGTTATATCAACCTACCTGTCAGAACAACAACAAAAACTTTTGTTTTGTGGTTGTTTAAAAAAAAGGCTATAAAGAAGCAATTCAGAAATCTTAGGGGATTTTTATCATTCAGAATTAATTCCAGAAGGTGCCACTGAGCTATGGAAGACCCTTTGCCTCAGAGAAAAAATGGGTTCGTTCTAATGATTATAGGAAAGTTCAGAAGTACTGGCAAGATTTGAGTGGTGGTACAAGATTCTTTAAAAACTTATTTATTATCATGATGGCATTTACTATGGGGAAGGAACAGTAGGAAGGGATAGTGGCATTTTTTCCTAGACTGTGTCATTTTTGACAAAAGTAATCAGCCAAAAAGTTAGAAGAATATCAAAGGTTCTATGGAAATTGAGATCTGATTGGGGGGCAGGTCAATATTCAGAGTGAATCAGACTTATTGAAAAGATTCAGAAATCTACCCAGCCTTCCTCCACATTTGGTGGCTTGTCTAAGATAATTTAATCAAATTTCTGCACTTAATTATTCATCATACTATTGTCCTAGTCTACTCTTTTATAACACCCCATGTGATAAGGACAGCACAGAATAGACAGGGGAAATGACCTACAGCAAAGGAAAGAGTCCTTCTCAGAGAAACTGTCCTATACAGAGAAATCAAAGTTGCCCCAAGTTCTAGCAGCAACATCTGGATCCTTTTGTTACTGGTATGTACTGCAAATTAGCTGATTGTGTATCTTTCCTCAGTTACTGTTTTGGCACCTTTAATAGGGTCCCTAAATATGATTCTGTTAAATGGACATACACTTGTACTTTGTATCTAATAACTATAAATAATTATATATATATGTATATATATATATATAATGATGTACTTTTTCTTAGATTTCAGTATTGAATTAGTGAATGACAAATTATCTGTATTATGGTGTTTGCCTTAAAACTGAAATTCCTTCTAATAATAAACCTTTTTCCCTGAGGTAATTGCCATACTTATGTCCTTATATCAAGGATAGTCTATGGAAAAATTGACTGTAATTGCCTTTTAGAAAGCATTCAAAAAACATATAGATCAGCTAAAGACTGTTTTAAAATACCTGCTCATAAATGCTTTGAATTGAACATTGGAATTAGTCACTTGTTCATGATTTCCCTGGAAATATGTTCTCATATCTGTAAACAACTATCTTATATCCAGTGTACACACACCATCCAATTCTTTTGTGTAAAACAAAAGCATTACTCAAAGGAAAAGTATTTTAAATATATGATTTAAGTCTACTAAGAAATCTTTTCTTTTTAGATATTCCCTAGAAAGTGCTAAATTTGAATTTCTGACACTAGCAATATTAACTCCTTCAAAGTTTCATAAATTTTCTGTTCTCTGCTCCTTGAATCAAAATGCCCCCAGCTTAGGCTGAGTAACTTCCATAATATCCATCAACTATGAAGTTCCTTAAAGGCAAGAATTATATCTTCTAATTCAACTTGGCTTTTCTCCAGTCAGGCATACTTTCCTTTTGCTAACCTCTTCTTTCTGAATTATAGAATTGTAAAATACTAAAACTTTTAAGGACTTTCAAGGTCATTTCATCCAAGTTTCTTTTTATGCAGATGAGGATGAAATAAAACCACTGCTTGAGTGATTTGTCAAAAGTAGAACATTTAATTGGTAATACTAGTACTAGAATACAAATCCTCATGCCTCCATTTAGTGTACTTCAATCTACCATTCACATCCATTTAAAATATTTAATTAATTTAGAATATTTTCCATGGTTACATGATTTATGTTCTTCTCCTTCCTTCCTCCCTCCCCCCTCCCAGAGACAACACATAATTCCTCTGGGTTTTACATGTATCATTGATCAAGACATATTTCCATATTATTAATATTTGCACTTGGGAGTTCATTTAGAGTCTATATACCCAGTCATATCCCCTTGAACCATGTGATCAAGCAGTTGTTTTTTGTCTGTGTTTCTACTTCCACAGTTCTTCCTCTGAATGTGGATAGGGTTCTTTCTCATAAGTCCTTCAGAATTGTCTTGGATCCTTGTAGTGTTGCTAGTAGAGAAGTCCATTACATTCTTTTTTGCCACAAATTTTCCATCTCTGTGTACAACTATCATTTCACATCCTAAGGAAATCTTCCATTACATATCTAGGTCAGCATATCAGATGATAAAGAACATGTAAAAGTAGAGATATCCCATATAATGGGGGCATAGGGGTGTGGCATTCTGAAGTCTAGAAAATCTACATAAAACCTTTTGGTCCTACCTTCTTTCTGTTATTTTTCTTTTTCTTTATTGGGATGTTTGTATTTCCTTGTGTACATTTGTAAAAATGGATTTGAACTCTGGACTTCAATTCCCCCAAGCCCTTGCTCCACTTCCCCAAAATGCTTTGTAATCTCACTGAATTCTCGGGTGGGCCGAGATCGAGAAGGGATTTAACCTGATTGCAAAGGCTTTTGTGCTCTCTTTTGGACTTCCGTTGTGGGGCAGACGCAGCTCTTCCATGATGTGAGATTATCTTGTCTAGGCCTCTCTGGCCTAGGCACATTTTTCTTATCCTGTATTTTCTTTAATCCTTAACTTTTAATAAACCTCATAAAAATATAATACTCCTTGCAGAGATAAACTAATTTCTACCTGCCTCAGTCTCCCCCTAAATTTTAATTTTTACACATTTAAGTTTTGCTAAATTTTTTAAGATATCTCTACCTTTCTAGGCTTTATATGTTAGCTGTTGGCTTTCACATTTTTCCCATAAACCATAACTTTTTAAAATACTTTAACTTTTAAAAAGTAATTTTGTATATTTATGATATTAAAATGAAAAAAATATGTTGATTTATACAAATTTAATGTATATTTTATGCATTTCTGAGATTGTCTCTGCTGTCTACCAGCCTTCCTATGCTCTCTGACTTACACAAAACTTCCACGTTGATAAAACTGGAAACTAAGGGGATGCCTATAAACTAGGGAACGGTTAAACAAGTTGAGGTATGTAAATGCTGAAGTATCATTTTACTCTAAGAAGTGGTGAAGGAAATAGTTTCAAAAACACAGGGAAATTTGCATCAACTGATAGAGAGTGTTGAACAGAACTAGAATATTTTATCACAATAATTAGAATATCATGAAGAAAATTTCCTTCTAAAGTCTTATAGCCCACACAATGATTACAGAGAAGAAATCATGATAAAATATGGGATAATCTTCCTAAGAAAGAGGTGATGGATTCAGAGTTCAAATATACATAAAGATAGATAAACATATATACATGCATATGTTTTGTGTGTGTATATATGTATATGTACATAAATGTGAATTTTTTAAAAAATGTTTTATATATGTGGGGCAGCTAGGTGGAAAAGTCAATAAAGGACTAGGAATGGGTCTGGAGTCAGGAAGACTTGAGTTCTAATCTGGTTTCAGTCACTTAATAGACATGGCACCCTGGATACATTACTTGTTTGGTTGTTTCCTCATCTGTAAAATGAACTGGAGAGGGAAATAGCAAACCACTTCAATATTTTTCATAAGAAAACTTCTAAGGGAATCACAAAGAGTCAAACACCACTGAAGTGACTGAACAAAAAATATATTTATATATACATGTATATACAGATGCACATATATGAATGCATACATATTTATAAATACCTGACTTATTTAAACTATAATAATTTGAATCATATTGAACTGAACAAATAATTTACATAGATACACATAAACTATATGTTCATTCAAAAACATAGGTGTACATATAATCATACACATATATTGTTAATATGGAAATTTGCCTTGCTTGATTATATATAACTATTACAAGGACTTTTTTATTTTGGGTGCATGGGAGGGAGAGAGATGGCAGATTTTGATGAGTTGAAAAAACATACATTTAATTTTAAACAAAAGAGTATGAAAAGAGCAATATTCTATCTTCTTTTTTAACTTTTCAACTTGATGGGTATATCACTAATGTAATCAGTAAGAAAACAACCCTTTAAAAAGAATATCATAATTCTCAAAAATATCTTTAAAAGATATTCTAGTAGTTTCACATTTTTAACCCTTGTTCATATTTCTCTACAGGCCATTCCTTTGAAAAAGAAGGTAAAATGTCACAGAAGTGAATCTTAATTTTCTAGGGCTAAACTGAGCAGTACATTTTTAGTTCTGTGAACCAGTATAATATTATAAAGGGAAGATTCAATAATTCTTAAAGGTTTTATTAAAGGCTTCACAGTAACAACTTTCATAATTAGGAACTAATCATCTTTATGTTGGGGCATTTATAGATCAAAATTAATATTTTCAACCCATTTATAGTGAGGATTTTCTTTTCTTTTAATGAGATAATTTCAAAATTTACTTTCTAGTTGTCACTATATTATATTTATTAAGCTTCTACTTATGAGACAAGGCACTATTCTAGATGCAGTGGATTAAAGGACAATAATATAATATTCCCTTCCCTCAAGGAATTTACACTATTTTGTGCATATAAGCATCCTCTGTAGAAAAGTAAATTAAAAAAAAAACATGGAAAATAAATTCAAAATTATTTCAAAGGAGGAGGAACAGGAACACATTGTGTAGCTAAATTTGATCCAAATCTGAAGGTAAAGAAGGGTTTTTTTTTTACTACTTGTAACAATACTTTTTCCAAATGTCCCAGTGAGAAATTTGAATTTTGTATGTATTAAAGGTGTACCAAAACAGATAATGACTAAAATTTCAGCAAACTAGTTTCTGTTACTTTATTATTTATAGACTCACATTTATATCATTGGAATGAGTCACAAAGGACTAAATGGTCCTATAATTTGCAATCTTGAAAGAGAATTATGTTAAGTATTATAGCAATGCAAGGATCTAGGAAAACTCAAAAGGACTCAAGATTAAAAAAGGTTATCCATTGCCACAGAGGGAACTGATGGAATATGAATACATATTGAAGAATATCATTCTTCATTCTAGTCTTCGTGTCTTTTTCTCTAATAAAAATGTCTACTTTTGCAACATGAACATGGGAAATGTAAGTTGTATGATAATATATTTGCAATCTGTATCATAGATTCCCAAGCATCAGAAAATAATTATTGAAAATTGTATCAATGTGTAAAACAAAACAAAACAAAACAAAACATCAAAACATGAGTACATACTACAGGAATTACCTCCAGGACCCCCCCAAAAATTAAAAGCCAAATAAAAGAGAAAAATATTATAAATAAGATTCAAAAGAAGACAGGGGCTTTAGTCTAAATGATAGTCCAATTTTGAAGACCTTGAGCAAAACATTTTGTATCTCCTGAACTGTTTCCTTATTCATAAAATTAGGAGAATCTGTATTCCTTTTTAAACTCAACTTCTTACTTTCTTAACTTCCTCTGCCATGCCACTGAAACCTCCTTATCCTGGATGTTCACTACAGGTCTGCATTGTTTACTATAGAAGTATTCTCCATCCCTGCTTTCATTTCTACTAACTGATCAATTATAAAATATCTATTTTTAAGGAAAATGCTTAAGTCATTCATATCTTTGTTCCTTTACAGAATACACTATTGACTATCCAGAACTTTTTCTACCATGCTCATGCCTGGGTATATTACTTAAAATTCTACCTTTCAACTTTCTTTTATATGTTGTCTTAACTCTTAATAAAAGCAAAGAGTGTCTTTCTCTCCATTTATATTGTTTTCCTCAGCACTTAGCATAATATCTGGCACAAAGGAAGAATTTAATAAACATTTTTGAAGATGCTTTGACTCTATGTTCACTTCCAAACATAGATTTTTGAAAATATCATTGTTTCAAATGAGAAAAAAAGTATATCCCTGAAAAGAAGCTACTACATTATGATTATCAGAAGAAGAAAAAGCTAGTTTACTAAAATTTATCTCTAATCACATCAATGTAGATGTCTTCCATTATGTTTATCTATATCCATCTATGCATGTCATTCTATGGAACATGACTTCCCATATGTTTCCCCACATGGAATTTACCAAGGGCTCTTGAGGTCTTGCTAGATTTTTCAGTGCCAAAATAAGGTAAATCATATAGGCATTTCACTCCTCATCTCTTGGCCCTGACATGTGACCACTGAATATTCTTTTTTTTCTTATACTTCGCTGATAACACCTTTTAATCCTGTTCATCTTCAGAGTTGCTAATTAGAAGTTGCAATCTGCTCACATTTACTATGTACCTCTTTTGTTCTTCACGTGACATTCATTCTTTCAAATCATTTATTTAATTAATTAATTGAGAATATTTTCCCATGGTTACATGATTCATGTTATTTTCTTCCCCTACTACCTCCCCACTCCCAGAGCCGACAAGCAATTCCACTGGTTTTACAAGTATCATTGTTCAAAACCTATTTCCATATTGTTAATATTTACAATAGTGTGTTCATTTAAAGTCCAAATCCCCAATCATATCCCCATCAAATCATGTGATCAATCATATATTTTTCTTCTTTTTTTCTACTCCCACAGTTCTTTCTCTGGATGCAGATAGCATTCTTTCTCATAAGTCCCTCAGAATTGTCCTGGATCATTGAATTGCTGCTAGTACAGAAGTCCATTACATTCTATTGTGCCACAGTGTATTGGTCTCTATGTACAATGTTCTTCGAGTTCTGCTCCTTTTGCTCTGCATAAATTCCTGGAGGTCTTTCCAGTTCTCATGGAATTCCTCAAGTTCATTATTCCTCTCAGTGCAATAGTATTCCATCACCATCAGATACCACAATTTGTTCAGCCATTCTCCAATCAAGGGACACCCCCTCATTTTCCAGTTTTTTTTTTCCACTACAAAGAGTGCAGCTATAAATATTTTTGCATGTATTTTCCCCTATTATCTCTTTGGGGTACAAAGCAGACATTCATTTTTCACTCTTTAAAGGTTTTTGTTTTATTTTTCACATGAAGTAGAGAAAAAAATGGGGAGGAAATAATGAACTTGAGAAATGATTTCATTAATGTCAGAAGAGAAAACAAGAAAAAAGATTATTTCTGGGAAAAGATCAGTTAAAAAAGGAAAGGGTAGTTTGTTAATAGGATTTAAGTTTTTATTATTTGAGGGTAAGTCTTAGATTTCTTCTATTTCCTGGAAGAACAGCTACCTAAGCACTACCAGCTGCTACTGCAGACTGAGGAGGAGCAACTATAGAATAGCAAATAGCTAGAAATTCCCTGAAAAAAAAATAACAGCTTGATGTGTTGTTTTTCTTTTTTTCCTGGCATGATTTTGATGTTTGTGAGATTTTATTTTTGTTGTTGTTCCATTTGGAACTTCAATATGAATTCTGAATAGAAAGAACTAAACCACACTAAAATCAGATAAGGTGAATTCTTTGCCTCAAATAATATGGGTTCAGTACCAAAGATCTTACCTCAAAATACAATCCATCCATTATCAGGGTAATTGAGTACTGGTCCATTGTTGGTAGAGGAGGAGTAAAATCGAATTTTGATTAATATGAGGAAAAAAGAAACTGCAACCTATGACAACTAGAAACTTTAAAAGAAGAAAGTGCACACATATAACTAAATTCTATTTTCACTTTATCATTATCTCTTTGTGATTGGTTCTTTGAGAAACCCTGGGATTAACTGGCATCAAATAGAGCCATTTGTTGAACCACCTACTCATTTTGAAAAGTTTTTTTTTTTTTTTAATGTGAGGAATAACATTGATTGAAATTGGAAATGTTGGACATTTTTTAACATTGCAAAATTACCTGGAGTAGAATCTTCTATATTTTTAATGAAACAGAAACAAAAATAAAAACAAATAAATTGTCCCAGGGAAACCTCCTGTGGTTCTCTTTTTTTTAATTCATTAGATAGAAGTGAAAACTGCTGGGATTTTTTGTTGTAACCCTGCTGTCACTACTAACAAAACCACAGGGTCACCTTGTCATATATCATATTAGCTAGCTATATTCCTAGAGGAAACAGTTTTCAATATGGACACAAGAATATTTCAGTCTCTCAGCACACCACACATTACACACACACACATGCTTTCTCAAGATGTCTGGCGGTAAACAAACAGGAAACAGTTCAATTTATTAAACAAGATTTAAAATTCAGGAATGAATCCATGAAATATGTATGGCAAATTAAATAAATCTTTACTATTTCAGGGCCCTGAAATCCCTTCATCTCCCTCCTTCAAAGATGCATTTATATGGATGAGTTGACTGAGGAGAACTGAAAACACGTATTTGAAGACATGTAATATATTCAAGTTATAAATTGATTTGCATTTTTCCCAGTGCCACTACAATGCTTTCTACATAAAGGATACTTAAGAAATACTTGTCATAAAGGATTGGCTTGGCTCAGATAATAACTGTAAATGTTTCCTGTGCATACACAACTAACAAGTAATGATATCAGATAGTGATTCCAACTCTGAAAGTGAGATATATATGTGTGTGTATGTGTGTATGGAATATTAAGAGTTATACATGATAGATTTGTACTCATCACTTTTAAAAGTGTGACTAAATTTTTATTATGTACATTTTTTATATTACACAATATAATGACTTTCAAAGGCCCCTGCATGTTTTTAAGGTGACCAAAGGATTCTGTGGATAGGATAAGGAAACAAAAACTCTGGTAGTATGAATCATTTTAGAAAAATCTGAACATAATTGCAGCAACAATCTTTTTTTTTCTTTTTATAAATAAACCTAATGGAAAAGTTATCCTTATGGCTATCAGGTGATTTTTTTTTGTCCGCAAAAACCTAAGGGCATGACAACTTTGTTCTTTTTGTTCTTTCTCTCTTAGAAGAGTAAGTTTACACAGGACCTCTAGAATTCATGTCTCTAAATCCATTGAAACCACTCATCTTTGGAAGTCAATCCCTTTGGAAAAACTGGCTTTATGGTTGACTGAGGGAGCACAAATGTATCTATTCTAAACTATCTGGCTTACCACAAGCCAGACCATGTTGCATGTCCATCTTGCCATTAATCCAGGCTAGAAGATAAATAATACTTTGCACCCTTCCCTTTTCCACTTGCTCTAGGATGTCATTAAATTAATACTTCCATTATTTCTGGAAAAGGATTTTCATTTGACAGAGCAATATATTAATTCACTATTATTGTGATTTCCTAGAAGGAAATTCTTTTTTCTTAGCCATAAGCTCTCTATATGTGTTGTCTAACCCATTAGAATATGAGCTCCTACAGAGTAACAGCAATATTATATGATGATAATGGTGAATGTCTTACCTATTCTCATCAATAGAATGATGCAAGACTAGTTTAAAAGATTTAAGGTGAAAAATGCTATCCACCTTCAATGAAAGAACTTATTGAATCTGAATGCCAATTGATGCATACTTTTAAACTTTCTTTTTCTTTCCTTTTTAAAAAATTCTTTGTTTTACTTTTACAAATAATTAATATGGAAATATGTTTTTCATGACTGCATGTATATAACCTATATCACATTGCTTGTTTTCTCCAGGAAGAGGGAGGAGAGAGAGTGATGGAGGGAATTAGGAACTCAAAATTTATACAACCTAATGTTAATTTTTTACATGTAATTGGGAAAAATAAAATATTAAAATATTTATATAAAAAGATTATAGTTCCCTAGAGGGAAAAAACGTATTCTAAGATACTTGAAAGAAGGAATTCTCTCCCTACTTATATTTTGAGTCTCCCCTATTTAGCCATAAATGAGATAGAAAAGCAAGGTATTTATATGATATGAGTTAGGAGAGGTAGGGAGCACAACATAGGATATCAAGTTCCATAGAGGTGAAACCAGTTAGAGTAGCAGATGCAGAACCCAGTGAACCACAAAGTCCAATTTCTGTCCTCTACAAAGTAAAGTACTGGGAGGAGTTTGGTACTCTATACTCTCACTCCCCAGTCAGAGAGATTGAGGGAGGTGGCATCAGTCAAGCCTTGAGTTAACAAAATAGCAATGAATTTAGATGTGATGAGCTTATCCAGTGAGGGGCATCATTTTCTTTGGAGTTATTTTTCAATTTAGTAGCAATCACCATTCTTCTTCTGAATTCATTTATAGCCTTTTAAAATATTAATATTATATTTTGTAAAAATTTAGATATTTTCTTAGGATTTAAGATATAATTTCATATTAAACTATTAATACATAAAATTTTAATTTGGTTCATTTTATGTAAAGCTTCTTTCTTTTTCTTTATGTTCTGGAATATTATTTATAATTAATTTTTTAAGTTTGTGAAGTTTAAATTATTTAATCCTGTTGGCCCAGTACTGATGTTAGCTAGCTGGTACAGTGGATAGAATGCTGGGTCTTATTCAAAAAGATTCATCTCCCTTATTTCAAATCTGGACCCAGATATGTAATTACTATCTTTGTGACTCTGGATAAGTCTTTTTACCCTGCCTTCATTTTCTTTATCTGTAAAATGAGCTGGAGAAGGAAATGGTAAACAACTCCAGTATCTTTGCCAAGAAAATCCAAAATGTGGTCACAAAAAGTTGGAAACAACTGAAGAACAACAATAATAGCAGTATTAGAGATATACAACCAAAAAGATCAAAGGCAGAAGGAAAGGGACCATATAAATTAACAAACACAATTCACTTTTAAGGTATTCTCTTTGTAAAATAAAAAGGAGAAATAATTTAATTCCTCAGCTTCTGAGGAACTAAACCAATTATAATGCATATTGAATATTATTGTGCCTAAGACATTAAAAATGTGAAGAATTTAGAGAAATGTGAGAAGATTTGTATGAATTGATAATGAACACAGTAAGCAAATCAGGAGAGCATTTTACATCATGAATATAATGATCCCATGAAAAACAACACCAAAGTTCTACAAATTTCTAACAGGTCATTTTTATTATAGAGGTGGGATAATAAAGCTTTGCAATGACAAGTTCATACATGGTCAATATATTGATTATTTTTGTTTGACTATATTTGTTTAAAGGAAGCATTATATTGCATGCCCAGTAAAGCAACTGGAAAATAATGAGAAAATAGTTAAAAAGTGCCAATAATACACAGTTTTCAGTTGGAACCATTTTTTAACCTCCCCAGTTCAAACAAATTTTTGATGTTGAGAAATGGCAAATTAATTTTTAAACTCTTACCCTCTATCTTTAAATAGATCCAGGGTATCAGTTCCAAGGCAGAAAAGCAGTAAGGACTAGGCAGTTTAGTTGTCACTTGCCCAGGATCAAATGGCTAAAACCTGAGCTCAGATTTAACCCTAGGACCCCATGACTCTAGGTCTAGTACTCTATCCACGTAGCCACCTAGTTGTTTGCTAGTTTTTTTTTTAATATCAATAGAATGTTTAATTCTCTAAAAAATTAAACTGATACAAACACATTGCTAAAGAGACAAAAAAAGTCTAGAAATTCCCTTTATGTTTTAAAAATAAAAATGTTTTTAAAAATCCCATTGATGAAGATGGATGTGAGGATGGTTCAAAATTTTGTTAAGCATCCCATCAATGAGAATAATTGAAAAGAAAAATAGTTTGAAATGTAAGAATTCTAATTAAATTCTAACTAAAATTAGTTCAGACAATCAGAATATTATAACAATTAGGAGAGATGAAATCCCAGAAGATTATCCCAAGGAAATTGGTTTGAAACATGAGAGAAGACCAAAAAAAGGACCAAAAAAGGAAGCATTTGAAGAGTTTTCAATAACATGTTTTTACTTTCCATTATTGTGGTATATTTGAATTTAGGTATATATACATTCCATAATTCAATGTATAAGGAAGTAGAAATTTCACTCAAAAATTAAGTAGAAATTTTCTGGATCAGTTTATATATATATATATTTATGTATGTATATACAAGATTATTTTTTAAATATCCCAAGGAGTAGAACATATTAAAAACCTGGAAAATATGGAACAGTCTTACAAAAAGAAAATATCAACATGTAGATACCTCTATGATTACTTTTCCATATGAATGTAAATCATAAGAATAATTCACATACACATTAAGGACATTTGAAAAAAGGCTTGGGAAAGCAAAAGGCAAGATGTTATAAATAAATAAATACTCAAAGGATCTGGGTTCCCCACCCATATTTGAGTTCTCATTGTAGGAGTTCTCTTCATGACAATTTATAAATCATCCTATATTTAAGAGATTAATCCTATAGAGTTAGCCAGGGCACATATATTTTAAGTGACTTGTCAGAATCCCACAGTTATCATCAGAAGTTGTTGATAAACAATACTGATTATATTCTATATGATGAGACACTTGTATAGTCACATAAAAAGGCATAAATAATATAAGATCTCATTGCATTTCTTGTTTGTTGACCATAAAACTTTACCAAATTAAAAAATTAAGTTAACCACTCTTGGTAATCATGGAATGTTTCACATATAAGTTAAGATCATACAAGATTATTTAACTGATAAAATGCCAGAGAAAATCTTACTATTAATATGAAGTGAGGAATAAAATAGGAAAAAACCAAATGTGTTTTTTACAATTTAGAAAGCTGTCTAGTAATAAATTCCAATGGAAGAGTGATTCCACAAAATGACATTTTAGAGCTTTGCAACATGTCTTGGGGAAAATAGAAAAAAAAATTAAATGAGAGCCATAATAACTCAAAATATATACTCTAACTATCCCCAAATGAATTAATAACTAAATGAAGAATATTTATTGCCTATACCAGAAGTGCCAGACACAAGGCTGGACCAAAAAGAAGCAGATAGAACAGTCATGAGCCAGCAGGGGAAGAGAAATCCATGGAATTCCAAAGAAGATTCCAAAGGAGAAAACTGTTGGCCAGAAGGAGGTCTGGACTCACTCCTTTAGTCTCTCTCACCAGACTCTGACCAAAGCTAGGGAGCAGAGTTGGTTTTCCATATATCTTTCCTACTTGACTTGTGCTGAAGAAGTATTAACTGTTTTGTTATTGAAGATTATCTTATACTATTATTTATCCTTGAAAAGACAGTTTGATCTACCATCAGATATAGCTATAGAAAATATAGGGGTAGGGTCTACCCAATCCCTCTGTCCTACCTTTTCCCCTTTTATCTCTTTTCCATAGAAATAAATCAGCCAATTAGTACATCAAGACTATTTCTGAAATTTTGAGGGAAGATTTCAAAGTCATCTATAAGCAGATTTGGAAGGAATTTGACTCACTCTGGGTCAGGTGAAGACTCCATTGGGCTCTGTGGAGAAGGAGGAAGTGCTATACTTTTACCAGCCCCTCCAGCATCTGGTATCCTGTTCCTAGTATTGGGAAGGACCCCTCTCTCAATCCCACCATTACACTGGTCATAGATATTCCACAACATTCCTGTTAGACTCAAATGCAATTAAAATAGAGTTCTTTACAATTTTAATATATTGAAGTACTAAGAAATAAAGAAATTTGTATGTAATGCTACTGTCCTAGACAATGATATATTTTTGGATTGAAAATTCATATATCTGATTTTACATATATGTATATGTATACTCACACATATATGTTTGTATATATATATATATGTGTGTATATATATATATATATATATGTGAAAGACATGACAAATGCATAGTAAATGTGGCCATATTTGAAAATAAGAATTTAATGTCTTTCCTTTGGAAAATAATTTGGTGCTTTTAATGAATCTATTATTCTTACTGACATAAAAGACCATTTTTACATCAATTTAATTCAGTATGATATATATTGAACATTTTGAAATATGAAGAATTAAAGTTGTGGTTAACTGTAATATTTAAAGGGAATTGTAGGGAGATTGAAGAGTGAAAAGGGATGAGGACGTTTTTATGACAGGGAAACTGAGGGGTTGAAGGGAGAGGGAATATGGCTGCTGGTGAGGTAAAAAGAAAGAGATGTCCCCTGCTGAGAGGCTATCTTTGAAAATTAGAGTTCCCAGAAATTGACCACCTATGATAGTCTGAGGGGACCTCTTTTCTATTAACTGATGTTGAAGATACCCAGGGCAGGAAAGTATGGACCCTTCTGAGGGACAAGTCTCCCCCCCCCCCACCAAGGTCACTGAGCAGGGTTCTAATAAGGACTGCTTATGGTTGAATGGCTGTCCTGAAATTCTGCTCCCTCTATGTCCCCTGAAATGATAGTACTCTTATCTGATTGTGGTTATTTAAATAAAGGTGCATTTTAATAAAAAAGTTTGGATTGGGGAGGTATCAGGGAAGAAGGAATCGGGAATCGGGATTTCCCTAGATTTGGTTTGAGTCTCTCTCAGCTTTTGAGCTGAGGTCAGACCTTGCAGGCTGGTGGAGGATTTCTTTTATTCCTGTCTATGCTAATCTATGCTAGCTTTCTTAAGTTCATAGTCTTTAGCAGTAGACAGCAAGAGGAAGAAAAGTTTCTAACTTTCAGATCTGGTGGGACCTGTCTCTTTGGGCTGACACCCCTAAAGATTGGTCTTACAGTTCAAACTGCTACTCTTCAATCTTTTTCTTTGATGACAGGATCACAGGAATCCAGGTAGAGCAAACAGTTGGGAAAAGTCCAGGAATAGAGGTACTTCTATCCTGATACAGGGAGAGAGCGCTCCTTCCAGTCTGACCAACAGGAAAAAGAGAGTCTTGGGACTCTCACTCCAAGTTTTCCTTCCCCCTCCAACTGTCATTCTTGTCAATATCTTCTCTCTAGCATTCCAATGGCTGTTTGCTCCACCTGAGTGGCAGAAAGTCCAAAACTCTCTTCAGTTTTCCTTTCCAACACAAGAGGAGTAAGTTATATGGTGAATATAGAAAGTTTGCAAAATATTGCCAATTCAAAATTCTGCCCTACAAGTGATTTAAATAAATGCTGAAAAGAATATTCTCTATCCATGAAGCCAAAAATAGTATGTCCCATTGTTATCCACACAATGTAAGGAAACTGAAAGGAATGTCCTCTATATGGTTGGCTAATACCCCTGTCAAAGAATTATGGTAGGATATAGAAAAAACACAAAAAGGGTAAGAAGGTGGAAATGGGTTTAGATTTTCACCATAGCATGGAGGATCTATATCAAAGGGCTTAAATCTCTTAAAATATTAAAAGAGAATATCATTAAAGAAAGATAGTGAATTCATGAGCACAATCAGTTCATTGCTAGTCATGCCAGAAAATATTGTGTTAAAGAAAAGGGAAATGTAGCTAATATCTATTAATTCCTCCTTTTATATCATATTTTATGATTATGAATAATTTTATATTCATTATCTTATTTTGAAAGAATTAGTTTTTTCCCTTAACTGATACCTAGGGAATGATACAAAACAAAGGTGATGGGGAAATTGAATATTCATCTATAAAAGGATAAATGTTTCAGATTAAATGTTTTTGGAAGTTTTTATTTTATCAATTTCAAAATATTTTTTCAACTCAAACCAATAAACTTTATCCATATTTCCTAAAGCTATCAGATATTATGGATTACATATATCTTACATCTGTGCATGGAAATAAATAATTTAAATAACTACATTTATTGCTTTATTACTTGTCATTAGAAAGAACTGGTTTCTATTAATAAAACAGCCTAACAGCTTTCAATAGTATCATTACAGTGTCAAAATGTATTGACAAGTTTTATGTTTTCTTACAAATTTGAGGATATTTTGTTTCCTCAGTGAATCTCAACACTGCAGAGGCTGAAAAAAAGCAAAACTGAATAGATTCCATACACGTTTGTTCTGATAATTTATCTAATAATTTCATATACCTATATGTGTGAAATTAATTATTTGTATGTCAAAAAGTCTCTTTCTTAGGGGCCCAGCATTAAAAATGACTAATTCATATTACTTAAATATTCCTGATGGGGGTTCATCATGTGGCAAGAGGGAGTGCTAATCAATTGATGTTTAGAGTATTCCACTAGGTCCTTTTTGGAATGCCTGAAGAGAGAAAACATAATATGTGCAATTTTGGGGAAAAAATGAACAAGGGCTACCTGGAGTGGGCCAAAATGGATAAATTGCCCTCTGCATCATTCAAGGTAATCCTATATCAATAAAGCAACAGCTCTATTTTCATAGTTTGGAATTTAAACTTTGTTAGCGTATCTCTTTTGCTTAATGAAAACTCATGCTTCTTTTTCTTTTAATGTGGTATGTAAATCATTTTCCATTTCTTGTCTTCTCCTTTCAATTTAAAACATTTTTGAATGATTAAATTAATCAAATAATTATTAGTTTTGTGGGTTGTTCCTACCTTTGACATTATTATGAAATTCCTTGTTCTGTCTAAATTTATTAATCTATCTTTTTAATCTCCTCCATTATACTATTATTTTTATTTTATGTGTCAGTTACTCATCAAACACCTATTTAATATTTACCATATGCCAGGATTCTGCTAAGCACTGGAGATAAAAATAAAAGTAGAAGCTTAGCCCTCAAAGAGCAGGGGAAAAGGCAATATGTAAATAACTAAGCAGATACAGGATATATACATAAATGAAATCCCGGAGGCAAGGTTATAAGAGTGGGGCTTGGAAGTTGAGGCAAGTATCTATCAGGAAAGGATTCTTAAAGACTTTATGATGTAAGCTGAGACTCAAAGGAGGACAGGGAAGCCAGGAGGTAGAGGTGATGGGAAAGAACATTCTATTCATGTAAGACAGCACAGTGTTAAGTGTTAAGCACAGAATTTAGAGATGTATATGTGACATAAACAGGGAGAAGCAAGTAGGCCAGTGTAATTGGAGCATAGAATTTGTGGTAGAGAGAAAAGGGTAAAAAGGCTAGAAAGACTCCTTCATGAGTTTTCATTTTGTTTGTTTTTTTTCTTGTTTTCATTCACAACAGGACTAACATGGAAATGTGTATTACTTGATAGCAGATGTATATAAATTTTATCATATTATGTGCTGGCTGGGAGAGGTGGAAGGAGAGGGAGAGAGGGAGAGAACATGGATCACAAAATGTCAGAAAACAATCAATAAAATTGTATGGACATATGGTCTGGGGACTGTGGTGGAGGCTAGAAAGATAGGAAGCATCAGGTTATGAAAAGTTATAACTGAGAAAAGGAACACTTTATATTTGATCCTGTACCAAATAGGTAATGAATGGAATTTATTAGGTGAGGTATTTAACATGATCAATCTATATTTTAGGAAAATTTAGACTAGCCAGTTTAGCTGATGCAATAATGAAGTAACCATGAAAGGAGAGTAAATATCCCTAAAGCAGAAACCGAAGACAGTATATGTCAAACACATCAAACTAGGACTACTCTTAAAAAATCTCCTAATGTCTAGCTTAAGCTAGGGATTGTTTTTTTATAAGTACATAAATATACATAAATATATGTATGTATTTTTTCTTTAAATCTAACAGCCTATTAAAACTAATGATTATGTTGGGATATTAATTCCAACACAGCCTGGAACTTCAAACTGGAAGAATGGCCTGCTCAGCATCTTTAGTCATCATCTTGGGGGCCAACCACTGTGGAAATTAAGCCTCATAATTACTCCTGCAAGTACTATGGGCACATTTATTGAAGTATCTGAATAACAGAGTCTTTGTCAAACGTTCAGTATCAGAATTTGATATAATTTTATCAGTCGATTTGGCATTTTACTATTTGATTTGCCACCATACCCTAAGGACTATATAAGCTTTTCATCTGACTTGCAGTTGAAATCTTCCTTGAGGGCAGGAGAGAGCTTACTTTTTAATTTATACTCCCATTATTCAGTATAGTGCTTTACATATTATAAGTGACTAATAAATCATTCATTCATTCATTCAGCCAGTCCCCTTTCCAATCCCACCTCCAATTTTAATGAGTCTAAAAATTTGTTTTCCAAGAAACTGATGGTGGCAGCAGTATATTCTTTCCATCCATCCAGGACCTCAACATGCTTAGGCACTTTGGACTAACTTGCTGGTGTTTGTACTCCATCCTCACCTGCCATTATCCTCCTCACTTAGAGATTCTACCTGCCTTTTCTTAACAATGGAAGGTGCTTGCTAGGCAAAGTCTAGCCCTATTATATCAAGTCAGTCTAGCCCTATTATTATATCAAGTCAAATCCACACTAGAGTAGGGGGATGATTTGGGTTTCTAACTACTAGAAGACTGACTCTATTATCCTGTTGCATAAGAAATTGTAGAAGTGACATATTGATATGTGTCTACTTAGTATTAAATTGAAGGTCATCTCTTGAACTTTATGCTATTATTACTTCTCATATACCCTTTAATATATGTCATACTGATATATTTTTTTATTTATAATCAACATTAAAATATTCTATAAAATCAGTTTGAAATTCTTCAATTTTTAGGCATTTTAAAACTTTATTTAAATATACTTCCTCTAGTTGTCAATTTCTAATAATTTATAAGTACCTTGATGTCATTGCCTATGTTTACTTTATTTTCAGAACTTTCTGTTTACTAAGGAGGATTGCACTAGCAGATGCTTAAGCAATCTTTGGTTTTATTATAGATGCTAA
The DNA here is from genome assembly GCF_027887165.1 of Monodelphis domestica. NCBI lineage: Eukaryota > Metazoa > Chordata > Mammalia > Didelphimorphia > Didelphidae > Monodelphis > Monodelphis domestica. The sequence goes on from NC_077229.1 coordinate 361,913,216, forward strand.
TTATATTACTTCTAGCATTAGTTGTCAGAAAAACAAAATAAGAAAAAAGGGAAAAGGGGGAAATATCAAAACTTTTAAAATTAAGGTAATTAAGTTAATGAAGAGAAAAAAAGATTTTCACACACTTTTATAAATTGCTGATCTTTAGTAAAAAAATTGGAATTTCTCAATTGGCAAAATTATCTTTTAGTGATCTCTATGACCCATCCATCTTTAAAATATCTGATTTGTGCCTACATAAACCTCTTCATATAATAAATTTACATGTGATAGGATATTCACTCTTTGTCAAATACTTGGCACCTTCATTTCTATTTTAATTATCTATTTTGAAAACCTTAATTGGTCAATTTCTATATTGACAGCATGCCAAGACTCTTAATACCTGTCATAACAGGCTGGTGCCACCTGAAAATTGTGTAAAACTTGAAGCAGTACAAGGCTAGAAATATTATCATCTATCCAACTGGAAGAATAACATTTCCATTATTTTCTTCAATGTAAGTACACAGAATGAGGGTGTATTTATAGAATTAGAGGACAATAATTATAATCTGTAATGGTAAGAAAACTAGATTTGGAGTCAAGGAATCTGACTTCCACTTAAGGATCCACCATTAACTCCTGAAGGTAACTTTGGACAAATCATTTAAAATACCTGGGCCTTAATTAGCATGAGTTTAAAATTAGAGAAAAGGTGATACAATAAAAAGAATGATGATTGGGAAAAAAGAAGACCTAGGTCTGACCTTTTTATGAATGTGACCTTGGACAAATTACATTACTTCTTTTGGTTTCTTTCATCAAATAAAAAATCAAGAGTTTGGACAAGATGACTTGCTTGTAAATCCTTTTTGAGGTTGAAGTCCACTAATCCTCTGAAGAGCTGGGTTTAAAGAGTATTGGGGTAGATTCTTTGATACTTTCGGCCAAAACACACTCACCTAGAGTATCTCATGCTCATACATTTGTGTGAAGGAAATTATTTAGGGGACTTTGATCCTGAATACAGAGTCTAATAGCCCTGGCATTCCCTGGTGGAGCTATTGAGTTTTAAAATACAAGCTTTGGAAGGATAGAGGCCTTTCTTTCTTACTTCTGCTTTGGAACAGACTGACTTTCTGGGCTTACACTTGGTAAGGAGGAGAGAGGCAGGGAGGGGACCAAGCCGAGCTGAAACCTGGGATGTGATCTTACCTTAAGTAAGAAATGCTGAGACTTCTCTTTACCTCAATCAAACTCTCTCTCTTTACCAATAAATGCTTATAATTCTAGTGCTAAGTCTCCAGGCCATCTTTTATTTGTTTAACATTGAAGGGACCTTAAAAATCATCTGACCAATCTTTTTGTTTTATAGACGTGAAACACAAAACTTCTAAGAGGTTAAATGTCTTACTCAAGGTGAAGTAGATGATAGTACAGGATTCCAACATCAGCATTTTTTCTACTATAAAGCATCAACGTCCTTATAAATAAGACACTAATTATTGAGATTTTTTATTGTTCTAGAAAATTATCTTAATTCCTACTTCTTTACACTTATCTAGAAATGGCATATATGCATATACATACATTTGTTAATGTCTGATTAACTATACAGAAACTATCTTACTTTAAAAAGGCTTGAAGATTATTCTTAGATTGCCTCTGTACAGTGTTTAGAAAACAGTAATGAGAAAGTATATTTTCTCATCTTTGTTGTAAGTGAGAAAAATTAAGAAACAATTATCTGGAATTGTTCATACCATAATCGTCCAATCATGTGTTATCTAGCAATCAGTTTTTATGAAATGTTGATGACTCCCATCAATGAGCTTAACACTGTTTTTTTTGGTGGTGCTTAGGTTCAAATTTCTAGATTAATTTTTTTTAAAGTAGTAATTATGTTTCTTATTAAGGAAAACAATGCCTTCCTCAACAATACTGCTTTACTTACATTTAAGTGAGTCTTTTAAAACCCAACAACAGTAATACTATCCAGTCACTGAATAGGTTCCAAAATAATTTACTCTGTTAAAAAGTATATAAATCATGGATTTGTTATTTTTTTTCTCTTTGGGGCCTTCCCAGGGTAAGAAAATTTATTTTATTAAAGCTTATAGTAGCATATGAATTGAATTTTCTTTCAAATAAGAAATTGTAACAACAATTAAACTCATTTCAAGATAAAACTGAGTGGCAACTCTTTCCTCTAAAAGTCACAGTAATTAAAGCTTTTCACCCTAAATTTCTGAACTAATAGTACTTTACCAATGTTAACTTAAAAATAGACTGATATTAATCTGGTTTACCTTACCTGACTAATAAAAGCTACTGAAATAACATTGAACTTAAATCTCAACACAGAACTTCTAAAAATACTATAGTAATCAACTTTTAGTAATCAATGCTGCCATATTTTTTCTATCAAACTCAATATCTACATAGAAGACTAATTAGTAGAAGCAGAAAATTTGTTAAGCAAAAAAGACAATAGATAATATTCTTTAGCATAGGCAATCTTCTTCAGGTTCTTCAGGGAAGATTAGATATTCTGATGGAAAGGGAATTTAGGAAAGATAAATAAATATCTCTGAATATTATGTTTGCTTACTACTTTTAGAGGAAAAGGATGTTATAAAATTGGAAATAATTGATGAGGTCTCTAACTTCAAGAATATATTCTTTGACTAATCATAAATTATTCTGTTTTATGTATTTCATTCATTTACTCAACCTTTATTAAGCATCTGCTATGTGCCATGCACTGTGCTAAGTGATGAAGAGACAAAAACAGGTCAAAATCAGTCCCTACACTCAAGGAGCTTCCTCTAATGAGGGAAACATCATGCAAAGAAATTTATACAAAACAAGGTACATATACAATAAATAGGAAATAACTAAAAATACTGAAATTAAGAAGAAAGGGATATTGTAGATGGTGAAATATTAATTGGATCTTAAAGGAAGCCAAAGAGGTCAGTAGTCAGAGCAGAGTAAGAAAAGCATTCCATGCAGAGGGGGTGGTAAAGAAAATGTTGAGAGTAGAGATGAGAGTCTCAGTAACGAAATGTACAGGAATCCAGGGTCAGTGGATCAGCAAGTTATGTTGGGGAGTAGGGTATAAGAATACTTGAAGGTAGGAAATGAGTCTGAGGACCTGGGTAAATAATTTTGACCTTCACATTAATAGGGGGAGGAGTTTGGTAGAAACAGTAAGTTCTGCTTTGGACATTTTGAGCTCAATATATCTACTGAACATCTAGCTTGAGATGTCTGAAAGGGTATTGAAGATACCAAATTAGAAGTCAGCAGAGAATGGGGCAGGAAAATAGATTCAAGAATTATCAACAGAGAGAGGTCATTAAGTCCATGGAATCTAGTGACATCACCATATGAAGTATAATCATAGGAAGAGAGATCCAGGACAGAATTCCAAATAAAACTGAGAGTTAGAGGGTATGATCTAGAGGAGGATCAGAAAGAAAAAAAAGAAGAATAGCCAGGGAGAAAGAAAGCCAAGAAAGAATAGTACCCCCAAATCCTAGAGAAAAGAGAATATAAAGGAGAGGGCTCAATCAACATATTCAAAGTCTGTAGAGAGGCGAAAGAGAATGAGGATGTTGAAAAGGACATGGGATTTAAGTATTACAAATCAAAAGTAACTTTTCAGAGAAAAGTGGAATGATAAGATCAGAAGACACAGTATGAGATATTAAAAAGAGGGAGAGGAGAGAAAGTGGGGGAATCTATTGTATAAGTTTTAGAAGTTTATCTTGAGAAGTTTAGCAAAAAAGGACAGAAGAGACAATAGTCAGCAGGAATAGAAGAATAAAGTGAAGATTCTTTTTAGGCTATTTAAGACACGGACACGTTAGTAGAGAGTAGGAAGTGAGCCAGAAGAGAGGGAGAGATGGGAAAGAAATGAAAAAGTAAGGACAACAGAGGGGGCAATCTATTTGGGGAGATATTATGGAAAGAGGTCACTATTAGAGGCATTAGCCTTAATAAGGAGTAAAATCACCTAAAATAGGGATGAAGGAAAACCTGTCAAAAAACAGCTGGGTATTAAGAAAAGAAGTCTACAAAATAAGTAATATAAAAATGTTTTACTTGATTGCACATGTAAAATAAACATTAGATTTTTTACCATCCATCTCATGGAGGAGGAGGGGTAGAAGGGAATAAGTAAAGATAGGAAAGATGGGAAAGATGGAGAGAATTTGAACTAAAAACTCTTTTAAAAAGTTAAAAATTTACATATAATTAGGAGGGGGAAATACATTATTAAAAAAAGAAATGAGTAAGAAGATAAAAAGTAGATCAGGAAAAATGCCTTAATGTCTTTAAAAAAACAAAATGTGAAGAAAGATTATTTGTTTAGAGAGTAAGCAATGGAAGGTTGATGAAGAGATGAAAAACTTTTGAAGAGCCACTGGAAAGTGAGATAGTGCATTGATAAAGGAGGTATAGTAAGATTGCCTCACCATAGTGAATGTTCACCTGAGGTTATGCTATATAAATTTCTAGTGGACTTAGAATGACTGTGATTTTTCTCAGCATCACCTTTGTTGAGCAACATAGGGGCAAATGTGATAAATTATGGGAATCATCCAGGCCTAATATTTGGCTGGTTATAATTGGCTATATGATGAAGGCAAGATACTACAGATAGGAAAAGAATGTACAGTTGAACTGGTATACCAAGGAGTCAAGATGAGGAGATAAGTGGCTAGAGCAAAGGAAATGGTCTGGGAAAGTATTAGCGATTTAGGGATTAGAGGCAATGATGAGAATGAATAAGAGGGAAGGAAGGGTGCTGAAAAGGAAAGGTGAAAAGTAAAAAAAAATTGTATTTAGAAAAGGGGTCATTTCTTGAGCGTGGGGTTGGTATATTTGTGAGTGATGGCAAGATGAAGAGTAAGACAATCTTTGTGTGTGATCAAGGTGGAATGGAGTAATAGGACATGGAAGGAGAATAGCTCAGGAATTGAGCATTTGGAGTACTTGGGAGAGAAGCAGTGTATTATATATATATGTGTATGTATGTATATATATATGTAAATATATACATATATATTTGTAAGAAATTAAATCTTTCTCCAATTTACAAATGGTCAAGAGATTTGAATAGTTTTCAGATGAAGAAATATATATATATACATATATATATATATACATGTGTGTGTGTGTGTGTGTATGTATAAGTATATATCAAAGTACTCTCCAATAAGTGCAAGAATTGGGGAAAAATTATAAGGCAAATATAAATATCAGTGAGGAAGTAAAGAGAATTGCTTTGAGATTCTGTTGAATTTAGCTATTAGGATTTTGGTTTATTGGTAGTCATGGTAAGATGAATGTCCAAGAAAATTGTGATAGAAGCTGGCACTAGAGAAAAGTGCCAGACTGAAGAATATATGAAATTGATCACATTGATGGGGTAGGGGACCCAGGAGTGAATTTCCTGAGGAGAGAAGACTATGGCTGGGAGAAAAGTGAGGGTCTCTCCATCTTGAAACATCGAAGAGAGAAGGTGGATAAAGATTTTCCCCTGAGGGTTACCCAGTTTTCCTGCTGATGGCTGGAAATATTTTCCCCCAACACTTCCCAATTGAAGGGTCTCTTTTTTTTTTCTCCTTTTAAACATTATTTTATTTGGTCATTTTCAAACATTATTTATTAGAAACAAAGATCATTTTCTTTTCCTCCCCCTCTCCCACAATCCCTCCCATAAGCGATGCATGATTCCTCTGGGTATCACATGTGTCCTCAATCTGAACTCATTTCCATGTTGTTGGTATTTGCATTAGGGTGTTCATTTAGAGTCTCTCCTCAATCATATGCCCTCCACCCCTGTAGTCAAGCTGTTGTCTTTCCTCAGTGTTTTTACTCCCACCATTTGTCCTCTGTTTGTGGGTAGTGTTTTTTTTTTCTCCTAGATCCCTGCAGATCTTTCTGGGACACTGCATTGACATTATTGGAGAAGTCCATTATGTTCGATTGTACCACAGTGTATCCATCTCTGTGTACAATGTTCTCCTGGCTCTGCTCCTTTAGCTCTGCATCACTTCCTGGAGGTTGTTCCAGTCTCCATGGAATTCCTCCACTTTATTATTCCTTTTAGCACAATAATATTCCATTACCAACATATACCACAATATTTTCAGTCATTTCCCAATTTCCCAATTGAAGGGCATCCCCACATTTTCCAAAATTTTACCACCACAAAGAAGCACAGCCATGAATATTCTTGTACAAGTCTTTTTCCTTATTGTCTCTTTGGGATACGAACCCAGCAGTACTATGGCTGGGTCAAAGAGCAGGCAGTCTTTTATCGTCCTTTGGGCATAATTCCAAATTGCCTTCCAGAATGGTTGGATGAATTGACAACTCCATCAGCAATGAATTAATGTCTCTACTTTGCCACATCCCCTCCAGCATTCATTACTTTCCTTTGCTGTCACATTAGCCAATCTGCTAGGTGAGGTGATACCTCAGAATTGTTTTGATTTGCTTCTCTCTGATTATAAGAGATTTAGAACACTTTTTCATGTGCTTATTAACAGTTTTGATTTCTTTAGCTGAAAATTGCCAATTAATGTCCCTTACCCATTTATCAATTGGAGAATGGCTTGATTTTTTGTACAATTGATTTAGCTCTTTGTATATATGAGTAATTAGACCTTTGTCAGAAGTTTTTGTTATGAAAATTGTTTCCTAATCTGTTGCTGCTTCCCTTCTAATTTTGGTTATATTGGTTTTGTTTGTACAAAAAATTTTTAATGTGATGAAATAAAAATTATTTATTTTACATTTTGTGACTCTTTCTAAGTCTTGCTTGATTGTAAAATCTGTCCCATCCCAAAGGTCTGACATGTATACTATTCTGTGTTCACCTAATTTTCTTATATTTTCCTTCTTTCAAGTCATTCACCCATTCTGAGTATATCTTGGAGTAGGGTGTGAGGTGTTGATCCAAACCTAATCCCTCCCACACTGTCTTCAAAATTTTCCCAGCAGTTTTTATCAAATAGAGGATTTTTGTCCCAAAACCTGGGGTCTTTGGGTTTGTCATAGACTGTCTTGCTCAGGTCACTTACCCCAAGTCTATTCCACTGATCCTCCTTTCTGTCTCTTAACCAGTACCAAATTCTTTTGATGACCACTGCTTTATACTGCAGTTTGAGATCTGGGACTGCAAGGCCACATTCATTTGTATTTTTTTTCATTATTTCTCTGGATATCCTTGAACCTTTGTTCTTCCAAATGAACTTTGTTATGTTGTTTTTTTTTTAATTCAGTAAAAAAAGGTTTTTGGAAGTTCAATGGAAATGGTACTAAATAGATAGATAAGTTTGGGTAGGATGGTCATTTTTATTATATTAGCTCATCCTACCCATGAGCAATTAGTTTTTTTCCAATTGCTCAAGTCTATTTTTAGTTGTGTGGAGAGTGTTTTGTAGTTGTGTTCATATAGTTCCTGTGTTTGTCTCAGCAGATAGATTCCTAAGTATTTTATTTTGTCTAAGGTGATTTTGAATGGAATTTCTCTTTCTAATTATTGCTGCTGAGCTGTGTTGGAAATATATAGAAATGCTGATGACTTATGTGGGTTTATTTTGTATCCTGCAATTTTGCTAAAGTTGTTGATTATTTCTACTAGCTTTTTGGTTAATTCTCTAGGATTCTTTAAGTAGACCATCATATCATCCTCAAAGAGTGACAGCTTGGTCTCCTCATTGCCTATTTTAATACCTTCAATTTCTTTTTATTCTCTAATTGCTACTGCTAGTGTTTCTAGTACAATGTTAAATATTAGAGGTGATGATGGGTATCCTTGTTTCACTCTTGGTCTTTTTGGGAAGGCTTCTAATTTATCCCCATTGCAGATGACGTTTGCTGATGATTTTAGATATATACTGTTTATTCTTTTTAGGAAAGACCCTTCTATTCCTATGCTTTCTAGTGTTTTCAGTAGGAATGGTTGTATTTTATCAAAGGCTTTTTCTGTCTATTGAGATAATCATGTGATTTTTGTTGGTTTGCTTGTTGATCTGGTCAATTATGTGGTTTTCCTAATATTGAACCAGCCCTGCATTCCTGGTATAAATCCTATTTGATCATACTGAATGACCCTCCTGATCACTTGCTGGAGTCTTTTTGCTTGTATCCTGGTTAAGATTCTTGCATCTATATTCATAAGGGAGATTGGTCAGTAGTTTTCTTTCTCCATTTTTGACCTGCTCGGCTTTGGAATCAGTACCATATTTGTGTCATAAAAGGAATTTGGTAGAACTCCCTCTTTGCTTACTAAGTCAAATAGTTTATATAGTATTGGTATTAGCTGTTCTTTGAATGTTTGATAGATTTCATTTGTGAATCCATCAGGGATTTTTCTTAGGGAGTTCTTTGATGGCCTGTTGAATTTCTTTTTCTTTTATGGGATTATTTAAGAATGCTATTTCTTCTTCTGTTAGCCTAGGCAATTTATATTTTTGTAAATATTTGTCCATATCATCTAGATTGGCATATTTATTGCCACATAATTGGGCAAAGATGTTTTTAATGATTGCCTTAATTTCCTCATCACTAGAGGTAAGGTCTCCCTTTTCATCTATGATACTGCTAATTTGCTTTTCTTCTTTCCTTTTTTTAATTAGATTGACCAGCACTTTGTCTATTTTATTTTTTTTCAATGTACCAGCTTCTAGAATTATTTATTAGTTCAATATTTCTATCACTTTCAATTTTATTAATTTCTCCCTTTATTGTTTAGGATTTCTAATTTGGTTTGCTTCTGTGGGTTTTTAATTTGTTCACTATCAAGTTTCTTGATGTGCATGTCCAATTCATGCATTGATCTCTGTCCTCCATAATTTGTTAAAATATATGCACTCAGGGATATTAATTTTCCTCTGAGTACTGCTTTGGCTGCATCCCATAGAGTGTGAAAGGATGTCTCATGATTGTCATTTTCTTCAATGAAGTTATTGTTTCTATGATTTGTTCTCTAACTAACTGATTTTGGAGTATCATATTATTTAATATCCAATTGATTTTTAATTTTGCTCTCCATGTACCCTTAATGAGCATTATTTTTATTGCCTTATGATCTGAAAAGGTTGCATTTATTATTTCTGCTTTTCTGCATTTGTATGCCATGTTTTTATGACCTAGTGTATGGTCAATCTTTGTGAATGTGCCATGTGGTACGGAAAAGAAGGTGTATTCCATTTTGTCCCTATTTATTTTTCTCCATATACCTATTAACTCTAATTTTTCTAAGATTTCATTCACCTCTTTTACCTCTTTCTTATTTATTTTTTGATTTGATTTATCTAAATTTGATAATGGTTGGTTCAGGTGTCCCACTAGTATAGTTTTACTATCTATTTCGTCCTTCAATTATCCTAGTTTCTCCATTAGAAATTTGGGTGCTATACCATTTGGAGCATATATGATATTTCCTTGTTGTCTATACTCCCTTTTATCAGGATGTATTTACATTCCCTATCCCTTTTAATCAGGTCTATTTGTGCTTTGGCTTTGTCAGATATCAAGATTGCAACTCCTGCCTTCTTTCTGTCAGTTGAGGCCCATTCGGTCTTACTCCAACCTTTAATTCTGACCTTGTGAGTATCTACCAGCCTCATAGGTGTTTCTTGAAGACAACATATGGTAGGGTTTTGGATTCTAATCCATTCTGCTATTTGTCTACATTTTATGGGTGAATTCATCCCATTCACATTCAAAGTTATGATTGTCATTTGTGAATTCCCCAGCATTTTGATATCCTCTCCTAATTCTGACCTTTCTTCTTTTGCTATAACCTTTTAAACCAGTGTTTAAACTAGTCTCTTCCCTTACTATGCTTCCCTTTCTGGCCCCTCCGTTTTTGTTCTCTTCTTGTTTTTTTGCAGGGAGTGAGTCTGTTGATTTTCCTCCCTTTTCTCCTTCCCTCCCTTTTTGTACTCCCTCTCCTCTTTGACCCCTTAGTTTTCCCTTCTCCCTTACACTGTTGGATATGATAGAATTCAAGATCCCAATTGATCTAAATGCTCTTGCCTCTCAGAGTTGATTTCACTGAGAGTAAGGTTTAAGTAATACCAATTAGCATTCTCTTCCTCTCCTTCTTATAAGAAAATTCTTCCCCTCCAATTCCCATGTGTATCTTTGTGTGACAAAAATTATTTTATTTAATTTATTTCTATTTTTCAAGTATATCTTGGTACCATCATTGATTTTCCCCACTCCCTTTTTCTTTATTTTTGTTTTTTTTCCTCCAAATCATCTTAATGCCCCAGTCTTTCACTATGAGTGAGTCTTCTGATTATTCTATTAATGCATACACTTTTGAGAGTTACACATATAAACCATTTTGTGTAAAAAAAAGAAAAAAGAGAAAGAAAAAAAAACAGACATACACAATCCCTCTCACAAATGGATTTTTAGGTTCCTCCATACCAGGCAGTAGGAGAAGTTAAGAAAAAAAAAATCAATGTGGCCAATTATATTATACTAGGCCACTATACTATTTCCATACCTTTAAGGTATTTTCTTCTCCCTCCTATGTTGATGACACTAAATAGGAAAAAATGTCTCTTCCCCAAATGTACTTATATCCTAACTACAAAAGCTGTACTGTAAAAGATTACTTACAAAAATAAATCTAATGAAATATCCTTGATCTCCCAATACAATATAAATACTTGAGGTGGTTAAAAAACTATGGAAATAATAGGAGGAAAAAAATCTGATAAAAGAATGGAATGTTTGCATATTTCTCATTCAACTCTTGAGCTGAAGAAGGTTTTGTTGTACATAATTAACTCCTAATTCCAATGTTTAATTTACAACTGAATGGGAGTGTGAGAAATAATGGGACACTCTTGTACCAAGCTCTCCAACAAGCACATTTTCAGGTTCCTTTCCTTACTATTTAAAAGAATGATTTATAATCTAGGACTTCTATCCTGTCCACTTTGAGGTATTAAAAGTATTTGGCAGAAAGGTTAGCTATATCCATGCAATTTACCTCAAAAAATAAATTTCTAAAAATTTAAACATGGTTATGCATTAGTCACATTTCTCATAAAGTAAAATATTTATTCATATAAATTTTTCGAACTAAAGTTTCAGTCAAAAGTAAAAATAAATCTTCCACGGCTAATGAAATTGAGTGCAATTAATGCTGTTTTTCACATTTGTGAATATATTTGATAAGATTAATTTGATAATTTTAAAAATCTTGTACCTGTTGTACTCTAGTGGTAGTCTCTCGGTGATCGAGAATGACTATTGTCTTTGTGCAGTTTCATCTACAGTGTACCCTCATGTGGCTTTGGAGTCCAAAGGCTGAGATGCAAATTTTGTGGCACATGTGGCATGGGACTCCAGTTATTAGGGGAGGTGAGGTTGTGGCCTGGTGTCGGCGTTCACGCGCAGCGGCAAGACGTCGACGTCACTCATCTTCAAAGGTGGCGTCGACATGGTGAATGTGGGTTCACCAGCTGCTTCTGTGAGAGGCATCGAGTTCTAGTTGCATTGGTGTAATTCTAGCCCACTTCAAGTTTTACTTTAGCTGATCCTTGAATCTTTTCTTTGGTCGGCCTTGTTTCCTGAGTCCAGCTGACAGTTCACTATAGAATACCTGCCTTGGTATTCACTGTGGGTCCATGCGGATGATGTGTCCAGACCATCGAAGATGGGTTTTGAGGACCATTACTTCAATGCTGGTAGAGTTGGCTCTATCGAGGACTTCCTGATTGGTGATTTGGTCCTGCCATCAGATCCTCATGATTGACTGGAGGGAGCATTGGTGGAATTGCTCCAGCTGTTTCATGTGCTTCCGGTACAGTGTCCATGTTTCACAACCGTACAGGAGCGAGCTGAAGACCACTGCGTTATATGCTTTGAGCTTCGTCACAGTGCTTACACCTCTGTGTTGGAGGACTTTGCAGCACAGCCGCCCAAGTGCCTAGCTAGCCTTTTGGATCCTGGCATTAATCTCATGGTCTAGGGACCCGTCGTTGTCAATGGTGCTGCCCAGGTACTTAAAAGTGTTGACGTTAGAAAGCTGTGTGCTGTCGATTGTAATGCAGAGCTGGTTTGTTGGCCTCCCTGGTGCAGGTTGGAACAGCACCTCTGTTTTGCTGAGGCTGATAGTCAGGCCAAAATGTTTTGTTGCACTGGAGAACCTGTCCACAATGGTTTGGAGATGATTTTCTTGGTGGGCCATGAGAGCACAGTCATCTTCAAAGAGAGGTTCTAGGATGAGTCTCTCTGTTGTCTTTGTTTTTGCAGTCAGGTGGCGAAGGTCAAATAGTGAGCCATCCAGTCAGTATTTGATGTAGATGCCCAGGTCTAGATCCATCACAGCATGTCGTAATACTTGGGTGAAAAATAGGTTGAATAGTACCAGAGCGAGGACACAGCCTTGTTTCATGCCATTGGAGATGTTGAAGAGATCGGAAGTCTCTCCACCAGATAGGACTTCCCCTGTCATGTCGACATGAAAGAGCTGGATCAGTTTGATGAATTTTGCTGGGCAACCGAGCTTGCTGAGGATAACCCACAGTGCTTCCCTGTTCACTGTGTCAATGCTTTTGTCAGGTCTATGAAGACAATGTAGAGACTCAGGTTCTGCTCAAGGCATTTTTCCTCCATTTGCCTCACTGTGAAGACCATGTCAATGGTGCTGTGATCTGGTCGGAAGCCACATTGTGATTCAGGCAGGTTCTGCTCTGAAACAGATGACAGGAGTCTATTGAGTATAACACGGGCGAGGATCTTTCCAATAGTGGAGAGTAGTGAGATGCCTTTGTAGTTGTCACAGGCTGCTCATGGGCCTTTGTTCTTGTATAGGGCTACGATGGAGGCGTCTCTGAGTTCTGGGGGCATGTCTTTCTCTTCCCATATGCTGGTCAGCACTATGTGGAATGCCTGGAGCACCTTTCCATTTAAGGTCTTGTAGACCTCGGTTGGGATCCCGTCTTTACCGGGTGCCTTGTCTGCATTCATTTGTTTAATGGCTTTTTGGACTTCCTCTATTGAAGGAGGGACATCAAGTTGTTCACTGGAGCGGTTTTGGAGGATCTGGTCAAGGGCACTTTGGTCAACTGAAGAGGGTCGGCTGAGAAGCTGACTGAAGTGTTCTTTCCACCTGTTGCTGATGCCTTTTTTATCTTTTATGAGAGTGTCACTGTCAGAGGATAGCAAGGGAATGGTGGTGTGTTTTAATGGCCCATAGACAGTCTTGAGGGCACTGAAAAATTGTAGTGTGACAAGGAAATCACTTTAAAAGACTGATATATATTAATTTAAGGTCACCAAGGAATTCAGCTATGTAATTCCTAAATGAAAACTCAAGTCAGCAGTCAACCTTTTATGGAGTTTAATTACAAACAGGATGAAGAAAGGTATTAGAGATAGAGATAGAGAGGTAGAGAGAAAGGGGAGAGAAGGGAATAGGGCTTAAATACCCCTTCTGTTTAGGCTGGGCCAAAAGGCCCAAGCCCTTAGATAGCTGGGGCAAAGAAAGGAGATCAGTCCCTATTACTCCCGTGACCCAAATGGAGAAACAGTCTCAGGGGCCTCCACCTCCAGCTTCCTTCAGAGCCCACTTCTCAGAGCACCTCTCCAACCCCTCAGAGCCAAAACTCTCCAACCAACCACCCTCAGTCCTCAGACCCCTCTATCTTTAAGGAAACCATCCAAGTTCCCTCCCCTCCGTTCTCACATCTACCAATCACTGTCCATGTCTTCCCTGTGCCAATGGTGGCTCTAGCTTAACCCAGGACCGCCCAGAGGTCTGTAGCTTTGCACATGTTTGTTGAAGGTCATATTCTCAAATAATTAAATCTTGATCCTTTGCTACAGCCCTTCCTAAATCCTGTTACACTGAGTAGGGTAGAGATTGGAATAATTAAATTTTGATCTATGCTGCAGCCCTTCCTAAATCCTGTTAGGACTGAGTAGGGTGGAGATTGTAATTTCCAAGACCTGGTTCTGTCATTCCAAGTATCTCTATTGTATCAATTCTAAAATCAATCATGACTCAAAGAACTTCCTGTTCTCTGCTTAAGCATAAGTCAAAGCCCTTTCCATTGTTCAGCAAAAGGTTTCTGTCCTAAAGTAATCTTAAGAAGGGAGGAGGAAGAACCTCTCTTGCCAATGGGGTTCACATTCCAATGGTGTTCCCACTATCAATAGGAAATTTTTCAAGTATGAAATTTCCCAATGATGAAATTTCCAACATTTATAAGTCTAAGAAATTTTAAGGTTTACAGTATTTTTTCATATCAGCAAACAGCTGGATTTCTTCTGCCTTTTTTTCCTACTATTGGTCTTACATCTTCCTGATCTCACACTGTGCTGTGGCTTGGAGAGACTTGAATCTGTCCTTTTTAGGAGCAGAGTTTGGGTTTTGTCCTTCTTGCTCTATAGGTCTTCAATAGCAGTGTTGTTCTTCTCAAACCAGTCCTGGTGGTTGCGTTGTTTTGGGCCTATTACTGCCTTTGATGTTTCCTTCACTGCTTCTCTGAACTGGTTCCATTTCTTGGTTGAGCTTCCAGTGAGTGGTCCCTTGGCAGACAGCTTGTTGTCCATGCAGGACTGGAATGTTTGCAAATAAGATGGATCTCTAAGACAACTCACGTTGTAAAATGCAGGAACTGTCTGGGTGGGTTTTGGATGGCGAGGCGCAATGCTGTTGTACCTGTTGTACAATATACTGATAATTTATGGTGGGATATGGTGGAAGGGGACTGTCTTCTGTTTAATTTAAATTAAAAAAACTCATTTATCAAAAAAGAATAAATGTAACTGTTTAAAAAAAAAGGCTTCTCTACGTTTGAAAGTTGAGTTGTGAAGTGGGGCTGGAGGAGGCGGTGGCGGCCATAGCCCTGCTAGCTGAAAGCCGGGCCAGACCGGAGTCTAGGTAGCCTTAAGCAGACAGAGGGAGAGCCCAGGAAATTCCCCCGGGAGAGCTCAGGAGCTACCATGCAGCGATCCATCAAGTCCTTCTTCCAGCCCTTGAGCGGGCAAAAGGAAGAAAAGCCAGAGACCTCCAAAGGTAGCAGGGAGAGAGAGCCAGACCCCAAGGCCGCCCTGAAGGTCAGGAACACGGCAGCTGGGAGCCCCGAAAACAAGTCTCCGGTGAAGCGGCCGGCACGGAAGGTGTCCCAAGCCCTGGGAAGTGAGGGTGAGGAGGACGATGAGGAGGTGGCTCCCCCACAAGCAGGAGTCAGTCCCCGACTGCCTCTCCTGACTATGGCCCCTCCTGCCCCTCCGACTCCTCGCCCAGTGGAGTCTCCCACACTGGGATCCCAAAACACCAGACAGCTAGGAAACAGATACAGGAACGAAAGCTCCAAGAGACATCTAATAGCCAGAAAGATGGGGAGCCAAAGAGGCTTAAGAAGGAGGGAGGCGAGAGGGCGCCAGTGACTAGGCAGGAATGGCCAACCTTGAAGGCTGAGCCGGAGGGAGGAGCCCAGCCTCTCCAAGAGGGCTCAGGGGAGGCCACAGAGCCAGAGGACACCGGAGGGAAGGCCCAGAGAGGCCTGGCACCCAAGGCCTTCAGCAGCTCTTTTACCCCCCAGAAGCCAGCCACAGCAAAGCAGCCCCTGAAGGAGGCGGAGGCTGAGAAGGTGGCAGAGGAGACAGCCACGAAGCCCACCGACCTGGCCACCTACGACCCTTCCAAGAGCAGCTACCACCCTGATGAGGACTGAAGCTAGAAGCCAAGCCAATGGGTTCCCTATCTCCTCCTCGCCAGAACATTTGAGAAAATCGAGGAAGTCTCTGCCCGGCTTCAGATGGTCGAGACGCTGAGCAACCTGCTGCACTGGGTGGCCGCACTGATGCCCGCAGACCTGATCTCCGTCCTCTACCTGAGCCTCAACTGGCTGGGGACCCACCCCCCCAGGAGGGCCTGGAGCTTGGGGTGGGGGACGGCGTGCTCCTCAAGGCCGTGGCCCAGGCAGGCCGACAGCTGGAAACCATCCGGGCTGAGGAAGAGGAGAAGGGCGACGTGGAGGCCAGTCGCAGTACGCAGCGCACCATGCTGCCTCTGCCCCCCCTCAGGGCTGCCGGCTTCCTGAGCAAGATGCTGGACATCGCCCCTCTGAGGGGCAGAGCCTCTACATCCAAGAAGATCGAGATCATCAAGGGTTTGTTTGTAGACTGTCGCCACTCCGAAGCCTGCTTCATCACCAGAGCCCTGAGCCAGCGGCTTCGTCTGGGTCGCGGAGCAGTCGGTCCTGGCCACACTTGCCCAGGCCCTGAGCCTCAACCCTCCCCCTCCCCCTCCCCATTCTCCTCCTCCTCCCCCCCAGGGGCCAAGACTACCTCCAGCCGTGAGGAGGGGGGGAGAAGGCAGGTCGGCAGAAGCCAGGAAAGCGTGGCTGGAGGACCAGGCGCTCCTCCTGAGGCCGACCTTTTGGTGATGGGGGAGCTTTTTTTTTTTTTTTAATATTTTATTTGGTCATTTCAAAACATTATTCATTGGAGACAAAGATCATTTCTTTTCCTCCCCCCCCCCCCATAGCCAACGGGGGATTCCACTGGGTATCACATGTGTTCTTGATTAGAACCCATTTCCATGTTGTTGGTATTTGCTTTTCCTTGGTGTTTTTACTCCCACAGTTTGTCCTCTGCTTGTGGATAGTGTTTTTTCTCCTAGATCCCTACAGATTGTTCTGGGACATTGCATTGACACTAATGGAGAAGTCCATTACATTGGATTGTACCACAGTGTATCCATCTCTGTGTACAATGTTCTCCTGGCTCTGCTCCTTTCGCTCTGAATCACTTCCTGGAGGTTGATCCAGTCTCCATGGAATTCCTCCACTTTATAGTATTCCATTACCAACATATACCACAATTTATTCAACCATTCCCCAATTGAAGGGCATCCCCTCATTTTCCAATTTTTGGCCACCACAAAGAGCGCAGCTATGAATATTCTTGAACAAGTCTTTTTCCTTATTATCTCTTTGGGGTACAAACCCAGCTCTGCTATGGCTGGATCAAAGGGCAGATAGTCTTTTATCACCCTTTGGGCATAGTTCCAAATTGCCCTCCAGAATAGTTGGATCAATTCACAGTCCCACCAGCAATGAATTAATGTCCCTACTTTGCCACACCCCCTCTAGCATTCACTACTTTCCTTTGCTGTCATGTTAGCCAATCTGCTAGGTGGGAGGTGATATGACATTATTTCCGAAGCATTGCGGGCTTGCTGAAACAGGCCATCAGCATCAAAGACCAGATGATTTCTTCTCAGGGTTGAAGGTAGCTCCTGAGAGCTGACATGCTGTATATTCTAAACCACGGCTCTACTTTAAAGAGCCCCTGCCACCAGCAATATCTTAGGCAAGACTGCATGGACCCATAAGCTAGTTAAATTAAGAACAGTGCTGCCCAGAGCAATATGTCACATCTCACATTGCTTCTGTTAGTCTTCATGTGACTTTTCTTTCTTGGGCAAGAGTACAGGTAGAGTTTTCAGATATAGAAATGAAAATAACTTATTTTCATATGTCTGGAAGAGTATTTTTGGCTAGTAAGTAGCCCCCAATTTTTGTTCTTCATCCTGCTAGATTATTTGTATAAGTTATGTTTTAAGCCTCTGACAGCTCCTATTTTGAGTGCTTCTGGATGCCTTTTCTGGATTGGTGGTTTCAGGAGGTGTTGTGAAATAGTCCCTTACCTTCCAATAGTACTGTCTCATTTGTTCCCTCTTAACACAAATTGCTAAAGGACTAAGGTTCCTTCCTGTTCCTTCTTGGAAGGCCAGTTTGAAGGGGTCAAATAAAAAGTGTCTGCTGGCACCAAAAAAAAAAACACATGGAAAAATAAAAAAAAATTAAAAAAGCAAGATTAGTTGGAAGAAGTATGTAAGCAAAAGGTATAAGGTGAAGGAAAAGGTGAAGGAAAATTTGTTGCGGATAGATTGGGCATTCCAGAGGGTGCAATGGAAGGACTGGATGGAATTAGGATCAAACTTTAGAATGAGAAATTTTGGGGGAATGGGAAAAAGAATCAGGTAGTTAGGGTTTGGAATGGGGTTATAATTGATAGTATATAGTGGTTCAAAGTCACTGGGATGTAAAAGGTTTGAAGAAATGTAAGATTGCTCATTATTGAGGTTTCTATACATAAAGTTGCCTAAAAGCTTCCCATATTTCCATATTGATGTTGGCCTCAATTATTCATATATTCTATTCCACGTAAGTTAAAGAAACATCTAACAGAGAATAGCATTTCTATATATTTTACTGTCTGGTATAGTAAGAGAATGATATTTCAGTTTAAGAGAAGTGTCATTAATAGAGAATGGTCATTTATCTTTTTCATAGATTGCTATATTTCAAAGAAAGAAATGCACTCTAATGTGCTAAATACCAAAGCTATACTGAACACAATTTGTTCTTTCTTTGTTGAATGGTTGAATGAAAACTCAGTAAAGGAACTTCAGTGTTCTATTGCTTGCAGATGCAAGTCATATTTAGCTTTTCTTTAAAACTTTGGTAATGTGCAGTTTGAAAATTCAACTATACGTAGTGAAAAATCATACTAAGCATTTTGTATCATTATAAATAGAAATGTACTCTTGCTTTAGCTATAAATAGAGATAATTGAGTGTGAAATAAAGTTTCTAAGATTAGGGATTGGCAAAACAAAGGTTTGCTTTTATAGAGAACATCTTCTGTCTACCTATTATTGGACCAAATTTTCCCCAGTGTCTAAATTCCTGGGTCAGTATTAAATTAAGTACTAAGGGAAACACATTAACTGTTTCAGATCACTAAAGTATTATTAAGTGAATTACTCTTTTCATGTGCCTAATCTAAGCCTCAGAAACTGGCTACCAGGAATAACTGCCAAAATAATAGACAAGCAAAAACCTCTACTCTTTTTTCCCTATATTCCCTGTCTTTAATCTGACATATTGCCCCTCCCCCAAAGTTATTTAGGTAATTTACATATTGCAGTTAACGGACTAACCAAAGAACTGGGAGAAATAAGTCCCATTATGACTGAAGGAAAAAAAAATCAGCTAGAATATTAAAAGTGTAGAGCTGTAATGGAAAAGCCAGTACTATAGGAATGTCCTTATACTTTGGGGAATCTTCCTCTCCTTCTTTCCCTTCTGATGTCCTCTTCTGAACTGGGCCAATCCACAGTCTTTGAAGAATGGGAAGTCAGTGTGAATATTCACCACTAAATGAGGACAGCTTATCCTCCTGACCCTGACCTTCAGCCCACACAAGAATATTCTCCAGACATACACTCTTTCATCCTTTCCTTCACTCTGTAGCAGATTACCAAACTGCTCATAAGTCTAAGATGAAATGGGAATCACCAAATCATTTAAAACTTAACAATTCTTCCCCTGCCTTCCTAAGGTCCTTCATTTCTTACAGTCTGTACTGTTTCTATGTCCTGTGTTCTCCCTATCCTCTCTCCTATCTGCTCCCCCTCTCCGCCCCCACAGAAATATACATTTAAATATCCACATATAATGCATATATAGTTACATGTATATAAGTTTCTATATGCATATAGAGTAGAAAGCTATATGTCTAGGTTGATAGTGTCCAGGGCCTGGAGTCAAGAAGACTGAAGTTCAAATTTAGCCTCAGAAACTTATTGTCTGTGTAACTCTAGCCAATTCATTTAATCTCTGCTCACTTCAGACTACTCAAGAAGGAAATGACAAACCACTTGGATATCATTGACAAGAAACCCCTAAAGACAGTATGAACCCCAGGTTTAAGCACAATAAATTATCCATATATATAAATGTTAATCTATGCATACATTTGCATATGTTATATATACATACATATATTTAGTATGTATCTTATTAGAAAGGCACGGACATTAAATGGAATCAGAAAAGACTTTCTTGAAGATTGCCTTTAATAAGATAGTATTTTAACTGAGACTTGAAGAAACCCATGGAGCTGGAAGGTAGAGATAAACAGGTGTTACATTCTAGACACAGAGACAGCCAGGGAAAAAAACCTAAGTTAGGAAATGGGGTGTGTCTTATGGGAAGAATAGTTACTCAGCTAAAAATAAATAATGCCTGTTATTTGTCACAGGCACGTGCTAAACCTTGGGAATACAAAGCAAGGCATAAAACATTCCCGGCTCTTGAGGAGGTCACAGCCTAACAGGAGATACATAAAAATAACATGAAAAAACTCATCTATTTTCAGAATAAATGAGAAACAATCAACAGAAAGAAAGAACTAGAAATAAGAGGGATTAGGAAATGCTTTCTGTAGAAGACAGAATCTTACATGACACTTGAGAGAATGAAAGAAAGCCAGGAGATGGAGTTGAGGGGACAGAGCATTTCTGGCATTGGGGACCATCAGGGAAAATGTCTAAAGCTGAGATATAATAGGTCTTGATAGAGCAACAGCAAAAAGATGATGTTACTGGATCAAAGCACTGAGAAATGTAAAAAAATCTGAAATGTGAAATGGGGAGACATGATAGGTTATGAAGGTCTTTAAATGATAGATCTTATCTTTGATCTTGGAGGGGATAGTCAAACACAAAGCTATTGGCCAGGGGAGTAACATGGCTAGAGTTTTGTTAGAAATTAAATGGAGTTCAAATGAGAGTGGTGGAAGGACTGTGGCAGACAAATGCACTAAAATATTAGGTAGTAGTACAAAGAGGAGATAAGGGTCCATGCAAGGATTGTGGCATATGAGAGGAAAGAAAGCAAAGTATATGAGAGATGATAAAAAAAGTGAAATTATCAGGCCTTGGCCAGAGTATATAGGGTGAGGCAGGAGGCAAATGATAATAAGGATTCAAAGACTAAAAGATGCTTAAGTCCTAAGCATGAGAAAATAGGAAGATGGTGGTGCCTTTGATAAGTAGGAGGGAAATTTGGAAATGGGAATACTTTTTGAAGTAAAGAGAAAGAGTTCATTTTTGGATATGCTGAGTTTAAGATATCCACTAGAAATCCTCAGATGTTCAAAAAGGATTTGGAGATATGAGGTTAAAGGTCAATAAAAGGTGTAAAGCTAGGTAACTGAATTTGCAAAGGGCAAAAGACAGTCTCTTCCCTCAAGAAGCTCATAATCTAATAGAAACAAAATATAAATAAATGTACAAATCATAGACAAAATAAATAGGAAATTCTCTCTCATATGAAGAGGTAGCCTTTCTTACCAAAGCTTATTGAGTTCTATTCCATCTCTAAGGAAGATTCATTCTTCTTCCAACTTCATATTTTATCTTTTCTTTTCAATCTCTCTAGTCACTTTCTCTAGAGCTTATAAGTATGCCTATATCTCCTCTATCATCAAAAGAACCCTAACTTTTCTTTGCATCCTCATTATTGCCCTGTATTTATTCTGTCCTTTGTAACTAACCTCCTTGGAAAAGCCCACTACAATTGATTATTCCTCTTATTCTCCTCTTAATCCTTAATTCTTTCTGATCATTCTAACAAAATTTATCTTTCCAAAATTGCTAATGATATCATCATCATCATCATCATCAGACAACATTTGTGGCATTTGCTTTGTGCTGGGCACTTTACTAATTTATTTGAAGCCAAATTGAATGGCCTTCCTCATTCTTCAATCTTCATTCTCCTTGACCTTTCTTCAGCCTTTAATATTGTTGATTTCTCTCTTCTCCTTAACGTCTCTTCTTTTGGTTTGTGATTCTCTCATGGTTTTCCTGTATATCAGACTACTCCTCAGTCTCTTTTGTTGCATCTTGATGCAGATTAAGCTCTTTTACATTAGGCTTTCCCAGAGTTCTGTCCTGGGATATTTTCTCTTCTCCCTCTATACTACATTACTATGCAATCTCATCACTTCCCAATGGATTTAGTTACCACCTCTATTCTGATAATTCTCAAATCAACATATTGTGTCCTAACATCTCTTCTGATGTTCAGTCTGACATCTACTACTATTCAAACATCTTGAATTAAATGATCAATAAACAACTTAAACTCAATATGTCAGAAGTGGAGCTCATTAACATCACTTTCTCTCAGGTTCATAGCTTAAGTGTTTTCCTTTACTCCTCACTATATCTCACTCCTCATATCTAAGATGTTACCACTATCTTTCAAATTCATTTTTTCAACGTATCTTGAATATTCCTCCTTCTCTCTTTGGACACTACACTGTCTCTACTCTTGTGTAGGCCCTCATCATCACATGCCTGGACTATTGCAACAGCTTACTGGTGGTTCTATTGGATCGAAATCTCCTCCCATTCCAATCCACCTCAGTGGATCCGCCTCAGCCACTTAAGTGATTTTTTTAAAGTGCATTCCATTTTCCACACCTTTCTCAATATACTATAATGGTGCCTTATAATCTCCAGGATTATAAAATCCTGTTTGAAATTTAAAGCTCTTCAAAACCTTTCTCCCTTGCGTGTTTCTAGTCTTCTTAAACCTTACTAACTCCATGTACTTTTCCTTCCAGTGACACTGACCTTTTGATATTTGTTGAATAAGATACATCTTCTCTCAGCTCTGGATATTATCTCTTGTTGTTCCCCATTCCTGGAATGCTCTTCTTCCTCGTACCCAAATCCTGGCTTCCTTTAAGTTCCAACTAAAATATTCTCTCCTATAGTATTTTCCTTCATTTGATTATTTCCTGTTTTTACCATTTATTTGTACAAATTATTTTCTTCCCTATTACATTGTAAACTTCTTGAGGTCAGGCGCTGTATTTTTCCTCTTTTTTCATCTTCTGTTCTTAGCACGGTGATTGGCATGTAGTAAGTGCTCAAAATATTTACTGAATAACTGAGAGCCATCAAACATGGAGATGATAATTGAATTGATGGAATTTCATGAGATCACTAAGTGAAATAGTGTAGAGTGAGAAGAGAGGAGAGCCATGCAATACTAGTTATGACCTGGATAAAGATCTCAGAAAAGCCACTGAGAAGAAAGATAAGGTAAAAACCAGAACAAATCAGTATAATAAAACACAAAGAGTAGTAAGTATCATGGAGAAAAAGGTGGTAAAATGTCAAAGGCTGCAGAGGCATCAAGAAGGATGAAGACTAAGAAAGGATCACTGAATTTGGTAATTAAGAATGGTCCCTTTGGAGAGGGTAGTTTCAATTGAATGATGGAATTTGAAGCCAGACTGTAAAAAATTAAGAAGAAAGTCAGAGGAGAATAAGTAGAAATTATTCTCAAAGAATTTAGCCACAAACTATGGTTAGCTATGAGTTGGTAATTAGTTTATAGAGTAAGACCAAGTGAGAGTTTTTGTGGATTGAAGATACCATGCCATGTTTGTAGGCAAGAGGAAATCCACTAGTAGAGAGTAAGAGACTAAAAAAAATGAGAGAATAGTATATATAGAAGGTATTTTGCTGGGATGAATGGAGTCCAGTATCATCACTTGTACAGGTAAAGGGGTTTGTGCCAGTAAAAAATGGCCCCCTTTTCATGTGAGATAGGGGAGAAGGAAGATAGTGGTAAAAGACTTCTGAGAAATATGAGATGAGGAGTAGGAGAAAAGAGGGTGGTGTTTGGGAATGGCTTCAAATTTCTATTTTTTTTTTTGGTAAAATATTAGAAAAGGTTTTCAACTGAGAGGGTAGAGGGAAGAGGAGACATAGGGGCTTGAAGGAAGAGTTAAAAGATTGGAAGTACCTTTGTAATAAATGGAATAGTGAGTTAATTAGGGATGTGTAAAAAGCATTGTCTAGAAGAGGTAAGGGTCCTGTTGAGATTGCATGACTTAAAACTGTAGTGCACCCAGTCAGAATAGTTTTATTATAGCTGAATGAAATATGGAATGGAGTGGTAGGAGATATAAGGAAGAGTCCAATCAGAAAGCTACTTTCAAAATCCAAGCCATGAGTGATGAAAACCTGAACCATAGTTATGTCAGTGTTAGAGTTGAACAAGAGACATAAGAGAAATGTTTCAAAGGTAGAACCGCAGTGTTTGACAAAAGATTGGATATGGGGTGGGTAGGTTATAAACTGTTAAAAAGTTAAAGATAACGTAAGTTCCAAAAGGTAATCACTTTTAACACAATGATGATATATAACTACAAATTACTAATTATCACAACATCAGGAAATCAACTTTAGAAATGACCAAAAAAAAATAAAATGCATGATTAGTATAACTGGTTACATCCTATTCACTATTGACTTGCTTGCTGAAAAATAGTATAAATGGTTTCAAAGATATTGACTACTAGAAAAAATGTTATCCAATTACATACTAAGAAAAACAGACAACATATGAATTCCCCAATCAGAATGTTTTGTACTTGATATTTTAAGACAAGAGTAAAGGACATGTACATATTGAATGAATCTTCTAGAGATAACTGAAGGAAGCATATAGATAAAAATTGCCAGGGAGAGCTGTACAGATAGAAAGAATATAGAAATTAATAAAATCATATTTTAGCCAATTATCAAATTAAACATTCCACTTCCAAAGCAATAACTGAAAAAGAAAGAAGTGATATTCGAGATCATGAATGAGTGAATATTAGTTATTAGCCTTAGCTGCTATTTGACTACATTGGATATTAAATGAACAGGAAGTGCAATAGATGAAACAGCAGAAAAATAAGAATTCTTGAATATAAGAAAATTTAGGATTAAAATATATAAAATTCTCGAATTCACAAATATTTAGAATGCCAGTTCATGTAATCAATCTCTAATTGGCAGAAAAAACATGTTAAAGGGTTTTTAACAAAGCTATTGGAATTAGACCTCATTCATTTCAGTTAAAAAAAAAAACTATGAAAGACTATTATTTGTTCCTTCATATAAAGTTAAAAAATACAGATGATCAAATGAAAAATATGAAGAATAGACATTTGAGAGGTCTTTGTGGGTTGAATGCATCTTCCAATTAGAGAAGTTATCGGTTCCAGTGTCATATAACATTGCCAGTAATCTCTCCTTAATTAGATAGATTGGAAGTTCAATTTTGATTAACAGAAAAATAAAAATACAAAATGATGTATTATGTCAATTATCTAGTAGACATGCTTACAATAATGACATGAATGAGAATATGTGCCTTTCATAAATTAAATTTCCCTGTATATTCATTCAGAATACAAATATTTAATATTTGATATTTGTAAGCACTTTATTCCCTTTTAACAATGGATTCCAGGATAATTATCATGCTAATATTTTTGTCAAATTAAAATTCTCCATCAAGTATAAAGATGAGGAATAATGCATTGGAGGGAAATTTTGATTGTATATGTTAATAGTCTTTATTTCATATATTTGAAATACTAACAGTCATTTGGGAAATGAAAGGGCTAGGATGAATGACTTCCAGGACCCCTTTTAGCTCTCAAAAATGCCTGAATCTCTGGTCCTATTTCAAAAGGCAATATCCCAACAATAGAAACATGGTTTTAGACAATGTGTGACTGGGTGAAGAATCAAGTTTGAAAAGGAAAACTCATTACAACTGTGACTATATGATCAAGCAATCATAGAGATATCAGCAAATCAATCCACACTGTGTGTGTTAGGTTGATGCCCTTGAAAGTTTTCCAATCCCTTCTTTTTGCTTTGTGCCATATGGATTTTGTTCCTGATGACCAGGAAGTATGTGTAATTCTTTTTGCTCTGCTATGCCTAACATACTGCAGGGGCTTAATAAATCTTAATAATAATGAACATTACTACACAATAAAGCCTATGGTTCATTACATTTCTAGGATTAGGGTAACTATAGCTTAGTGTATTGGTAATTTGGTTGCTCCAAAATCGGTTAAAAAGGTCAGCAAACAAGTAGTTGAAATAGTTTCTATGAAAACACAACAGACATACTTTGATTTTTTTTCCCCATCAGATGTGCATTTCATTTACTGTTGGTTTAAATAGCTGCCTCATTCATTTATCCAATAGAAGAATTTGACCTTACAGATGGGAAAGGGAAATATATATTCTGCAATATAATAGTTTTAGAGGATGTGAAAAAGATAAATGCCTTCTATTTTTACAATGGGGAATCACAGCATGAACATCAAAATACATAAAGCATTAGAGATTTAGAAGTCATAGAGAATATATATTGCTCAAAAAGTATAGCTATTGTGACATTTGTCTCAATGTCAACATAACTTATCAGTGATCAATTCTGGGGTTTGTTTTTCTTTGCAGATGAGTTAGCTTAGATGCCAAAACAAAATCCTAGAATTATTCACTAGCTCGTATTCAATAAAATATTTTGAACCTGAACCAAAAAAAAAAAAACATTCTTGGGGTCAATGTCCCTTCATGAGGTAAATGTTACCCTCAAACTTTCAGTTTATCCCAGATTTATCTAAATAATAATCAAGGTCAACAGAGAGGAGGGGCATGTGCTATTTAGTTAAATTAAAGAGATACAGTTTGTTTTTCATTTTTTAAATTGTTGATTCTGATTATATAGCTTTTTTCAAAAATAAACCTGTTGACTTTTTAATATTTTGCTCCTTTCTTGTAATTTATAGATATTTCTACCTGTCACCACAGATTGCACTCTTTCTTATACAAATAAAAATAGTAAAACAAAACCATTGAATAGTAAACATCATCTTGTAATTTATATGGCATTCTGCAGTCCCCCACTTACACCATGAAGAAAGTCATATGTTTTATTATCTCCTCCTTTGATAGTTATTGGTGTATTAATTACCTTGGGATTAGATCTCTGCTATGGATAGTGATCTTTTCATTTTTTAATAGTAATCATTGCATTGATTATTTCTTTTTTAATTTAATTTAGTTTTGACCTTTTTAGATAAATATTCCATTTGGCTTTTTTTTTCTATATCCCTCACCTTTGTCTTATTTTATTATGTAATATGTTAATTACTTTTATATACCACAGGTATCATTTTCTTTTACTTCTCTATTGATGAAAACATATATACATACATATATACATATATAGAATGTATTCATGTTTGTATATATGGGTTTTTCAGGTCTTTGTTACTATAAAGTGGGGGAGAAGAAGAAGGGGCTATGCATTTATATAACATCTGCTATATATCAGGCACTGTGCTAACATTTCACTACCAAAAGTGCTTTAATGAATTTACCAGTATAAATTGTACCTATACTTGAGTCCTTGATTTCCTTAGAATATAGTGAATTACTAGGATTGCTTAAAAGGCACTTTAATCATTTTTGTTGTCTAATTTAAAAGGGATGCCCAAAGTAATTCATTTCACAATTTTTCAAATTATTAGTGTAACAATCTTCACATAATCCCTCAAAAATTAATTTTCCTTTTTTTGCCTAAGTCAATTTCAGAGTAATTTTGATTTGAATTGATTCAGAGAAATTCAAAGTTTTTTTTTTAATTTTCAGTGTTCTTACTATTAGTGATTTGGTAACTGCTATTAAGTGATCTATAAGATTTATAATTTCTCTTTTTATTAATAATTCAAATATTTTTGGTCATCACATCAGTATTTTAGAGGAATAGTATAAATAATTTTAAAAAATATACTATTTCTCTCTATATTTTATTATCAGATTTTTATCACTGATAATTCATAAGAGATGCACATATTTTCCTTGACTTGATAGTTTTTATTATTATTTTACTTTTATTGAAATTTTTGTGAAAAAATTAATTTTATTTATTAAAAATGTCAGTTTTATTATTTATCATTTCCTCTGTCAGTTGCTTGGCTAAAATTTTCCCACAGTCATATTTATGAAATATACTTCCTTTAATTCTTTCTTTAATTTTTAAAAGATGTGAACTTTCATATTCTGGTAACATGTCCATGTTGTGCTTTACTTTACATGGTTTATCTATGTCTAATTTCTGTCAACTAGCTCTCCAGTTTTTCTAGAAGTTCTTAAATAATATGGAATCCTCACCTTTCTTAGGTTTATCAAACACTGGGACTGTTTCACATTCCAAATCTAAAAATAACAAAAATTTTGATCAGCATGAAAATTGTCTATTTTCTTAGATTCTTAGACTTCCTTTCTTGCATATGGTACATCCTATGTTTCAGTATGAAGTTCTATGCCAAACATTTCCCTCATATCTCATTCTATATCTATTGATAAATGGTGGAATTCAGTGCAATTCAAGAGGAAAGAACATCAAATTGATTTGAATGTAGCCATATATACTGGACCAAATCTTCAATTCCTTTTTACTAGCAAGTTAGAGATATATTTAACATAACATTCTCCTTTTATGTTCTCTTTGCATTTCACAGATTTTCTCTTTTTGTGTAGGTCAGTTTTCTTCATGACTCAGTGTCTTGCCAATCCAATGAATCCTCTCAAACTAAGCTCTCCAGTAGGATTTTCTAAAATTTATCACAATCTCAAAATTCATTCAAGACTCATATTAAACTCCATATTCTTAATTAGGCTTTCCTATGCTCCTTCTGCCCTCTGGGTTCTAGTACTTCCTCCTTGATTGCCTTCTATTAACTCTCTTTAAATGTATTTTTTTACAAAGTGACAATTTCCTATATGCATAATTAGGTAAATGCCATCTCCCCTTTTATAATGTAAGTACCTTTTGAATACTATTTTCATTTTTTTCTCTTTGTCTCTCCAGGAATTAACACAGGGCCTGTCAGATATTAAGTATTGTATAAATTATCAGTCATTGATTGGTTGATTGATACAGCTTCTAAAAGTGACTATCTTCTAAGCAGAAAATCTTTCCAGAGTTGAGATTTATCAAGAATACTGAATTGATGAATACAACAGAATATTTCTGTGTTGTAAGAAACAACAAATATGAATACAAAGAAGAATGGACTTATATGAACTGTCAGAAAGTAAGCAGAGCTAAGAAAATAATATGCACTGTGACAAGAACAATTTAAGTGGAAAGAATCATAAAATAAAAACAAATATTGTAGGATTATAAAGAACAAGAAGGTCCCCAAAGAAGACATATGAGAAAATACTTCCCCCCATTCTTCTGCAAGTGAATGAGGTTTTTCAATAAAACATTGAATTTATTTTTACATATTTTGATATATTGGTTAGTTTTACTGTTTTCTTCTTTCCTAGAACTTTTTCTTTTAAAAAAGGATAAAAAACCAATTTGTCATGTAGGATGGCTCTCTGAGAAGGCAGGGGAAAAAAGGAAAAATTTAGCAAATTTAAAAAACAAAAGATGTCAAAATTAATTTAAAAAATATTTTAAATTTAAGAACAAGGGATTTTTAGCTTTACTATTTATATTCTCAGTTTACGATGATGGTCACAAACCATTTGATAAATTCTTACTGAATGAATAATAAAATAAATTCCTTTAAACTCCTGGATTATATCCTCATCTCACACACACACACACACACACACACACACACACACACACACAATTTTTTACCTATCTCTTTTTTCCTACATGTATTCAATTGATGATTATATATTTGTATATAGATAGGTATACATGCATGCATGCTATATATTATGCACAAAATATGCTGTTTATTATATATGCATGATGAAATGTGCATTTACCTTTACATATGCCTATGCATATATACAATGAAAATTGATTAAACTCTTTTCCAGCCTGTTGTGGTTTGTACAATTCTGTTTTGGCACATCTTAAATGAGAGTCTAAATATGGTTGGGAAAATTAAATACATCTTAAAGGAGCAACCTCAAGTCAAGTAAATCTGGAACTATTTATTTACTACCAAAATTAAAACTTGCAAAAATCTTTGGGATATAAGATTACATGACCATAAAGGAAAAAAAAAACTATAAAACTATGTAGTCATTCTTGTAGTCTTAAAAGGAATATGCTATGGGATAGAAATCAATGAATTCTAAATTGTGGAAGGGGGTAAAAGGAGAGATTTAAGAGGTAGGAAAGGAAAAGGAAAGATTGTTGAGAAAGCCAAGCTTCTTTCTTTTTTCCCCTTTTATTACACATTAATTAACTGAGATAGAACTAGGAATAATACATTGTACAGCTAAAACAATGTGAAAATAACAAATATTAAGGCATAAATAGTAGAAGGTCAAATATCAGTGTTACACTACAAATATATCTGTTGAAAAAGCAGCTCAATGGAAGAGACTTTAGAGCATCTTAAGTGAATCAAGGTGGCATAGTAAATACAGTTTTGGACCTAGAATCAGGAAGACCAGAATTCATATCTGATTCTCAGACCTTGAAATATGTGACCCTGGAAAAGTCACTTAATCATGTTTGCCTCAGTTTCTTATATATAATACAAACCCTAATCCAGTATCTTTGCCAAGAAAATCCCAAAGAGCATCAAAAAGAGTCTGACATGACTGAAAACAACTGAATAGCAATAAAAGAACGAAGGGAGCATCTTGGGTTCAAAGTAGCTAATACACAAACACCTTATCTCTTATCAGATAGTGTTATCTCTCCTTATAAATAAATTCCAAATTCTTACCTGTCAGTGTTTTTAAATTGGTATCTTTCCATAACCAATAGAGAAAAGTATATAAAAGGAGAACTTATTGCCCCCTATTTGATGAAAAATCATTACTACTTCTGGCCAGGAAAGTTAGAAAGCAGGCTCTTGCAATATTTTAAGAGGCAACAGAGACCTAGCAAATCTGAATGAAAATTTTCTTTTACAGTAGATCAGCACCACATTATATCCAAAAGTAATATGGCATTTTGGTTAGAGAGGAAGAATTATGTCAAGGACTTAGGTTCAAAATTTGCCTCAGATATTAACTTTATAAACCAACTAAATTGTCCTTCCTGTTCCTCAACAATGGCTTTTGATTCATCATTTCTTCTCCTTTGCATAGCACCCCCACCATTGATACCTAGAATAATCCTCCTCCTTTTCTTTATATTTTAGACTCTTTGGTTTCTTTCAAAACCTAGTCCAAGCACCATATCCTACACTGAATCTTTGCTGGATTGACCTGTTGATGACTCCTCTTGAAACCATCAGTTTTTTAGAGTATGTGTGTGTGTGTACATGTGTGTATGATTTATATCTACTTGGTATATAATATGTGCATATGTGTATATTTGCATGTGTTCATACATGTATAATTATATTATATTATAATATATCAATACATATAATAGTCAATTATGGAAATATCAGGGGATTAACCATATCTGAATAAACTTAAAATCAAATACCATTAATTCAACCTTTCTACATTATATTAGAAATGAATGAACATACATGGATATATGCTAACACATAGATGAATTTACATGTATGTTTTGTATATATAGATTTGTTTGTGTTTATATGTGTACACAATTACCTTGGGGGCATAAACTTTTTTGTCTCTTTCTTCTAACTGTTGGACTTAGAATACTCACTTAAAGAGAGGTAAGTGATTGATTTATTGATACTCTTTGCTGTATGCATATGAACAAATCAATTAATCTACATGAAACTCAGTTCCCTATTCCCCAATGTAAGAACTGTTGTATCCATTTTCAACGTGATGCTCTGGCCTAAAATTTTGAAGCCCTATATAAAGGTCCATTATTATAAGTTGCTATTTAATTGACGAACAGCTCTCTAGAGTTTTCTGTTAAAATCAGATGCACTTTACTACTCTGTGCTCTTATACTACAGATGTAAAAATAAGACAAAGGAAGAACAGATAAAAGGAAACAGACATTCTCATGCCTGTTAATAATTTCTGGGTGGATGCAGCATTTTATGAAACTGATTTAGAGAAATGGACTCTTGGCAACGACATTTGTGCTAGAGGGCAGCATGTTGATGGACACTTCAAGCTTAAGGTCACTAGTCTTATGAATTAAGATCCCACAGTGCTGAGGGATCTTGTTCTCTGTTGTACACAACATCTGGTTATTTATGCTGCTTTGCAAAAGCAAGCAACTATATAGAATGATTTCAGACTAGCAGGCATGCCCCAGCTTACCCTGAGGCAGGACATCAACACCTACTGGGAATCAACTCTTTATTTTTTGTAATACATGACTGAGCAAAATCAGACAAAAATTCACGTGCAATACGTGGAAATATCATTAAGACTCTACTGGTCTCTCCTGATGGATGTAATAGACCCTCCGAGTATGACACATAGGACCTTGGAAATGGCACAATCTCACAAAGCAAAACCATTCCTTTAGTGCACATGTTCTATCTTGCCATGGATCATTTACTGAATCAGCAAAGGAAGATCTGGGACAAGTCTCCACTGAGATTGCTGGTATTGTTTTGCAAACCTGCAAGCTCAGTTTGTCATTCTTTCCCAGCACAGCTGATAACCTCACAGAAATGCCAGGTTTCTGGAGCAACTTATGGTCTTGAATTTTATATGAAGATTGACTTTTGTAATTTTAACATCAACCAATTGTGCACAAAAATATATTAGTAAATGTGTAGGGACTCCTATGGCCTGTTAAAGGTTTCCATGGGATATGATTGTTCATTCTTTTCAGCTCAGTCACATTCTTCGCGACCCCTTGTGGGGTTTTCTTGGCAAAGATCCTGGATTGCTTTTCTATTTCCTTCTCCAGCTCATTTTACTGATACAGAAACTGAGACGAACAGGATTCAGTGATTTGCCCAGGATCACAGTAATAATAAGTGTCTAAGTCTGAATTGAACTGAGTAATTTTGAGATCAAGTCCAACTTTCTATCTACTGTGTCACCTAGCTCTATGGCTACACATCGTTATTTATTTACAGATCTCTTTGCTGAATTTTCCTTTTTAAGTTGAAGTGTATTCATAAAAATAATATCAACGTGTTTTCTTTTCCTCCCATTTCCCAGTGTAATAGAAAAGAAAGACATAGCAAAATTCTTATAATAAATATGTATGAAATTAAA
This sequence comes from Monodelphis domestica, assembly GCF_027887165.1. Taxonomy (NCBI): domain Eukaryota; kingdom Metazoa; phylum Chordata; class Mammalia; order Didelphimorphia; family Didelphidae; genus Monodelphis; species Monodelphis domestica. The sequence goes on from NC_077229.1 coordinate 361,946,033, forward strand.
ACACAACTTTGTCCTTCCAAAAATTCTGTTTCCTTCTATATCCTAAGACTATTACTTCTATGACAGTAGGTGAATAGTTTCCTTCATCATTAATCCTGGAATCTTTGGTGGTCATTGCATTAATCTAAGCACTTTTAGCACACCATGCTTAGTTTCTTCTGATTCATTTTTATTTAATGTTTTGCAGTTAACGCTCTCTGTTTTGTACATGTTGAATGACATATACAATGACACCCCCATTCCTCTTTCAATCACAGCAAGTATGCTAGATACCAGGGATAAATGTTAAAGAAAAGATATATGCAGCAGTCTCTAAAATCAACTGGCATATCATTAAGTTCTTATATGTGGGGATACAAAAAGACTAAAATATCATTCATGTCTTTAAGAAGGTCACATTCTAATAATGGAGACAAAATGCAAGTCACTAGGTATAAACAAGGTATTGGGAGTATGAACTAAAGGTATCTTTTGATCTTATTTTCTTCTTTGGGATTTGCAAACTGCTTTGCATATATATATAATTTTATATGAAAAATTTTAAAGTGTAGGGTAGTTTATTATAGGTATTATTCAACTTAACACCAGTTTTACCAAACCAATCAATTTTTCTGAATCAAAAAGAAGGCCTTTTCCCTTATGTTCCCCCAAATCAACTAAGCATTATTTTTAACAAGTTATATGAAAACAACAGTGGAAAGTCTCTAAAATTAATTTTATTGAAATGAGCTCTTATGGCCAAGAATAGTAAAATATAAACTACATATCCCTTCCCTTAGCAGAAAGTGTAGACCAATAGGCAATCAACATTTCATATTATCCATTGTTTTGTTAGCTCCTTTGGCTTAACTGTTCTTTTTTATGAGTGAAGAGGTTCTGGAATGTAAACAGAAAAGGTTTTAATGTTAAAAGTTATCTTTTCATAATGTTTATTTATCAGGAACCTAGAAAATCATGGACAAACATTAACTTATACATGTACAAGGAAAGCTAGAAAAATAGAAATTTTATGGAACTGTAAATCTATTACATACAACTTGTTCTTTCTAATAAAAATGAAATTGTACATGGTATCATCAAAATTGCTTTTCTTATCTATGTCCTGCACTGTAACTCTCTCTATATAACCCTCTCTAGTATTCTCTCTCTCTATTTTAATATATTTCATTTACTCTCCTTTTTATAACATTTTTTTCATCACTACTGCTAGCTTTCCATGTTCTACCCCTAAACCCCTAAATAAAAATTATCCTCAAAATAAAATCTCTTCATTGAAAAAGAAATATGTTTCTAATGGTCATGTTTGAAAATATGTCATTCTGCTACTTCAGTCTATTATTTGTCTACCGGCAGATGATGACAATTCTTCCAGATCAGTCTTCTTGGAGACATGAATATTCATTATAGTAACTGAAATCGTTAAGTCTTTCATATATTCTTTTATTTCAAATATATGTATATAAGCTGCATATATGTACACATATGAACACCTTATTTATACTAAACTAATATATATTTGTATGTGTATATGTATAGATACATATGTATTTAATTTGAATATATTAAGATTTTTATACACAGTTTCACATACTTCTGTTCTTTTTATTGTTTATAGGTTCATTTAATTTTTTTTATATTCCTCTGAATAGGATTCTTTCTATTTTTTTTTGCAGCATGGCAATATTCTATAGCATTCATGAATTAATTAATAAAGCAGTGTATAAGAGTCTGGGGATACAAATAAAAAAGTGACAACAATCCTTACTCTTTGGGAGTGCAAATTCTAATAAGGGAAATAATGCATATGGACAATTTCACCACATATCATATGGAAAGTTTCCATGGTCCTTAGAGTACAATGAGTAAAAAAGATGTTAATACTTCTACCAACATAATTTGTTCAGCCACTTTCAAGTTGATTGTCGCCCTCTTTATGCTATTTCTCTAAAAATGCTTTTAAAAATACCCATATATATGGGTACATGTGTATTTATGAGTCCCTTCACTTATTTTTATGTATTTAAAGTGCATGCCCAGTGTAATATTGCTGGGTCAGAAACATAGAAGAAAAACATTTCCTTGATCACATGGTTCCATGGGGATATGATTGCAGATGCAGACTCTAAATGATCACTCTACTGCAAATAATAATATGGAAATAGGTCTTGAACTATGATGCTTGTGAAACCCACTTGAATTGCTCATTGGCTATGGGGTGGGGGAGGGAGGAGGGAGTGGAAGGAGTATGAATCATGTCACCATGGGAAAAATTCTAAATTAAATAAATAAATGAAATTAAAAAAAAAAGAATAGTGCTGGGTCATAGGGTAGTCAAAGTTAAATGATTATATAGATAACAATTTCAAATTACAATCCACAATTATTGAACTAGTTTGGTGCTTCAACAGCAGTACATTAAAACCTATATTCTCAAAGTCTCTCCAACCTTTGTCATTATAATTTCAGTGCTTAGCAGTTTTCCCAGTACTCACTGCCCTGACTGGCAAATACTAGGGTGATTAATAAATACTTGTTGACTTACTTTTTTTGTTGTTGTCTTTTTCAACTTAATGAGCATAAAGGGTTGATTTGCTTTTATTTGAATTCCTCTTTTTATTAATGATTTGGAATTTATGTCTTTATTAGAGCTTCTTAGCTTGCATCTCCTCTCTTGGGGAATGTTCAGTCATATGCTTATATATTTGGCCCATTTATGTATCAGAGACATGCTTTTGTTGTAATATATTTTATTAATTATCCAGATGTTTAACAACCAACTTCACTTAATACATTATCTCAAAAGATTTTTCTCTGGCAACAGTTTATCTTATAAGACTACCTGTATTATATTTGTTCTCATAAAATCTTTCATCTTTGTATAATTAACATTGTCCATCATTTTGCCCATACACATTTTTATCAATTAGCAGGGAAGGATTCTTTTATCAATACTAATGAAAATTATGTCATTCTTTTCTTGTATAATTTTTAAGGATCTTATATCCAGATCATGTATACTTTGAAAACTTATCTTAGGGTAAAGAATAAGATGTTGATAATAGGCTAGTCTTTCCAGGTCTGTTTTTTCATTCTTCCCAGTAATTTTTTTGCAAAAGGTAGAGTCATAACATCAGTATTTGTTGCTTTGGGGTTTGTTGGACAGAAAGTTACTATGCCTAACTTTTTCTAGGCCTTGTATATAATTTAAAACCCTTTCAAATTTTTGAAACATATAATAATTATTTTGTTTAACCTTACTTTAAAGTAAAGTTTTACATAAGGTACTATTGGGTTCTTCCTCTTTTCTTCACCACTTTTTTCATTCTTTCCCCTTTGTTTGACTTTTTATGCCTCACTGTTAATGCTATTAAATTTTTGATTAATTAAATAAATTATACTTTGGTAGCTTGATTGGTATGGCATGACTATAAAATAATTTTAGATGTTATTATTTTCTGTATACATTTGTCTAATTTTTATTAGTATGTATGGACTACATTATTTTAAAGCCCTTCCAATAATCCAAATGCATATAAATTATCTTAAATTTCCTTGGAATTCTGTGTTCTTATTTTTTAAAATCTCTTAAATAATGTTTTTCTCCCGTCCAGAATGCTTGAACAACCCCTAATCTATTTTACATTCATGTTATCTTTATATGATTATACTTAATTTTGTAGAATAAGTTATTTACTCTTGGTTGTAAGCCTCAGCTTTTGCCTCTTTTTTAGAAACCTATATTTGAATTTTTTCTCTTGTTTTAAGAAGTTGTTACTAAGTCCTACATAAAAATCATTAGAGTATATTGTTACTTTAACTTTTTTTTCTTCCCAATTACTTACATTTTAAATTTTTTCACTTGGCATCTAGATTTTGACTATTACATTCCTAAATATTTTTCAATTTAAAACTTCCTTCAAAAAGGTATTAATGGTTTGTTTCTTTTTTACTTTGTCTTCTAGTTATAATCAATCTGTGAAATTTTATTTTAAAAGATATTGAAATGTGGTATGAAAGTTGTATTTCATCAGTTTTCAAAGAATCTAATATTTTATAATTTATTTACCTTTAATTTGTTTTCAAGGTTAGTTGTTATTGAAAGAATGTTTATATTACTTTCTAAGGTTTTTTATCTTTTAACTGTGTGGTAGTATTTTTTTGCTGTCATATGAAGTTCTTGAATTAAATTTATCCCATTTACTTTTTCATAGAATCAACTAAGTAATGTTTATCATCATCTAATGTAAATTATTTGCCTTCTTAAACCTCTCTGTCCTGAGCTCTCATTATTTTCTTTTATTTATTAATACATTTTTCCCTTCTAATCTTACAGTCTTATGGCCAAGCCACTTTGTTTTCCATTGAAGATTTATCTATAGTTTTTGTGAGGTTACATTCTTCTTCTGAATTTACTTTTTTGGCTTCTGTTAACTTAAAGCATTTTGTTCTTCCATTCGTTTGTTTGTTTGCTTGCCTATTTTTTCAATCATTTGTTTTTACTCACTTCTTGGTTTGGGTTTTTGCACTTGCAGAAATTTCGTCTTGGACTTTTAGATGGGTAGCTTGCATCTTCTTGGGTTCATTACTCCCTTTACTGTGGTTGTTTTTGCTGTTGTTGATCTGGATAGGGAGCTGATATTATGTATGGAGTCTACTTCAATATATGGCTTCTGTCTTTTGATGGTTCAGTGCTGGGATTCAGGCTTTATGTATTCTCTTCCTCTTTTCATGATCTTCAAAATGAAGTTGCTCTGCTGTGTCTCTAATTTAGAATGTAGACTTAGATCAGGGGTTCCCAAATTGCAGAATGTGGGCCACATGTGGCCCTCTGAGGCCATTTATCCAGCCCCCACCACACTTCCAGAAAGGGCAACTCTTTCATTGGTGGTCACTGAAAGGAGCATAGTTTGTGCTGGTGCCTCAAAGCACAGCATCACTCATGTACAGTACTACTTCAAATGACATAACCTTTGTATGGCACCTTGTTCTGAGAGTAACTGAATGAGAACAAGGCAACGCACAAAGGATTATGTGACTGCACAATGGAAGACATCAGCATGGTGAGTGGTGATCTGGGGTAGGGGATTTCGCACTGTGTATACTGCTGCCCGGTATAGTGGTGGCGGTGATGGGCCTGTGCAAGGTGTGACTGGTTCATCACAGCCAGTGCTGCCGCCTCCACTATCCCAGACAGGGGTATACAGTGTCATAGGCCTGCACCGCCTCCAGGACTGAATACAGACATCGGATAACGGTGATCAGGACTATGACATCAATGGTGGGCCTCATCAATGGTGAGAAACCCACCACTGCCACTGGGTGTTTTATAAGACACCACTGGTATTTTGAGGTCAAATTAATGTAAGACAGTGTCTTATTTTCGAGGAACTATGGTAGTACAATGACCCCCATACTCCCCCAGATGCACAACATAATGGCTCGTATAATAGGGGTAGTATGGGGGTCATTGGACTGTGTAGTAATGTGGGGAGAGACTTTTGGGCAAAGGGAGGTTATAGAGACATTATGTTGTGCATCTGGGGGAGTATGGTTGCCATTGTACTATGTGGGGGAAGTGAGACATGTGTTGTTCGTATTAAGGTCTATAATTACAGATCCATAAATATGGACCACAGGAGGACACACACTAGTGTTGTGCCTTCTTTTTTCTTGCCATGGAATCTGATTGCATAGGTCTTACCCATGGGATCAGTTTCCTGTATGAGTTCATAGATCACAGTGCAGTTGGCACAGGGTAGTGTGAACTGGAAAGGTGGTGGAGGAACCAGCTCTCTAATCATGCCGGTTCCCACACCACACCAGTGTGAGTTTGAGGTAAAATTAGAGTTCTACCAATATGGCCACTGGTGAGTCTGAAATGATGTGGACTGGGAAGGCTGCATTGATAGACACAGATCCAACTCCATTGATGGGCAGTTGTATGCCTCTGTGTGGTCAAAATTATTGTTTTTGTAGGGCTGTATATTATATATATATATATGTATGTATGTATGTATGTATGTATTTTACTAATAGCAATTTGGAATCCCTAGGAAACAATGATGTGAAGAAAGGGAAAAATATACTCAGAGTGTAGGATATTCAAAGAAGAGTGGACTTATGATTACTTTTTCATGTAGTACAAGGAAAGAGCTGTGTGTTTGATATGCCAGAATATAGTGTCTGTGTTCAAAGAATACAATTTGCATCAACACCATCAAACTCAACATGAAGATAAACATGATTGCTTGGTCAGAGATGTGAGAAAAGATAAAATATTAAAACTGAAAAATACATTGACAACTCAGTAAAATATTTGTGTGAAGCAGAAGCAGCTAAATATTTCATCACTGTGAGCAAATTTTCAAGATGCAAAGCAAATAGTATGCATTGGCAGACCATTTGTGGAGCGAGAATTTATTAGTGTGCCTCCTTTCTGTTGCCAAAGATATGTGAACAGAAACAGCAGACTTATTTAGTACAGTTAGTCATTCAGGATCTACAATTACACTAAGGACTGAAGAAATGGGAGACAATTTGCATCAGCATTTGCGAAACTCCACAAGAAAACTTTCCTATTTTTCCTTGGCACTTGATGAAAGCAATGAGGTTAGTGATTCTGCACAACTTCTAATTTTTATTTGTGGGACGAATGACAATTTTGAAGTCACAGAACAGCTTGCTGCACTGCAAAGCATCAAAGGAACAACTATAAGAGAGGATATCTATTAAAAGGGTTCCTAAACAGTGAAGGATTTGGAGCTTGACTGGGATAAACTAGCCAGTGTGACAACTGATGGTGCTCCTAGCATGGTGGGGTCTAAGAAAACATTAACCAAGAGATGGATAAATGATTAACCAAGAGATGGACAAACATAACAGTTCTCATCCAATAGCCATATAGCCTCATCCACAATTCACTACAATGTAGTAAATCATTGAAATGGGGACTCTTATGAAAATTATGGTATCGTGTATTAATTTCATTAGAGCTAATGCACTCAACCACAGACAATTTCAGGAATTTTTCTCTGAGCTAAATGTTGCCTATGAAGATGTTTTATACCACACAGAAGTCCATTGGTTGAGTTGAGGAAGAGTTTTGAGACATTTCTATGACTTACTTCCACATATTATAGTTTTTATGCTTTCAAAAAACAAAGAAGTACCAGAGCTCAATGATGTACAATGGAAATGGCAACCTCATCTTTCTGACAGATGTAACAGAGCTACTCAACAGTTTAAATGTGCAACTTCAAGGAAAAGGGAAGCTCATCTGCGATATGCAATCACATGTGAAAGCATTTGAAGTAAAATTAGGCCTCCTTATCAAACAAGTGAAAGAGGAAAATTTCTGCAATCTCCCCTGTAGCAGTCCAACCCATATGTATAATTAAGAGGCAAGGATTGTGTGTGGGCACATGGCCATTCTGAGCATGGCAATGAACTCTGTTCCCAGCATGGCTAAGGTTAGGGAAACCTTGCTTCCCTTTGTCTTACTCACCTGATGATAAAAACTCCACCTTCACCTTGTTGTAATTTGCAATTATCCAATGGCAATACACTATGTAACTCATCAATATATATTGAGACACTGTGTAACTTATCAATATGTATTGAGTACATTTGCGTATCAAAGAGATCAAATAGGGAGCCATGGCCATCTCTCTCTCTCTTGGACGATCTCACAGGATTGCTGAGCACTGTCTTTCCACCTTTCTCTCTCCCCTCTATCTCTACCTGAAACCTGGCCTTCGGCCAGGTGTCTCTTTCTTTTCCAATGCTAATACCTAGCATTCTCTACTTCTTCCTATCATTCTCTATTCATTCTCTTAGCTGAGCTATATCATCCTCTGACCAGTGTAGTGTTAAATTGGGATCTTTGGACGGGAAATCACCTTCCAGTTACGTCCATTGATCAGAGCATGGCTGCGGCTCCAAGATATTAATAATAACTGATCTCTGACTCATTTTTGACATCTCGAATTTGGCTCCCTCACGCCCTTCGCGGCATCCAGAACTTCTATCCTTTTTCTATCTTCCTACCTTGGGGCTTCTCCTGGGTTCAGAAAGCCTCATCCCCTTAACTCAAAATCTGTTAGCAGAAAAACCCTTGATAGAATTCCCAAAAGAAATATGTGGATTCACTGGAAAAGTTGCAAAAGGATTTCCAATTCAGATTTAAAGAGCTTCATTTGCATGAACAGGACATACAGTTTTTCCGTAACCTGTTTTCTATTGACATTGAAAATGTGGATACAATTTACCAAATGGAACTGGCTAAACTACAGAATTGTGATTCAATGAAAGATGCACTCAAGTCAAGCAGCTTGCCTAAATTCTATGCATCTCTCCCTTCTGAGACATATCCTAATTTCAGGAACCATGCACTCAAAATGGCAACTGTCTTTGGCAACACTTATGTCTGTGAACAGACTTTTTCCAAAATGAAACATCTGAAATCTCCTACTAGATCTAGACTAACTGATGCACACTTGCAACACTTGTTACAGCTGTGTGACAAGGAAATCACTTTAAAAGACTGATATATATTAATTTAAGGTCGCCAAGGAATTCAGCTATGTAATTCCTTAATGAAAACTCAAGTCAGCAGTCAAACTTTTATGGAGTTTAATTACAAACAGGAGGAAGAAAATTATTAGAGAGAGAGAGAAAAAAGGGAGAGAAGGGAATAGGGCTTAAATACCCCCTCTGTTTAGGCTGGGCCAAAAGGCCCAAGCCCTTAGATAGCTAAGGCAAGAAAAGAGATCCGTCCCTATCACTCACATGACCAAAATGGAGAAACAGTCTCAGGGGCCTCCACCTCCAGCTTCCTTCAGAGCAAGCTTCTCAGAGTACAACCTCTCAGAGCAAAACCTCTTCAACCTCCCCTAGTCCTCAGACCCCTATATCTTTAAGGAAACCATCCAAGTTCCCTCCCCTCAGTTCTCACATCTACCAATCACTGTCCATGTCTTCCCTGTGCCAATGGTGGCTCTAGCTTAACCCAGGACTGCCCAGAGGTCTATGGCTTTGCACATGTCTGTTGAAGGTCATATTCTCAAATAATTAAATTTTGATCCTTTGCTGCAGCCCTTCCTAAATCCTGTTACCCTGAGCACGGTGGAGATTGGAAGTTCCAAGACCTGGTTCTGTCATTCTAAGTATCTCTATTGTATCAATTCTAAAATCAATCATGATTCAAAGAACTTCCTGTTCTATGCTTAAGCATAGGTCAAAGCCCTTTCCATTGTTCAGCAAAAGGTTTCTGTCCTAAAGTAATCTTAAGTAGGGAGGAGAAAGACCCTCCCATGCCAAAAGGGGGTTCACATTCCAATAGACTATCAGTAGGAAATTTTTCAAGTATGAAATTTCCCAATGGTGAAATTTCCAACATTTTTAAGTGTAAGAAATTTTAAGGTTTACAACTGGCAATGACAAATATGGAACTGAACATTGAACATCTCATTAGCCAAAAGCAGGCCCATAGCTCCATTTGAAATACTGGTCAGTTTGTTGATTTAAATTTACTTATTGTTTATTTTAAATATTGTATTTGTTCTCTTTTTTTTTACTTTAAAATAAGTTATGTGCAGTGTGCATAGGAATTTGTTTATAGTTTTTTTTATTTTTTTGTTTGTTTTTTTTATAGTCTGGCTCTCTAAAGGTCTGAGGGACAGTGAACTGGCCCCCTGTGTAAAAAGTTTGGGGACCCCTGACTTATATATACTAAAAAGTCTTTTCAGCATTAGTGCCAAAGCTCCTAATTGGCTCCACATTCCTCCTACAGCTCTGAGAATATTTGTATATGAATTTGTACCATATTTCTATTCTTTTTTTAAATTTTATCTAGTCAGTTTAGAACATTCATTGGTTACAAGGATAATATACTTTCCCTCCCTCCTCACCCTCCACCCTTCCTGTAGCCAATGCACAATTCCACTGAGTATTGCATATGTCCTTTATCAGAACCTATGTTTGCACCAGGATGTTCATTTAGAGTCTATATCCCCAATCATATCCCCATTCAACCCATATTATCAAGCAATTGCTTTTCTTCTGTGTTTTTACTCCCACAGTTTTTCCTCTGAATGTGGATAGTGTTCTTTCTTGTTGATCCCTTCAGGTTGTTCAAGATCACTGCATTGACACTAAAGGAGAAGTCAATCATTACTGTTGATTATACCATAGTGTACAATGTTCTCCTGGTTCTGCTCCTCTCACTTCACATCAATTCCTAGAAGTCATTCCAGTTCCCATGAAATTCCTCTAGTTTGTTATTCCTTTGAATACAATAGTATTCTATCACCAACAGATTCCACGATTATTCAGCCATTCCCGAATCGAAGGACATCCCCTCATTTTCTAATATTTTGCCACAACAAAAAGCACAGCTAGGAATATTCTTGTACATGTTTGTTTGTTTGTTTTTTCTTTTTATCCCTTTGTGGTACAAACCCAGCAGTGTGATAGCTGGATCAAAGAGCAGACAGTCTTTTAGTACCCTTTGGGCATAGTTTCAAATTACCCTCCAGAATAGTTGGATCAATTCATAACTCCACCAGCAATATATTATTCATGCTCCAACTTTGCCACATTCTCTCCAGCATTCATTACTTTTCGTTGCTGTAATGTTTGCCAATCGGCTAGGTATGAGGTGATACCTCAGAGTTGTTTTGATTTGCATCTCTCTGATTAGAAGAGATTTAGTAAACTTTTTCATGTGTTTATTAATAGTTTTGATTTCTTTATCTGAAAATTGCCTCTTCATGTCCTTTACCCATTTGTCAATTGGAGAATGGCTTGATATTTTGTACAATTGATTTAGCTCTTTATAAATTTGAGTAATTAGACCTTTGTCAGAGGATTCTGTTATAAAGATTGTTTCCAATTTGTTGCTTCCCTTCCAATTTTGGTTGCATTTGGTTTTGTTTGTACAAAAACTTTTTTATTTGATGTCATCAAAATTATTATTTTACATTTTGGGATATTTTTCTAGCTCTTGTTTGGTTTAAAATCTTTCCTTTCCCAAAGATTTGACATATACTATTCTGTGTTTGCCTAATTTACTTATAGTTTCCTTCATTATATTCAAGTCAATCACCCATTCTGAATTTTCCTTGGTGTAGGGTGTGAGATGTTGATCCAAACCTAATCTCTCCCATATTGTCTTCCAATTTTCCCAATGGTTTTTGTCAAATAGTGGATTTTGGTACCAAAACCTGGGATCTTTGGACTTATCATAGCATGCCTTGCTGAGATCACTTACCCCAAGTCTATTCTACTGATTCTCCTTTTTTTCTCTTAGCCAGCACAATATTGTTTTGATGACCAATATTTTATATTGTCTAAGGTGAATTTAAATGGAATTTTTCTTTCTAATACTTGCTGCTGAGATGTGTTGAAAATATGTAGAAATGCTGGTGACTTATGTGGGTTTATTTTGTATCCAGCAACATTGGTAAAATTGTTGATTATTCCTATTAGTTTTTTGTTGATTCTCTAGGATTCTTTAAGTAGACCATCATATCATCTGCAAAGAGTGATAGCTTGGTCTCCTCATTGTCTTTTTTAATACCTTCAATTTCTTTTTCTTCTTTAATTGCTACTGCTAGATTTCTAGTACAATGTTAAATAACAGAGGTGGTAATGGCCATTCTTGTTTCACTCCTGATCTTATTGGGGAGGCTTTTAGTTTATCTCCATTGTAGATGAGGTTTTCTGAAGGTTTTAAATATGTACAGTTTATTATTTTTAGGAAAGGCCCTTCTATTCCTATGCTTTCTAGTGTTTTCAATAGAAATGAGTGTTGTATTTTGTCAAAGACTTTTTCTGCATCTATTGAGATCATCATGTGATTTTTGTTGGTTTGCTTATTAATATGATCAACTATTTGGATGGTTTTCCTAATATTGAACCAGCCCTGCATTCCTGGTATAAATCCTACCTGGTCATAATGAATAATCCTCTTGATCACTTGCTGGAGTATTTTTGCTAGTATCCTATTTAAGACTTTTGCATCTATTTTAATTAAGGAGATTGGTGTACAGTTTTCTTTCTTTTTTTTTTTTTTGAGTCAAGGTGTTTTTAGTCAAGGTTTGCAGACCATGAGAGAAACAGTCTGTTAGCTGAGCTATAGGGAAGGTGTTTTCCATCTCTATTTCAGGGAAGGAAATTTCCTCATTTAGAGGTTCAGAAACAGATCTGTCAGGTCCAAACCTGTTTTTGGTGGGGTGGATGTTTGCCAATTGATCCTGTAAGAAGCATTTTAAACTCTCTAATTGGGCTTGGGTGTTCTCCTTCATTTTTCTAGCATAAATTCTTGTATTTTAGCTTCAGAATTTTGCATGTTTTTCTGACTTTCAGCTTCAAATATTTTTTTTTGTTAGCATCTCTAAACACAATACTGAGGATTACAAAAATGACATTGCCTAATAATATAAAAAATTGGAGGTATGCTGAATTCCTCAATGTCCCTAATTCTTCAACCACCATATAAATGTCGAAGAATGTACTATTCATTTTTATATATGTTTTGGAATTAGTTTCCTAGTGGGCTTCACAATACATGTTGGGAGCAGGACAAGGCCAAAACTCTCTCTAGGTCTCCCTCACTCCAAATTAAGAGTAATCTAGGTAGTTGTTCCCTGAGGGAAAGGGGATTTATAGCTAAACAGCTTTACCAGTCCTGCCACTTTTGGTTTAAAAAAAAAGAAAAACAGCTGTATTCTATCTAATTTAAGGAGAGAGGGAAAAATTCCAAACATACTTACCTCTACAGCTGGTCAAACTAAGCTAGTAAAAGCTGAACTTAGGGATAGTCACAAATGAGAAAAAGTTTAGGAAAGGAAAGAAGATTGAGGGTATTTCATCACAATCGACATCATTAGCCAAAACTGTAAAGGATAATTTTAGTGTTGTGACTTAAAATCTAAATTAATTTGGTCACCAAGGAAATCCCATAATAAAATACCTAAGTCAGCTGGAAGTTTATGATGATTTTAATTAATATAGAGGAAAGAAATTAAGAAAGAGAGAGAAAGAGAGAAAGTGAGAGAGAGAGAGAGAGAGAGAGAGAGAGAGAGAGAGAGAGAGAGAGAGAGAGAGAGAGAGAGAGAGAGTGAGTTAATTTAAACTGATCTGGCTCAGGCTGATCCAGGCAGGAGTTCAAGGCAGCCTCTCCTGATAGCCAAGGGAAAGGGAATCAGTCTTATCACTCACAAAGTGACCATCTCAAAGAAGCTGTCTGAGGGAGCTCCTCCAGGCTCGAGTTCCAGGATTGAACTGAATTCAGCTTGTTCACAGGGAGTCACCAGGCAGAGTCACCTCTCCTGGGACGAGCGCAATGAGAGGAAGTGACGCAAAATATATAGACGATTTTACATCACTTTCTGCATCTCATCTGTACCAATGGTAGTTTAATCTTGACTTAGGACAGCCCAGGGGTCTGTAAGCTGTTTCTGATTTGTCATTTTTCTCTATCAAAGGCCATCCTCCTAAATACTTAATCCTTAAGTATGGTTATAGACATTCCAGATTTTGTTAAACAAAGGGTGGAGTAATGTAAACTTCCAAAGACATCCCTGATTTTGTTAGACTAAGTATCTTCATTGTTATAATCAGGAGATAGCTAAATCCAATCTTCACAGGTGAGGGATATGAGGGAGGGTGGGAAGGAACATGAATCACAAAGGATCTGAAAATAATTTTTGAAAATGGTATTGAGGTATAATCAGGAAAAAATGCTTAATTAACTTTACAAAATACTGTACTCAGGTCTGTTTATCAGAGTTCAAATTGACTTCCCTCCTTTCCATGCCTATGTTAAATGGCAGAATACATTTTTTTATTTGTTTTAGGGAAAATTATTTTGTAAACTTTAGTAATCTTCTAATGGCATTTGGTCTTTTATAAATTAAAGAAACATCTTATATGAATTATGACAGTTGTATTATCACTTCTTCTCTAAGACAATATCCAAAAACTTAGTTATACACTAGGAATAGACATGCATAGTATTACAATATATATATAGAAAGTAAGTGTTCCCCTTATTTTCTGAGTGCAGAAATATTGTTGAAGTCTATGTAGTTTGTTATGCATGTTGTTTATGAAGAGAAGAGGGAAATTTATCATTTTCATTTGTTTGCTTTTTACCCCCATTAAGTTTTTTCCCTTCTTTGTCTATCAAACATTCCTTGCTTTAAACAATTCCATGCAAATTTAATCTCTGTGATTATTTCTCTTAATAAAGGTGAAATTAACAATTTCTTACTTAAAGACAATCCTAGGAGTTAAACTTCTGCATTTCCCAACAAACATTTAAGTCTTGAAAAAAAAGTGGGTGAAATTCAGTACACTAAAAAGAATCCTGAGCTAGGCCTCAGGAGACTCAGATTTTTCTCTTCTGAGAAAAGAGAGAGAGGGAAAGCAGAAGGGGGAAATTCTTAAAACCCCCTCTCCTCTCTCTGAGCCAACCCGTTACCTCTGCTGTCTCCCCTGAACCCCGCTTTGTGGAAAAGGGGGTTCTCCTCTCATTCCCTCCCTCCATACCAAAAGCCCAGACCTCCTCAGGGTCTGAGCCTCCTCCCTCTGTGGGGTACATCCCTTCCGTCTCTTTTATTTTTTAAAACACATTCTATGTTTTTTTGTGATGATCTTGGCATAATAGTATTCCATTCATATCATATACCACTACTTGTTCAACCATCCCCCACCTGATGGACATCCCTTTAGTTTCTAGTTTTTTGCCACCACAAAAAAATAAAAAACCTGTCACAAATATTTTTGCACAGGCATTTCTTTTTGTAAATTTTAAAAATTGATATTCAATGCACCAAGTATTAAATTTATATGATTTATTTATAATAAAACTTAAAGCAAAGGAAAATAAAATAACGAAGGTTAAAAGGATTCTTGGGACAAGAAAAGAATTCTGGGAGATGGAGTTCAAATTTTTCTAATTGTACATTTTCCTTCATCTTTAAACTCTTTACTATATAAACCAAGTAATGGTATTGCTGAGTCAAAAGTATGTACAATTTAATGGTCCTTTGAGTATGATTCTAGATAGTTCTCCAGAATGGTTATATCAGTTTGCAGCTCCCCCAGTAATTTATTAGTGTACTGATTTTTCCACATCCCCTCCAATATTTATCACTTTCTTTTTTTTTTTGTCATGTTAGAGTATGATGGATACTATGATCTTATTATTGACCAGATAGCTTGTGGTTGCTTAGAAATAAATGTACTTATAGTAAGGGGTCAATATAATTTTATTTTTATGTGAAAATTTCTTTGATTTAGGTTGGTGGATAAGGGAAATTTTATTGACTTAAAATTTTGAAGCTTAGATAAATATTAGTTATCACTATTAGATATTGATTTCAGCATTGTATTTCACATCTGTCAGGATTTTCTTGAAGTCATGGGTTCTGTTCCTGATCTAGGGAAAAAAATAGAAATTCAAGAGGATGAATTATCCATTGTCAAAGAAGAAATACTAAACTGAACAGCCTATTTGATCTTCTAAAAACATGGTCCTTCTATGGAAAGTTAAATCTGATCAAAAGACATGGTCATTCCATCTAATACAGATAAGTATAGTCTGGACAATACCCTGGATCGTCAGCTCCTTTATGTCTAATCATGGAATAAAAGAATCACCTTTCATTCAAGATTAGTTGTGAGGAAACAGAAGTATCATACTCTCTTTCTGGTGTAACTAACTGAATAATATTTTGACTCCTAAGAATAAAAGTCATGTGTATTCCCTACAAGGCAGTCTGAGAAAATTGTCTCATTAATAACTCTCCAAGATACTTGGATTTCCACCACTTGGAACTCTCTTTGACTAAATGTACTAGAGTTGACTGTTGTCAAGTCTATATTTTATTTTGCTTTTCTTGAATTCTAATAATTCAGGAAGAAATTTCCTGCCTTTGTCTTGCTTAATCTTGTACTAACTTTTAAACCAGTCATCAAAGGAAGACTTACCTGATTTTTCTTCATGCTTGCAGCGACTACTCCTTTGGCCATACCTAATATTGGTATCCTACATCTCTGGTTAAGTTTTAAACACATATGGACAAAATGGATTAAAATAAAAAAGCCTAGATAATGAGACAGTAAGATAGTGTCTTAGGTAGATAAACAAATGTATTCAAAGAAATCTTGGTGATGGTCTCCAGTGTCATATTATTAGTTTCCATGATTAACCCTTTGCATATTCATTGTATTTTATCAACAAGGTAGAATTATGGATTGAGAAAGGGGAAAAAAAAGCAGTGTAAGTTAAAGGAGATTTGGAAACCATCCACAGGAAAATACCTTGGGGGATTTGTTTTGTTCCTTGTCAACAAAGGGTATAATTCCATTCTCATTAGACTAATATGATCTTAGGCTAAATTATAAGATCATACAATGGGATCATATAAATACAACTCCCAAGGACATTAGAGTTCATCAAGGCAAACACATTTTTTTACATTTGAGGAAACTGAAACCCATAGAGGTAAAGTGATTTTTTTTCCCCTATGGTCACATAGCAATTAAGTATTTTAAGGAAGATTTTTTTGTCCCGGGTCTTCTTGATTTCAAACTCAGAATTCTATCTACTATATTATATACCCTTTTTAGAACAACAAATCATCATATCCAAGAGCTGATATATAGTTCTAATCAGATTATGAAAAAAATAACCTCACTCATGAGGAGTTAAAAAACAACAACAACAACAACCATCTGTCCAACATTGGCTTCTACTTATGATCTCCTCTTAACTGACTAGTTTGCTACCTCTTCTACAGATTCTCTACTTATTTTTATTTACATGTGCCAATGTGTTGTCACGTTTTCCTAACATTTCCTGGCAGTATTTGCTAGTATTAATGCCCCACTTTTCATGGAGCACTTGACAATTATGCACCAAAATTTTCCAAACATTCCTATAAATTTACATACTTTAACAGTTTAACAGGTAATGCAAACTTAACAATCCTTCTCTAGGAAGGTAAGAATTGGAATAAACATGGAATAATCTTCCATTGAAACTAACTCATACTAAATACTTGGCATGTTAACCCTGGAGAAGATCTAGCTCTGAATGCCTCCATTCAAATATTTACCTGTAATACAGAACAAAGATGTTGACATATATACCTTTGTTCTGGGGGAAGGGGAAAATAGATAAATGGATGGAGATTAAAATGAGGAAATTCTTGTTTAAATTTAAGGAAAAATTGTCTTCCAATTAAAGTTGTTCAAGTCTGAAAAGTCTCATTAATGGAGAGTTGTTTTGAAATAATCAAGCAAATGCTAGATCAAGAATTCTCAATTTAACATGTGAAGCTTGGAGGGAAAAAAAGTATGGAGAACATTTAACCATAAGTCTAACATTCTGTGAAAATTAATCTATTTTAATTCTCTTATGCATATGTATGGCAATCTCCAGAATTTATTTTATTTCATATTGAATAGGGAATAAAGAAAGGGTTATTGAAAACCAATAGATATAGGGACAGAAAAACATTCAGAACCTTCAATATAGATAATTATGTGTCTGGAAAATAATGGAAAGGATTTCTTAGTGGAAGATAGGATTAACTATGTGATACTTGTTATTTTATAGCATTAGACAATATAAATATGCTTTTCTCTACCTGCTTTAGATATAAGCATCATATTTGTGATATAAAAGGAATTTGGTAGAATTCCTTCCCCAGCTATTTTACCAAATAGTTTAATATGATATTGCAATAACTTGTTCTTTAAATATTTTAGTAGAATTCTCTTCTGAATATAAGAATGCTTTTACTAGTGTATTATATTATTCTCACAACAATTCAACATGTTAAATAAGAGAAGTAATGGTATTCCCATTTTAGAGTCAAGGAAACTAAAGCACAGAGAAATTAAAAACATATATGTTTGGCTTGTCAGTAGTTAAATCCATTAAAATGTTAAGATTTGATATACATGTAAAAAGCAGGCAATAAGACATAGTGAAAAAGAATATAGGCTCTGCATTCAGATGATCTGAGTGCAAATATTGCTTCTGTCATTTATCACCTATATAACCTTAGCAAGTCTCTTAACCACTCTGCTCCTCAGTTCCCTCATGTGAAAAATCAGTCAATCAAGCAATCAATAAAATCACTTACTATGTGCTAGACACTTGCAAAAGTGAAATCCCATTCCCTTTATGATTCTGCAATAATTCTGTTATTTACATGAGTCCGAGTTACATACTTTTACCCAAAGGCCACAAGACCTGAATCCAGTATATCTGTTAGACTAATCCTTATGTTCTAATTGGTCTAAGGACCCATGCAGGTGTCCAAGACCCAACTGCATGGGATTATGCATGCTGATTGCAATGGTCAAAAGACCTACCTGTGTCAATGATTTGGGCCAAGTTACCCAGCTGTGGCATGGGCCCAGTAAATAATAATGGTCAAGTGTACATTTCAAACCTTCCATTCTATTTAGCTATTATCCCACCATGATTTAAACTTTTGACCTCATTCATTTTAGGATGACTAAGCTGTACACCCTACTCTGTTATAAGTTTGTGCTTCTTGACATAGATTAGTTGCCAATACTGTACATGTGATTCCTAGTCCAACTTTGGGGAAACTTCAACTTTGTTCCTGACAGCATTTCTTTAAATTATGCTATGTCAGGGGGCTTCTCTCAAGGCTTGAGGTCTTCATTTGCCAACCAGTGCTCAACTTTTAGGTAATGCAGGTCCTCTCTTAATAAACGTATTTGTTTATGGCTTGGATATTTGGTTTTTATATTTTGTGGCTTGGCTAATAAATTTATGCAACACACTGTGATAAATTTAGATGGTCTCAAATTTTTGCTTTCCCTATAGCTAAAATACTATTGAAATCAAAGGAAAGCTATGAATGTTCCATCTCTAGCGAATGAATGCTAAGCCAATTCTAGTCATTAAAATGTTTTTTTTTAAGAGTTTGACACTTTAGGGTAATGAAGTAAACTTTGGTTTCTTGGTGCCTCTTGTAATGGCTGAAGGGAAGAAAGAGTTGCATTAAATCTGTAAGTGTCCTTTAAGTCAGAAAGAATACTTGATCAGTACCCCCTTAAGAGTAGTCAGTCCATTTCCTGAGGCTCTCTCCTTTTCTTACTATTGTACTTAGCAAAAAATCTGGCATACACTAAGTACTCAATAAATGCTTGTTAACTAGAATGTTGGACATAACTTTCCATTATGAGATATCCCTCCCCCCAGCAAAATTCTTGATTTATCACTCATGTCCACTGGAGCAAATATTTCTCCAAGTGAACCTGAGCCTGTGCCATTTTCCCCTGGCTTAGCTTCTCTTCGCCAGAGGGCAGCCATTTGAATAGTGATCCTGAGATGGATTTTTTTGACCTTGTAAACAATCTTATGAGCTTAAGAGTTATGGAACTCCCAGTTAGTAACTACAGTACCATACGAGTTGCACCTTGCAGCTACTACAATGCTTCTTGGAAAAGATGACCACTGACAGGAAAGGGAACCCAATGGCTAAAGCAGTTATTTACTTAATTCAAAAGCTTAATACTTATACTGGAATAATCACAAAAAGCCTGCTAAAATCATGACTTATGCTAACTATTTTAGAATTACAATTATGATTATCTCAAGACTACTACTAACATTAAAATCTAGGCTCAAGGTCTTCTGGCCTGACTAGACAGAAATCTTCTGCCTTGAGAGAAATGTTTAGATAGAAAAGAGGCCAACAGAGAGGAAATGATTAGTTTGCAGTGCTATAAAGTTTAATTTTTTGGTGTTTTCTGTGTCAGCCTCTTAAAGAATATAGCAATAACTACAAATTACTATTTCCATTTAAGTCTTAGCATATACTTGGAGGTGTTCAGTTTGGGGTATTTTTTCATAAATGGAGGATATAGTGTCTAATTAGCAGAATACAATTACCATATTTTACTCACTTTTAAAGAAATGCAAAATATGAGTCAAATAGAAGCTTTATGTGATTCTACCCAGGGCTCTAGGATGAGAGAATAGACAAGTGGATAATCCCTCAAGTCTAGACCTAATATGTCCCTGTAGACCTAGGGCCAGGGACTCCTTGGGACTGACAAGGTTCACACCTCACCCAAACTGGACTGAGCAGTGACACTGGGTGTTGATCCATTCTGATCATATAAGACTTGTGAAGCACTTTCCAATGTGTTTGATACCTGAATACCTCATTGTGGCACAGAATTGACTGACTTCTCAAGGGCATATCTAATAAAATATAAGCTCTATTGCATCTTCAAAAATTGGCCTGATAAAAAATGACATATATTTTTTTTTTTCCAAGAACCAGTAGAATCAAGGCAAGAGATTCTCTTACTTAGTAGGAGGACCCATTGATAATGAATTATTGGTTCTAAAGAATTGATCCAAAATTTGTGTTCTTTTTTACTTCATTTATAAACTTCCATGAACGTGTAGATTGTCAGAATGATCAAGATTACTTCTTTTAGTTTACTTGTGTGGGTAAAAATATCCTCTACCCTCTTATATGAGGATTAGATTTTAATGTTAGCAGTAGTTTTGAGATAATAATAATTGTAATTCTAAGATAGTTAGCATAAGTCATGATTTTAGTAGGCTTTTTGTGATTATTCTAGTATAAGTATTAAGGTTTTGAATTAAGTAAATAACTGTTTTAGCCTATACTTTAGTGTCAGCCCCACCCTTCAAAGTTGCTACATCATGCATCCTCAGCAATAATTATGGTCTCGAATTTGTGATCTAGTATATGTCACTAGTCCTGACCAGGGTTTAAAGCCTGATAACACCCAACACCACCCACTCTTATTTTTGTGTCACTATTCCAGGCTCCACCATTCCCTTCTCTTTTATCAAGTGAATCTTAATTCATTGTCAAATGACTTCTTATACCAATAAGGAGTATTTCCTAGTTGCCCTAATCAATGAACATTATTTAGATGGGTATAACTATTGTATTGGATGATTTTTGTACTGGTATAAAAATTGTCTAAATTCTTAGGGTATATGGGAAGGTATCTCACAGTACTGGGCATCTTTTGGTCTTGACCAAAAGTCCAGCTTTATTCAGAGCCTGGGCCTCTCCAAATAAATCTATATCTTTATGGCTTGAAAACTTTGTTTATCATTTGCATTGCTATGGTTAGAAATTATGAAACAATTGTGCACTAATTATCATCTGTAAGTATCTAGAGGAAAGTAGGTTGCTCAGTCCCAGTCCTGGCTCTAATATTTGTCACTTGTTAAACTCTGGGAAGGTCACTTGGCTTCCCTGGAACAAAGTTACCTCATGTATAAAATGAAGGATTTAGACAAAATGGCCTTTGATATATTTTCTCACTCTAGTTCTGTGATCATAGAAGAGGGAAGTACTACAAAGAAGTTTCACTAATTTCTCTTTTTCTGGTATTTGGCTGGGTTTTACTAAGAAACTTCACTTATGTTGCCAGGAATTTCTGTTGCTGTGATTTCTTCCTCAACTTTATCTTGCCAAATTTTATTTTTCCCACTCCTTATTGGAATTTTACTTTAGATCTGTTTCTGTTTTTATGCAGCTCAATAGAATTGGAGCAACTGGTTTTCTACATGATCATGAGTAGGGAAGTATCTAATACTGAAAATTATAAGTGGGGAACAAGAGAGGATGATGCTATTTAATAAAATACATAATAAATAATCATGATAATGAGCATAATCATAATAATTTAATGTCTTTCTGGGAAATATACAGCTGTCTCTAACCCTGATAATTTAGTCTAGTGACTAGCTTATCTTTGACCTCTCTTATTCTGTTATAGTCTAGGATGTAGGTGGATCTTGGGGGATATATCATTAGCCTGAGGCTTTTATCATTCTATCTTTATAGTTTGTGAAGAGAAAATTACCAAGTCATAAATAGCTTGTGTCTTAAATATTTGTCAGCCATTTTTTGAGGTAAGAATATTCTTAGAACAAAATTTTTGCAACTTATGTCCACATTACTGTTCTGATAACAAGAAAGGCTAACTCTCTCTTCTCAATCCCTGCTTCTATGGTGGTAAAAAGTGAGAGGAGACATGCATATGTAAGATTTATTTTAGCCAAGTAGATATAATCTATTGTTGTATAATGGTAAAGAATATATTATATCTGGAATAAGGAATCTGAAGCTTGCATTTTTTTCATTTATATATAATAATTATGTGACACAGTAGATTTGTAATTATTGGCAAAACACATTACCATTCTGGGTCTCAATTTCCTTATTTGCAAAGTGATAATAATAATATTTATAATACCTACTGCATAGATTATCACAAAAAATCTTTATAAAATTTAAATACTTTGTCAATGAATTATCAGTTCTATCAAAAAAGTTGCCTGCACTTTCATTTTTTGGGGGAGGTGAAGGATGTGTGTACTCGTATGTGTGTGAATTAAATATATACAACCCCAATCCTGAAAAGATTCATCTGATAGGATGCCACAGAGTCATGTGTTTTAATTTACCAGCGTGGCAGGCAAGATTCTTGACCAGTAGAAGTCAAGGGATATAACACATAAAGACTAGAGTGAAATCCTGACCAATTAGAAAATCTTAGGGAAAAGGTTTAGAAGAAGCTTAAAATGTCAGTGTAAGAACCTCTGTCATTTTTTTTTTTGGTGAATCAGCTCCCTCTCTCTCTCCAAGCATTCTCCTTCTTTTCTAAACTTAAATCTCTAAGAAATCTAGACTTGGAACTATCATTGGGCTACATTGAGGGGACTCCAGAGGATAAAGGTGACACTAAGACTGAAGACCTCTTCTTTCTATTTACTAATAAATGATTTTAATTTTAACATAGAGTTGCCAAGATTAATTTTTAACTATAAAGCATGTTAACTTATTGCAATCTGGCCAATAGTTCCTGACATCAATAGTAAGGAACTGTATAATGTCATTTAAGGAAGATATTCTTCTTCCCACTAAATGCATGCCCACCTTATTAACTCTCCTTTGGGTGAGGCAATATAATACAGAAGGAAATAAAACAAACAAAAAATTAAACAAATAATTGAAATAAAACTATTTATCTAACATCTATAATCCAATTTTATATTATAAAAGTAGCAGAGAAAAAGATAATAGAAACATCTTCATTCCATAGCCAGAAATCATCTTGGTTTTGACATAGAACTAAGTCTATGGAACCTTTAGACTGCAGATAGAGAATGGGTTAGGAAGCAGAAATTCTGCCCCTGCAATTCAAATAGATCAAAATTCTCTGGAGACAATGAATATTAGGAAGCTATGCTGATAAGGTTTTGGGGGGGTTGCTCATGTGGAGAACTGAAAAGAAGTTCTTCACTATACTTCCTTCAATGTGGTTAAGGAAATGGGTGTATGATTCTGTTTGCAATCATTTGAGCAACTTACTTTTCAAGGTAGCCAAGCATTGTTTCAGAGGTGTGCTGTTTCAAAGTGTATCTATGATATATGCACACTGCTTCTTCATTTATTTATGTATTATAATACCTTTCATAGGATCAAAGGATGATGATGAAAGGAATCATCATCATCATCACTAACACTTAAAGATTTTCAGAGTTTGACAAATATTTATTTTATTCTCACTACAATTCAGGAAATTAGTTCCTATTATTATCCACCATCATGCAGATGAGAACCCTGAAGCAGATAGAGGTTAAGCCAGAGTTCCACAACTATAAGAATATGAGATTGGATTGTCAATCAGACCTATTTCATATCCACTATTTCACCTTACTTCTTTAAGGATAATAGATTTAGAGATGAAGGATTTGTACAGGTTGATTCCACTGTCATTTCACACATGAGAAAACTGATGCTGAGAAATATTAAGTGACTTGCCTAGGGACACTTTGCAAGTAAGTCTCTGAGCTAAGATTTGAATTTAGGTGTTCCTTTTATTAAAGGATAAGCTATTTTTTAATTTTAAAATGTGTAAGTTGAATCAGTTGCTCTAAAACAGTAGATTGATATCACTATTTCTCTTTAAAATTTACTAAGTACTTTCCTCTCAAAGACCTCCTGAGTTTGGTGTAGTTATTATAATCTCCATTTTAAAGATGAAGAATTTTCAGAAAAAAATGATGTGACTTATTCAAGTTAGTAATTACTGTTAAATCTAAAATGAAGCCCAACTCAGTCCTCTTAATTCCATGTTAGATGCTCTTTTTTTCCCACAATGTCACACTGTAAGTAAAATATAAATAAATACAGATAAGCCCACTTTAGGATGCTTAAGCTGTATAGCAGGTGTTTGTACCATCCGCCAATACCCATGTTATAAAGGAATGCCATTGCAGTTTTTTCAACCGTCTGCTTGCTTTGACATTGGAGGCATACATATTCTTACCATCTGTGTGCCTTAATACTACCTGACTGGTATGGCTGTCTATATACACTAATTCTGCTCTCAGTATCCACATTGGCCTCATGCTGTGCTGTATTCTACAATCTACTTGATACCAACTCTGTGTGTGTATGTGTGAAATGCCTGCATGTATTTTCTAAGCCCCTGCTGCCTCTGCCACAATGCGACTTTTCCTTTCTTTAGCCAAGTGCACCTGCTCCCTTGGCCTCTTATTACTGCTTCTAGTTCCTGTGCTGTGTCATCATCTCCTTTACTGCCTGTAGCGCATGCTGCAATATTTCAGGAGAAGAAGAAATATTTTTTTATTTTAAAGCTGAATAAAAGACATTTCTGGAGCCTGACATGAAACATGAGGGAAATAGTATGCCATCTGCCCTCAATGAGGAGTTAGTTGCCTCAGGGACATCACTGTATCACATAAGTATACTTTCTTAATATAAGATCAATTGCAGTGCAATCTACAAATCATTAGCCATCATTCTAGACCTTCTGTACTATTACTGCCCTCAGATCTTTAGTCCATTTTTAATCCTGTTATTTCCACTATATACATTTATGAATCTCTTCCCTAGAGAACAACCACTTGCCTTGTAAATAGGAATGTTAGAAAACATCATTTATTATCCCAGTGCCCCTGGAATGACAAAGCGAGATCCAGTCACTTTCTTGGTAAAATAGTTGTACATTTCAAATATTCTTGCTACTTAATCAGGATGCATTAAAGATGAACAAGCCATTAATACTTCACCTGAGGAACATAGGCATATATATTCAAAAAAGGCTTCTTTAGAAACCTAGACTATATACATTTCTCAAGTGTGGCTAGGTGAAATTAAAAAATATGCAGAAACAAAATCAATGCACCACGGATTTAAAAAATTATAGATGAAGGAATTTATGTTTTGGATAGTTATGATAAGAATCTTATATATGACATAAGAATTTACATATCCACATATCAGAAATTTTATGAGGTAGGACATTTTCCAAATGGACAGTCAAAGGATATGAAACAAGATTTTAAAAAGGAACTTATTCACACAGACTTCCGGTTAAGATGGCGGCTTAGAGAAAGCTAAAGTTCAGATCTCCGGAAAACCCTTCCCAACCGATCTCAAAATATAAGCTCCTAAGGCGCCGAAATTCAAAACGATCAATAGCACAGACCCTGGGAACCCTCCTCCTGGACCTGGACCCTGTTCAAAAGGTATGGCTCCCCTCAAAAGCCAGAACCCGAGATCACTCGGACCTCAGGGGTAGGAGCGCAGAGACCAAGGCTCCCGGAAGCCGCAGCCCCGCAGGGCTCAGAGAGCAGGGTCCTCGGAACAACAACCCTCAGGGCCTTCTACCCGAGTCCCAGTGAAAGTTACTGCCTGGGGATTCCGCTGCAGAGAGCTGGTTGAAACAACAGCAACCCTCAGGGCGGGCAAGACAGCCTCACAGGCTGGATCCTGCTATCCAAGTCTCAGTGAAAGTCCTTGCCCTCGGAGCTTGGGAAAGCTGCAGCCCATCCCCCCCGAAGGCCTACGAAACAGCCTCATGGCCAGCGATTCTGAAGGCAACTTCCAGAAAGCGAGCCGGGGGGAGAGTGTGGCCTCTCGTGGTCAGACCCTTCCATTCCAGTTCCAGTGAGGCATATTCAGTTTAACCCAGGGAAAGCTCATAGAACCAACATCTGCCCAGGACTAAAGCCTCTGATCACCAGACAGAGATAAGAAAAGCTAATCCTCCACATTCAGAGATGACAAACTCCACAGAAGCACAGAAGCCCCAAAATACCAAGAAAAATAAGAAGAAAGGGGCGACTTTGGACACATTCTATGGAGTCAAAATACAAAATACAGAGCAGATAGAAGAAGATATACAAGAAAATTCTCCAAAATCTTCCAAAGGAAATAGAAACTCTCCACAAACCCATGAAGAATTTGAATCAGAAATGACCAAAAAGATGGAAGCCCTCTGGGAGGAAAAGTGGGAAATAATGCAAAAGAAATTCATGCATCTACAAAACCAGTTTGACCAAACTGTAAAAGAAAACCAAGCTTTAAAGCAAGAACTAATAAAGCAAAGCCAAAACACCAAGAAATTAGAAGAGAACATAAAATATCTCACCGACAAGGTGATAGATCTGGAAAATAGAGGGAGAAGAGAAAATTTAAGAATAATTGGACTCCCAGAAAAGCCAGAAATAAACACCAAACTGGACATGGTGATACAAGATATGATCAAAGAAAATTGCCCAGAGATTCTAGAACAAGGGGGCAATACAGCCACTGACAGAGCTCACAGAACACCTTCTACACTAAACCCCCAAAAGACAACTCCCAGGAATGTAATTGCCAAATTCCAAAGCTATCAAACAAAAGAAAAATCCTACAGGAAGCCAGAAAAAGACAATTTAGATATAAAGGAATACCAATCAGGGGCACACAAGAACTTGCAAGTTCTACTCTGAATGATCGTAAGGCATGGAACATGATCTTCAGAAAGGCAAGAGAGCTGGGTCTCCAACCAAGAATCAGCTACCCAGCAAAACTGACTATATACATCCAAGGGAAAGTATGGGCATTCAACAAAATAGAAGACTTCCAAATTTTTCAAAGAAAAGACCAGAGCTCTGTGGAAAGTTTGATACCGAAAATCAAAGAGCAAGGAATACCTGAAAAGGTAAATATTAAGGAAAGGGGAAAAATGTTATCTTCTTCTTTTACTCAAACTCTCTTCTATAAGGACTACATTTATATCAATCTATGTATACTAACATGTGGGGAAAATGTAATGTATAAATAGGGGGTAAAGAAAGACCAAATAGAATAATGGTTCTCACACAAAGAATCACATGGGAAGGGGAGGGGAAGAAAACTCCTATAAGAAGGAGAGGAAGAGGGGTGGGGTTTACTTAAACCTCAATCTCAGGGAAATCAACTCTGAGAGGGAAAAACATCCAGATCCATTGGGATCTTGAATTCTATCTTACCCAACAAGGGTAAGGAGAAGGGAAAACCAAGGGGGGGAGGGGGAGAGGGAGAACAAAAAGGGAGGGAAAGAGAGGGGGGAGGGGGAGGGAAGAAAAAGGGAGGGACTAAAAAGGGAAACATCAAGGGAGGGGACAAGGGGGACTGATTCAAAGTAAATAACTGGACTAAAAGGAAGAGCCGAAGAAGAAAAGGTTAGAATTAGGGAAGGCAATCAAAATGCCAGGGAGTCCACAAATGACAATCATAACTTTGAACGTGAATGGGATGAACTCACCCATAAAATGTAGACGAATAGCAGAATGGATTAGAATCCAAAACCCTACCATATGTTGTCTTCAAGAAACACACATGAGGCGGGTTGACACCCACAAGGTCAGAATTAAAGGATGGAGTAAGACCTTCTGGGCCTCAACTGATAGAAAGAAGGCAGGAGTAGTAATCATGATATCTGATAAAGCCAATGCAAAAATAGACCTGATCAAAAGGGATAGGGAAGGTAATTATATTTTGTTAAAAGGGACTCTAGACAATGAGGAAATATCATTAATCAACATGTATGCACCAAATAATATAGCACCCAAATTTCTAATGGAGAAACTAGGAGAATTGAAGGAAGAAATAGACAATAAAACCATACTAGTGGGAGACTTAAACCAACCATTATCAAATTTAGATAAATCAAATCAAAAAATAAATAAGAAAGAGGTAAAAGAAGTGAATGAAATCTTAGAAAAATTAGAATTAATAGACATATGGAGAAAAATAAATAGGGATAAAAAGGAATACACCTTCTTCTCAGCACCACATGGCACATTCACAAAAATTGACCATACATTAGGTCACAGAAACATAGCACACAAATGCAAAAAAGCAGAAATAATGAATGCAGCCTTCTCAGATCACAAGGCAATAAAAATAATGATTAGTAATGGTACATGGAAAACCAAATCTAAAACCAATTGGAAATTAAACAATATGATACTCCAAAACCGTTTAGCTAAAGAAGAAATCATAGAAACAATTAATAATTTCATCAAGGAAAATGACAATGGCGAAACATCCTTTCAAACCTTTTGGGATGCAGCCAAAGCGGTAATCAGAGGCAAATTCATATCCCTGAAAGCTCATATTAACAAACAAGGGAGAGCAGAGATCAATCAATTGGAAATGCAATTGAAAAAACTCGAAAGCGATCAAATTAAAAACCCCCAGCAGAAAACCAAATTAGAAATCCTAAAAATTAAGGGAGAAATTAATAAAATCGAAAGTGATAGAACTATTGATTTAATAAATAAGACAAGAAGCTGGTACTTTGAAAAAACAAACAAAATAGACAAAGTACTGGTCAATCTAATTTAAAAAAGGAAGGAAGAAAAGCAAATTCACAGCATTAAAGATGAAAAGGGGGACAGCACCTCCAATGAGGAGGAAATTAAGGCAATCATTAGAAATTACTTTGCCCAATTGTATGGCAATAAATACACCAATTTAGGAGAAATGGATGAATATATACAAAAATACAAACTGCCTAGACTAACAGAAGAGGAAATAGAATTCTTAAATAATCCCATATCAGAAATTGAAATCCATCAAGCCATCAAAGAACTTCCTAAGAAAAAATCCCCAGGGCCTGATGGATTCACCTGTGAATTCTATCAAACATTCAGAGAACAGTTAACCCCAATACTATACAAACTATTTGACATAATAAGCAAAGAGGGAGTTCTACCAAACTCCTTTTACGACACAAACATGGTACTGATTCCAAAACCAGGCAGGTCAAAAACAGAGAAAGAAAACTATAGACCAATCTCCCTAATGAATATAGATGCAAAAATTTTAAATAGGATACTAGCAAAAAGACTCCAGCAAGTGATCAGAAGGATCATTCACCATGATCAAGTAGGATTCATACCAGGGATGCAGGGCTGGTTCAACATTAGGAAAACCATCCACATAATTGACCACATCAACAAGCAAACTAGCAAGAACCACATGATTATCTCAATAGATGCAGAAAAAGCCTTTGATAAAATACAACACCCATTCCTATTAAAAACACTAGAAAGCATAGGAATAGAAGGGTCATTCCTAAAAATAATAAACAGTATATATCTAAAACCAACAGCTAATATCATCTGCAATGGGGATAAACTAGATGCATTCCCAATAAGATCAGGAGTGAAACAAGGATGCCCATTATCACCTCTACTATTTGACATTGTACTAGAAACACTAGCAGTAGCAATTAGAGAAGATAAAGAAATTGAAGGCATCAGAATAGGCAAGGAGGAGACCAAATTATCACTCTTTGCGGATGACATGATGGTCTACTTAAAGAATCCTAGAGATTCAACCAAAAAGCTAATTGAAATAATCAACAACTTTAGCAAAGTTGCAGGATACAAAATAAACCCACATAAATCATCAGCTTTTCTATATATCTCCAACACAGCTCAGCAGCAAGAACTAGAAAGAGAAATCCCATTCAAAATCACCTTAGACAAAATAAAATACCTAGGAATCTATCTCCCAAGACAAACACAGGAACTATATGAACACAACTACAAAACACTCGCCACACAACTAAAACTAGACTTGAACAATTGGAAAAACATTAACTGCTCATGGATAGGACGAGCCAATATAATAAAAATGACCATCCTACCCAAACTTATTTATCTATTTAGTGCCATACCCATTGAACTACCAAAATACTTCTTCACTGATTTAGAAAAAACCATAACAAAGTTCATTTGGAAGAACAAAAGATCAAGGATATCCAGGGAAATAATGAAAAAAAACACATATGATGGGAGCCTTGCAGTCCCAGACCTCAAACTATATTACAAAGCAGCAGTCATCAAAACAATTTGGTACTGGCTAAGAAACAGAAAGGAAGATCAGTGGAATAGACTGGGGGAAAGCGACCTCAGCAAGACAGTATACGATAAACCCAAAGATCCCAGCTTTTGGGACAAAAATCCACTATTCGATAAAAACTGCTGGGAAAATTGGAAGACAGTGTGGGAGAGACTAGGAATAGATCAACACCTCACACCCTACACCAAGATAAATTCAAAATGGGTGAGTGACTTAAACATAAAGAAGGAAACCATAAGTAAATTGGGTAAACACAGAATAGTATACATGTCAGACCTTTGGGAGGGGAAAGGCTTTAAAACCAAGCAAGATATAGAAAGAATCACAAAATGTAAAATAAATAATTTTGACTACATCAAACTAAAAAGCTTTTGTACAAACAAAACCAATATAACTAAAATCAGAAGGGAAACAACAAATTGGGAAAAAATCTTCATAGAAACCTCTGACAAAGGTTTAATTACTCATATTTATAATGAGCTAAATCAATTGTACAAAAAATCAAGCCATTCTCCAATTGATAAATGGGCAAGGGAAATGGATAGGCAGTTCTCAGATAAAGAAATCAAAACTATTAACAAGCACATGAAGAAGTGTTCTACATCTCTTATAATCAGAGAGATGCAAATCAAAACAACTCTGAGGTATCACCTCACACCTAGCAGATTGGCTAACATAACAGCAAAGGAAAGTAATGAATGCTGGAGGGGATGTGGCAAAGTAGGGACATTAATTCATTGCTGGTGGAGCTGTGAACTGATCCAACCATTCTGGAGGGCAATTTGGAACTATGCCCAAAGGGCGACAAAAGAATATCTACCCTTTGACCCAGCCATAGCACTGCTGGGTCTGTACCCCAAAGAGATAATGGACACAAAGACTTGTACAAAAATATTCATAGCTGCGCTCTTTGTGGTGGCCCAAAACTGGAAAACGAGGGGATGCCCATCAATTGGGGAATGGCTGAACAAACTGTGGTATATGTTGGTGATGGAATACTATTGTGCTCAAAGGAATAATAAAGTGGAGAAGTTCCATGGAGACTGGAACAACCTCCAGGAAGTGATGCAGAGCGAGAGGAGCAGAACCAGGAGAACATTGTACACAGAGACTAATACACTGTGGTATAATCGAACGTAATGGACTTCTACATTAGGGGCGGTGTAATGTCCCTGAACAACTTTCAGGGATCCAGGAGAAAAAAAAACACCATTCATAAGCAAAGGATAAACTATGGGAGTGGAAACACCGAGAAAAAGCAACTGCCTGAATACAGAGCTTGAGGGGACATGACAGAGGATAGACTTTAAATGAACACTCTAATGCAAATACTATCAACAAAGCAATGGGTTCTAATCAAGAAAACATCTAATGCCCAGTGGACTTACGCGTCGGCTATGGGGGGTGGGGGGAGGAAAAGAAAATGATCTATGTCTTTAACGAATAATGCTTGGAAATGATCAAATAAAATATATTAAAAAAAAAACAGAGAAAGAAAACTATAGGCCAATCTCCCTAATGAATATAGATGCATAAATCTTAAATAGGATACTAGCAAAAAGACTCCAGCAAGTGATCAGAAGGATCATTCACCATGATCAAGTAGGATTCATACCAGGGATGCAGGGCTGGTACAACATTAGGAAAACCATCCACATAATTGACCACATCAACAAGCAAACTAGCAAGAACCACATGATTATCTCAATAGATGCAGAAAAAGCCTTTGATAAAATACAACACCCATTCCTATTAAAAACACTAGAAAGCATAGGAATAGAAGGGTCATTCCTAAAAATAATAAACAGTATATATCTAAAACCAACAGCTAATATCATCTGCAATGGGGATAAACTAGATGCATTCCCAATAAGATCAGGAGTGAAACAAGGATGCCCATTATCACCTCTACTGTTTGACATTGTACTAGAAACACTAGCAGTAGCAATTAGAGAAGATAAAGGAATTGAAGGCATCAAAATAGGCAAGGAGGAGACCAAGTTATCACTCTTTGCGGATGACATGATGGTCTACTTAAAGAATCCTAGAGATTCAACCAAAAAGCTAATTGAAATAATCAACAACTTTAGCAAAGTTGCAGGATACAAAATAAACCCACATAAATCATCAGCTTTTCTATATATCTCCAACACAGCTCAGCAGCAAGAACTAGAAAGAGAAATCCCATTCAAAATCACCTTAGACAAAATAAAATACCTAGGAATCTATCTCCCAAGACAAACACAGGAACTATATGAACACAACTACAAAACACTCGCCACACAACTAAAACTAGACCTGAACAAATGGAAAAACATTAACTGCTCATGGATAGGACGAGCCAATATAATAAAAATGACCATCCTACCCAAACTTATTTATCTATTTAGTGCCATACCCATTGAACTACTAAAATACTTCTTCACTGATTTAGAAAAAACCATAACAAAGTTCATTTGGAAGAACAAAAGATCAAGGATATCCAGGGAAATAATGAAAAAAAACACATATGATGGGGGCCTTGCAGTCCCTGACCTAAAACTATATTACAAAGCAGCAGTCATCAAAACAATTTGGTACTGGCTAAGAAACAGAAAGGAAGATCAGTGGAATAGACTGGGGGAAAGCGACCTCAGCAAGACAGTATACGATAAACCCAAAGATCCCAGCTTTTGGGACAAAAATCCACTATTCGATAAAAACTGCTGGGAAAATTGGAAGACAGTGTGGGAGAGACTAGGAATAGATCAACACCTCACACCCTACACCAAGATAAATTCAAAATGGGTGAGTGAATTAAATATAAAGAAGGAAACCATAAGTAAATTGGGTAAACACAGAATAGTATACATGTCAGACCTTTGGGAGGGGAAACACTTTAAAACCAAGCAAGATATAGAAAGAATCACAAAATGTAAAATAAATAATTTTGACTACATCAAACTAAAAAGCTTTTGTACAAACAAAACCAATATAACTAAAATCAGAAGGGAAACAACAAATTGGGAAAAAATCTTCATAGAAACCTCTGACAAAGGTTTAATTACTCATATTTATAATGAGCTAAATCAATTGTACAAAAAATCAAGCCATTCTCCAATTGATAAATGGGCAAGGGAAATGGATAGGCAGTTCTCAGATAAAGAAATCAAAACTATCAACAAGCACATGAAGAAGTGTTCTACATCTCTTATAATCAGAGAGATGCAAATCAAAACAACTCTGAGGTATCACCTCACACCTAGCAAATTGGCTAACATTACAGCAAAGTAAAGTAATGAATGCTGGAGGGGATGTGGCAAAGTAGGGACATTAATTCATTGCTGGTGGAGTTGTGAACTGATCCAACCATTCTGGAGGGCAATTTGGAACTATGCCCAAAGGGCGACAAAAGAATATCTACCCTTTGACCCAGCCATAGCACTGCTGGGTCTGTACCCCAAAGAGATAATGGACACAAAGACTTGTACAAAAATATTCATAGCTGCGCTCTTTGTGGTGGCCCAAAACTGGAAAACGAGGGGAATGGCTGAACAAACTGTGGTATATGTTGGTGATGGAGTACTATTGTGCTAAAAGGAATAATAAAGTGGAGAAGTTCCATGGAGACTGGAACAACCTCCAGGAAGTGATGCAGAGCGAGAGGAGCAGAACCAGGAGAACATTGTACACAGAGACTAATACACTGTGGTATAATCGAACGTAATGGACTTCTCCATTAGTGGTGGTGTAATGTCCCTGAACAACTTGCAGGGATCCAGGAGAAAAAAACACCATTCATAAGCAAAGGATAAACTATGGGAGTGGAAACACCGAGAAAAAGCAACTGCCTGAATACAGAGGTTGAGGGGACATGACAGAGGATAGACTCTAAATGAACACTCTAATGCAAATACTATCAACAAAGCAATGGGTTCAAATCAAGAAAACATCTAATGCCCAGAGGACTTACGCATCGACTATGGGGGGGTGGGGGGGAGGAAAAGAAAATGATCTATGTCTTTAACGAATAATGCTTGGAAATGATCAAATAAAATATATTAAAAAAAAAGGAACTTATTTACTTAATGAAACATTATTCAAAATCACTAATAATAAATGCAATGCAAACATAATCATGTCTAAAATTTCTTTTTCCATGGAGGAAATTAGCAAGGATGATAAAAGATGGAAAAGCCAATCAGGGGTTATAGAAAAATTAACAGATTTTTAAGATAGAAATTGACACAGTTATTCTAGAAAGTAATTTAGAATTATGCTAAGAAAGAGACTAAAAATCTCATACTCTGGTTCAGAGATCTTCCTGCTAGTCATTAAACTATAATGAGGCCAAAGCATAAAGAAACATTCAGTCCATATATAGAAAAATATTTATAGAACTATTTGTGTGTGTGTGTGTGTGACAAAGAACAGGACACAAAATAATTGTACCTCTAATAAAGAATGAATAAGCAAATAATTGGTAAATAAGTGTGATAGAATATTGCTGCCTTGGAAGCAATACAGAGAGCAAGATGAGTTCAGCATTATCCAAAATGACTATCAAAAAAGAAATGGAAAGATCATGAAACTCAAAACTGAGTAGTATTCATTTGTAATGGCCAAACTTATTCTCAAAGAACAGAAAAGAAAATGTATTCCCTTGTATATATTACTAGACGTGATTGAGTTGTAAGTTGGTTTTAGTGATTTACTTTTTGGTCTCTCTTTTTTATTCTTTAATATAAAACATATGCTCCCTAAAAAGGGCATTAAGGCGTGATATAGTCAGAAATGAAAGTGACCCCCAAATATCTTTACATCATTTTTACCTAATATTTTCTTTTCCCTGATTCCCCAAAAGACAGTAGCTGCCAGCCCCTCCTTTATATTGTCTTCTCACAGCTGGGGCATAGCCTGTAGGCATACTCAGCTTTCATAAAGAATCCCAAGGTTCTTCATTTCCCTCTGGGATACAGTAGATGAAACCCAGCCCCTACCTTGCCCATAACTAGGCACACCCTTAACAAATGAATTCCACTATAGTCTGAATTCTCCTGACCTCTTCAAAGATGTCTTTGCTATGTGAGAAAATGTGAGTCTTTTGCAGATAAACACAACTCCAATTTATATTAAAACTTGTAAATTACATTTTAAAAGTTATATAAGAACAAAATATATCAATAAACATTAAAATTGCAAGAGACTTCTTTGAGACTGTATGAAAGAGGTTTTCAGGTAACATCTAGAAGCTATTAAAGTGTCAAAGGAAGACACATGTCACCATTTCAGAACTGTTGAAAATAGGAACCATGTAGAATCCTCAAATAAATCTTGTTATGTATAATACTCACTGACTATTAGTTCTACTCTGTTAATGGTTTCAGTGTTTTAAAAAAATAACATTTAAAAAATTCTTAATCATGATTGGGTCTCAACTCACTAGTTAAAGCTTAATTAATTTGATATTATATGCAAATATTTTAAAACATAACTGGAAACTACATTTCCTATTACCTGAATGTTTTGTTTAATTTGCAAGTTATATACATTTGGAGGAGGTACCAAAGTGCCTTTATATTTTTGTTGGTTCTTCTATGATTATAACTCAGAAATTAGTATAGCTGCCTACTATTTCAACTATGTGTATAATCCATCCCATTTATTCCAATCTAATTCCCATCGATGTTATTGTCCAGAAACATAATTTTTGTAAATGAAACAAAATATAAAAGTACATACATGAAACACTTTTCATAGCTTAGTATGAAGAGTAATTGGTGTCACCAGGGTATGACTCTTGCTACTTTGTATTCTTACATAACTCTAAAATAACAGCTTTTGCTTGAGTGATGAGGAGCACAGAATGGGATCAACTGTTGAGGAATTCTATAGAATTTAATGAATAACCATTGACTACATGAAGATTCTTTGCTTAGTGCCTGTGACAGGACCAATATTTACCAAAGTATTGTTTTATTTTTTTCCTTAGCCTCTTTCCCTCTTATACAGGTTTTGGGTTAATCGAGAATTTATAACTGACAAAACTAGAACTTGATTGGAGTTGGGTGGGGCAAAACTCAAGCTGTTCCTCCCTTGATTCTTACCTCATTCCTCTGCAGGCTACAATCCAGACTTTCTACAGTGTTTTAGAAACCTCTTCATTTTGAAAGCTTATTCTGGCACTTGAATTCAAAGACAGGAAGTTACTTCTTTCCCTGAAGTATCTCCCTCTGATTGAATGACTCCAACCTGAACTTCATTTAAGAAGATTGCACAGGCCATCTACATATTCTTTCCCTTGCAGACTGCACACTAGATTTTTCACTACTTCACCCTTACAGTTCCTACTTTAATTCAGTTCCCACTTTTTTCAGCTTCCCTTTATGTGTTAACTACTACCACTTACTTCCCCCTTTTCCCCAACACACACACACACACACACACACACACACACACACACACATCCTCTAATGTAAGTTCCTTGAGGTTAAGGACTTGACTTTCTTCTGGAATTTGTGTTCTCAGTACTTAGGATTTTGCCTGAAAAAAAAATGGTAGCATTTCAATTTTTGATGAATGACTTGATATAGCTTCCTGGAAGCCTTTGACTCTGATGATATCACTTCCTAGTCACCTAGGGGCAAAAAAAATCCCTTCCACATGGACCCCAACAGTTTTATTAGATTTGATGTATGACCAAAAACCATGAGACTCACCATATCCTGCCCTGCTAACTAGAGTTATTTCAGTTTGGGGAGGAGTTGGGATGAAGGACAACTACCAGACCTAAGCATTACTCTGTATCATGGCTCTATTAATGTTAAGTAAATTTCTTTTGATTAACTACCCAATATTTAATGAGTGCTTCATTTCATCCCAATATTAAATGTGAAATAAAAAGTTTTTGGCATCAAGGGATATAACTTTTAATGTAGTCAGTAATTGAGACTACATGGACTTCTGTTTCAGATCATCAGTAAGTTGGAAAAGAGATGAGGCCAAATTTGAAGGGTGGAGTCATGGAGGGCTAGATCCCTTAAATCCCTCTGATGGTGAATGGTGAACCCTCCCAAAGGGGCAGAAAGTAGATTAACGCTCAGTGGAAGTTAGAAGCTGCAAGAAAGGGAAACGAAAGAGCTAAATCTAGTATTCTATGGTTGTTGATGGCTGTCCCTGTAGAAGTTGGATTGCTAGCTTAAAAATGAAAATGACATGTTCCAGTGCATTAAATAACCAAAGACAGAGGTTTCAGCTTTTTGTTTTGCTTTTTGTTTTTTTAAAGCACTATTCAAATTATTCCAAGAGTAAGGAGGTCACAGCACAATTAAAGTGATTTCTCCGAATAAGATTAGGGTCCCATTATGTCAATTCTAAGCACCCAAAAAAGGGTGTTTTTTATTTAGTTTTTAAACATTCTGAGTCTTGAGAATTTGAGAGTGAAAGTGAGGAAAGTGAGACTTGGGAACTCCCACCTAAGGGGAAAAATCTATTTTTATTTTTTAAAAAGCTCAGATATTTATATATTTTTTCTTTATATGCCCCCCTTTTAAAAAATCTTGATGATAAACTATTTCAACTTTACATTGTGGTCTTTTCTTGAATCCCAATCTTTTATTATGCCAGCTCAAAACTAAGTCTTGAATTATTTCAATTTTTCATTGCCTTTGATTCTTCACACATGCTTCTAAGCAAATAGGGAGAAAATCATACCACCATTCTCCCTGGATCCACTACAAATTTATATTACACAAACTTGACTGGGCCCTCACTGGGACTAGAAGATCCTGTTTTAAATCCCTTTTCAGCTCGCTATC
Source organism: Monodelphis domestica (assembly GCF_027887165.1). Lineage (NCBI taxonomy): Eukaryota > Metazoa > Chordata > Mammalia > Didelphimorphia > Didelphidae > Monodelphis > Monodelphis domestica. The sequence continues at coordinate 361,984,098 of NC_077229.1, forward strand.
CCATTCCCCAAAGCAGCTCTTCCAAACATTTTTATCCCTTCTCAAACATTTCATGGTCCTCCTTCCCCAACTAAGCTTAAAATCTTGCCTCGTATTTTATAGAAAATACTGAGAACATTCTCTATGAACTCCTCTCTTCTTCATCTCCTCTCACTCAAGTGCCTTTTGCTACTCTCTCCTTCATCATTGTCTCAAATGATTGCTCCTTACCAAGACTAACCCCTCTATTTAACAACAAATCCATTCTAGCAAAATTTCAGGATATAAGGAAAAAACCCACACAAATCATCTGCATTTCTCTATATTTAAAAAAAAAATCAGCAGCAAGAGTTAAAAATAGAAACTCCATTTGAAATCATTCTAGACAATATAAAATATTTAGGAATCTATCTAAAAAGACAAACACAGATATTATGTGAACACAACTACAAAACATTTTTCACACAGTTAAAACTATATCTAAATCACTATATTGTTCATGGGTAGGATGAGCTAACATAATAAAAATGAAAATCCTACAATGCAGTCCCCTCTGGTGAGAGTAGGCTCCAATAAAATCAAGCCATGGTCTAGTCAGAATTACTCCTCACATGAGGCCCCCAAACCCCTCCCTGATGTACTTGGTAAATAGCTATTCTAGACAAACTCACTGAAGCCTGAGAATCTGGACTAGATGGTTACATTTTTACCTGTGATTTTTACCCTATAGAAAACTCTGCTTTGAGCCACTGAGGTCATCTTAATCCATTATCTCCATCTTGTAAATTATTATTAACCACTGTCCCTGCAAAAGGCTTACCTAAACCCCCAGGCAACATCTTTTTCCCTATAAAGTGTAAGGGTTAAATTATTAATTTTGACAAAATAATAGAAAAGCTTTTAATAATTTAAGTTTTAATGAGAATATAGTAAAGTTGTAAATTAATATTATCCCTTTAAACCAGAGAAAAGAAAACTCCTAGGAACATTTAACAATTAAAATTTTAGTTTTATTAAAATAGAGATAGAAAAAGAATAAAGTAAAATGAATATAATACAGGAGGGAAATATAGGAAAGAGGTAGAAAAATAAATTTCCTAATACCTAATTAGCTATCATAACTATTGATAACTGCTGATAAATACTATCTAAAACTACCTATATTTACCTATAACTGCCTATAACTACTGCTAATAACAACCACCCCACAAAGTTCCAATCCAGTCCATACAATCACAAACCAACCCAATCAGTGTTTAATCCAAATACAATTACGTCTGTCAATGAAGACCAGCTACTTTCCAAAAAGTTCAAGGAAGGAGAAAAAAAACGCCCAAACCAAAACCCAAAGTCCCAAAAGGCAAAAAGCACTCTAAAGGCTAAAGCCTCAGTAAGATGAGTAAAAGTAAAAGTAAAAGGCTAGAGCCTCAGTAAGCTCAGACCCACCTTTATATACCAGCAACTAACTGCCAACTGCCAACTAATCACCAGCCCACACCACCAGCAACCAAACCCAATGACCAACTCCTGCCTAGCAGCCAACTTCCCACAACTGTCAGTCCTAACTTTAAGCAACTGATAGCCCACAACTGTCAGCAACTGACAGCCCTAACCAAATGAAGCTGGAGTCCTTTTCTCCCCATACTCTACTTCGCTTCCTATCTCTAGCATTTCTCCTTCATTTTGCTATGTTTTTTACTTCCTGTTACTATGAGCTGGTTAATCCCTATACATCTCTGTGGTAAGAGGACCTCCAGGTCCCCAATTAAATTAAAAAAATTAAAGAATTCCTTTTTTACAAAAGTGTGTACCCCAACTCATTAAACTTTGTCACTGCTCTAAGCGAGTTATCTGCATGATACTTGGATGGTATCTACCCTCCCATAATCCCAGGTCAATCTTTTTTGCCCTGGTAACCTACCCACAACCTGTGTAATTAGAGCTAGACCCAGTACTACCCAAATTAATTGATTTATTCAGTGCTATACATATCAAACCACTGAAAAATTTTTTTTATAAAATTAGAAAAAAAATAACAAAGTTTATCTGGAAAAACAAAATATTAAGATTATCAAGAGAAATAATTTTAGTTTTTATTGTAAATTATTAATTTAGACTATTTAGAACATTATTCCTTGTTTACAAGAATGATATTCTTTCCAACCCTTTCCATACCTAATGCACAATTTCACTGGGTATTACATGAGTCTTTAATCAAAACCTATTTCCATGATGTTGGTGTTTACATTAGGATGTTCTTTTAGAGTCTACATCCCCAACCATATCTCCTCGTCCCACGTATTCAAGCAATTGTTTTACTTCTGCATTTCTGCTCCCTCCTCTTTTCCTCTGAATATGGATAGTATTTTTTCTCACAGATCCCTTCAAGTTGTTCAGGATCACTGCATTGCCACTAATGGTGAAGTCCATTACATTCGATTGTACCACAGTATATCACTTTCTGTGTACAATGTTCTCCTCTTTCTGCTCTCACTCTGCAATCAATTCCTGGAGGTCATTCTAGTTAACGTGAAATTCCGCTAGCTTATTATTCCTTTGAGCAAAATACTATTCTATCAACAACATATACCACAATTTGTTCAGCCATTCCCCAATTGATGGGCATTCCCTCGTTTTCCAGTTTTTGGCCACCACAAAGAGTGCAGATATGAATATTTTTGTACAAGTCTTTGTGTCCATTATCTCTTTGGGGTACAGACCCAGCAGTGCTATGGCTGGATCAAAGGGTAGATATTCTTTTGTTGCCCTTTGGGCATAGTTCCAAATTGCCCTCCAGAATGGTTGGATCAGTTCACAACTCCACCAGCAATGAATCAATGTCCCTACTTTGCCACATCCCCTTCAGTATTCATTACTTTCCTTTGCTGTCATGTTAGCCAATCTTCTAGTTGTGAGGTGATACCTCAGTGTTGTTTTGAGGTGCATCTCTATGATCATAAGAGATTTAGAACAATTTTTCATGTGCTTATTAATAGTTTAGATTTCTTTAATTGAAAATTAACTATTCATGTCCCTTGCCCATTTCTCACTTGGAGAATGCCTTGATTTTTTGTACAATTGGTTTAGCTAATTATAAATTTGAGTAATTAGTCTTCTGTCAGAGGTATTTGTTATGAAGATTGTTTCCCAATTTGTTGCTTCCCTTCTAATTTTGGTTGCATTGGTTTTGTTTATACAGAAAGGTTTTTAATTTGATGTAAATAAAATTATTGAATTTACATTTTCTGCTATTTTCTAGCTCTTGCTTTGTTTTAGTCTTTCCTTTCCCAATGATCTGACAAGTATACTATTCTGTGTGCACCTTATTTGCTTATAGTTTTCTTCTTTATATTCAAATCATTCATCCATTCTGAGTTTACCTTGGTGTAGGGTGTGAGATGTTGATCCAAACTTAATCTCTCCTAAAAAGTCTTCCAATTTTCCTAGCAGTTTTTATCAAATACTGAATTTCTGTCCCAAAAGCTAGTATCTTTGGGCTTATCATAGACTGTGTTGCTGAGGTCAATTACCCCAAGTCTATTCCACTAATCCTCCTTTCTGCCTCTTGGCCAGTACCAAATTGTTTTAATGACCACTGCTTTATAGTGCAGTTTGAGATCTGGGACTGCAAGGCCACATTCATTTGTATTTTTTTTTCATTATTTCCCTGGATATACTTGATCTTTTGTTCTTCCAAATGAACTTTGTTGTGGTTTTTTCTAATTCAGTAAAAAAAAAATTTATGGAAGTTCAATGGGTATGGCACTAAATGGATAGATAAGTTTGTGTAGGATGTTCATTTTTATTATATTGGCTTGTCCTACTGATAAGCAGTTAATGGTTTTCCAATTGTTCAAGTCTAGTTTTGGTTGTGTAGAGAGTGTTTAGTAGTTGTGTTCATATAGTTCCTGTGTTTGTCTCAAGAGATAGATTCCTAAGTGTTTTATTTTCTTTATGGTGATTTTGAATGGGATTTCTCTTTGTAATTCTTGCTGCTGGGATGTGTTGGAAATATATAGAAAGGCTAATGACTTAATGCAGGTTTAATTTGTATCCTGTAACTTTGCTAAAGTTGTTGATTATTTTGACTATCTTTTTTCTTGATTCTCTAGGATTCTTTAAGGAGACCATTATATCATCCACAAATATTGATAACTTGGTCTCCTCATTGTCTATTTTAATGCCTTCAATTTCTTTTTCTTCTCTAATTGCTACTGCTAGTGTTTCTAGTACAATGTCAAATAATAGAGGTGATAATGAGCATCCTTGTTTCACTCCTGGTCTTATTGGGAATGCATCTAGTTTATCCCCATTGCAGATGATGTTAGCTGATGGTTTTAAATATATATACTGTTTTCTTTATTTTTGGGAAAGACCCTTCTATTCCTATGCTTTCTAATGTTTTTAATAGTAATCAGTGTTGTATTTTATCAAAGGATTTTTCTGCATCTATTGAGATAATCATGTGATTTTTGTTGGTTTGCTTGTTGATATGGTCAATTATGTGGATGGTTTTCCTAATATTGAACCAGCCCTGCATTCCTGGTATAAATAGTACTTGATCATAGTGAACGACCCTCCTGATCACTTGCTGGAGTCTTTTTGCTAGTATCCTGTTTAAGATTTTTGCATCTATGTTCATTAGGGAGAGTGGCCTGTAGTTTTCTTTCTCCGTTTTTGACCTGCCTGGCTTTGGAATCAGTACCATGTTTGTGTCATAAAAGGAATTTGGTAGAACTCCCTCTTTGCTTATTATGACAAATAGTTTGTATAGTATTGGGATTAGCTGTTCTTTGAATGTTTGATAGCATTCACTTGTGAATTCATCAGGCACTGGAGATTTTTTCTTAGAGAGTTCTTTGATGGCCTGTTGGATTTATTTTTCTGATATGGGATTATTTAAGAATTCTATTTCTTCTTCTGTTAGTGTAGGCAATTTATATTTTGTAAATATTCATCCATATCACTTAGATTGGCATTTTTCTTGCCATATAATTGGACAAAGAAGTTTTTAATGATTGCCTTAATTTCCTCTTCTTTGGAAATAAGGTCCCCCTTTTTATCTATGATACTGTTAATTTGCTTTTCTTCTTTCCTTTTTTTTAAATTAGATTGACCAGTAATTTGTCTATTTTGTTTGTTTTTTTCAAAGTACCAGGTCTATACTTATTTATTAGTTCAATAGTTCTATCACTTTCAATTTTATTAATTTCTCCCTTAATTTTTAGGATTTCTACTTTGGTTTTCTTCTGGGGGTTTTTAATTTTTTCTCCTTCAAGTTTTTGATATGCATGTCCAAATAATTGATCTCTGTCCTCCCTAATTTGTTTATATATGCACTTAGGGATATGAATTTTCCTCTGAGTACTGCTTTGGCTGTATCCCATGAGGTTGGAAGGGATGTCTCACCATTGTCATTTTCTTCAATGAAATTATTGTTTCTATAATTTGTTCTCTAACTGATATTGGAGTATCATATTATTTAATTTCCAATTTATTTTTGATTTTGCTCTCCATGTACCCTTACTGATCACTATTTTTATTGCTTTTTAATCTGAAAAGTTTGCATTTATTATTTCTGCTTTTCTGCATTTGTATGCCATGTTTTATGACCTAGTGTATGGTTGATTTTCGTGAATATACCATATGGTGCTGAAAAGAAGGTGTATTCTTTTTTATCCCTATTTATTTTTCTCCATATATCTATCAATTCTAATTTTTCTAAGATTTCATTCACCTCTTTTCCCTCTTTTTAATTTTTTTATTTGATTCATCTAAATTTGATAGTGGTTGGTTCAGATCTCCCTCTAGTATAGTTTTATTATCTATTTCCTCCTTCAATTCTCCTAGTTTCTCAATTAGAAATTTAGGTGCTATACCATTTGGTGCATAGATGTTGATTAGTGATATTTCCTCATATCCCTTTTATCAGGATGCATTTACTTTCCCTATCCCTTTTAATCAGGTCTATTTTTCCTTTGGCTTTGTCAGATATCATGATTGGGCTCCTGCTTTCTTTCTGTCAGTTGAGGCCCAATACTTCTTACTCCAACCTTTAATTCTGACCTTTTGAGTATCTAACCGCCTCATGTGTGTTTCCTGAAGACAACATATGGTAGGGTTTTGGATTTTAATCCATTCTGCTATTTGTCTAAATTTTATGGGTGAGTTCATCCCATTCATGTTCAATGTTATGATTGTCATTTGTGAATTCCCCAGCATTTTAATATCCTCCCCTAATTCTGACCTTTCTTCTTTTGCTATAACTTTTTAAGCCAGTGATTTCCTTTAAATCAGTGCCCCTAGTCCCCTCCCTTATTATGCTTCCCTTTCTGTCCCCTCCCTTTTTGTTCCCTTCCCCTCCTCACTCAACTTCCCTCCCTTTTTGTACTCCCAAACCTCCTTACTTTTCCTTTCTCCCTTGCCCTGTTGGATAAGATAGAATTCAAGATCCCAATGGATCTAGTTGTTCTTCCCTCTCAGAGTTGATTTCACTGAGAATAAGGTTTAAGTAATACCAATTAGCACTCTTTTCCTCTCCTTCTTATAAGAGAATTCTTACCCTCCCCATCCTGTGTATATCTTTGTGTGACAAAGATTGTTCTGTTTAATTTATTTCTATTTCTTCAAGTATATCTTAGTACCATAATTGATTCCCCCCTCCCTTTTACTTTCTTTTTGTTTTTTCCCCTCCAAAGCATGTTAATACCCTGATCATTCCCTATGAGTGATCCTTCTGATTACTCTATTAATGCATACATTTTTTGAGAGTTATACATAACATTTTCCCAATATTTTGGTATATATAATTTGATCTAATTGTGGCTCTTATAGAAGAGAGTTTGAATAAAAGGGAAAACAGCACTTTTATCCTTTTCCCTTTCTTCATTTCCATTTTTTAATTTATCTATATTTTTTAAATTGCTTTATTTACCTATTTAACTTTTCACGTTTCTTTTGCCCTTTGTATTTGGATGGCAAACTTTCCAGTGATTTCTGGTCTTTTTTTTTTTTTTGAATATTTGGAAACCTTCTATTTTGTCAAATGTCCATACTTTCTCCTGGAAGTATATAGTGAGTTTTGATGGGTAGCTGATTCTTGGTTGAAGGCCCAGTTCTCTTGCCTTTCTGAATATCACATTGCAGGCTTTGTGATCTTTTAGCATAGCCTCTGCTAGATCTTGTATGATCCTTATTGGTGCTCCTCTGTATCTGATGTTTCTCTTCTTAGCTTCTTGTAAGATTTTCCCCTTAGCTTGGAAGCTCTTGGATTTGGAGATTACATTCCTGGGGGTTATCTTTTGGGGATTTATTATAGAGGGTGCTCTATGAACTTTTTCAATTTCTATTTTGCCCCCTTGTTTGAGAATATCAGGGCAATTCTCTTTGATGATTTCTTATAGTATGGCATCAAGATTTTTGTTAATCTCTGATTTTTCAGGTAGACCAATGATTCTCAAATTGTCTCTCCTTCTTCTGTTTTCCTGGTCTATCACCTTGTAAGTGAGATATTTTATGTTTTCTTCTAATTCATTATTTTTTTTACTTTGCTTTATTAATTCTTGCTGTTTCGCAAGATCATTGTCTTCCAGTTGCTTAATTCTGGTCGTTAAGGACTGCTTTTGCTTTTCAGTTTGGTCCACCTTTCTGTTTGATGCTTCCAGCTGTTTCTCCAATTGGGAGTTCTTGTCTGTCAGGTTGTTTATTTCTTTCTGAATTTTTTCCCGATTTTTTTTTTTTTTGCCAGAAGGTTTCTATCTTTTGGATAATCTCCATTTTGAGTTCTTCCAGAGCCTGTGGATAATTTCCATTTTGGGGGGCATGTTTTGATTTTGTTTGAATTTCATCCTCTTTTTCCTCTGTAGCCTGGGTTTTCCCTCTGTAAAATTTTCAATAGTCACATTTTTCCCTTTCTTCTTGGAGGTTTGATCTTGGGAATTGTGAGCCATCCCTTTGGTGGTTTTCCCTTTCCTTTATTGTCAGAGTTCTGAGTGAGATGGGCAGGTTTTCTGTGGACTTAAGTGGTGGTGCTTTTGCCTCAGACTGATTCTTCCCAGCCTCTGCAGTTTGTAAGAGTGCCTGCCCTCTTAGTCTATGGTCTCTTCTCTCCCATGTGCAAGAGTCTCCTGTAAAACCTCTGTGAGGGGTAGTTCCCTGGTACCCCTTGTCAGTACCCATGGACCCTGGCATGCCCCCCCTCACTACAGTGAGGAGCAAAGATTTTGCCTCAGGCAGTTTCTAGAGTCTCCACAGTGTTCACAGTTTGCAATATCCCCTGCGGTCTGTGCGCTGTCCAGTGTGCAGGGATCTCCAATGAAACCACTCTGAGGGGTAGTTCCCTGGCAGTTCTCATTAGATCCCAAGGACCCTGGTGTGGCCCAACCAGACTGAGACCTTCCTCACTCACTCGCTGTCTCCTGTGATTGTGCTGGTCCCTACTCTGGTTCCATAGGTAAGGTGGGGGAGGGTAGCTCAGCTCATGTTTATGTACAAGATTTTTCTCCTTCTTATAGTGTTTAAATGCTCAGACCCCACATACCTTCATTGCTGTGGCCTACTAGAGAGTCCCTCCATTCTTCCAGGGATGATTTTTAAGCTCTTTTGAAGTAGTCTATTTCATTCAGTGCAGGGGGAGAGGGAGTGATTCGCGTCTAGATTGTAGTCATGTTTACCGGGAAATCCTAGCCTTATTTATTAAATAAGTAGTTTTTTGACTTTCAATTTTATTAATTTCTTCTTTATTAGATTTTGAAAGCATATCTCATCATTGTAATTTTCTTCAATGAAAATTATTAATTTTTTTATGATTTGTTCTTTAACTAACCAATTTTGAAGAATCATATTGTTTGATTTCCAATTAATTTTTGATTTGCCTTTCCATATACCCTTACTAATTATTATTTTCATTCCATGGTGATCTGAGAAGAATGCATTTATTATTTCTGCTCTTTTGCATTTCTTTGCAATGTTTTATTCCCTAATACATGGTCAATCTTTGTGAATGCACCATGCCATGTTGAAAAGGTTTATTCCTTTTGGTGCCTCTTTATTTTTCTCCACATATCTACTAACTATATTTTTTCTAAGATTTCATTCACTCTCTCAAATCTTTCTTATTTATTTTTTTGGTTTCATTTATCTAATTCTGATAGAGAAAGGTTCAGGTCTCCCACTAGTGTAGTTTTTCTATCTATTTCATCCTTGAGCTCCACTACTTTCTCCTTCTGAAATATGGATGCTATGCCATTTGGTGCATACATGTTGAGTACTGATATTTCCTCATTGTCTATACTGCCTTCTATCAGGATGTAATTACCTTCCCTATATCTTTGACTAGATCTATTTTTACTTTGACTTTGTCAGATATCAAGATTGTGACTCCTGTCTTCTTTTTATCAGTTGAGGCCCAATAGTTTTGGCTCTCCCCTCTTATTTTTACCCTATGCATGTCTACCTTCCTCATGTGTGTTCCTTGTAGACAGCATTTGGTAGGGTCATGGTTTCTAATCCACTCTGATATTCCATTGAGTTTTATGGGTGAGTTAATTCCATTTACATTCAGAGTTATGATTACCAGCTATGTATTTCCCAGCTTTTTTATTTCCTCTCCTAGTCCTGCCTTTTCTTCTTTCACTATTTACTTCTAAACCAATGTTTTATTTTTAATTGGCCCCCCTAATTCTCACCCTAATTTTACTTCCCGTTTCCTCCCTCCTTTCTTATTCCCCTCTTATTTTTTTCACAGTCTTTTTAAACTACTCCCCACCTTCTCCCTCCCTTAGATTGCTTCCTTCCCCACCATTCCATTTGTTACCCTTCTACTTCCCTATATGGTGCAAATCAATTCTCTGTCCCAATGTATTTGATTGTTCTTCCCTCTTATAGTCAATTTCAATGAACTTGAGATTTGAATATTTCCTATCTCCAACCTCTTTACCCTTCCACTGTATTGATGTTCTCCCCTCCCCTCACCATGTGCTTCTTTGTGACATATAAATTGACCCCATTTTGTTTCTTATTTTGTTTCTTTTCCCATTTCTTTTAGTATTAAGCCCTTTTTAGCTCTAGTTTATACACACACACACACACACACACACACACACACACACATATATATATGCACATACACTCAAATATTTATTTATTCATACATATATCTATATACATATTTATGTCTTGGCATTTCATCCTATACAGTTTGTCACTGTTCCCTCTAAGTATAATTCCTCTAGCTACCCAGGTAATAATAACAATTTTCAAGAGTTACCAATGACCTATTTTCTTATAGGGACACATATCATTTTAACTTATTGGTTCTCTTAATAAAGTTTTTTTTTGTTTTGTTTTGTTTTTCTTTTTTCCCCTCCTTCTTAATTACCTTTTGATGATTCTCTTGATTTCTGTTTTTGGGCATCACATTTTCTGTTCAGGTCTAGACTTTTCTTTACAAATGCTTGGAATTATTCTGTTTTCTTAAAGGACCATACTTTCCCCTATAAGAATATTGTCAGTTTTGCTGGGTAGTTCATTCTTGGTTATAGATGTAACACCCTTGCTTTCCTGAATATCATATTCCATCACCTTTGTTCCTTCAGTGTAGATACAGCCAGGTCCTGTGTTATCCTCACTGTGGTTCCATGGTATCTGAATAACTTCTTCTTAGCAGCTTGTAATATGTTTTCAATGGTCTGATAGTTCTTGAATTTGATTATAACATTCTTGGGTGTTGTCAGTTGAGGATTAAGCACAGGAGGTGATCTGCGGATTCATTCAATCTCCACCTTTCTGTCTTGTTCTAGAATATCTAGGAAGTTTTCTTGGATAATTTCCTATAGTATGATGTCCAGGCTATATCTTTTTACATTGTCTTCTGGTGGACCAATGATTCTTTAGTTGTCTCTCATGAAACATTTGTCTAAATCTTCTGTTTTGTGAATGAGGTGCTTCATATTTTCCTCAATTTTTTCATTCTTTTGATTTTGTTTCATAGTGTCCTGCTGCCTTGTGAAGTTGCTTGCTTCTAATTATTGTATTTTGGTTTTTAAAGATTGGATTTCATCCCTGCCTCTTTGGTCATCCTTCCCCTTCTGTTCTTTCATCTCCTTTGCCATTTGCCTCAGTTTCAAGCTGATTAATTTTGGCGTTGAAGAAACTGTTTTCTTTTTCCAGATTACTTATCTTACTTTTTAGTTCTTTCCCCAGTTTTCTTCAGCCTCTCTTAATTGTGTTTTGAATTGTATTTTGAGTATTTCCAAATCCTATGTCCAATTTGCTGGAATTTCTGGTTTTTTGCTTGGTGTTCCTTCATCCTTCTCTGTTCCATTTGCTCTTTGTTTAGATAGAAGCTGTAAATTGTAATTTATTTTTTCTTTTTCTGTTGTTTGCTCATATTTACCACTTCTTTATTACCTGTAGTTTCCTGTGCTTTTGCTCCTCTCATTTTGTGTTAGCTCTTTTATTTATAGTTATTTTTTTTATTTATAGTTATTTTTGGGGCTTTTCTGCAGCCTTCCCACTTGGAGCTTAGTCAACAAATCTCTAGGCACAGTCTATAGGGGTTGGATGTTGGAGATTGAGCTTCCAGCCTTCTAAGGACTTTGATGAGATTAAGCTCAGCTGAATTGCAGAGCTGGATATGCCCTGAAGCTAAAATCTCGGGAAGGGGGGGAAGGATGTAGTGTCTCTGCTTCTGCAACTAGGCTGCCCACTCTACACTTCTTTTCCAACTGCTTCCTCATCACCTGTGTTCGATGCTCTGAGCCTGGCACAGTTTTGCCTGCAAGGTACTCCCTCCAGACCAGCACCCTTGCCCACCCAGAGGTTCATTCTATTGCTGGATTCTCAGTGCTGTACTTGGGGGAGGGGTCCTGGGACCTTCCTTTTTCTTTCCCCTTAAAACTGAATGTTCTCAAATTCAGGGTTTTGGGGAGTGTACCTTTTATGTTGAATTGTGAATCTGAAAATTTTTCAGACTCTATCTTAGAACATTTGGTTAAGGCTATTCCCCATTTAAACAATGGAGGTACTTGATCAGTAATGTATTAGGAACTTTAAAATTACTCCACCCATACTTAGGAATACTTTAGAGGAAGACAAAGTTGTAAAACTCCTTACTGAACAATGAAAATTACTTAACCCATACTCATAGTAAGGCAAAAGCCCTTAAGCTAGGTCTATTTTTAGATGTAATACAAAAGGGTGCTAAGTACTTATGAATGTCAAATTAATCACTAAAAGTTCAGGCAACTTGCAAGGGACAACCTTAGCAAAGAGGTGTAAAATACTCAGAAGTTTTAGTCTACCCAGAGAAGGTGATAACAAGATGTGAATTAAGAAGGTGATAACAAGGTATGAATTAAGAATGTCCAGTCCTTTGGAAAATGGTTTTCAGTCCTCTCTGAACACTAGAATTTTGCTTGGAAAAGATCTTGTGGTGAGTGATTAAAGACTGACTTAGTTTTCTCTATTAAAAGAAAGACCTAGATCATTGGCCTAGGCCCTAGCTTTCCTATTATTTACTCTTACTCTGTGTCTCTCCCTTTCTTTAATTCCTTCATTTGTATTAATTAAAATCTCCATAAAACCCAGCTGACTTGGGTATTTCATATTTGGGAATTTTTCCCATGGCAACCACTTATTTTTGATTTAAATCAAGACACTAAAATTATATTTACAGTTTTGGCAATTCAAAGTCTTGAAACCATATTTTCACAGTCACAGTTTATGGCAACCACTCTTTTGTCTGTAACAGAATCCAGCAGGAGGCTTCCTTGGCTCTGACATATTGTTAGGCTTGATTTTCAATCCCCTAGGAGCATTTAGTTTGCAATCAGTAAGGAAGGGTTTTCATAGGTCTGTACTTTCACTGCCTCTATGCTGTCATCTTGACTCTGCCTCAAGAGAAATAATTAAAAAAAAAAAGAATGGGTTCTATTTGTACCAGATCTTAAGTTACACTATAAAGCAGTGGTCATTAAAACAATATGGTACTAACTAAGGGACAGAAGGGTGGATCAATTAAATAGTCTAGGGAAAAATTACATCAGCAAATTAGTGGTGTTTGAGAAAACCAAAGATACCAGCTTTTGGGTCATGAACTCACTATTAGAAAAAAACTGCTGGGAAAATTAGAAAACAGTATGGGAAAAGTTAGATTTAGATTCACATCTTACATCCTTTACCAAGATAAACTCAAAATGGATAAGTGACTTAAATATAAAAAAGTGACATCATAAATAAGTTAGGTGAACATAAAATAAAATGCCTGTCAGATCTGTGGGAAAGGAAGAAGTTTAAAACCAAGCAAGAGATAAAGAATATTACAAAATATAAAATGCATTTGATTATGACAAGTTAAAAAGCTCTTGTACAAACAAAACCAATGCAACCAAAATTAGAAGGAAAGCAACAAACTTGGAAAATATTTTTATAACAAAACTCTCTGACAAATGTTTCACTTCTGAAATATATAAGGAACTAAGTCAAATCCACCAAAAATCAAGTCATTCCCCAATCTACAAATGGTCAAGGGACATTCCATTTTGTTTCCTCCAATAGACTGACCCCTCAGTCATCCCCATTCATTCACTTATTTTCAGCTTCTCCCCCTTCCCTGGCTCACTTATCACTTAATATAAAAATGCCTATATCTTCCCAGGCTGGCAAAAAAAATTAAAACTACACTTGATTTTTCCATCCCCATTAATTATCATACTAAACTCCATAAAAAGGTTGTCTACAATAGATGGTTCAGCTCTCTCTCTTCTCACTTTCTTCTTAACCCTTTACAACTTTGTCCATGACCTTATCATTTCATCAATACTGACATCTTCAAATTTGCTTAATCCAATTGTCTTTATTCAATCCTCATTCTCCTTGACTATTCTGTAATCTTTGACAGTACTGAACACTATCTTAATACATCTTTTTTATATTTTTAGGAAACTATTCCTCCTGGATTTTTCTCCAACCTCTCTGAATACTTCCCTGTGTCTTTTGTTGGATCCTCCTTATAATCATGCCCTATAACCATAAGCATAGGCATCCCTCAAGGTTCCATCATGGACCTTCTTTTCTTCTTACTGAAAACTACTTTTTATGGTGATCTAATCAACCTTCATGGATTTAATTACCTTCTTTACACTGATAATTTTCAAATCTACCTTTCCTTCCCCAATCTGTCTGCTGGCTCTCAACCTTGTATCTCTTACTGACTTTCAAACATTTTGTACTAGATCTTCTGTAAGAACTAAAACTCAAAACATCCAAAAATTAATCTTTGTCTTTCTTCCTAAATATTTTCCCCACCCCATCTTCCTGTAATGGAGAGAGAGAAATAGATTCTCCCTTCACTAATTTCCAGACCAGAGTGTGGTAGAGATGGACTGTAGCCAAGGGATAAAGAGAGGGGACAGTTTGGTTTCCCTCTCTTCTCTGGTAAACCCCACTCTGGTTGCCTTCAGATTCCCTCATAGACTTGATTGAAAAAAAAAATATAAGACAGACAGCTCCTCTCTCTCTAAGGAGAGAATGTAACTTTCCTTCCCCCCAAATCCAATTTTTCTTTCTTGAACACTATGAACCAGGCACTGTATGAAATGTATGAAATGTTTGAAAGGTTGGGCAAATGAATTGTGGGATAAGGTAATTGAGGAGGTAGAAAATAGAAAGTCCATAATAATAGCACTTAGACATATTCTTCCCCCAAAAACCTACAGGGTCAGGCTTTGCCTTCCTGACCCCTTGGGGTCAATTGTGAGAGTTGTCCCTACTCCTCATTGTCCTAGCTATTATCAAATTCAAGGACTGTTTAGAGGTATTTAGAGGAATTCTTCTTGTGGTGAATAGCTTTCTGGAAATGTCCTATTCACTCTGGGTTGTTTTTACTGGATACTGGGGTTAGGCTTCACAGGAGGATGCTCCAGGCTCAGAGGTTCATCAGATCAACCTCCCTGTTGGGCTTCCCAAAGAGAAGTGAGTTCAACTGTTTTGATCTCAGTTTCTCTGTTCCTTCTCTGGAATTCTCTCTCCTTCCTGCCCTTCTCCCAGCTCAAGATGATCTTCCAGCATGTTTGCCTTCTTCCTCTGGCAGATGAAATCTAAGTTTCCTCTCTTACATTCCCTATTACCTTCAAGGGCAATACCATTCTATCAGGTCCTCAGATTCACAATACAGGAGTTGTCTTGCATTCCCTCACTATCTCCTACCTACTGTATCCAAGTTGTTGGCAAGGTCTGTTGATTTTACCTTTTCAACTTATTTTATATATAAAACCTTCTTATTTCTCACAGTGCCCCAACACTAATGAAGGGACTCATTATTTCATATTTACATTATTGCAATAACCTGTAGGCCCAATTTTCTCCCCACTCTAATCTATTCTCCATTTAGCAAGTAAATTGATTCATCTAAAATGCAGGTCATATCTTGGTTAACTCCCTATTCAATAAAGTCCAATAACTTCTTATGCCCTCTAGGAATAAGAGAAAAAACAATGATCTGTTGGGGATTCAATGCCCATTATAACCTAGTCCCTTTTTACCTTAAAGGTCTTCTTACACCTTACCTTTCAATACACATGCTTTGATCCAAAAGGAATTGGATTCCTGGCTATTCCATGAACAAGAGACTTTATCCCTCTGCTCCAGACAATTTCTCTATCTGTTCCTCATGCCTGGAATGATTTCCCTCTTCCACTCCGACTATTGACTTACTTCCTTTAAGTCCCAACTATAACCTCATCAATATCAAGAGTCTTACCCAAGCCCTATTAATTCCAGGATCTTTTCTATTTTAATTACTTCCTATTAATAATGAATATAGCTTGCTTTGTGTATGCATGTATTTAAAAATGTATATATTAATATATGTTTGCATGTTATCTTCTCCGTAACACTGTAAATTCCCTGATGGCAGAGATTATTTCCCCTATCCTTTTTTGTATTCCCAGTACTCAGTTTGTTTTGTACTTGCTTGGCATATTGTATACAATTATATAACAATTATAACAAAATAAATGTTTATTCACTGATTTATTGATTGATTATTACTGCTCCTTGTATAAGGGGACTTCTTCCAATGACAGGCTTTTACCAACAAAGAGAAAGGAAGTTGCATGCAAAATTCAAATAAAACATGATGAATAACTGATGAATAACTGGAACAATGGCTCCCAAGGACTTGGTTTAATATGCTGAGCTGAACTCTCTGCAGCTGAGTCTCACAGGCTTAGAGGATTCTTTGTGTCCTCATTTTTTTACAGAGAATGTCAAATAAATTATAAGTCCCAGACATAGACTATTCTTTGTCCCTTTTGGTTTGCTAAAGTGGGGGAATTATTTGCACCTGGTTCATAAAAATGAATTCTTGTTGGTCCTGACTCCATCATAGATTTCTGTAAAGTTGGAGGTAATGTTCCTTAAGAAAATTGGTTTAATAGGTTGGATATATAAGCATCACATATCATATTCACACCACATCTATAACCTTTGGCCAGCTTGCTCTCATTCTTTTTAAATAACTACCAGATTGACTTCAAAGCTTAGCTATGTATTTTCCTTGCCATACATCTATAGAAGTATGGTCTGATCAACTGAGAAAAATTGAGCAGGGTGTTGGCACAATAGTGGCTTTGGCAAATATTTCTGTCTGTGAAAATAAATAAAATGAAAATGGAGTACATAAATTCTACCATCTAGTTAGGTGGGCAGTAGAAAATGATAAAATTTTCTTCTGGAGAGAGCTTAAGGTGTGGTTCCTAAAATATACATTTATAAGAAATAAATTGATAACTAAATGGCTAGCATATAGTTGTACTTGATGAGTTTAAGTGAGTAGACATAGATACTAAAGCACTAAAAGAAGTAAGAACTCATTAAAAGCAATAACAAAACTAGGAACCTATAAAAGGTTTATTTTTTTAAAGGTTTTTTTTTAATATAATATTCAAGAAAAAACTAAAGTGGCAGAGTTGAGGCAATATTATAGACAACCCCATCCCCAAAATATTACCCTCCAAATAACTTTATTTTTATAGCATCTAGATTTATATTTTTTATTCAAAGATATTTTGTTTTCCCAACATGTAATAACATTTTTCAGTCCATGTTTTCTGAAATTATAAGATCTAAATTATCTCCCCACCTCCCTTCCCATGCCCCTTTTAGAGATGCTAAACAATTTGATTTGCGATGTAGATATATTATCATGCAAAATATATTTCCACATTGGTCATTGTTGAAGAGAATACTTATATAAAGCCAAAACTGAAAAATGAAACCATAAATAAAATAATATAAAAATAGTCTGCTTAGATATGCATTTGATTACAAAAGCCCCCCCCCCCAAACCCCCACCAGAGGTGGACAGCATTCTTTGTTTAATTCCTTAAGAAATGTCACCTCTAAATAACTTTAAAGGAACGGAACAAATTGTATTTAAAAGCAGAATAGGCAGCAAAGTTTGGAATGAGGAATTTTTCCAATCCCAGATCACTTAGGAAGCCAGAAGGAAAGGTCTATGATACTAGGGTATGGATACTAGGGTATGGATAGGGTATGGCAGCTACAGGGTCTTAGGGGTATCTTCAGGAACTTAACCTAAAGATGGTGAGTAGATTGGTCAGAAAGTGATGATTGTTTTAGCAGTAAAAGACTCCTGCTCTGACCATGTGAATAGAAGGGAAAGTTGTTATTCAATTCTATTGCCCATACCCACATCTTGATCCCAGTTTCAGGGCAAAGAAGAGAACTTTGTAGTTGCAAGGAAGCAATGACCCCAGTTGAAGTTCCTAGACAAAGAGAAATCTTATCTCTTGAAGCTACTATGATCACACTATCTTAAAAGTAATGAAGACTTTCTACCGCATCAAAAAACAAAACAAAACTATATGTAAAATTATGAGAGCAAAAAAATAAATATGAAGCTTGGGACAGTAGCTTTTAACACAGGTGAAGAAAATATAATTTTAATATTGGGTTCAAAGTCAAGAAAAATGTGAATGGAAGCGAAACGGGGAAAAAATGAGCAAATAATATTTTTAAAAGAACCTAAACATAAAAACAACTATGTTGTTAAAGAAGCTAGTCACAAACTCAGAAAAGTACAACATGAAAACAGCTATCAATCAAACTCTCAAAGTAAATTGTAAATTATACAAAAGGCAAAAATAAAGAAGGATTACTTAATAAGATAAAGAGATAGGCAAAATTGATTTTAAAATTAAATAAGAGGGGTAAAGGAAAAATTGGAAAAGAAATAAGCACAATAGATAAAATATGAAAACAGAATTTACAGCTTGGTAAAAGAGGCCCAAAACTATTAAAGAAAATGACATTTTAAAATGTATTTGTCTCAATGGTAACAAATTAAAAAAAAAACATGAACTTCACTGACAAAAAAAATGTTAAAAAAAATTGGCCAAATGAAAAAAGAGGTAGAAATCTTCACTAAAAACAAAAAAAAATTCTCAAAAATTAGAATTGGGGATGTGCAAGCTAATGACTTTACTAAACAAAAGGAAATAATAAAACAAAGTCAAAAGAATGCAAAATTGAACAAAATGTGAAATATCTCAATGGGAAAACAGCCGATCTTCAAAATAAATCAAGACAAGATAATTTAAGAATTTTTAGACTACATTAAAACCATGATAAAAAAGCAAGAAATCATATTTGAAGAAAAATTATAAAGAAAAAAATGTCCTGATACCTTAGAAAGAGAAGACAAATTAGAAATTGAAGGAAACCAGCTGATCACTTCCTGAAAGAGATCCCAAAATTAACATTCATAGTCATTTTAGTAGCTATATTATGAAACCCATAGGTTGTGGAGAAAATACTTCAAAGGGTCATAAAAATCAATTCAAATGTCATGGAGCAACAATAAGAATCACACAAAATTTAGTATATACCATTTTAAGGAAATGGAAGTTCTGGAATATGATATGCCAAAGGGCAAAGAAAGTAGAAATGAAACCAAGAATAAGGTACACTGTAAAATTGAGTATAATATACAGAAGAGGCAAAAAATTGTCAATTTAGGGTGTGTTCATCAACTGCGGAATGACTGGAAATGTTGTGGTATATGATTGTGATGGATACTATTGTGCTATAAGAAATTATGAGAAATAAAATTTAAGAAAGACCTTGGAAGACTTATATGAAGTAATAAAAAGTGAAGAGAACAGAACAAGGAGAACATTGCACACAGTTATAGTAATATTGTAACAATTGCCTTCTGTGAAAAACTTATCTACTCATCAATGCCATGAATAAATACAATTCCAAAGAGTTTATGGTGAAAAAAGGCTATAGACCTCTCCGGAACTGAAAAACTATGAGTGTGGATTGATTTATATTTAATCAAAAATTTTTTTAAATTTTATTTTTTAACATTTCTTTATTTTTCCCCAAACTTTACATGCACAAAGGAAAAGAAAATAGCACACAAATTAAATCACAATTTTCCTATATGTTTTTCTTATTTTTCTTCATATCTGAATAATAATTCCCATCCACTGATATCCTGCACCTCCCCACCTTCCCTACATGGCAAAATATACCATCAAGGGAGCCAACATGTACACCTAAATTAAGTCCTTCATACTTTATCTTTCTATTCACTTTCTGTTGGTAACATTAACAGTATATTCTTCCAGAATTAATTAATTTGGCAATGTACATTATTCTTCTGGTTCTATTGATTCCACTCTTCATTATCTCATATAGTTCTTTCCAAATTCGTTTCTTTTGATGTGGCATTTTTCAATCAGTCATATATGACAATTTCTTCAGCTATTCCCCAATTGACTGGCATTCCTCAGTTTCAAATTCTTTGCCACCACAAAGAATGCTGGTATAAATGTTTTGGAACATATGAGTTATTTTCCCTTTTTTCCATGATTTCCTTGGGAAACAGACCCAGCAATGGTATTGTTCCGTATAAAGGTATGTGCAATTTTTAAAAATTTCTGGGTATAATTCCCAATTGCTCTTCAACAATGCATTAAGTCCTCACTTTTTCACATCCTTTCAAACATTTGTCACTGTACCCTTTGGTTATACTAGTCAGTCTTGTGTGTGAATTATTTGAATTTGCATTTCTCTAGTTAGTAAATACATTTTTTTATGTAACAATATTTGGCTTTGGTTTCCTCATCTGAAAATTGTCTTTTTATAGCCTTTGCCCATTTATCAACTCGAGATGGCTCTTATGAATTTGACAAATTCTCTCTATATTTTAGATAAAAGACCTCTATCTAAGAGGTTGTCTATAAAATGTTATTTCCAGTTTTTTACTTCCCTTCTAATCTTGTTTGCATTTATCTAATTTATTTTATTAATACATAGTTCTTCAATTTAATGTATTCAGAATTACCCATTTTACTTTTCATAATGCTTTCCATGTCTTGTTGATTCATAAATTCATCTATCCATAAATCTGATAGGTAGTGAGTTCCCTGTTCTAATTTTCTTATATCTTCATGTATGTCTAGATCATGTATGCATTTTGATCATATTTTAGTGAATGTTGTAAAATATTAGTCTATACCAAGTTTCTGTCAACCTAATTTCTAGACATCCCATATATTTTTACCTAAGAATGATTTCTTATTGTCAAATTCTGTATCTAAAATGTTTGCAAATACATTACTATAATTTTTTGCTACTGTTTGTTGTCTGTCTGATATGTTCCAATGGTGTACCTTTCTGTTTCTTAGTCAGATAGTTTTGATAATTACTGCTTCCTGATACAATTTAAAATATTGTACTACTAGACCTCAATTCTTTTTTATTAGTTCATTTGATATGCTTGATCTTTTATTCTTCCAAATGAATTTCTGTATTATTTTTCTGATTCAATAAAATATTTTTGGTAATTTAATTGAGATGGCACTGAATAGGTAAATTATTTTACATATGCTTGCCGTTTTAATTGTTTTGACTCTATCTATGAACAAATAATATTTCTCCAATTATATAGAGATGACTTAATTTGTGTAAAAAGTGTTTTATAATTATGTTCTTGTAGTTCCTGGGTTTGATTTGGCAGGAAATTATCAAATTATTTTATTCTACCTGTGGCTATATTAAATTTAATATTTTTATCATTTCATGTAGGACTTTGTAATATATAAAATGTTAACTTATTTTATATCCTGCTTCTTTGGTGATTTTTCCTTTGGTAAAATTATTAATAGTTTCATTTAACTTTTTAGTAGAATTTCTAGGATTTTCTATACATATCATGACATCAGAAGAGATAGTTTTATTACTTCTTTCCCTATTATGATTACTCAATTACTTCTTCCTCTCTTATTACTATAAATAGCATTTCTTATACAACAATTAATAATAATGGTGATAATGAAGATCCTTGTTTTGATCCTGATCCTATTAGGAACCTTCTAGCTTCTTTCTAGTAATGAAAGTACTTGAGGATCGTTTTAGGTAGATTCTTTATATTTTCTTGTTTAAGAAAAAATTCAATTTATACTTTTGCTTTCCAAAGATTTTAATAGGAATGAATGTCATATTTTGTCAAAGACATTTTTGTGCATCTATTGAAATAATCACATGGTATTTTATTACTTTTATTGTTGATATTGTTTTTACTTTTCTTTATATCTAACCATTCCTTGAGGAAATCCCATTTGGTCACAATTTATTATCTTTGTGATACATTTCTGTGGTCTCCTCTGTAATATTTTGTTAAGGTTTTTGCATCCATATTTATTAATGAGATTGGTTTATAATTTTCCTTTTCTGTTTTTGCAGTTTGCTTTTAAGGTTTGTTTGGCAAAACTACTTATTTACCTGTTATTTCATTTTTTCACATAGGAATTACTTGTTCCTTAAATGTTTGGAAGAATTACCTTGTAAGTCCATTTGGTCCTAATGCTTTTTATGTAGGAAGTTCATTCATAGCTTGTTAAATTTTTTCTAAAATAGTTTATTCAGGTATTCTAGTTCTAGCTCTAATAAAATAGGCAGTATATATTTTATTTCTCTTTCATTATTATATTTGTTTTCAAATAATTGAGCAAAATAACTCCTAATAAATGCTTTAATTTCATATTCATTGTTGGTATAACAACACTTTTCATTTTCATATTGATTTGTTTTTTTTTTCTTTCTTTTTTATTAGATTAATCAATGGTTCATTAATTGCATTTTTTCATATATCCAATTCCTAGATTTATTTAGCAATTCATTAATTTTCTTACATTTTATTTTATTGATCTTACCTTTAATTTTTAGGATTTTTAATATGGCATTAAGTTGAGGATTTTAAATTTGCTCTTTTTATAGATTTTTAAATTACATTCCCAATTCATTGATCTTTTCTTTGTCAATTTTATTAATATAATCATTTAGAAATACACATTTTCTTCTGATTACTGCTTTTGCTTTATGCTATAGATTTTCATATGATTTCTCAATCATAATTTTATTTAATAAAATTGTTTTTTATAATTTGCTCTTTAACCCAATCATTCTTTATTATTAAATTATTAATTCTCTATTTTGTTTTTATTTTTGTTTCTATAGATCCTTATAATATATTATTTTTATTTCATTATGGTCTAAGAAGGTTCCATTTAACATTTTTGCTTTTCTGCATTGAACTATAGCAATTTTGGACCTTATATATGATCAGTTATTTTGAAGCTACCATGTACCAATAAGAAGGCATACTCTTTTCTATTTTCATTTAATTCTCTGCAGATAGGTGTCACATTTAACTAGTTAAAGACTATTCATCTCCTGGACATCTTTCTTATTTAATTTTTGGTTAGATTTATCTAGTTCTGAAAAGGGGAGATTAAAGTTTCCCACTATTATTGTTTTGTTATCTATTTTTATTTATAATTCATTTATATTTTTCCCTTAATCTAGATGTTATAACATTTGGTGCATATATATTTAAAAATAAATAATTCTTCATTTTCCATGGTACCTTTTACCATATTGTCTCATTTTTTAATCACTTTTAATTGTAAGTATATTAGCTTTAACTTTCTAAGAGATCATTATTGCTAGCCTGCTTTCTTTTTATCAGTGGAAGCATAGTTTATTCTGCCCCAGTCTTTTATTTTTATTCTTATGTGTGTCTCATTTTTAAGTATATTCCTTGTAAACAACATACTGTCAGAGTATGGTTTTTGAACCATTCTACTATCTCTTTTTATTTCATGGGTGAATATATCCCATTCAAATTTAATGGCATAAATACTAATTGTGTATTTCCTTTCATTCTGTTTTGCTCATTGTCCTTATATTACTTTTTGCTGTATCCCTCCACCAATGCCCAACTTCTATCCACTACCCTCCCAATTAGTAACAAATCTTACTCTATCCTTTCCCTTTGCTCTCCTACTTCCAAACTGGCCCACTTTTCTGAGGGTTTTTTCCCTTTTTTTCTCCCTTACTTTTTAGTTCCTTATAATATCTGGCTATCCAAAAGCCCTACAGCCCCCCACCCCCCCCCCAAAGTGCACTTCTATTTCTTGATGTGGGTTTGATTCTAAAAAATCTCTCCCTTATCATATCCTGAACCCTCCCTCCCTTATTATCTCACCGTATCCACCTATTGCTTGATATGTACTCCCTTCCCAATATGCCTCCATTCCTTATACCCTTGGCCCTACTTTCCTTTAATTTACTATTCCTTCTCTTAGTACCTGAGTCCCTTAAGTGTTTTTCCTTTTCTTGGTCACTCCCTTTTCCTGTCCAACTCCCTCATTTATCCCCTCCTCTTTCCCTCCTATATCTCAGTATGCAGGATTATTTTTACTCTTCTAATTTGTATGTTATTCTCTTTTTATCAAATCTGATGAGAGTGGGCCTCTTGTACTACCTCCAGCCCTTCCTCCCCTTCTCTGTGGCAGTTCCTCAAGTCTTTCCCCATCTATTTGAGATAGCTATTTCACCATAACTGCTCCTGATCTACTCTACTATCATTTTGGCCTTTCCATTGAAATCACCTTAACCTCAAGTTTTCTAACCATATATACACTTTCAAAATTCAAAGCCAGTGAACATTGAGGAATCACATTTTCCCATACAAAAAAATGACCTTTTTGGTTGTTTATGACTCAACTTTCATTACCTTTCTATGTTTCTGATTGATAAAATATTCTACTTGGTTTTCCCCAAGGAATAATTGAAACTATTTTAGTTTATTAAATATCCACTTTTTACTTTTTATAATTATGCTGTTTTGCTGGATATGATATTTTTGATTGTAAGCCCAGTTCTTTGGTTCTATGAAGTGCTACGTTCCATGTCCTGAATATTTTTAATCTTGAGGCTGGTAGATCTTAGGTTTTTCTGATGGTAGCTCTACAGTATTTTTTTTCTTTTCTTTTATAGTATTTTTTTATCCTTGACCTGGAAGTTATGAAACTTAGCAGTGATGTTCCTAATGTTAAAAATAGACTCGAATACAGGACTACAATCCCCACAAGCCTTTGCTCCACTTCCCCAAAAAGCTTTGTAATCTCACAGGAATTCTGAGGTGGGCCGAGATCGAGGAGGGATTTAAGCTGGTGCAAAGGTTTTTGGGTCTCTTTTTGGACTTTCGTTTTGGAGCAGACGCATCTCTTCCATGATGTGAGGTTATCTTGCCTAGGCTGTTGGCCTAGGCATGTGTTTTTTCTTATTCTGTATTTTCTTTAATCTTTAACCTTTAATAAACCTCTAAAAAATATAATACTCCTTGCAGAGAGAAACTAATTTCTACCTGCCTCAGTCTCCCCTAAATTTTAACTGTTACAGTTTTTTGGTGACCACTAGATTGGATGAGAACTTCTCAAATTTTTTAGCCTAGATAATGATTTTTTTTTTAAGCCACATCTGTCCAAGATGTTTTTTAGAAAACTATCTTGATCAGCTCGTGCCTGCAGTCCTTTCCTGCTCCTGCTTCTGCAGCCTCTCACCTGGTACCCGAGCTCCCAGCCCTGCTTGTATTTTTTTACCCTCGCAAAGCTGTTGATCAGATCCTGCCTGCCTGCCTCCACCCGCTTCGTACAGCCACTTCTCCTGGCCCCACCCTGGCTGCCTGCTCCACTCGGCCCTGCTTGTCTGCGTTCTGGCTCTGGCCCTGGCCCAGCAGACTTTCTCTCACTCACCTGGCCCACCTGATTCAATCAAGATTGTAATTACCTGGTGACTTGCCTGCCCAACAAACCCAGATCCTTGGCGGGTAACAAAATGGGGGGGGGGCGTATTGGCTCCACATTGGTGGCCTGGGCTCCATGTGGACTGGGGCAGGAGGAGGTATCAGAGCAGGGGAGAGAGAAAAAGGGAGAGGAGAAGAAACAGATTTTTTCAAACAGAAGCCTTTTAAGCAATGGGCTATTTAAAAGGATACCTTTTGACTGTTGTGATAATTTCATTGATTTCACCTGTGTGCCAGAAGAAAGATTCAGCCCAAAGATTCAACTTTGGGGAGGCAAATGGGTGGCTCAGCAAACTAAGAACCAGACCTACAGACATGTGGTCTTGGGTTAAAATATGGCCTCAGATACTCCCCAGCTGTGGGGCCCTGAGCAGATCCTTTAAACCCCATTGCCTAGCCTTACTACTCTGCCTTTAGACAATAGACATTTAAATGGATAAGAACCTAAGGAACTTAAAGACTAGAGGCTATATTTTGAGGCATTTCAGACTCCAATGGTTTATAAAAAAAATCTCTACACTCTATTGCATTTTTCTTGATTGTTTTAAGATTTAACTTTGTGATTTTAAATTCATATATTACTGGATTCAATATTATTCTCTTACAAGATTGATTGAATTTATTTTGAATGTACTGAGTTTTGACTACTGTTAAATTCTGTTGTTTTTCCCCTATAACTGTGCTGAACAAATATTATTGTAATTAAGCCCATATATGAAAAAAGTTTTTTTTCTATTTTGCCTTTGTAAAATTGTCATAGAGATAGATGGACTCCTTCAGAACTGGTTATAATTGTATAACAACCTTGGAAAAATTTAATGTGCTAAATACCTCAAATGATTTTAAGGGTTTTTTAAATATGATTTTTGTAATTTTTTTTAGCAATGTCTGGTTATTTTGCCTGCCCCTACCACGAGGTAAGGCCCATTCTAGTAGATGAAGTGAAATAAGTTTTATAAACCCCAACCTTCCCACATGTGAATAGAAGTTGGGCAGTTAATCTCAGGGCATTTGTACCCTTAAAAAGCCTCCAAAAAAAGGAGCACCCCTTTATTTATACTCTTCATCTCACTACTTTACTTGCACCAGAATGATATATAGATTTCTTGATTATGTTCTAAACCCAAGATGAGTTTTACTTTGTTTAAAAAATATGTTTAAATACCAAGGTTGAAAGATTGCTATGTTTGTAAAAATTGTAACAAATGTCCATCAATTCATATGTTTTAAAAATGTCATACAGCAACTTATGTGAAATGTGAAAGTGTGTTTGTTTGCTATTGTAATTGTTTGGGCTATTGAGAATTTTGGGGATATTGATAACTACATATTTGTACTACTGTATTTTAAAGATGAAAAATTGTTAACCTTGTTCAATTCATTTGCCTTCTACTCACAGTGAGCATGGCCAGATATTAAGAGGAAATGGATCTCATTTTTGATGAGAAAGTCTTGTATTTTATATTTTCTTAGCTGACACTGAGTGTCAATGATTATAAGCTATATTTTTGAATTTTTAAAGACTTATTTTATTTTTCTTGCATGCGCAATATACTATTTGTTTTTTTATTATTTTTTCTCTCCTTTTTACATTTGAAGCACATGTCACCAGCATTAAGATTTTCTTTAACCTTTTGACTTTTCAGTAATACAAGTTTAAGATACATTTGCCAATGCATGCCCTAAAAGGCTAGAGACTATATAAACGATGCCACTAATTATTTAAATAAATTATGGGACTTTGCTTAATGATTCTGTCTGATTCCAGGACAAGATACAGACAAAAGAGCCATTGCACAGGGCCAAAGAAAAGCCAATCCAGGATGGATTGATGCACTTCTAGGCCAATACAAAGGTCTTGAAACTAGTGTGAAGACTTGAGGTTACTATTTTTAACATGTGTTAAGGCATAGGCTTTCCTTGTGTCCACACTCACTCTGAAAATACTCACAGATGAGTATCCCCAAAACCTTGGCTCCTATAATCTGGTCCCCTTTTCTACCTCTCATAGTGTGGTACTTTTCTGTAGTCCTGGCTATTGACTGGGTAAATGCATCATTGCTTAGATCATTTTGATTGGGCCCCGATTGAAGGACCTGTTATAGATTTATTTTTCTTTTACTTGGAATTTTTACACATAAGACTTTGATAGTCTATATTTTCATCCAGGAATTTTTTTCTTTTCTTTTTGATTTTTCTGATATCTTTTTAATTTCTCTTGCCAATTGATTCATATACCTCATACCTCAGCCATGCATCCCTAAGTGATTCTATATTTGTCAATCACCCTCTTAACGGGGGGGAATGTAAAAATATCATTATTTAAATTGCAAAGTTTAAATTCCTTTTGTGAAGAATTTTAGGTAAAGAAGATGCTACCTCTGAATCCAGAACAGAACTGTTGGAGAAGCCATCATGAAGAAGCCTCCAGACCACAAGTTGCACAAAATTGAACTTTGGGTGTAGTTGATTGAACATTTATTTGTATGTATACTTTCATGCCAAAAGGGGACTGCCCCCTAACTGGCTTTCTGTCAATGCATCCAGTAATTATTGGTTTTGTTCTTTTTTTTTCTTATCCTCAAATTATTGTAATCTTTAAATTGATTATGTTTTTATGATCCTTTGGGGAAGGACTTCTCCCCTGAGGATCAAACCAGGGAATGTAAAAAATAGACTTGAATACAGGATTGCAATCCCCACAAGCCTTTGCTCTACTTCCCCAAAATGCTTTGTAATCTAATGGGAATTCTGAGGTGGGCTGAGATCGAGGAAGGATTTAATCTGGTGGCAAAGGATTTTGGGTCTTTTTTTTGACTTCCGTTTTGGAGCAGACGCATCTCTTCCGTGATTTGAGGTTATCTTGCCTAGGCCTCTGGCCTAGGCACATGTTTTTTTCTTATTCTGTATTTTCTTTAATCTTTAACCTTTAATAAACCTCTAAAAAATATAATACTCCTTGCAGAGAGAAACTAATTTCTACCTGCCTCAGTCTCCCCTAAATTTTAACTGTTACACTATACATATTCACCTTTGTATCTCTTTGAGTTGATAATCAGTGAATTCTTTCAATTTCTATTTTAATCTCTGATTCCAGAACTTCTGGACAGTTCTTCTTAATGATTTCTTGGTGTATTGTGTCTAAACTCTTTTATTCTATGCAATAATTCCAGGATTCCAAATATTCTTATATTTTTTTCTCCTTTATCTATTTTTAGGTCTATTTTTTGTGATAAGATGTTTCATATTCTCATCTATTATTTTATTCTTTTTATTTCACTTTATTATATACTGTTGTAATAGGAAATAATTAGCTTTTCATTTTATAGCTATTTCCAATTATAATTATTCATTATTTTCTTCTCTGAGTTTCTGTATCTCTATTTCTATACATGTAATCATTCTTGTATAATTTCCTTGATTTTCTTGAATTACTTTTATTGTTTTCCTAGTTTACCTTTGATCTCTCTCATTGGTTTTTGAGGTCTTTTTAAAGCCCTTACACAAAAGTCTTTTTTTAAGCTTATGGACATTTATTATATTTCTTTGCTGTTTTTGAAGTAGGTGTTTTTATTTCATTGCTCTCTGAGTCTGAACTGAGATCTTCTCTGTCCCCACAGTAGCTATCAATAGTTGGGGTTTTTCTCTTTTGGTTGATCTTTTTATTTTTTATTTTTATTTTGAGATTCAGTAGACAGGCTAATAAACTTAATTATTGATTGGTTTTTTTTGTTTTGTTTTGTTTTGTTTTGTTTTTTACTGTACTCCCAGTGTTCCTCTCATACTGTGGTATGTTATCTCAGGTTTTAGAATTTATTTTTCCAGATCCTATATAGTCACTCTGGTTTTCACAGTCCATGATCTAATGTAATCCTGCTCCTCTAACCCCACCCCCCATGACCCCCACCCCCTGTTCAGGCCCTAGTTCATTTCACTCTTGGTCTCAGGTGCTTTAACTGGAGATCTCAGGCAATTCTGCCACATCAATTTCAAAAAGACAGGCTACCTCCTCCTGTAGCAGCAACAAAGAAGCCCAGCTCATGGGAGCCCAATCACTCAGCAATTATACTCACCAATGCCTAGACCTTCCTAACTCATCTCCTCCCATTACTGTGTCTCAATATAGAGCAGGTGTCTAGTCCACTTTCCTAAGGTCTCTAAAGACCCTAATCTATTAGCAGTGAGGCTTGATGTCTGGCCTTTAGGGTCTGTGCTAGAGGTCTCATGCTATCCACCCTTTCAATTCCAAGTGCAAGACAGTGGGAGTCTCCTGATTGAAGCCCATCCTGGGTATAGCTGCTCTCAGGGCTCTTGACCGGAGGATTCTAGTAGCATCCTCCTAGACATAAGATTTTGGGCTCAGCAAACAAGGTAAGGACGCTAATCATGTCCTTAGGGATTGTCTTGTTGATTCAACACTATTTGTTCTATTATTTTTTCCTAGGTCTATGCCAGTGGCACTGTGGCTAGGGAAGTCAGAGGCCTTCCTCTACAGTTTTCCTAGGATATTCAGCTTCACTTGAAACTCCAGCCTATTGTCAATTTCAGTATTGATTCTGTAGGTTTATTTTTGGTTGTTTGTGCAGGTATGGGGAAGGCCAGGAAGCTTCATACCCTATTCTGCCATCTTTCTTCCTTTATTTTATAATCCACTTTATTTTTTTTATCGAATTCATTTTTCAACTAGACTAATGCAGATATGTTTTATTTGACTTATTATGCATAATGGATGCGATATTATTTGCCTTCTCAATGATAGAGGGAGGGCTTTAAAGTTGAGAGAGGATTTGGAAATCAAAAATTAAACAACTGAATTCTAAAAACAAACAAATTATTTAATTAAATAAAGTATTTGAGAATTTTCTCAGTAATTGTAATCAAACTCACTAGCCAGTAAAGCATAGATTCGGTTCTTTTTCCTTTTTGAAATGGGAGTAAGAATATCCCTTCTCCTGTCCAATAAAGACTTTACCATTCTCCCAAATCTTATTATTGATTGACTATGGCTCATCAATATAATTTGGCAATTCTTTTGATACTCTGAAATGCAATTCATCTTGAACAAGGTTTCTGATCTCAGCAAGATTAGGTAGTTTTTCTGCTTTTTGACTCTACATAGTTTAAATATTAAATATTGGACAATCTTTTTATGTCTATCCCATCCCTGGATAGTAGTACATAATTCTTGTATTTAAAGTATAGTTCAGAAAACATCTTGTTCTTAATTTAGTTTTCACTTCCCATTTTCTTCAATTTATCATTTCAATCAATCAAAAAGCATGTATCAAATTGACACAATTATGTGTCAGTCCTTGCGCTAAGCACTAATAGTACAAATATAAGAAATGGAAAAAAATCTCTAATCATAAAGTACTTTGGCTACCAGATTAATCTTTTTAAGCAATAATTTTGTTAAGTCAATGCTCTATCCACAAACTTTTATTGATTCTTTGTTTCCTAAGAAGTTAGGGATAAACCACTTTGCCTGCTTTTCAGAGGCTTTTATGTTCTGCCCCTGCCTGCCAATTCAATTGATCTACATTATTTTCCAACTCCAGTTTCCACCCTAAGCAAAAATGTGAAACTAGAGTAATTTGTCTTCTGAGACCCTTGTTTCCACTTTATGAATTCTTTTCTCTTTCCCCTTAACCAACAATCCTACAGATATCCAGTGCCCTTATATTGTAGCTGACATAGTCCCTCTTCCCACAGAGAAAAGGTGTTTGTCTCATGCTATAGAAAGGCATTTATTTTTGCTTGGAGAAAGCAATTCTTAAACCCAAGGTATGATTCTCTAATAATGCAGATACTCAGACACTCTAATAGGCTGGTAGAGAAGATATTATGAGACTCCAGGGGCTATCCTGCTGCTCTCAAACCATAACACAAAGATAAAAGACTCCTTTGCTTTCTCATAATGCCACTATGCACAACAGGCACACTTCATCCTTTTGTAGCAATTCTCCTAAGTTACCTGTCATGCTTGTCCCCATCTCCATGAATTCATTCATGTTGTTTCACCAATATGGAAAATATCTTTTTTCCTCTGTCTATCCCAAACTTATTTCAGCTTTTAGAACCCAGTTCACACTTTATCTACTCACTAAAGTTCTTCTGAATTATGTCAAAGCTCTATGATCTCCCCCTCCTCTGAATTTGGGTAGCACTTATCTACTTCAAAATTTTAAGATATATTTTCATTACAGATTTATCAATATTACTTTTATCTCTTTAATCATGTTAATAGTATAGTCAAGATAGAAAGGACTTTAGAAATCACATATTTTCACCTTTCAAAACAAGAAAGAATGCCTTCCCCCTCCTTCTTTATCAGTAGGATATTGTTACCTATCCAATAACAGTAGGTTCCTCTCAACTATACTGACAAGGAACTCTACCTTTCAGCAAATATTCTCCACTTTGGAAAGCTCTAAGTTAGCAATGTTTATGCAATAATTTAAATGAAGGATTTCTTTCTTCACTCTTTCCAAATATTTCAATTCCTAAAGCCTAAAGCATTTGGCTACCACATAACACAACTGACTTATATTGAGGTTGAAGTTAATAAAGCATTGCTGTACATTTCACATGAATTACTATACAACTATAATTCATCGATGTCACAACTTTGCAATTGTTATTTTTTACTATAAAAATAGGACATATTTTCCTGGGAAATTTCATTCAATTAGAAGAGACAGGTATATTTAGTCATTACTACATCAGAGAAAAAATCTAGTGGTTTTGTATTAGTGAAATATATGCTCAACATGAAGCAATGGAATACCTATATTGATGAAATCAAATGCAATCATAGGCATTGAGGAACAAAATATATGTGACTAGAAAGATGAGAGTCTTGATGAACTTCCTACTGAATTTACTTTGAAGATATATAAATATATATATATATATATATATTTAATGTCAACTAGAAAAAATGCAGAACTATTAAATAGTCAAAAATCACTCTTTAATCAAGGGAAAAGGGGTTAGAGCTACTAATATGACAACGGAGCTGCTTCCCTGCTTCCCATGACTGCACAGAGTCAAGATGCCCTGGTCACTAGCCCCTGGGAGTGCCATTGAATCAGGATGGACTCTGAGGAACAAAAGAATTTGGGGAACCTATATACCACTCTAGATGACCTGGGGGCTTTAGTATTAGAGGGACAGTTGATTGACTTTACAATGGTGAGAAAGGAAAAGGAGGAGTTCCAGACAGGAATAATACTGAGGGGCTGGTGCCCTACAAAGGACACAAAAGGGAAAAACCAAACCCAGGGCTGGGCCACCTGGGTAATGGACCTTAGCCTAGGGGGAGAAACCATTGGGACAAAAGGGATGCTTAATATTGGATGAGATTAGCTGTTCCCACCCAAACTACCAGGAAGTTCACTGTCTGGTGAAGAGGGACCTTCCCTCAGGGGGAAACCTCTCCTGTGACAAGGTCAAAACCTGGGGTTTCTATACTCAAACTAAATAAACTGGGGATCTCTCTATTTCCATGTTGACAATATATATGTACAAATTGTTGATTCTTCTCACAATAAAATATAATATCTTAGGGTATAAATTGCAAGATCTTCAAGGGTAAGGATTGTCTTTCCTTTTTGCATTTGTATTCTCAGTGGTTAACACAGTGCCTGGTATATAGTAGAAATTTATTAATTCAAAGATTATTTTTTCTTGCTATTATTATTATCACTAGTACTTCTCTAGTGCATTGGACATTATAGATGCTTAATAAATCATTGATAAATTGAATAAATTGGTACTTCCAGTAGTTCCCCTTTCAGTTCAATAGTACAGGCAAGAAGTAATTGACAGCTTGAAATATATGGAGTTTTCCTGAAAAGAGAGAAGGGGAAAGGATTTGTTGAGGAAAAATTGAGAAGAATTAATCCTTGGATTCAAAATTAGAGTGAAGGGGAGATAAAAGTGAAACATGACTATATGATAAATATGGGTCTGTGGAAATATCATATTCATCATAAATAGGGAATTTTGGAGATGGAGTTAATTTTGGGGGAGGAAATGATGTATTAGCTTTTGAATATGTTGCTATTGACAATATCATGGAAAATCCAAATGATAATATTTAGCAGGTATTTGTAGATGTGGGGTTTTAAATTAATAATCAATAACTACATATTCTATTTTATAAAGTTTTATTAATAATGACTAAAACAAAAGAACTACCTGACTTCAGCCTGGTCACAGGTCCAAGACTGGAAGAGGGAGAAGCTACAGCCACTTAAATACAATCATACAAAACATGGAGACTCAGGAAAAGGGAATTTTGGGAAACACTAAGGGACTTCTGGGGGATGAAGTCCAAATGCTCAAAACCTCCATTTATACATATACCCCCTGTGATCCTATTAGGAAACCAGTTTCTCCAAAAGGATTATGGAAACATAATAAACTTAAAAATTACAATAATTTGTGGATAAAAGGAAAAGAGAACAAAACCAATGATTACTAGGTTAACAAAAAGCCATTTTTGGGGCAGTCCCCTTTGGCATAAGAGTATATATTTAAAACAAAGACATTTCAACCCCCCATAGTTCAATTCACATCCCAGATTTCACTCTGGATCTTCTGGTGCAGCATGTGGTCTCTTTCAGGCATCTATCTTCATGGCACATTCTGGATTCTGGGAGGTAGCAAGTTTCTTTTCCTAAAATTGCTCAAATTTAAATCAAAGTTCACAACAATAACTTGGCCCCCCTGAAGTGAATAATAACAAACATAGGGATCACTCAGGGATGCATGGCTGATTTATGAGGTATATGAATCAGTTTGCAAAAGAAAAGAAAAAATCTAAATAAAAGAGAAAAATAACTTGTGGATGAAATATAAAATGTGAAAATCTTATGTCTAAAAAAACTAAGTAAAGGAAAAATAAATCTATAACAGGTCCTTGAATCAGGGCCAAATTAAAATGATTTAAGCAATTATGCATTTATTTTGGGAAATACTAAGGGACTTCTGGAAGATGAAGTCCAAAGGCTGAAAAATCTCCATTTATGCAAAGACTTGAAACTGGATTTCCACAGTGAATTTCGACTTTCATATGTAGGCTTACTGAAATCACAGTTTATAGAAGCTATAAGAAAGGAAGTTTGTGAACAGTCATCCAAATGAGGAACTGAAAGAGTCATGCACTGCAATCTCCAGGAAGTACATATTGGATCTCTTGCTAGGTGGACAGAAATGAGTATTGAAAAATAATTCTGGAATTAGAGAAGTTACTTTGCAAAACATGAATGAGGCATATTATCAAATACAAAAAAACTTGATATGATATTTATAATTATTGATTCATTCACCTATTTTATCTTCTTTAAAAATATACCAGAATGATCTAACCACTTCTCAAAAGTATTTTTGATAAAAATAAAATAACGAAAGAGGCAGACTTTCATAGCTGATTCCCTACAGCTGGCATATTTAATAACACAGATTCCTGAAAGAAGAGTAATGAATACAGGATCCCTAGTAGATTTATTATACAAATATCAAACTAAATTTTGTCTTATTAATCTTAATTTTAATACATTTAGATAGTGGAAACTTCATCCTCAAAAATTCTCTTTCAAAAATATGTATCCAAATACTTATTTTAATTCTATACTAAATACTTAGATTGATGTGAGTATAAAGGTAATTAAAAAAAACCTCTGGAGAATTTGTTATTATATGTAATTGGCAAAAATATATAAATAAATAAATGATATGGCAAAAAATTAAAAAAAATAAAAGCTATGGTTACCAATATTGAGGGATATATAAAACAAGAAGGCAAATGATCACATATATTTATAATATGTATCTTTGTGTGTTGTGGAGAATAACCTGATAACCTTGGATTCAGGAACACCTGAGTCTAAATCCTTCGCTAGACACTGTATGGCCCTGGGCAAATCACTTAATCTCTATCTTCCTCATTTTCCTCATCTATTAAATGTAGATTATAGTAGAACTTATGTGTTAGGATTGTTTTGAAGATAAAAATGATAAAACATACATGAAGTTCTTTGTAAATCTAGTACTGGGTAAATTTTAGTTGTCATCATCAATATAATTTATTGCTACCTTTATTATTATTACTATTACATCAAAATGAATGAGATAGCTATTATAGAAAAATATAGACACCTGTTTTTATAATATATAGTTCTGATTCAGAAGATATCATCTTCAATGAGTTCAGCAGCTACTGAAAAGAAATGATTGGAAAACTAGAAAGAGGGGGGAAGTTAAGTGAAGAACTGACAGAATATCCAAAATATAAAACAGAATTATATCATATAGAATTTATCATCAGCACAATTATCTTGGGCAGGCCCTGAGGTTTGACTCTGACCTTGGTAGTATCTCTAAAATCTATCTAGGTCATTAGAAAATGAGTATGTTAAACTAAATAATCTCAGGTCCATTCTAAGTATAAACTTCTACAATGTTGATTGTAGCTTCAAACTGTTCACAAACAGTGCTGAGGGGGAAAAATGATAGTTTCCATAGAAAATTAGACACGGTAGAAAATGAAGTGAGACAACCACTGGGATAGCTCCCCAAGTGAATAAAATTTTCTAGATAACTTGAGTCTGTTCAGAGCACTAAGATAGTATGAAATGGTAAAGTGAATGAAGGAAAAGAGAAAATGTTAGTAGGTAATTTGCACATTCATGCAGAAGATTTACAAGCTAACAGCCCTGGTAGGGTGAAGAACTGATTTGTAATCTCCCTTCAAATCCACAGCAGGAATTTCTAAAAGTAAATAGAACTCATAAAAATCTTAACATAATAATTAGAATTGAACTTGTAGTTTTATAATCATAATTGTAAAGTGTTCTTTATAATTTTATGTCAGATATGCATATGGAATCCATATATTAAAATACTGTTCAACTGTTTATTCAAATATACAATAAATTATGAAACATATGTGTTATATAATTAAGCATAAAGACAAATTTGTAAATCCATATGATTTTTATATATTATAAATACTGGAAATATACAGGAAATAATATCTTGTCTGAAAGTGTACCAAAAAGAAAAATCCACTTTTCTTTGCCTGTGAGGTTCCTACAGGCTAATTTATGTTCAGACAAGATTCATTGTTGTTCATACTGACCTTTGATGCTGTCTTGGAGGCATACACATCAAGATGATTTCTTGTAGGCACACAGTGTTATGAGAATGGTATAAATGGAGAAGAGACATATTATTTCACTCTCAGTATTAAAGATTTCCTGAAAATCTGATCATCAATATATTAATCAAGCAATCCCTTATCTAGTTAAATAAGTAATATTAAATATTTGTAAGTTTGCTAATTTATAATCATCTATAATGATAGCAGGAGTCAAAAGCATTCTTACTAAAATTTGATATCAATTTAAATATCAAGATAAATAGTTTGCATGTTTGGTAAGTTTCATTGTTTTAAAAGAAACAAGATAAATGCTAATTATTTTTGACTATTAAAATTATATAATTTTTAAACCAAATGACCATAGCTACTATTTATCAACGAGTTTTGAAAGATTTACTCATCCAATAAAAGATTCACCATCACATGAGTGGAATTACAATGTATATATTTTAAAAATTAGTATCAGTATAATATGTTGCATACTAGAAGACAGTTATTCTAAGTATTAAAATAATTCTATTTATACTTTGGAACTTTTGATGAATATTAAGCTTATTTTTCAATAAGCAAGGATAAGTTCTTGTTTTTATATATTTTCAGAATAAGTAAATTCCTTCCATTTACTAGCTACCAAATTCTTGAATTGTAAGTAGTATTTTATATCATTCTTCCAGCATAGCATTTTTATTAAATGTGAACATTTTGACATACATAAAGGAGAATGACAAATAAATAAGTTAACCTTTCAACCAAATAGTGTGTCACCTAAAAGTGTTGTTTTCTATGATCCCTAAATTGTAACAACATTCATATTACTTGACTTTTTTGAGTTAATTACTTGTTAAAGAATTAATTCATAGTGTTATAACATCTTGTATCTAGACAATTTAAATAAAATTAAACTCCATTTTACATATGGAGAAAAAGTCAAAAATGATTAAATATTTTGCTCAAAGTCATAGAACTAAAGAGTGGCAAAATTAGAACTTTTTAGAAAATGAAATATTGATAGTTTAATAACAAGGTAAAAATACTTAATACAACAAAATAAATATTTAAATATATATGCATATATATGTTTACTTATATTACATCAAACCCTCATATTAGAAATAAGTATGTTCTACTCTTCCATTTATTTTATTATTTCTTAAAAGTTATTCATTTTAAACCCTTACTTTCCATCCTAGAATCAAAACTGTGAATATTGTATATTGGTTAATAGGGCAAAATAGTGGTAAGGATTAGGCCTTTGTTGGTGAAGCTATGACACACATGCCAGATAGGGCACTCAGAACCCTCCCTGTGGACATGAATGTTGTCAACTGCCAGAGTTTGTTACTAGAAATTCAGAGGAACTTGGGCCTAACTACTCCCTTACTCCTCTCCATATGACTGAAGACATTTCTCACTTGACCCACCCTTATGCTCAATAGCCCAATGGCAGTGCTTCTTCCCTTCATTGTCTGGGGTAAACTGGGTGGATGGAGTGGGTATGGCACTTGGTCTCTGGTGGGGAGGATAAGGTATTTGGTCTGGAGAGTTGGGGTGGGGCATGGCACTCAGTTTCTAAGAGGTTGACCATAACTGAAGGCAATGGGGATTAAGTGACTTGCCCAAGGATTTGAAACCAGGTCTGGGTCTCAAGCTACCTAATATGCCTCTTATACTAGCTTAAAATCACTCCATTTTAGGAAATATTATTCATAGGGAAGGGCTGTATTAGGACACCTGAATCTGCAAACATTACATGTATTTAATATGCATATACATAAGCATTATAATATTTTCACATTGGTAACAGAGAAATTTTGCTTGGAGTCAGAGGGACATGAGTTCAATTTCTGCCTTGGTAAATATCTTAGTCTTTCTGTGTCTCAAATAGCTTTCTAAAGTAGAAAGTTAGAGGCAGAGTCAAGATGAGTGCTTAGAATCAGCAAAAAGTTGAGTCCTCTGTGAAAACCCTTCCCCATCAATCAAAAACACAGTGCTTCAAGGGGATAGGAAACCAAATCTAACAACAGGACAGAGCCCGAGGACCCTTCTGCTCAATTCAACTTAAAAAAAGCAGGTTGAATTCTCAGGTTTAAGAATAAGAAAGAAGGAAGGTCCCAGGACCCTTCACCACCTAGTATGCTGAGACTCAGGCAGTTGCTGGGATCCTGGGGTGAGGAGAGTGCCTTGCTGCCATAGCTATGTGAGGCTCATGACTTTTACCATAGCAAACAGGGAGACAGCTGGAGGAGAGGGACAGAGAAGAGAGCAGCCTTTACACAGCCTGTTCACAACCTTTAGCCACCACTTTCCATCTTGGGCCTCTGCCTCTGGAGGTTTTGGCTTCAGGGCACATTCAACTCTACAGATCAGATAGGCCAGGCTTAATCCCATCTATCAATAGGACAGATAAGAAAACTTCAGAGGGCAGGGGAGTTCAATCTCCAACACCTCTCCCCTACCAACTGCCTTGAGAGCTGTGGTAAGAATCTGGCTAACTGGAATCCCAGGGTGAAGGCTGCAACTGGGACAGAGTACCTTGATACCACAGCAGGAAGCTCAGGGCTATTACCAGGCAACTGGAAGGTAGGCAGCAGACCAAATGGATTAGAGAGAAGGATGAGTACCATTAGCTTCTATACCTTCATCTGCTCCTTCAGTTTCTGCTGTCAGCTGGGAAAGATGTGGTCTCAAGGCTAATTTACACTCTATCACCCTAATATAGTCAATCAACAGAGTAGAGAAGTCCCTTCAGAACAGAATAGCCCAAACCCACAGATCCAATAAATTAACTGAGAAGCAAGATTAAAGTCAATATGATGGGGAGGAGGGAAGGGAAAGAAGGAAAAATGTGTAAACAACAGAAAAAGAAGAAAGAAATTACAATAGACAGCTTCTATCCTGGCAATTAACAAAGAACAAATGGAAGAGAGGAGGACCAAAGAACACCAAGCAAAAACACAGGAACTCCATCAAATTGGAAACAGACTTTGGAAAAATTAAAAACACAATTTAAAAAACAATTAAGAGAGGCTGAAGAAATTTAGTCAAAAAACATTAAAACAAAATAGGTCATCTGGAAATGGAGGACTTAAACTGAAACAAGAGAATAATGTCTTGAATGCCAGAAATGACCAGCTTGAAAATGAGGCAAAGAAAGTAAAAAATGACCTACCAAGAAAAAGAAAGCAAAAGAAGTATGACCAAAAATCTAAGGATGAAATTCAGTCTTTAAAAATTAGAGTCCAACAACTGGAAGCAAATAACTTCACAAGGCAGCAAGAGTCTACTAATTTTTTTTTAATTGAGGAAACTAGGAAACACCTCATTGACAAAATGTTGGACCTGGAAAATAGATCCAGGAGAGACAAATCAAGAATTATTGGACTACAGGAAGTTCATGACAAAAGAAAAAGCCTGGAGATAATTCTACAGGAAATTATCCAAGAAAATGACCCTGGCATTTTTGAACAAGAGGGCAAAAATTGAATTTTGAGATAGATATAATCCACAGATCACCTCCTATATTTGATTCCCAATAGACAATGCCCAGGAATGTTATAGCCAAGTTTAAGAACTTCCAGATCAAGGAACAGATACTAAGAACTGCTAAAAAGAAACCATTCAGATATCATGGAGTCAGTGTTAGAATAACATAGAATCGGCCTGCATCCACACTCAAGTCCAAGAAAGCATGGAATATGATATTCCCAGAAGTAAGGAAACTGGCTCTACAAGCAAGAATCAGCAACCCAGAAAAATTGAATATTTTCTTGTAGGGGAAATTGTGTTCATTGAATAAAATAGGAGACTTCCAAGCATTCCTAAAGAAAAGACCTGACAAACAGAAAATTCAATGCCCAAACACAGAACTCAAGAGAATCGCCTAAAGGTAATTAAGAAAGGGAAAAAAACACCAGTAAAGTTACAGAATGTTTGACAAATTTACATTGTTTCCATGAGTTTCTCCAAAAAAAGTTCACTAAGTTTCAGATTTGGATGAAGAATGCAGATTTATTGATAAAAAATACAGGTAAGAAGGCACAAAGCTTTTATTAAGTGCTTATTATGTGCTAGCTACTATGGTAGGTACTAAAGACACACATATAAATTAATATAAATATAATTAAATATACACATAACAATATAGTATATATGAATAATTATATAATTATGATTTAAAACATAGTCTTTGCCCTTAAGGAGCTTACATTCAAATTAGGGAAGATATATAAAAAGATGCAGGTAAGATTAGAATTAGGAAAGGGCAAAAATGCCCAGAGTCAGAAACATTTTTTCATGTCAATGAAACACAGATAAGTGGACAAGTCTTTTGAATGGAGCTTTTCAGAAGGAACTCACCAATGAGAGAAGAGACTTGATATAGTGGAGGGATGTTTCAGAGTGAAAATGCCTCAGGTACTAAGCTAGGTTTCAGGATAAAATGAAGTTGGATTGTAATAATAAAATCCAGAGAATCAAAAACATAGCTGGGAAAGGAATAAAGCATATTGATTTGTTTTTCTTTTGAAAATTAGTTATGGATATGTATTAATAATATATCCATTCTCAAAATGGATAGCCATGTTTAGGCATGAAACCTTTAACTGTCAGAACTTTCTTCACTATATCTTTAGATAATTATTGCAAATATTTTTTCCTTGTATCATGTAGCACATTGTATTCATGTGTCACCTTTCAGACTATCTATCTATCTATCTATCTATCTATCTATCTATCTATCTATCTATCTATGTATCCATCTATCTATCTATCTACCTATCTGTCTGTCTGTCTGTCTGTCTGTCTGTTTATCTATATGTCTGTCTGACTGCCTGGCTGCTTGTATGTATCTATTTATGGATGAATGCATATAGTATGTATTTACTTATATATAAATGTATGTTTGTTATATGTATATATGTATATATATATCTATCTATCTTCACCAATCCCTTTTAATGATAGTACTTTCCACCTATTGATTATTCTGTATGTATCTTGTTTAAAAGTTAAAATTACTTTTATTATTGAGATTTAATTTTAACATTTTACACTTGTTAACAGTTCTTTGGATTCTATTTCCTCAGAGAAAATGTGAGCTCTTTGAGGGCAGCACCATCTGTAGGACTTAGCTCAGTACCTGGTACATTGCTTGCCGTCCACTTGTTCAATAGTGCCCAACTTTTTATGATTCATTGGATCATATTGTCCCTGGAGTTTTCTTATCAAGGATGTAGTAATGGTTTCCCCATTTCTTTCTCCAATGGATAAAAGCAAGCTAAGATTAAGTGCCTTGCTTATTTAGCTCAGTGGATAGCATAAGAGGCATTTTGATACATACATAATGGGCTCTAAGTGGAAATATATGAACAAATTAAATATCTCTTTTTTTAAAAAGGAAGTTCAGGTTAAGATAATTGAAATTATTTGTCTGAGAAAACAAATCTCAAAAGTGAATGATATCATGGAATCTGAATTCAGGTCTTTCCTGACTCTCAATCTAGACTTTCAATCTCCCTCTCTCTGAAGATAATTTCCCACACAGAAATCAAGCTCCTGATATGGCCATACATTAGTATATAGTAGTAGAGGAAAACAACAAGCAAGTTTTTATGCAAAATGTGGAGTAAATATACTTCCATAAGCATCTAACTCACTTATCATGGACTGAGGTGCTGAGGAAACTGTGACTTGTTTATGAGGGCTTCATTCTAAAGTTTTATCACATAGTGGTTTCATTACTTTTAT
The DNA here is from genome assembly GCF_027887165.1 of Monodelphis domestica. Taxonomy (NCBI): domain Eukaryota; kingdom Metazoa; phylum Chordata; class Mammalia; order Didelphimorphia; family Didelphidae; genus Monodelphis; species Monodelphis domestica. The sequence continues at coordinate 362,026,172 of NC_077229.1, forward strand.
TTATTGGAATGTCATATTGAAAATTATTCTCTATGCAGAGTATTCTTCTGTATACATTATACTCCCCAAGTAAAAGAATTTATTCCTTTTAGCTTTTTTTCCCTAAAAAATATTACAGAAGGACATGCACATTTCCCCCCTATGCAGTGATATAAAAGAACACTAAGCTTTAAATTCAGGTAGCATTGCTGGTGAGAAATGAAACAATATTACAAATAGGCAACAACCTTTATTGCTCATCTACAAACTGGACAGCAGCCAACCTTGCTGGTATTAGTCCCTAGTTAGGTCATTTACTATGCTTCTATAGCTTCCCAGAGCAAGCAAGTTCAGTGTTCACTGATTCAGAGTTCTGACGTTTTATAATGTGTGGTATAACATGAAGTTATGAGCTATAATGAAGGCCAATGGGAGACTATTAGAATCATTTTTAGAAGCTCAGAAAGGCTTATTTCTTGTTTCATTTTAGCCCTTTTAAAAAAAATCAAAAGTAACAATTAAAAGAGTTAATTGACTATGTAAACATTGCTTGGTCAAACAATATCCAGATATAAGATGAATTTAATTCATAATATTGGTCTATTCTATACTATTCTCAATTCAAGAACCTCTCCCAGTGTTTTCATGAGTTAATACACATAAAATATTTAGTTTCATTCTTCCTCAATAAAAATCCAAGACATAGGCATCTTGAATAAAATTTTATCTAATTCTGGCATGCCTTGAGGAAGATAATTTCTAAGATTTCTCAGATAATGTGCTAGGATAATTTTCCCAAATACTGTTTCAACTGTGTCATGTTATATGAAAAGAACTTTTTAAACTTATCACTATCTGACAATTTTTCATCCCCTATTTTCATTTGCATTTTTATTAGTGATCAATTATAAATGCAAAACTGTCAAAGCATCTCTCACTCAGTTTATCCTTTTTTTTCTCTAGTGATTCTTCAGCTCAAGATGCCACTTCTAATATGACTTAAGGAGATTATGTATAAGAAGATATTATGCATCTATTCTCTTTGCAACCTTGATTAAAATATGGCATCTTTGATTTTGGTAGCTATGTCTAACAGTCATTGTACAAGCTAGCTGAAATAGAAAACTTTCTGTCATTTGGCTGTCATGACAAATAGGAGACCTGATGACCATTTAAAAACATTCATTTCACTGACAAACCAATTGCCTTGTTGTCGTGTAAACAGTATAAAGTATAATTATCACTAAGAATAAGTATGTTTTATCTTATAATATCACATGTTTTTCATGATTAATTATGAAATTCCTATTGATTTTTTTCTATTTAAGATATGATTGAATTGGAAAGGGGAAGATATAATTTTTTAGATGAGCAAAATTTATTTCAGTTCTTTTTAGTGACTAACTTCACTCCCCTCTATCATTTTAATTATGTTTGTTAAATTTATAATAAATAATGTGCACACAAATACATATTTTGTGGTTTGTTTATAAAAGTGTATATATTCATATACACATGCATATATACACATGAAAGTCACAAAAATATTTTTTGCTGAATTATTTTTGTACTTTTACTTTTTTATAATATGCATTTGAAATATTTTATTATTGCTATTTTTAATTATATAATGCCTCTCTTAGAACAAGCATAAACAACCATTGTCTGTGTCTGAGGAGTACTTCATTCTGCATCTTTATTCCATTGCCTTTCTGTCAAGAGGTGAGAAGTCAGTTTCGTTTTCAGTCTATAAAAGTGTCTTTTTCATCTTTTAATCAGAATTTTGAATTCTTTCAAAGGTGTTTTTTCTTCTGGTTATTTGGATTATTATTATTAAGTACATTTACTTGTTCCTGATTCTTCCAGGCATCTGTTAGCCGGGCTGATAATTGAGTTAGTAATGAGAGTGACCTGTGTCTGTAGTTGGGCTGCAGGGGACAGGTTGATGTAGTGGGGTATTTTAGTCAGAGGTAACCGTGGCATAGTTGTTGGACCAAATTTCCTGCTTCCTTTCCCCAGTGCTACTTCTTTGACACTCCAATTCATGTGTTGCATTTAAGGTTGAAAAGGAAAGGAAAAAGATAAGTTCTCCAGACTACTGCCATTTTATTGAAAATGAACTCTATACTGTTTTTCTTTTTGGTCTGAATCTGACCTTAAGCTATCTTTTAACACGTATTTAGAGTGAAGAAAAGGTGATAGGTTACAATCTTAGCAAAGAATAGTAGAGATCTTTGCATATATTTGAAAACTGTGGATATAATCAGAGATTGGCCATACATAATGTTCAGCAATTTAGAAAGTCTTAAAGATTGCTGCTTTTATTCTGTGTCACCATCTCCATAGGATTACAGTAACCTGCATCAGCATTTGAAATCCTTCAGAGAGTATAGGCATGACCTGGGTAATCTTCCTGACTAATGCAAAGCAGTATGATGTTTTTTCATAATGTCTTTCCTCCTCTGGCTCAGTCTTGCTGAAAATTGACTGTTTCCATAGAAAACAGTAAAGACCTAGCTTTTCTCTCAGCTTTCATTTGGAGAATGAATTTTTATTTTCATTTCAGAAGGCCTTCTTGGAAATAAAACTGCTAGGTTGTTATCTTTGGAAATAGATCTTGTTTCTTTGTTTTATGATTTCAGGAAGCACTTAGAAGAAAATTATCATAATTAAAATATCAATAAATCAAAGGTCGCTAATTTTCATTTTTAGAAATATTCACACATATATACATATGTGTATATATATACATATGTGTGTATATATACATATATATACATATACATATACATTTTTATATATATATATATATATATATATATATATATATACAATCTCTACTATTTGAAAAATAGATATTTTCCCACATTTCCCAGCATGGTTATAATATTGCTTCCTGTGAAAATATATACCCCCCCAAAATTTGAAATAGAACGACATCTTATTTGAGTAAAACTTAAAGATATAAACATATATAAATTTGACAACTTGAATCTCAGTCTTTCCAAGAATTAATGTAAATAAATATGGGGTGTGGGGAGGGGGAAACATGACATAAACTTTAAATTGCATCCAGATGTAAAATGATTTTCAACAGTTGTGGTGTCAGAATGGTTGAATATATTGAGACTCAATTACCAGGCCAAAGCCTTGTAATTCTTGATCAACAACTACATGCTGGAGATGGTCAATATTTTACCTCTAGAAATAAGATTCCTCTCAAGATTTTACCTCAGGACTATGTCATTCTGGACATGAGAATTTGTGTTGCAGACTTTTTTGAAAGTGACAACAGGAACATTTTTCTTAATGTTTGCAATCAGAGGCTAAGTTCATCAAGGAAGGAAAACCAAGTAATAAAATTAATGATCAATTATATAACAAGCCCATACACTTCAAACAAGTTTCATGTAGTTTAAAAATTATTGTTTGATATTTTCAACCTGGGGGGAGACCAAAATACTCTTCTTTTTTCTCACATTAGTAGGGTGCTTTAAGGTTTGCAAAGTACTTGAATATAGTGTCTCATTTGATGCTTATGAAAATTCTATATAGTAGGCACTATTACTGGGTTCATTTTCCAGATAAGCAAACATAAACTCTAAGAGTTCAAATGATATGTAAGATCATAAGGCTAGCAACTATCCCAGGCAGGTTTCATATCTGGGTCCAGAGATCTAGTCACTTCATCATGATACCTTATACTGATTTACATCATTGACAATCTCTTAACTAGTCCCTTTTGTAATAAATAGCATTCTTTTTTGGAAGGACACCTAATTTACATGTAGATGAGATCTTTGACCATGGTAGAAAATAAAGCTAATTTATATTTTTCAGTGAAATCCTTAGACTTTATGTAAACATTAATCTATTACAAAGTGATGTTACACCACAAATAATCAGCAAGGTAAACAAGTAGAAACAATAATTACAAAGAGAGCATAAACCAAAGACATGATGTTAAAGAAACAAAATTAAATAGAAAAGTAAAAATGAAGATAATCATATTCAAGAAAAAAGGTAGCTTTGGGGGCTATAGAAAGGATCAAATGACTCTATGATTCTCATTAAACTAAACAGCTCAAAAGAAAAATCCAAATGATGGAAAGAAACACCTCTAAATTTAAAGATAATTTTGGAAGAAAAAAATTTAAGGGCTATAATTTCAAACTTGACTAATGATACCAAAAATATATGCAATAAAATTCCAAACATTAAAAAAAGGTTTAAAGTGGAACTTAATGTTTCTCTTTAAATATTTTGTTGTTTTATTTTTTTACAAAAATATTTCTTGTTTCTCTTTAAATATTTTGTTGTTTTATTTTTTTACAAAAATATTTCTTGATTAATCAAACATTCAAGAAACAGAGTAAACTAGATATTAAGGAATTTTCCTTTAACTTTATCACATTGTAAAAACAAGCATATCATCAAATAAAAATCATCATAGGATGTGATTTTTCAAAAAAGTAGATAATGCCATATAGAAAATAGTTTGTGATTGGTAAAGAAGAACAAGTGAAATTATTATGCTATGGATAGAAATAGCAGAGCAGCAATGATCTAAAAGAAATGACAGTTTGCATACAAAAAACAAACAATGTAAAAAAGAATAAAAGGGAAACAAAATAGTAAATATTTTATAGCAATTTATATGTCTCTGACAAAGATTCATTTCTCAAATATATAGAGAAGAGTCAAATTTATAAATATACAACTCGTACCCCATTGACAAATGACCAAATTGTATTAGCAGATAATTCTCTGATGAAGAATTTAAGATTCTTTAGTCATATGAAGAAATATTTCAAATCACTATTCATTAGAGAAATGCAAATTTAAATAAAATTGTGATATTTTCCTTATATTTATTTATCAGACTGGCTAACATGACAAGAAAGGAAAATGATAAATATTGGAGGAAATATGGAAAAAATATGGATACCAATATCTGGTAGAACCGGGAACTTATAAAACTATTCTAGAAAACAATCTGAAACCTTTCCCAAAGGGCAACCAAACTCTGTATACTCTTTGATCCAGCAATACCACTACAAGATCTCTCTCCCAAAAAGGTTAAAAATTGGGGAAAAGGACTTACTTGTACCAAAATATTCATACCAGGTCTTTTTTTTTTTGGAGGCAAAGAACTGGAAACTAAAGAGATCTACATCAATTGGGGAATAGCTGAATAAATTGTGGTATATGTGCAAGCATTAAATTTTAATGGTTTAACTGAAATGTATGCTCAAAGTCAAAATGACTTTAATAGCTTTTATTTACAAAAGAGGTGGAAAGAGTGAAAGTAGAGAAATACAAAAGGGTAGAGAAGACATTAACCTAACTAACTAAATATTGTTCTAGGGCTTGTCTCAACCAGGACTTAAAGCCAGCTATTCACTCACCTAAATTTCTTCCAAGAGGCAGGTCAAGACAATGACTGGAGCTGAAGGTTACTCCTGAGACCAACTCTTTTCCTTGAGCCAGCCTTCTTCCTGAAGCCAACTTCCTTCTGAGAGTTGAGTAGACCTTCTTCTTGAAGCTAACTTCCCTTTAATAGTCGACTACCTTTTCCTCAGAAATTCAGGGCCCTTTATAGTGTAATGGTGGAAATTTCACCTTTTTAGGATTGATGTAATATTGAACAATGGCCGCCAAGGAATTTACTTATGAAATTCCTAAAATGAAACACTCAAGTCAGAATGGAGTTTATGGAGGTTTAATCACACTGGGAGTAGGGAAAGGAGAGGGAGGGAAGGAGAGAAGAGAAAAGGGAAAGGGGCTACTCAACCTCTGACCACGGCAGAGGGAGTTTTAGGCCCAAAGGGCCAAGGTGGAAAGAATCAGTCCTTAACTCATGTGAGTGATCTGAAGGAAAGCTGTCTGCGGGCGTCCTCCCTGTCCAAGCTCCTAACACCAACTGGCGTCTAGCTCTCTCCACAGGAAGTGAGTGAATTCCAGAGACTGTTCCCTACCTCACTTCCTGTGTCTCACAAGTGCCAATGGTTGGCTTTAGCTTGGCTTAGGACAGCTCGAGTGGGCAGTTAGTTATTTCTGATTTGTCATTGACTAGCACATTCCCGTGTAGTGTGGGTGTGCACAATTTTTGGGTGCTATACCAAGATGGAGACTTTTAAAATTCACAATAGTGACTTCTTGTCTCCTCCCCTCTTCACAGGGGCCAACCACAACTTCCAATTGTCTAGCACTGCCCAGGGGGAAGTGTTTGTGGGAACTAGTTTGCACCTTCTGTAGTGGCAAATATTCATCAAAAGGATTCACAATTTCTGAGCATGTGAACTCTTAATAGAATTCACAAGTTTCTGACTGTTTGAGTTAGAAAAAAGGGTGAAGCTCTCCAAGTATCTTGGTAGCTTCTTACCTAGTACTAGGTAGGGTGTGAATAGCTTTAACTAGGTGAAGAAGGAACCTTGTGTTGATTCAATCAAATGGTAGACAAAAGAGAGTTAATCCTGTCTTCACAGTTTAGTGAGGTACTTAAGTTAGTGTCAACTCAGGATACACAACAGAGTAAAGAATTCTCTTTCACATACCATATCAATGGAAAACTATCATTCCATAAGAAATGACAAAGACTTCAATATATCTGACTTAAGGGAGGGGCATAAAGATATTATTAGAATATAATTTGGGAGGAAAATTTTTTTTTGAAATCTATCTTCTCTCTCTTCCTCTCACCCTCCACTCTCCCCAAGAAAGCAGATTTTATATATATATATATATATATATATATTATATGATATATATGATTTATATATCAGTTGTACATACATTACTATATAATACAGATTTCAATGTTTATTGCATTTAGTAAGATGACATTGCTTTCACTAGTGAAAAATCTATGGTGAAAATTTAAAAAATGGTTTGTTTCAATTTGCTTCAGAAATATGTTCATTCTGTGGTGTTGGCTTTTCTTTTTATTTTTTTCCTCCTGAGGTTCTTGTAGTTGTCCTGGATCCTTGTTTTGTTGATAATAGTTAAGTTCTTCACCATTGATCATCATATATTATTGTTAGTGTTAAATGTTCTCGTGGTTCTGCGCACTTCCCTTTATATCACTTAAATAAATTGTTCAGGATTTTTGTGATCATCTTCTTTGTCATTTCTTATAGCACAGGAAATTTATTTTTTAAGGAAAAAAATTTTATCTTTTGGATACAATTATATGAGATAAGAAGACAATCAAAACAAAATACATGACAGGCATTTAAAATAGTGGAAAGCAGTTTGAGTATGAAGACAGGAATATATATAACTATGCTAAGTTCTAGGGACACAAAAAAAAACAAAATATTCCTTGCACTCAAGGAGAGAATGTGGGAGTCAACATCCAAACAACTTTTTCATGTATAAGGTATGTAGAGGGCAAATTGAAGGAATCTCAAGAGGAAAACATCAGAAACAAGCCAGTAGTTGAGCTAGTTAGATGAAATCTAAGGACCTTTTCAACTTTCATATTTTAACTTGTTCCTTTGGTATGATTTTAAGGATGGAAATCAAGTAAAATAATATTAATACTTTTTATTTTTTAATTTGCTTTTTTCATTTACAGATAGAGAAAAAAATTGACAATTGTTTTCTGACATTTTAGGAATCAGATTTTTCCCTCCCTCCCAATATTTCCATATTGCTCATGTTGTGACATCACACATACAATTCAAAATTCATGAAGGAAATAAAAGATCATATACTTTGATCTTCAGACAGAATCCAACTGTTCTTTCTTTGGCTGTGGATAACATTTTTCTTCATGGGTCTCTTATGGATATCTTGGGAACTTGTTTTGCTGATGTTTAGTCCTTCACAGCTGATCATCATATAACATTTTTGTTAATGTATATATTGTTCTTTTCCTGCTCACTTCACCTTGCATAAATTCATACATTCCCCAGATTTCTCTGAACTCATCCTGTTTATCATTTCTTAAGGTTTCTCAATAGTTTTCCATTATAACATTAGGCCACAACTTGTACAGCCAAACCCCATTTGACAGAAATCAAAATTTTTAGTTTCTAATTCTACTTTAATCTTTCTTTCTGTTGCCCTTTGTTGAATTAGTTTTTATTGAATTATATTCTGAAAAGCTCTATTTAATATTTCTGTTTTTCTATATTTGATTGTGAGGTTTTTATGCCCAATTGTCAATTTTTATAAAGGTGACATAATGATGAGAAACAGTTGTATTCCTTTCTCTTCCCATTCAGTTTTTGCCAGAGAGCTTTCATATCAAATTTTCATAAAGTTCTATTTATCTTCTTAAATATTCTTCTAAGGTTTTAGAGTACTCGTCTATTACTTTAAGTATTCTCAGCTGCCTTTGTTTCCCTTTGCATATGTTGAGGCAATGGCCATAGTGGCTTGCTTTGGAGAGACTTGAAATTGTTTTGTCCATCTAGATTTAGTGTCCTGTGTCATCATTTCCCTTGTGGTTTTATGTGCTGGTATGGGCCCCATTCTGCTGCTTCTGTGTCCCTACCAAGTAGCTTGAGCTGGACAGGTTTCATTCTTTGGGCTCCACTGCCCTACACACTCTGCTGCTTCTCTGTGTTAGGACACTAAAAAGTACATTGATCTCCTGTATGTTCTGGCTTCACTACCTACCTATCTAGAGTGTCTTATGTTGGGCCAGTCCCCCACTCTCCTGCTTTGCTGCTTTAGGTGCTCTGCTGCCACATGGGAGTTTATGGGTTTCCTACAATCTCTGCATTTGTTACCCATTCCAAGTGCCATAGTTTGAACTGGTTCCCTATTTTGCCATTTCACTGCCTCAGGCACTCTGTTGCCACATAAGAGTTTGAAGATTCCTGCCCTATCTGCCATCTCTATGTGACTTAGAGAAGATCAGTCACCCATCTGCCTTCTTTGCCTTCTAGATAGTCCTTTTCTGCAGTTTTGTTGCCTCTGGCAGAGTAGCCATATGTTGGAGTGATCCAAGTTCTTCTACCTCCCATACAAAAATGCTGTGCTGCCTGAACTACTCTTTCTTCTTACTCCAATGAGATTGTTCATCCTGCTTTTCTTTATTTAGAGACTTTCTATGTGTGCATGCATGAGTGCATGAACATGTGTGTGTGTGTGTGATGAATAGAATTTTGAAGAGTGTAGTGTACTTTACTCTGCCATCTTACCAGATAGATGCAATGCTTTAAGTCATTTTTAAGAAAATAATTTCTTCAAGAGAATTAAAAAAAAAAACAGTGGGTTTTGGGATGTGTAGAAAAGAGGATAGGAAATGCATCTAAGACTTTTATTTCTCACAAAGAAAAACATAAAATAATTTTCTTGAGTATTCATGTTCATTATATTTCAGATCCATTTCATATGATTCTGTCTCAGCTTTACTACTGCCTATTGTTTTTTCCTTGATCAAGTCACCTCTCCCTGACTTAAGTTCCTTATCAGTAAGGTAAGAGAACTTAAAGCCCTGTAAGGGGTTTTGTAACCATAAATTTTTTGACACTATTAAACATTCTTTGAACAAGGAAGAACATTTACTCAATAGAAAGTATAATTGATTCTGAACTTCTGAACTTGTATCTTGTCTCTATTATACACTATGTGAATTTGACCACCTTCTTTAATCAAATTTAGCCATGCATACTTTGTGGATTGACTTGTGCCTCAGTTTCCTTGAGTTCAAAATAGAGATTATGATAATATTTATATTGCCTGACTCACAGAGTCATATAATGAGCATATTTTCTCAAACACTTTGTAATAGTCAATTTATATATATATATATATATGTATACATATATATATATTTAAGCTATTTTTTATAAAAGAGAGCAAGAAGATTATTTACCAACAATCAAGGTGGAAGTTTTATAAAAAAGAAGTGATTTTAACATTGGAACAAACTAAATGAATAAAATGAACAGAAAGAGACAATATTTAGAGAAATGATATAGAGAAAAGGGACTACAATTACAGAAACATGCTTGATTTTTCTTAATTATAATTTTCTCCTTCAAAAATTGGAGAAATCAATACATCGAAGTTCCATTCTACAAGTGGTTCTTATTAAAAAGTAAGAACTAGTTGCTTGAATGCCAAAGAGCTTTTTTTTTTTTAAGGGAAAAGGACCTATTTGTATAAAAATATTTATTGCAGATATTTTGTTGTTAGCAAAAAATTTGAAATGGACAGGGTGTCCATCAATTGTGGAATGCCTGAACAAGTTTTGATATGTGGCAGTTATGTAATACTATTTTGCTATAAGAAATGATGAGCAGAATGATTTAAAAAAAATTCAGGGAAGACTTACACGAACTAATTTAAGGTAAAATGAGCAGAACCAGAAAATGTTGTACACAATAACAGGAATATTTATTGATGAACAAGTTTGAATGACCTACTTATACTCAGCAATCCTTGGATCCAAGACAATTCCATAGACTTTTGATGAAAAACATTGGCCCTCCAAGAAAGAGTTTTACTGATTGAATATAGACTGAAACATACTATACTTCATTTTCTTTTTTCTTCTTTATTTTTCATTTGAGATCTATTACACAAATGACCAAAATAGAAAAAAAAATACATCTAAAAATACACATGTAAAATTTATATCGAATTGCTTACTATCTCAGGAAGGAGGGAAAGAGTGATGAAAGAAGTATCAGAAAAAAGGAGAGAATTTAGAACTCAAAAAAGATGCTTTAAAATTGTGTTTAGGTATGATCAGGGAAAAATAAAACATTACTTAAGAAATGATTGAGATTTTACGTGGAAGTGATTCTTCTATCATCCAGTTTGTGATAGAGAAGTTTAGGAAATAAGTCTATAGTCTGGCATACACAACAGATTTTTGTTCATCACTTTTCAAGTATATCAGAGGAAAGTACATAGGATTTCATGGAGTAAAATGCTTGAGGGAAAATCGGGCAAGGAGAGATAGGAAATACTTTTAAAAGACACAAAAGGGAAACAATTTTACCACAAAGGTAAAATAATCACATTTTTCTGAAGAGACAATTGAATCACTAACCAACTTATAGTTTAAAAAGAAATATACAAAAGATTGAAGCAAGTCAATTAAAAGAAGATGAATATTAGATAATGTTGATGTCTTATGAAAATATTGTGAGAAATCCTAAAGTTCAGAATGAGCTGTTGTTATTGAAAGAAGGTTAAGAAGGTAAAATGAGACTTTTAAATATTTATTAAGAAAAAATGAGGGTCAAAGAAAGGATAGGATCTTTGCTTTGTATAGATCGAATCATAACCAACCACAGAGATAAGGAAGAATTCAATTTTTATTTTTGTTTTCTGGGCAAATGAGAATGGCCTTTATCTTGGAACTGTCAGAAAAAAAGAAGACTAAACAAGAGTTGATAGCCATGATAATTAAGAGAGCACCTGAATGACTTAAATGAATTCAGGTGACTTTCCACAGCTTAACTACAGCCATCTTAAGGTTTTAAAGAGCCTGTATATGTGATTGCTGAGATATTCTGTGATTCTTGAAGAATTATGAAAAGCAGAAGTGGTACCAAAAGATGAAAAAGGACAAATTTTGGACTGATTTAGAGAAAGGAGAGACAGACAGACAGACAGACAGACAGACAGACAGACAAAGAGGTTTTAAAATTAAAGGCCAGTGAGCTTCTATTTGATTTGTGAAAAGGAAAAAAAAAGTCTAGAATGGATCATTAACGAAATGCCTGGCAATGATTTAAAAGGAAAGTAATAATTACAAATAAAAACATATCTCCACCAAAAATATTTATAATAGACTAATATCATTTGCTTTATTTTAAAGGATTACTAAATTAATAGATGAGGAAAATGTTAAGAATATATCTGTGTATGTATAAAACCTAGATTTTAGAAAATGTTTTTTTCTTGTGGAAAAGTTGTGGATATATGGAATAGATAATATTATATACTTCTGATTCAGGACTAGGTGAATGGTTGAATTTATAGAATAAGTGTTAATAGTTAATTTGTCAATGTGGAAAGAAGTTTCCAGTGCAGCATCCAAGAAATCTGGGCTTGCTTGATCCTATGCTTTTTTTCACTCAGTGACTTAAATAAAGTTAAGACAGAATGTTCAGATTTTCAGATGACATAAAATGCCTGAAATAGCTAATAAGGTACATAATAAATATCCATAAAGATCTTGATAGGTAAAGTTTACATCTAAAAATAAGAAATTCAATAGAAATGAATATAAATTTTGGCACTTGTGCATAAAATAAAAATAAACTCAATAGGAGTAAGATGAAAGAGAATTCGTTTTATATAAGCTGCTTGAAAAATATCTGGGTGGCTTGTTGCACTGCTGCTTAATTAGTGGTATAACAGGGCAGCCAAAAAGACTAATGCAATCTTGGGAAGCATAAGAGGACATAGTGTCCAGGAACAGAGAAGTGATATATAATTTCATTGTACTCTATGTGTCATAGACATCTGTTGCATTCTTGCAGTTTTGGCCATTGGTCTTTAAGGACATTAATGGATTAGGATGTTGAATGGCCTTTATTCTATATTATATGAGGAAAATTTGAGAAACTGGTCATGCTTAGACTCAGGAAAAAAAGAAATCTCAGGATAATTAATTATCTTTCATAATTTGAAGCATCATTATGAGGAATAAGTATTAATTTTATTCTTGATCATAGGATAGATAGGAGCAATAAGTATAAGTTGCAAAGTCACAATCTAGCCTCATAGTCAGAGAAAAAACAACTAGAGCTTCCCAAAAGTGGAACAGAATTCCTTGAGTGGAATTGAGTTCCTCCTCCTTGAAGGTCTTCAAAAAGATACTAGGTGATCATTTATTGCATATATTACCTTGGGGGATTACTTTCATGAATAACGTACATTAGATGACACTTCAGATACCATTCATTTCTCAAATCTCTGCTCAAATGATACAAATAAGCATTTATTAAACCCTGCTGTATACAAAGTAAAGTATACTTGCTTTTGGATTTTATCTATTTTTCTTAAGACTAAGGAAAACTATATTTAGAATTTGAATTTTATGTTTGAAAGCTTTAAACTAAAGACATTATTTAAAATCATACAGATAATTATTGGTCAGAGTACTAGTAGATATGCTATACAAAGAAATTTTCTCCCTAGAAGAATGTGAGTTTTTACATTCCAATCTAGATGCAGTTAGGTTGAACATATTGAGAGGTTCTTCCTCAAGTAGGTAGAAGTTTTAGTACCAGGATTATGTGCAAATCTGTCATTGGAGTGTAGTAGCTTAGGGAAGCCAACCTGTATAGAAAATTAGAATATAAGTTATTGGTATTGTTTTGATTCTGTGCCAAAATACCCTGAAGGGGGGAAAAGCCTCTAGTAATAAGAGCTGTGTTCTTTACTGACATAATAAATTTCATACTGAAAGTCTATTCCATTAAGAGTCTCATGGGTTCTCATTCCCCAGGGGCCCTGGCAATTGTAACATTCATTAAAATAAGAGTATAATATTTCAAACTTAAATTTAATCTATTACCATCTAAACTGATTCCTTTCTATTGTTATAGCCATGAATGTACCTTGATGATTATAATTTAATTTGTATCTCAATTTCATATTCCTAAGGGATAAACCAATGAATAAAGTAAGAACATCATTGGTTTTGAAAGGTTAGTACATAGATGTTTGGTTTTAGTGTAAATAAGAGAAAACTAAATGGCAAAACAGCAACAACAATGGTTAGAGATGATTTTAGTTTATACTAAAGAAATTCCAAATCATAGGTAATTTAGATTATTAATAAGTAGGCATAATTCAGTAATATTTGCCAAATGGAAGTCCTATTGCAGTGCTATGAATTTTGTATTTGTATATACACATGCTTATATATACATATATCATGTGTTTCTGACATGGCAGATATATCAGTGTTGCAAGGACAACAGTAATGTGACAGTTGATTTTTGTGCAGTTAACTTAATCAGCAATAGCATCAGCATAAAAGTTCTTATTTATGTGTAATTTTCTAGTTAGACATTTGAAATTTTTGGAAAAAGAAGGGTGACCATGGATATTATTTATATAACTAAAGAAAAAAGTAGTTGTGAAGAAAAAAATTTCATAGTTATAAAGGACATCATATATCTTCAAGTCCAACCCATAGCTTCTGAATAAATTACTTCTACCATCTCCCAGAAAACAATGTTTATCATAGTTGTCCAATGATAGAGCTCTATCTCCCATTTCAATCCACTCCACTTTTAGCTAACTTGAATTATTGGAAAGATTTCTTTTATAGTGATCCAAAATTTGCTTCTCATGTTTAATCTGTTGGCCTTAGTTCTGTCGGTGGTGGTTAAGCATTATAAGTTTATTACCTCTTATATCAGAAAACTGTTCAAATGTTAAACCCTGACATTATGCTTTTCCCCAGGTTTCTTTTCTCCAAGCTAAATACCCCCAGTTTTTTTTTTAACCAATCCTTGCATGGAATGAATGGCTTTGAGCCTACCCACAACCCTGGTTAGCCTTCTCTATATTAATTTTGGTTTTTCAGTCACTCCCCAAATTAAAATCCATAGCAGAAGACAAAATGCAGATATAGAGTGGATTAAATGGAGTGAAATGTGACTGTTAGCTTTCCATTCTATGTATTATACCTGTGTTAACAAATGTTGAGCTTTTCTGGTGGATTCATATAGAACTAAACTGAGCTTAGCTTCCTATTTAAAGTCTTACAGCATTTGATTCTCCCATTAGAACTCATCTAGGAATAAAGATCAATTTATGCAGTCAGTGCCCATCCTATACATTCCAATCAAAATGCCTTTTCTTTACCATGCACAAGCAAATAGAATATCTAGTTGTGATCTGAAGTGGAAAGCCAGGCCCCTCTATTACATTCCATTAAGAATTTCCAGAAACAGGCTCACCCTTAGCTGACATGTCAAGTATTGCAACAGGAAAAGAATGTTGCACATGCTCCTAAATTCTGGGATGTTAGTGACCAGCATGCAATTATAGTCACAGAGACAGTACAAGTGACTTATCATGTGCCCAAATGATGATGAAATTCCATCAATATGCACAGTTTAATTTTTATCTAATTATAAAAATTTTATCTATATTGTTTCATTTTAATAGACACAACCCATCATTTTATCCTGTCAGGAGCAAGATTTTGAATATTGTTTTAGTTATTTGATATAGATATTATCCATATTAGCTTTGTGTCAACCACATATTTGGCAACTATGCAATATGTTTTCATTCAAATTATTGATTTAAATGTGGAAAAAATAAACAAGATAAGAATCTGACCACTCTATTAGGAACATATCTTCTATTTGATATCCAAACAGTATTAGTCTTCAACCAGCTCTAAATCCACATAACTACTAGGACTTCTTCTATTCCTAAATCCACTTCAGAGCAAATATGGTTTTGATTTCAATGTGTTTCAGTGATGTACCCTGTTATCATATTTCCCACTTTAGCTCTGTATTCTACTGGCAGAGATAACATGAAATGAAACACTTAGGTCAATTCTTTGCAGAGACCTGAGTCTGGGGAGGGCTTTAATAGTTAAACATGGTATCTTCTCTGATTGCAAAAATGAATCACTCTACATCATCAAACATCCTTTCTCCTCCTCATCTCTACTATTGCTTCTCATGCTCAGGAATTATCACCTACATGAAGAACAGAAAATATGTATTATAAAGTACCCTGGAAATGAAGACTCAACAAGAATAATAAGTGTTAAAGGTTTGAGCCAGAGCAGAAAAGGATTCACAGTTCCAGTGAATTATCCCTTTCTACATCAACCACAAACACACCTATCACCATACAAAGAAATATTCTCCTAATTATATTCAAAAATCCTGGTATGGAGTAAAAAGAGTCAAAGAATGGCTAATTGTGTGAATGGTCCTATTATTGGTCCAGTTATTGGTGTGAGTTTCAGAAAGAACAAAAGTTACAGTATTGTAGGAAATCTGAGAGAATGAGTCAAGAGTGTGTTGTTGACACATCTAAATTTAAATCCTCAAGCAGTTTGAAGGCATGCCAGGTATAGTGTTTTAATGTTTTATAAGTGGCTATATGTAACATTCCCCCTTATGGTGAACCTTGATTTCTGGGAGCATGAAGAGAATAAAGATTATGCCACACTGTGAAAGTTAATAAATACAGCCAGTGTGGATGACTGGCAAGACATGCTAGGATCCAGTACTACTTACATGAAATAGTTCCAGAATCTGAGTGTAAAAATGATTGATATCTGACAGATGTTACAGATGAATATTCAAAGTAGAAAAAGCGTCTCATAGAGATCACAAACAGGCCCAGAGCAAGATTATCAGAATGTAAGTTATGATTGCTCCATTCCTCAAAGAAATGTTATTAATTTAAAATAAATTAAAGTGTGAAATATATTGTAACTATAAAATATTACATAAACATAATTATTAATGCTAATATTTCTGAAATGTTAGAAGACTAAAAAGAAATTGGATTTTGAAAGCCTAAAGCCCTTGAATTCACATGATTCTGATTTCCAATTCACATATTTCTACACAGAAAGACCTCATAAGAAAATTTAACTCCTTAGTAAAATCCAGGAATATTTTGTCTTTGGCCATTAACCACCTTAGTTCTCAGTATCCTCATTTCTAAAATGGAAGCAGAAAGGGAAGTTGGATTAAGTAAAGCTTGAGGAGTTTTTAAGCTCTAAAGTTTATAATCCTCTCATTTTCCTGATATCTCTATCTGGAAAGTGTATTGAAAAAAAGCATTGAGTGTTCTTTCTGATTACTGCTTACTTTTTTTTTTTGCCTTACAATCTATCCCTTAAAATATGCTGTAGACTTTGATAGGGATCAAAGTCAAGTAGACTTGTAGTCTGAAGAATCCATATTCTTCATATGTTTTTAAACCTAAGGCTTAACATTTGCTGATCTTCAATGACAACTATTAGGGGGGAAAGGGGTTAATTTTTAAAATGTTGGACTTGATTATTTAAGAGTTTGGTCACCAGGGATTTAATTACTAAATCCCAAATGAATTACTAAAATCAGAATGGATCTTATGGTAGTTTATTTTACAATAAAGAGGGAAGAGAGAAAGAGAAGAAAAAGAGAGAAATCCTCTTGAGCCATGCAGGAGTTCAGAGGTCCCTGCCAAAGGAAAGGAGTCTCAAGATGATGGGCCTTTCTGGAGGTTGGTGCCTCCAGAAAGGCCAAAGGAAAGGGAGTCAGCCTTTTCACTCACCACGTGTCAGTCCAGTCAGCAGATCCTACTGCTCCTCCTCCCCAGCCTCAACTCGAAAGCATGAAGAATTGTCCTGTCTCCACTTCCAAAAAATGAAGAACTGCCTCTCACAGGAAATGACAGCCCCTTTTAAAGACATTTTCTCTTGTGTCACTTCTGTGCCTTCCCCAAATTCCATTTCTGCCAATCATAGTTGATGCTCTGTTCCAGGACTGCCCCAGAAGGCAGTCAGCCAATTCTGATTCATAATCCACTATCACATACACGAGTCACAGACCTTCCACTTCATTATTAAGTGGGAAATTTGTACTTTTGGTGATTCGATCTAAATGGGCAGATCTTCCCACTCAAGGTTAAGTATCTTGTTTGCACTTTTTGTGATTGAATCTGAAAATAGGCAGGTCTCCATACTTAACTTTTAAGTAGGGTATTTATACTTATGGGGATTAAAATCTAAAAATAGACATGAGTTACAATTTACATTTTCACAATCAAGGAAGAGCTAAGTACCTTCATTGTAACAATTAGGGGAGAGCCAAATCCAATCTTCATACAACAAACCCTTTCATTCTCCTTATTGATGCAAAGATCATAAGAGAGATATAGAATTGATTTTTAAAAATTGAATACAATTATTAAATTGACTGTGAATTTTACATTTTAATAAAATTCTATTTTTTATATTTCTATGCACAAGTTCCATAAGTTACCTGGGGTATGATTACTAGCTCATGGAAATTTAAACTAATTGGAGTCAAAGAGATGCTATCTTAACATTTGCTCACTTATCTTGAATATAGATTCTCCTCTAATATGTTTTAAATTATTTCCCTAAAAAAAAACATTCTTCTTCATAGAGGAGCTTGAAGCAAAATGGAAGATAAGTAGAATGAGATTCTCCCTGGTGTCCATTAGAATTCTCTCTTCCACCCTAAGAAACATTCCTATTATTTACTCATTCTTCCTTTTGCCCACTACAGCAGTTTTCTTTAAAAGCTATGCTTGGGCTTTATCACAAACCTCAGCTGCTTCTGGGGTTTAGACTTCCTGAATTATTCTTATAACACTGTGCCCTCTTTTGTATATTCCTCAGTTACCTTTCCTGCCTTTCAACTTAAACAAAAACTAGAGCACAATGTAAACTCAATAAATGATTGTTAAACATTGTGTGAATACAAGCATACTATGACAGTGTGATATTGATCTTTTTAGTGATATTTAGTTTTGTTCTATTTTTAGGTGGGAAATTCCCAATTTACAAACAGGTCATGTTCCAACAGACTTTTTTCAAGTTGGCTGTTGGGAGCTTAAAATGCATTTTCAAAAGAAATAATGTGACAAATAGGAGGTAGATGCCCTGGTGAATGGGCAAAAGATAATTTTTAAAATATTGAGAATGGAATCATACAATAAAATCTTTTAGGAATATCACATAGAAAAATGGGATGAGAAATACATGTCACACAAGTATTATAATAAATTCTAAAAGGCCAATGTTTTGCTGTTACCTTTATTTTCCTATATCCACTGTCTCATCAATTTGCATACTATCTTCAATGGTTTAGCCAAAAACATTACCTGCCATCTCATTCTGTCCAATTCTTGAAAACTTCTTCCCACAAATTTTCCACAGAGCCTACCCTACATAAAAAGACCATATTTCAGATCTATTAACATTAATTTAGAACCCTTATAACATTTTGGCCATTTATTTGTTATTCCTCATTATATCTACATGACCAGTGTGTTTTCCTGATGAGCACTCTTCTGGGGGATATTCATTATGTCACTTCTGGTAAGTCAATCTTAATTGATAATGAGCTACAGTTTATACACATCAATTCCCCTTTATTTCCCTTTGGGTCACTGACATTTGTGATTCCTATAGGTTCCACAATTTCATGATTCACTGTCAAAGAGAAAAATAAATATGAACCATCTGTTTCAGAAAATGATATAGTTTTAATCATAAAAATTAGAAGAAAATGAATGGTATATATATACATATATATATGCATTAATATGTCATAATTATTGAGGGGATAGCCCTATTTATGGCAAAACTACTGGGGAAAAGTATTATAAGAAAATTATATGAGGCCAAATCCATATATTGGATTTTACTTTTTAACAGAATTTTGTAGACATAAAATCCCCCTACTATAAGAGGAGACTATTTTTTTGTATTTTTTTCTGACATCAATATTTTTCAAGAAATTAATGGAAATTCCTCAGATTAATTATTAATTCCACAATACATTAACATATAAAATATGTGAGTGCTTCTTGAATTAGATATTGTCTTTACCCACCTGTAAATATTATTAAAGTTATATAAAGACTAGGTAAACTAAAAAGACTCTGATGTAAAATTACATAAACATATACTAAGGTGATTATAGAAAATAGTTAAAGGAATAAACTTCAGTTTTGTTTGGATTATGTAGAAACAGACTCATTATAAAGAAATGTTACTGAAACCTTTTTTTTTAAATAGCTAATATGCCCATTTCCATCACATAGAACATACCTCTGTCATAAAGAAAACTTGTTTAATAAAATCACTTGTTATAATGACAATGGCTATAGTATTTTATATATATATATATATATGTACATATATATAGTAGATTTTTTTTTCTCTATGAAGGTAATGAATTTTGTTTCATCATCTATTCTCAAGGATCAAAATTAGATCTGAATTCTGGTTGGTGTCTTTTGATATATTTTCCCTTTGGAATTATCTATTCACATACATATTGTTCTCCTGGATCTGTATTCTTTTTTCCTAGTTTTTTGATATTCTTTCTATGTTCCCAAATGCCTCATATCTGTTGCTTCTCATAGTATAATAATATTCCATTACATTCATATACAAAAATTTGTTCAGCCTCTCCTCAATTGATGGACATTCATTTAAGGCTGACACATTACTATACTGCTGCTACTGTAAACTACAAATTCTTACAATTCTCTGGGAAACCAATATGGCAATATATAATAACTATAAAAGTGTTGACCTTGTGATCCCAGTCCTCAGATTATACCCTAAGGAAGTATTCAAAGGAAATAAATACATATCTATAAAAATATTCATAGCAGCTTCATTTGTAATAGTAAAATACTAGAAATAATCCATGTGCTCAGGAAATGGGGAATACTGAATGAATTGATAGTTGAATAATAGGGTATATTATTACATTCAAAGAAATGACAAAAATGAAGAATACAAAGACATATGGGAAAATGTAATCAGAATATTATTTCCCTTTGCCACAACTATGTAAAATAAAATAGGATAGACACCTTTCCATTGTGTTAGGAAAGTCTGAATTAAAATATTCTTTTTTAAAAAAATTCAATTTGGAACCATAGACAAGTAGTTTAACCTCACAGTGACTTAGGAAGCTTTTGAGATAATGAAATACAAATGAAGTGATTCGTATAGGTAAAGGGAGTTACCATGAGTTCCTTATAAATACAAAAATACAAGTCCAGATTTAAAAATAAAAACTGACAGATCAAAAACTTAAAAAAGAAAGAAACAAAAGAAACAAGCAAAAATGACTTTGTTGTTGAAATTAAAACATTTTAAAAATGCAAACCTTATATAATGTATTTTATAAGTTTTGTATATTAAAATTATCTATCTCTGTGAACTTTTGTTTTTCTGAACTGTTTAAAAAAAGGAAAGAAAAAATCCTGGCCCATTACAATCCATAATAAACATGAATTATAAAACCAATATCATTAGTCTGATTGCATGGAGGTAATGCAGTTCAGGAGATGGAGATTAATAATAAAGCAGTCTTCATCTTTCTGGGGTTTAGGTGCATTTTGAGGAAATATTTAGAAAGAGGCAAAATTTGTCTTTGTCACTCTCCAACTTCCTTTTTTGCACCTTCTCTCTCACATTCTACTGTCTTTTTTCTCAGGCTTTCAAGTGCATATTGTCCTAATAAGTCTTCCCTAATCCTCCCACAGCAGCACCTAAAATAGTCCTGCTCTTCTCTCCCAGTCAATCCTTTTTAACAGCTGTTCTTAGCTTGGGTGACTGATAACTATTGGATTCTTCTAGAAAAGAGGTTCTAAACCATTTTTTGGGTTTCAGTCCAGTCTGGTGAAGCCTAAGGGCTTCTAAGAAATAAGGTTTTTAATTGAATAAAATAAAACATACATAGCTGCAAAGGAAAGCAATTATAATGAGTTATCACAACATATTTTTAAATTGTTAAGACTCCCAAACCCCTATAATAAGTTCTGGTTCTAGAGTTAGAGGCATTGTTTTACAGTGGAAAGAACCTTGGAGATCTGTGTTCTTGCCCTAGTAATAGCATTAATATAGCTACACTTATGATATTAAATTGTTTCAGGTTCTTATTCAGTTGCCTGGGATTTATTGCATGCCTACTATGGTCAGACTCTGTGTAGTAAGTATGCAAAGAAAGTAAAAAGACAGACCTTGTTCTCAAGGAGCTTACAGTCAGTCTAATGAGGGAGACAACAAGCAAGTAACTAGGCATATACATACACAGCATGACTTGGAGATAATCAGTAGGGAGAAGGCAGTAGCATTACAGTAGAATGTAGGACTGTAACTGAGACTTTAACAAAGCCAAGGAAGTGAAGAGATAGAGTTAGGGTGTGAGAATTTGAGGCACAGGAGACATCCAGTAAAAAAACCCAGTCAAGAGATGGCATTTCCTACGGTAGGAAGAGCAAGGAGATTAGTGTATATAGATCACAGAATATTTGGGGGGAATTGGGAGAAGATACAAGAATACTGGCAAGATGGAAAAAAGGGCAAGTTATGGAGGACTTCATAAACCAAACAGGTGATTTTATATTTAGTCTTGAAGGTGATGAAGCCACTGGAATCAATTGAATGGGTGTGCATATTGTGTGTGATATGTTCAGACTTATACTTTAGGAAAATTAATTTGACAACTGAATAAAGAATGGACTGGAGTTTGGAAAGCTAGGGAGACCTATCAAACAGGCTACAACAATAGACAATGGACAATGCCATAAGTACCTGCACCAGGGTGCAAGTCACATCAGAAGAGTCTCGATATATTCAACTATAAAATGACTAAATTACACAAGGGATATCCACTTTTTACTATCTAGCTAATGCTTAAAATGTGAAATTAAAAAAAAAAAGAAAATACTAAACATGTTGTAAGATATATTTGTCAGGTATTGTGGCAGAAGAGGAAACCAGGGAGTAGACAAATCTTCCTTAGATGTCTGTGTCTGTGCCCAAGATTAACTCCTTACACAGTGTAAAAATAAAAAAAAATTAATATATAATAACTTCAAATATCACATTTTATAAGATTTATTAATAATCAATAGAAGTAACAAAAAAAAAACAATGTGTCCATGGCTAATCCACCTGCTCAAACAGCTTGCTCCACAAAAAACGCAACCCAGGAAAGAAAGAGTGCTAGACACAGAAGACCATTTATCTCCTGTCTTCATCAGCACATAACAACAGGAAGTCAGTAGGCTCCTGGGAAATGTAATTCAAAGGCACAAGACTTCCAATTACATAATAGTTTATTCTTTTCGACACTTCTCTTTCCATTGCAACTGAGTTTACCTAATATTTATAATCCATACTTCTCTTATTCATGGCATGAAAGAAGAATTTTCTAAATCCATTCTAAATTTGTTTTGGGAATTGGGGATTGTAGGAGATATTTAATCATAGAATATATGTAGATATGTAATTAGATAGATAGATGGATGGAGAGAGAGAGACAGAGACAGAGACAGAGACAGAGACAGAGGAGAGGTAGTTATCTTGTTTTCACTTGAAAATTGAAATCTGCTTTATCACTTACCTTTTTCACTGTTATAATATTAGCAGGTAACAAGGTAATAGATAGAGTGCTATCTCTGGAGGCACAAAGATCCAAGTTCAAAGTTGTGTAACTGCAAAAATGTGGGTTTCCAAGACTGTGAATTGCCAAAACTGTAAAGGTTTCGGCCCAACTGTAAAGATAATTTTTAGTGTCTTGATTTAAAAATCTAAAATTAAGTGGTCACCATGGGAAAATTCCCAAATATGAAATACCCAAGTCAGCTGGGTTTTATGGAGATTTTAATTAATACAAATGAAGAAATTAAGAGAAGAAAGAAAATAGTAGAAAGGGCCTTGGCAAAATGGCCTAGGCCTGAGCCTTAAGGGAGAGAGAGTCAGTCTTTATAACTTACCACAAGATTGTCCCAAGCAAGCTCCAGTCCTTCACTAAAATCCTCAACTCCTGAACTGAGATAAGAGACCCTCCTTTCAACTCCTGACTCCTAACTGAGTTCAGAGAGGTCCTTTTAAAGAGAATTTTCTCTTATGTCACCTCCCCTAAATTTTCACATCTACCAATCACAGTAGACATTTTCCAAAGGACTGCCCATTCTTAGTTCTCATCACTCTTAAGTTCTCACCTTCTCTGGGTATATTATATCTTCTGAGTATTTCACATCTCTTTTGCTAAGCTTGCCTTTTGTAAGTTGCTTGACCTTTTAGTGATTAATTTAACTTTTATAGGTACTTAGCACCCTTTTGTATTAGATCTAAAATAGACCACCTAGCGTAGGGTTTTTGCTTCACTATAAGTATGAGTTGGGGACTTTTCATTATTCAATCAGGAATTTGCAAGTTTATCTTCCCCTAAGGCACTGTCTGAGCAGGGTGGAGAAATTTTAAAGTTCTCAATACATTCCTGACCAAGTACCTCCATTGTTAAAAATGGGGAATAGCTTAAGCAAAAGCAAAAAAAAAAAGTCCTGGGAAAAAAGCATCTACTATGATTGGTAGATGTGAAAATTTAGGGGAGGTAACATAAGAGAAAATTCTCTTTAAAAGGACCTCTCTGAACTCAGTTCAGGAGTTCAGGAGTTGAGAGGAGGGTCTCTGAACTTAGTTCAGGAGTTGAGGATTTCAGTGAAGGACTGGAGCTTGCTTGGGACGATCTTGTGGTGAATGATAAAGACTGATTCTCTCTCCCTTAAGGCTCAGGCTTAGCCCTCACTTTGTAACCTTGTATTTGGACACATTTTCCTCAGTTTCCTCATCTCAAAAAAATATAATTGAACCTACCTCCTAGGGTTCTTGTGAAAATTAGATGCGACAATACTTGTAAAGTGCTAGTCAGAATGCCTAGTTCCTAGTAAGTACTATATAAATGTTAGCTATTAATATTTTTTTATATTCATTCCAGGTCATTGACACTTTCCTATCACACAAAAACTTTAGTCCTTTTTTTTTCTCTTATAGTATGATACCTTCCTGTAGTCTTGGCTACAAATGGGTAGGTGAAATATAAATGCATTTGTCCTATAGACTTGTGGGATAGAAATTACTTTAATTGGGCCCTGATTCAAGGACTTGGTAAAGGTTCATTTTCTTTTACTTAAAATTTTTACACATAAGACTTTGATAGTCTGCATTTCATCCACAAATTATTTTCTCTTTTATTTGGATTTTTTGGATGCTTTTGATTTCTCTTGCCAATTGATTCATATACCTCTTAACTCAGCCATGTATCCCTAAGGGATTCTTGTGTTTTTCAATCACCCTCTTCAGGGGGGAGTTTGCATAATTATTATTATTTTAAATTGCAAAGTTTAAATTCCAGAAAGTGAACTGTTTGGAGAAGGCACCATAAAGATGTTTGCACAGATAACACACTGCACCAGAAGAAGTAGGATAAACTTTGGGATATGGTGATTGAACTTTATGCAGAAGGAGACTTCTCCCACCTCCCTTTTTGTCAATGTGTCTAACAATTATTGGTTTTATTCTCTTTTCCACTTATCCTCAAATTATTATAATTTCAAAGTTGGTACGTTTATAAGACCCATTGGAGAGACTAGTCCTCTGAGGGTCACAGAGGGGAATGTATAATTGAAAATCTATTATCCTAAAAAAAAAGAACTACATTTCCCCAGAGCTCACTGACTTCCTGTCATTAAATACTTCCTGTAGACAGGGAATAAATATCCAGGTGTGACTGCGAAAATGTGGGTTTCAAGGCTGTGTATTGCCAAAACTGTAAAGATAATTTTAGTGTCTTGATTTAAATCAAAAATAAGTGGTCACCATGGGAAAAATTCCCAAATATGAAAATACCCAAGTCAGCTGGGTTTTATGGAGATTTTAATTAATACAAATGAAGGAATTAAGGAAAAGGAGAGAGAGAGAATAAGAGAAAATAGTATGAAGGGCCTAGGCCAAATGGCCTAGGCCTGAGCCTTAAGAGAGACTAGTCAGTCTTTAATCACTCACCACAAGTTCATCTTAAAGCAAGCTCCAAATCTCTGAACTCCATCTCCAACTATGAACTTCAACTAAAACAAATTCCACCTCCAGCTCCTTCCTTTTAAAGAAAATTTTCTCTTGCGTCACTTCCCCTAAATTTTCACATCTAACAATCCCAGTAGACATTTTCCCTAGTACTGACCATTCTTAGTTCACATCTTTTTTTATCACCTCTGGGTAGACTAAAATTTCATACCTCTTTTTTTTAAGCTTGCCTTTTGGAAATTGCTTGACCTTTTAGTGATTAATTTAACCTTTATAGGTACTTAGTACCCTTTTGTATTAGACCTAAAAATAGACCTAGCTTAAGGTTTTATCTTCACTCGAAGTATGAGTTGGGGACTTTTCATTGCTCAGTAAGGAGTTTACAACTGTATCTTCCCCTAAAGTATTCCTAAGTATGGATGGAGTAATGTTAAAAAATCCCAATACATTCCTGACTAAGTAACTCCATTGTTACAATAAGGGAATAGTCTTAACCAAATTTCCTAAGGTATAGTCTGAGTAATTTTAAGATTCACACAGGGGACAGTCCTGCTAGCTCTTTCTTCTTGCTTGATGTAGCATCAGCAGTGATGGTGATAAGGCAGGGAAAATTTGAAATGGATAACCAGCCATTGGCATGTGGTTTTTATTTTGTATCCTTGATTTCTAATGATCCTTAATAAACCTCATAAAATATAATATTTTTATTATTAGAGATATAAATTTAATGTTTACAGTCACATCCTTCCTTTTACTTCACTTGCATAAAATCAGTTGTCAAGTTTAATAGTTTAATTCACTTTATATCTGCAGTATCTCTTCTATTTGTTACCTACCAGTCACTCTTCTTAATGATAATACCCTAGCAAAACAATTGCTGGTACATTTGCATTATCCTCCTAACTAACACTCTTTCTTTCCAATTCAACTGTCACACTTTTTCCAGACAAGTTATATATAAATATGACCATGCCACAACTCTGCTTGAAAATTATTTAGTAGTCCCCCTATTAAAGAGAAAATAAAGTTAAAATCACCTTTCATGATATTTAAAGTTTTGTATAATCTGGTAACTACATACCTTTTCAGATTTACTATACTTTAAACTATTTGTTTCTACCTAAAATCTATTTTCAATCCCCATGTCTTTGAACCAGTTATTCTTTATGCTTCTGATATTCACCCGCCACCCTTTATTTTTTATAATTTTGTTACTTTGATGGAACTATGATATGATTGTGAAGAACAGGTGCTGACAAGATGGTGGACTCCTCTCATAAGCCTGTGTAGTGGAGTAAAAAGAAAATAAAATTTAGTTAAGTTTCATATACCTAGCTTACACTCCTTTTCCCTACCTCCACCTCAGTAGCATATGACTAACAATACATGATCTTTTTTCTCCTTTCAGAGGCTAATTGGTAAAGTTGTTTTACTTTAATGTGAATGATTGAGATTAAGATTTGCATTCTGATTAGCTGATTCTTGTGACTAGATTATAATTGGTGAACTAGGGGAAAAACTAATTCCCCTTAATAAAAGGGAGCCTTATTGCTCCTATTCTTTGTACTTGCTTGCTGGCTGTAACACCTATAATATTGGGTCAATCGAATGAAATAAAAGAACCTTTGCCACAATAATGCTGTTGAATATTCTTTTGAATAGGTGGTTATTCCTCTCATCATCAATATGGATATGCCCTTCAGTAATATAGATAACCAATTTATCCATGCCTGAAAATCTTCTATAATCCTTTTCAATGCCTTAATATAATTTTTTTTCCACAAAAGATCCACCTAGAATGCATCACTGGACATTATGAGGATACCAATGGAGCCAATAAGCTGTGCATGAACTACCCTCATTTTCCCTACAAAACCAGCCCATTTTCTTTTCTTGTCTTACATGTGTTGATACCTTCCTTTTCATTACTTCTCTTGTTCAAATTGAGCTCAAAGTTCCTAATTATTGGCAAAGCATGGCAGATTAATCTTGTCCCCAATGATCTTAAGGTAATCCTGACCGTTAGTATTTAGAAACTGGCATTTCATGACTAGCAACTTCAGAATCAGTAGAAGAATGTTATTATGGAATAGGTTGGTCTTTGTTTCTGTGAAAGGTTTATGATTGTAAATAGGACTTTGTAATTTCTTTAGAAAAGTATGGGTTATGCATACTATTTTTTTTAATTGAACTCTAGTGAATAACATGAACTTTAACCATTTTTTATTGTTTTTTAGTTATTTTTAGTCATGTTGATTCTTTGTAACTCTGTGTGTGTGTGTGTGTGTGAAAGATACTGTAGTGGTTTGCTTTTTTTCTTCTCCAGTTCATTTTACAGATGAAGAAATGTAGGGGAAAATAGGATTGTTATTTGCCAAGAGTCACACAGCTATTAAGTTTCTGAGATCACACTTGAACTAAGGTCTTCCTGACTCTAGGCACAATGCATTTGGTTTTACCTGGTTGGATAATTAGTTCAAACTTTTGAACGAGTTAAAATTTTATTCTATTTTCTCAATTAATGCTTCTCAGAGTCACCCAGTCACTAAAGTTCTTTACCCTTATACCTTTCATCGGAATTTGCTTGCAACTGTTTTATGTTATGTAAGCTGATTGCAGAACGATACTACTTTGTTTTTGTCTTTGTGTCACCAATACCTGAAATATAAGAGGAATTTAATAAATGCTTTTTGATTAATTGAGTGATTGTTTTTGTAGCATAATGATTTATATATTATGTAGTCTCTTTCTATATTGCACATGCCATAAGTTTAAGTACTATTTTAAACATAATTCTGTATTCATCCCACTATCTATGTTCTTTTAATAGGAATGAAATGAAGTTTATTTAAATTGTCACTTTTGCACAGGATCAGTACATAGTATATGTGCCAATACTTTGCCTAATATACAGTAGGAATTTAATGATTAGTTATTGGTTCATTCTTGATTTATGGACTATGGGAAGATAGAAAGCAACATATATTAGATATTATTCTGGCTAGACAAAAGCTCATTAAATATATTTTACTTGTAAACACTAGTAGCTCAAGGGAAAAGGTAAGGCAAAATAAAATGGATGAATTTTATATTAGTCCTATACTTGTAATTGCCTTTTAGTATTCTCTGCAAAACACAAACTAAAATAATATGTAGTAATAAAGCAATTGCAGCAAGAGAAATGGCTCTTTGTATGTTCATTAAATGCAATTACCATTGTAAGATTAAGCATAATGAGATCGCAACACAAATTTTTTTACTCATCTTAGAAGATTCTCTTTCCTTCAAGTTCTTCAAGTTCTATAATGTTATATAACATTAAATTCACAAGCATGCTTTTCAGAATTCATTTCTGATTATCTGTACTTCAGGGATGCTTTAGGGAAATTTGAAATAGGACAGTAACCTTTTTAGTGTACGGTTAGTTTCGATCAGACTGAGCAGGAATTCAAGTATCTGAGAGTAGTAACTGTTAATCATTAATTCTGGTGGAGTGCATGAATATTATTGTTTTGCTTATAATTATTTTGATCTGTGATGAAAGCTCTTCTACTTTATTTTTTAAAACCATATATGCACAGTAATAATAAACACCCAAAAAAGTAATTATACATTCATTTAAAATGTATTTAACCAATTACAGAAACAAGAACTTCCCATTGAGTTCAAGTCCTATTAAGTCAATTAAGAAGTAGACCAAAAAGAAATGTACTAGTAAGATTATGCGTTCCTAAGAAGTTCAAATTCTTCTCTTATAACATCATCAAGGGTCTCTGGAAATTTTAACTCTGAAGACATAATGAAAGAGGCAAAACATCAAGTAGAGTTCTGAATGACTATAGATGCTTATTGTTTGTTCAACTTCAGTAGGAGGTCACTTTTAGGTATATAGTAATTCTACTTGAAATCCATTTTCCCTCCATAAGCTATAATTAAAGTGAGACAGCTGTGTTGTACAGTGGATAGAGTGCTAGTCTTGCGTTGGAGAAGAAGTTTATTAAATATACCTTTAGATATTTATTATCTATAAGACTCCTCCAAGGGGTTTTAAACACTGTCTACATCATCTCCCAAATCTGTAAAATGGGGACAATAAAACTACTTCTGAGGGTTGTAATGATGATAAAATGAGATATTTAGAAAGTATTTTCCAATCCTTAAAGCACTATGAAAAGTATATTCTCATAAATACTTGCATATATAATATGAACACATATATATATATATATATATATATAATCATCTATATATTTTGTTTATTTGTAAGATGGACTTTTTTGGAGGCCATCATAATTAAGATGGGCCTTCCTTTTTCTTCTTCCCTTTTTTCCTCCCTTACTTACTTCCTCTCTCCTCCTTCTTTTTCCTCACTATGCCCCTTCTTTCATTTACTTCCTCCTTCATCCCTCCCTTCTTTTTACCCTCTCTTCCTTTCCTCATTTCCTTCCCTCTTCTTCTTTCTTTCTTTCTCTCTTCTCTCTTTCTATTTTCTTTCTTTCTTTGTTTCTCTCTCTGTGTCTGTCTCTGTCTCTGTCTCTCTGTCTCTCTGGCTCTCTGTTTCTCTCTCTCTCTGTCTTTCTTTCTTTCATGTTCTTTATTTCATTCCTATACCTCTCCTGCATAAGAGCAGGACAGAGATGCTGAGAAGGACTGTGGGCAGAGTTCAGTTCTTCTGTTAATTGCCACAGAATGATGGGCTAAGGGAACTAATAAGATATGCTGATAGTAACTACAACATGAAGAAAGAAATTACTGATTGGATTCCAGTTCAAAACCATAGTCCAGTGAAGGCAATGATGAGCTATGAAAGCCAGTACTTCCACTCACTGATCACAGTTGTGCAGAAATAGACTAAGCATAGCCTGGAAAACAACTGTGAGAAATCATCTTTTTATAAGGATTTTTTTTTAAAAATTTGGTTAGGAAAAATGTTAGAAGAAGCAAGTGTGAAATTTAGAAAAAATAAACAAATAAACCCTAGAATGATGGAGAAATGCTTTCAGAACTTGGCAAATACAAGGTGTTTTAGAGAAGGGGCATTATTATTAGGATATAGCACAATATGTGTCATTCATTCAACAAACATTTATTAAGTCTTCTTTATATATTAGACATCATGCTAGGCACTGGGGATCCAAATCAAAAGTGAGACCATCTTTGAACTCAGAGTTTATAGAATGCTGTGAGGAATATCACCTATGATATGTTCAACACATATGCAAAATATGGTTAACAAATTAAAGAAGCAAAAAGAGTTTTTGAAGAAAATGACTCAAGTTGAATCTTGAAGGGAGCTACTGCAATGAGAGTTTGAAATTAAGGAAGAGATTACTCCAGGTTAGATCTCAAAAATTTTTTCACCCTTTATAAGAGATCATGTTGACTTGATTGTCCTCATTGAAGTAGCTAAAGAAATATTAAGTTTAGGGTAATGAGGCTAGTGTAATTTTGTTAGCAATTTGTAGCATGGTATAACGGATAGAATTCTCTAGGTGTATTTGAAATCAGATGATCTAGATTCAAATTCCAACTTTTCTACTTATCTCCTTTGTGCCCTTTGAAATATCAGTGTTCTTGATTGTCTCATACCAAATTAGAGTATTGCTGGACACCAATGTGCTTTTCTACCCTTTATTTATGATACTATATAAGTGAGGCAGATAAGCTACTCAGTGCAAACAAAATGGATCCTTTAAACCACTAAATTAGCAGCCACTTAGAGGGCCAGACATTGATATTTTAATACACCCTAAAAATCATACTACCATCTGTAGAGCAAGTGCACAAAACATGTTTTTAGTTAATGACACTTAAAAATTAACAGAGGAATACACACTAATTTCTAACAGCTGGTTTATATTTAATATCTAGGATTGAATGTGAAGGAAGGAGGAGGTGAATTTTAAAGAATCCCAGGCACATTTTTTTGGAAGACAGTATGAGGAAAGGGACAAGGAAGATTCTGTGCCATTTTCTTTGGTTTTATGCTATTAAAATTTTATATTTAGTATTTTCCCTAACTTCATATAATGTAGATGGCAAAAAATTTTATATTTTAAGTGGTGTTTTCAGAGACCTGATCTAATAGCCTGGAAATTATTTACTGCAATGATGAATAAGTTGTAATTTGAAGGTCAAATTGTATAAAAAAGAGTAATTTTTAAAATTACTTATTCCCCATTAAAGCAAAAGCATCAATAATTATAAAATACATGAGATTTTTGCCATAATCCTTTTTTCTAGGCCGATACCATCTTATAATGGAGGTCAATTAATCCTTGCTGGATAAGATGAAATATACCCCATCTCATACACACATTCTTTCCGTGATATCTTAAAATGATGTGCCTATGTAATAAAAACAGACAGGATATAGAAAGTAAAACTGAGCTTATTCTCTAGTGAGGTATGTGGTATTATCTAGAGAAAAAGTCTCTCACCATCTCTCATCAACTTGAATCTTCTGTGTATCAAAATAAGTTTTTTGAATTTTATTTCTCAAAAACAGAACCAAGAAATATTAAGTTCCTTCTTTAAATATAAGCTATGATTACAGATATTTGTAGAGAGATATGATGGCTAAATCTCTGTTCTCAAGGAGTTCACAGTTTAATTAGGGATACGATGTATACAAAAAAGATGAAATGATTTTTAAGTTCATAATGCTAAAGGAAATTTTTTGGTGTTTAGCATTTTATTCAAGCAAACATTTTGATAAGTTAGATTCTTTTATTTTTAAATACATTCAGCATTTTAAATTTGTGCAGTACTACAAAGGTCATGACACTATACCATTTTAAAAGCATATTTAGAAGTTCTTTATCAATTTTTATGTCTTGAGTCTTTTCCTATTTAAAACACACAACTTGATTAAACAAATATGTACCAACAGAATTGCCAGGGTTTTATGCATTGCATTTACTAATGTATACTATTATAAAATAATAGCTTCTAGCAATAAGATAATCTTTGACAAGAGAAAGTTATTCTTTTGTGTGTGTGTGTATCTTGGAAGTCAGATGAAGCCTATAGAACATTCTCAGAATATATTTAATTATATGAAAAAGAAACAAGATTACAAAGTTAATTGATCATATTGAAATGGTTATTTTTAAAAATCAATTTCACACTCCATATTAAGATCCCCTTAGTGACAGACGCTTTGGAATCTAGTCCTTAATTATGGCACTAACTAGTAGTTTGACCTTGGACAAGTCATTTGACTTCTCATCTTTGGTTCTTTCATCTATTACAAAAGCAAACAAACAAATGAAAGGAAATATGAAGAAGTGGCTTTGATGATTTATTTGTATGTTTTTTTTAAGATCCTTTTTTAAATTTAAACATTCCCTTTTAAAAACAAACTAATTGTAGCCAGAAACATGCAAAGATTCTCATTTTACCATGGAACAACACTGACATCCATTGGCTTCATCTGGGCTGACTATTATTACTTTAAAGAAGATAGCAGGTTATATCTCTGCATATTTACATATGGACACAAAACAGTTTCTCTACAATGTCAGGAAGGACTGGTTTTACCATTTGTTCAGGATAGATTGTGCTGAGTAGAATTTGTTGTACTTTGCCTCATCAATAATTGCAGTTTAAATCTGCCAAAAGGATTATATTTATAAAAAGTAAAACTGCAAAAGTCTCCAAATGTTCATAAAATGAATATAGTGCAGGCAGAAATCAGAATAAATAAAGTAAATAAGGAATGTCTAAGAAACCTTTGGTAGAGGTAAACAGGGGTGACTCACACAGTACAAGGATGAGCAGAAGAGATGGGGAAGAATGTGAATAAGCCAGGCACAGGTCTGGAGAGAGAGAGACAGAGAGAGAGACAGAGAGAGAGACAGAGAGAGAGAGAGAGAGAAACAGAGAGACAGAGAGACAGAGAGACAGAGAGAGAGAGAGAGTAACTGAAAGCAAAAAAAGGCAAATAAATCCACAAAAGAATCACTCTGGTTACATATCAGAGCTGGTTGTAATTTAAGTTGGCACACTGTTAATACATTTTCTTTCAATGCCTTGGCATAATAGATTGGCACCATCACTTATGAGAAAGGAAAATAAATTTCTTCTTTTTTATTTAAAATAAAAAAAATAAAACAACAACAACAACAACAACAAGAAGTCATTTTCCTCCAATTTTATTACAAAGAAGAACAGATTAGATTAGGCTGATTACCTTCTACTTCAACACAGAGAGCCTTTCTCTCCTGAGGGGGAGGGGAAGTTTGTCACCCAAAGACCTCCTCTCTGCATGTACCCTCCCACCGCATTCACTTGCAAATCACAGTGTGCTTGGAAAAGGCTGCACTTCCCCAGGCTCTAACCTTCCCATGGCAAGTGCGGTAGCTCTATCAGCAGAACCTTTCTCTGCTCTGTGTGTCTGTCTGAGTGTGTGTGTGTGTGTGTGTGTGTGCGTGCGTGCGTGCGTGTGTATATGTGTGTTCGTGCGTGTGCGCCTGTGCGTGTGTGGTGTGAGTGAGGAAGGGCTGGTGGCTTTCCCCCCCTCCCCCGTATTAATCAGAAGCTCTGAATGAAAGCCAATCAGAGAGAGAGCTCCCCAGTTCGCTTCGCTTCCCTGCAGTCCAGAGTTAAAAGTGATGCTGAGGAAAAGCTTGAGTTAGATTCAAGTAGAACCGGGCTTAGAAAATTACAGCAGAAAACAAACAAAAAGCGGAGATAGTGACACAATCTTCGGCGTTATTTGGGTTGGATGCTACTTCCTTCTCCAGAAGGAGAGTCAAAGGTAGGAGCTTTTCACCTCTCTCTCTTTCTCTCTCTTTTTTAAACTTAAAACTCTTTATATTCTTAAGCCACGAATAAGAGGTGCACAGTGATATTCAAAAATGATCTTCAACTTTGGTTCAATTAAAAGAAGAAAAAGGGGAAACAGCCCACATGTAGTGACAAGACCAAAGACAAGACTGCTTGTGCGCCTTGTCCCTTGAATGACTGTGTGCATCATTAAAAACGATGGGTGATGCTGATTTTATCCCACAGTGGGTTCGTGATATTATACTTTTAGGCTTCCTGCTAGCCGAGAAGATGTTAGAAAACTGTGATTGATTTTTTTTTTTTTGGATGTGTGCTAATCTATGCTCACCTTGATGTTGAGTCCGTTTTATAAATGACACCGTCCTGCTCTCCCTCTCCCTCACATTACTTTGCATCCCTATGAATGGAATGCCTCCCTACTTAACACTCACTCACACCCAATAGTTCTTGGTACATGCAAAGGGTTCAGGATAGAAATGACAAGGTGATGACAGATACCTAGATTTAACAGATAGGTGGCCAGTGAACATCTACATACATGAAGTGGCTTGATGTTCATTGGAATACAGTAGCCACATTTCCTCTATAAACAGTTCTCTTCTAAGTCTGCCAATGGAAGGTAAAAGAAGAGATTAAATACATGTAGTCAGCAGTTGCAGCATTTATTGTCACTGCTGCAATAAAATCCATATTTTATGTGGGGTTAAATTAATGCAGCACATTGTAGGTATGAATGCTTGTGCCCAACAAGTAACTATTGATGGCATTGTATGCTGGGTGAATGGTAATAAGCTAATACTGCTTTTGATGCTAATTGTCATTTGACAAACCTACAATCTCCTTATCATTAAAAAAAAAGGAGTCCACACGTGCAATCAATGACAAACACCAACCAGCATCTTAAAACTGACCTATCATCTTTTGCTTCCACATAAATGGAGCTGTTTCCTATAATCTTCATTTTTCATTCCAGTAAAAAGCCTCACCATTATCCCAAACTGCACATCCATTACTTCTGAGATGTTTTGAGATGCATTCTTTTTTTTTCTCTCCTCTTTTTCCTCTCCTCTGAAGGCTCTATATTAAGAATGATCTGCCTGTCTTATGCTGACAACAGGCTTTATTCTTCAATGTACATGTTACTAGACTTTACCTCCTAGGGGAAAAATGTAGCTTTAAGATAATATTCTTGGTGAATAACACTTGGCAAGAGTGTGTTCTCTCACCCCACCCCCACCCATTAGTGTGGTGATGATTTTTAATAAATAGAACTTTCGTGATCATCTCACACTCCATGAATGTATCAGTATTTCCATTTTTGGTTAAAATAATAAAGGAGAAAAGGGAAGGATGTACAAATTTGGAAAGAAAGAAAGCCTGGGGAGTTGAAAAGATAAGTCCTACTTACTCCCTCCCCTTGCCCCTCAACCAAGTACTAAACACAGCTCATATATTCAGTATGCTGTGCAGGAGAGAGAGAAATAGTTTTTGGAACAAATATAGTCTTCTAATCCTATTTATGCCTTGGGAACTCTTCAGATTTAACCCACCTTGATTTTTTTCTCAATGTGAATGAAAAGTCTGTTTATGTTGTAATGTGTATTGTTAGATTCTACTTGACAGAAAAGCTTTTAGTATGTTTCAAAGCATGAGGAGGAATCCTTGCTTTCATTAAATGTGAATCTCTTTCAGCGTAGAGTACATGATTATATTTTACTGACTTCACTGCCACATGTGCCCTCAGTTTATGTTTGCAGTCACAGTACAGCCCTCACAGTACAGTGAAATGTCAAAGGGGTATGAATATAATATGTATCCACATGTGTGACAGTTGCTCATTCTGGCAAATACCATGTGGCTCTGTTGTGAGTTTTATATTTGTACACTTTATAAACCCTAGCAGTTGGTTTACAAAGATTCTATGTAATCTCAGCTTGATACTTCTTAGACCCTCATTAGCTGCCTGGATACTTTCTCTAAATATAAAGGGGGGAGGAAGAGTTGAATTATAATTGGTTAGCTATCCAGAGCAGTTCATTCCTGAGGAACTGAAAATTGGTCTGAGCAATGATGTTTTATAATCCTGCTTTCCTCTGGTTTGATATTGTTTCATCCTTCTTCTTAAATAACAGCGTGGAGAAGGCTGCAAAGGTTAATTTTAAATGAATGCCAACCTTTTCCAAACTCTCAGGAGCCATTTCCTGATCTTAATGTGATTTCCTTGGAAAACAAATGACTGAAGCATAGTGAGTCTCATCTGGGTGATTTTTGTGCAGATGAGTTATTTCCTACGTCTCTAAACCAGATTTGCAGCCGGATGGGAAGGCAGGTGATGATATGCTGGCCTCTGAGAGGATCTAAGTTTTATACCGTATTGCGCCACTAGGTGGCAGCACAGGTTGAGCGTTGGTCTAATAGTGCTGATTCAGCAACAAAGGGAAGCAGGTTTCTATTAAGTGTTATTACTTGTAATAGGGATGCATAATAAGTGATTAATTATATTCAGAAACCATAAGCGCTAGCACTGAGAGTAGTACTCAGGCTCCTAATTAGTAGTCATAACATAATTCTGTGGATCAAATAGTATTCTAATTTTGGTCATTTGGCATGGAGGATATTTGTGAGATAGAGAAAAAGACAGTTGTGAAAACAATTACTAAAAGCTACACATTGTTTTTTTTCAAAGATATATTTTTAATTTTTAGATGGGTGAAAAAATGCTTAAATTATAGCAAGTTAGACATGGAATATAACAGTTACCTCACTAACTTCATTATGTGTAACATTCATGTTTTAAATGAACTTTCAAAAGCAAATAACATGAAAGATGACCTCATTCATTTTAACCAAGATATCTGAGCAATGGTGAGATTGATTAAGCATTTTAATAAGCATTCACCATATTCAGTCCTAACCAGTATTCCTATCGAAGAAAAAGCACCGTACAAAGAATGATATTATGAAATCTTATACACAAAAATAATGATTATCATGGGAAATATATTTACCTATTAGAATCATCATGATACTCTAGTGACCTTTTTAACAAAATAATTTCATTCATCAAACCTTATAATATTCTTTAGGAATATACATTATTTATAGATATAAATATGAATAGTTATGATAGTTATTAAGCAAAAATACCCTTCTCATCTTTCTTAATGAAATATATTAATTTTATATCTGTTGGATTATGTCATAAGGTTCTTTCCACTATTTATAATGCCTGTACTCCAATCCACACTTTCTACCAACAAGTTACAGAGGGAAGACCTATTAAGCCCCAAGAATTGCCCCCAAACTTATTAATTCTCACTCAAAACGGGAGGGAGTAAGGGAGAAAGCCAATAAAAAACAGGAAAAACAAAAAAAAGTTTGGACCCTGTCAGACATTACAAACAACCTGGGGTTATGTCTTCTATATTTCTCAATTCCTACTCTCTAGCAACCTTACTCTTCTGGGTCACATAAATGATACCCCTTTAAATGATGCTTTTCTCTTGGAAAGGCCTTAGAAAGCACTTGTGGCCACTGTGTACTTTTGACATTTCTTCTGGCTTAGCTCTATGTACAGCAATAAAAAAAAATAGATCATAAGAAAAATACATTTCAAAATTTAGAATTTTAGGACCTACTTAATACCAATGGAACATATCCCTTCAGCATATCATTTTTATTCAATACATGTAATTAACCTCAGATATTTTGTCCTGGACAATTTTTTATTATGAATTTATTATGAATGTAGGATCCTCCCTAAAATGCATTGTTTGAATATTTTTCAAGAGAGACATTTCACTTTAATGTTTTCCTTCACATTTATATTCTCTTCTTTACCTTGACCTTGACATGATTGCCAACTTCTTTCTTTAATCTGGAAACACACACACACACACACACACACACACACACATACACACATGATTACTGTTCCATTGGTCATAAGAAAGGGTACAATACAATATAGTTAGGCATTTGTAACCTCATCTTTGAGGTGTCATAGTCCTAGGAAATGTTCACTTTTAAAAAATAGCAGACACCAAATATTTTAAAAGAATGACTTCTTATTGATAAAATGCCATAGCAGAGCATCATAGAACTACATGGAGGTAGGTGAGGAGGACAAACCCTTAGAAACTTCATTGATAATACTGTAATCCACCTTTTCCCTAAAAATTCTACCTATGTCTTAAATTTTTCTTATTTTTCCCCTACAAATTTCAATTCATTTCAGATATTTTATTCAACATAATACACAAATCTCAATTATATTAAATTATATATCAGGGTTTTAGAAAAGAAGAAACAATAGGCTAAAAGGCAATCTGTACTTCAAACAAGAAAATTCAGTTGTAAAAGAAATGCCCAGACAGGCACAGAACTGTGCTGATGCTCATAAGGCTATTTCTGTTCTCTTCTTGGTTTTCGTGGCAGCAGAACTCCCTGACTGAAATACTTCCCCATGTGAAGTTTTATCATATTACCCAATATGTAATTATGCTTTTTGTAAATCTTGTGATTTTATTGCCTGTGTTCCATCATCTGCCATATTATACATTGAATTTATTGCATTATCTTATCATAGTGCTTTGCATTATCACATAAAAAACATAACATATGCCTTAGTTTAACTTGACAGAATCAAGTTATTTAAAATGGAAGCATCCCTTGTATGCATGATAACCCTTAGGCTTTTAAGTAATAAAGGGTAGGCATCAATTCAATTACCTATCCTTATAAAAAGCGCTAGCAAGGTGATATTTATTAGCAACATGACTTTTAAAAATCAACATAATGTAGAATGCATATAAATGAGATCTTGTATTCAGGTGTCAGGGTGAACATTAAGAAATAATATGAAATGAATGTTTATTTACTCTAACAAAATGAACATTGAAGTAGTTGTGACAGAGTCCTAATTTAAAAAAAAATAAGACAAATCATTCTCCAGTTTCCTGGAAACAACTTTGCCTAAGATGTGCATATTCTTAGTTTGTTGGTTGCTGTAAGAAACACATGTCACCACTACTCAGACTCTGTAAGTGTAAACTGATACCTCATTAGTGGGAATGTGTAACAGATGAGGCAGGGGTAGGACTTGTTTTTGAGAAGTTTCATTAATATTAAATTTCATTTGTATTTATACCAGCTATATGAAGCAGAAATCAGGGTAATAGACTAGCGAATATGATGTACTAAATAATCTGTAGAATTTAAACCCATTTTTACTGCCCTAAAGTATTCACATAATGGCCTTAACCCTTAACTGAAGAGTTCAAATGAAAACAAAGTTGTACTTGCATAGCAATAAAAAAAACGAAGGCAACAAAATAAGTAAAATAAAACTTTAAAAAATGTATTTATTAACATTGTTTGGCTGACTAATAAAAAAAAAGACTCGTACCTTTACTTTGGCTGCTTCAATGATTCACTCATGTAGATATGGTGATCTAGTTGTGTAAATGTTACACAAGACACTGAATTCTGGAGAAATGGGTTCATATTAAGAAACAAGCAGGCATACTTGACATTAAAAGGTTAAATTGTAACAAAAATGTTTTTTTTTCCTTATGTAAGACCGTACTTAAAATACCCTAGAAGCCTTTTATTCATTCTATTTAAAGTTGAAATTATGAAGAACAAACATTTGAGATTCATATAATTTCAGTAGATCTAATCAGAGATGTAATAATACAAATTTTGACTTGAATCCTATCACCTTCTTTGCTATTTCTGTTAATTCAAGTAATAAATATTGACAATAACTTTATAAAATGAGAAGTTCATTCTTTTTTTAATTTTCTATCATTGCTTATAAAGGTAGTAAGAACAATTTCCAAAGATTAATTATTAGAAATGTAAGATAGATAGATAGATGGCTAGATAGATAGAAGGAATCTTATATGGGACAGAAAGGGAAAATAACCACTTATCTGTTGCTTGAAAATTTAAGAACTTTCCATGTAAAACTAAAAAAGGTATCATTATTTTGGCTCATATTTTATTGATAAGTTCAGAAAATAATTGCTTTAAAGTCAGGAATGTTGACATAATATGAAGGACCTTAGGGGAAAATATAACACATTTTCATTTTTTAATATCAAGTATGTGAAAAGTAACATTTGTATACCAAACATTTTTTTCAAATCTATTTGCACTCTATTAGAATATAACAGAAAGTTCTTTTGAAAACACACTAAAGGAAACTTCTTCATGTACTAAAATGAGAATTATATAGATTTTTATTTTACTTCCTTAAATAGTGGTATACCTTTCATTTGTTATGGGAAATTAAAAATTCAATTTAATTTAATAATTGAAAACAGATGAATAAGAGTAAACATTAGGTTAGACAACTACAAAATTTTCATTTTTACTTGACTTCTTCCCAAAGCAAAATAAGTTGAGACTGCTTCCTGATCTGTAGTCTCAAACTATATTGTATTATCAGAGTAGCTTTACAATATGTTGAGTCTCTGAAGAGTGAAAACCACCAACAGGCAGATTTCTATGGAGTGCATATGTCTATATTTGGAGAAAAAAATCTGTTCTGTATGAATGAGAAACTATAGACTCCTGTCCTTTACATCTTATACTACAGACACTATTTTGAAAAATAGATAAGAAAAGAATATTATGTATGTGCATCAAAATTTATTCCTCTAATTGTTTGTATTTATTTAAAAATTATATTAGCTATTCCTTTATATTGGTTTCCAGGATTTCCAAATTAAACTTTTATGTAAATACTTATTTCAGATTGAAGTTTCTCCAAGAGATCATTTTTTGCTTGGGTTTGATCAATAAAGAACATCAAGTAACTAATAACTTTATAGCAATGAATTTTGAATAATCAGAGGTGTTAGTTCTTTGAGAATAGCAATCAGACAGATAGTATAGTACAATGAAAAGAATTCTGGATTTGAAATCCTAGGACTTGAGTTCAAATCCTACCTCTTGATCAAGACTCACTTTCCTAATTTGTAAAATAAATCATTGGACTATGCCACTTCTAAGATCCTTCTCAGCTCAAAATCTTGAATTCTATACTAAATTAAATAGTCTATGTTTTTACATATATTGTCCCTACTCTTCACCACACTCCACAGGATGGAGCTTATGCTTTGTTCAAAAGAAGATCTAAATCTAATTTCCCCAGGTTTGTCACTTAGCAAAGAACTTTTACACTCCTTTGCATTCACCATTTCAGGAGTAAATCCATGGCCTAATAAAAGGTTCTCCTTTTGCAAAATCTCATTAAAAGTACACTTTTTCCCCTCTTTTTAAAAAAAAAATCAGAGTTGTCCTGAATGGCTGCTATAGACATGGGGCTGGAAGAAGCAGGGTTGGAGACAAAACAATTATTTGGTTCTACCATGGTGATTACTGGCTTTACTTCAAATTCCCAGAGCTGGCCTTTTTATGCATTACATAGAAAGGGCTTTTGTTAGGCATTGCACAGCCAGGGACTTGCTATTGCAGTAGCCAACTGATTTTCCAGAGCTATCCAAAGGATGTTCAGTCCCCCTCCATGCCAAAAAAGAGGAGCTTTTTTAAAAGTAATATTTTTCAAGAACAACTTTATAATTCTTTGTGCGTGTATGTTCCCTTAACCCAAAGATCTGATCCTTAAAATGTATGAGTATTTGGGGGGTTAGTGAATCTTGCCATACTGTATTAAATATACAAGGAAAGCTTCTGATTCAAAGTAATATTGTGTCAAAAAGCAGTGAATTCTCTTGTGAACTAAATAACTTCTAACTTACTCTATTTTAATTTCCAGTTGGTTAATATCAGGTTATTTTCTAGAGTATTGTTTTTTCTTACTTTTTCAAAAGTAAAATGATATTTTGGTTCTTGAAAACTAATGAACTGAAATTTTACATTTAATTTCCTTTTGCTTTTGCTTAAAATGAAAATGCAATGATAGAATGATAAAAAGCATTTAGCTTAGTAGTATAGTTATATAACAATAAATTTGTAAAACATGATGCTTTTTATTTTTAATTTTAAATTTCACTAGGCCATTGAAAGTATTGCATCATTGTATAATGTTTTTAAGTATGCTGTTAACATTCTCTAACAATTCCTTAACAGGGATGTTTTTAGGAAAAAATAATGAAAATACGATGAATTACAATTCAAGATAGTATCAGGTATAATAATTATAGATTCAACAGTTTGAAGTGGAGGGGTAAGATTCAGAAACTGGGATAAATAAGCATCAACAAAATTCTGATAGTAATTTCTTAAGGTTCACCACTTCTCCAAATAAATGCAATCCCAAAACTGTATCTGGAGAAATAAATATAAAAACAGATGGCTGAATGACACTCTAGGTACAAATAAATGGGTCTAGGAGGAAGACACAGTGGCTAGATCTGAGCAAGGAGGATGAAGAAAACAATTTCAGGGCCAGACAGATGCTAACATATTTCCTAAATATCTTGGTATTGGTAGCTTCTATAGTGACACATGGGAACCACAAAATTGTTCCTTAGAATCTTTTGAAGATATGAGCATGATCTGTCTGTCCTAGAGGCTGAAAACAATGTGAAAAATTATAAGGTCCACCCTAGACCCCGTTATGAAGATTGAGGGTAGAGGAGGACTGAAGAAGGCTGAGGATGATTTCTCAAATCATATACTAAAACAACACTGAAGTAGGCTTTATATTTATGGAATTTTTCAAGAATTAGTATCATCTAATCCTCTATTCTTAACTTAGCCTCAAAGAAGGAAAAAAAGTTTTAAAAAACCAATTGTAGTTAAGATATTTTCTTTTGCTTATTTTTATGTGTGGTTGACTTAAATGTATAACATCACTGATATTAATTTTATTTTCATAAGACTTTTACAAGATTAATTTCTTGCCTCTGACACATACTGGCCTCATGCTTTTGGGAAATTCATTTAACTTAGTGTTATAGAGTCTAGACAGCTCTCTAAGACTACAGATGGTGTCCAGCAGTATTGTTAGATAACTTTCCCCATCCAGTATTTCTCAATAGCAATAGAATCATGTGTCTAGTCCCTACCATTACTTATTTTTTTAATTTTATTTTTTTCAAAATTTCATTTTGATATAATTTTAATAATTGTTTTCTCAGTCATTTTATGAATTATGTTTTTTCTCTCTCCCATCCCTTTCATCTCCCTAGCCAAGGTAGCAGGCTGTACATATTTTATCCAATAATACATATTTCTATGTTTGTCATGTTGTAGAATACAAATATTGCTTACATTAGAGAAATCTCATGAAGGAAATCAAGTAAAGAATGGAACCCTTCAATCTGCATTTCTATCACAGTCCTATCAATCTTTATTCCAGTTGGAAACCGGGTAAAACATTTAACAAATACTAGACTGTCATAAAATAACATAGTATATTGGAAGGAGATGCAATCTTAGAATTTTGAGATCTATATTCTAGTTCCTTCTGCTAATCTTTTGGTTCTCCATTATGTATTTAATTCATCTCTTTAACCTTCTTTTGTTTTTGTTTTTTTCAGTGACAAAATTAAAGAGTTCACTATTTAGGCAGTATGGTGGATAGAGTGCTTGAATTTCAAGTGGGGAAGACATATTTGAATTGAGCCTCAGACTCTTACATAGCTTGTGACTCCTAGTTACTTAATCTCCTTCACCCTCAGTTCCTTTACAAAGCACAGATAATGACAGGGCCAATCTCAGGGTTATTGTGAGGATTAAATGCAGTAACATAAAAAGTTTAAAAAATTTTAAAGTTCAATATAAATATGATTTTCTAGTATTATTATTAATAAGGTACTTCCCAGATTAAAATGTAGGCATAATTCTACCTCTTCCCATTTCTGTGACTTTGGACAAGTTGTTTATGTAGGTGGATTTAGACCTGATAGACATAATAGTGAAATGTTTAATGTGATTGATACCACTTCTTTCTCTGCCTTTCCCC
Source organism: Monodelphis domestica (assembly GCF_027887165.1). NCBI lineage: Eukaryota > Metazoa > Chordata > Mammalia > Didelphimorphia > Didelphidae > Monodelphis > Monodelphis domestica. The sequence continues at coordinate 362,070,424 of NC_077229.1, forward strand.
TTCTCTTTAAAATTAAAAAGGATTATTAAGTTCCTAAAGTTCCTTTTAGTTAAAAGTTCTCTGATCTATAACCATAACTACATATTAAATATTAATATCATTCAGATTCCTATAAATTAGCTTTATTCTTTTTTTAACTTTTTATTGACTTCTAAAGCAAAAATTATTTACAAGAGGGTAGCATATAAAGTCATTACTGTTACAATATCATTCTGTCCATATCCAAAAGTGACGTAATATAGTTGATTAACAGATCACTGTTCTAAACATGGAGTGAAGGGAGGATGCAAAGAGTGAACAAGAAGAAAGCTAACCAGTGTGGATTGTGTTAGTCACATAAACTCATTCAGGTGAAACACATGAGCCATTACAGAATATATTGCAGTAATGGTTCCTTTCAGAGTCTCCTTGCTGAGGTCAGAGAAATGAGAATTAAAAAAAAAAGATGAACAAAGGAATTGCATTATGAAAGTAGTCCTATAAATGTTTTGATATCTATAAATCTTAAGAATAATTTGCTTATCCATATTACAGTTAAGAAAAGTCAGGAGGTTATTACTTTCTTAATTAGATAAAAGAGACTATAACTTAAAAAATTGCAGTTAAACTCTGAAGGCAAAGCTTTTCCAAATGAAAACTTGATTTATTATATTTTATTTATGTAACTAAGGTTCATTCTTCATTTTCAAGATTATATAGCTTCTTTTGAAATTGGAACTTGATCCATTTTTTATTCTTTTTTCTAGGCAATTGATGATATTCAATTCAATACTAATTTATGAAATTCACTATAATTCAAAAAGCCTTTATTAAATACTTACTCTTTTTTAAGCAATCTGCTAAGTGCTAAGGATAAAAAGACAAAGTGAAAGGCAATCCTTGCCCTCAAGGAGCTTAAATTCTACCAGGAAGATTGCAATTTACTGTCATGTCAAAGCAGATCATTATAGAATCATTTGAAGTTACTTCTGTGTCTCTAAAAGCAAACTTGGTCCATGAAGCAGTATGTGTGATACTCCTATTGATTAATTATTCTCTTCAGTGAAACATTATCAGTATAATAACATGATGATACAGAATGTCTCATATTTCAGCTTTAAGTATTAATTTAGAAAACACATTTAGAAATCTTTGCTTCATAGAGACGTCTACTTTAATAATTGGAATTTTTAAAGTCATAAATTTGTATGTATAACCTTCCAGACAAAGAAAACGCTTGCTATTATCAAAAGCGTAAAAACACTAAACAAATTCATTTGGATGAAGTGAAAATTAGTCTGCATGTGCTAGTCATCCAAGTGCTATTCTGTCATTGAGATAAAACATTCCTATGTATTATTTACTTGCCACTACAAAGCACAGTTTTCAGTGCAATTTTATCATAGTCTTTGACATTTAATTTATAAATCAGTCATGACATAATCATGTTTTTATTAGTTAAAATGGCATATCATATAATTTCCCTTTGAAATGATAGGCTAATGCTACTTGGAATTTTGATACTGTTGTAAGTAAAGTTTTCCTCTTCCTAAGAGAGAATATAAAATTGCTTACAAAACAGGAAGAGCCCCATATTAGATACATACTGGCTGTGTGACCTTGAAAGAGTCATCATAACTTCTTAGGGCTTTAGGTGAGAGGTATCAAATTCAAGGCCTTCATTATTCCCAAGTGCTTAGGATCAGATCAAAATACATAAATAAAAATACAATAAAAATAGATAGCATTACATTTTAAAACTATAGCAACATGTGGCTCACAGTAGTATCTTTCTTTTCCAATGGGTAAGAAATCAAACTTTTTAAAATTTTGTTTTTAGGATTCTAATATAAGAAAAAAATCCTCCCCCTAAATGTGCTTTTGGGGAATATGAGAGACCTGAGACGATCATTTCCTAACCCAATGTTTATATAATTTAAATTTAAATTGAGAATGAGAACAAAAATACTAGAATAAGAAAACTGATTGGATAATTTATTATCCTGAATTATTCATCTTTCCCCCAAATTTCACTTTTACTTGCTCTAAATGTATTGGCAACTAGAGCTTGCATGCTGTAACTACTTGACTTTTAATGAAAATAAATTAGTTTCCATCACTTGATCACAAGGTCAAGATATGGTTATGCTAATAAATTATTGACCCATTAGAAGGTGGACAGCTCCTGACTTTCAGCTGGAAATCTTCCTCTTTATTAACTTGGGCTTCCAAAAAAAGGGTGGATGAGATTTTTTGGGCTTTGGAGCCATCTTGTGGTAACACTAAAGTATGTATAAGAAGCCTATTCTTGGTTCCAGTTTTTTTGTTTTGTTTTTTTTTCCAGCTAAACTATTTCAATTTAGCACCATTGAACAGATGTGAATTTACAGAAGAGCTATAAAATGGCATTAAAAATGTATCATGTTTAGATTAATGTCATTTTCTTTTTACATCTCAATATGAATTATATAAAATATTGTTTTACAAAAATCTCAACAAAAAATAAAAACTTTTTGAGCAGGACATAATTACAAAACTGAAATGTATTTTTGCTGTGCAGCTGCAAGAGATCTCTACAGAATCCTTAAATGTTTAGCTTGCTCAAGGCAAAATTCATTTCAGCATTCTCTGGTGTACAGCACAAAGAAAACAAGGCTTGTGCTATCATTATTTTTGCATTTTGTAAAGCTTAAATATAAATATGCAACCCCATTAAAAGGAAAAAGAAGACATAATACCAGCAACTCAGGTGATCCCCTTTATTTCTCAGTGGACATTCAGATAGACTAATGTGTTTATTTTTATAAGAAATGAGGGCTGGGTTAAATCACAATTAGTTGAATATAATGTAACTTCTCATAATTCATTAAGCCCTTTCAGAGTGTATACTGTTTTGAAAAATTTTGAATTGAAAATTAGACCCAGAAATATAACTATGGATTGCCTAATCATTTCATTGCTAAGTAAAAACCATAATGGAATTTTTAAAAGTATCAAATAACATAATATTAATACATCTCTAATGATTTTCTTATTTTTAATATATGCTTCCAAATTTAGAATGAAAATAGTTGAACATAATTTGGAAATGATAGTTTGGTGTTTGGGGTTGTATTCTATTGGATAAAATGTTCATGAAACAACTTTTTTAGATGAATCATTAAATAATTTTGACAACATCTTTCTAGTTATGAAATGTGAATTAATTTGAATTTCATGCTTCTAAGAGTAGTTTTAAAAGGTGATGTGGTTTAGGTAAGTCATTTATATGTCAGCAATTAAATGATAGTAGGTAAGGTAGGCTCGTAGAGATGGGTACAGAAATTTTCCTAGAAGTGAATCATGGGAAGATATCAAAGAGGACTAATACTTCCTAACTAAGACCTAAGGGTATAGAGAGGCACTGTGGTAGGATAAAGGGTTAGAGAAAAGGGAATATAGTTGTTAATAAGTCATTTTAATACTCATGTTTCATATTATTTAATAAACAAATTAATTACTTTTAACAGGACTACTTATATAAAAGAAAATACAACTTGACAAATGAAAGCATGATACATGAATTTGTATAGTAATATCTACTTAAGGACTTCTTGATATGTTTCATATGTTTTTATACTATATCACTATTTATATTGTATCACTGTTTTATGTCATAATAATTAAAACTACAGTAGCTGAAGTGCAATATTGATAAACATACAATTAATGAATCATGATTAAAGCACATACCATTCATCTACTATTTTTATTTATATGGAAAGCATTTATATTTACTCTTATGAAGACAAAAATATATATTATTTAACTTTCCATCTACCATTTAAATATTTAACCAAAAATAATGTTTAGAATGAATCATATCTAATTTAAGCACAATGTTCTCTATGAAAATGAAGAGAAATATAGTTATCATTATATCATGAAAATATCATAAATTAAAAGTTATCTATCCTAAGAGATTTCACTTTTGATTTATAACTTATTCACAAATCATCAGTTTTTTAAAGCTGCAGAAAACTCAGTGTTATTTCATTCTGATATATAAAGATTTTAGTTCCACTTCAAAGGGAAAGAATTAAATACAGTATGTTCTAAGAACTAAATATATGTATAATATTTAGATATGCATTTTTGATATAACTATATTTAGAGGTATTGCTTTTGGCAATGTTCTTCCCTTCATAAATATTAAATACATAATCATAAGTGTAGACTAAAACATATGACAATATCTCTTCTTAAAAGTGAGAGAAAACAGTTAAAATACTAAGCATTTTAAAGTTGAAAATTCTATTTACTTATCAGTTATGATCTAAAACATCTAGTATTCCATACATTTGAGTTTGGAGAAAGCTAAAAAGAGGATTAATTTAGCATATTCATGATATAAATAGAACTAGATAAAAGCAAAAAAAATCTATAATGGAAAACTAATTAACATTTTAAACACCTTTTGTATGTTGTTAAAACTTTTAAAATCATATTTATTATTTAATCTTCACCCAATAGATATGAAATTAACAAATAAGTACACTGAATCATTATTGCTTAATTGCCTTCTTTAAGGTCACAGAAAGCAAAATATGAATGCAAAATATGAAAGCAAACACATTTCAAAGAGTGTGTTTCAGTGTGTATGATTTGAAGTTATGTTATTCTGTGGTCAATACTTTTTTTGAGAAACTATATAGTGCTAGTCTATGGAGTAAAGGACCTATAAAAGAAAGTATAGGGAGTTTACAGAGTTGTTGAAGTACATAAAGGCATGAAACAGTAATTGCAATTCAAGGCAATAACTGATTGAAAACCAACAGCAGGATTATTGTGAGAATAAAGAAAAAAAATCTTCCTCAGGATAATCAGATAAAACTGGGAATAAGAACTGAAACAGGCTCTGAAGGAGTGGCATAATTTAGAGAGGTGGCTATATATGGCAAGGACACTTCAGATTGGGGAACATTATGACAAATGGTTTAACAGTAGAAAACAGCTTTGCAGAATGAGACATACTGAAGAAACTGGTCTAGATAAAGAGTCTCCACTCCATTCCCTCAATGCCAAAAGTCTGTTCTTCAAAAGATCAACTGTGTATCCCTGAAGATGCTGTAAATATTTGTGATGCCCCTAATATTTATCAGTTTCCCTACCTCCTCTTCTTCCTGAATCCTTCCTGATAACAGGGACAGTTGCAAGATCCTTCTAAATCCCTAATCCTTAGATGTTGGCTTTCACTGATAATAGACAAAATTGTCCTCTCAGGCATAGGGCCTTCCTGGTCACCCAAAATATAAAATATAATACAAATATACTATTTAATATAAATAATAAATATATAAAATAAAATATAATATAACATAAATATAACAAATCCTAGTCACAGACAGTAGGGAGCCTTGGATCCTGAATATTACTTGATGCACTCTATCCTGCTTTGATAACTAGATGGATTTTTATATATAGATTGGGGGAGTCATAAAGGGAGAAATAAAACGTCACTTGTATACTTGTTACCTATGTTATGTTGCTATGTTAGAACAATTAGACCTCCTTTTGTTAACTGTTCCATGACAGCAGTGAGTGCCTAATTTCATCCCAAAATTAGTCCTAAACTGAAATAATATTAGGATTAGGGTCATTTCTGCCATAAATTCAAACTTGAAATCTCAAAATGGCAACTCATTATTTCCATATATTATCATATAATACACATTTCCAGGTTCATTATGTTTTGAAAGAAGACACATATTCCTTTGACTAGAGAAAAATTCATGGAGGAAATAAAATCATATCATATCTTTTGACAATTCTTTCCACTAACAGAACCACCACAATCTCATGCTATCATATCTTTTCTGTAATAGCCTCCTAATTTTATTTCCTACCTCTATTCTTTACCCCTCTTCAATGCATCATTTATACAGGTGCCAAAATAATCATCCTAGGTCAGAAGCCTGACTATATCACTGCTTTGCACAAAAAGTACCAGCTCATTGCTTCTAAAATTAAAACCAAACCTCTTAGCCTAGCATATAAGGTCCTTCACAGTTTGGCTCCCATCTGTCTTTCCAAATTTATTTCATACTCTTCTTAACAAATTCTATATTCCTGCCAAATTGGAACGGTTCCTCTAAAGATATTAAACTCCCTATCCTTTCCATTTATACAAGATTTCCCCTATGTTTGAAATGTATGATTTCTGCATTTCAAATTCATAATTTCTTTGTATTCCACATTGCTTCAAGGATGACTCAATTCTTCTGCTATTTCTTCTATGACGTTTATCATGATATACTCATCTCCTTTCTCCAGGCAGTAAGTAGAGTATTTTTAGACAAAATTTCCTGGTATTTTACCTGTGTTCATTTTGTCTACTCTCCTCCACACCAAAAACCACACCAAGCTCCTTGAGTGGAGATACTATTTCACTGTGGTTTTCATATTCTTAATACATAGCACAGTACTTGGTAATTAATGAATGTTTGTCAAAATCAATTAAATTTAATCATAGGAGGTAGCATTGGATATGGTTGGATAGATAGGAGAGTGTCAAAAAAATCACTCAGAATAAGGAACTTAGAATATGCACTATAGATACAGCTATTCAACTTTCTATACTTTATCTATCTTTCCATTTATCCATCCATCTATCTATCTATCTATCTATCTATCTATCTATCTATCTATCTATCTGTTTATCAATAGAGATTATTGAGAAGTTTAAACATTTGACTTAAATGAATATCTAATGGACCAAACCTACTAAATTGATTGTCCTTTGGGCATCATATCAGGAAAAATATGAATATTTATATATACACATACATACACATATTTTAAAAGTTCATCTTGGAAAGAAAGAAGTTCTTCCTGTTTACAAGTGACTTCCCTGATATGAAGGACAGCACATTCTAACTAGGGAGACTATAAACTTCATGTATTATGTATAAAGTGAGTTTATGTAAATGTATTTTAAAAATATACAAATCCACACACTCAGATTTTCTATATTATATACATTATAAGTATATTTTATATATGTGTGTGTTTGTTACATATGTAAACACATTTAAACATGCATATATCTAAAATATACTTGTTTTATATTTTATATTTGGACCTAGACCCTTTGATTCCAAATCAAATTTATATTTATATATAATGCATATATTTATATATATTTTAAAATATACTTATTTATATATGTGTGTTTAAATGTTTTTACACATATAAACATACACATACATGTATTCATATATTTATAGATCTATTATAGATTGTATTATATGATATATATTATAGATTATAGATCTAAGTATATATTGATAGATAGTTATAATTTTTGTTTAATCACTTCAGTTGTGCCCAACTCTTTGTGACTCCATTTGAGATTCTCTTGGCAAAGATTCTGAAGTGGTTTGTTATTTCCCTCTTTAGGTCATTTTACCAATGAGAAAACAAAGGTAAACAGGATTAAGTGACTTGCCCAAATTCACACAGATAGTAAGTGTCTGGGGCCAGATTTGAACTCAGAAAGATGAATCTTCCTTACTCCTGGCTTGGCAAACTAAGTATTCTACCACCTAGCTATCTATATATTTATGTATGTTTGTACGTATACATATATATGTGTGTCTACATCCACAAACAAAAATACATATTATGTGTGTATGTTTATATAGTACATGTAATATATTTGTGTTATAAGACTCAAATAACAGAAAGGATGTTGAACATTTTGCAAATCCTAAAATAAAATGTGAATAATAATAATAATAATAATAACTTTATTATTATTATTGTCTGCCTATAATCACAATTTCTTCAATCTGGTAAAGAATTCATTCACTGACCCTTTTACTCCACTCCCACTGAGCACAAGAAATGTTTTTTAAGCAATATAAGGATGCATTGTTAGATATTTAACAAGTAATATCTCAGGGGGAAAGAAAGTATATACCCTTACCTTAAATTTTAATCTGCATTGTTAACACTTTCAGTCTAGATAATCAATAAAATAATAAATCAAGTACCAATATACCACAATTGTTTGTTTCACACTGAAAATATTAATAATTGGCTTTCCTGGATGTGTATTTATGTATCTAAAGGTAGAAATCTGAGAGAGAGAGAGAGAGAGAGAGAGAGAGAGAGAGAGAGAGAGAGAGAGAGATACAGACACAGACACTGACAGAGACAGAGACAGAGAGACAGAGACAGAGAGACAAAGAAAGAGAGATGGTACGTAATATATGCATCCATCCATACACACAAATGCAATGTAAACTTTAGGTAACTAGTGGGTGAATCTTCCAAGAATGATTTATTGTAGAAAGTGGCTCTTAAACTGAGACTTAAAAAAATTAAATTGATCTTTTGTTTTTAAATCACTTAGACTCTCCACCCTCTACAACATACTCTTCCTTCCCTTCTCCAAGAGAAGATTCCCCATATGATGAAGAATTTTTTGAAATAAAAAAAATCAATAAATCAAGACTATACCGGTTTTTCTTTTGAGTTATAGTTTTAGAATAGTTGACTCTTTGCATTAGTTGAAAATTAAACACAAAAGAGAACCTCATTATTAAATATTTCTTATAAGAACAAACTTTGGTATTTTTTTTAATTGTTGTAGGCTTATTATAGCTACTAGCATCACTGCTCTTGTACTAGGGGTCATTATTAATAACCAAATAGCATTAATGTAACAAAGAGAAGCATTACTCTGATGTGGATATGGCTTGTTATAAGCAGGAATTCCAAACAAAAGAGTGATGTAAAACCCAATGAGTAGCACAATACAATGCAATGACTCAAACAATGCTTCTCAGAACCAGAATGAGAATGATTGGGTGAAAATGCTGCAAAACTTTATTCTGCTTAAGAAAATGGCATGGTTTTAGTGTGTAATCAAAACTTTTTATTTTTCTTATTTTTCTGACTTTTTTTTCCATTGCATTTATAAATGCATAAATTTGCATGTACCAAATTTGTGTAAAACAGTGTCCTTCTGTACATTATTTTCCTGATACTGCTTACTTCACATTATATAAATTCATATAAATCTCTTATGGCTTCTTTTTCTTTTTTTTTTTTTAACCCCTCACATTCTGTCTTAGAACCAATATTTGGTATTGGTTCTAAGGCAGAAGAATGATAAGGGCTAGGCCATGGGGGTTAAATGACTCGCCCAGGGTCACACAGATAGGACCTCCTGTCTCTGGGCCTGGCGATCAATCCACTGAGTGATTCAGTTGCATCCTTTTATGGCTTCTTTTTAATCATCATATTTGTCATTTCTTATAGAGAGGTAATATTCCAATGTATCACCATTTTCTTTAGACACCCACCAGTTGATAGGATCCAACTTGGTTCCTAGTTATTTTATACAGAAAATATACTGCTACAAATAAATTATTTTAAATGGAATCTTTTTGCCAATATTTTTTCATTATTTTGATTTTTATTTCTAGGAGTAGAATTTATAGGTTAATGTGTTTTGATAGTTGAGTAATTTTATTTTCATAACTAATTGCTTTCTGGAATAGATTAAACTTTATAGCCCCACCAACAGCAAATTGTTAATGTGTCATTATTTCTATATCCCTTCAACAGTTACTATGCCCGTTTTTTGTCATCTTTGTCAATTTGCTTGATACAATGATTATTTTAATTTTTTATTTCTCTTATTTTGAATTTGAATTGAATATTTTTCTCTACAACTTTTGACCAACTGGGGAGTTGACTTGAGCTCACTCTTGAACAAAACCAGGGATTCCAATAAATTAAAAATAATTAAATATCAAGAATTATAGTTGGTGACCTGAAGGTGGCTCAGTGCATAGAGAGCAAGGGCTAGAGGTGGTATATTCTGGATTTATATCTGGTCTCAGATACTGTGAAATTCTGGGGAAGTTATTTAACCCCGTTGGCCTAACATTTCCTGCTCTTCTGCTTAAGAACTAATAATACTTAGTATTGATTCTAAGATGAAAGGTAGGTTATAAAAAATAAAAAGTAATAGATAACAAAGTTTAGAGAATTTAAAGAGAAGGTCACTGTCCAATCTCCTTTATTCAAATGATTGTTAGTACCTTTGTGCCTTTTCTAGCACATGATCAAAGATATAAAGCTGAGACTTTTTTGCTTCTGCTGCAAGTACCTCTGAATTTTACAAAGTAGTAATCTGAAGCCCAAGCATGTTGTTATATGTTCTAGATGATTGATAATATTATGTTTTGGCCCTTTGATTCCAAATCAAATGCCTTCCCCAGTTCACCAAGATGCCAATTTCTCATTCTTACCGTGATGTTATTACTTCCATCAAATAAGGCTATTCTGCAATAATGCACCATAAATGTCTCTAAAAGAACCAGACTAAGCTAAATTCTATAATAAAAATTGCAGAAATTGTGGTAGAAATGGAATCAGAAACAAAATCCTTAAAATTTTTCATCAGTTACACACACACACACAAATAATATGAATCTAATAAAAAGCACCATTTTAATGCAAGTTAAATAGTTAAAATTAAAAAGTGACAATTTAAGCATCTTTAAGATGCTGTTCATCATTTCCAGGAAGATATCATGCATAAGACAACTCAAGATTCTGTTATGCTCAAAATGTTCCATAATATATTGTGTTGACATTAATTAAAACTTTAAGACAATTGTGATAGTAGAACTAACTAGATATCAACAAGTCGTGCATTTTTCAGCACCAAATTTTCTTTTTTACCCCTCCTTCATCTTTGCTTTACCACTAGCCCTTTATTATATATACTTTTAGCAATATAGTAATAGAATCTTAGCAGACCTTCCTTCATTAGCTTTTTCCCCTCTGCAATGTTATCCATCATACCATTGTCAGAATTTCTTATGACACTCTTGTGCCAAAGAATCTTAGAATTGTGAGGGGTAACAAATGCCATATGTTTTTAAATATAAATTCTCTGACAAAATACCAAATAAATGGTTATGTACTCTAAATATTTGAAATCAAGTACTTAGTACATTTATTTCAGTAGGCAATTTCAGGATGTTACCTAGTAAAAAAAATTACACATGATCAAAGTAATTTCCAGAGAGAGTAAATGATTTGTCCAAGATCACATAGGTAATAAATGATAAGACCAGGAGTTGAACATATGAGTTCTGATTCCAAATCCAACATTCACCACTGCATTATCCTCATTTTTTGTCTATGTAGTGCCAGCACCATCTGACACAATGCCTCTATTATAACAGACACTAAGTAAATACTTATTTATTGATTACTTTATTGATAAATGCAACATTTGATCCATATCATTACTTTTTTTGGTGGAAACTATTCATACATATTTTGAACTTTTTTGTTTGCTTTTCATAGCTTCAAAGACCTCTGTTTTAAGGAATTATTCTATCTTTCCAGCTTTAATTTATACTATTCTTCATGTTAATTTATTATACTTTTGGAAAATTGGAATGATAATTGTTTTTTCTGCATACCTAATTTTTATTGTCTAGGTGCCATTTGCTCATTGTGTCTTATGTCTGAAATTCCCTTTCTTGTCCTGATCCCAACCTTTTCCTATGTAATTTTTACCAATGATTTAAAGTTAAACTCAGATACCTCAGGCAACTTTTTTGATGTTACTATGTTGGTCATAACCTTCTTGTTTGGATCTTACATAGTATCATGTTTTCACCTTTCAACTATTACATATTACTATTCATTATTTTGTAAAATATTTTGTTTTATTATATATGTCCTCTTGCTTTATTTTCAGTGCTATGGGGATCAGGTAGGTAGCTCTGTGGATTGAGAACCAGGCCTAGAGATGGGAGGTCCTAGTTTAAAATCTGGCTTCAGACACTTCCCAACTGTGTGACCCTGGACAAGTCACTTAACCCCCATTGCCTAGTCCTTACCACTCTTCTATCTTGTAACCAATACATAGTATTGATTCTAAGGTGGAAGGAAAAATATATTTTAAGTGTTACGAAGAAGGGCAACATTGTAAGTAATTTTTTTGTTTTTAAAAGTTTATCTTTTATTCAACCAACAGAAAAAATATGTGTGTATGTATACCATCAATTTTAAACATTTGAGGCAAAATCATTATAGTTTCTATCCTATTCATTCCTGCATTAAGTTCAACATTAGTGTTGTAAAAACTTTGAATGGCATTAGGTGTTTGAGTGAGAAATAAGGGTAAAAATTTAAAATAATCTGCAATACACTAAGAACAACTGCCAACTGAACCAAGTTTAAAACACATTTTCAAAAAACCCTGCATGTTGAAAGCATCACATTGTTATTAAACTATATAAACAACAAAGCTATTATGGCTGAGAGAAAACAATATTATCTTCAGGATCTGATATAACAAATGCATTTAAAAATATGTTGTTAACAGAACATGGAAGGGATTCTTTTGTTGTGTTAAAGAAATTAAATGATTTCCAAAGCACTTGAAAACTTAAAATTTTCATTTTTTATCATTTAATAGAAAATCAAATGGACAATCCTGACTGTTTAGAAGTATAATCAGAGACACAATAAATTTCATAACATTGGACAAAAATGATCTGACTTTCCCCTTTTAAAATTTCTCTATAAAATTATATGTTTCAGATTATATGTCAATACTATTATTACGGTATATTATAACATTAAACCACATAATACATAACAGTATAAGCATATAGTATAATAATATTGTATTATTATTATAGTATATTATTTTTCTGAATGTTTATATTTGTTTTCAAGTAATTTTCAATTCCTTTTTTCTCTCTGCCTTTCACTCCTACCCCTCTCTAAGATGGTAGATAATATCATATAGGTCGTAAATATGTTATTATATAATACATAGTTCCATGTTCATCATGATGTAAAGAAGAAACATAATGCTTACACTAGGCAAAAATTCATTGAAGAAGTAAAATTTAAAAAATGACATGTTCAAGTTGTCCTGGATCCTTGTCTTATTCATACTAGTGAAGTCATTCATAGGTGATTTCCTTATAATATTATTGTTATTGTGTACAGCTTTCTCCTTGTTTGACTCACTTCACTTTGCATCACTTCAAATAAGACTTTCTAGGTATTTCTGTGTTCATTTTGCTGATCATTTATTATGGCACAATAGTATTCTATTATGAGGAAATAGCAAAATTTGTTTAACCATTCCCCAAATTCTGGTAATCTATTAGGGTTCTATTTTTTTTCCAATGCAAAAAGAAGTGTTATAAATATTTTGTATAATTTGTAAATAATTTCATATGTTTAAGTTCAGCTATACAGTTCTCCAATTTTAATCAAATGGTGAATAATTCTTCCACAATCTTGGATCTTCATATTTGTCAAAAACTATAATCTTATAGATTCGATCGCCTATCTTTAATCTCTCTGTGATGTAGACATGATAGTGGTATCATTAGATCAAAGAAAAGGGTTTTGGGCATTCATCCATATTGCTCTCCAGAATTGTTGTTATCATTTGACAGCTCCACTAACAGTGTATTAGTATTCTTATTTTCTACATTTCTTCCAGCATTTATCATTTTCCTTTTTTTGTTGTTGTTTTTGATTTTAGTTGGGCTGATGGGTGTGTGATGTTACCTCAGAGTTATTTTAATTTGGATTTAATTAACTTTTCTAAGTGATTTTGACCAATTTTTCATATGACCAAAGATAGTTTAATTCCTTCCTCTGAGAATTGTCTATTCTTGCCCTTTGACCATTTGTCATTTGGGAAATGCATTGTATTTTATGTTTACCTTGCATTTTATTTATTTGAGAAATGAAGCCTTTGTCAAAAAAATTTGCTATAAAGATTTTCACAGTTTGTGGTTTGCCTTTTAATCTTACTTGCATTGCTTTTGTTTGTGAAGAAACTTATAAATTTAATGTCATCAAAATTATTTATTTTATCTTATAATGCTTCTATGTATTGTTTTGACCTATATTCTACCCCTCTCCATATGCCTGACAGGTAAAAAATTTGTGCTTTCCTAATTTGTCTATAGTATCACCCTTTAATCCTAAATCACTAATCCATATGATGAGAAGTGCTGATCTAGGCCTAATTTTATGCATACAGTTTTCCATTTTCTTCAAATAATAAGTTCTTCTCTTAGAAGCTTAGATATTTGGATTTATTAAACACTAGGTTACTATCGTCATTACCTTTGCTTATTTAATGCCAAGCCAATTCCACTAGTCCACCATTCTATTCTTAATCAGTACCATTTTTTTTTTATGGTTACCATTTTATTTTATAGCTTGTGACCCAGTATAGCTCTTTCCTCTTATTTTTTCATTATTTCTTTGGTATTGTCTCACAGAAGATGTTTATAATTATTTTTTTCTAGCTCTGAGATAATTTTGGGTAGTTTGAATGGTATGGCACTTAATAAGTAACATTTGAGGAAAAATATTTTCTTCATTATGTTGGCTCTCACTACCCAGGAACAATGACTGTTTTTCTAGTTATTTATATCTGACTTTACTTGAGTGAAAACTGTCTTGTAGCTTTGATCATATAGTTTATGGATTTTTCTTTGTTAGTAAATTCCTAGGCATTTTATATTATCTATACCTATTTTAAATGAGATTTCTTTTTTCTATCTCTTCTTGTTGGGCTTTACTGGTAGTATATGATTTACCTTTTGGTAGAAGGAAATTTTTTATGTGTCTGAGTTTCATTTAATTCAACATGTCTTGGGAAATGGGGACAATTTAGGGTAAGAATAATCATAGATTTATTTTTATAATGTTGACTATAAAATTCTTATCATTTTATTCTTGTGGAAAAGAGTACAAAATCAAGATTTGACTGGCTAGATGACTCAAAGAATATTTGATAGTTTTATTTTAAATTGACATCAATTCACAATTAAAGAACAGAGACTAAGGTTTGTCCCTTTGTTGTCATTTTTACTATTGGGTTTTTTTTATAATTTTTTTTAAATTTTCTCATCCTCCTCTCCTCAAGGTGACAGGTAATATGTTATAGATTGTATATATGTGTATATATATGTATCTATCTATATATATATATATATATATTCTAATCTAATGAGATAAAGTTGTTTTAACATAGGTAAATATGACATATTACACCTAAATAAAAAGCGTCTGAAACCCAAGAATGGGGAGGTATGGCTAGAGAAAATTTGTTTTAAAAACACTGTGGGATTTTAATGGACTGAATGAAATATCAGTGAAATAGGACAGCCATAACACTAAAGCTGTAAGTTATTGGGCTTAATTAGTGGTACTATTTTCCAGAAATAAAGGTGATTTGAATATCATCTCATTCTGTCCTACACAGACCACACTTGCTGGATTGAGTTGAAGTCTAGAAAAAACAGTTTAAGAAGAATATTGACAAGTTGCTCCTCTATATTAACATGTGGAGGATATACACCAGAATGATCAGAGGCCATTATCCCTTGTCATATAAGAATAGGTTAAAAGAAACAAATGTTTAGCCTGAAAAATTGAAGATATAGATGGGAATTGATAGCTTTTGAGTTTCCTTCCAACTCTCATTAGTATGATTTTCTCAACTTGAGTGTTTGAGGTGCTGATGAACCTGTGTTTGGGGAAGACCAGCAGGCTTTTGGAGAAAGAAGCTATTCATTAACACATAACACATTAACATATAACAAGAACTTTTCAACTCATTAATATGTATATCTTAGATATCAGGACTTATAAAGAATAAAACCTAAAGAAGTTACTTCTGAGATAAAGACCATTATGGCAAAACTTCATTAACTTTAATTCAGAGATAGTTATTTGTCTCAAAATGGAATACATTAAGTCATCCACATTACATTAAAATTAGACTTTCTTATTTTTAACTATTGATCCAAGGCTTTTGCAACTTATTGATCAAAAACATATTTAAAAATATCTTAGTCATTTCTTTGCTCAAAAAAAAGATTAATTTTTTCCATTTTTTGGTTTTAACAATGTAGAAGAACAACATGAAAACACTCACATAGATATTTAAATGAGTAGAAACAAAATGGAAAAGTATTGTCTGAATTTATTAGGAAGAAAGAATTTAATAAAGGTTTGACCCTTTTCTTCCATTTTTAGGGTTGTAAGGGAAATTTTTTAAAGACAAATATGTATATAATTTTTTTATCAAAACAATTCATCAATTTTGTGAAACAGATATCATAATATATTACACATTACTCATAAATATAAAATAGATAAAAACTGTGAATTCTCTGGAAATGTCAACCAATTATGATACATTTAATTTTTATGCAAAAAGATCTAAAACTGTATGTTCAGACTATGGTACAATGCCCTTTTTCCTGAGAGTATTTAACCAAAAATTAAAATTATATACATGGATTACATAGTGTTCTTAACTTCAGAATATTAGAAGCTTCAGAGAGCTAGAGTAGCTTTATGTGTGCCCTGAAAAAATAACAGTCAAAACTTATTTATGAGTATAGACCAGTGGCTTAGTGATTGGTGAAGAGCCAGGAACGTGATTGAATTAGTCCTCAAATATTTATAGCCTTTTTGACTCTGGGCAAATAACTTAACATCCCTTTGTTTAAGTTTCCTGAACAATTCAATGGGGATAGCAATAGCATTTACCTAACAGAGTTATTGTGAGGATAAAATGAAGTAATATTTATAAAACTCTTAACACAATGTCTGACATATAATATCCGATAAATAATTAATTGCTTGTACTTTCCCCCTAATTATATTTAACTTTTTGCTCAGTAATTTTCATAATATCTGACTCTTTGTGACCACATTTATATCTTTTCTTGACAAGATACTAGAGTGGCTTGCCATTTCATTATCCAGAAAATTTTACAAGTGAGGAGACTGAGCCAAACAGGATTAAATGACTTGCCCAGTGTCAAATAGCTAATAAGTATCTGAGGACAGATAGGGCTTGGGAAGATATATTTCTGACCATCTATCTATCTGTCTATCTATCTATCTATCTATCTATCTATCTATCTATCTATCGGAATAAAGTGAGATGCATACATAGATGTATGTGTGTTTCTGGGTGGGTGTGTATTTAAGATGCCTTGAATAGAAGTTTTTATATCATTTCATCCTTTTGTTTGTTCTACTTTTATCTTTGGATCTCATATAAAATGTTGCTGGCAAATCTCTCTTAAAGTCTTTCATGTGATATAGCAGCTGGATATGTCTTAACTCCTGAATAGACTGGGCATAGTGAGGAAGGCAGGAGATAGAATTCATGAGTGCCTTGTATTTTTTTTTTGTTGAACTTGAATTATGCAACAAAATAGGTCTATAGAAAAAATAGAATCATAAAATACAAATATAGTTAAAATTTTGTGCAATTTTAGCCTTGTTGACTTCCTTTGATATTTCATATGAGAGAATCAATAAATAATCAAAGACATTTAATAAGCACCTACTATGTGCTAGACATTGTCCTAAATATATAAAAAGAGACAAAATACAGTCTCTACTCTCAAGGATCTTATAATTAAGAGGGAAAACACTGAACACTAATATATACAAACCAATCTACATACATATGAATAGGAATTAATTAACAAAAGGAAGGCACTAGAATTAAAAGGGATTTGGGAAGCCCTCTTTTAAAAGGTAGGAAATTACTTGAGTCTTAAAGGAAGATATATAGTTTGACCAGTATTTGGAGGAGAAGAGAGAAAGCATTCTAAACAGTGGGAACAACCAGAGAAATCCCAGAACCTAGAGAGGAACTTTCTTGTTTATGGAATGACCAGGAGACCAGAGTCCCTTGATTGAAGGATATATGACAAGAAGTAAAAGGGGTAAAAAGATTGGAAAGGTAAAGGAGATCTAGGTTATGGAGACCTTTGAATACCAAGAAGACTATTTTGTATTTGATCCTGGAGGCAATAGGAAACCACTGGAGTTTACTGAGTAGAAGAATAAAATGATCAGACATAGGGTCTGTGGCTGAATGGAGGATGAATTAGAGACAGGAGAGACTTGAGGCAGATGGCCCACCAGCAATGTATTGCAATAATTCAGGCATGGTGTGATAAGGGCCTGCATTAAATTGGTGGCAGTGTCAGAAAAGAAGGGTGGGTAATGTTTGAAAGATGGTGAAAGAGTAAAATTGGCAGATTTTGGTAACAGATTAGATATGAAAGTTGAGAAATATTGAGGAATCTAGAATGGTACCTATGATTTGAACATAATTGACTGGGATAAATGTACCTTCAAAGTAATAGGAAAGATTGTAAGTAGGTATGGCTGAGTTAAGTGCAAAGATAATTAGTTCATTGTTGAACATGTTGAGTTCAAAATATCCAGTAGAAGTTCTGTTCAGGATGCCTAGTTAGCATTAGGGATGCAAGATTGGAGCTCATTAGAGAGTTAAGGGAGAATAAATAAATTTGAGAATCATTGAGATGATAAATCCTTGAGAAATGATGAGATGACTAAGTTAAATATTATAGAGGGAAAAGTGAAAAGAATTCAGTACAGAAATATAGTAGGCAGCTAGGAGGTATCGTGGACAGAGTGCTGGGCATTCCTCTTTGTGATTTCAAATATGGCCTCAGAAATGAATTTCATGGCTTTAGGCAAGACATTGAATCCTTTTTGCCCTAGTTCTCCATCTGTAAAATGAGTTGGAGAAAGAAATGGCAAAGCTATTCAGTATCTTTACTAAGAAAACTTCACATGAGGTTATGAAGAGTCATGAGTGAAATGAGAAGAAAATTATTGTATAAGTAATTCAAATAAATAAAATTAATTTAGGTAAATTTAAGTCATTTAAGTTAATTAGATTCCACAGACTTTTATTGAAATGAATATTTATTGATACATTTGGTTTCCACAAACTTTAATTTCCCAATATCCAGAAACATGTCATAAACCTCAATTCTCAAGAAACCTGCAAAAATAAAAAAAAGAGAGGAAAAAAGTGACGTCAAAATGCCTAACATTATATGCCGTGCTCCACTTTTATAGTTTCCATTCTCTATAAAGAAATGGCTAATTATTAACTAAGCACATATTTCCTTTGGGGCCAACCTTTAACATTAAATTTTATGGCATTTCACTTTGTTTTGTTGTTTATTTTTTCTTGGAATAATTTCATATGACTTCTTTATTCATTATGAGTCATCATTTCTTACAGCAAGATAATATTTCATTACATTTACATACCATTAAGTTTTTAAACATTCTTCCAATGGTGGACATCATGTTTTTAATTTTTCCCAATTCTTTGTTATTAAAACAAGCCAAACATTTATAAAGTCCCAGTGATATGAAGGTACTGTAAGTGGAAAAATAGGTTAATTATAAAAAGTTTGAGCTGTATTATTTAAGAATAGGGTTGCTAGGAATTTAATTAATTCCAAAGAGATTTATTTACAAAATATAGAAAGAGTGAAGTTAGAGAGAGGATAGGGTAAGTGATATTCTTTCTAAGTGATATTCTAATCACTAAGTATTTTTCTCTGACCCCTGACTTAGAAACAGGTAGGGGAGTTTAGTCCTTAACCAGAGAGGCCTCTGCCCTGGTAGCCAAGGACCTGGGGATACAGGGAGCCTCTTTCAAGAGGATAGGTCTCTCCTGAAGCTAGTTTCTTCAGAAATTCAAGGAAAGGAGTCAGCCTTTTTCACTCACCACATGTCAGTCAAAAGGGAGAGTTTGAAGAACAGACACACTAAGTTCAAGGTCTCAAGTCCAGTAAGCAGATTCTTCACCAGCCTCCAACTCTAACTCAGAACTCCAGCAGAAGACGAAGTTCTTTCTGAAGATCTTAGACAAAGATTTCATAAATCTCAGCTGATTCTTCCATGAATCACAGACAAATCTCCCCACAGGAAGTTGTAACTCCTCTTCCTGAGCCTTCCTCCACTTTTTATGTGGACAAATCATAAACTAAATCTTTGCTTAGGATTGCCCAGGAGGCAGTCAGTTGATTCTGATTCATCATCCACTATAGCACACATGGGTCACTGACCTCCCCCACTCAAGTGTGAATGAGGTGTTTACACCTTTGGTGATTAAATCTAAAAGATGGGCAGGGGAGTTAATCATTTTCACAATCAGGAAAGAGATTTAATTTAATTTTCACAAGCCCCACTGATGATCATCGGGAACCTATTGATCCCCATTGATCATTTAACATAATCATCTTGTGCCCCTAAAATGTTTTCTAATTACAAGTGTATACAATATTGCATCTTCTAAGAGGAAACTATAATAGTTAGGGATAAGAGGGAAATAGAAGGGAGAGAAAGCAAAACCAACGTTTTGCTAGGTGCATTGACAAAAGCCAGTTAGGGGGCAGTATTTTTAAAGTACAAAACACTTTTCTAAAAATTGTGCTCAAAATGATCTCAGCAAGATTACAGACTATAAGGGAAAAGGGACTAAGACACATACATAGATATTTAACATGTGAAATAAAGTAGAAGGTGGACAAAAGTAAAAACTGAACATGAAATGTAAAAATTTGAGGCAAGCGAATCCTTTCAACCCTATGGATCAGAAAAAGAGGAAGTTCACCTGATCTGAACTTTCAAGGGATAGACTCAAGATAAAATTCAGAGATACATTATATTTTTTTAACTATAGAAACTTAATTTTTCCATATTGACTATTTGATGATATAATATCTCCTATATATGCATATATTTATCTACTATACTATATATTATAGTGTTTTGTTATGTCATATTATATTTACTATACTCTGTTATTTGTGGGGAATCAGTTAGGTGGCTAGGTGGTCTGGAGTCAGGAAGACCTGCATTTAAGTCCAACCTCAAACATTTACTAGCAGCTTGACTCTGGGCTAGTCACTTAACCCTGTTTGCCTTTGTTTCCTCCTCTGTAAAATGTTCTGGAGAAGGTACTGGGAAACCAAGATCCTTGCCAAGAAAGAGTTGGACACAACGAAACAACTTAACAATATCAAAATGTATGTATGTCTAAGAACACATCAGAACCCTTATTACTTATTTTAATACCCTCCTAATATATTTTCCCTCTCCCAGTTTCTCACTAGTATAATACATCTTTCATTATTTTAGGGAACTCTCAGAGAAGGAAGCTATCTCTCCCAATGTACATCAGCACCTTATTTGTTACAACGAGACTCAGGGACCTGTTTTTGGGTCCTGGAGGGTAATTCATTGACCCATAGTTTTACAACTAGTATATGTTAGAAGTGAGATTTGACTCCAACTCAAAAAATTTTATTCTTCGATCTGTATCTAGACTCAATTAGCTCTTTCTATGGTAGTGGACACTTTCTTTCATTTTGTGTCTCTTGGAATTGCCTTGGATCCTTTCATTGCTGACAATAATTGATCTATATAGTTGATCATCACACATCATTGTTGTTACTGTATATAATGTTCTCTTGGTTTTATTCACTTCATTTTGCATCATTTCATATTTTCCAAGTATTTTTAATGATCATCTCACCCACCAGTCCTTATGACATAATAGTATTTTTTTTACAATCATTTGCCACAATTTGTTTAGCCATTTCCCAATAGATGGAAATCCTTTCAGTTACCAATTCTTTGACATCAAAAAAGAGCTATCATATGTATAATTTGGTCCTCATTCCCACCCTAACCTCCAGTCTTTGATCTCTTTGGGATAGAAACCTAGTAGTGATAATGCTTTGTCAAAGGCTACCCACAATTTAATAGCCATTTGGACATGGTTTTAAATTGCTCTCCAGTACATTTGGATCAGTTCACAGTTCTACCAACTGTGTATTAATGTCCCAATTTTCCCACACTGCCTCCAACATTTATCATTTTCTTTTTTTTCCTTTTTTTGTCATATTATCCAGTCTGAAAGGTGTGAGGTGGTACCTGAGAGTTGTTTTAATTCTAATTTCTCTACTTAATTTGACATCTTTTTTCATATAACTAAAGATAGCTTTAATTTCTCCCTCTGAGACTTGTATGTTCATGTTTTTTGATCATACATCAAGTGGGGAATGACTTGGATTTAATATCTACATGGAATGTCCTTGTATATAAGGAGATGAAAATGGCTTTTACAATTTCTTATTTCCAAATGTTGCTTTTCCAAAATGATGTTAAAGTGCTTACAGAGCTGAATTAACTGGGAAAAAATAACTTTCTTTTATTACTAGGCATTCTACTTTTCAGAGAACACCAAAAATAGGTGTGTGTGCTATATTTTTCATTTTCCTCACTGCTTTAGTCAAAATTTATATGAAAATAAAACACATGCTGCTAGACAAATCTTTCCTAAAAGCAGATATGTGGTTATTTAAAACATGGATGAACTCCAAATGAATTCAACATTCCCCATTACAATTTTTTTTTTGTTTCTGGTGATTTTCCTTTTTTTTGTAAGAGAAATAATAAATTGGACACTTATTCTTTTAGCACATATTTTGACATTCCAGTGAAATATCATGTAAAAGCTATGGATACAGACTTTCAAATCCCACTGTAAGGAAAATGTTGTACATGATTTTACGCATTTTTATATAAATTTCCATTTTCAGATCTTTAAATAGATTAAAAATGGATGACTTCTTTAAGTACTAGAATTGCCATTTCTAATTTTTAAAGAAATAACCCATTTTTAAAATTGCATATTATTCTGGCAGTGGCCTTTTAAGATTCATTAAAGATATTACCTATCTTCACATTTTCTCTTTTCTTTCTTTTTGTATTATTGCAATTTTGGTAGCACTTGATCTTTGCAGTCTGCTTCATTCTCACTCAGAGGACAATTTTCTAAAGAGGGAGATATTAGTCATGAGCCCTGTAGCTCTGCTGGATGATTAGAAATGCTTCTTTGCCTCAGCTAATATGATACTGTGCAAAAGAAAATCAGTGCCCATGCTTTGACTGAAGCATACATTCGGCACTTTTCATATGGTTCATTGTCCATCCATACTCCTTCTTTTAGAGTTATGCATATTGACAATTTGATTATAATTGGCTGTGCCCCGAATAAGGAGGGTACATTACCAGGCCTCTTCATGTCTCTGGACTTCAGTTATTTAAATATAAATGATGTTATTGGTACCCTAAAAAAATTCTAAATTCCTTTTCAGCTTGAAGATTCAAAAGTGTTCTGCAAATGACATGTATCATACACTCAAACATACATACAAAATACTATATATAAAATGATCATAAATCATAAATGTAGCACATAAAGGGAAATGAGTAAATATAGCAAAATCCCTTCATTTTATGCTTGTGAGAAATGAGAAGTTTGCCTAAGAGAAGTTAAGTGACTTGCCAACTGTCATATCTTTAATTAATTTTAAACTTTTAATTTGAAGTCTCATCCTATTACCACAAACCAGTATTCTTCACAATGTAATCGCCAAAATAATTTTATGGAGCATTTATGCAACATCTAGATATAAGATAAAGACGTATATATATATATATATATATATATATATATATATATGTAGTATCTCTAGTATTGAATGGCCTTTATGTGTGAATATTTTTGAGACATCATGGAATCAAATTTGTCATGTCTGCTGTATCATTGAGACAAAAACATACTCAATGTCCAACTGTATTGCTTATTGGTATCACTATTAATATCAGTAAACATTTATAGTTTCTTGAGCTCATACCATTGTTTAGTAGCATCATGGAGAGTAAAATGTAGCAAATACAAAGCTTATTTTCCTCACTGTCCAAATATTTGTCTATTTTTGTTCACAGAACATGTTAGAACTCTAGCTGGGGTTAGCCCAAATGACTTAGAAAGATAGAATTTTAGAGTTGTAAATAAATTCATTGGTCATCTAGTTCAATGATTTCCTAAACATGGATTTTCTCTATAACATTGCTGACAAATTTCACCAGCCTCCAGTAATAGGTAGTCTGTTATGTAGTCAGAACTGCATGAATCTTATCTAAATTTATCTTCTCATGAATCCTGGGAGTTAGATACTATTATTATGCCTATTTTACAGATGAGGAAAATGAGGCCGACAGAAACTATGACTCACCTAAAGTCCCACAACTAGGAAATTTCTTGAAGCAAGAATATGAAAATAAGTCATTTTGACTGCAGGTACAATGCTCTAGCTAACTGCATCTCTTATCAAGCTATATTTAGCCTACTTTATGATGCATCTCATTCTACTTTTGAGGCTCTTTGCTCAAAGACTTTTAGCACTCAATAAGGAACTGAAATCTGCTTCTTGAAAAATTCTATTTATTGTCCAATTCTTGATTTCTCTGAAATTAATAGTCTTATAGTATTGTTTAGAGAAATGAAAAATTGAGTGATTTGTAACTGTTGGAGTCTTGGATCAGAATCAGATTTGCGTTTTAATTTTTTTCCCTTTTAAACATTATTCTAGTTGGTCATTTTTCAAACATTATTCATTGGGAAAAAAAGTATCATTTTCTTTTCCTCCCCTCCCCACCCCTCCCATAGCCGATGCACATATTCCACTGGGTATCATATGTGTCCTTGATCTGAACCCATTTCCATGTTTTGGGTATTTGCATTAGGTTGTTCATTTAGAGTCTCTCCTCAATCATATCCCCTCAATCCCTGTAGTCAAGCAGTTGTCTTTCCTCAGTGTTTTTACTCCCATAGTTTGTCCTCTGTGGATAGTGTTTTTTCTCATAGATCTCTGCAGATTGTTCAGGGACTTGCGTTTGAATTTTGCCTGAGACTATTTATAATTATTTGATCATTGGCAAGCTGTTTAATTTCCCAGATCATCCATTTAAGTAAGATAGGGTAAGATAATCATTTCAATAGTTATTTTACCAGGTTTTTGAAAGAAAATATTTTGCAAACTTTTAAAAGATATATAAATGTTATATTGTTGCAATATTTATAACATTGCAGTTGTAGGATGTATACTTTCCGTTTCTGACAATGACAGTTTTTGAGATCTTGAGCAAGAGATAACTTTATTTATCTTTTAAATGAGAGCTTTCAACTAGATTTCATTTTGATACCACCTAGGTGAACATTTATGATTCCATGAAATAGCATTTCATATTCAAATTATTGAGGACTAACTAGCATCTTCCTACTAAGATATCTCCATAGTATCTCAAGATTTTTTTTCATATAAAAGGTATATCCCAATTATTATATATTTTCCTCCTGCTTCTAGAATTTATCATTTAATTCCTAATGAGTTTCAGTCTTAATTGAGCTATATTCAGATTAATGAAACTGTATTTCTATTCTAGTCTGGCCTTAATTCATTCATTACTACTTAGATGTACATGTTATCAACACTGTTGCTCTTCCAATATATCCCTTTGTATGTAAACTTCTCCATTACTTTATTCAAGAAATACAACTCATGAATTGCTCATTGGCTATGTGAGACATGCAGAAGGGGAGGGAAGGAATCTGAATCATGTAACTATGGAAAATATTCTATCTTAATTAATTGAATAAATATTTTTAAAAGAAAAAGAAATACAACTCAAAAATATGTTAATTATAGTTAAAAAGTCATATTTACTTTTCTTTTGAAATTTTAGTTCAATTTTTAAAATTGTATGTATTATACATAAATTTATGCTTTTTTATTTCTTGTTTAGTTACAGTAAAAAGTTTTCTGACTCAGATCTTTAGGACTATAAGGTATATGAATTCTTTTTAAACTTGATAGTATATACTCTATTGCACACCTAAATGTCCATCAATTAGGAATTGCAAGTTTTTAAAAGTTAATATTCAACAGTCCAAGTATCATACTTAATAATATTTATTAATATTTAACTTGAAGCAAAAGGAAACTAAAAAATAGAGAAATAGGGAGAGCTCACCAGCTTCACATATGCAAAAGAGAGCTAGGGAGGCATTACCCACAGCTTAAAAACAATAACATAATGTTGCTAATGTGAATAAAAGGGAAAAAGGATTCTTAGAACAAGAAGATTATTCTGGGAGATGGAGTCCAAATTTTTCTAATTATTCAGAATCTAGTGATCAATCATTAATCCTGTAATGAAAATTCCATTCTCACACACCAGATCCTTGAAAAGTTAAATACTTTTCATATTCTCCCTTTCTCCAAATCATTAAATTCCACCGAGACATCATAAAAACAAAACATGCTACTAAAATCTTTATTGTTCTGCCCAATAAATTTAATAAGATCAACAACACAAGAAAGATGAAATATGGCATAGTGGATTTCAATCATTCATTTATTTATTCCTAGATATACTAATTACAATCACATTACTAACTAAGGTAGTGATATAAACAAGTAACTTGTCTATTCCTGTCAGAGCCAAGAAGACCTAAGTCCAAGTTATATCTCTGACATATACTACTGTCTGTAGGGTCCTGGACAAGTCACTCATGCTGTCAGTTCTCTAGACAATATAGTTAGACTTTTAATTTGAGAGAAATGCCATTAGGAATTGGTTGAGGGAACTTCCCAAAACAGGAATTCCCTTTATCAGGTTAATCAAAGGTCCTGTCCCAATTCACATCAGGCTGGGCATTTGTAGCTGGATCCAGGTTTTTGAAAATGGGAAGGACAGACCTTAAAGAGACAACAGATTATGTTGCTTCCATGAGTCCCCTTGATTCTACTTGCTACCAACATCCCTACAGTTATTTTGATAGGAGGGGTGGAGGAAGATACAGATATCTTAAATACCTGCTCAGCCAATGTAGACACCTGGGCTTCATGACAGCCCGTTCATATCAACACAAGCTATTTCACTATCTATTCATAATTATGGGGCTGCTGTAATGTATTGCTTCCTCTTGCAAGAGTGTGGAATCCTTGAGAGCCAGGACTGTGGTTCTTTTTGTATTCCAAGTGCTTGGTGTTTTATGTAAAGTAGGAGTTTAGTAACCGTCTTTTTACTTATCCATCTGTTTATTTATATCAATAATAACTTTGGTCTCAGAATTGTAAATCAGCTAGTGATAAATCCAGATGACTTGTTGTATATTATGCTAGCAGGGTGGCCTTGACTATGAGATGAAAGTAAAAAATAGTTTTCTATAAACCTTTAAAACTTTAAGCAAATTGTCCAGAGCTGGTCAGTTAGGTAAAATTAATGGCTACTTTACTAGATTTGTATACTTAGTGTGTGCTTCTTCTAACTGTCAAAATAATTTATGTTAGATAGCCATTCAGATGGCCCCAGTCTCATGTAGGAAAGAGTAGTAATGAGAAAAGGAAGGGGGAAATAATAATAACAATTGTTCTGCTTTACACCTGCAATAATATATAACAGACATGTTCAGAGTCTAATACCTTGAATAATTCTAAATCATGTACAAAGGCCTGGAAAGCCTAGGATTCAGAAAGTATATGTCCTTTTATCACAGATAAGCTACAGAAAAGAAAATCTATTAGGGAACTCTAATTTAATTCAACTGTGGCATTAGTGTGCAGTTCTATAATTATTAGCCTGTCTTGAAGGAGAGAATTGTTTCTGGAAAGAAAATCTGAGTTATCTGTAATAATTTTCTCTCTCATTAAATTGATTCACCTATATTTTCTATATCTAGACTGTCATTATATCTTCAGCAAAGGAGAAGTCTAATAAATGTGTGCTGAAATTAAGGTTAATTAAAATCCAAATGGAAAGATCTTTTCTTTAAGCCTCCCAATTATTTATTTTTTTACTCTTAAATTATATACATGTCCATTTTTATAGATAAACTCACATATATGCTTCCATATATATGTATATAGAAAAAGAGAATTAATATGATTAAACTATTAGACTTTTTCACATCACAAAATATCTAGCCGAATGTATATTATATAAATCATGACTGCTGCGAAAAAAGAAAAAAAAAACATTGAAAAGATTTTGATATGCCATCAAGAAATTTATTGTTTCATAGCCCAAACAAAAGAATTCCAGATGAAAAGGGATTAGGAAATATATATTTTAATCCAAAACACAAAATAGAATAGCATTCTGCTTATAAATTTATATTTAAAATCTAGAAAACTTCCAGTCTCATGAATCTGCATTTTAAGTAAATCATTAGAAGGAAATAAAGCAAGGTTTGTGAATATAATGTTTTATAAATATATTGCTTAAATAAATTTTCAGAAAATTTATGATTACACATATTTGCAATTTTATTTTAAAATCAATTTGAGCTGAAAAATTATTAAAAACTGAATTTCCTTTTAAAATTATGTTAATACTTAAATTAAGAGAAAATAATCATTGAAAAATGTTTCTTCTTAAATCTCACATGACATAAAAATTCTTACTACTGACAGCAAAATGACTTCTCTGCCACCTAAGGTATTTGATAATGGGATCTTGGACACAGTCTCAAAAGTGTATTATATTAGATAACATATAAATATGTTCAGTTATTCTGTGACTATGGAAATTTCTATGAAAATGAAGGTGATTTTAAAATTCTAAAGATAACATGAATGTCCAAATGTCTTTATAAAAGAAAAATAGACACCTCTGTGCAATAATGCTCTTCTATTTCAATCAATAAATTCTTAGATGCATAAAAGAGGAAAAAAGACGATAATAGGTACAAGTTCTAAAACTGAATAGGAACACTCAAAAAGTTAATAACTAACAACAGCAGTTAAAAGGATAGTTAACTAAAGACAAAGGTTCTATCCTCTTCATGGTCAAATTGAGAACATTCTGTCTTCTACCATCAGAAAAAATAATAAATGAGTATTTATAACACACCTACTATGTGACCAACAATCATTTTATCCTGTTTTGGGAATAAATACAAACACCAAACAATCAAGAAGCTAATATTCTATCTGAGGAGACTTTTATAAAATAAGTAGATACAGGGGCAGCTAGGAAGCACACCACCTGGAGTCCAGAAGATCTGGTTTAAAATCTGACCACAGACAATTTCCAGCTGTGTGATTCTGGGTAATTCACTTAACCCCAATTGTCTAGCCGATGCCATTCTTCTGTCTTAGAATTGATACTAAGATGGTAAGGATTTAAAACAATAAGTATATACAGAATATGGAGAGAGAAATCTCTGAGTGAAAAGAATAGGGATCAGGTAAGACTTCTTGTAGAAGATTGAGCCTACTCTGAGACTTGAAGGAAAGAGAATTCTGAGAGATCAAGAAGAGTGTGCTTTCCAACCTGAGGTGTTAGCAGGTACAAAGACTTGGGGATGGAAATGGAATGTACCTAAGAAAGAGTAAGAAGGAAAACTTGGTTTAACCATAGAGAATAAGAAGAGGAGTGATGTATGTGATTTGAAAGGTAAATTGGGACCAAATTATAAGGAATTTAAATGCCATAGTTAGTACAGTTTCAGTTATGCATTTTATACATGAAGGGAGCTGACCAAGAAGAAATCACAGGTGGCACAAGCCAACTGATGTGTACAGGATGTTTATGGAACATGTGAGGACTTGCTGAGCCTTTTCCAAGGCTGCTTCCCTCCTTTTGTGTCCCCTTGCCACTTTGCTCCCACCTAAGGCTCCAAGAAACCTTTGCATACATAATGGCCACACACCTCTAAACCATCTCTGCTGATGGACTAAACCTGGTTGAGGATAACCAACAGGTATAAAATCTGTTTGTGTTAGGAGACTATCTACTCCAGGAATGTGAAAATTTCCCCTGACAGAAGGATTTGATGGGAACATTTTGTTCAATAGCCACAAAGATGGTGGAAGCAGGAACTGTTGATTGCTGAGGTTGGCTAGACATCCAAAAACATAGTCTTCTGTTACAATCCCAGCTATTACTGTTCTTCTTGACTTTTCACTCCAACTCTGCTTCTTTTAAATCCAACTCATATATGAATCAAAAGATATAATCAGGGATATCATTTTGTTCCTCTTTGAGTATAAAATGTGAACTACAAAAATGAATAAACTCAAAATATGTCTTACCAATAATGGAATAACATCTCTTTACATATTGACAGCAAAAATCATTTTTCACCAAAGAATATCAAAATGTCACAATTAGAATTAGGGATTGTTCAGTTCAATTGTATTTGAAGAACAGTCTTTATGTTTGATCTTTGCAAACAGTCATGCAGTGACCCCAGATTTAGAAGCCCTGATTTAACTTGCCCACTTTGTTCAGAGAGAGAGAGAGAAGTAATCACTATTTTTCAGTCTCTGTTTTTTTCTTTCCATCTAGCTTGATAGTAAATTATAATTGGAAATTTTCTATAGGAGTTTTATTGTCAAACATGCAGAAATTGCTATTATATCCAAAACAGTGATTTTAGGGTATTTTATCACATTTTTATTGCATTGAAATATTTTGGATTTGCACCAATAGATGCCAACTAAAATGAGTGAAATTTCACTTCTGAAATTCATAGCAAATGGAAATATTCTCCTTCTTTACATCTTACTTGATCCTCATCATTTGGACTTTCTTACAGTGTGAGTTAAATTTTACAGGACAATGTGTTCATGTACTGCTCCTTTGAGATTCTGCCACCTGGAAATTTTGTTATGTCATTGTGAAAAATCACCACATTTAAGAGGCTGATTATGTTTTATGTGATTTTATACTTAAACTATCACTTTGAGCCAGTGGTTAATGGACTGGGAACTGGGTACTTGTTCTGCTGCTTCTTTTTTTCCCTGATTTGAGTTCTATTCCTTATTATGGTTTAATTTATACTGAAATTAAATTATAATTTATGAAGTTCATTGAGACATGTTGTGGCTTCATTGTTAATGAAAAGGCAATTTTCTCCAGTCACATAATTCTGTGAATAAAATGCCTTTTTGCATGTCCTTTTTATTATCTTCAATAGATATTTGACAAAGAATTAATTTGTTTAATTAATTCAAAGTAATATATATGCTGCAAAATCCCTCTAGGTCAAACAACTTATGTTCTTAATTGTTAGACTGAACATAAGGAACAAATTGTTTCTTTATAATCACCTCGAATTATATTGAATAAATTTGTAAGAAATTATTGGGAACATGAAATTCCTCTTTCAAAAGTTCAATAAAAATAACTTCATATGACATTATTTATGCTTATCATGACATAGGAGAAAACCAAGATGCTAGCAGTTAAGAGGGTCAGGAGAGAGGACTTGAGTTGAGTTTAGAAGATAATTAGGTTTTTTTTTGAGATTGCTTACCAGGAAGTATTTTCCAAGAAACGAACATCCTATATAAGGCAGAAAAGTGGAGAGGATTTATTCCTACAAAAATAAGTGAAATAAGTCTGTTTTGGCTTCTCTTTTTAGTCCATAATGGTGAATTATCCATAATAAGTTAGAAAATTAGGCTGAAACTAGATTGTATAGGCTTTAAATGCAAAAAAGAAATAAATAAGAGAGAAGATATTTCCCTTCATTAGTACTGGCTCAATATTCTGAACAGGATATCTGTCTTTGTGACTATAAGCTCCAACAAATAACAAACAACAACAAAATACAGGAATTAGAGTCAAAGGGGCTACAGGAGTCATCTTATTTAATTCCCTCATTTTAGACAAAATGAAATTCAGGGCAAATAAAAAGATTTAGTGACTGGTTTAAAGTTATTTGTTGAATTAATAGTAAACACATGATTAGAACCCAAGTATTAACCGTTTTTCCTTTTTATATACTATATATTTTTATTCTACTATGGGAAACAGGCTGAAATATTAGGCCAGGCAAGTGTATAGTTACCAAACTGTACTCCTGGGGAAATGACTAGAATCATGTACATTCTAAATGTTGAAACATAGGGGTACAATAGACATGCTTATTGTTGTTCTGTTCCTGTACAGGGAAAAACACGTTCTCTCAATCCTTTAGAAATTTTCAAGTTTCATTGAAATTCATGCGATTTTTTTGGATAAAAGAATTATGTCTTCATGATTTAAAACTATTCAAATATTTATTCAAATATACATGAACTAAAATACAGTTTAACTTATGAAAAATAATGTGAAGAAGTAATATAAAAAGTGCAAAATTTTTCTCCTACATTTGAACAAACCACTGAATTATTCTCCTTGTACCATTATTGCAGTCTATTTAAATGTTTATTTTTCCTAGGGCTTCATAGCTCTAGCACCTTCAACAGTAAATGCTCTTTCAGAGGAAGAAGAGATTTCTAATATCTTATTGAAGATATTAGGTGATAATTCAAAACACATTAATCAGAAATCTTGTTATAATTATTCATCTGATTGGGAGGATACTTAAAGTACCTTGGAAGCTTATTGCCTTTCTTATTTTTAGTTTTCTTTATTCCAGATTACATATTGATACAACTTGTAATATTCATTTTCTGACATTTTGCAATCCATATTCTTTCCCTCCCTCCTCTCCTTACCCCCTCCATAGGAAGGCAGATAATATGATATAGGTTCTAAATATATCATCATATTATATCAATTTCCATGTTCATCATATTTTGAAATAAAACAGCTATTGCTTATACTAGAAAAATTCATGGATAAAATTAAGTGAAGAATAATATTCTTTAATTTGCATTTAGACTAACTCTATCTGTTCTTTCTATTGTGGTGGATATTCTTTTTCATCATGTGTCCTTTGGCAACTATTTTTTAAAAAGTCATTGATTGTTAGGAAAAAAACATATTTTAACAGTCTATTAATGTTTTAACATTTTTTAATTATTATTTTAATTTTTAAAAAAATTTACGTGGTTACATGATTCATATTGTCTTCTTTACTCATACCCTTCCCCTCCTGGAGCTGACAAGCAAATAAAGTGTATTATAGATATATTGTCACTCAAAACCTATTTCCAAATTATTCATTTTTCTAATAGAATAATCTTTTAAATCCAAAACTATGATCACAAAAATATGGGTTCCAAGACTGTGAATTGCCCAAATTGTAAAGATAATTTTTAGCGTCTTGATTTATATCAAAAATAAGTGGTTGCCTTGGGAAAAATTCCCAAATATGAAATACCCATGTCAGCTGTGTTTTATGGAGATTTTAATTAATATAAACGAAGGAATTAAGGAAAGGGAAAGAGACAGAGTAAGAGGAAATAGTAGGAAAAGACTAGAGCCTAGGCCAAAGGCCTAGACCTTTCTCTTTTATTTATTTATTTATTTATTTATTCATTCATTCATTTATTTATTTATTTATTTATTTATTTATTTATTTGTTTGTTCATTCATTTATTTATTTATTTATTTATCCATTCATTTATTTATTTATTTATTTATTCATTCATTCATTCATTCATTTATTTATTTATCCATTCATTTATTTATTTATTTATTTATTTATTTGTCTATCTATCTATCTATTCATTCATTCATTTATCTATCTATCTATCTATCTATCTATTTATTTACTTATTTATTTATTCATTTGTTTGTTTGTTTATTTATTTATTTATTTTAATTGGATCAAATTAGATTTATTTATTTATTTTAAACATTATTTTATTTGGTCATTTCCAAACATTATTCATTGGAAACAAAAATCATTTTCTTTTTCAACCCCCCCTCCCCATCTCTCCCATAAGCGGCACATGATTCCACTGGGTATCACATGTGTTCTTGACTCTAACCCATTTCTGTGTTGTTGGTATTTGCTCTAGAGTGTTCATTTAGAGTCTCTCCTCAGTCATATCTCTTCCACCCCTGTAGTCAAGCAGTTGCTTTTCTTCGGTATTTTTACTCTCACAGTTTATCCTCTGCTTGTGGATAGAGTTTTTTAGATTCCTGCATATTGTGCAGGGACATTACTTTGTCCCTAATGTAGAAGTCCATTACCTTCGATTGTACCACAGTGTATCAGTCTCTGTGTATAATGATTCCCTGGTTCTGCT
This sequence comes from Monodelphis domestica, assembly GCF_027887165.1. Taxonomy (NCBI): domain Eukaryota; kingdom Metazoa; phylum Chordata; class Mammalia; order Didelphimorphia; family Didelphidae; genus Monodelphis; species Monodelphis domestica. Next base: position 362,104,179 of record NC_077229.1, read on the forward strand.
CCTTTCTCTCTGCATCACTTCCTGGAGGTTGTTCCAGACTCCATGGAATTCCTCCACTTTATTATTCCTTTTAGAACAATAGTATTCCATCACCAACATATACCACAATTTGTTCAGCCATTCCCCAATTGAAGGGCTTCCCCTCATTTTCCAATTTTTGGCCACCACAAAGAGTGCAGCTATGAATATTCTTGTACAAGTTTTTTTCCTTATTATCACTTTGGGGTACAAACTCAGCAGTGCTATGGCTGGATCAATGGGCAGACAGTCTTTTATCACCCTTTGGGCATAGTTCCAAATTGCCCTCCAGAATGGTTGGATCAATTCACAACTCAACCAGCAATGAATTAGTGTACCTACTTTGCCACATCCCCTCCAGCATTCATTACTTTCCATAGCTGTCATGTTAGCCAATCTGATAGGTGTGAGGTGATACCTCAGAGATGCTTTGATTTGCACTTCTCTGAATATAAGAGATGTAGAGCATTTTTTCATGTGCTTATAAATAGTTTTTATTTCTTTGGCTGAGAACTACCTGTTCATGTCCCTTGCCCATTTATCAATTGCAGAATGGTTTGATTTTTTGATTTAGCTCTTTGTAAATTTGAGTAATTAAAAAATTGTCAGATATTTTTACGAAGATTGCTACCCAATTTATTGCTTTCCTTCTGATTTTAGTTACATTGGTTTTGTTTGTACAAAAACTTTTTAATTTGATGTATTCCAAATTATTTATTTTGCATTTTGTGACTCTTTCTAAGACTTGCTTGGTTTTAAAATCTTTCCCTTCCCAAAGGCCTGACATGTATACTATTCTGTGTTCGCCTAATTTTCTTATAGTTTCCTTCTTTATGTTCAAGTAAATCACCCATTTTGAATTTATCTTGGTGTAGGGTGTGAGGTGTTGATCTAAACCTAATCTTTCCCACACTGTCCTCCAATTTTCCCAGCAGTTTTTATGAAATAGTGTATTTTCATCCCAAAAGCTGGGTTCTCTGGGTTTGTCGTATACTGTCCTGCTGAGGTCACTTACCTCGAGTCTATTCCGCTGATCCTCCTTTCTGTCTCTTAGCCAGTAACAAATTGTTTTGATGACCGCTGCTTTATAATATAGTCTGAGATCTGGGACTGCAAGGCCCCCTTCCTTTGTATTTTTTTTTCATTGTTTCCCTGGGTATCGTTGAATCTTTTTTCTTCCAAATGAACTTTGTTATGGTTTTTTCTAAATCAGTGGAAAAAACTTTTGGAAGTTCAATAGGTATTCACTAAATAGATAAATGAGTTTGGGTAAGATGGTCATTTGTATTATATTGGTTAGTCCTACCCATGAGCAGTTAATGTTCTTCCAATTGTTCAAGTCTAGTTTTAGTTGTGTGGAAAGTGTTTTGTAGTTGTGTTCATATAGTTCCTGTGTTTGTTTCTTTTTCTTCTCTAATTGCTACTTCTAGTGTTTCTAGTTCAATGTCAAATAATAGAGGTGATAATTGGCATCCTTGTTTCACTCCTGATCTTATTGGGAATGCATCTAGTTTATCCCCATTGCAGGTGATATTAGTTGATGGTTTTAGATATATACTGTTTATTATTTTAGGAACAACCCTTCTATTCCTATGCTTTCTAGTGTTTTTAATAGGAATGGATGTTGTATTTTATCAAAGGCTTTTTCTGCGTCTATTGAAATAATCATGTGATTTTTGTTGGTTGGCTTGTTTATGTGGTCAATTATGTGCATGGTTTTCCTAATATTTAACCAGCCTTGCATCCCTGGTATAAATCCTACTTGATCATGGTGAATGACTCTTCTGATCACTTGCTGGAGTCTTTTTGCTAGTATCCTCTTTAAGATTTTTGCATCTATGTTCATTAGGGAGATTGGTCTGTAGTTTTCTTTCTCCGTTTTTGGCCTGCCTGGCTTTGGAATCAGTATCATGTTTGTATTATAAAAGGTCCACCTTTTCATCTATGATACTTTTAAATTGTTTTTCTTCTCTCCTTTTTAAAATTAGATTGACCAGTACTTTGTTCACTTTTAAGTTTTTTGATTTGCAAGTCCAATTCATTGATCTCTGCCCTCCCTAATTTGTTAATATATGCACTCAAGGATATAAATTTTTCTCTGAGTACTGTTTTGGTTGCATCCTATAAGGTTGGAAAGGATGTCTCGCCATTATCATTTCCTTCAATGACATTATTAATTGTTTCTATGATTAGTTCTCTAACAGATTTTGGAGCATCATGTTATTTAATTTCCAATTGATTTTTGATTTTGCTCTTCATTACCCTTACTGATCATTATTTTTATTGCCTTATGATCTTAAAAGGTAGCATTTATTATTTCTGCTTTTCTGCATTTGTTTGCCATGTTTTTATGACCTAGTGTGTGGTCAATCTTTGTGAATGTGCCATGTGCCGCTGAAAAGAAGGTGTTTCCCTATTTTGTCCATATTTATTTTTCTACATATATGTATTAATTCTAATTTTTCATTCACGTCTTTAACCTCTTTTTTATTTATTTTTTATTTGATTTGTCTAAATTTGATATTGTTTGGTTCAGATCTCCCACTGGTATAGTTTTATTATCTATTTCCTCCTATAATTCTCCTAGTTTCTCTATTAGAAATTTGGGTGCTATACCATTTGGTTCATACATGTTGATTAGCAATATTTACTTGTTGTCTATATTCCCTTTTATCAGGATGTATTTACCTTCCCTATCCCTTTTAATTCATTCTATTTTTACTTTGGCTTTGTCAGATATCATGATTGCTACTCTTGTCTTCTTTCTTTCAGTTGAGTCCAATTAGGTCTTGAGGCTCCTTTTAAACATCCATTTGGAAGGATATTCAGAATGGTTTTAGGCTTTCATTGCTACTAAGCCACCATCCTGTGATAACTTCTCAGAGTGATATAATTCTATTCTATTTGTAACAATATAAATGAAGGAACATTTAGTAAATTCTTAATATGTGCCAAACTTTGGACACAAACATAAATGGAAATACAGTTCCTTCCATCAAGGAATTTAGGTTTAATGCTGGAAAAAATAATCATAGATTAGTCATGTCAGTAAAGCATTTTTGTTCATAAAATTTACAGATATGTTGAATGAAACCATGATTAAATAACTTGACATATGACATACATAGAAAAGATGTCAGAATTAACCTGAGGATTCTTTATTTCAGAACTGTGATTTGGTTGAAAAGGAGATTTTGGAGCATTGGGTAGGAGAGAAAGGAACAATGTGTAGTATGCTTCAGGCTTTTCTGAAAGTCTTCCAGTGGAGTGACTTCTCAGGGTAAAAGCTATTCCAGGTCATGTCTCTGGTGTGGACATTAATTTGGTTGTCAAGGAGGTTGTGACAGGAAATGAAGAAGCATGAGTTTAAAAGGAAGCAGAGAAATGTTTTTATCAAGTAGGGTTTCTTTGTAAACAAGTAGCCAGAGAAATATAATATCAGAGATAGATCAAAGACTAATTAAAACCACTCACTGAATAAGCATGTATTAAGTGCTTACTGTGTGCTAGGCACTGATAAACTTTGGTGATACAAATGAATGTAAACATGTGGTCCTTGCCTTCAAAATTTCAAATTATAATGGGTAAGATTAATATATATATATATATATACAGATATTTATTTACATTTAAGTTATATGCAGTGCAAAAGGAATTTAATCTCAGAAGGAGGCACTAGTAATGGAGATGACTGGATGGAAGATAAGAAGAAAAAGACCTCTTACCTAAAGTGCTAAACATGGAGTCAGGAGACATGATTCTGAATCCTGTTATAGACTATTGCTGACTGGGACACTTTGCCTCTCAAGACCTCTGTTTTCTCCTCTCTACAAAGAAGAACATACTATTTGCGATCCCTCACAGTCATTTAGAAATGCTTTTCAAATATTAAATAAGGGTGAGTTAGTATTTACAATAAATATTTAGATTCCTGTTTCTTAAGTAATTGTTCAACTGTTAACATTTACCATGCCATTCATTTCAAGTTCAAACTCAGGTCTTCTCACAATGTCTAGGATTCTATACAAATGAATATTTTAAAGCATTGAGAAAAGAATAAAACCACTTAGTAAAAAGCTTAAATCCTAATGTTTTTGGGAGAATATACTAGAATGGGAACCTCAAGCCAAAGACTTCCCTAAGCTTCCTTCTGGTGATAAAACTTTTAAAGGTTGGTCCTCTGATGACAGACTGATCAATTCATTGGAAGGTCTATTACTGGAAGCTTTTAAAATCTGCTTAGTTGTACCTTGCTTGTTTTTCTACTGAAATATTCCTGGAGAATCCCAGTGCCATAGCATCATAGTTTTAGAGAAGAAAAAACTCAGTCATAAGATATCAGCTATTAAATTCATTTTACAGATGAGGATCATCTACATGGGTTGATATGATCATTAAAACATTAAAGTGGAAATCTAGCTGAGAAAGGGCTATGTATTATTTTGATCTTGCATGGTCATTATGGAGTTCAGATCAGATAATATTTTACAAACATTTAAGTGTTATGTAATATCAGGCTTCCTAATGTTTATGGGTCTTAGTTTACTAATTTTAAAAATGAGGAAAATGCTTATGTATAATATATTGTATCATCATTCAAATATAGTACACATTAGATCATTATTGGAAATGTTATTAAATTTATTTTTATTCTATTTTCACTGCATATTTTTTCAGGTTATCAATTCTTCTCTCTTTCTGTCTGTCATACTTTCTCTCACTTCTATCTCACTGTGTTCTTATTTCTCTTTTTTTCTGAGTACTGCTTTTATGTTCTACTTTCTTCCTTTTATCTTCTGAATATCTTTTTCTATACATGGACTATTTTAATAGGTTCTCTCCCCCTCCTTAGGTTATCTACTCTACTGTCAATGCTTTTGACAAAGTAAGTTGAGAATTATCTGTATATTGAATTGTCTTATTTATGTTCAGAATATTTTAAATGGAATATATAGTCCTAAAAGGGAAAATAAACAGTCTCTGATTAAAAAACAAAATAAGAACTTCCAAGAATGGCTGGTTTTTCTTATTACTATATTCTTGCAATGGTTCTTATTTTCTATAGAGAATTATATAATCATCCCTCAAACAGTATTTTTTAGAAATATTATAATTATACAGTGACAAAACAAAAATTTCATAATTTAAAAAGATGGTACTATCATCACATTTGAAAGAGTAATTGCTTACCTACATATTTACTATAATTTTGGGTACTTCTCACAATATTTTGTCTTCATTTCACTGTTTTTTGAAGCAGATGATATTTGAAAAAATTAAAACATGCTTTTTTATGTCAATTGTGATTTTACTGTTTATTCTATTATCCAACCAAAAAAATAGTCTCTATTATACTTAATTTAGTTCATTTATTTAAGATAACAAATGTTTTGAAATTGTGGAACAAGATAACTTTGGTGTTATTATTTTTTTAAGTTGTTAGCATAATTTCCTTGTATCTCTTTCTCCTCTACCTTATATAATGAATGAAAATAAAAAGAAAGAAGGAAAGGTATTACTATTTGCACTGAACAAAAGGTTTTCGCAGAGTGAAAAGGAAATCCTGTTCTATGTATGCTTGTACGAACTTGGTATTTTCTAATCCATTTTATTTCTATACTATTATGATTTTTCATAAAAATAAATTGTATTGATTTTTTTGTTTTTACATTGCTTGAACTTCTCCTTGTATCACTGCCTCTCCTCTTAGGGTAAAGGGGGCATCCATTATGACAGAGTGGTTGTTTTTTCTTTAATATAAGGAAGAAAAGAAAAAAATAAACAAAATCAATCTAAACCTCATACCAATCAGGGTACACACATGTGTTTTACATGTATTGTCTGACTGAAAAAATACAACTATAAAAGTAATTATGATACCCTGTCTTTATTTGAGCCAAGGAGATTATAAAGAAGAAAACCATAAAAGCCATAACATATAGATTATAATCTATAAATCCAGATAGAGCAAACAGGAATACTGGAACTTCCCTATATTATTACATTTTAAGATTGTTTACATTTTCCCTAAATTTAAGAACTACAATTTTAAAATTTAGGGTAATACACGAAGTCTCATTTTGTGAAATATGTATCAAGTCTTCCTTTTCTTAAATAATATGATTTACTGTAAGCATTTTAACATGGATAAAAGAAACTAAAAAGCGTCCAGTGAAGGAAAATGAAAGGAGAAAGAGTGATCAAAATTGGTCCTATGAGGAGAATTTTAGTTGGGATTCTTTATTGTTGAAAGAAATATGTGAAGAGGTGACTTAATAACTGTCTTCAGAGATTTGAAAGGTTATTACAAGTAGGACATTGATTGATTGTTCTTCATCTCCACAGAGGACTGAAAAACAGCAGATGTGTTAAATTACATAGGATAAAACTTGACTTAAAGTTGAAAGAGTAACTAAATTTCAAATGTTGTACTAAATAGGACAAATAACTCTCTTTCATAGATGGTTTATATTTTTTACCTATCTGGAAACTAGAAGATATGGCATATACTATATATCACTTGATTTCTTCCAATTTTAACATTACCGATTTTATTTCCGTCTCCCCACTGTGACTCTCACACTTTAATAGATCAAAGATGCCTCCTTTCTTGTCTCAGAAATCCACTTATGCTCCTTCCTTCCAAAGACTAAAAAGGCAATATTGGTCCAAGATTTTGTTAAATTTAGCAATAATATAAATACAATCTAAAAATGACAAAATATAATATATGAGTAAATACCACCTTTTTTACATATGTATATGCCATTTCTCACATCAAACCATGGTACTATAATACCATAAAGATGTCCTTGAGAAAACTAAAAAGTTCCTGAAAACTAAAAAGTTCCTAAACAGAGGTTTAGAAACTTATGTTTAATTTTTTCTTCTCCTACTTACTAGTCTTATTTTTTTCTGTCTCTACTACCTTGCAAATGTCTCATACATATTGTAATCTAAATAAAAGTTTTTTGAATGAATGTATATCTAAATATGGCATGAATTAATTCCTTAATATCTGTTAATTTTAGTTTTCTAAATTATTTTGAGGGTTTATATTAGATTTTTAAATTTAACTCACTTCCCATTCAAAAATTTTGTGATAGTTGAATTTCTTTAACATATTATTTTTTTAGATTGCCTTAGAATGAAATTGCATTCTAGAAAGTGACAATAGAATTAAAGGGTACATTTTATTGTAAATTCCCTTGCCAGTATCAGATAAATGTTTTTTCTCAAGTTTCTTTTACTAATAATCAGTATGGACTTAATAAAAGAGAATTAGAGAAAGAGTCAGAAGATATAAGTTCTCATACTCCCAAAAAAGACTTCAATTCAACTCCTTATTTGCAAAATGAGAGGATCTTTATAAGAGTATCAGCAGAGACTTAGTATTTCCATGAACCTGGACAAGTCATTTAAACTCTCTCTGTCTCAGTTTCCTCATCTACAAAACATGGACAGTAATGCCACTTAATTCTAAGGGTAGTTGTGAGTATAAAATAGTATTTGCATTGTTTTGTAAACATAAAGCTTTATATTAATTCTAATTCATGGTAGAAGTATTCTCAGTAGTAATATTAAAATTCTTTTTTATCATACAAATCCATTTATAAATGAAAAAAATTATAGGAACGATATCATTTTTATGAATGTAGAATTCATAGGCAAAATATGAATCATTCAGTAAAGTTCACATCTCATGCTTTACTTTGACATGAAGATGAGACTCATACATTGGAGGTTTTACCAATTGATAACAAGTTCAATTAAAACTTCAAATATGGATCTGGAAATGAAATGAATTAAATAAATGAAATTATTTATTTCACTTCTTATAGTCCTCTTGTTTAAATTCTTTCCTTCCCCAAAAATCTGCCAGGTAAACTATGTTGTCCTCCTCTAATTTAGTTATGGTTACTAATCTAGTTGTAGTTACTATTTATATCTAAATTACATACCCATTTTTGACCTTATGTTGGTATAGACTGAGAAATATTGATCTATATCTAGTTTCTGCCATGCTTTTTTCCAGTTTTCCCAGGAGTTTTTGTTAAATAGTGCGGTCTTATCCCAAAATCTGAGGTCTTTGGGTGTATCAAACACTAGGTTGCTAAGGCCATTTACTCCCAGTTAATTTGCATGAAATCTATTCCATTGATCTACCATACTATTTCTTAGCCAGTACCAAACTATTTCAATGATTACTGCTTTTCTCTACAGTTTAGAGGTCTGATAGTGCTAGGCCACCTTTCACATTTTTTTTTTCATTAATTCTCCTGACATTCTTGACCTCTGTTCTCCCAGGTGAATTGTGTTATTAATTTTTCAAATTCTTTAAAATAATTATTTGATAGTTTGTTTGTTATGGCATAAAACAAATGAATTAACTTAGGTGGAATTGTCATTTTTATTAAATTATTTCCCCTTACCCATAAACAATTAATATTTTTCCAATTGTTTAGATCTCACTTTATTTGTATAAAAAGTGTTAGTAATTGGGTTCATATAATTCCTATGTTTTTCTTGACAAATAAAATTCAAGTCAGCCATCCTGGTTCTGCCTATTCTGACCTCCAAATTACTAAAGGAGAAATTAAATGAGCTACAGGAGCAATACATAGTAAAACTATAGTAGTAGAGAAACTCAGCTTTCTCTCTTCTTACAACTAGATTATTCTGGCCAAAAAAAAAGCAAATTAAAAGAAAACAAGAAAGAAGTTAAGGAATTGAATGAAATTATAGAAAAGTTAGTTTTAATAGATCTTTGGAGAAAACTTTTAGTTTTTTTTTAGTATTCCTTTTTAAGGAATAGAAAGTTATAGGAATACCAGTAAGTAGCATATACACAAAAATTTATCATGCACTAGATAATAAAAATTTCATAACCAAATGCATAAAAGCAGAAATAATAAATGCATTATTTTAAAATTATAATGCAATAGAATTAAAATCAATAAGGGTTCGTGGAATGACAAATTAAAAATTAATTAGCAACTACATAATCTAATTCTTAAGGAGTGGTAATAAAAGAACAAATTTATAGGAATAATCAATTCAGAATGACAATGAGAAAACATTAAAATTTGCAGATGTTGCCAAAGCAAAACTTATGGAAATTTATATCTCTAAATGTCTCTATCAATTAAATAAAGAAAAAATAGACAATGAATTGGTTATGCAACTAAGAAACTAGAATACTCTAAGAAATGATGAGCTATTGTGTTTTATGAAATTATAAGCAAGATGATTTCAGAAAAATCTGGGAGTAATGTGGAGTGAAATAATAAGAACCAGGAAAACATTGTATAAAATAATAGCAATATTGTACAATGATCAAATGTGAAAACTTGGCTATTTCTAGCAATGTGATGATCCTGAAGGACTTATGGCAGGCTATGTCATCTACCTCCAGAGAAACAACTGTTTAAGTCAGATGGATGCAAATCAAAGCATATTATCCGATCAATGTATTTATGGGTTTTTGTTTTTGTTTTGAGATTTTGTTTTTGCATGGATATGTTCTTAGAACAATTTCCAACATAGAATTTTTTGTATGATACAAAAATTAAATTAAAACAAATTCAAGGCTATACCATTTGATGCATGCTATATTTTATCAAGAAAAAAGTTCCTTCCTTATCTCTTTTAATTTGATCTATTTTTACTTTAGCTTTGTCTGAGATTCATAATTGCTACCCTGCTTTTTTTCTTCAGTGGAAGCACAGTAAATTATGCTCCAACATCTTATCTTCATTGTTTTTTCTCCCTACTTCACATATTTCTTGTAAATTACATATCTTAGCATTTTGCTTCTTAATCTATTTATCTACTTCTATTTTATGGATGAGTACATGCTGTTCAAGAAAATTTCTTTTTATGTGATACCAGCATTTTTTTTATATCATGACTTTCAGAGTAACAGAAAATTTAAAATTATTTCTCCTGGATCTATTTTCTATGTCAGTTGTAATTTCAGTGATGTATTTCACATTTTCATTATTTTTCATTCCTTTGACTTTTTGTTTTATTGTTTCTTGATGTCTTATGAAGTTATTAGTTTCTACTTGCCTAATTTTAAAAAATTATTTTCATCAATGAGTCTCTGAACTTCCTTTTCTGTTTGGTCAATTGTGCTTTTTAGGAAACTCTTTTCTTCATTGGACTTTTGTGGCTATTTTTTTTTAATTTGGCAAATCCTTCTCTTTAAGATATTGTTTTCTTTTTTATTCATCACTTTCATTTCTTTTCCTTGTTTCCTCTTTCTCTCTTATTTGATTTTTAGAAATCCTTTTTGAGGTCTTTCAGAGCCTGAGGTCAAATTCCCTTTTTTATTTTTTGCATATATGTGCTTTGAGCCCACTCTCCCCTTCTGAATTTGTTTCTTGTTTTTTTTTTCTCTATAATAATTCTCTATTGTAAGGATTTTTAATGTTTTCTATTTTTATAACCTTTTCCTCCATTTTTCTTTTTAATTTAATGGTGCATTCTGTTTTTAGAGTAGGGAGGGCAACCTTTTAAACTAGTTTTCTCTTATTTCACTTGTCTGCATTATTTCTGGATTTTTATAAGGTCTTAATTCATCCAAGGTTATATGATATGTGGTGGCCTGAGAGCTTTGAAAGCTCCTTCCCTCTCCTGATTCAGATTCCTCCAAGGCCTAATGATAGCTTGCAGGGCAAAAAAGCACTATGAATTCTCTTGTCCTGAAGCTCAGAACCTCAGTCTTTAGGTAGGGTTTCATGATATTCCTCTCGACTTGCATTGACTAGAGATACTACTGACTGTCTCAGGGTTCAGGTCTTCACTACAGGCTTTTGAATAAGACTTGGAACTTCAAGGAATATAAGTATGGGTGTCCTGTCTTTATCTTGGTCAAGGTATCAGTGTTGGTTTGGTTCCAGGTTCAGAGTCAAGTTTGTGAACCTTAAAAATTCTCAGACCCTACTTCATAAGGTTAGGATTATAAACCTTAAAAAAATTCCCAGACCCTACTTCATAAGGTTGGGTTAAGACCATTCCCCATTGGGACCATTCACCATTTGGGCAGTGAAGGTACTTAGATCAGGAATGTGATAACTCTACTTGATCAAGAATGTGAGAACTCTACTTCACCATACTTAAGCATGCCTTAGGGGAAGATAAAGTTTTAAACTCTTTGCTGAACAATGAAAAGTACTTAAACCCATACTTATAGTGGGACAAAAGTTCTTAAGCTATGCCTATTTTAGGACTAATACAAAAGGGTGCTAAATACCTATAAAGGTCAGGCAACTTGTGAACTTACAAGGAGCAAAGAGGTGAAAACTTACTCAGAGATTCTAGTCTACTCAGGTGTGAACTAAGAATGGTCTGTCCTTTGAAAAATGTCTACTGTGATTGGTAGATGTGAGAACTTAGGGGAGGAGACATAGGAGAAAATTCCCTTTAAATAGGAGCTCAGATTCATTCAGAGGGACATTCAGATTCAGGATTGAGCTGGTGGAGTCAGCTGAGATGAAGCTGGCCTGGTGTCACTAGAATCCTTGCTTGAACAGATCTTGTGGTGAGTGATTAATGACTAACTGATCTTTCTTTTAGGGCTTAGGACTGGGTTGGCCAGGGCTGCCCTGGGCCGGCCTATCCTTTTCTCATTATTTCCTTTTTCTTTTTTTCTTTCTTTTTTTCTTTCTTTCTTTCTTTCTTTCTTTCTTTCTTTCTTTCTTTCTTTCTTTCTTTCTTTCTTTCTTTCTTTCTTTCTTTCTTTCTTTCTTTCTTTCTTTCTTTCTTTCTTTCTTTCTTTCTTTCTTTCTTTCTTTCTTTCTTTCTTTCTTTCTTTCTTTCTTTCTTTCTTTCTTTCTTTCTTCATTGTATTATTAATTAAATTCTCTATAAAACCCAGTTGACTTGGATATTCATAATTGGGAATTTTTCCCTGGTGACCACCTTATATATTGATTTAAAAACAAAACACTGTAGTGAAAACATATTTTCTGTGGTCACAATTTACTCATCCACTCTTTTAATCACTACAGTTTATGACAAACAACTATTTTAACTCTCACAAGTTGTAGGGGTGGTGTTGGAGTACTTGCTATTCACTTGAACTTCTTGGTGTGGACTTACTTCAGGCTTCACTTCCTTCTCATTAAGAATCATTAACAGAAGTAGGAAAGTTAAATATATTGAGCTCTCTGTTGAATTTGATTTTTCAGGTATATGTGGGATTCCTACTGCAAAATATAGTTGGATGTGGGACTAGGTCTCAGGAAATAGAGCGTGATATATAGGTTCTGGCTATATCTGCAGAGAGATAATAGTTTAACACATTGGGATATATACATTTTATTATTATCAATAATTTTCTTTTATTTTTTCCAGATCTACATCAAAACTATTTGATAATATTGATTTTCTGGCATTTTTAATCCATTCTATCTTGCTTCCTCCCACCATACCTACCTCTGCAAGAAAACAGATATCATGCTATATTCTGTACATATATTATCATAAAACACACATTTCCATTTTCCTTATGTTGTGAAAGAAGATACATAATGAATACATTAGAGGACAGTTCATGGAGGAAATAAAATTAAATAACATAAAGGATGATATATTTCAGTTTTAATTTCATCTTTATCTGTTCCTTCTAAGGCAGTGGGTATATTTTATTTATGTCATGACTCTGCTGGAGTCAACCAGGAATCTTCTCTTATTCATAATAGTTAAGTCATTCACAGTTGATCATCATACATTATTGTTGTCAGTGTGTAAAGGATTTTCTTGTTCTGTTCACTTCACTTAATATTACTTTAACATAAGCAAGATTATTTATTTCATGGTTCACCTTGTCCGTAAGTCCAAGAGGCAAATTATTTGGTGCTCCCCTACTTTGTTTATGATATCAGCCTTTATTTCTAAACCATACATCTTTTTTGTCTTTACTTTGTTATATAATGTGAGATATTTGTCTGTGCCTAATTTTTGCTAAACTGTTTTCTAGTTTGCCCAGCAATTTTTGTCATATAGTAAATTATTTTTCCAAAAGTATGGCTCTTATATATATAGGACTATATCATATAATTAGAATCGATTACCCTAAAAACTACAATTCTCAGCACTCCACTCTATTCATTTTATGGATGATGTAGGGAGGTTATGAATTTTGTGTAGTCCCACCTCTCACTCTCTCTTGATCTAATCCGTTTGGTGGAGGTGGCATGAGGTGAAATCCAGGAGAAACTTGCTCACATAGTTTTAATTTTGTTAGATAGTTAGATATTTTTACTTCTATTTGCTTTTTATTCCTTCTACTTCAAGTGATTATTAATAAACTCTATAAAATATAGTTCTTGGAGTATTGGATATTAGTTTAAATCCCACAATATGAGATTATAATAGTGAGAATGTAGAAAGAAAAATAAATGGAATGTCATAAAATCTTGGATCATACCCACATATACGGAGTAGAACAAAAATAATGATTCTGGAAAAGACATTGAGGAAGATTTAGAAGGGAAGTAGAAATCTATGATGGAAATCTCACAAAAATTTAGGGGGAAGAGAATATCAAGGGAGGAATGGTCAACATTGACAAATACTGTAAAGTTTCACAAGAGTAAGGTATAAGAAAAACTTTCATTTTATTCGGAAATAAAAAGGTCATTTTCAGATAGATTCCTTTAAGTAAAGTAATGGAATATGAAGCTAGAATTCAAGGATTGAGAGTCAATGCAAAGTGATAATTTGGAGACAAATAAAGTTGAAATATATATATATATATATGTATATATATATATATTTTGTGAAATGAAGAGATATAAGATGATAGCTTCATTAGAAGGTAGTATTGTTATTTACATATGGATCTTGTAATATGAGTATATTTGAATAGAAATAGGATATGAGTCAGTGATATGAGGAGGATGAAAATTAAGAGAGGAAATTTAAAGGATAGCTCATAAATGAGACTGGTGGGGATGAATCAGGACTAAAAACAGAGGAAGTAGTTTTAGTCATTAGAGGTCATATAGTCCTCCCAGAATAGAGGGAAGTAAGAAAGAATTGAGGATTAATTTGAGATGACTTTTAAATATGGAATTAAATAGAAAGAGGTCATGATAAAAAATCTGAATTATTTTCAGTGAAATGTGAGGCAGAAGCTTTTTTGAGAGGCAAAGGGGGTTAATAGGTGGTTTTAGAAGAGAAGAGAAAGGAAATGGGGATAATAACATCTATTTCCCATGGTTTATATGAGGATCAAAGTAGATAACATATGGTAGGTAATTTTTCAACATTTCAACCCCATAAGGATGATATTATTATTACTACTGTTGTTCCCACTATAACTACATGGAAGACATGAGCGCTATTAACAAGTTTTCCTAAAATTTCACAGATCTATCAGTCTAGTTACTTTGTGAAAAGAAAAATGCAGTTAATTTGATATGAACTGTTCTTATTAAAACAATATCAACTTTCAGTAACCATTTCATCATGTTTCCCATGATCACATACAAGCTCATAGTTTCTTCTAGAATTTATCAGCAATCAATTTTAACTTCACAGGTAAAATGCTGAGAAAATGAACTTTATTTTTCTTCTGGGACATTATGGACTCTTCTCTAGCCCTTTAACAATTCTTTAATTTTTCAGGATATTCAAATTATCAGTGATAGTTGTCCAATACGTAGATCTCTTAAATCTTTCCATACCACAGAATGACATTCTTTTGCCCTTGGTGATTCAGGTGCATTGACAACAGCTTTATTATTGTTCCTTGATCATCTTACTAAGCTTGAATTTTTGTTTCTTAACTACTTTTTTTTATCCTTTCAATCCAAATATTACTTTCCAAAAAGAGAAAAGAGAGGAAAAAAAGAGTTGAAGAGTTCAAATTTCCCACTCCATCTTTATTATTAATATTATTATACCATTTCTCTGAAACTGCATTTCTATCCTTTCTTTTAGATTTTTCTTAACTGTTACCCTGTTAAAATAACTTTCATGATGCATTGTTCATCTTTAATCATTTGGATTTTAGAAGTGCAGAAATATTTTTTACAGGTTAATTTGCTTTCTTCTTGATAGTCACTGTTCTTTTTTTTTTAACATTTGATTTTGTGGATGAGTTTCCTATATGCCAGAATTGGCTTTAATTTTTTTTTTTCACCAAAGGTTCTTAATTAACTCCTTCTCATACTTCTTTCTACTTGAGTCATTTTTCAGAATTTAATTTTGGAGTGCTTCATAGGCCTCTTAGGATTCTTCAGAATGTTATTTCATTGGCTCCCATCTCTTTTTTCTGATCTCTTTGAAATCTCAACCCTAAGGTGTATGGCTGCCAATACCCCACTGCCTTCGGCTTTTACTTATGATATTATAATATACGTGGTCATTTCTCTCAAACTTCCTATAATATTTGTTTCAACACTTTCTTCTCTTTGCCAGTAAAAATCATTGGAAGGAATTTACATCCTATGTTTTCCTTTGTATTTTAAAGAGAAAATTACAATTAAAATAAGTTAGAAATTTATCAGAAACAACGCTTTTGATAAAGACAAAATTCCAACAAATCTAAAGATAAATTACTTCATCACTATAGTAAAGATTGTTATTACATTATCTATTTGTCCAATACTTCCTATATAGAATTTCTATAGTACAACCCTAAGCAATACATTTCTCTTTATACCTCTGTCTTATTCTAAATACTCCAATAGGTTGTTTTCTGCTGATTACTGGATTTTCAATCATTAGTATCTAGATTATTTTTAAATCAATTAGTTGTTTACTATATTGAACTATCCCTCTCTCTGCCCTCCATATTAGAGCAGACATTATATGACAAAAAATATAAGTATATATAAAATTCTATATTAATCAATTCTTACTCTGGATATCAACACACATGATTCTTTCTTCGAACATTATTCCTCTTGCAGCATATAAAGCTCTCTTGGTTCTGCTCATTTTCCTCTTCATAATTTCATGTAAGTCTTTCCATCTCTTTCCAAAAATAACCCACTCATCATTTCTTTGGACACACTAGTATTCTATTGCAACCCTTTGACACAATTTGCTTAACAATTACCCAATTGATGGGTATCCCTTCAATTTCCAGGTCACAAGAAAGGAGGTATAAATATTTTAGAATATATAGGTTTTTATACATTATCCTTGATCACCTTAGGAAATAAAACATAGTGATAAGTTTTTGTATTGCTGGGCCAAAAGATATATGAAGTTGTTTAACACTTTGAGTGTAATTCCAGATTGTTTTCCAAAAATGTTTGGATTAGTTCATAGTGTATTAGTGTACATATCACATCTAAAATTTGTTATTTTGCCCTATTATCATTGTATCCAATCTAATAGGAAGAGATGATATCTCAGAGTTGTTTTGATTTGTATTTTTCTAATCAGTAATGATTTAGGGCACTTTTTCATATAGTAAAATATAGCTTTAACTTCTTTATCTAAAAACTGCCTGTTCATATCTTTTAGCCTTTTATCAACAGGAACATCATAATCTTATGTATTTGAAAAAATATATATATAACTTTTTCCAATATATATTAGATCTGAGCCCTCTTTCCAAGGTCTATCTATATCTCCATCTAGATATCTATCTATATCTATCTATCTATATACATACATATACATATATAACCTCTATAAAAATATTTTCCCATTTGACTGCTTGCCTTCTAATCTTGGCTACATTAGTTTTATTTATACAGACCCTTTTTAAAATTTAATGTATTCAAATTTATCCATTTTAGATCTCTTTAAATGTTTTCTATCTTTTTTATTCATAAAGTCTTCTCATAAATCTGATTTCTCCATAAATCTGATTTATAATAGGTTCCCTTTGCATCTAACTTACTTTTAATATCTCCATTAATGACTAGACCAAGTATCCATTTTGATTTTATTGTGGTAAATAGGATAAAATACTGGTCTATGTCCCATTTCTGCCAGGCTATTTTTTACTTTTCTCAACAATTAAAAAAATTAAATTCTTATTCCCCAAACTTAAATATTTACATTTGTTAAACATAAGGTTACAATAATCTCTTGCAATTTCATTTCACGTCTGTTCTGTTCCACTGGTCTACTTTTCTATTTCTTGGTCAGTACCAGAAAGTTTTTATCATTACTACTTTAAAATAGATTTCCATTGATATTCTTGACATTTTCTTTTTCAAAATGAATTTTATTATTTTTCTAGTACAATAGTATAAAATGTTGGTAATTTAATTGGGACAGCATTGAATAACTTCATTTATTTATGTAAGGTTGCCATTTTAATTATATTGCTTCTGACCATCAGTTAGCAATATTTCTCCAATTATTTATATCTGACTATATTTGTTTAAAATGCACTTTATAATTAAATTCATATAGCTTCTTAGTTGTTGGGGGTTTTTTTGGCAGACCTATGGCTAGGTATTTTATTTTTTTAACTGAGTTTTCTCTTACTATCTTATTTTGTAGGACATTGTTGGTGATATAGAGAAATGCTAATGATTTAAATTTATTTTGTATCCTGCTACTTTGCAAAAATTGTTAGTAGTTTCAATTATCTCTAGGATTATATATAGATATATAAAAATTTGGCCTACAAAAAGTTAAGTTTGGTTAACTCTTTACACCCATTCTGATTTAATTTCTTTTTCTTCTCTTAATGATTTTGTTAGCATTTCTAATACAATATGAAATAATATTGGTGATAATGGTCAGCCTTGTTCCACTCCTGCATTTTCAATGAAGGCTTTTATACCTATCTCAGACATATTCATTACATATAATATTTTCTAAAGGTTTTAAGCATGTCCTTTTTATTCCAAGGAAAACTACATTCATACTTCTATTGATTATCATTTAATTTTTGTTATACTTTTTTGATGTAATCAATTATGTTAATATTTTTCTTATATTAAACTATCCCTGAAAACCTGATTTAAATCCTATTTGGTCATATTGTATAATTTCCATGATTTATTGTTTTATTCTAATTGATATTATTTTACTTAGGATTTTTGCATTTGTATTCATTAATAAAATTTACTTATATATTTTTCTCTGGTTTTAGACTTCTTGCATTAGAAATCAGGTTAATAATTGTTTCATAAAAGGAGCTTGGCAGGATTCATTCTTTACCAATTATTATGAATAATTTATTTCATTTTGGAATTAGATGACCTTTAAGTATTTAGTACAGATCACTTGTAAATACATCTGGTCTTGATGTTCTTTTCTTATAAAGTTAATTTGTGGATTTAATGTCTTTTCTTAAAATAGATTTATTTAGATTTTTTATTTCCTAAGAATGCATGTATTTCACTTAAATTGTTAAATTTGTTGCTATATAATTGGCAAGATAACTCCTAAAATTGCTTGATTTCATCTTCAGTAGTAGTAAATTCACCCTTTTCATTTTTAAAGCTACTGAATTTGTTTTCTTTCTCAATGTTGATCCATTAATCTATTATCAATTGTTTGTGTTTTATAATTACTTTCCAAAGCCAAAATCCAGACATAAATCCCATTCCACCAAATCTTAGTGACATTCCCATTATCAAATTATTTCTTTGCCTTTGAATGTCTAGTTCCCCTCTTTATTATTACTCATAATTTATTCACTTATATGAAAATATGTGACTTTGGGATTTAATATTAGCTTTCTTTTTGGATATTACCTTTCATTAATTACTGGTCCTTTTCTCTGCTGTCCTTTTACAACTTTTATACTTGTATTATATGAATTATTCTCTAGGGTACAGGGTGTATACATACATACACACATATATGTCAAGAGAAAAATAATTTTCTTCCTCTCCCTTTTTCTCATTTTAGTTTTATACCTTCTTAATTAGTTTTGAAAATACTAAGGCTACTATATATTCAGACAGTGTTAGGCACAGTATTTCTTGCCAGGCACAGCATCCTATCTATTTCTTCTATGTAAAGGAATAGAATCTGTGAAAGAGTAAAAGGCTTGATAAGAACGCTTGAGTTCCAGTGTTATAATATTGTCATTCAGACTTAGCCTAACTCCACCTTGCCTGGCTTCCCATATGTGGTTGGGGAATAAGGCTCTCTGTAATATTCTGGATATATTCCATTAGACGACTGAAAATCTCTCTCTTGTTTATGTACATAGATAAATAGATGCCTTTGTACCCTTCTTCAGAGCACCATAGATCACCACTATTAGTCTTTTCTTCTACTGACTTTTCCAGAACGGTCTTGCAACTAAATTAATCTTTTACTTTTGATCTTTTACTCACATTCTAATAATAGCAATACTATCATTGATGCTTGTGTTTACCTACAATATATAAAATAAACAAAAAGAGAAATTACATAAAATAATTCTTAAAATATTGATACTATTCTAATTCTAACTCTTAAGATCTTACAAAAAGACAAAATGTTCTGTTTCTATTTATTTTCTAGTGAAATAATGTACACTAACAATTGCTTTTAAAAATTGTTACATTGAAGTTCCCCAGATTATTAGGTTAACAAGCATTGATTCATCTCCCCTACAGTACATAATTTTCAATTGCTCACTATGAAAACAGTATAGTATAATTGAAAAACAAAAGAAACAAAAATTTGGCCAAATTAAAATCTTATGATTAATACCTGCATGACTTGGGAAAGTTCCTAAACTTTCCTGGGCCACAATTCCCTCATATTTAAAAATGAAGGATTTGAACTCAATGCTTTATGAGATCTAGTTTTTGTTATTTTAGGATCTATTTATATTATCCTTTCCTTTACTGGGTGCTTTTAATTCCAATGATATATAAATCACTAGAAGAAATGACAATAAGTGATCACAGAAATAATTTGTAGGCTGACTTAACTACTAGCAGACTTTTCACAATAGCGATGGACTTTTGCATATTTTCTGAGTGATCCTTTGCCTGTCAAGAATCATAAATACATCAAGGACACAAAGGACATTCCTGCATGTTGTTTTTTGTCCATTTAAATGTACCACTGTTTTTGCTTTCCACTCTTCCCCTTTACCTTCTACCATCTCCAGGATGGAGGTCAAGGAGGAAATCAGGCTCAACCTTATTGCTGTATTCTTTGCCCTCATAATTAGGATCACAATAAAGCAGCTCTCTTTCCCAGCAGCCAATGGTGTTCAAACAAACCTCACTGAAATAGGACCAGTGAAGTTTCATGTTGAATGAAAGCTGCTATTGTCTTTTCAGCCAAGAGGATGCTTATCCAACTAAACAGCCTTTGGAATTCCATAAAGAAAAGTTTGAAAACAGAAACAGAGAAAGAAAATACTGAATACACATAAGCTAAAGATGATTTTGTCTCTCTTTTTGCCAGGGAGCATAAAAGCTAAAAATCCTGCTGTAGAAACGAACTTCATTTATGTATGTAGTTAGTTATGCACCCTCATAGCTATATTAACAGCAGACTGTGCAAATGCATTGTTTTTTCAGAGTTCTTTGATTAAAAGAAACAGTTGCCAGCTACAGCTGTAGTCAAACAAAAGCAGCGACAACATGGTAACTCTGGTGCTTGGGCCTCTCTCCCAATAATTTCTAACTCTTGTTTGCAGTTGAATCATTCAATTCCAGTTCTAACAAACAGATGCCTCCAGTAACAGGAGAATTTTTTGAAAAAGAACATTTTATTGCAGTGCTAAACATTTCTTCAAAATGCAAGTACTCTTGGATTATCTAAGAATGTTAATGAAGACAAAAATCATTTACCTGAAACTTGTCACAAAAGCAATGGTAATGTGCTGTTTTTTTCTTCTGAGCAATGGGTTTTCATGCTGTGCAGATGCAATCTCCTACACAATTATGGTTAAAAATAATAATTATATTCAAAAGATTAATATTTTGCCAGTGGGCTATGACTGTCATGTCATTTCTCTTGATGGAGAAATAAATTACCTTAAATTACATTCAAGTCATCATCATTATAATAACCATTATCATCATTAAAGAAAGGACAGAAAACAAAAGATGGAAGACAAATCTTTTTTCACTTAGCTGAATTCCAGAGTGTACATTTTGGCCCTAAATCAAAGCATATCTTTCATTGCTTCTAAAAAGAATTTTATTTGTGTAATCTCTATTTCTATATAGTCATTAAAGCAAATTGTCAAAGAACAACTTTCTAATGAAACTGTTTTCTATATTTTCATAACAAAATTAAAATGTCACTAGTATCTTTAATTCACTATTTAAACATTCAGTCAATTATAAGCAAATTTGTTAGGATATAAATCTTTATCCAGACAGTTTACAAAATTATAATTTCCTTTGTTAGATCTTTTTTGGAAACTGGAAAAATAGTTATTAAAAAGTCTTGGAGTTCCAAGGACTTCTCGTTAAAAATATTATTATTAATAAGAACTTGACTCTTCTGTTTCATTGTCTTTTCTACAAAGGCATATGTGTGTATAGCTTAGTATATTATTATCAAGAATACATAATTCTTAATGGAGGTTTTCTCAACAATAGCTACTGAGCATAGTGTCAGGGATACTTCTTTAGATTTTCTTTTTTCTAAGCTATTGTTGATTGTTTGTTCTGGCTGTGATTTCAGTCTTTTATCCTTTAAATCCAACAGGACATAAAGTGTTGAATGTTGGTGAAATGGGACAGATTAAAGTATTATACTTTTTTTGATCAGTTTTATTGAATATTGAGTTTCAGTTCCCTTCACTATCACTGTGACCCACACTCCTTAGATGAGCTCTTTTAGAGAAGAAATTTTATTGTTCTTGCCTTTTATTATTATTTTCATCATTATTATTTGTGTCACTATCACCTAGCAGAGTATTTGGCATGCAATAAACCAAAAATAGGTCCTGAAGTTTACAAGTTGTATAAAATGCTATCAAAACAGGTTAACTGAAATTTGATGCATCAATTAATTAGTATCTTAATTAAGTTACCATTATTAGTCACATATTCCATTTTATACAAAGTAAAAGAAAAAGAATTTTGCCCTTAAGGAGCTCACTTTTTGATGGGAGTGACAGTATAGACATATACATATATACATATATGTGTGTGTTTTTATTATTATCATTCAGTCCTTTTTAATCATGCCTGATTTTGGGTTTTTTTTCTTAATAATGATACTGAAATGGCTTGCCATTTCCTTCTGTAGGGATTTTTATAGATGAGGAAACAGAGCCAAATAGGATTAAGTGACTTGACCAGGATCACAAAGCTAGTGTCTGTAACCAGACTTAAACTCAAGAAGACTTGACTTTAAGCTCAGAACTTTATCCACTGAGCCCAACTACACATTTATATATATATATGTGTGTGTATATATATATATATGCAAATATGCATACATACTTATTATACCACACATATATATAAGAGAAATGTATGTGTGTTTGTGTTATCTATATGTCTATATATATATATATATATATATAAACAAACACACACACATATAGTAGATATAGATTACCTAGAGTAAGAAGACACTAATTCCTAGAGGGAGAAGTCCTATTTTAGAAAGGAGACTTTTGAAGCAGTCGTAAAGGAAGACAGAGATTCAAAATGTACAGTATAGTTGGGGGGGGCATTGTAGATATAGGATGTAGCTAGTATAAAGACAAAGTCATGTTAGATATAGCTTCTTTGGTGAGGATTAGGGAGTGGAACAGTCTGAATTTACATCCTTTTGTGATACCTTATAGGCAGAGTAAAGTATCCCTTCTGCTCCTAGGTGAAGTTCACAGTGAAGTTTCTGAATGTCACTGATTTCTATTTTAATCTTTGCTCTTGCACAGAAATCTCTGAATCCTCTGTAAAACAACCTCTATTTTTGGCTGAGGTGGAGACATCAGAAGCCAGGATTGCTCAGCTTTCTATTTTTTCCATTAAAAAGTCAATTCTTAAAAAAGTAGGAAGTGCCTGCACCCACCCCTCTCCCATCCCTCAACCCGTAGTGATCCCAGTATCACTCTCTATTCAGAGGAGGCAGGAAGACAAGGCAGATAATCACCAGAGACTGCTGATTGGCTCATAGTCCTGTGCTATCCAGTCAAAATTGAGTAAGGGACATCTATGGAAAGTTATTAATTAGTATAGGAAAGCAACCATTAGAGATTATATTAGGGTGGCTGAAGAATGAATAGAGAGTATTGGATTAAGTGATAACTAGCTAGAAAGAACAGTTTTTTGTTACTGAATGTATAATAAAGTGTAAAGAAAAGTGAGAAGGCAAGGTTAATTCTAACTTTATGAACCTGGAAGACTAGGACAATAGTCATGTCCTTTATGTATAAGAAAAGATTGAAAGAAGGGTGAGGATAACAATTGGGAACAATGTAAACTCTTTGGAGTAAGGAAATGTGTATATATAATTTTAATGTTTTTGGAGTGATTTACAAATGCTAATTTTTAACAGTCTTCACTAACAATCTAGTTTGAAGAAGGCACATATTTCAATGAACAGAACCATTTTCAAAGGAGAAAGGTCAGTCAAGGCCTGTGTTGGTGAACCTGTGGCATGCATGCTAGATTTCTCACATCAAACTCCCCTCTTTCCAGAAACCCAATGGATGTGTTTTCTCCCAACCCTGTCTGGAGTAAGGGGGGTGGGAGATGCTTATTTTTTTAACATAAAATTTTTATTTAGTTATTTTAGAATATTTTTCCATGGATATATGATTAATGTCCTTTCCCTGCCCTCCTCCTGCTCCTCCATAGCTAACATACAATTCCACTAGATTTTACATGTATTATTGATAAGACTTATTTCCATATTATTGATATTTGCACTAGGGTGATCCTCAACATATGTAATCAAGCAATTGTTTTTCTTCTGTGTTTCTACTCCCACAGGTCTTCCTCTGAATGTGGATAGTGTTCTTTCTCATACATTCCTCAGAATTGTCCTGGGTCATTGCATTGCTGCTAGTAGAGAAGTCCATTACATTCAATTGTGCCATAATGTGTCAGTCTCTAGGTACAATGTTCTCCTGGTTCTACTCATCTCACTCTGCATCAATTCCTGGAGGTTGTTCTAATTAACATGGAATTCCTCCAGTTCATCATTCCTTTGAGCAAAATAGTATTCCATCACCATCAGATACCATAACTTGTTCATCCATTCCTCAATTGGAGGGCATCCCCTCATTTTCCAATTCTTTTGCCATCACAAAAAGCAAGGATATAAATATTTTTGTACAAGCCTTTTCCTTATTATCTCTTTGGGGTACAAACCCAGCAGTGCTATGGCTGTATCAAAGGACAAGCAGTCTTTTGGCACCCTTTGGGCATAGTTCCAAATTGTAATCCAAAAAGTTTGGATCAATTCACAACTCCACCAGCAATGCATTAATGTTCCGATTTTGCCACATCGAGGGGGGGGGGTACTTATATGTGGCATGAGGGTTGCAGTTTGGGCACTCAGTCTCTAAAAGATTTGAAATCACTTGTCTAGAATTATTACTATAGAGTAGTAAAAAGGATGTTGAACTTGAATTCCGCTTTAAGTGTCAGCACTACTTCTTGCTACTTGTATTATCTTAGGTAGTGATTTCACCTTCTGTAAATAGTAAAAATAAGTAAGTTTCCTCATCTATAGCAAGAGGGAGTAAACTTGATTATTTCTAATGTTGATTGTACCACTAATCATCTAAGTGAGAGATACTTAGAGTGGAGATAAAAGTGGTAAGATTCTTCCCTTTTGCAACCAAACATTAAAAACAAAGAAACAGATAAAAAACCCTACATTCAACCATTGTTTCCACTTCCTCTCCTCTCCTCTCCTTTCTCTTCCAAGTTTATTTATTTATTCATTTATTAAAATTTTGCAGTTTGATTTCTAATCTAATCACTTAACTGAAACTGCTTTCTCCAAATGGATATAATCAATAAATCCTTAATAGGCAAATTTAATTTTTTACCACTCCTCATTCTTCTTGATATCTCTGCAGGTTATTGTTGATTATTCTCTCCTATCTGGGTTTTCATAATACAAGTCTTTCCAGATCTCTTGGATTTAATTTTCCTGTTAATTCAGGTAACTTTAAGATTTGTATATTCAGACACAGTTTGTCCCTGTGGATGTAGTTTTATATCACCAGCTGCTTTAAGGACATTTTAAGCTGGATGCTCTATCTCAACTACAGCATATTAAAAACTAAATTCATTTTACTTTCTACAACAATACTTTATCTTTTGATATTCTATAATTACTTTCACTCTTTTGCTTTATAATCATAGCTTGATGGTATGCATGTGTGCATGTATGCATGTTGAATTCTGATAATACTGACTAAAAAGTTTGTTAAATATATATTATTGCAGATTCCTTTTCCAGTCAGTAGAAAGAAATATTGTAGCATGAATAAATACAATCTTAATTGAATGCATTGAATTCAGTTTGAGGATTTCAGTTCCGGTATATTAGAATTTGGTAAATTGAAATAGAATCTGTCAGAAAATAAACAGCATTTTTTGTTTGCTTATAGAAATAAAGAGAGAAAAAAATAGTTCACAGTTATGTAGAACTGTTATTTATTTTTAAAATCCCCCATAAAAGCTCATGAAGTAGGTTATATAATTATTGTTTTCATCTCATCAAAAAAGAAATTGATATTAAATAACTTGCTCAAAAATCATACTGCCAGAGAGTGGAGCCAAGGTGGTGGTTTAGTAGGAGCAAAAGCTGAAACCACTCTTATAGTCCTTCCAAATGAATCCTTAAAAAGCACCTCAGAACAAAAGGAGTCAAATAGAGCTAGAAGATAGAGTGAGGGGACTTTCCCACTGAACACAATCTGAAAGAAAAATAGACAGTTTATTTCCATGGGATAAGTGGGAATGGGAAGCAAAACTTCACAAAGAGGTGTATGGGATTGCCCTCTCCCCCAATTCCAACCTACTCTGCCAGGTTCCAAAGGGATTTAAAAATCAAATAAGACAGATTAAAGAAAAATGGGAAGAAAATGGGGAAAAGAAGTAAAAGTAATGCAAAAAAAAGAAAACAGCTAAAAAAGCAAAATTGGTCAACTGGAAAAAATGGCACAAAAATCCAATGAATAAAATAGTATGTCTGTTTTTTTTTTTAATAGAATTGGGCTACTAGAAAAGGAGGGTCAAATTGTCATGGAAGAAATTCAGTCATTAAAATTAGAATTGGACAAACAGAAGCTAATGACTTCACAAGTCATTAGGATATAATAAAATAAAATCAAAGGACTTAAAAATAGAAGAAATTATTAAATATCTCATTGAAAAAACAATTGACCTAAAAAAATCCAGGAATGACAATTTAAGAATCATTGAACTACCTGAAAGTCATGACCAAAAAGAAATAGCCTAGACATCATATTACAAGAAATTATTCAAGATCATACCACCAGATAATAAATGTCAGCTGAAATTTGAATGTATGTTCACTTAGTCTAAATATAGTCATATTACATATAATATATAATGTTATTTGAGGGTGAGTGCTACAATTTTTTTAAGTAAAACTTTTTCACTGGTATTTCTACACCTTTGACAATAGATTTCCTTACCTTCCTCTTTTTTCTTACCTCACAAACATACTATTTCAGACACTGTAAATAGTATTTTCTAACTATTTTACTTCTAAACCATGGGTATTTGTAACCTATTTGGGCAGTATATAAAGAGCACTTGAGAATAGAAAAAGACTGGAAATTTTACTGACTGTAAGCTCAATATGTCAATAACGTGATGATGTAACTCTGAATGCAAATGTACCCTAGAATTCTGAAATTATAGATATAGTTACTTCAAGAGTGTCATAAAAGGAATAAGAGAATTCTCAATACTGCTCTAATTGAATTGCTCCTCCTCTAAATATGAATTCTTTGCCCTATGAACCATATCCACACTGACATTCATGGTATAAAGGAAACTTGAATTTATAGAGACTACAAGTTTTAAAGACCCACAAGTACTCCATGAAGAAGCAAATAATAGAACTGGTTTGATTATTTGTTCAGAAGCAGCTTCACCCTTCTTTCATGGAACTTTTGTTTATCTCTCCTTAAAATGCTCAGAAAGAAAAAGAAAAAGAAAAAAGAAAAAACTGAATCTGAAATCAGAATAAACCTGGGTATGAATTCTGCTTCTTATTTATAACAAATATGTGGGAACCTGGAAAAATATTTAATGTCTCAGAGTCTATTTAATTATTTACTTAATATGAATAATAATTGCATCAACCTTAAAGTCTTATTTAAACGGTAGCTCTTATGATTTAGGGGCACTGTATTTTAGCCCAGTTGAATTATTGACAATTTCCCACACTTATCATTTCATCTCTAAATGATATTCAGACTGGTAGATATATAAAGAACATAATCTATATTGGTTAAAATTAATTGAATCTGTTCCTTGATACTCAGTTACCTAAATGTGAAGAAGCATAGGTTACAACCAAGAAAGTCTTCAAAACTGAGTAATAGTAAGTGAAAGAGGAAAAAAAAGTTTGTTGATTTGTCAGAAACATCATTAATACATTAAGAGAATTAGAAGGTACTCAAAATACTTAATACAAATAAAATTTACTATCTCAACAGAAATAGAAATAGAAAATTATTGGTTATTAATAAGGGATTTTAGTTTAATGTAATCAGTTATTCATTTTAAATCTCATAATATTCCCTATGCCTTGTTTGGTTATAACTTCTTCCCTTATCCATAGGTCTGATAGGCAAAGTATTTTGTTTTCCTCTTAGTTGTTTACGGTATCTCTCTTTATTTTTGTCATGTATCAATTTTTACTTTTTCTTGGTATATGGTATTTTATGCCTACGTTATGTCAGATTGCTTTCCAATTTTCCCAATAGTTTTTTTTTTTGTTAAATAGTGCGTTTTTCTTCCAAAAGCTTGCATTCTGGAGGTTTGTCAAACACAAAGTTAGAATACTCATTTGCTATTTCTTGTTGAGTACTGTGACAAGGAAATCACTTTAAAAGACTGATATATATTAATTTAAGGTCGCCAAGGAATTCAGCTATGTAATTCCTAAATGAAAACTCAAGTCAGCAGTCAACCTTTTATAAAGTTTAATTACAAACAGGAGGAAGAAAGGAATTAGAGATAGAGAGAGAGAGGGAGAGAGAAAGGGGAGAGAAGGGAATAGGGCTTAAATACCCCTTCTGTTTAGGCTGGGCCAAAAGGCCCAAGCCCTTAGATAGCTGAGGCAAAGAAAGGAGATCAGTCCCTATTACTCACGTGACCAAAATGAAGAAACAGTCTCAGGGGCCTCCACCTCCAGCTTCCTTCAGAGCCAACTCTCAAAGCACCACCTCTCAGACCAAAAACCTCTCCAACCAACCCTGCCTCAGTCCTCAGACCCCTCTATCTTTAAGGAAACCATCTAAGTTCCCTCCCCTCAGTTCTCACATCTACCAATCACTGACCATGTCTTCCCTGTGCCAATGGTGGCTCCAGCTTAACCCAGGACATCCCAGAGGTCTGTGACTTTGCACATGTCTGTTGAAGGTCATATTCTCAAATAATTAAATCTTGATCCTTTGCTGCAGCCCTTCCTAAATCCTGTTAGGACTGAGTGGGGTGGAAATTGTATTTTCCCAGACCTGGTTCTATCATTCCAAGTATCTCTATTGTATCAATTCTAAAATCAATCATGACTCAAAGAACTTCTTGTTCTATGCTTAAGCATAGGTCAAAGCCCTTTCCATTGTTCAGCAAAAGGTTTCTGTCCTAAAGTAATCTTAAGAAGGGAGGAGGAGGAACCTCCCATGCCAATGGGGTTCACATTCCAATAGAGTTCCCACTATCAATAGGAAATTTTTCAAGTATGAAATTTCCCAATGGTGAAATTTCCAACATTTATAAGTCTAAGAAATTTTAAGGTTTACAGTACCTAATCTATTCCATTGATCCTATATTCTGTTTCTTAGCCATTACTAGATTATTTTGATTGTTGTTACCATGAGTGATTTTGGAATCAGCTATCTGTAATGTAATCATATTATCAAATAGTCAAATGAAAGGTAAAAACCCAAAAAATCCCCACCAAAGTCGAAGAATAATGGTGAGAGGGCATTGCCTATAAATATCTTGCTCTGTTATCCCTAAGTACCCCTTTTCTAGTCAGCATAGTAAGTTTAAAAGTATCCAATATAAAGTAACAATAGTAGGAATAGATTGCAAAGGGCAATCTATGGATCTTCCCAAAGATTAAAAGAGCATAATTCACTAATTGTATTGTACATAAACCAAAATTCACATTCTTAAAACATGCATATTAAATCCAGGGAAGCCATTGAGGCCTTGATGTCAGAATCTTTTGTTCCTATTATACATCGATTTCACATAAGTTCAAGACATTCACAGTGAAGACTAGCAGAATACCAAATGGTCTTGAAAATTTTGAACTGATATTGAACTTTAATTCTTTATGGATGATTCTGAAATGATTTTAATTTGCTAATGAACTAACCCCTAAGTGGTAGAGATGAGAATCTGTATCCTACAGAAACCATATAAAAATAAGACTTCAAACTCCTAGTCTCCCTGTCCACTCCACCTCTATTACTCTTCCTTTTCTACTTGTCCCTGCTGCCTAGTGCTCCCAACTCTGATCCATGGTTACATAAATGATACTCTCTGCTTCATACCCTCTTTCCCTAGCTGTCTGTCTTACTTCACCACCCCAACCTCTTTCCCCACTCACTTAAATTTCTGTACAACCCACTCATCTCCTTTGCTTCTTGTCTGTTTACCCCTGTACCCTCTGTACCTTATTAAAACATGATTGCTGCCACTTTCTATTGTCATTGAGACCTTTCCTGATGAGTAACCAAGCTTCTAGGCATGTTTACTTCTACTTCATACTTCAGTAAAATAATTGATTAATTAATAAGTCCATTAATTATTTAACATTGCATATCTCTAGCATAATTTTGCTAAACCAAATAACTCCAAAAAAACAGGGTAAGTAAATATATAAAAACAAAAAGTAAATCAGACCCGATTTTCAACATTTCATTGAGAATTTCAATTTATATCAATTATACAAGGATATCAAGATAGGTCAGAAATGCTCTTAGTTGGAAAATATTCTGTCTCCTTGTCAAGCAGAATCATGTCAGTCAAGGACAGCTCATGTTTAGGATATAAACTGCTTCACAAAACATTATTAAGGAGAATGATGGAAGGGTATAAGCAGCATTCTTTCTCAAAGCAGCAAAGATCAATGGTGAGGGAAATGAGCCTACAAAATGTTGGCATGACAAATAACCAACCTAGATTTTCCTAACCTAGTTTGTAAATCAAAGTAAAAGGAAGATAACAAATAAATATGAAATAGAGCTGAAGTCAAAGTCTGGTTTGTGAGAATTCACTATATCTAGCTAGCCCTAGACCAGGTCATGTGCTTTTATCAAAGTTATTCTGAAATAGGCATGTCCATTGAATTAATTATTCTTATATTTACCATCCTTTTGACCCACCATAACAAATTCTTCCACACCCTGTATTCCTTTATATGAGCTTTGATCCTATTGGAATGCAAGTTCAATGATCTCAGAACCTATACTGTTTTCGTTTTTCCATATCTAGAATTTAGAAAAAGATCCTAACATAATAAGTTTTTAACAAATATGTTTTCTTTAATACAATTAACATTTTAAATATAATTTAAAAATTGCTAATAGAAGACCACCATGATTTGGATGCAACACTTATGTAACTGATACACTCTAGAGTGTAAAATGGAGATTTGAACCCTGGACTTCAATCCCCAGAAATCCTTGGTACTTCCCAGAATTCCCTATAATCTCACCTGAGTCCTCACCTGAGTGCGAGAACACAATTTAGTATATAAAGGGCTCTCTGCCTCCCAAGCTCTCTCTTCTTCCTCTTCTAAGCACATGGTCTCTACTCGGCATGCAAGATGTAGTAAGTGAATTGTGAATGGGCTAATCAGCCCTAGGCACGAGCTTATATTTTCTTATTTCCTTGATTTCTAATGATCTGTAATAAACCTCATGAAAATATAATACGTTTAGTGGAGAAACTAATTTAATTTTAAGAGGGAAGTGTAAAACACTATTTAAGAACTTGTGAGCCACAGTCAGATCAGAACAAGTTGACCAAATGAACACAAAAGAACTTTATTCCATAAGGGAAAATGTGTGCATGTGTATATATATAAAAATAGGATATTATTTCAATGATAGGAATACTCCAAAAAAATCAAAAAGACTGTCGATAGTACTATTCCAAGGTGGAAGAGAGAAGACAAAAACATTACTAATTACATATTGCCTATACATATTTTTATAAGAATAATCAATATCTGGGGCAGCTAGATTGCTCAGTGGTTGGAGAGTCTGTTCCTAGGTTCAAATTTTGCTTTAGACACTTCTTGTCTGTGTGACTGGGAAAGTCAATTAAATCTGATTACCAAGGTCTTGCTGCTCTTCTGCCTTGGAACTGATACTTAGTATTGATTTTATGACAGAAGAAATATTTTTATATTAAAAAAAAGAATAACACATATCCAGATCCTTATGGAAAGTGAAGAAATGAGTTTTCACACATGATTTGCTAAAGCAGATAATACATTTAGAGAATCTCTAACTAGTAGAAAATCTTACTCCATTTATATTTTGTTGATAAAAAGTTTTCTTTTCACTACTGTCTTTAAAAGATGTCATTTTTATTTTAACATAAATATTATTTATATAGTTTTAGGAATATTTATGCTAATTATCCATTGATTATCAGGACTAAGAATGGCATAACATAGCAAAATAGACTCAAAAAAGTGTTCCACAGAATTTGAGAGTCTTCCCTCTACAAAGTTTGGAGAGAAGAGATTCTGGACAGATTGGGGAGTTTTCTACATGTTCTTATTTACTAGAGTTCTTTTGCTTACTACATAAACACAATACTACTACATGGAATTCTCATTGTGCCACTGTAGGAAAAATGAATATTTTAGTGAGTATGTCTGGGTACAAATTGTGTTTTTGTTGTTTACTGCCTGTTTGAACTTGAATAAGATAAATACCTACTTAAACCTCAATTTCTCCAAACATGAAATTAGAGAGCATAACTTTGTTATATTTGAGGGCTATTCCAATTATCAACCTTTTATTTTACCAAGGTACAAAGGCTCAAATGATATTGCCCTAGAAATCTGCAGATGAAACATAATGGATGAAAAGAGCATTTTGTATATGTCATGACATCCAGATAGATGAGTACTCTACATAGGACATGTACTTTGGATTGGCACTGATGTTGGGCATTAATCTAATGGAAAAACTGAATAATAGAAGGAATATGGCCCAGAGAATTTGAGACATTGAGTAGAACTTTCAAAGTTCTCAATTATCTTCCTGTAACAATGATAGCAAAATAATTTTTCACACCACTATTCTTCTGGAAATAATAGAGTATGAAGTTTCAAAAATTTAACTGACCTAAGGACAAGTTATAAATCCATGACAAATTTAACTAAGGTATGTGGTATTACCTCTGGTGGTTGGTTCAGGATAATAGAGTGATTACCTGAGTATTGCTCTAAGTCACAAAACATTTAGCATTGAATAGATTTTCCCTGAAGGGTTTATAAGATGGCATCACTGATGAAAATTATATAGAATAAGAAGGCAAAGATGACTTGTGAACTTCACCTTTGAGAGAGAATGTGTAGGTTGATAATTTATTGATCTATATATACATATATATACATATATATTAATCTTTAGTAAAAATTGTATTTAAATTAATAAGATTGGGTACAAAGCTATGGCAAGAGGAGTCAAAGGAACTGCTGAGAATTAGCCTGGGGAAAATCTAGTTTAGAAGAGAGATACTAGCTATTTACAAATATTTGCAGGGTTTTTACATAGACAAAAGTTTAGATGCATTCTGCTTGGCAGGGCAGAGCTGAGAGCAATAGGAGGAAATTACAGAGGGTAGATTTTGGCACAACTTAAGTTTAAATATTTTTAATCATTTACTTATAGAACTGATGACATCAGAAAACCTAATTTAGGAGGTCAGTCATGAATTTCTTTTCACTAGCAGTTTCCAGATAGAGTTAAATCAAAAGTCCCCTTTTTAGGGTTGTTGTGGAATGTCTCTTTTGGGGCACAGTATGGACTAGATGACTTAAAAGACATAATCCAACTTTAAGATCCTGGAATTCTATATTTTTAAAAGTATATGCATCAGTATTGTGATTGGTAATAATTTTATAGGAATATATACACAGGTATATGTATATGTATATATATTATATATAGATATATCTTTATGTTATAAACAAAAATGAAGGCATATTTATAGCCATGATGAGATAGAATACATGAATGTATTATTTATTTAGGTCAAGTTAGAGTAATATATTTTTAAGAATTATTAGAATTCTTTAATTTCACAATACAATAATTGTAATATTGAAATGTAATAAAAATTCCACATATATGGTTTCACATAAAAAGTTCTTCATGCCCACTGAATGGTAATTTAGCTCAATTTGAAGTGCCATGAATTAGACTCCAAAAGATAGGATTTGAAAGAATATTTACTAGTGGGTACCCAGACAAATAAAGGACAGGAAAAATAAGTTGAAATACAGGCTAAAGCTAAAGAATTCCTTCAGGAAACAACTGAAGAGATTAATAAATCTTTGAAAGCCTTAAAATAAATTCCAGACTGAATAATTAAGGATCTGAAATTAATGAGTGAAAAATCAAATTCTATTACAGGAAGAAATAATAGAAAATCAAATAATTCATAGTATATTTTCAGTGATCTTTTGTGACAATAAATTATACAACCTTATCATTTTTGCTCTCTGGATAGAGACTTCTCTAAAGACACCTGTTCCATTTTTGTTTTCACACTGAATTCATTTTTTTTTTATTAAAATCCTTACCTTCCGTCTTGGAGTCAATACTGTGTATTGTCTCCAAGACAGAAGAGTGGTAAGGGCTAGGCAATGGGGGTCAAGTGACTTGCCCAGGGTCATACAGCTGGGAAGTATCTGAGGTTAGATTTGAACCTAGGACCTCCCATCTCTTGTCCTAGCCCTCAATCCACTGAGCTACCCAGCTGCCCTGCTGAATTCATTTTTAAGGGCTAAATCTCTATGGGAGGAGGTGTCCTCCTCTCGTATCTGTCTCCAGAGGAAATTCAGCCCTGATTCCATCATCTTGTTAGTAGGAAACAGGAGTCTCTGTGCTCTAGGCATGAGCTCTAACGCAAGTTTGATGAGCCAGGGTGCTACCATCAGTGAATTCTTTATTGAATTACACACTCCTGTAAACAAGCACAGTCTTTCAATGTCCTTATGTTCTGTGCTTTGCTTCCCTGACTCCCACCTCTCTGAAGTTGTATGATTCCTGACCAGGTTGAAGATATAAATTCCTGATGAGATTATGGTGAGTTTTAATCTATTTGGCATGCTGCTGTGGCTAGTCTATTTTGATGATAACCTATAAGTGATGTGCCCAGAAAAGAATTGGAAACAAAGCCAGGGTATAAAATTTAGCCCTTTAAAGCCTGTTCCCTGTTCTCAGGGGTAAGAACAAGGACTTCCAATTCTGTATGTGGAAGAGAATAATAAAACTCTTCAGTGTATTGTATATTCTTTGATACAGTGAGACTGATTTCCCTCTTATGGTCCAGGAGAGAACTTATTCTCATATGTTACAGAGCTGGTGAATGTCCTCATTAATCATAGCCAGGCTGAATAGGAAGGAAGAAGAGTTTGGAAGTCACACATTCTTAATCTCAGGCAGTGATGTCTGGGAAAGGGGATTTAATAATTCTCGCCTTTTACTCAAAAAAAATATTTCACCTCAACTGCCATTTAATGACCTAATTATTGGCAAAGGAATTTGGTGCCACTTTATTTGTGGTGGTCTGATAAAGATTATCCTAAATGGCAAACCAGTCCCAGCACATTTGCTTCTAATTAAAGTTTATGCCCTATAGCATCATTGCATATGGAGAGGTTTAAAAATAAATTACTTATTTTTGGAGCAAAACATTTTTTGTTTCTTTTTTTAATCACTTTTCTTTTCTATCTCTTTTTTTAAATCCTTACCTTCTGTACATCATTACTATTGATTAGTTCTAAGCAGAAGAGTGATAAGGGTTAGGCAATGGGGCTTAAGTGACTTGCCCAGGGCCACCCTACTAGCAGGTATCTGAATTAAGATTTGAACCCAGGACCCTTTCGAGGCCTAGGTCTCAATCCATTGAGCCACATGACTATATGTCCTGGATCTACATATTTCTACTAGTATTGTGCCAATATGACGACATAAGCCAATCACACCTACCTTTGTATTGTACTAATATTAACAATCTGCTTTCTATAAACATTTAATGATGTTACGCTTTGTTTTAAATGATTTGATATATTTTGTTTTATAGAACTTATACTTGTTTTCTGAGTGGATAAATACTGGAATTTTGAATTCATTGATATAGAGAACTCCTGATCTGGACAGGAAACACTTTCTTCCAATGCAGAAAAGCCCCTGCAATGTAATTTGTAAAGTCATAGTTGCTTGGAACAAGCAGAAGTGAAATCATCTGTCTAGGGTCACATAAATATAAATCATAGATTCTTTTTTTCTAAAATTATTAATTTAATTAATTAAGTTAGAATATTTTCCCATGGTTACATGATTCATATTCTTCCTCTCCCCTCTCTCCTCCTCCCTTCCACAGTAAATGAGCAATTCAACTGGATTTTACATGTATCATTAATTAAGATCTATTTCAATATTATTAATATTTGCACTAGGCTGATCATTTAGAAGTTACATCCTCAATCATATCCCCATTGAACTAGGTGATCAAGGAAATGCTTTTTTTCTGAATTTCTATTCCCACAGATGAACCATAGATTCTCTTTTTTTTAAAACTCTTACCTTCCATCTTAGAATCAATACTGTGTATTTGTTCCAAGTCAGAAGAGTGGTAAGGGCTAGGCAATGGCGGTCAAGTGACTTGCCCAGGAGCACATAGCTACGAAGTGCCTGAGGTCAGGTTTGAATCCAGGATTTCCTGTCTTCAGGCCTGACTCTCAATCCAGTGAGCCACTCAGCTGCCCCTGAATTAGTTCTCTTTCCACTCTGCCCTGCTCTAATTTTTAGATATCTAATATTCTTTTGGATTTGAATATTCCCTATTTTTATTACCTCAAAAGAGTTTACTAAATGAAGAGTATATCTACGTCTATGTGCTCTCCTCCCAAAAAAAGAAAAAAATATATAAAAAAATTAAAGTTTTTTTTTTTTAATGGCACATTCTAACTTGAGTATAACTACAACTAACAATGTAGCATCTTATTTTTGCAAAATTGAATCAGGGTGTAATTAATATTTTAATATTTATTTTGGACTGATTAGAAGCAAACAAAACTTCATTAATATAAATAAGTCCATCTAACATTTAAATTGCATTTTATTATATATGTCTTTAAAGTTTCAAAAATATCCTTCCTGTCACATTAATAATAAATGATCTAGGAAATATAATTCATTCAGATATTCAAAGATTATGAATTTGGAACCCAATTTTAAAAAAACACAAAATTTTTTAAGCTGTATATGTAGCCTGATGTGCTGTCAGTAGCAAGAATAAGAAGTTATTGGGAAATTAATGTACAGTTGGTTCCTTCTTTCTTCTAGAATGAGGATCTGTTATGTTGGTTCACATAAGCACACATACAAATATTATAGATAGGAACCATATTTTACTCATATTATATACTTATTCTATTCTAACTTTTACAATTAGTCAGTGATTAAGAGTAAGTTACTCTTAGCCAGAAGAGGAACACAAATTTTTAATAGATGAGTTGTCTTCAGAATGAGACAAATTTGTAGAATAAAGTTTGAATTTAGTATTGCCCATCTTCTATTACTTTCTCCACATTGCCCTCCTGTAAACTATTTTTTCATGTCTCCTAGCTGTCCCCAAACTCCCACAGCAAGAGTTTAAAAAAAGGTCATCTTCTCACACAGTGTCTTATTTTCAAAACTTGTATTTCCCTTCTTTATATTTTTTCTATTATCAAAGCTCTCATTCCCCTCAATCTAAAGTGTTAGACTGCCTCATTATCTGTTCAACCCATAGAAAGTAGACACATTATATTGTTTGGGAATTGGAGAATATCTCATGTATTTATAAAATAGGATAAGAAATTTCTGTCATATAGTAAGTATCTTCATTGGGGGTAGTTTTATTTTATATTTTAGAAAGAAAGTTTCTGATATTTTGTGCTAAAACTTGTACTTTAAATAAGTTTGCATTTAAGCTTTGATTTCTCTACAATGCTTTTTATTTGTAGCATTGGGATTTCTAATCAGAGGAACAAAACCTTTATTACTGTAGAAGCATCTATTTTTATGAAGAAAAAGGGAATAAGGATACATTTGGTAATTTGTACCTTTAACTAACTGATTTTAAGATTTCATTCCAGTGAATCAAGTGTAACAAGTAGAATATGAATATAACAACTTAAACTATTTTTCTCAAGTAGAATTTTGTATGTAAACTTGTATGAAGAGAATCAGAAGTAAATACTTTTTTGTACTTCATATTTTAAAAAAAATTTGCTTTTGATTTCAAGGCTTTCTTTAGAGTATGATCAGGAAAGTCTGAGTATTGTATATGTATAGGGAATTTTTAAAAAGTCAAAGAAAGCTTCTGACATGTTTGAGTTTTAAATAGAGTTTAAAGAATGTCATGG
Source organism: Monodelphis domestica (assembly GCF_027887165.1). Lineage (NCBI taxonomy): Eukaryota > Metazoa > Chordata > Mammalia > Didelphimorphia > Didelphidae > Monodelphis > Monodelphis domestica. The sequence goes on from NC_077229.1 coordinate 362,141,943, forward strand.
ACAAGAATTAGATAGCCTGGGGAATCTCAATCAATAACTATTTATTATGTGCCTGGAAGTGAGATAAGTGATACAGTTGCAAAGAAAAGTAAACAAAAATATGCCACTGTTTACAGTCATGGGAGAAACAACATCTAAATAATGATAATGATATAACTGTTATAGAAAAGATATTTAATAGTAATGAACAGAAGGAAAGCAGTAAAATGAAAGTAGACCAATAATATTGGATGGCCAGTGAAAATACCAAGAATCAGGATATGTGGTACCTTTTGAAATAAACAGCAAAGAACCCAGAATCACTGGCTGGTTGTGAATTAGTTGCAACCTACACAGATAAAGGGAATACTCAAACAATGAGATCATGAATCTATTCAATTTTGTATTGAGAAATCCTGAGAACATAGAGATCATATCATAGTTCCAAATTCAGAACTAGTTCATCATTTGAACTAGTTCCTTTGACATTCTGAGTCTTGGTTTCTTCATTGTTGAGGATATAAAAAATGTGAAAGACAATTGTCTTTTCCTGACCTTCAAAGGGTATAGTTTAGACGATTTGCTGAAATTGTTGAATTTTATAATAGAGACAGCATGCAGTACAATCTAGAATGCCAATCTTAGTGTCAGCAAAGGTTGAATTGAGTCTCATATCTGAATTTAAGTATAATTTCAGACTAACTTTTGTGGCCATGAGCAAGGTTCTTAGCACACCAGTATCTTAAATAAGGCTTTAAAGCTTTCAATCTATTTATTAAAAATGAATTGGTGACTAGCTTATGTGCATTGAGTTTTTTCCCAAGGAGTGTTTTCCACACTGGTTAAAGCATATATTGGTTCACCTATCATGCTCTCTGGAATGTAAAGAGAAAGAGAGAAGATGGGAAAGAACAAAGGGAAAGAAGGAAAGAGGGAGAAGAGAAAAAGAAATGTAAGGAAAAGTATTAAAATTAGAAGAAAACATTGGGAAATCAATTATTCATTTTTGTATGATACAATCACTTTTTCCTGATGAATAAGTCAGCTCTTTTATTCTGTCTTTCTGAATCATCAAAGCCAAGTTTTCAAAGTTAAATGTCTCAAAACTATTTTTCTTTATTTTAAGGAGTTATTCTAAATGAATCCAGTCTGATTCTAATAACTCCGATATATGTATAATTGCTTATTTTCTCAATAATGAGATGTACATTGATTTCAAAGCAGAGTTTCATATTCATTTATTGTAATAATCTTCATAACCTCACATTTATATGCATGTATCTTAATGCCTCCCTGTGGACTGGTGTGGGAATGATTTATTTTGTGATAACTTAAACATAGATTTATCATTAGCTATATTTTCAGTAGATGCTTGTAAGGATGTCATTGCTACTGTAAAACAACTCAAAAGAATCTTGCCAGTGAATTATGTCCTTCAAATGAAGTATTAGATGAGGAAGGAGTGATAATCTATCTTTCAAATAAGTTGCTGATAAAATCCACAAAAATATTTCACGTTGTCAAGAGTAGTCATGCTACTAGTTTTCAAATCTTGGACACTAAAGATTATTACTCTCAAAGGTGACTCTTTCTTTTTACCCTCTTTAAGTTGCTTTGAGAACATTAAAACTAATGGTTCCCAAGCAAAATGGGATTCCAGGAACCACACAAATGGAACAACTGGAAACCAGCAGCAGAAGTCAATTATGCTATTATAATAAATTGGACTACAAATCAATTTGTAGCCACTATCAATATCACTAATATTCAAAATAAAAAAGCTACTGACATAGCTGTAATTGCCCTGAGGTGATGCCCATTTGTAGTTATTCTATTAGAGATTGCCCCGGCCTTATTTCCTGTCCCCTCCCCTTCTACCACTTGCTGCTCATTTGATGTGTGTCAATTGTTTAAATAAAGGTATTTGTACCCTAGGAGAAAAATCATAAAAATTTATGCCTTAATTTATGATGACAATATCTGAGCTTTCAGTTAATGAGAGTGCTATACACAACAATTAGCTGCTTTATTACCATTTAAAAAACAACCAATTACTCTGAATGGAGAACTTTTCCAAGTTTCCTTCTTTCAAGGAAAATAAGATTAAAGGAATATGAGGAGTCAAAAGAATAATTTATTCCCTACTGTCTCTCCTTTTCTCTTCTCCCAATGTATTCCTCTCTCCCATCCCTTAATTTTTTTATCAGTACATTCTATTTAGTTTCCTTCCTTTTTTTCTATGTATACTCCATTTTTTAATCTAATAGTGATAATGTATTTCATTATCTTAAATATTGTAGCTATCTTGAATCTTTTAAACACCTTAGTATCTAAAGTATGATAGAAGTATCAATTATTTCAATTGTCACATTCTCCAATAGGAATGTATTCAATTCAACTTTATTGAAACCCTAAGTTTTCACTCAAACTTTTAATCAAATTTACTCATTAAATTTTCTTTTCAGCACTGGTTTTTAGTAAAGAAAAATTTAAATTCCTCTATTTCATTGAATCTCAATTATTTTCCCCCTGAAGTATTATGGTCAGTCTTAATGGATATGAAATTCCTAGTTATAGTCCTAAATATTTTGCCTTTCAGAATATAATATTCCATCTCTTCCAGTCCTTTAATTTAGAAGCTGTGATGTTCAATTTAATCATGACTGTGGCTGCATGGTATTTGAATTGTTTCCTTCTGGATTCTAGTAGTACTTTTACCTTGGCCTAAGAATTTGGAAATATGGCTATAATTGTGCTGGCCTATTTTATTATGTGGTCTTCTTCAGGAGGTAATAGATGTATTTTCTCAATTTCTATTTTCTACCTCTTGTTTGAAGATACTTGGGGCAATTTTCCACTGATGATTTCTTGTAATATGGTGTACAGGCTCTTTTTTGGATCATGACTTTCAGATAGTCTGATGATTCTTATATATCTTCTGGATCTATATTTCAATTCAGTGATTTTTTTCAAGAGGATATTTTATATTTTCTTGATATTTTTTTTCATTCCTTTGATTTTTATCTTATTATTTCCTAATTCCAATGAAATTGCAGCTTCTATTTGTCTAATTGGATTTTTTAGGAGTTATTTTCTTCCTTGATTTTATGTGTTTCCTTTGTGTGTGTGTGTGTGTGTGTGTGTGTGTGTTTGTGTTTTCCTCCATTTCCATTTGATCCACTGTATTACTTAAAGACTTGTTTTCTTCAATGTATTTTTTTGCCTCCCCTTTCCTTTTGGCCTATTCTAGTTTTTAGGAATTTGATTTCTTCAGTCATTTTTTTCTCCCAGTTACTAAGGGTTTTTTTTTTTAAATTCTCTTATTGTCTTTTAAACTTGTTTTCAAGTTCTTCCAGGGGTTCTTTTGGGGTTTGACATCATTTCAGGCTTTCTTTTGAGGCTTTGCATTTTCCTTAATGGCATTATTGTCCTCTTCTGAGTTCATATTATGATGTTCACTGTCACTAAAGTTACTTTCTCAGGTCATGTTTTTTTTTATCTTTTGTTCATCTTTCTAGTTACTCCCCATCTTCCTCACCCCCACCACACAAAGCCTTATCTATCTGTTAAGATTCTTCTCTGTTCCTTGGGTAGAGGGAGCATAATTCCTTGTTCCTAATTGGCAGAGTACTTTTCTCTAATGCTTGGTGTAGGCCTAGTTGCCTTTTTTACCTATAGTATGTATATCAAGGAGGTAACTCTGCTGGCTTGCTCTAGGAAACCTTGAAGTTATTTTTTTCCATTAGATTTAACTCCTTACTAGTCCCTCTGTTGTTTTCTGGGTTTGGTTTGTCCTTGTCCTGCTGCTTTACTTCCCCTGACAAGTAGCTTGTTCCAGGAAGTTACTATTTTCTGGGCTTTTCTCTCTCAGGTGATCTGTCATTACACTGACTCAGTTGTTCTGTTGCCATGTGGGCATGAATATGCTCTGCCATCTCTGCTTTTGCTATTTTTTATAAGTGTCTTGATCTGGGTTGGTTCTACTGTCACAAGAGGGCATGTCATTCCAACATTCTGTTTTTGTTGCCCATGTGAAATGACTTAGGCTGTGCCAGTCCCCCACTCTACTAAAAGCTATCATTGTTTAAGTATTTATGTGCCTATTACTAGTGATTTTCATAGCCTCATGGCAACCAAAGAAATGTTATTTAAAATTCATTTAAAAGAGATAACTGAGGTCAAATATAGAGCTGGGGAAGACTGGTTTTAAATACATAAAGAATTAACATGATGCTCACTTTTCCATTTTTTATTAGCCCAATCTTAGGTCTATTTAGTATATTGAAAGTAGTTATTTTATCTCATCCTAATTTTTAAAGAAATGGGTCTTCAGAATTTCTTCTTTTGTCTTCCACTGCACTAAATTCTTCTTATAAAAGATAAAGTGGTACACCTTTGCCTTGAAAATTAGTTTCAGAATCAGGATATGCTATCGAGTTTTGCTTTTCTTTGGCCACATGTAAGCTGCTTAACTTCACCCGGAATGTAAATAGCATAGTATCATAGATTTAAATTTAGAAGATATATTAGTCAACATTTCTTTAGAACCTCTTATGAGAAATGAGAAAACTGAAGTGAGTTTAAATAAATTTCCCAAGTTCACATAGCTAGCAGTCAAAGTCTGGGGTTGGACAAGTCAGTATACTTTCTTGTTTCTCCGTGACTGTTTTTGATCTACATCTATGTTGCAAGTTGCCACATTGTTAAAATTTTTTCAACAGATGAAATAAGAGATGTCTATATGTATATCAAAATGTATATATTTGTATATATACATGTGTACATACATATGTAAATATTTTAGTGAGGTCTTCCAATCTCATTCCATGTTTCAACTAACTCTGAAAGTAGATTCCTTAAGCCTTTCCATATATTTTAAACTATAGACAGATAGACCAAGAGAGAGAGGTAAATAGATAGACAGAAAGACAGACAGCTAGATTGATACATAAATACATAGATATGGAAGGATGAGTAGATAGATAGATAGATAGATAGAGAGATAGAGAGATAGAGAGAGAGAGAGAGAGCTCATTTATTAAGGAGCTGGGGTTTTATAACTGTAACAAAGGTTGTATGGTTTGGTACCATAGCCAAGAAGTTTGTGCCTTTAATGTCAAAGAGCCAAATTACTGACCATTTATTTAGTTTGCCATGCCTGAACAAGTTATTTTATTGTAACATTATTTAATTACTCTCCTGTTGGCCTAACCTGTATGTCTAATTAAACAATGAAATATCGTGGAGTCAATTAGAATTGGGAGCACAAATAAGAATTGGCTATTTTCTTTATTTTAGTAAATTAACACTTATAGATTCTAATGATTAGTTTTCCTTTAACTAACTTTATTCAATCAAGGAAAAAGTACTTTGCTTTTAGAGCTGGAAGGAAGTTTTGATTTCATCTAATTCAAAATTTTTCTCTTATAATTAAAAAAAGTTGAATATGGTCAAAATATTTGTCCAGATAGACACAATAAGCAGAAGAGGCAAGAGCTGAACACAAGTTTACCATGTGCAAGTTCATCTCTCCTTCAGTGAGCTGGGATTGTATATAAGAATTAAAATTTTAAATAATTCTGCTTCCTTTAAAAAAGTAGGATGTCTTGAGTTGGTTTTAAAATTAAGGCTTGATAGTCATTCCTTCTCCCAATTCATAAGCATATGTTAAGTACACACTAACTTCCATGCATTGTGGCAGGTGCTTGGGATATAGAAATAAAAATGAAGCAGCCTTTATATTCAAGGGGCTAATATATTATTAAGGGAGAAATCAATATTCACTAGATAATTAGGAATGAGAGAAATACACAGCAAATAAAAGGAGAATTTGAGAGAATGGATTTAGGTATGTGAATTATAAAGGTTTCAGGTTAGAAGTACCACTAGGTCTGTTTTGAGGGATGTTAAGGATTCTGTGTGGTGGAATTGAGGAAGGAATATGTTTTAGGCACAGGGAACTGCTTAGGCAAAAGACTGAGAGTTGCAAGGAATTCTTCTTGGGATGGATGGCAATTAAATATGTTTTCCTGAAACACTGAGTGCATGAAAGGAAGTCATAGTTAATAAGAGGGGAAAGCCAGGCAGGAGCCTTATTTTAAAGCCAAAAGAGATTAATATTTGTTCCTGTAAACACTATGGAGCTACTGGATTTTCTTAAATAGGGTAGCACAGGAACAGTTGTCTTTCATTAATTAGGGAAATATAAACCGGGGGTACAACTTAGTAGGCTCTTGTAACTATTTATGCAGAAGTGATAAAGGTCTGAATTGGGGTTATGGCCTTGTGAGTGGAAAGGAGAGGACAGATGGAGAAATAGTGTAGAAGCAGTATAAAAAATATTTCACAATCTTGAGAGGGAGATTAAGGAACTGATAATGACTCTGAATTTTCAACTCCATGATGATAAAAGGAAGCTCATTTTTTTTTTCCAGAGCAGAAATGAAAAATATTCTTTACATTGAACTAACATTACTTAAACTCCCATGGGTAAAATGTATATACAAGTATAATCTGAGGGAGCTTTGTCCCCAGCTTAGTGATTTTTAGTATATTTCCTACTAATGATCTGAATGATGAAAGAGAACATATATATATATATATATATACATATATATGTATATATATATATGCCATATCTAGAAATGACCAGACAATAGCATAACTAATTCATTTTCTCAGTCATATTACTAGTGAATTTCAGTTCAATTTATAACATTTAATGTATGATGTATTGAAGTAGCTAAAGTGACACAAGAATCAAAATTTTCAAATGATTCAAAGTATATATCGACCCAGATAACATCTAATTTTACATATATATATCAAGTGCAAAAAGAGAATAATGGATATTGGCAATGATCATGTTGGAAATAGAGTTAGGAGTCAAAATTGGAGGAAATGAACAATTAATTAAAATCAAGGAAAATTCAGTGAATATATATATATGTATATATATATATATATATATATATATGCAGCAGCACACCAAATGATAAATGATTAATTGCCAAAAAGTTGACTTTGAAAAGCTAGTTAATTTGATGAGAATAAAATAAAGTGAAATGAAACTGGCAGAAAGAAAAATATAAGCAACCTTGAACTAGGTTTATACTGCTGATATTAGAAAAACTAGAAGAGTATAAAGTTGAAGGGAGAAATAGAGTGTAGAAAGCAAATGGCAATTTTCCCATTATTTCCCCGTTGTACATCTTTAGCAGACTTCTCTGTCCATTTCTCACCTCCACAGCAAATGAAAGACAGGGAGAACTTGGAAGACATTCAGAGGAGAGCTATAAAGATGATTATACATTTAGGACCATGAGAGGAATTTTATGGAGACGTGTGGAGTAGAAAATCCTGAGAGATGATTTAATAATTCTTCAACCTTATGAAAGACTCTGATGTAGAAAATAATAGACCCATAATTTCTGAAAACAGAATAAGGGGATGTAGTTTAAAACGAACCCAGAAAAGAAAGGCTTAGGCTAAATACTATGAAAACATTTCAAGGAATCAGAATGTCACTTTTAAAAAGTCATTCATCCATTCAAAGAATTTTATGGATATTCTGCTGCATATATCACAATGTGTAAGGGCACTGCAGGGAAAACAAAATACATAATGCTTTTTCCATGCCCTCAAAAATTTACAGGCCATTTGGGTTAAAGCTTAAAAACATGGATTAAGTAATGATATAATGATTCCATTATACAGCTTCAAAAGTGATACCTCTAATGATTGTACCTCAAAGGAGGATAAAGTTCACAGAACTAAAGGGTGTATAATCAATCTCTTGGGAACTCAGGAATATAAGTATATATCCCTTGCTCAGTGATAACCTTCCTAGCTATAGTGTTTTTTTAAAGGGACAGCTCAGGCTTTGAAAATGATACCTTAGTAACTTTGGTCTTAACCTGGGGCATGCCACAGTACCATGGTCAGTATTGCCTTAATCACACACTTACTTGATTCCTAAACATTTAATCTGACAGATTACTTACCCTTAGAGTACAAAGAGAACCATTATCCTTTGCAAATGCAGATAATATAAACTTCTACTTTTGAATACAACAACTAGCAATCCAGAGAAGAATAGAATATATTTTGTGTTTATATTTATGAACTCATCAAAGTTCAGTCATTAGTTATTTGACTCTTCTTGCCCTTGGGTGAGGGCCTTATGTGCCTGAACTGATTCAATTTATAATATAGGATTTATAACAGAGGATTTAACAATTAGATGGAAAAGGTATGGAGTTAGAAAAGTACTCAGGGACATACTTTTAAACTTAATATACATAATTGACATTTTCTCTCACTTTTAAAGGGAGTGACCAAGAAAAGTATAAATCAAGTCCTGATTTATAATTTTTTGTTGCATTCTAAGTGTAAATATTCACAATGAAAATTTTTAGAGCTAGTTAGAGCTGGGTCCTGCATACCTATACTTAGAGATCATCTACTCCAATCCCTCATTAATGAGAAAGGTCAAATACTTTGTCTAAGGTTACTTAGTAAATGGCAGAAGCAAGATCACAAAATCATGGAATCAGAGAGTCTATGGAAGGAATCATAGAGATTCATTAAGTCCCACCTTTTCATGTTAGAAATTAAGAAACAAGGTTAGAGAGATTAAGTGATTTGTACAGCATCACATAGCTAGTTATTTGAACAAGAATGATTTGAACCTATCCTTTTCTGACTCCAAATGTAACACAATCCCAACAAAAGATCTTCAACCCAAACCTCGTGATTCATGGCTAGTTCTTTTTCTTTCTTTTTTTAATTCTTCCATTCTTGGGAATAGAAACAGAAGAAAAACAATTGCTTGATCAAATGGGTCTATTGAGATATGATTGGGAATATAGATTCTAAATGATCATCCTAGTACAAACATCAATAATATGGAAATAGGTCTTGATCAATGACACATGTAAAACCCAGTGGAATTGTGCATCAGCTTTGGGAGAGGGTTGAGGGAGGGAAGGGAAAGAACATGAATCTTGTAACCATGGGAAAATATTCTAAATTGACTAAATAAAATTTTCCCAAAATAAAAAAAATAAAATAAAATTCTTCCCTTCTATCTTAGAATTAGTATTGTTTTTTGGTTCCAAGGCAAAACAGCAATTACGGGTAGGCAATGGGAGTTGTGATTTGCCAAGAGTCAGATAGCTAGGAAGTATCTGAGGCCCTATTTGAACCTAGGATGCCCCATGTCTAGTCCTGGCTCTCAATCCACTCAGTTACCTAGCTGCTTTTTCAGGTAGTCTCATTTTCCATTGTTCCACACTGCCCTCATTTGCAAGTTATATTGAAAGGTGAAACTAAATGATACAGAGAGTTGGTAGGAATCTGTAATAATTAAAGAATAAATTAAGGCTTTTGACTAAAGTGAAAACTTTGAAAAAATATTAAAATGAAGTAAGGTAATATTGAATCACTACATATAAATATGTATGATGACAGTATATTTGCATCAGAAAAATGCAATTTAAATTTGATCAAAATTTGAAGATTTAGCTAGTTACAATAAAAAAAATAAACATAGGCACTACACTGAGCTCCTATTGTGTTTAACAAGGTATAAAAAGATATTCATTGTCTATGAAAGACCTGCTGTTTGAGTTTTTTTGTATTTAAAAGACAACATAATACATATATAGATATAGATAAAGATATATATCTCCCTCTCCCTCTGCCACTCTGTGTGTGTGTGTATATATAGTGAATAACCATCTCAAATTCTGATCACTACATCACCATATGATCAAAGGGAATTTTCTTTATTATAAAACTTGAGGTAGGAGATTTTTCAAATACAAAATTGTATTGCTTATATATATTTTTAAATTATCATTTCATAGAATAAGTCCAAGCTGCAGGAGACCTGTATGCAGAGATAGCTCTTTAGACAGATGAATATTATCAGAAAATGGCACTCAGAATGTTAACAATACATACAAAGAAAACCCAGAAGGCTTTAGGTTCATTTTGTCACACCTTCAAATTAAATGAAATCCTGTTTCTTTTATCACTTGAGTTCACATAATGCATTGAGCTCCTTTCATACTCCAAGTATTAAATCCTAAAATTTGTTTTAAAAGGAGAGTTTACTTCTGTCATGTTGTATTTCCTCTGATGAGAGCAATGTTCTCCTTTGCTATTTATTATACCCTATGGAACAACTGTTTCATCATTATTCTTGTTTCTGCAATCATTTTGTATTAGCCTTAGGGCATCTTGATAATACCGTAATGAAAAATACTGGATTACTTGTAAATTAAGTTGAAGGATAGCGTTGAAATAGAAGCAACGTGACTTCACAATATAGTCCAGTGTTCTCGATAAAAACACACCTTTCTTTAAGAGTATATGATCATCTAAATTAAAACCAAGAAAAATTAAGAATAATTGTGTACATTCAAATTGTTACCATATGTGGTAACAGGTGAGCCATAACATATTCTTATCACTTATGATATCATGGCTGAGACTCGGAAAAACAGGAAGGAAAATGTTCACTTGGCATTCAATAATCCCAGTGTTTACTACTGTACTCTCCAGATCTTTGGCTTTCGAATCATTTACTCTGGGCCCTGATTCTCTTATATGAAGCCTAATTTGTTTACACGTTATTGCTACCTTTGATCTACTGCTATGTAAAACTTCTCCTTGGGCATTTTTTTCCTCATAATAATACTCTGATGTAACTTAAGTACTTTTCCAGTGTAATTTTCCACCAGTACCTGAACTCATTGCAGCTATATTCTAGCAGATAACCCTTTGTGTTGACCCCATGGACCTCCACTGATTTCTAGATGTTTCGAGCTGTGGTCTTTGTATTGATAACACTGCCTCTGGACTTTTGATACTTTCCAAAAACCAGGGCCCATTCCCCTTTTACCAAAGAGTAGTCTTTTTATTCATGAAGGAAAATACCATTTCCTTGGCCCCTTCCTCTGCCCCCAGGTAGAGATAGGAGAAACCAGGTACATTGCCTCGTTAGTGTATTACTTTACAATTCTTTAATTCTTTTTTTAGGATCATTTAATAGTTTCCTTCTTCACTGCTTTTAAAATGTGACAAAAGCATTACAATTTTTACATAAATGTAGTGTTTGGGTAAAGTGCATACTACATAAAGTAAATATATACCTATATCCCATTGAAATAATAACCATATGATTATATATAATAATTTAATATTAGAAGTAGATGATAACTTTAAGGTTATCTAACCCTGTTCCTATCTTAAACATTTTTTTTCAGAAAAGTGTTATTGGGAAAAGATCTATTAAAAAAACTAATTTGAAATTTGAAAGCATTTAGTTATAGTAATATTTCTTCCATTCACATGTAGGTTAGTAGGTAACTGCTATTTTCAAAAGACCAACCATTACTTCATGGAATAAGGTGCACTGTTTCAGTTGCTGCTATGTAAGATAAATGACCTCAGCACTTATATATGAAGTGATGTGTATCTCTTCATTGTGTTTTCAGCTGACCATGTGTTCTTCTTCTGTTTACTTTTAAAGATTGGAAATATGAATAAAATACTGATTAATTGTTGGAAACCAATTGGATATCCTACCTACTAGACCTCATCAAAACAAAGTCCAGAAACACATTGCTGCTCTCCCATCAGTCACATCTTGACCTATCAACAGTTGGATCACTATGACAATATACCAAGTTATACTATTATTTCTGCTCTGGGTGTGCCTGCCAAATTTCTCCTCTACAGAGATGTTATTTAGAAGGACTTCTGAGCCCCAATCAAAAATTGTGAAGGCACGCACACCAGGAAGAGATGGAAAAGTATTGCACCGCCAAAAACGGGGTTGGATGTGGAATCAATTTTTCTTACTTGAAGAATATACAGGATCTGATTATCAATATGTAGGAAAGGTAAGTCTAAATTTAAATGAACTATCTTTACTATCCATTCCTTACTTGTTTGTCTAAAGAATATTTCTAAGTTTATTCCATCTGCAGTTATTCTGAAAGAATTGCTAGTATTTTTCTTACATTGTCTTAAATCATACCTATTATCATAATTACAAATTGATGTTTTATATGTAACAGAATTAATTTAGTGTCAGTATTTTAATCAGTAGCAGTAACATTACCTCAGTATATAGAAAAGTGAAATTCACATAAATAATACTTGGCAAATTTTTTTATGAAAGAATGCATAATTGAATATGAAAATAAATTATATAGATGGAGTTGTTTTAAGGAATTTAAAAGAACTTTGAAATGTTAATTTCTCATTTAGTAGAAAGCTGAAATTTATTTTATAACTAGAACTTGTGTGTAAGTACTCTGTCAACAATTACCAGTGTCATCTCTAGAATCTGGACTGAGGCATATATTTTCATTCAATATTAATTAAAACCTTAGGATGAGTAAAACAGTATTTTATATTATGATGTGTGACTTTAACTTCAAAGAGAGCACATGATATTTGATTGGATGAAATCAGGCCAGAAAGGACTGTAAGACAAGGAGGTATGTGATATTTCATATGAGTAATTTAAACAAAATCCTACAATGATTCATAGAAGGAAGAGATGATTTTTGTTTGAATTGACCAGGGAAGGCTTCAGGAAGGAAGTAGTATGTGAAGCAGGTCTTGAAAGTAAGGGTATGGTACACATATCTAAAGAATTTTGGAAACTATATTTTATTTGTCCAAAACATGAACAAAAATTTGGAGGTAAAAAAGCTAATGGTTTATTTGGAAAATTTTAATAGCCAGTTGGAACACAAAAATTTACCTTGTTTTCAGTGATGGATAATGGAAGATTTTAATTCAGGAGAGTCATGTGATGAAAAAATGTCATTTTAGGGAAATTAGGGAATTCCTGGCAATGGTTAGGAGAGACAGAAAGTCATTTTTATGATAGGTAATATGCATTTATGCAATGATAATATCAATGAGAATGGGAAAGAAAAATTTGGATATGAGAAACAGAAGATGAAGAACGTATTTGATTTAAAATACATTTTTATCAATATCTTTTGTAGTTATATCACCTAAGTTTTATACTGTTACTTCCTATGCTTTACTATCAAAGTGTTATATAAAACAGAGAATAAAGGGAGAACCATCATATTTCATTAAATTAACCAACAATCCCTAAATTGTGACATTATGTGAGGTGAAAGGATTATCAGTCAAAGGTGACAATCAATTTTAGGACTGAAAACATTACTAAATATATATTTGGAAGCATCGAAGTTTTTTTTTTTTTTTTGCACGGTATAGACAAATAGTAGATGAGGGAAAGATATGCTCAGATTTAGGCATATTGAAATTTAAAAAATATAGTGGAATACAGTTGGAAATGACTAATACAAATATTGCAACAGGACACACATCTATGGGAAAGATGTCCAGGCTTGAGACATAAATATTTCAGCTTTACATGTATAAGGTATGTTTGGATCATAGAAGTTATCAAGGAGAAGATAGAAATCCTTGAGGAAACGTTTAATTTAGGAAAATGAAGAATTGAAAAGAGTCTGTATAGACAGAGAAGTAGTGGTTATGGAAGATAGTATAGAAGTAGAGGGCCATACTGTCACATAAGCAAAAAAAAGATTTTAAATTTTATATAAAAGTCAAGAATAATAAGGACTAAAAAAAATACATCTAGCAACTAAGTGGTCAGAGAATTAATAAGTAGAGACAGCTAGTGTAAATGGTGTTAAGAAAAGCATAATGGTCAAAGGAAGTGGGAAAAAGATTATGGTAATTGGACAGGGTAAGGTGGTTGAGGGAAGTTAAGTTTTAGAATAGAAAATATTAGATTCAACATCTTGAAGGAGTCAATGGGCTGGGAAAATTTGGAGATAAAAGGGATAACGGACAATAGAACAAGGTTATGGAGGTATTAGCAAGTAATTAGAATAAAAGAATAATTAGAGGGATTTGCCAGAGAAAAGAGGGTAGAAATTTCATTCTTTTAGAGAGGAAGAAAGAAAGAGAAAATAGAAAATAAAAATACAGTTATCAAATTTGTCATGGAAAAGAAATACAGTTGAGATAAGTTCCAGATTGAGATTTTGGAGAGCCATGATCTCATTTAAATGAAGATCTTATCATCAACTGAGAATCAGTATACAATTGTTAAGTGTTAAGGTCAATTCTAGACCTACATAATTGCTTCCTGGCAAATCTCAGAGAAACAACAAAGTTAAATACATGAAGTGGTGAATGGGGGTCAGTTAGCTAGGTGGCTTAGTGGATTGAGAGCCAGAACCAGAAATTTGCCCTGAGACATTCCCTAGCTGTGTGACCCTTGGAAACTCACTTACTCTCAGTTCCCTAGCCCTTAATTCTACAATGGAAGAGTAGTGATTAATGGGCCTCTGAGTGACTGTTAACCTGTTTACTATATCTATTGTACACTTTAGAAGGGGGTCCACTCTTATTTTTTACATTTTTTTCCAGAATACTTACAATACAATTTTTAAATATTTTCTGACATTTTTCAATCCCTATTTTCTTCTTCCTTTCTACATCTTCTCCCTCCCCAAGAAGTCAGGTAATTTGATATAGGTTGTACATATATTAACATACAATACCTTTTCAATGTTTATCATGTTGTGAAACAAGATATATATTATTTACCCTAGGGAAAAATTCATGGAGGAAATAAAGTCCATCTTTTTTTGTGTGTATGTTGGGGACCCCTTAAGCAGTCTGGTAAATCCCACACATGTCTTCTAAAATATTATTTTTAATGAATAAAACAAAGTGCATACAATTGAAATGGAAATAAATTATGTTTAAATCATCTTCAACATTAAGAAATGTTCAAGGACCACAGGGTATACATCTCTTATTAGAGATCAACAAGTAGTTCAGGAAAATCGAGTTAAATCTTAATTTCATTCTATAAGCAAACTTGAATGTTGTTATTATTTTTTTTGCTTGTTTGTTTTTTCCCTGTAGAGTTCATTACCACTGGGTAAAGGAGATTTTTCTCAGGAATCCAGCCAATACCATCAGTCTCTTTTTTTCTATGACAGTAATCTAAAAGAAAGCTGTGGGATGTCAGACTCTCTTCTCCCAATTTCCCTTTGCTTCTCAAGTACTCACAGTTCTTAAAAATTCCAAAGCATAGATTTGAAAGAGGAGTTAAGAGATAACATCTTGCTTCACCCCACAATTACCACTATTAAACCCTCCAGAAGAAAAAAGATGGTTAGGAGTACTATTCATTATACATGACAGGGATGGAAGTTTTCTTCAGTAAGAGTGAAGTGATAATGAAGGCAAAATCTAAATCTGGAAAGAGACTTGGAGTATTATAGCAACCCTCTTATCTCCAGTTCCCTGTAAATAATATATCTTTTAAATCTTATTTGTAGATTTCAGTTTTACCAGGTGAATTTTTTCTCCTTTCCCTTACCAGGCACATAGTTGGTACATCAGAGTTTTTGAACTGAATGACTTTCTCATGTGAATACTGATTTACCCTTTAGTTATGTATTCAGAGCAATGTTTGCTGCCAAATGTTGGAATTGAAATGGGATGGGAAATTGATCATTTTCTTATTTTAAAATTTCTAGAACTGACAGAAATCATCTCATTAAAATTGCTGCAGTGTATGATCATAATTTAGGAGTTTAGTAAAGATTTAGATCACTATGATTAATAGGATAAGGACTCACAGTAAATTAATAAAGGATTTGCCAGTCTTCTGAGCCCCATTTCAAGACTTGTATATACATTGGACCCAGTAACACCGTATAACAACTAACTCTCTCACAAAACTTAGAAAGCATTTATTAGGATCACCAGGGAAGAATACCAGGGTGGCCCAGGAAAAGTTAAAAGGGTTTGAGGAATTCTATGGGACTAGAAAATGAATCGTTGAAATTGTGATACAGGATGCTTAGGAGAGATTTAAGTGAAATTAGAATGGGGAAAAGGTAAATACAGGGGCAAAACAGTTAAGCAGCATTTTTCTTACATAAAAAATAGGAGAGATAGAATATAAGCAGTAGGTTAAATGAAATGCAAGCAACCTAAGTTCAGAGAGGGAAAGTACCAAATCCAGAATATTAAGAGAGAAACAATTCCTAGTAGTAGTGAGGTCCATGATTGTGCTATTTGCCTTACTGAAGAATGTAAAATGAAGACTTATTTCTCCTTGGTGATACAGTTGTGCATGACTAAGCTATGGAAACAGAATACTAAAAATTATATATATATATATACATATATATAATGCTATAGAAGTTTTCAATCTATCCTTGCGTGCTGATCTGTTTTCTATTTAGCTAGCTGAATAGAGGAGACTAGAATTTTATTGCTTAACAGCATCTCAAATATCATCTAGTCCTATGACATCTACCATTAATTTTTATTTGAGGAAATTGAATGTTGACTTGGAGTCAGGAATACACCAGATACTTATTCTAACAGTATCCTACTTGTGCTGTGGTAGAATTCAATGGTTAAAGATTCTGTGCATATTGCTATCTTCTTGTGTCTCACCACAGCAATCAGTTAACAACCTTGTGAACTAGTAAAGAGTTGGAAGGTCCAGAGTTCACCTCAGAGTTGGTAACAACAATCTTGAAACATCAGCAGCTGATGGCAACCTCTGTAATGGGAGTGGAGAGATAGGGACAAATGACAAAAAGTCTCTAAGTAAAGGGAACTTCTGAACTCAGAGCCCTGCAGTTACACCTAAAGCAATGTTATGAGGAATCCACAAAGAGAAAAAAAAGCACTTCTCATAACCAGGACCTGGGAGTTCACTCTTTGTTCACATACTCTTTAATTTTGATTTTGCACTTCCCAGGGAATTTATATGTGAAAAGGGAAAATAGGTTTCCAATTTGGAGAGATGTTACCTGCTGAGTAAATAACCTTTCCAAATGTTAATCAATCTGCTCGATTTTTTAAAATACACGCTCTAAAATTTCCTTATTCTCAAAACTCTACTCTCTGTTTTTGTGCTTCCTCAACATAATAGATATGCTCACGTTCAGGTTTCTTTCTTTCTCGCTATTTTAGATGATCACTAATGTGCCTTTATGTGAAAAAAGCAAAAATGATGAAAATAGAGAAATGCATATATTTTGTTGGTTGTTATGATTTTTCTAAGTGTAGGTTATACTTTATTCCATTTAGGTATAAAAGGTTTTGAGGAAATTAAATTGAAATCAGACAATAAAATACAAAGTTTGATTTATGGTGGTAGAGGATGTTTTTATTCATTATATTCAATGAGCATCCAGTTTTCCTTTTTGCCCATTTCTGAATCTAATAGAGGTCATGTATGTCTTAAGTAGTTTGAGCACCTGAGAAGGAACTCATTTTAAAAATATTCATAGTCGGTATTATTATATCTTACAAAGTTTATATGAAAATGGGAAACAAGAAAATGAAGGATTATAAAAGTGTAAAAAAGTAATGCTGAAATCATGTGACTGGGTAAATTGGAAGTTGGAACTCATTTTGTCTTTAACCTCCCCACCAATTTTGAATGCATTATCTATCCATTTACTATCATTCGTTCATTTTTTTTGTTTTTGCCATGAAAAAATATAATTCAGAGGTAGCAAGTCTGCAAGTTTCAATGGAGCACTAAATGTCAGGCAAGTAATTTTCCAATCTGATTCATTCATCCATGGTTTCAGAAACCCAGGAGAAAGATTATAGTGACTTATATGTAGTGATGCAAAGTGAATTGAGTGAAACTTGGAGAATGTTTTCCACAGAAACAGGAATAATGTATGATGATCAACTATGAATGAATTAAATAGTTTCAGAAATTTAAGGATCCAGGATAACACTAAAGGACTCATGATGAAAAAAGGCAATCCCCTACTGATAGAGTTTGAATGTGGATTAAAACATATATTCTTCAGTTTATTTCCCCAATAAATATTTCTCTAGTGTAAGCAATATAAATTTTTTTCACAATGTGATGAACATTATACAATGACATGTGTACAAACTGTATTATATTACCTACTATTTGGAAAGGCAGGATGAGGGGTAGGGAGAGAGAAAACTGTTAAATGTAATTGTTGTTGAGACTGAAATATATTAATTAGGTGGTTGCCAGGGATTTAATTTCCAAATTCCAAATGAATTACTAAATTAAATGGAATTTATGGTAGTTTATTTATAATAGAGAGAAAATATTAAGGAATGAGAGAGAAGGAGAGAGAGAGCTCTGGCTTACTCTGATACCAGTTAGAAATTCTAAGCCCCAACCAGGGGAAGAGAGTCTTAAGATAATGGGACCTTCCTGGAGGTTTCATGCCTCCAGAAAGGCGAGGTCACTATGTCAGCCTTTCACTCACCAACAGTGATACTCTAAAATGGAAAGAATTCTGGGTGTCTGTCTTCCTGGTTGCTCCTCAAGTGTCTGTCTTCCAGTCTCTCCTCCAAGTCATAAAGCTCTTTAATCTCCTCAAATCAAATCCAAGCTCAAGAGGTTGATCCTCCAGTCCCACTCCTAGTCAGAGATCCTCCATCCAACTCAAATCTTGAATCAAATATCTTCTTCTGGCCTCTGATCCTCTTTTTAAAGATCTTTTTCTCTTATTTCACCTCCCCTAAATTTTACATCTACCAATCACAGCAGACACTTTCTCCAGGACTGCCCATTCTTTAGGTCACACATTCTTTGTTTAGATTATTCTTTTTGGGGTTACTTAACACCTTTTTTGATTACATAACCTTTTGTATTTACTTAAATACATTTTTGTAGTTAAAATGGGTAGATCTACTTAAAATACTGAGTTACCACCTTTTGTAGATTAAAATCTAAAAACAGATTGTGGATAACAATTATATCATCCCACTAAAGGAAGAGCTAAGTATCTTCATTGTTATCATCAAGGGATTACAATTTAATCTTCACAATAAAGGGAGAGCTAACTATCTTCATTGTTACAATCAGGAGATAGCTAAATCCAAACTTCACACAACATAGCTCAAAAAAATGTCAGAAAATAATTATTAAAATTTTTAACATCATATAAAAAGGAAATATAAAAAAGAAATAAAATACAATTTGCTGATTACTAAATCTGCAGGAAATAGAAAATTAAAAAAACAGTTTCTTCTCTAAAAATATATATAGAAATGAGAGATAATTTTACTTTTCAATGTAGAAAAAAGCATCTATTCTGAAAACCAAGGACTTTCATTTTTGTTCTGTAGTAAAGATGACTTAAGAAGTCTTTGGGAAATAAGGCTTTGCCCAACACTTTTGTACAAATTATGAACAGCCAATCCACCCCTACTGATCCAAAGAGATAAACTATATACCTCAGAGATTTCAGTGCTCTTTTATTCTACAAATAATTATCATTTTTTCAGCATTTCTCCATGTACCCATTTTATTCCATATATGTAATGTCTAATAACATTTTCCCATATAAGATTCTCATATCTGACCATCAAGATGATCTAAAACAGGAATTATATGAAGAAGACTCCATATGAGGCAAAATTGGCATTGTACAACATAGAAATTAGACCACATTTTTAAAACAAGACTCTGGGATATAAAATTTGACAAAAGGTTTTTGTCAATAATTATGAATATATGTATAAATGTTCCTTATCTCTGCATGAGTATATACAAGTATAAATTAATATACATTTACCCATACACAATTTAAAATCTAATTAATGTATTTTGTAAAATGTTAAATACTAAGTGAATATCAATTTATCTTAGTTTCAGTACTTTACCACAATGCATAAATTATACCATACAAAATACATACAAATCTGCCTTTACAACCATAACGGTATATATTCATATTATACATATACACATATACATACAAACATACATATCTTCTCTCTCTTCAAAGTTTCCAAATATTCATGAATACATACATATATATGGACACAAAATATGTATACCCATACACACGTGCATATTTTCAAACAAGCACATATATGCATACACATATCCATATGTATCCAAGTATATTTATATTTGTGTATATGTGTGTATTTTATGTGTATATACATTGCAAATAGAATAGAATCACTTTGGATAAAATTTCTGGTATATAGAGTTTTGTCTCAATAAAATTGTGTTTGCTTCTGATGTCTAAATAAAGTTAACAATCTCTGGAAGTCAAAATATTTTCCATTTTCTTTTCTACATCAACAGTAAAAAGCACAAATTAAAAAATTTGGAGGACTCATACTTAAACTTTAAAACATTTTTCTGCCAGTTGACTAGCTGGGAAAGTAGAAACAAAAATACTAAAATGTAGAAAGAGGGCCATTTTATTTTTGTGGAAAATACTGCAATAACTTCATGAGGCCTCATTATTTTATTGTATAATAATTACTATTTACTAGCATAGTAAATGCTATTAGTTAAATCATAATGATATCACTAATTTATCAATAAAATAGTTCAGTTATATCCAATATAAAGTTTAAAAAATTAGTCTAATAAATTTTAGAAAAAATACTCTGAGATATGCACAATTTTTCAACATTTTCAGTTCCACATCTCTAGGAAACACAAGGATAAAGCTAAGCAGACAGAGCAAAATCTATTGGACATCAAGTGAGAAAAAGAAGGCAGAAGTCTCAATCATGATATTTGACAAAGCCAAAGTAAGAATAGATCTAGTTAAAAGAGAAAGAGAAGATAATTACATCCTGATAAAAGGCAGTATAGACAATGAGGAAATATCAGTACTCAACATGTATGTACCAAATGGCATAGCATCCAAATTTCTAAAGGATATACAAGTTGAGCTCAAGGATGAAATCGATAGAAAAACTATAATAGTGGGAGACCTGAACCTTCCTCTATCAGAAGTAGATAAATCAAATAAAAATAAATAAGAAAGAGGTAAGAGAAATGAATGAAATCTTAGAAAAATTAGAGTTAGTAGATATGTGGAGAAAAATAAATAGGGACAAAAAGGAATACACCTTCTTTTCAGCAGCACATGGTACATTCACAAAGATTGCCCATGTACTAGGGCATAAAAGCATTTCAAACAAGTACAGAAAACCAGAAACAATGAATGCAACCTTTACAGATCACAATGTAATAAAAATTATAATAAGCAAGCATACATGGAGAGGCAAAACAAAAATTAATACAATTCTCCAAAATTGGTAAGTTAAAGAACAAATCATAGAAACAATAATTTCATTGAAGAAAATGACAATGATGAGACATCCTTTCAGAATATATGGGATGCAGCAAAAGCAATAGTTAGGGGGAAGCTTATTTCTTTTATTTCATGTATTAACAAAATAGGGAGGATAGAGTTAAATGAATTGGGTATGCCAACTAAAAAGTTAAAAAGTAAACAAATTAAAAATACTCATATGAAAAGTAGAGATCCTAAAAATTAAAGAAGAAATTAATAAACTAAAAAAATGAAAGAACTATTGATTTAATAACAAATAAGATTAGAACTGGTACTTTGAAAAAATAAATTAAATAGACTACTGGTCAATCTAATTTATAAAAAAGAAAAAAAAAAGAAAACAAAACTAGCAGTACCAAAGATGAGAAGAGAGCCCTCACCTCTAATGAAGAGGAAATTAAGGTAATCATTAAAAACTATTTTGCCCAATTATTTGGCAATAAAAATGGCAAACTAGGTGATGTGTATGAATAGCTATAAAAATATAAATTGCCTAGATTAACAGAAGAAGAACTAGACTACCTAAACAACTGCATATCAGAAAAATAAATTGAACAAACCATCAAAGACCTCCCAAAGAAAAATTCCCCAGGAACAGATAGATTCACAAATAAATTTTATCAAACATTCAAAGAACAATTAATCCTAATATTATACAAACTATTTGATATAATAGGCAAAGAAGGAGGTCTACCAAATTCCTTTTATGACACAGATATGGTACTGATTCCAAAGCCAGGCAGGTCAAAAACAGAGAAAGAAAACTATAAATCAATCTCCTTAATGAACATAGATACAAAAATCTCAAATAGGATACAAGCAAAAAAGACTCCAGCAAGTTATCACGAGGGTTATTCGTTATGATCAGGTGGGTTTCATACCAAGAATGCAAGGATGGGTCAATATTAGGAAAATTTTGACCATATCATTGACCATATCACATAATTGACCATATCAACCAGCAAACCAACAAAAATCAAATGATTATCTCATTAGATGGAGAAAAAAAGCCTTTGCCAAATACAACACTCCTTCCTATTGAAAACACTTAAAAATATAGTAATAAAAGATCCTTTCCTAAAAATAATAAACAGTATATATATCTAAAACTATCAGCCAAGATCATTTGCAATGGGGATTAAACTAGATGCCTTCACAATGAGATCAGGAGGGAAACAAGGATGCCCATTTTCACCTCTATTATTTAACATAGTACAAAAACAATAGTAAAAATTAGTAGAATAGTAGAATAGAAAATAGAATAGAAAAATAGAAAAGTAGACTAGAAAATAGTAGAAAATAGTAGAAATTAGAGACCAAGTTATCACTCCTTGCAGATGATATGATAGTCTAGTTAAAGAATCCTAGAGAATCAACTAAAAGGCTAGTGGAAATAATCAACTTTAGCAAAGTTACAGGATAGAAAAACCCCACATAAGTCATCATTATCTCTATATATTTAAAACACATAGCAGAATTAGAAAGAGAAATTATATTTAAAATCACCCTAGACAAAGTAAAATACTTTGGAATATATCTGTCAAGACAAACACAGGAACTATATGAACTCAACTACAAAACACTCTCCACACAATTAGAACTAGTTCTAAATAATTGGAAAAACATTAATTGCTCATCAGTAGGATAAGCTTACATAGTAAAAATGACAATCCTAACCAAACTAATTTACTTATTTAATGCCATACCCATAAAACTACCAAAAAGCATTTTTTATTGAATTAGAAAAAAAAACATAAACATTTTCATTTGGAAAAACAGAAGATCAAGGATATCCAGGGAAATAAAGAAAAAAATGAAGGAAGATGGCCTAGCAGTACTCAAGCTATACTATAAAGCAGTGGTCATCAAAACAATATGGTACTAGTTAAGAGAAAGGAAGGAGGATAAGTGGAATTGACTTGCCATAAGTTATCTATGCAGGACAGTCTATGATTAACCCAAAGATGCCAGCATTGGGGACAAAAATTCACTATTTGATAAAAACTGCTGGGAAACTGGAAGACAGTATATGAGAGATTGGATTTGGAACAGCATCTCACATCCTACACCAAGATAAACTCAGAATGGGTGAATGACTTGAATATAAAGAAGGAAATTATAAGTAAATTAGGAATAGTATATATGTCAGATCTTTAGTCAAAGAAAGATTTTAAGATCAATCAAGAGTTAGAAAAAAATTTACAAAATTTAAAATGAATAATTTTGATTACCTTAAATTAAAAAGGTTTTTTACAATCAATTTTGTACAATCAAAAGTAATGCCATTAAAATTAGGGGGAAAAAAAGGAAACAACAAATTGGTAAAATTTATTCAAACCAGAAAACTCTTACAAATATATAATTACTCAAATTTGTAAAGAACTAAATCAATTCACAAAAAATCAAGGCATTTCCCAATTGATAAATGGGCAAGGGATAAAAATAAGCAATTTTTGGGTAAAGAAATCAAAACTATCAATTAAACAAATTAAAAAATGTCCTAAATCTCTTGTAATCAGAGAAATGCAAATCAAAACAAATCTGAGGTACCACCTCACACCTAGCAGATTGGCTAACATGACAGCAAAGGAAATTAGTGAATATTTGAGGGGATGTAGCAAAGTTGGGACATTAATACATTGCTGGTGGAGTTGTGAATTGATCCAACCATTCTGGAGGGCAATTTGGTACTATGCCCAAAAGGCAGTAAAAGACTGTTTGCCCTTTGATCTAGCCATAGCATTGTTGGGTTTATACCCCAAAGAGATCATAAAGAAAAAATGCATGTACAAGAATATCCATAGTTCACTCTTTTTTGTGGCAAAACATTGGAAAATGAGGGGATGCCCTCCAATTGGTGAATGGCTGAACAACTTGTGGTATGTGTTGGTGATGGAATACTATTGTGCTCAAAGGAACAATGAACTGGAGGAATTCTGTGTGAACTGTAACAAACTCCAGAAATTGATACAGTGAGAGGAGCAGAACCCAGAGAACACAGAGACAGATAAACTGTGGTACAATTGAATGTAATGGACTTCTCCATTAGTGGCAAAGAAGTGATCCAGAACAACTCAGAGGGATGTATGAGAAAGAACTCTATCCACATTCAGAGGAAAAACTGTGGGAGCAGAGGCACAGGAGAAAAACAACTGTTAGATTACATAGATCAATGTGAATATGATTGGGGATGTTGACTCTAAATGATCATCCTAGTGCAAACATCAATAACATGGAAATCAATTTGATCAAGGACACATTTAAAATCCAATGTATTTGTTCATTGGCTATGGGATGGGGTAGGGATGGGGAGGGAAAGAATATGTTTCTTTTATCCAAGAAAAAAATGTTCTAAATTCACTAATTAAATGAAATTTTCAAAAAAATATGAAAATAAAAAAGTAAAAAAAAAATAAATCCACACACTTTGCCCCCCACAGAAAATTATTAGGGTTTATTTTTGTTTTTTTTTTTTCCAAGAATAATGTAAGGTCCTTGAGGGTAGGGATATTTTTTATTTTTATTTTTCTACCTCCTACACCTACCTCAGCCCCTGGTATTGGCTGGTACTTAAATGATTAAGGTGACTTATTGTTGCCAGATATAAAAAATAAAAAAATAAATATAATCAAGAACAATTAAAAAATGGGAAATATATTTTATATTAGGAAATATATATTTAGTCTCTGTAGAGATGAGCAAAAATGTAGCCCTAGTATCCTATCTAAGAAAATTGAGAATTAAAGGCAAAATGACCTAAAGTAGGAGAAAGTAGGTTGAGTGGCTATATTTTCATATCTCTATGATTTTCAGTTTAGGCAATAGGCTTGGACTTTTTAGGATTGGTGGAATCTAAAAAATAATAAACCATCACTTAAGACCTTAGCATCTTTTAATGCTAAAGCTACCACCAACTCAGACCCATATATCAGCAGAATTGGAAGAGATCTCACAGAATACCTGATCAAACATCATGAAATTCATCTGAATCACCTCCCACTTGCAAGTGGTCAGCTAGTTAATACATAAAATTTTCTGATAGAAAAATCACTACCCACAGTGGTAAGTGTAGCAAGGGAGAGAATGATTGACAGGTCTTGAGGCATAGAATCTTCCCTGAGCTGGTTGAATCAGAGTTCCAAGGAACAGTTTTGCCAACTGACACACTGGAAGGTGAAGATCTGATCTCTATTGGACTCCCCTGTATAGCTAGCAAGCAGCTTCTTTGAATTCCACCAAAGGAGGGTGAAAGGACATCTCCATACACTCTGGTGGACAGAGTGAAACTTGGAGAAAACCTTTTTTACCTGGGACAGTTGAGGAATTGGCAGAATCCCTGTACTTGACCCATCAAGGACTCTCTGTGTGTGAGATAACTGGTTCCTTGTTGGACTTATCCTTAGGAAACTTAGGTATTTAGATTAGAGTATTTAGATAGTGGGTTTAATAACTGGGTTAATTGTCAGATGCTAAACTTTTCCCCTCATTCCCAAAACTTTTCCCTTACCTGTTAATAAATTCAATTTTTTATATGTGAATTCTCCCTCTATGTAACCTTCCCCCCTCTTTCCAAAATTATTTTTAACAGTTTGGCTAAGCCAGGTAGGTTTAGGACTAAGAAATATAGAGCCAAGAGTCAGTTAGACTCGAAGAATCCATCTAGCAGTTAGCAAGTGGAATATTCCACAGTGAGGCCCAGAAGAACCCTGAGACTCTGAGCTGGGAGAGACATTTAAAGTTTAAATAACCTACTGCCACATGATATAAATGGCCATATTTAATTTTTTAAATTTAATTTTTTTCCATTTCCTTAATTGTTTATTAATAAGGGGAACACAGTGGAGGTTAACAACACAGATTCACTCGTTTATATGTGGCTGACCATGAATGTTAACATGTCTGGGAATATATTGATGGATCTTTTGTTAGTATTAAGGGAGTGTGTTCTGCACATCCAATACATATAGTTCACCCTATTCCCCAATGTACATTATATAGGATTGGATTAGTTAGTTAGTTAGTTAGTTAGTGGTAGTCTCCCAATGACTGAGAATGACTATTGTCTTTGTGCATTATCATCTATTGATGTACCCTCATGTGGCTTTGAAATCCAAAGACTGAGGCGCAAAGTTTGTGGCACATGGGGCCTGGGACGCCAGTTGTTAAGGGAGGTGCGGCTGTGGCCTGGTGTCGGCTTCCACGCACAGTGGCAAGACGTCGACATCGCTCATTTTCAAAGGTGGTGATGGCATGGTTAATGTGAGTTCGCCAGCTGCTTCTGTCAGAGGCAGCCAATTCTAGTTGCTTTGGTGTAATGCCAGCCCACTTCAAGTTTGACTTTAGCTGAACCTTGTATTTTTTCTATGGTCAACCTTATTTCCTGAGTCCAGCTGACAGTTCACCATCGGATACCTGTCTTGGTATTCGCTGTGGGTACATGCAGATGACGTGTAGCTGGGTTTTTAGAACCATTACTTCAATGCCGGTGGAGTTGGCTCTGTCGAGGACTTCATGGTTGGTGATTTGGTCCTGCCATCGGATCCTCATGATTGACCGGAGAGAGCGTTGGTGGAATTGCTCCAGCTGTTTCATGTGCTTCCGGCTGACCACACGGAAGTCTAAAGAATTCTCTCAATAAACTTCTGAATTTTCTTGCCTTTTTAATCTACCTTCTCACCACTTATTCCCTTCGTGGTCTCCACAATGTGACATGGAAATCACATTAAAAGACTTATATATATTAATTAAAGGTCACCAAGGAATTCAGTTATGTAATTCCTAAATGAAAACTCAAGTCAGCAGTCAATGTTTTATGGAGTTTTTAATTACTAACAGGAGGAAGAAAGGTATTAGAGGAGAGAAAGAGAGAGAGAGAGAGAGAGAGAGAGAGAGAGAAAGGGGAGAGAAGGGAATAGGGCTTAAATACCCCCTCTGCTTAAGCTGGGCCAAAGGCCCAAGGCCTTGGATCGCCGAGGCAAAGAAAAGAGATCAGTCCCTATCACTCACGTGACCAAAATGGAGAAACAGTCTCAGGGCCTCCACTCCAAGCACCCAGGCTCCAAAAACCTCCTTTCCTCCACCCAGGAAGTCCCCAGACTCCTCAGCTGTCCTCTACCTCACTTCCTGTGTCTCCCCTGTGCCAATGGTGGCTCTAGCTTAACTTATGACCGCCCAGAGGTCTGTCCTCTTTGCGCATGTCTGTTGAAGGTCATATTCTCAAATAATTAAATCTTGAGCTCTGCTGCAGCCCTTCCTAAATCCTGTTACCCTGAGTAGGGTGGAGATTTTAGTTTCCAAGACCTGATTCTGTCATTCCAAGTATCTCCATTGTTATTGATCAGGAAATAGCCAAATCCCATCCTCTAAAGAATGGTTTGAACAGGGTTGAATAGTTTTGAAATTCACAAGTGTCCATGTCTCACAACTGTACAGGAGCGAGCTGAGGACCACTGCATAATACACTTTGAGCTTCGTTGCAGTGCTTACACCTCTGTGTTGGAGGACTTTGGAGCGCAGCCGCCCGAGTGCCTGGATGGCCTTTTGGATCCTGGCATTAATTTTGTGGTCTAGGGACTGGTCATTGGCGATGGTACTGCCCAGGTACTTGAAAGTGTTGACGTTAGAAAGCTGTGTGCTGATGATAGTTATGCACAGCTGATTAGTTGGCCTCCCTGGTGCGAGTTGGAACAGCACCTCTGTTTTGCTGAGGCTGATAGTCAGGCCAAACAGTATTGTTGTGGTGGAGAACCTGTCCACAATGGTTTGGAGATGATTTTCTTGGTGGGCCATGAGAGCACAGTCATCTCCGAAGAGAGCTTCCAGGATGAGTCTCTCTGTTGTCTTTGTTTTTGCAGTCAGGCGGCGAAGGTAGAATAGTGAGCCATCCAGTCAGTATTTGATGAAGATACCCAGGTCTAGATCCATCACGGCATGTCGTAATACTTGGATGAAGTATAGGTTGAATAGTACCGGAGCGAGGACACAGATTTCTTTAACGCCATTGGAGATGTTGAAGCGATCAGAAGTCTCTCCACCAGATAGGACTTCCCCTGTCATGTCGACATGAAAGAGCTGGATCAGTTTGATGAATTTTGTTGGGCAACTGAGCTTGCTAAGGATCACCCACAGTGCGTCCCTGTTTACTGTGTCGAATGCCTTTGTCAGGTCTATGAAGACAATGTAGAGTCTCAGGTTCTGCTCAAGGCCCTTTTCCTACATTTGCCTCACTATAAAGACCATGTCTATGGTGCTGCGATCTGGTCCAAAGCCACATTGTGATTCAGGCAGGTTCTTCTCTGAAACAGATGACAGGAGTCTGTTGAGTATAACACGGGCGAGGATCTTTCCAGCAGTGGAGAGTGGTGAGATACCTCTGTAGTTGTGACAGACTGCTCGTGTACCTTTGTTCTTGTATAGGGCTATGATGGAAGCATCTCTGAGTTCTGGGGACATGTCTTCCTCTTCCCATATGCTGGTCAGCATTATGTGAAATGCCTGGAGCACCTTTCTATTTAAGGCCTTGTATACCTCGGTTGGGATTCCGTCTTTACTGGATGCCTTGCCTGCACTCATTTGTTTAATGGCTTTTTGGACTTCCTCTATTGAAGGAGGGACGTCGACTTGTTCAATCAATGGTGTGGTTTTGGGGGATGTGGTCAAGGGCTCTTTGGTCGACTGAAGAGGGTTGGTTGACAAGCTGACTGAAGTGTTCCTTCCACCTGTTGCTGATGCCTTTTTTATCTTTTATGAGTGTCACAGTCAGAGGATAGCAAGAGTGGTGATGGGTTTTAATGGCCCATAGACAGTCTTGAGGGCACTGAAAAATTGTTTGTAGTTTTTTGTATCAGCAAAGCACTGGATTTTTTCTGCCTTTATTCCCCACCATCGGTCTTGCATCTTCCTGATCTCATGCTGCACCTTGGCTTGGAGAGACTTGAATCTGTCCTTTTTAGGAGCAGAGTTTGGGTTATTTTGCCACTCCATAAAGGCTTTGTTCTTTTTGCTCAATAGGTCTTCAATAACAGTGTTGTTCTCCTCGAACCAGTCCTGGTGGTTGCATTGCTTGGGGCCTAGGACTGCCTTTGATGATTCCTTCATTGTGTCTTTGAACTGGTTCCATTTCACAGTTGAGCTTCCAGTGAGTGGTCCTTGGCAGACAGCTTGTTGTCCAGGCAGGACTGGAATGTTTTCAAATAAGATGGATCTCTAAGACGACTCATGTTGTAAAATGCACAAACTGTCTGGGCGCGTTTTAGATGGCAAGGCACAATGCGCATTTGAAGAGTTGCTCTAACCAATCAGTGGTCTGTCCAGTATTCAGCTCCTCTCATGGCTCTGGTGATCTTTACATCCTGGATGTCTCGCCGGTGTACAATGATGTAGTCAATGAGGTGCCACTGTTTTGATTGTGGGTGCATCCATGTTGTTTTATATTTGTTTGCCATTCTGAACACATTGTTCATGATGGTGAGTTCAAACTCAGCATTTGCTGAGTAGTAGTAGGCCGTTATTGTTCATTTTGCCTACGCCGTGTTTGCCGAGCATTCCTTTCCATCTTTCATGGTCCTGGCCAACGCGGGCATTGAAGTCTCCCAGTAGTATCAGCTTGTCATTTGTGAGCACTGAGTGCAGGAAAGCACTCAGGTCAGAGTAGAACTGCTCGATGGTCTCCTCTGTGCTGGTCAGTGTTTGGGGCATATGAGCTGATGATTGTTGTATACAGGTCTTTGCTGAGAGGCAAACGGATATTCAGGAGACTAGTCTATACTTATACAAAACACAAAGACAATACATAATATAGGGAAGCAGAAATTAAAGCTAAAGAAAGTGAGATTTAAGAGGTTAAGGCAGTGACTGCTTTAATATCAGTGAAGCCTAATAACGATTATTATAAACTTAGGGATAGAATATCAGGTCCCCAACATTGTATCCTCTATAATAGGATTGGTCATTTTCTAAAGGAATGTGGGTACAGTGGCCAGTTTGCAAGGCAAATCCACAGAAATGGAGTATTTAATAGGGAAAATAACTGGAACAATAATAATAACTATAATAATACTAATAATGGCTAAAGTAAGACTTCCGGGTAATCATGGATGCAATCTAGACGCCACATGCTTCCTCTCTCCGGCACCGAACGAAATAGACTACATCAAAGGAGCATAAAAATCACCTTTGTAGGATCAGAAGGACTCCCCAGTACTCCCCAGTACCCTACAGAGGCGAAGGTACATTGGGTTTGAACATTTCCACACTATAATAAGAAGGAGGTAAAGCTTGCACAGAAACGTAAACTGAGCCGCCCTACGCCGCCACCTCCCCTACCAAACCAGAGTGAGCTACCAGAGAGCTCACTGGGATAGCGAGTGAGTGGGTAATGTCTCTGTCGGGGGGTGGGGCACTCCAGGATCCTTGAGATCTGGGGACTGCCATGAGAAAACCTCTCAGGGCAGTTTCATGGGAGAATCCTGCTCTAAGCACGGGCTGCGGAGCCTTACTCTGGGTGGTTGCGCTGAGCATCTGGGCTGAGCTAAACACCAGGGGCAGACCACGCACTAATTATCCAGGTGGAGCTGATCACCTGGGCACTTTGGCTGTCATCAGGGGTCCAGCTCTCTAAGAAACCTCAGAGGCTGGGAAGAACTAGACTGAAGCAACCTAAATTCAGAGAAAACCCGCCCATATCACCCAGACCCCAGACCAAAAAGGAAAGGGGAATAAAACCACCAAAGGGTTGACTCACATGGCCCAAAATCAAGCCTCCAGGAAGAAAGGGAAAATGGTGACTATTGAAAACTTTTATGGTGGAATTACTCAAGGAAAAGAAGAGAAAGAGGATGAAATCCAAAAATAATCGGAACATGCCTCCCAAAATGGAAACTATCAACAAGCTCTGGAAGATCTCAAACAGGAACTTACCCATAAGATGGAAACCTGGAAAGAAAATGGGAGAAAGAGATCAGCAGTCTGACAGATAAGACTGCTCAATTGGAAAAAAGAGCTCGAAGCATTCAATAGAAGGGCAGACAAAGCTGAAAAGCAAAACCAGTCCCTAACGACCAGAATTAATCAAGAAGAAAAGTGAGATCATAAAACAGCAAGAATCAATAAAGCAAACCCAAAAAAATTAATGAATTAGAAGAAAACATAAAATATCTCACTGAAAAGGTCACAGACTTGGAAAACAGAGGAAGAAGAGACAACCTCCAAATTATTAGTCTTCCAGAAAAACCAGAGATAAACAATAAACTCAATATTATTCAACAGGAGATTATAAAAGAAAATCGCCCACACTTTCTGGAGCAAGGGGGCAAAATAGAAATAGAAAGGATTCATAGAACACCCTCTAAACTAAATCCACAAAAGACAACCCCCAGGAATGTAACTGCCAAATTCAAGAGCTTCCAAGAAAAGGAGAACATCCTATAAGAAGCCAAGAAGAGGAGCTTCAGATATAGGGGGTCTCCCATAAGGATCACACAGGACTTAGAGGCTAACACACTAAGAGACCGCAAAGCATGGAACACTATATTTAGAAAGGCAAGAGAGCTGGGTCTCCAAACAAGAATCAACTACCCAGCAAAACTGACTATATATTTCCAGGGGAAAGTGTGGGCATTCAACAAAATAGAAGATTTCCAAGCATTTGCTAAGAAAAGACCAGAACTTAGTGAAAAATGTGATATCCAAGCACAGAAAGCAAGAGAAACATGAAAAGGTAAATATGAAAGAAAGGGAAAAGGAGATAAGTCTTATCTTTTTCTTTAAGTCAAACACTCCTCTATAAGGACTACATTTACATCAAATTATTTATATTAATATGCGGGGGAAAATGTTTTGTGTAACTCTCAAAAATAGTATGCATCATAAGAGTAGTTAGAATAAATATGCATAGGGAAAGATTGGGGCATTAAGAAGATTTGGGGAAAGTGGGGGCAAAGAAAGGAAAAGGGAGGGGGGATCCATCGATAACACTAAGATTTACTTCAAGAAATAGGGGGGGACTAATCTTTCCCATATAAAGATACACATGGGAAGGGGAGGGGAAGAACTCTCATATGAGAAGGAGAGGAAGAGAGCATGAAGTGGAATTACTTAAACCTTAGTCTCAGTGAAATCAAATCTGAGTGGGAAGAACATCTAGATCCAGTGGGATTCTGAATTCTATCTTATCCAATAGGGCAAGAAAGAAAGGAAAATTAAGGAGGGGAAGGGGGGAGGGAGTATAAAAAGGGAGGGAAGGAGAGGGGGAGGGGAAGGGAAAATAAAAAGGGAGGGGCTAGAAAGGGAAGCATATCAAGGGAAAGGACTAGGGGGGGCTGACCTAAAGTAAATCACTGGTTCAAAAGGAGATAGCTAAAGAAGAAAGGTCAGAACTAGGGGAAGATATCAAAATGCCAGGGAATCCATCAGTGACAATCATAACTTTGAATGTGAATGGAATGAACTCACCCATAAAATTTAGACAAATAGCAGATTGAATTAGAACCCAAAACCCGACCATTTGTTTACTTCAAGAAACACATATGAGGCGGGTTGATGCTCACAAGGTTAGAGTTAAAGGTTGGAGTAAAGCTTTTTGGGCCTCAACTGATAGAAAGAAGGCAGGAGTTGCAATCATGATATCTGACAAAGCCAAAACAAAAATAGACCTGATCAAAAGGGATAGGGAAGGTAAATATATTCTGTTAAAAGGTTAAAAGGGAGTATATACAATGAGGAAATATCACTAATCAACATGTATGCACCAAATGGTATAGCATCCAAATTTTTAATAGAGAAACTAGGAGAATTGAAGGAGGAAATACATAGTAAACCATATTAGTGGGAGACTTGAACCAACCACTATCAAATTTAGATAAATCAAACCAAAAAATAAACAAGAAAGAGGTAAAAGAGGTGAATGAAATCTTAGAAAAATTAGAGTTAATAGACATATGGAGAAAAATAAATAGGGACAAAAAGGAACACACCTTCTTTTCAGCACCACATGGCACATTCACAAAAATAGATCATACACTAGGTCACAGAAACATGGCACTCAAATGCAGAAAAGCAGAAATAATAAATGCAGCATTTTCAGATCACAAAGCAATAAAAATATTGATCAGTATGGGTACATGGAGAGCCAAATCAAAAATTAATTAGAAATTAAATAATATGATACTGCAAAATCGGTTAGTTAGAGAAGAAATCATAGAAACAATTAATAATTTTGCTGATGAAAATGACAACGGCGAGACATCCTTTCAACCCTTATGGGAAGTAGCCAAGGCATTACTTAGAGGAAAATTCATATCCCTGAGTGCATATATTAACAAATTAGGAAGGACAGAGATCAAGGAATTGGAAATGCAAATAAAAAAACTTGAGAACTGACAAATTAAAAACCCCCAGAAGAAAACCAAACTAGAGATCCTAAAAATTACGTGAGAAATTAATAAAATCGAAAGTGACAGAACTATTGAGCTAATAAAAAAGACTAGAAGTTGGTACTTTGAAAAAACAGACAAAATAGACAAAGTACTGGTCAATCTAATTTAAAAAAGGAAAGAAGAAAGGCAAATTAATATCATCAAGGATGAAAAGGGGGACCTCACCTCCAATGAAGAGGAAATTAAGGCAATCATTAAAAACTACTTGGCCCAACTATATGGCAATAAATATACCAACCTAGGTGATATGGATGAATATTTATAAAAATATAAATTGCCTAGACTAACAGAAGAAGAAATAGATTTCTTAAATAATCCCATATCAGAAAAAGAAATTCAACAGACCATCAAAGAACTTCCTAAGAAAAAATCCCCAGGACCTGACAGATTAGCCAGTGAATTCTATCAAACATTCAAAGAATAGCTAACTCCAATACTATACAAACTATTTGACATAATAAGCAAAGAGTGAGTTCTACCAAACTCCTTTCATGACACAAACATGGTACTAATTCCAAAACCAGGCAGGCCAAAAACAGAGAAAGAAAATTATAGACCAATCTCCCTAATGAATATAGATGCAAAAATCTTAAATAGGATACTAGCAAAAAGACTCCAGCAAGTGATCAGAAGGGTCATCCTCCATGATCAAGTAGGATTTATAGCAAGGATGCAGGGCTGTTTCAATATTAGGAAAACTATCTACTTAATTGACCACATCAACAAGCAAACCAACAAGAACCACATGATTATCTCAATAGATGGAGAAAAAGCCTTTGATAAAATACAACACCCATTCCTACCAAAAACACTAGAAAACATAGGAATAGAAGGGTCTTTCCTAAAAATAATAAACAGTATATATCTAAAACCATCAACTAATATCATCTGCAATGGTCATAAACTAAATCCATTCCCATTAAATCAGAAGTGAAACAAGGATGCCCATTATAACCTCTATCATTTGACGTAAGAGAAACACTAGAAATAACAATTAGAGAAGAAAAAGAAATTGAAGGCATTAAAATAGGCAAGGAGGAGACCAATTTATCACTCTTTGCAAATGACATGATGGTCTACTTAAAGAATCCTAGAGATTCAACCAAAAAGCTAATCGAAATAATCAAAACTTTAGCAAAGTTGCATGATACAAAATGAACCCTCATAAGTCATCAGCATTTCTATATAATTCCAACACAGCTCAGCAGCAAGAACTAGAAAGAGAAATCCCATTCAAAATTACCTTTGACAGAATAATATACTTAGGAATCTATCTCCCGAGACAAACACAGGAACTATATGAACACAACTACAAAATACTTTCCACACAACTAAAACTAGACTTGAACAATTGGAAGAACATTAACTGCTAATGGGTAGGAAGAGCCAATAAAATAAAAATGACCATCCTACCCAAACTCATCTATTTAGTGCCATACCCATGGAAATTCCAAAAAAAAAAAATTTTACTGATTTAGAAAAAAACATAACAAAGTTCATTTGGAAGTACAAAAAATCAAGGATATCCAGTGAAATAATGAAAAAAATACAAAGGAAGGGGCCCTTGCAGTCCCAGATCTCAGACTATACTATAAAGCAGGGGTCATCAAAACAATTTGGTACTGGCTAAGAGACAGAAAGAAGGATCAGTGTAATAGACTGTGGGCAAGCAACCTCAGCAAGACAGTATATGTCAAACCCAAAGATCCCAGGTTTTGGGACAAAAATTCACTATTTCATAAAAACTGCTGGGAAAATTGGAGGACAGTGTGGGAAAGATCAACATCTTTTATTTTAGATTTAGATTTAGAATTTTAGATTTAGAATTTAGATTTAGATTTAGATTTAGAATTAGATCAACATCTCACTCCTTACACCAAGATATATTTAAAATGGGTGAATGACTTGAACATAAAGAAGGAAACTATAAGAAAATGAGGTGAACAAAGAATAGCATACATGTCAGACCTTTGGGAAGGGAAAGACTTCAAAACCAAGCAATACTTAGAAAGAGTTACAAAATGCAAAATAAATAATCTGGTATATATCAAATTGAAAAAGTTTTTGTACAAACAAAACCAATGTAACCAAAATCAGAAGGGTGGCAACAAATTGGGAAACAATCTTCATAAAAACCTCTGACAAAGGTTTAATTACTCAAATTTACAAAGAACTAAATCAATTGTACAAAAAATCAAGACATTCTCCAATTGATAAATGTGCAAGGGACATGAAAAGGCAGTTGTCAGCCTTAGAAATCAAAACTATTAATAAGCACATGAAAAAGTGCTCTACATATCTTATAATTAGAGAGATGCAAATAAAAAAAAATTTGAGGCATCACCTCACACCTAGCAGATTGGCTAACATGACAGCAAAGGAAAGTAATGCATGTTGGAGGGGATGTGGCAAAGTGGGGACACTAATTTATTGCTGGTCGAGTTGTGAATTGATCCAGCCATTCTGGAGGGCAATTTGGAACTATGCCCAAAGGGTGATAAAAGACTGTCTGCCCTTTGATCCAGCTATAGCACTGCTAAGTTTGTACCCCAAAGAAGTAATAAGGAAAAAGACTTGTGAAAGAATATTCATAGCTTCACTCTTTGTGTTGGCCATAAATTGGAAAACGAGGGGATGCCCATCAATTGGGGAATGGCTGAACAAATTGTGGTATATGTTGGTGATGGAATACTATTGTGCTATAAGGAATAATAAAGTAGAGGAATTCCATGGAGACTGGAACAACCTCCAGGAAGTGATGCAGAGCAAAAGGAACAGAACCAGGAAAACATTGTACACAGAGACTGATACATTGTGGTACAATCGAAAGTGTTGGACTTCTCCATTGGTGACAATGCAATGTCTCTGAACAATCTGCAGGGATCTAAAAAATACTATCCACAAGCAGAGGACATACTGTCGAAGTAAAAACACCGATGAACAGCAACTGCTGACTACAGGGTTTGAGGGGATATGACTGAGAAGAGACTCTAAATGAACACTAATGCAAATACCAACAACAGGGAAATGGGTTCGAGTCAAGAACACATGTGATAACCAGTGGAATCGTGCTTTGGCTATGGGAGAGGGAAAGGTGGTGGGAGGGGGGGCCAGGAGGAAAATAAAATGATCTTTGTTTCCAGTAAATAATGTTTGGAAATGACCAAATAAAATAATGTTTAAAATTAAAAAAAAAGTAATGGATGGAGTAATAATAACTATTCAAGAAGACATAATGGCAGAGGTTTAATCTCTAAAGGAACTAATATAACTGCAAAATTTGCAGCCAGGAATGCTCCAGTGTATATAATGAATTTGTCAACTATTGAATCTGATGATCTAGAAAAACTTATGTAGACTCAGAAATTCAAAATTGGAAGAAGAAGTTTGGAGCAGGAAAGAACATGGAATATGGGTTGCAGACACTGGAAAACCACTGTTACCAAAAGATTTGTATCCCTATTTTTGTTAAGCCATCCAAACAAAATGTCATTTTGATAGTCAATCATAGTTGACTCTGTAAAGAGGTAATGGGTAGCTCCTGGAATAAGTTCTGTAGCAAATACGATCTGTACAAGCTGTTCTGTTTGCCAAAAATTCAACCAAGGGGCATTCAGACAGAATAGTTTAGGTGGTAGACCATTAGCATATTGTCAATTTGAGAGTCTGCAAATTGATTACATCATCATGCTAAAAGCTGGAAGATACAAGTTTTGTCTGTTAATTGTGGACAGATTAACTAAGTGGTCTGAAGTGTTTCCATCAAATACGAATACAGCTAGCTTTGTGGTAATATGTTGTTTAAGAAAATTATTACTAGATTTGGAGTAGCACTTTCCAAAGACTCTGATAAGCGATCTCATTTCACACAGGATATCCTGAAAAGAACTATGAGAATCTAGGAATAACACCCAAATATCTTGTGTAACATAACACATTCTATTTTCAGATGGCTCATATTTGTACAGTCAAAAAACAGGAAGACTCATCTTCCTGAGTTCAAATCTGGACTTAGACAGTCATTAGCTGTGTGACACTTAGCAAGAGAGTGAATCCTTTTTATCCCTGTTTCTCATCTTTTAAATACCCTAGAAAAGGAAATGGACTTCCGGTCAAATGGCGGTTTAGAAGCAGCAAAATTTTAGACCACTGAAAGCTCTTCCTTACCGCTTATAAACTTAATGCTCCTATGGGAATTCAAACTTAACAACAGGACAGAGATGGGGAATCCTCCTTCTGGACTCAAATCAAAAGGTACTCCCCCCAAAGCCGGAATCTGAGAACACTCAGGTCTAAGGGGAAGGCAAAAGAAAGGTCCGAGGACCCATCCCCCCCAATCCAGAGCTCTGAGCCCCCAGCAGCAGCAGGAACCTCTGGGCCCACAAAGGGGCTGTTCTGAAGGGTGTACCTTGAAAGCAACCTGGGCCAGCTTCGGAGCATCCAACACAGATGGCAGGGAAGCATCTGGAGAGACAGAGGGTTGCAGGGCTGGGTCCTTCCATTGGAGTTTCACCAGAGGCTTTTGCCTCGGGGCACATCCAGATCAACCCAGTTAAACTTAATCTCGGGGCACATCCAGACCAACCCAGTTAAACTTAAAAAAGGAGTTCTCAGAGCTCAGGGAGGCCAGGACCCATTCCCCACTAGATTGCAAGGCCTCCCAAAATGACAGGAACCACGGGGAGGGCAAAGGCACTGGGGTAAGTTGCGGACAGTGCTGTGACAGGCTCAGAGTGTGGAAGTAAGGCAGTGGAGAAACAACTAGAGAGAACTGAGAGCAGTAACACCCAAACTGCTGGCAGGCAGGGAAGGGCAGACCCTGGGCTTCCCCAGGAAGACAGCACAACTTCAGAGAACAGACAATTTGCCTGGGTCTAAAGCCTCAGATCATCAAACCCATACTCTGAGAGTCAGCCCTCCTCACTCAGATTTCTGACTGGAAAGGGGAGGAAAAACCATAGAGATGGCAAACAGTGCAGAGGTGCAACAGCCTCCAAACACCAAGAGAAACAAGAAGAAGGGAGTGACTTTGGTCACATTTTATGGACCAAAAATACAAAATACAGAGGAGATAGAAGAGGAAACACAAACAAGTTCTCCAAAATCTTAAAAAGAAATGTAAATTCTCCACAGGCTATTGAAGAATTAAAATTGGAAATTATCAAAAAGATGGAAGCCTTCTGGCTGGAAAAATGGGAAATAATGCAAAAGGAACTCAGCAATCTGAGGGACCAAATATGAAAATGCAGAAACAGCTCGAAGCCTCAAAAAAAAAAGGTCAGAACAAACTGAAAAGGAAAATCAGTCTTTAAAGGTCAGAATCAGGCAATTGGAAGATAATCATCTTGCAATAAACAAGAATTAATAAAGCAAAGTCAAAAGACTAAAGAATTAGAAGTAACATAAAATATCTCACTGACAAGGTGACAGACTTGAAAAACAGAGAAAGGAGAAACAATCTGAGAATCATTGGTCTACCAGAAAAGCCAGAAACAAACAGTAATCTTGATATTATAATACAGGATATCATCAAAGAAAATTGCCCAGAGATTCTAGAACAAGGGGACAAAATATGCATTGAAAGAATTCACAGATACCCACTACAATAAATGCCTAAAAGACAACTCCCAGGAATGTAATTGCCAAATTCCAAAGCTTTCAAGCAAAAGGAAAAATCTTACAAGAAGCCAGAAGAATACAATTTAGATATAAAGGAATACCAATAAGGTTCACACAGGACCTAGCAATTTCAACTCTGAAAGATCATAAGGCATGGGATATGATATTCAGAAAAGCAAGAGAGCTGGGTCTTCAACCAAGAATCAGCTATCCATCAAAACTGACTATATACTTCCAGGGGAAAGTATGGGCATTCAACAAAATACAAGATTTCCATGTGTTTGTAATGAAAAGACCAGAGCACTGTTATCTTTTTCTTTTATTCAAACTCTCTTCAATAAGGACTACATTTGTATCAAATTATATATATTAATATGTGGGGAAAATGTAATGTGTAATTTTCAAAAATTGTATGCATCATTAGAGTAATAAGAAGAATCACACATAGGGAAAGTTTGGGGCATCAAGATCATATGGAGAAAGGGCGGATAGAAAGAAAAAGGGACGGGGGAATCATTGATGGTACTAAGATATACTCCATGAAATAGGAAAAAAAACCCAACTAAATAGAATAATCTTTCTCACACAAAGATACATGAGGGAAGGGAATGGGAAGAATTCTATAAGAAGGAGAGGAAGAGAGTTTTTACTTAAACCTTACTCTCAGTGAAATCAACTCTTGGAGGGAAGACCATCTAGATCCATTGGTATCTTGAATTCTATCTTATCCAACAGGATAAGGGAGAGAGAAGGGGAAACCAAGGGCATTGGGGGGGGGAGGTAACACAAAAAGGGAGGGAAGGAGAGGGGGGAGGGGAAGTGAACAAAAAGGGAGGAGCTAGAAATGGAAACATATCAAGGGAGGGGACTAGGGGGACTGATTTAAGGTAAATCACTGGCTTAAAAGGTTATAGTTAAGAAGAAAGGTCAGAATTAGGGGAGGGTTAAAATGCCAGGGAATCCACAAGTGATGATCATAACTTTGAACGTGAATGGGATGAACTCACCCATAAAACGTAGATAAATAGCAGAATGGATTAGAATCCAAAACCCTACCATATGTTCTCTTCAAGAAACACACATGAGGCTGGTAGACACTCACAAGGTCAGAATTAAAGATTGAGTAAGACCTTTAGGGGCTCAACTGATAGAAAGAAGTCAGGAGTTGCAATCATGATATCTGACAAAGCCAAAACAAAAATAGACCTGATCAAAAGGGATAGGGAAGGTAAATATATTTTGTTAAAAGGGAGTATAGAAAATGAGGAAATATCACTAATCAACATGTATGCACCAAATGGTATAGCACCCAGATTTCTAATGGAGAAACTAGGAGAATTGAAGGAGGAAATAGACAGTAAAACCATATTAGTGGGAGATTTGAACCAACCACTATCAAATTTAGATAAATCAAATCAAAAAGTAAAATAAGTGAATGAAATTTTAGAAAAATTAGAGTTAATAGACACATGGAGAAAAATAAATAGGGACAAAAAGGAATACACCTTCTTCTCAGCACCATATGGCACATTCACAAAAATAGATCATACACTAGGTCACAGAAACATGGCATACAAAGGCAGAAAAGCAGAAATAATAAATGCAGCCTTTTCAAATCATAAAACAAAAAAAAATAATGATCAGTAAGGGTACATGGAGATCATAAACAAAAATCAATTGGAAATTAAATAATATAATACTTCATAATCCGTTAGTTAGAGATCAAATCATGGAAACAATTAATAATTTCATTGAGGAAAATGACAATGGTGAGACATCCTTTCCAACCTTATGGGATGTAGTGAAAGCAGTACTCAAAGGAAAATCTATATCCCTGAGTGCATATATTAACATATTAGGGAGGGAAGAGATCAATGAATTGGAAATGCAAATAAAAAAAAAACTTGAAAGTGAACAAATTAAAACCCCCCAGAAGAAAACCAAATTAGAGATCCTAAAAACTAGGGGAGAAATTAATAAAATAGAAAGTGATAGAACTATTGAGTTTATAAATAAAACTAGAAGCTTTAACTTTGAGAAAACAAACAAAATAGACAGAGTATTGGTCAATCTAATTAAAACAAAAGGAAAGAAGAAAAGCAAATTAACAGCATCAAAAATGAAAAGGGGGACCTCACCTCCAATGAAGAAGAAATTAAGGCAATCATTAAAAACTACTTTGCCCAATTATATGGCAAGAAATATGCCAATCTAGGTGATTTGGATGAATATTTACAAAAATATAAATTACCTAGACTAACAGAAGAAGAAATAGAATTCTTAAATAATCCCATATCAGAAAAAGAAATCCAACAGGCCATAAAAGAACTCCCTAAGAAAAAATCCCCAGGGCCTGAAGGATTCACCAGTGAATTCTATCAAACATTCAAAGAACAGCTAATCTCAATACAATACAAACTAATTGACATAATAAGTAAAGGGGGAGTTCTACCAAATTCCTTTTATGACACAAACATGGTACTGATTCCAAAGCCAGGCAGGTGAAAAATGGAGGAAAAAAAAAACTATAGACCAACCTCCCTAATGAATAAAGACGCAAAAATCCTAAATATGATACTAGTAAAAAGATTCTAGCAAGTGATCAGTAGGATCATTCCCCATGATCAAGTAGGATTTATACCAGGGATACAGGGCTGGTTCAATATTAGGAAAACTATCCACATAATTGACCAGACCAATAAGCAAACCAACAAATATCACATGATTATTTCAATAGACACAGAAAAAAGCCTTTGATAAAATACAACACCCATTCCTATTAGAAACACCAGAAAGTATAGGAATAGAAGGGTCTTTCCTAAAAATAATAAACAATATATATCTAAAACCATCAGCAAACATCATCTGCAATGGGACAAACTAGATGCATTCCCAATAAGATCAGGAGTGAAACAAGGATGCCCATTATCACCTTTATTATTTAACATTGTAATAAAAATACTAGTAATAGCAATTAGAGAAGAAAAGGGAATTGAAGGCATTAAAATTGGCAAGGAGGAGAATAAGTTATTGCTCTTTGCGGATGATATGATGGTCTACTTAAAGAATCCTAGATCTACCAAATCTACCAAAAAGCTAATCGAAATAATCAACAACTTTAGCAAAGTTTCAGGATACAAAATAAACTCACATAAGTCATCAGCATTTCTGTAAATCTCCAACACAGCTTATCAGCAAGAGTTAGAAAGAGAAATCCCATGGAAAATCACCTTAGACAAAATAAAATACTTAGGAATATATATGCCGAGACAAACACAGAAACTATATGAACACAACTACAAAACACTGTCCGCACAACTAAAACTAGACTTGAGCAATTGGAAAAACATTAACTGCTCATGGTTAGGACGAGCCAATATAATAAAAATGACCATCCTACCCAAACTTATTCATCTATTTCGTGCCATTCCCATTGAACTTCCAAATTTCTTTTTTTTACTGATCTAGAAAATATCATAACAAAGTTTATTTGGTAGAATAAAGGATCAAGGATATCCAGGTAAATAATGAAAAAAAGATACAAAAGAAGGTGGCCTTGCAGTCCCAGATATCAAGCTATATTATGAAGTAGCGGTCATTAAAACAATTTGGTACTGGCTAAGAAACAGAAAGGAGGATCAGTGGAATGGACTCGGGGCAAGTGACCTCAGAAGACAGTATATGTCAAACCAAAAGACCCCAGCTGCTGGGACAAAAGCCCATTATTTGACAAAAATTGCTGGGAAAACTGGAAGGCAGTGTGGGAGAAATTAGGTTTGGATCAACACCTCACACCCTACACCAAGATAAACTCAGATTGGGTGAATGACTTGAACAGAAAGAAGGAAACTATAAGTAATTTAAGTGAACACAGAATAGTATACATGTCATACCTTTGGGAAGGGAAAGACTTTAAAACCAAGCAAGATACAGAAAGAGTCACAACATGTAAAATAAACAATTTTGATTACATCAAATTAAAAAGGTTTGGTACAGACAAAACCAACAAAACCAAAATGAGAAGGGAATCAACAAACTGGGAAAAAATTTTCATAACAAAAACCTCTGGCAAAGGTCTAATTACTCAAATTTATTAAGAGCTAAATAAATTGTACCCAAAATCACGCCATTCTCCCACTGATAAATGGGCAAGGGACATGAACTGGCAGTTTTCAGACAAAGAAATCAAAACTATTAATAAGCACTTGAAAAAGTGCTCTAAATCTCTTATAATCAGAGAAATGTAAATCAAAACAATTCTGAGGCATCACCTTACACCTAGCAGATTGGCTAACATGACAGCAAAGGAAAGTAATGAATGCTGGAGGGGATGTGGCAAAGTAAGGACATTAATTCATTGCTGGTGGAGTTGTGAATTGATCCAACCACTCTGGAGGGCAATTTGGAACTATGCCCAAAGAGTGACAAAAGACTGTCTGCCCTTTGATCCAGTCATATTGCTGCTGGGTTTGTACCCCAAAGAGATAATCAGGAAAAAGACTTGTACAAGAATATCAATAGCTCCATTTTTTGTGGTGGCTAAAAATTGGAAAATGAAGGGATGCCCTTTAATTGGAGAATGGCTGCACAAATTGTGGTATATGTTGGTGATGGAATACTATTGTGCTAAAAGGAATAATAAAGTGGAGGAATTCCATGGAGACTGGAACAAGCTCCAGGAAGTGATGTAGAGTGAGCGGAGCAGAATGAGGAAAACATTGTACACAGAGACTGAAACACTGTGGTACAATCGAAAGTAGTGGACTTCTCCATTAGTGTCAATACAATGTCCCTGAACATTCTGCTGGGAGGTAGGAGAAAAAACCCTATCCATAAGCAGAGGACAAATTGTGGGAGTAAAAACACTGAAGAAAAGGAACTGCTTTACTACAGGGATGGAAGGGACATGAATGAGGAGAGACTCTAAATGAACACCCTAAGGCATATACCAACAACATGGAAATGGGTTCGATTCAAGGACACATGTGATACCTAGTGGAATAGCACATCGGCAATGGAAGGGGTGGTGGGAGGTGGGGGGGGGAAAGAAAATGATCTTTGT
Source organism: Monodelphis domestica (assembly GCF_027887165.1). NCBI lineage: Eukaryota > Metazoa > Chordata > Mammalia > Didelphimorphia > Didelphidae > Monodelphis > Monodelphis domestica. The sequence continues at coordinate 362,186,222 of NC_077229.1, forward strand.
TTCCAAGTAATAATGTTGGAAAATGACAAAATAAAATAATGTATAAAATTTAAAAAAAAGAAATATTCCCCTCCCCAACAAGCCATCTTTTGTAATGAAACATTTTTTAAAGAGAGAAGAAAATAAAAAGCAGTTCTGCAAAGCTAAAAAAAAAAACAGAAAAGAAAATGGCAGTATGTCTGCCAAGAAAACCCCATGTGAATTCATGATGATTCTGATATGACTGAATTACTATATATCAACCACGTATTGCTCTCTGAATGCATACTCCTACGTTCCTAAATCTCTTATTCAAGGAAATTATATATACATCCTTTGGTTCATTCATTCCATTTCTATATCACACATACACACACATACACATACACAAGAGAGACAGGGACAGAGATATATTGTATAAGTTAGAAAAGAGGTACAGATACACACATTTGCACACATATAAACATATATATATATATATATACATATAAACATGTATATAAATATGTCTCCTCATAATGTCTTCATCAACCTTATTTAAATGTTCTCTAATTTGTCAATGTTCCTTCTAAGAGGTAATATCCCAAACTGTACAAAAGCCCTAAGATATATCCCAAATAAGGCAAAATAACAGAGAATAGTTAACTTGCTCAATCATTAATATTTTTATTAATGCAGGTTAACCTATCTGTTTTATATTTGTTTTTACACCAAGTGTTTTGGAGAACACATTTCTCCAATCTTTTACTTATTCAACTGTTCTAAAAAGCCAGTAGATGTCATCTTTTTCATATTAAATTTTAATTATAATTTCTATCTTTTAGACCATTATTCAAAAATTTTGAACTTAATTTTCATTTCCAATTATGTTTTTAATATATTATTCATTTTTCAACATATATGCTATATAAAAATCTGATAACCATGCTATGTATACCTTATTTCAAGTCACTGCTAAAAATTTTAGATAAAACTTAATTTAAGAACAGAGCCCTGTAGCCTTAAAGACCTCTTTATAGATGAAAATCAGAGTATTACTCCCAACATGGACTTAGTATATAAATAGTTTTCTACCCTTCCAAATATTTTCATCTTTTTATTTTACTCACAAGCATATTATGAGAAATTTTTCTCATATTTCCTTGCTAAATTTCCCAATATTTAACAAAGTATCTGGCATATTGTAATCATAAAACAAATATTTATTGATTCACTGAACTCTAGATATACTTTTCAGAACACTATGCTTATAATAGTTCATAAAAGAAGATCTCTACTGAGGCCTCTACTTGACATGATGATAACTCTCCTGGTTCTTCTCACTCCACTTTGCATCTCTTCATATAAATATTTACAGCGCTCTGTGTATGTATGTGTATGTGTGTGTGTGTAATTGTCCTGTAGAACATTTCTTATGGCACACAATTAAATAATGATTTTTGTGAACTTAAATTAATTAAATAGAATTTAAGTAAAAAATTATTCCATTGTCAAAATACAATGTAGAATTGGTAGTTGTTTGGAGCTAATCCAGTTTGTATAAGCCTTCAGGTGATTGATTTGCTATATTAACCAAATTCACATCAATAGTTCCCCTAAATACTTTTATTTGTTTTCATAAGCTTAATTTCAGTAAGTTAAACAAACTCTAACTGAAATTACATATATCTTACAACTTCTGATATCACACTGGTTCATCTTTTAACAATGACAACAAAATTGCCTTCCCTTCTCTTACATCTACTCTAACCTAAGTAACAAACCCTTCAAAACAATCTAGAGTGCCAGATTCTTCTTCTTTATAAAAAACTTATTATCATTTGCTCAATATCCCAATTGTTCCTCTTTTATCCATTTTTAATTTCTATCTCTATTGTAAAATTAAAATTAATATCAATAATTCCAAGTATTAATGTTTTAAATTCATTAATAATCAGTTGAAGTAGAAGAAATAAAAAAAGAAATTGAATTATAAAACCTAATTATCTAACTAATGAAAGATCACATGTGTAAATTCTCCTGCCTGGTTCAAACTCAGTTTCAGCAGCCTCAGTCAAGGGAAGAAGAGAGAGAAAGGCAGGGTTATACCAAAATATATCCTCCCTACGTGAGCACATAGCATAAGCACTTAACATCAAAATGCAAATGGGATGCTGGGTAAGATAGTTCTGGGGAGCAAATTCCATCTACATAATATTGTAACAATGTCAAAACAATTAAGATTCATTCCACAAATTCTTGCACATACCAGATCATGCCTAGTGCAAGAGCAGGATAAGTTTTTCAAAAGTAGAAACTATGATCAAATTTTCAGATAGTTAAATAAGAATAAATACTGGTATCCTTTCCATATCACAACTTTTTCCTTCGTAGTTTCAGTATATTGCAGGTTGGAGTAAGAATTTAAAAGATGATTGGGTGGGGGGAGCTTTGTAAAAGATAACACAAAAGTGTTTTGAAACTCAGAAATGCATAAATATCTGTAAGTATTGCCTAATATCAAGATATTTTAACCCTTAATTTATCATAAATTTATACTTTTTTGAAGTTTAAATGAATAAAAAGTTAAAGTTTACAAAAAAGAACACAAAATTAAAAAAAAAAAAACATGGATCTTCCAGATTTGGAAGCTCCGTACCTCTAATCCTTATGATATGAAAGGGATACCAATATGAGGTTTTAGCCAAAATTTAAAGATTTGTGCATTTGTTATTCAGTGATTTCCTTTTCTGTACTTTGCACATAATGTATACATATTTTTGTTTTCTGAATCTGAGAAGATAGTAATATATATTTTATGCTAAGTTACTAGGGAAAATTAAATGGAAGTTGGATAGATTTTGAATAGTACAGTTGCTTGTTTAGAAAGTAGATTTGAATATTTCTTTTAGGTAATTTTGAAGTGGATGCATTTCTGATTTCCTTGATTTTGTTTTCTTCTAATCATAGTCACATCTCTACTTGTCTCTAATGTGCTTTCTTTGCTTTGGCAAACATAGTTGAAATATTAAATTATGTCTGAGGTAAATTACATTTCTAAGGTATAAAAAGTATTTTACCTCGACTGACGTAAGAGCAATGTAATGATTATTTATCAAAGTTTTAAGTTGACAAATCCATGATGGTCTTTATATCTTAAATATGTTTTAATTATCATTGAATTTAGTTCATATTTATAGCAGTGTTAGATAGGCAGGCAGTCTAAAATAGAAGAGAAGTACTCTTTTTATTCAGACCACACCTTAAGTGTCAGCTCTAGTACTAGGTATTACATTTTTAAAAACCATGACCTTCTGCCTTACAATTGATACTAAATATCATTTCCAAGGCAGAAGAATGGTAAGAACTAATCAATCAAGTTTAAATGACTTACTCAGGGACGCAACTGGGAAGTGTCTGAGGAGATATTGCATTTTAAGGGGACAATAATAAAATAGAACAATCTGGAAGAGGGGAAACTAGGATTCTGAAATGACTGGACACCAGTACAAAGATCAGTTAATAGACTTAGGCAGGTTTAGATTCCAGAAGAGTAGACTGAGTCTACAATATGTTTAAATATTTGACAAGCTGACTCAAGTAAGAAGAATTATTCTGCTTGGAACCAGAGGACTGAATTTAAATCATTTGAAATTTCAAAGAGATTTATTTTTGGTGGAATTTAGAGAATGAAAAATCAAAGCAAAAACACTTCCTAGTAAATTAGAACTTGTGTTAGCCATGTGTAAAATGTAGAGGGTAGAGTGCTATCCTTAGATTCAAAGAACCCAGTCCCATGTCCTGCCTCTGACAGATACTAACTCTTGGCAAATCAGTAAAACTTTGAATGCCGTAGTAAACTTTAAAAGTCAAGGATTCTTGAGAGGAGCTAGGTGGCTTGGTGGATTGAGTTCCAGGTCTAGATATGGGAGGCCTTGGGTTCAAATGTGACTTCATATCCTTCCTAGCTGTGTGACTGGACAAGTCACTTAATCCCCATTTCCTAGCTCTGGCCCCTTTTCTGCTTCAAAACCAATCAATATACAGTATTAGCTCTAAGATGGAAACTAAGGGTTTAAAAAAAAGACAAAGAATCTTATAAATTTGGGAGATAGCTAAAGTGGTCCATTACCTTGAATTCAAACTAAATCACATTTTATTTTAATAAAATCACTGTCCTATGTAACCTTACATAATTTGTTCTATGTATTTAAATGCATTATTATGAGAAAATATCTGTAGCGTTCACCAGAATGCCAGAGCAGGGCATGACATAAAAATAGCAAATAGACTCTTCAACTAAGATAATTTTGTTGTAAAGCCAAAGCCAATAGGCATTGATAAAGGGTTTCCCCCCACAATAAGGTTCCTACATGTTTGAAATGGAAGTTTTTATGAGAAAATAAAAAAGAGTTATCTTAAATTAGAATGATCTTTCCTGGAATGGAGAGTGTTCCACATAATCTGAGACAGTAGACGTATCAGTCTAATATTAGAAATAAATAAATGGAGGTTCATATGCATAAGACAGCTACTGTTACACAGTTAACAAGTGTCAAATTTGAGCCCCAAATATGTTTTTCTGGCTTATGTTTCAGTGTTATATTTGTAATATCTCATGAGTCCCCAAAACCAGTGAAAACATTTGTTTGTAGATTGGACTTGCTTGCTTTATTGGACAAAAAACACTGATATTTTACCTAATTACCATATGTGATCACAAAAGATGGCTTTATGGATGGAGGACCCTCTTCTGAGCTACAACCTGTCATCTTTAATCTTCCATAGTGAAGGGAGGAAGAAGATACTGCTAACTCCCAGATAACATTACAGGATGCTTTTTTATGCATTCTAGGAGATATCCTGACAGATTTAGTTGTGTAATACTTTACTTCTGAGATTCTGCTCAAGTTATTGTAATTTTACTGTCTGTTCTTGGATAAATCATTTTGCCTCCTTTGACTTCAGTTTCCTAATTATAAAATTACTGTATTGGATTTGGGAGAGATCTCAGTATTCTCTTCCAGCTCATATACACCCATCTACCTCGTCTTTATTTTTCCAGTGCATTCATAAGAATCAGTTTCATACTATCTCTGCCATGAATCTTTCTATAACTAGGATCCCACGGATCTCTTCCTTTTCTGACTCCAGACCTGTATACATTGGCATTTCAACTTAGATCTGTCACATATGTATGCTTGTCTCTTCACAGATTGTAAAAACCCAGAGGGTGCAAACATCTTTTATGATGCTCTATCCCCCATTGTGCTCTGCATAATTATAATGGTCAACATTTGCTTGTTAAATAGAATTGAATAGACAGTTTAATTTGAGGGAGAGCAACATCTGACAACTGATGAACATTTTTAAATTTATAGACCTTTGAGGACATTGCTACCTAAATACCAATAAAAAAGTAGAATATAGAGGAAGAAAGAGAAGAAAGAAAAGGAACTAGAAAGAGAGAAACAAAAACAGATAGGAGGGAAGCATAGAGACAAAGACAGAGAGAAAGAGAGAGATGAAAAGAGACAGAGAAAAAGGAGATCAACAGAAATACAAAAGATATGTATGCCTTTAAAGCCTTGAGTTGAACTATATTAATTATATTTTTCTCTGTAACCTCTTAAGCTTTCATCTTAGCACCCCTTGACTGAAAGGTTAGAAACAATATGAAACTTTCTCTATCCCAATATGATCAACAGCAATAATTGGTCCTTTACAAGAAAAAAATATGGTTTAGAATCAGTTAGATGCCATCTTGGTAACAATAGAACATGACTGCCAAATTAGGTTCAACATATATTGCTGTCTACTTTTAGAAGGCCTTGTTTTCTAGCTACAGTAGAGTGAAATACATGGTTACAAATCTATTACAAATAAAGGGAACATAATAGGGTGTCAATTAATAATATAAACATTTATAAGGTGAACTAAAATCTGAATGTAGAGTAAAATCTTGTCATTTTATTTTTGTTTATTTTTAAAATGTCATTCTATTTATTTTTATTCATGTTTGCCTAAGCATGATAATGTTTGAACATATTTTTAAAAGGAAGGGGATATCAGATTGTTATTTACTACATTTTGATGAGCACACTTAAAATATTTAAACACATAAAGGTATAAACTAATAGTGGAAAAAAAGACAGCCTTAGAGTTCAAATTCACCTGTGTGACCTTGATAAAACTAAATCACCACCTTTGTCATCAGTTTTAACATTTGTAAAACAAGATGATTTAATTAGATAATTTCTAATGTCCCATCTGGCTCTAAATCTAGGGAAAAGTATTTCTTATTAAAGACATTACTACTGACTTTTTAGAAAACTGAAAAAAATATTTTCAAGGTTACTGAAATGGAAAACCCTTAAATATTGTATGGAACCACAAAACATATTTAGCAGAGTAACATCAGCCTTCACAAATCTAACACATGAATTACAGTAAGAACAATATGAATCTTATGATCAAAAGTTTAATTAATGACAGATCCAAACCAAGTTTGAGGTATAAGAAATTGGGCAAAGGTTCAAACTTTATAAATAATATTCCAGGTCTAAGGACAAAGACTGGAATGTGAATATCTCTCCTATCCCAGTAGATTAAATATCTTAGGAAGGGGCATAGATGGCCGGAAAAACAATCTTGAGAAAGAATATGTTTTCTACCCATTTAACCATGAACTTGCTGATATTCACACATATATTCACACTCCCCCCCCACTCCTTAATTGCTATTTTTTTCCTTTATAAACCTTTCCCCTATTCAATAAACTTTGCTAGCATTAACTATCAGCTCTGTAGCCCTTCTGACCTCAAAGATTCTAATCACTCTGGTCTTTTTTCTTGCTCCTACCTAAGGGACTCACAGTCCCTGGTCTGAGCCTTTGGGGCTCCTCTCCCTCCTTTAGGCTCTAACAAACTAGATCAGCAGTAATCTCTATACTCATAGAAACAAAATTTTTTGTTTTTTTTTCTTTTGTCTACAGTGCCTTTTTTTCTGCCCCAAATTCCATATTTATAACAACTAATAACCTCCACCTTAAATGTCTTTGTTGAATTATTTGTGGTAGTTTTAAGAGCAAATACAGCCTGTACTTTAGGCATGATACATTTTTTCATGCACTAACACTCCTCAGATTGGCTTTTTTATTGTGACCTATTGAAATTAGCGTAAGTGAAATCTACCCAAGATATTTTAATATTTAAATGGACTTGTTATTAGAGTACTTTTGCATAGCTTTGTCATTAGAAATAGTGGTTGAGGAAGCAAGGAAAATTGAAGCCTTTGAAGGTAAATTTTACTAGAATGACCTCTCTATAAATAAAGGAAGCCTGAAGTTGGCAGGGGAAGACCTGGATTTGAGCCCTGGGTTTAATATTTGCAAGCTGTTTGATAAAGGTCATGTCATTTAACTGCTCTTTAAACTTATTACCACTTTACAGGGTTGCTATAAAGAAAATTCTTTGTAAATCCTATAGAGAAAAATCTAAATATGAGTTAATACACAAATGTAAGCTATTATTATTAGTTATGCCTCTATTGGTACTGGCTTCCTCTCCTTGAATTTCATCTGAAAAGGAAAGAGCTAGGAAAGGTAAAATATTTTTTATATAAAAGTTCACTTGATTTAGAGGCAATAAATGTGGATCCTGATCTTGGTTCTGTCTGATTAGCTTTTGACTAAAGTTTAATCAATTAATTTACACAACTAATTTCTCAACCTAAAACAATAAAAGGATTATATGAAAAATATTGCTAGGTTTTTTTGAGTAGGATATTTTCAGGATTATTTTCCAGTTCTGAAAAATTTTTTTGGTAATACATATATAGTCTGATTTAATCACCAATTTACCTATACATTTTGTTACTTATTCCACAAATAGAAATAGCATAGTCCAAAGTGGGAAAAAAAACAAATAGCAAACAAGCAAACAAAAAACCCTTGGTCATACTGTGAGTAAGTATAGATTACTGAGTAAGTTTGGAACCAATTTTTTCTCATCTGGATAGAGCCATGTAGTTAAACTACTGTTAAGGAATTGAAACAAAAAGGGTTGAGAACCATTGTTTTCTTCTTTACTCTCTTACCCTCCAATTAACTAATGGATGATCTTTTAAATTGTAAGGTTGGAGAATTGACCTCTTCACTGGTGTCCCAGAGGCATAACTAGAGTAGCAGCAGCTGATGGCACTATCAGCATAAGGAGCTGAGGAACACCAGACACAGAGAGAGAAAGCAGTTTAAAGGCTTCAGTGAATATATTTACCTGAGAGAAACTCCTTGAAAACCCAGAAGCCTGAAGAAAAAGACTTTTAAATCAGGAATAGTGAGTTATTCCGTTATTACATATATTCTCTGAGCTAGAATCCAATTTATTTCTTCTTCTTCTTTAGGTGCTTATGATATTCATTTTAAATTTCTGTTCTAGATTACATGAATATTAAATTATAATAACCATTTTCTGACATTTAGCTAGGATGTTCTCTCCTTCCATTTTACTCATCCTTCCTCTCCAAACAGAAGTTAATAAAATATAGGTTGTATATGTGTTATCATACAATACATATTTCAATGTTGATCATTTCATGAAAGCAATAAAGTGAAGGTATGTAAATCAAAGTGATGAATGATATACTTCTATCTGCATTCAGAAAACATCAGTTCCTTCTGTGATGGTGGATAGCCTCTTTCATCATGAATCCCTTGGAGTTGCTTTGCATCCTTGCATGACTGATAATCATTAAGTCAGACACAGTTGATTATTTTATGTTATTGCTCTTACTGCATATATACAACATCCTTCTGGTTCTGCCAACTTCGTTTTGTATCACTTCATATAAGTCTTTCCAGGGTTTTTTATGATTGCCATATTCATTATTTCTTATGGAACAATAATATTCCATTATGATCATATATCAAAACTTGTCCAGCCATTCCCTAATTAATGGACATCTCTTTAGTTGTCATTTTTGCCACCCACAAAAGAGCTGCTATAAATATTTTTGAACAATTGGGTTCTTTTTTATCCATCTTTAATTCCTCTGGGATACAGACCTAGCAGTGGTATTGCTGGATCAAAGGGTAATGAACAGATTTATGGCTCTTTGGGCAAAATACATTTTCACTTGGACTGTGGAGTGATCAAAAATATATGACAAACATTCAGGGTTATAATTTGTATCAGTTTAGCTTAACTAATCATATAACTAAATGGTCTTTTCAGAAAGTTAATTCACTCTTACTGAGTAATAGTTATCAGCTGGTAATTATTGGAAGAAAGCACATTCTTAACCCTTCCAAGGTCACCCAAATATCTCAAAGGGAGACATATTCAATAAACTCCGAGGAAAGAGAGCATGAACATTGAGAGTATAGCTCCTGAATATATACTTAGTTGAGTCCCTGGCCAATTCCAAGTCTTCCTTCCTATTAACATTAGAGATGGGAAGCCAAGCAGAGGCTCCTCACAGGACCACTCCCACAGAAGTTCAAGTAGTTTCATTTGTATGTATGTTTCATGGTCCCAGAATTATGCCCTGCTAGTCCTTTAAGCTTCTCTTGTGTGACTTAAATGTGCTAGTAATAAAGGTTTTCCAATTATAAACATTACTGATACAACTTATGAAATTTTTAAATTAAAAAAAATCTTCCAAGAAGAATAGTTCTAAAACAGTGTAGGAAAGGAATGAGCCTACATTCATGAGAAAATAAAAGGCAACTAAGTTGTTCAGAGGATAGAGCAGTGGTCCTGGAGTCAGGAAGATCAGACTTAAAATCTGATTTCAGACACTGTTGTAAAGTGTAAGTCAGATACTCACTCAACCTTGTTTCCCTCTGGTTTCTTCAACTGTAAAATGAGTTGGGGAAGAAAATGATAAACTATTGAAGAGTCTTTGCTAAGGAAACAAAAAATGGCATCAAGAAGAGTCAGACATGACTGAAACAACCTAACAACAAAAATGCCTGAGAATATATGATTATAGATTTAAAGGTTGGCCTTAAAGGTCATCTAGTTCAATCTCCTCGATTTATTATTGTGATAATTGAAGGCAAGACAAAACTTGACCCAAACTATGCTGATAAAAAGTGGTAGAGTCCAGATGTGAACCCAAATTCTCTGATTCCAACTTAAGCACTTACAAAGTAGACTGAACTCAGGCTCAGCATTTATTCATGCTTTTATATGTATTTGTGTACATAATATCTTGCACTCCTTTTATTAAAAAATACCTTAATGAAGACTTTAATTCCATGTTTTGATGTTATTTTTGTTTGCTTGTTTTTTTTTTCCCAATCTAAGCTGAATATCTTAGTAATTGTGTTCAGGGAACTGAAACTTAATCAATATTCTTCAACAAACCTCAGTAGTAAATAAGATTGAACTTTGACTAAAAATTTTTCATATTAACCAAACTGTAATTAAACTTTTCATTTTCTCCTCCTTCTTTCCCCCTCCTCTTTTTGTCCCTTTGTAAAAGAATGTATCAGCTTCACTCTCTCACTATAAATATGTATTCATTGACTACCAATTATTATTATGCAAGATACTGAGTTGGGACCTGCATAAAATTTGATTATAAAATACAGTTTATGGCCACTAGAAATCTTTTTATAAAGAAGCAAATATCTTCTTTTTCAATATAATCTGAAGTTATTTTGATTTTAGAGATAATTACTAAATTCAAGATTTTAAAACTACAGAGAATAGTAGTATATTTCACTATTTCCCTTTACTTTTTAATTTGAAGTACTCTTTGGGGAATCTAGAAGAGTACCAGTGTCCTGGAACATCAAACTAGTTATCAAAGCACTTAAATTCTAATCCCAGACTTGGCCAGCTTTGGAATTTGAGACCAATAAGAGTATTTCACTTTTCACATCTATAAAATGAAGGACTTGAAGTGTTGATCTCTAACTTTCCTTTCTAATGATGATGATGATGTTGATAATGATGCTGATGATTAACAAATATATTGTGCCTACTAGGTGTCAGGCACTATGGTAAGTTCTTTATAAATATTATCTTATTTGATTCCTAATATGTTCTGATTCTGAGTTAATAATATATTAATTTAATGTTAAGAAAAAATCCTCATGAAAATATAAACTTGGTATAATCTAATTATAATTCTAATGGAAAGCTGAATAAATCCTCAACAATCTACAAACCTCAGTGATAAAAGAAACTATAGTTTGAGTCTTTCAGATGTCATTCCCTCCCAAAATTATAAAGATTTTTAAAACAGTTAAAAAAATTTTAAAACATTACATATTAAATTTTATTCTATGTAAAAATAAATATAAATGATAAATCATGCTCTCATATCTTGTTGAAGGAATAAATATATAAGTAAAATAACTATTCATCAATTAGTTTGGTTAATAAAATAAATGTCCTTATTTCTTCTAGGTTCTTAATTTTTTCTTAGCTTATTTGATTTATCTTCTTTTCTTTTACAGGTAACTGACTATTTTTCATGTATATTTATGATATAAATCCCTTCCTTCCTTCTTTCCTTCCTTCCTTCCTTCCTTCATTCCTTTGTTCCTTTCTTCCTTCCTTCCTTCCTTCCTTCCTTCCTTCCTTCCTTCCTCCCTCCCTTCCTTCCTTCCTTCTTCCTTCCTTCCTTCCTTCCTTCCTTCCTTCCTTCCTTCCTTCCTTCCTTCCTTCCTTCCTTCCTTCCTTCCTTCCTTCCTTCCTCCCTTCCTTCTTATAGAATGAGTTGTCTCATTGACCATTATTAGCAAGAAGAAATATACAGCTCTGGTCCTCCCTTCTGTCCTCATACCAAAAAGGGTATGTTTATTATAATTTGTAAACTTTTAGGCAACATTTAGATAGTCCAAATATAACATTCTCCATGCTTAAAATTAGATTCTCATACTTAAGAGTAGGGAGTTTGACTTATTTTTCTTTCTAATTGGAGCTATACTTCACTGAACTCTCAGTTTCACACTGTAAAGAATTGGTGACAAAACAAAATAGGATAACAATACCAGGATTGAAAGAAAATCAATATAGGTATCCTTTTTTATTTACATTTAACTTTTTTCACTCTCATTCTTCATTGGTAGTATGATGGATGTAAGGGATTCCTGAGTATATTTCCTGCAAATGGACTATTGTTTGGTATTACTAAATTATTTGGGAAAGAGTTTGTTTAATTGGGCTGTTTAGGGAGGTAACCCCATCAGTAAATGTGAATTGTCTAATTCAAATGTGATTATATTATATTAGAGTTTTGAAAGCATATTTACATATATCTACAAAGGTTATAGTCTCAAAATAAATTTTTAAACTTCAGCCTAATGGTATTTATTTTATGAGGCATTGATGACTTTTAACATACACCAAGCGAGGAGAAAAAAATAGAAAGATGAGGAGCCAGTGATTTACAGCATTATCCTTTTGAGAGAGATGCCAGTAAGGAAATAAACAAGATTTCTTAAATATCACACAAATTTTTCTCTGCTGGAAGTGTTACATTATTATTTATCTATAGATGGTACATGTGTAACTGCTATAATACAGTGAAAATTATTATTATGGCATTATGCATTTCCATCAGATTTCCTTGTTTCCTACTTGGAGGCAGTATATAATTATAGATTCAATTAAATTTTGTCCCTGCTGGACAGAAGAACATTGTTCTTTTGAGTAAACAAAATGAAAAGGGAGAAAAAAGATGTTATTGTGCCCAGCTCATCAGTGGCTCTCATTTACAATATGTTTGCCGCTTCAGGTCCCTTCTGAGTTTCTTTGGGAAGGTGAGTGAGAATCAGTATGACTGTTCAACCTCTATCCAAATATGTAAGCCTCATTATTCATTCCAATGCTTCAAATTCACCACATTCCTTTTATGTAATAGAAAATGCTTTACCCTAATTGTATTTTTGTAAAATAATGTATACTGCTGGATGTGTTAGTAGAATAGCTTTGGGCAAGTATAACTGGAAGAAAGGATAAATAAATGCATGCAGGTGTTCAGTAACAGAGGGGATGAAAGGAAAATGAGATATTTTCCTATGATGTTTGGTTTGTATGTAGAAAGAAAAGGAGATAATTATAAGAATAAGGTGAATGTAGAGAGTAAAGGACACTGTCTGGTCCTTAACTTAGTGAACCCACTTTCATCCTCATTCTATCTCTAGCTTTTTACAGCTTAGAAAAATTGATATAAATTGCTATAAGATCTCAATTATATATTAGTAGCTGGCTAGTGTGTGGTCCTTTCAGTAGAAGAGGGAACAATGGTGCTAGGATCACAACTCTTCTGAACCCTTTCATCCCTCCTCAAACTTCAAAATTCCTCCTCCCTACACTCTCAACTGAAAACCAAGTTTAATAATTTACAGAAAAATAATTAAAACCATTTGTTATTAGCTCCCTCTTTTTTTTTTCTTCATCTCCTATTACTTTTCTGCCTCCATTTATTCCCTCATCCTATCTCACATGATGAAATGGCCTTACTCTTTACCAAAGCCTCCTCAAGCAACCTTATTCTATCTCATCAAATCAAACAAATTTCCCTTTCTATCATTACCATTTTAATGCTTACTTTCAATCTCTTCCTTTCTACTGGCTCTTTTCCTCTTCCTACAAATATGCCCATATCTTCCTCACACTCAGAAACCCCTCATTTGATTCTTCTATCCTCGCTACTCCATTCTATTTCTCTCTAACCATTTCTGGCTCAACTCCTTTAAAAACCCATCTTAACAGGTATCTCTTCTTTCCTTCCTCTTTATATATTCTTAATGACTTACAATCAGCTTCCAACTTCATCATTCACTTATCTTTGAATTTACCACTGTTTTCTTGATTGGCAAATTTATCCATCGATTTTCAAACCTTGTTCTCCTTAAATTCTTTGCAACCTTTTAACCTATTGATGATCTCCTTGATATTGTGCATTGTACTTTCTAGGTTTTCAAGTTACTCCTCTCTCCTGGTTCTCCTATCCAGAAGATCATTCCTTCTTAGTTTTCTTTGCTGAATCTTCATTCAGATCATACCTTATAAACATAGGTATTCTACAGGTTTCTACACAGGGACTTTTCTATTTTCTTTTCATAATACTTCATTGGTTTATTTAATTGACATCTAGGGATTTAGTTATATGCTAATGATTCTTAAATCTACCTATCCTTAATCCTTTAATGTCCTACTGCTTTTCAGACATCTTGCACTGGATATTTAGTAGACATATTAAACTCAAAATGCCAAAACTGAACTCATTATCTCTCCAACCACCTTCTTCTCAACATTCTCTATTACTTTCAAAAGCAATGCCATCTTCTTGATCTGCCTGACTCATAATCTAGGTGTCATCCTCCTCTCCTCATTATTTCTCACCCACCATATCTATTCTGTTGCCAAGGTCTGTCATTTTACCTTTGCAATATTTCTTGAATATAGTTCTTTTTATTCTCTGGGGACAAGACCTTTTCACCTCATGCCTGGGCTATTGCAATTACCTGTTGGTGAGTCTGCCTGTTTCATGCCTCTTTGTATTTCAATCTATCCTCCTCTATTCAGCTAACAAAGTGATTTTCCTAAAGAGGTTGTCATCCCATTCACTGCCTCCCTGTCACTTTCAGGATCAAATACAAAATGCTTTGTCATTCAAAATTTTTCCTAATTTAGTTTCATCCTATAATTCCAGTCTTTTTACACCTTAATCTCTTTCAAGTCTTTTTACATTTAGTGATATTGGTCTCCTTATTGTTCCAAGATTAAGAATAGGCATCCTTCTATTAGCTCCAGATGTTTTCTCTGGCTTTATTTCCCTATTCTTGGAATGTTCTCCTCCCTCATCTCTGCATTTTGGCAACCTGATATTTCTTTTAAATTCAAACTTAAATTGCATCATCTACTATAAGCTCTTCACCAATTTTTTTTTTAAATTTCTTGAACCTTCTCTGTTTTAATTACTTACCATTGATATTACAGATAGCTGGTTTGTAAATATTTGTTTGCTTGATATCTCTTCTAATAGGTTGTGAGCTCTTTGAGGACAAGGAATTATCCCATCCTTATATATTCCCAGAATAACATGTTGACATATAATAGGCATTTAATTATTTTCTTTTGATTGATTGGCTTGAAGTCATTGTTCCCTGATTCATCAATAAATGTTTCAGAATTGATACACTTCCAACTACCTTTCACCATGTTATGGCTTGGCTATTGCCCCTCTCCATAAGGAGTTTATAATCTGGTGGATTAAGTAAAATATAAGTAGAAGCAATTAATGCAAAATAAAGAGGATTAAAAAATAATTCATGAAAATTACCATCAGAAATTTAAGAAAACATAAATTATTTCCACCTTGAGGGAGAAGGTGGAAACTTAAAAGAATTCGTGGTGATGAGACCAGTTTTGGGTTCTAAAGGAACAAAGGGATGTGAAAAGGCAATGACGAAAAAGGAAAAAAATGTTATAGTGATAGTTTCACATTCTAGCCCTGTGTGACCATAGGAAAGGCTCAGCTAACTGAGTCTCAGTATGATCATCTATGTAATGAGAATAGAGGACCTTTAATGTCTCTTTTATTCTCAAACGAAGATCATTTCAGTTTGTTATATGATAAAAAATCAATGGAAATATCAGACCTCTTTTTTTGGAGCTGGTCCTTGATCTTTTCTATTTGTGTTTCCTATTTCTTCGTTGTATTCTTCTGTTTAGCATTGAAAGCCCTAAAGTATTATGGAATCTAGTAACAGTTGTATCTCTGTTATTCCTCAACTAAGACACCCAGTCTCTTGATTCTAGGCATATTCGTTGGATTTTCACCATGCATGAAATGTTTTCTCTTTATTGCTGCCTCTTGTATTCCATGGCCTTTTCAAGCCCTCGCCTAAGTGAAAGTTACAGAAGCAAGAGAAAACCTATTGGATCTATGGATAAAGGAATATTTTAATAACAAAAAAAGGGATAAGGGAGACTTACAGAATTATAACATGCAATTTTAATTAAATACTTTCTTTAAACGGTTGTACAAAAAGAAAAAAATGAATTTAATTTAAAAAAGAAATTAGTAGAGGGAAATATTTTTCATAGAGATTCTCTGATAAAGATCTCATGTCCAACATAAATAAGGACATTTGATTCAAAATTTTAGGAAAAATAGCTTTGCCCGAATTGATAAATGTTCAAAATGCAAATTCAAGCAACTCTGAGATTCCATCTTATACCCAACAGCTTGACAAAGATGAAATGAAAGGAAAATAAATAATTCCCTCTGAGTTATTCTAGATTATTGCATTGCTACTAGTAGAAAAGTTCATTATATTTGATTGTACCACAGTGTATCAGTCTCTGTATATAATGTTTCCTGGTTCTGCTCCTTTCAATCTGAATCAATTCCTGGAGGTCTTTCCAGTTCACATGGAATTCCTCCAGTTCATTATTCCTTTGAGCACAATAGTATTCCATCACCAACATAGAGCACAATTTGTTCAGCCATTCCGCAGTTGAAGGGCATTCCTCATTTTCCAAATTTTTGCCACCACAAAGAGCACAGCTATGAATATTCTTGTACAAGTCTTTTTCCTTATGATATCTTTAGGGTACAAACCTAGAAGTGGGTATGGCTGGATCAAAGGGCAGACAGTCTTTTAGGGCTCTTTGGGCATAGTTCCAAATTGCCATCCAGAATGGCTAGATCAATTCACAACTCTACCAGCAATATATTAATGGGAATGACATATGTTTGAACATGGACAAATTGAGGAGTATTTTTCCTAGATAATACATATATATAATGTTTATATATATATACATATATATATATGTATATATATATATTGCTTTTCTTCCTGTGCCCCTGCAGATGGAGTAAAAATGAGACAGAAAGAAAATATTTTTTAAAATAATGTATAAAGAAAATATGTTTAAAAATGGAAATGTTATATCAAACATAACTTGTTCTCATGGAAGCTACAGTGACTCTTCATGATCATTGCTTCTCTAAGTGGTTGAAAACCTTTTCTACTGATGATACAGGCTTCACACTCTTCCTTTTTTTAAAAATTGTAATAGCATGATTCATTTTTCCAAGTTTAAGACATCATTTTCCATGATAATTTAAGAGATTTAATGACAATGACTCAATAATTATATATTTCAGTTTTTTTGTTCTTTTTAAAGTATTATCCAGTATTTGTTCATTTGGGTCTACTTGGTAAACTCATTATGGACAACAATGTCCTTAGTTAAAGTAGGTTTCAATTCTTTGTTAATATTTTTGTTCTATTATTCTAGTCTGATTTATCTTTCTCCTTGGCAAGGAAAAAAAATAGGAGACAAGTAGGGTTCCCTTTTTTCCTATGGAAACATAGGGATTTGTTTTTTGTCCTCTTGTGGTGCACTTTTTTCAATATATGTCCATTTTATATGTTCAATCTATGTAAAATGTCAATTTTTTTCATCCTTAGGATTCATTACTAGCATTAGCTCATTCTGAGATTCAGCATTTATGTATTTAAGCAGCATGGTATTATAAAAGAGTGTACTGTTTCTGGAATTAAGTGTATTTGCACTTGTGTCCTGTCTTTTATGCACACTTCTTGGGTGTTCCTTGGAAAAGTCACTTAACCTCGCCAGACTTCTAGCTCATTTGTTGTGCAGAGTACACTGAATATATAATCAATGATGTCTAATTCTGAATTACTTATTCTTAATAATGAAAGGTTTAATAATATTCTTTTATACAAAACAGTAATTGCCAAAATATTTTACTAAATCATAACATCATTTTAGTGTTTGATAAGTATTTGATGCAAAAAATTTGATTGATATAAATCCTTGGATGAAAACATTATATATATAGTAAACCCTACAGTAGTAAGAAGTGACAGGCATACAAATAATCTAAAATAAATGATGTCTTAGTTTAAATGTAGAAATTTCCCAGTGGAATTCAGACTTGCTCAAGAGACTTCCTGACAAAGATGTTGATAGCCATTCTTATGTTTTTCTTTGGACACTTTTCTTTTGGGAATGATAGTTATCAGAGCAAGGTTAGCAAAATGTGTCAAAATATTTCTCTGTCTGAAGTCTGCTTCTGAATACAATTAAAAGAAAAAATATTCCCTCTATAATGGATACAAATGAGTGGGGAAAATCTAGAAACATTCACTTTGGCTATGACAGAATTAGCCACATGATTTTATGAAGAATTAAAACAGACACAAGTAGTTATTCTAAAATAAAGAGGAGGCAACTAGATTGCTCAGTGTATTGAGAGTCAGACCCAGAGATGGGAAGTCCTGGGTTCAAATTTGGCCTCAGACACTTTCTAGCTATTTGACCCTGGACAAGTCATTTAACCCCCATTTCCTAGTCCTTACCACTCTTCTATCTTGGAACCAATACACAGTATTAATTCTAAGAAAGAAGGTATGGATATAAAAATAATAATCATTAAAATAAAATGAAATATAGAGAATCAATCAGAACTATACTACTAGCAAGTGGAAACTAATTCTTTTAGGCTCCAGTTATACTTAGAGATATCTGCTCATGTGAGTGAAAGGAAAAAAAAAAGTCAGTGTTTCCTACAATTAATATATTGATTTCCTTGTTTAAGTTTCAAATTGCTATGTGTCTATGAATGCTAAATTCATATTTATTTATTCTCAATTTCTTTTATTCTCAATTTCACAAGGCTGCAAGAAGTTTTGAAAGAAAGTAACAGGTTACAGCAATCTCAAATTTCTCCTTTTCTCAATTTACCCCACCTCTAAAAAAGGTAGAGAAGGGTCAGGCAAATGAGTTCTTAAAGTCATAGACCACTTATCTTAACATATTTTCCTCAGGAAAACTGTAAAACAGAATATTAAATATGCAACTTTTTCAGGGTCAAGAAAGAGAAATAATGAGCAGTAGAGTCTAGTATAAATGAATTTATTCACTTTGATAAAATGTACACTATTTTCATCTTCCTCAGTTCCTCGAAACTTGTAGATGTGGAAGGATCTACAGTATAAATATAATTTATTTTAATTTCATAAAGGCATCTGTAAAGGGCCTCATTATATCCTCAGAGAAATGATAGAAAAATTTTGGTCTGAATCTTAATATAATTATATTAATTGATTTAAATGAAGCATAATTTTGATTAATGGTGTGATTAAGCATTAAAGGAATGCTTTGCTTTGGATCTCTGTCTCTGATCAATTTTGAGTCAACATTTTTATAAATAATAAACATAACATAGCTTAGGAGATAGAAATTCTCTAAGAAACTGTAAAATAAACTATCAATTTTAAAATATAGTTCAGGGAGGAGTCAAGATGGAGGCTTAAAAGAAGCAAAAGTAGAATCCTCTGTGACTTTCCTTCCATACCAAAAGCAAAATAACTTCAAAATAGACAGAAAGCAAAACTCAACAAGACAAAGCCATAGGTCTCTCCTACTCAATTCAATATGAAAAGTATGCAGATAAAGTTGAGTTTTCTTGTGTAAGGGAAAGATTCAATGCCCCTCACCACCTACTGAGCTGAGACCTGCTGTAAGACTTTGACCCACTGTGGGATCCCAGGGTGAATGTGGCAACCACTGTGGAGTATCATGGTACCACCACAGGAAGCTCAGGACTCTGACCAGGCAGCTGGCAGGGAGGCATATGGCAGAAAGGAAAAAAGAGGAGACCTGAGGATGACTACTTTTGGCTTCAACACCTTTACTTTCACCTTCAGCCTTTGCTGGCAGCTGGGGAAGATTTGTCCTCAGGGTACATTAATACAACATGAAAGCTAGATCTGCCTTATCTATTTATCTGCAATAGAGCAGAGAAGAAGCCCTTTCAGAGCAGAAAAGCCCAAACTCACAGATCTATCAAATAGCAGAACAAGAGAACAGCCAATAAGGAGAGGGACAGAAGGAAAAAAAAAATATGAGTAAGCAACAAAATAAAAATTAAAAAGTAATTATCATTGAGAGCTTCTATTCAGGTAATGAAAAAAGAACAAGTGAAACAGAAAAGGACCAAGGAATAGCAATCAAAACATCAGAAACTCCAATCATTTGAACTCAGGCAATGGAAGAGTTCAAAAAACAATTCTTGATGAAAGGCAGTAAATGTAAGTACTCAATATATATGTACCAAATGGTATAGCATTTGTGCCAAATGCTATAGCATCCAGATTTCTAAAGGAGAAATTAAAGAAGCTTAAGGAGGAAATAACATATTAAAATCTTTGAAATACAGCCAAAACAGTACTTAGGGGAAAATGAGTGCATATAACAAAAAATCAGAGAGGGAAGAGATCAATGAATTGGGCATGTGATTTAAAAAAAAAAAAAACTAGAGAGGAAACAAATTAAAAATCCCCAGATAAAAACTGGAAATCCTAAAAATCAAAGGAGAAATAAATAAAATTGAAAGTAAAATAATTATTGAATTAATACATAATACTAGGAGCTGGTACTTTGAAAAAATCAGTAAAAGAGATAAAGTACTGGTTAATCTAATACAAAAAAAGAAAGAAGAAAATCAAATTAGCAGTATCAAAGATTAAAAGGGTAATCTCACTTCTAATGAAAAAGAAAGTGAGATAATTATTAAGAGTTACTTTGCCCAAGTGTATGTTAATTAATATTGCAATCCAAGTGAAATGGGTGAATTGGGGAAAGAAGAGGGAAGAGAAAGAACATGAATCAGGTAACAGTAGAAAATATTGTTAATTGATTAATGTTTAAAAGTAGAATGAAACATAGTTCAATTGATAATTATTCCAGGTAAGGTCTAACTATGGCTGTGGCTCTAGGATGGTTATGAGTTGACTGGGATTCATGGAGACAGGAAACTCACTTGACAAAACAAAAATGAGGAAATTAAAGTACTCTGGAACCTGAAAGAGAAATAAAAACTTAGATGAGATTCTCATTGACTAACATCTTCAAACATTATTTTGCTCATTCAACAACTATTATTTTTCTTCTCGCAAATCTATTGGATTAGGGAGAGGAGATACAAAAATAATTAGTATATGAACTCTCCCTCCTGAAATTTAGTCAAATATGAATGATCTCACATATGAGCATATTTAAAGTACTATCTACTAATTTAACTGTAAATATAAAATGTATATATGTGTATATATATATATAGATGTATATATATTGTGCATTTAATTATTTGCTAACATATTGGAATGCCTAGTAGATTATAATATCTTTGAGGACAACATATTTGTTTTCTTTACTTCTCTTTCATATGAGTAGAACTTTAAAAGGGCAAGTGGAATAAAATTAATCTAGAAATAGAGGTGAAATAAAAATAGTGGTAGAAAAATTAATTAGTCAATGAACAAAAATATGTGAGTCAGTTTTCAGTTGTGTCTGACTCTTCATGATCCCATTTTGGGCTTTCTTGGCAAAGATACTGGAGTGGTTTGACATTCCCTTATGCTCATTTTATAGAGGGGGAAGGAAGGCAAAGAGGGGGATGCTACTAGTCACATAACTCATAAGTGTCTTAAGCCAGATTTGAACTCATGAAGACGAATCTTCCTGATTTGAGGACCATTTCTCTAATTACTGTGCTACCTACATGTCTCAATAATTGCTTAGTGTATTCAAAATTTGATGCTTGGAGCTAGGGATACTAAAATAGAAATGAAATACATCCCATTCGAGGTTATGTTCATTTAGGGAAGAAAGCATTTGTACAAATAAGTATACATAAATAAATAAAATGTAAAAATAGGGGTTAGGAGGCAGGTTGAATTTAATATGTGGGTCATCAAAAAAGGTTTGAAGGGCAGGATATCATTTGAAAAAAAATTTAAAGGGAGAAAAATGGAGGTGAGTGTTCATTCCAGCATGGGGGACAATCTTTTAAAAGCATAGAGTCTGGAACAAGGTAACATATTGTACATGAGGAATGACAAGAAGAACAGTATGAATGGACTATTGAATGTGGAAGGGAGGAAAATGTAAGATAATTTTGGAAAAATAGGTTGCAATCAGATTTTGAAAGTCTCTTCAAAGCTGAACAGTGGAGACAATATTTGATCCTATAGGCAATCAGGATCCCCTGGAGTTTACTGATTTGGAAAGTGATGTGGTCAAAACTGTATTTTTTTAAATAAACCTTTACCTTCTTTCTTAGAATGAATAGGCAGAAGAATGGTAAGGGTTGGGCAATTGGGAATATGTGTGCAGGGTCACAGAGCTAGGAAGTATCTGACGCCAAATGAGAATATCCCATCTCTAAGCCTGGCTCTCTCTGCTGGGAGGCACCTAGTTGCCCCTCAGAATTGTATTTTTGTAAAATCACTTTGGAAACTCTCTGAGGGTACTTTAGTCTGTGAAAATAATTTGGAATCTATTGCTAGTCTGGGAAGGACATGGGGGAAAATTCTTTAATTATGGTGGTAAGATTGTGAGTTGAAAGAAATGATATTTTGAAGAGAATATGGAGATATAAATGACAGGATTTAAAACTGATTAGATATGTGCATTGAGGGAGAATCAATATAATGTTGTTTGCAAAACTATATGACTAGGATAATGCTACCCTTGAAAGAGAATACAGGGAGTAGGTTTAAGGAGCAAATAAAGAAATACATTTAGTCCATATTGAGTATCAAATTCCTACAATCCTCTAGTTTTCAGTATCCAAAAGTCATTTGGGAATGCATGACTGAAATTTAGACAGATTAGTGTTAGTTTGTAGTGCATATTAGTGCTAATATACATTACAATGTCTTCTGCAGAGAGATGGGATGCAATAAGGTCATCAAGTAAAGATGGCAATAGCAATGTAGTCATTTGAGTTTCTTGAATGTAAGTGTAGAATGCTTCGACCTGCACTAGCTGTGTGCAATGAACAGAAAGTAGTGCAGTTTGTCTGAAAAGTAGCACCTGGAAGGGAAGGATGTGAAGTGAAAGGGGAAAAATACAGAAATGCCGTGTTACAGAGGGTTTTGATTACCAACTTGATTCTAGAATTTGTTAGATAAAAATTGCCACAAAACAGGAAGGGCATGATCATACTTTTACATAAGAAAGATTCATCTGGCCAGCCATCCAATCCTGGATGATTTTTGGGAATGAGGGCATGTGTAACGAAGCTAAGATCTTTTAAGAGAAATCTTTTCTTAATCTCTTTAGTTGTTAGTACATTTTTCCCTCCCTACATTATCATTCCTTAAGAATTAAGTTCCTAATATGTACCAGTCCCCATTCTTATTTATACATACTTACAAATTACAAACATTGCTTTATTTTAACCTTATGAAAACTCTGAGAGGTAGGTGCTGATTATTATACCATTTTACAGATAAGGAAATTTAGGCTTAAAAGTTACATCAAGGCAGAGTCAAGATGGCAGCATCAAAGCAACAAAAGTTCAGACCTCTGAATACCCTTCCTTACTGATCACAAACTGCATGCTCTTAGGGGAGTGAAAATCATACCTAACAACAAGACAGAGCCAAGGAACCCTCCTGTTGGACTCAATCCAAAAGGTACACCTCTCAAAAGCCAGAATTTGAGAACATTTGGGTTTAAGGGGAAGGCAGAAGGAAGGTTCCAGGACCGCTCCCCCCACCTAGAGCCCTAAGCCTCCAGCAGCAGCAGGGAACCTCTGAGTGAGCAAAGGTGCTTGTCTGGAGAGTATTCCTTGCAGGCAGGGCTCTGCCATGCTCAGAGAGTCAAACACAGGTGGTGGGGAAGGAGAGGGAGAGGGAACACAGAGGGGATAGCCTGGTCACAGCGGTGGAGACCCTCCATATTGCTCCAGCCTTCCAAGAGTTTTTGGCCGCAGAACACAACCAGCCCAAACCAGCTGAATTTAAATCCCATCAAAAGTCTTCAGAGGTCAGGGAAGCCCAAGCACCACCACCCCTCCCCTACAGACTGCTGGACTTTAATCCAATCAAAAACCTCCAGAGGACAGGGGAGCTCAAACTCCAACAACCCTCCCCCACAGACTGCACAGAGAGATATTCTGTCAAAGCTCCAAGGGGAGAGCCTGATAGAATACCACAAAATCAAAAAAATGAGAGGAGTAAGAGCTCAGACAAATACAGGGAGTAAAGAAGGGATACATGTGAGCAAACAACAGTAAAAGAAGAAAGAAATTACAATAGACAGCTTCTATGCAGGTAACGAGCAAAGAGCGAACAGAATAGAGGAGGAGGGGTCGTCAAATTATTAATCAGAAATCCCAGAAAATTGAATACAGACTTTGGAAGAACTCAAAATGCAATTTAAAACACAATTAAGAGAGGCTGAAGACAATTGCGAAAAGAACATAAAAATTAAGAGAAGTCATCTGGAAACAGAAAATAGTGTCTTGAAAGCCAAAATCAACCAGCTTGAAAATGAGGGAAAGGAGATGAAAGATGATGCAAAGAAGATGAAAGATGAGGGAAAGGAGATGAGAGATGAGGCAAAGAGGATGAAAGATGACCTCCAAAGAAAATCAGACCAGATAGAAGATGACCAAAAAGCCAGGGATGAAATCCAGTTTTTAAGAACCAGAACACAACTAGAATTAAGTGACCTCACAAGGCAGCAGGACACTATAAAACAAAAGCAAATGAATGAAAAAATTGAGGAAAATATGGAGCATCTCATTCACCAAACAGAAGCTTTAGAAAATTGAGGAGAGACAATTTAAGAATCATTGGTCTAGCAGAAGATCATGACAAAAGAAAAGGCCTGGACATAATACAACAGGAAATTATTCAAGAAAACTTCCCAGATATTCTAGAACAAGAGGGAAAAGTAGAGATTGAAAGAATCCACAGATCACCTCCTGTACTTAATTCCCATATTTACAACACCTAGGAATGTTATAGCCAAATTCAAGAACTATCATACCAAAGAAAAAATATTATAAGCTGCCAAGAAGAAGTCATTCAGATACCATGGAGCCACAGTGGTGATAACACAGGATATGGCTGTGTCTACACTGAAAGATGGAAAGGCAAGGAATATGATATTCTGGAAAGCAAGGGAATTAGGTCTACAACAAAGAATCAACTACCCAGCAAAACTGATTATATTCTTACAGGGGAAAGTATGGTCATTCAACAAAATTGAGGAATTAGAAGAATTTGAAAAGAAAAGATCAGACCTGAACTGAAAATTTGATGTCCAAGCACAAAACACAAAAGGATCATCAAGAGGTAATTTAAAAAGAGGGGAAAAAGACAAACAAAACAAAACAACAACAAAAAACCAACTTTTTTTAAGAGACTCAATAAGATAAAATGATATGTATCCCTATAAGAAAAGAGGTCATTGGTAACTCTTAAAAAGTATTGTTATCACCTGGGCAGCTAGAAGAATTACACTTTGAGGGAACAGTGACAAACTGTATAGGATTAAATAACAAGACATGAATAGGTATATAGATATATGTATGCATAATTACATATACATGTATATATATGCAAGTAGAGTTATAAAAAGAGGTTAATACTAAAAAGAGAAGGGAAAAAAGGTGGGTAAATTTATATGTCACAAAGAAGCTCATGGCAGGAGCAGGGAGAACATCAATACATTGGAAGGGTAAAGAGATTGGAGAGAGGAAGTACTCAACTCTTATGTGCATTGAAATTGACTCAAAGATGGAAGAACAATCCAATCCATTAGGGCAGAGAATAGATTTGAGCCCTATAGGGGAACAGAAGGGTAACAAATGGATTGGTAGAGAGGGAAGCAGTATGAGGGAGGGAGAGGATGGAAGGGTAGTTTTAAAATATCTGCATAGGAAATAAGGGGGGAATAAGAAGGGAGGAGATAGAAAGGAAAGTAAAATAAAAGTAAAGTAGTAAAGTAAAGGAATTAAAAAAAGGGAACTAGGGGGACTGATTAAAAACAAACATTGGTGTAGGAAGAAATAGCAAAAGAAGAAAAGGCAGGACTAGGAGTAGAAATCAAAATGCTGGGAAATACACAGCTAGTAATCATAATTCTGAATGTGAATGGAATGAACTCACCCATAAAACACAAGTGAATAGCAGAATGGATTAGAATCCAAAACCCTACCATATATTGTCTACATGAAACACACATGAGGAATGTAGATGCACATAGGGTCAAAGTAAGAGGATGGAGCCAAATCTATTGGGCATCAACTGATAGAAAGAAGGCAAGAGTCACAATCATGATATCTGACAAAGCTATAGTAAAAATAAATCTAGTTAAAAGAGATAGGGAAGATAATTACATCCTGATAAAAGGCAGTATAGAAAATGAGGAAATGTCAGTACTCAACATGTATGCACCAAATGGCATAGAATCCAAATTTCTAAAGGATATACTAGTGGAGCTCAAGGATGAAATAGATAGAAAAACTATACTAGTGAGACCTGAACCTTCCTCTATCCGAACTAGCTAAATCAAACAAAAAAAAAAGAAAAGAAAAAAGAAAGAGGTAAGAGAAGTGAATGAAATCTTAGAAAAATTAGTTAGTAGATATGTGGAGAAAAATAAATAGTGACAAAAAGGAATACACCTTCTTTTCAGCAGCACATGGTACATTCACAAAAATTGACGATGTATTAGGGCATAAAAACATTGTAAACAAGTGCAATAGAGCAGAAATAATAAATACAACCTTCTCAGATCACAATGCAATGAAAATAATAATTAGCAAGTGTACATGGAGAGGTAAATCAAAAATTAATTGGAAATGAAACAGTACTATTCTCCAAAACTGGTTAGTAAAAGAACAAATTATAGAAACAATTAATAATTTCATTGAAGAAAATGACAATGATGAGACATCCTTTCAAAACCTATGGGATGCAGGCAAAGCAATACACAGGGGGAAAATTATATCCTTGAATTCATATATTAACAAATTAGGTAGGGCAGAGGTCAATGAATTGGGTATGCAAATTAACAAACTATTAAGTGAACAAATTAAAAATTCTCAGATGAAGACTAAATTAGAGATCTTAAAATATGTATTTACATATACATGCATACACTGCATAAACATATACATAATGTGTCTCCATATATAAATTTATATATGTATATATGCTGCTCCCCCAAAGGTGACACTAACAGGATAAATCTAAGAGAGTGAACTATATTGAGATAAATGTCAAGTTTTATGCTTAGGTTAAAGATTAGTTTCACAAATACAGGATTCAGGGCAATTGACTGAAAAACAGTGAAAACAATATTTTTTAAATGTTTTATTTATTTTAAATATTTGAGAGTTTCAATGTTTTCTATCTCAATAATGAGAAAAAGTATTACGTGGCTGTAAATAGCTAATGCAAATGTAGGCTACATTCATTATACACACACACAAATATATATATATATATAGATATATATGTTTATTTGTGTGTGTGTGTGTGTGTGTGTGTGTGTGTGTGTGTGTGTGTGTGTGTGAGATAGTGTCTAGTAGGGGGAGCACAATGTACTCGATGTTCTCGATGTTGATTGCTCCATGCCTGCAGTTTTATGTTCAAATTTGAGAATTCCATTTTAAGCTATACATTAACAATAACATTTCTCTAACCTTATATACAAATGCATTTGTTTCCATGAATTACACTCCTGTGCAAATACTTCCAATTAAACTTCCATATTTGTTCCTTGTTCAAACTCATTCTTATTGCCATTCTCTATGGCCTTTCAGACTCAATTGACTTGCATTATTTTCATGTCCTTTACTAGTTTCACTAAAACAGTTCTTATTACTTTGCACATTCTTGCCTTTTTAAGAATCTTTTCATTGCTCTATTAGCTGCTCTTTCCTCTGTGGACACCAATTACTTGTGAGCACCTGTTAACATTTTTGTTCATTTCAGAGATTAGCATTCTTAAAACAAATTTATCTTTTGAAATTTTGTCTAGTGGGAAATGAATTACAAAGGCAGTCACAATATATTAGAGAAATGTTTTTTTTTACCCCAAAAAAGTAACTCTTAAAATTTTCAATCTGAGTAATATTGGAAGTCTATACAAATCTTCCTTTATGCCTCATCTTTGCACAGAGGGGTTGATAGTTCAATGAATTGATCAGCAGCACACACATGCCTTGGCAGGAGCTAACATGACAGGTAAATTTCATATATAATTTAGCTAATTTTGGCAACATATTATGCATTTCTGATGGTCAGTTAATTTTAGTACAGGAAGGAGTGAGAGAAGGAATAAGCAGTAATATATTACCTACTATGGGCCAAGAATGATAAGGTTAGTAAAAGCTAAGCGCTTTTCCAAATATCTCATTTATCTTGACAGCAGCCCTACAAGGCAAGTACTATAATTATCTCCAGTTTATTGCTGAGGAAACTGAGGCAGATGAGGGTTAAGAGAATTGACCAGGTCATAGAACTACTAAGTATCTGACCTCAAATTTGAACTTAGGTTTTCTTGACTCCAGACATACTTGGCCCTTTGAAATATTCATGACCAGTATACTCATCCCAGGGTGAATAATTCTTTGTTTGTATAAGTCCATAAAGTAAATAAAAACACAAAATTGCTTTTATTACTATAAAGTGTCTTTCTAGTTCTACAAAGAAAATGACAGGGCACAGAAAAGATGACATATAGTATTAATATTCATACAAATTTTATATCATTTATCAAACAAATTTAACTATTAGTGATTAAATGTCTGATAAGTGGCTAGTGACCAACACATACAATTATTGTTGAAGGAACTGAATCATATCTTTCTTTATCTACATAAATCTCATCAATTAATAAACTGGTCCATGTAGGTATCTACACAGATAATTCTATATAAATGATTGTGGTGGTTCCATTGGTGAGGATGGAGAAAAGAACTTTTCACATGCACTTCCATGGTTTCACCTGACCTTTTTACTGCATCTCTAAAAATCTCTTTGAATGGATAGCATAGTTAGGATTCTCTCCTTCATTCTGTAAACTTGCCTTTTCCTCCATTGTTCCTTACTCTGTCTGTGGAAAAAATGCTGCTCATAATATTGCCCTATCATCCTCCATAGAAGATGGCTGTGTAGAGGCAGCGAAATTTCAGA
The DNA here is from genome assembly GCF_027887165.1 of Monodelphis domestica. Lineage (NCBI taxonomy): Eukaryota > Metazoa > Chordata > Mammalia > Didelphimorphia > Didelphidae > Monodelphis > Monodelphis domestica. Next base: position 362,215,191 of record NC_077229.1, read on the forward strand.
CCTCAGAAAACCCTTCCTTACCAATTACAAACTGAAAATCAAACCTAACAACAAGACAGAGCCAAGGAACCCTACTGCAGGACTCAACTTTAGAGGTATGCCCCCAAAAGATGGAATTTGAGAACACTCAAATTTAAGGGGAAGGAAGAAGGAAGGTCCCAGGACCCCTCCCTCCCACCTAGAACAGGAAGCCTCCAGGGCAGCTGGAACTTCTGGGTGGGCAAGGGTGCTCATCTGGAGGGAGTACCTTGTGGGCAAAGCTGTGCCTGACTTAGAGCATCGAACACAGGTGGTGGGGAAGCAGTTGGAGAAGAAATGCAGAGCACAGAGCACAGAGAAGGCAGCCTAGTTGTAACAGCCCAGACACACTGTATTGCCTCATCCCTGGAGGTTTTGGCCTCAGGGCACATCCAGCTCAACCCAGCTGGACTTTATACCATCAAAGCTTTCAGAGGGCAGGGAAGCTCAAGCTCCAACACCCCTCCCCCACAGACTGCACTGAGAGATTTGCTGACTAAGCTCCAAGGGTGAGGGTGACAGAAAAGCCCAGATCCAACAAAAAATTGAGAGGAGCAAGGGTACAGGCAACTGCAACTTTTTTAAAGAAAGGGTAACTATGAGGAAATAACAGAAAAAGAAAAAAGAAATTAAAATTGACCACTTCTATGCAGGCAATGAACAAAGAGCAAACATAATAGAGAAGGATGAAGGAACACCAAGCCAAAAAACAGAAACCCCAATGAATTAAATACAAGCTTTGGAAGAACTCAAAATACAATTCAAAACATATACATTTATAGAACAGTTTCTAGGCTTTTGAGGTGTTCTTCTTTTGATCATTGATTTACATTGGTTACATATTCTTAGGAAATAGAATCCATTCCAATGTCTGTTTTTTTTTAAACCCATTTATCATTTTTAGATTTAGGAATAGTATTTTTATAAGATAACTTTGGAATTGTGAGTTGTATGACAGCAAGTTAAGACCTAATTGATCCCAAATGCCCTGCAAGCATCTCAGGAAAATGTTTAAAAACTCACCAAAAGGAACATTGGTAAAGGAAACCAAAGATATATACTACAGAGCTAGATAGATCTATGGACCACTACATAGACAGACAGACAGACAGGTAGATAGGCAGATAGAAAGAAAGATAGATAGATAGATAGATAGATAGATAGATAGATAGATAGATAGATCTACAGAAGACTAAGAGAACATAAAAACATTGAAAAGACATAAATAATATCATAAGGTTTACTTGAGATTTGATCTAATAGAGAAAATATTTACATCATTAAGATAACAGATCCAAGAAATCATTGAAAAAATAATTTCAGGTTGGGAGAGAGATGCTACTGCTCTCTGCTACACTATATTTTCTTCACCAAACCTTATTCAATTGCAGAAGGCAAAAGTATTAGGTAGCAGAAGACCTTAAACAATTGTCCACCAAATATTTTGCCCCATATGTTTACCATAGCCCACCCCACAATTAGATCAATACTAATATGATGTATATTTAAGATAAGGTGGAAAAAGAACATATAACATAAATATATATATAAAAGAGTTAAATTAAAGTTAACAAAGAACTAAGGCATATGTTTTTATCTTTTCCCCCTTTTTCACATGAAAACTTTCTAGCTTTAACCATTTAGAATAGGCATTCATTATTTATTGAGCTATTCATGTAGAAATGCTAAAAATAAATTCTACAATATTTGGAAATAAGATGTTATTTTTAATAGCAGAGTAAACACTCTGTAGTCTTGTCAAGCACCAGAGAGAATCTCTTGGCCTTAAGGCTGATGGGATGAATGAAATACCATGAAAATACTTTTTCCAATGTTAAATCCCTGGGGAAAAGTACTGCAAAGAAAAATATCTTTAGGGTTAAGAGGTTTCTAATGCAACCAAAACATTGTATGTAGTTCTGACCAAAAACAAACAAACAAACAAAAAAACCAAAATAAAACAAACAAAAACAACCTCATATGGGGGGAGGGGAAATCACCTTACAAAACAATAATTAAAAATACCTGGTATCTAACAAGTAAAATGATTTTCTCTATTCTTCCTAATAATGAGCATAGAATGAGAAAGAGAGAAAGACACATAGAGAGAGAGAGGCGGAGAAATATAGAAACAGAGAAATTGGGACTAAAGAGAAATGGGTGCTGCTTGAATTTTTAAAATAACATTGTCAGTGATATGAAGAATAACTTCTAATGATTATATTTTAATATCACCAAGAAATATGATGAGACATTTAAAACATATAAATATAGTAATGGACAAGCATTTAAATTTCTTATGCAAATTTGTTTTTGTTATTTTATTTCTGTTATGTACAATGACATGATATTTGGTAGCTGAAGATCCCAAACAGTTGGCCACCAAAATGTTTTGTCTAATATTTTTTTACCACAGTTCACCCCACAACTAGGTTAATAATAATACTAGGATCATGATACCATTTGGGATTTTCTTGGCATTTTTTTAACATTATACAGATAAGGAAACTGAGGCAAACAAGATTTAAGATACTTGCTCATTGTTGTACAGTTGGTGTCTAAAGATGGAGTGAGTTTGTGAGGATGTCTTCCTGATTCCATGCCCATTGCTCTATTCACTATGCCACCTAGCTTCACAAATGAAAAAATAGAAATGTAGATTTTAATGTTCATTTGAACAAATGGACATTTCTAATGACTTGCATTAGAAGATATGTAACCTTGAATATATATAACAAGTGAATATCTATTTTATTTATAATTAGCACTTTACATTTTTACTATTCATTTTGATTATTTGATATACTTTAGAAAAGAAAAATATAGTGCCCAGTTTAAATCTGGAAGATAAATATTTAGTTTACTACCTTTGTTTATGATCTTTCATGAGCTTTTTAATTCTCCACATCCCTTTGATTAGTTCAGTTTTGTTATTTTCTTTCCTTTAATTCTCACATATTTTTCAAATTACATGCTTCTAATACAGAGTTTTCAAGCTGTGACAATTTAAATGGGTGAAATTTCAGAAAATTAAGAATGAGACTAAATGTTTCAGTGAAAAACATTGTAAAATCTGCCATCACAGGAATTAACTAAAAACCTCTTTTGAGAATGAAGCCACATTTTTTAAAAAGGAAGCCAAATGAGTAAGAAATGACAGTTGCTCATCTCACCAAACTAACTCTTCTGTTTTTATTGAGCTAAGCATTTACAAAAATTGAAATATAATCCTTATTTCTGAAAGTTCTTAAAATATAATAACCTACATATCTTCTTTACTTCCATTCTCGCTTCCCAAACCTCTGGTGGCTCTGCCTTTGTAGCACAATCATTTAGCTTTTGAATGATTCTCTACTTTTTTGTTTTGGAGAAATAAGAACAAGAAAAAAGAATCTTGAACAGTGTACAGGAAAACAAACATTTTGGCAACCACCTTGAAGTATGGATCATTTCCAAGAACAGTTGGAAAGCTCATATAACAGCTAAAAAGTTAGAATTCCTTATACTGAAGTGGAAACTCTAGAAGTCCTCCAAAATCAGAACTTTTTCATATCCAAGGCTCAACTAAACTCCAGGAAGTGTAAGGCTAGTTTTATCTCTGAGAATATAGTTCACAGTTGCTTTAAAGTAAGAAAGTCTTGAATGAGAATACAAGCTTAATAGTTAAGTTGATATATGATTCCTCTGAGAAAAAAACAAGCTTACATATTTGCCATCTTGATTTGAGACTATCTTTATAGTCAGAGTTATGATACTTCTAAATGCTCAAACCTGTCACCATAAATGAAAATACTTGGGCAAGAGATTGCATTATTGAATTTCATCCTTAAGTCCAACATCATCTTTTTATAAATGAGCAATTGAGTACCCATGAATTTATACCATTTGTCTGAGTCAATGTATCTATTTTATAGAAAATCCAGAAAGAGAAAGTAGTTCTTTTGACTTCTTGCCCAGTTATTTTCTTCACTAACATGAAATGAATCAGAATGAAATTAAAAATTATACTCATTCAATTTTCTACAAATCAATGCCCCAACATTTACCCAAGTTTTAAAAAAATCACCAGAGAGTTCATGCAGTTGATTTAATTTTCAAGTCATTTTATTGGACTCCTCTATAGACCTCATCTCAAATACAGAGGACAGCAGAGCCTTTATAGTAAATGCCCATGAGGAAGTATTCAATAATGGGCTTAGCAAAATCACTATTTGTAATATACTTCATTGAATTCCGGAGAGTTATGACTGGAATGGAATAATCATATTAGAGTAAATGTAGAAAAAATAGTAAAAGAGCCTGGAGAAAGTTTCCTTTGGGTCAAGTCTTTAGTTAAATAATGTAACTAAGATTAGCTTTTCCTACTCTTCTGCTTTTGAAGGGTTCCCTCTAACCAGGTGTCATTTGTACTTAATACTAGTGGTGGCCAAATTAAATAGATGATTCTTTACTGGGAGAATGGTAGCATAAATGTCACTGTGACATTTTCAAAGTTTCACAAATTCCCCACTGTTTTGAGAAAATTTATATATGACTATACTGTACATTAATTATGGCATATTCACTTGTAACTGTTACATTAACAGTTGAAAGATACTAAAACCTTTAACTCAGTGACAGATCCTGTTTTTTGTTAGAAACATTAGCCTTAGGTCATCATTTTTCAGATTCTTTCAAAAAATCTGGTCCTCCCTTAAAAATAACTAGGAATGAAAAATATGTGATGCTACCTCTCCACTTCTTACATAAGGGGAAAAAAATCAAGTTAATTCTTAAGGAGATAAGATGCTGAAAATAGTCAAGATTAACTATGTTTCTATTGTCTCATAATTAATTCTAGTTTCCATCAAATTCAAAAGTTGTTTTTTTAAGCATCTTCTTAAACCAAGTCATGATGCTTGACATTGGAGATACAGATTTTTTAAATTCAAAAATATATGATCCATAATTTGATGAACTTACATAAAAAGAGAAAATATTTTCTTACAAATAATATTAAAATGTGAATTGTGGGAATGGAGAAGACTTCTGAGAGTGTCTTGGGCAGAAAGGAGATTAAATCAGTCAATATTTTAAAAATAATTCAGATTATTCATTAAAGTAAATACTGAAACTGAAACTTAAATAGGGCTCATTGGAAAATGCCTTAATGCTGTCAAAGATTGAAGGCAAAAGGGGAAGGGAATGGCAGAGAATGAGATAGATAGATAATCATATCTTGAAACAACAAAGATGAATGTGAATAGTAGTATATCTACTATAAAAGTAAACCTTTTAACTTCTTGTTCAATCACTTTCTTCTCTCACATCAAATGAACTAAAGTGAAAGTAAAAATAAACTCATTGAATGGCCTCCCCAACCCTATAATTACCCAGCTTTAAAAAAATCCACAGAGAGTTCATGCAGTTTATTCAATTTTAAAGTCAAGTTTGGCCACATTTGTTTAGACCCAGTCTCAAAAACAGAGGGTAGAAGAGTCTTTAGAATAAATGCCCATGAGGTAGTGTTCAAGAATAAATTCAGCAAAATCATTATTTATAACATACTCTATTGAATTCCTGAGAGTTATGATTAGAATGGAATAATCATACTAGTGAAAACATAAGAAAAATAGCAAAAGAGCCTGGTGTACTGTAATCCTTTGTGTCAGAAAGAGTCATGATGTAACTAAATGACTGAACAACAGCAATAACAAGATTACAATGTGATGTTAAGGACAAAATAGATATCTAGAAAAATTGCTATGAAAGAAAAATAATAAGGGAGGATTAAATTAAAAGGATTCTGTAAATGATCTAAATGCAATTTCTACCTAAGGGCAGCATGGTACTCTGTTCAAGGCTGGGTGGCAGATAGCCCTAAAGCAAATTTCATCTTCCTTAGGCTAACTAGAAGACTGGGTTCCAAATTTTAGATAAGCATTTTTACAATGGGGACAATGAGCATGTGGCTAGAGGATTGTGTATGGTGTGTGAAGATGAATAAGAGGAAGAGAGGAAAAGGAAGAAGGATGAGAATGAAAATAAGGAGAGGCAGGGAAGGATGTTTTAGAGAAAAGTCTCCTTGCTTCCTTCCTCTTTGGCTGTAAGGAAATAAAATTAGATAAAATGTTCTGAGCTCAGTTGCAATCATTTTGAATACCCAATTAAACAGAAATTCCAACACTTAGATAGAAGTAAATCTATCTGCATAATTTTATATTTAAATTTACCTTACTTTTACTATGGGCCTCTTTTTGGGCAAGACAAAATTCAGTTATATGGACTGGGGATAGATAGGCAACCATAGAGGAAATTGGAGATAGAACTAACATTTTCTTGGGACTTTCCTAAGCCCAGGACTTCTCTGAGAAGTCTATAGAGTCAATGACTCCCTCCTCAGGATCAAAAGTCTTTGCTACAGTTAAATCTCCCCTTCACTTCTCAAAGGTATATTGAAATATCATGCTTGTTTCTTCATCTTAAATTCTGATAGTCATGTTCTCTATCCTTGGTTCTCAGATAGTTTTTCCTTTTAAACAAATTCTTAGACTTGGTGTCTCACAGGATGTCTTTGATTGATTCAAGTTATTCAGGGCCTCTTCACATTTGGTTCTGATTGTTTTATTCAATTATAGTGTTCTTAGATATCATGTCACTTAATTAGTCTGGGATTCATTTTCCTCTATAAAATAAGGGAGTTGAATTAGAAGACAACTCAGATCTTTTCTAGTTCTAAAATTATGATTGTGTATCAGTAGCAGAGGATATCTATGTTTTTCTTTTTTTAAAAAGAGAGAAAAAATATCATTTACCCCGTGAGGTGGATTTTTCAACTCTCCATATACCCAATTTACAGGAAATTTGAGTTCACAATGGTTAATTGATTTGCTCATCATCACACAGTGTCAGGTCATGGATTATGAATCAGGTATTCTGGCTCCAGGTATATTGTTCATTCACACTGATTTCTAATAATATTTTTTTTGCAAAGATCTATTAGAGAGAGGAAAAAGGGAATGCACAATGTCCAATTAGAAGGCAATTGTGATAGTAATGATTATGTGAAAGGTGAAAGGGTGAGCAGGTGAGAGACTGGAGGTAGAATATATTTTATTGTAAGGATTTAACTAGACACTATTTGTTAAAGGGCTTTGTAATTCAAATTCTATATAACTTGTTAAGACAAATTTGTAAATTTTATGCTTTGCCTTAACTAGAAAGATTATGTAGAAGATTTATGGCTTATTTCAAAACTACACTAATGTTCTATAATGTAATTTCACCAAGGAAATAAAGTTTATTGTAGGAAAGAGTACTTTCCAAAATTTAAAATAAAATGAATAATGTGTTCAGGTTTAATTTGCTGGAAGAATGCAACTTTTGTTTTGACTGATTTTAGTCACAATGAAATATTTTTAGAGTCTTAAGTTGTATGCAAATTTTGTCTTCTAAGGTTGTTAAAAACAAAAAGAAAAAATTACCTAAATTTCATTTTATATTTGTTCTCTACTTGACATGGATTATTTTTAAGTATATATTTAAATTGCCTAATTTGTGGAGGGCTCTTCATAATTCTACCTAGGATTGTTGCTTTCTAAAATTTCTCTCAACTTTGTTTCTTAGGTTGAATCCTTGATCAATGAATTTGCCTTCCACCCCAAAATTATAAAATCGATAAAAATAAAGTAAGATAAAAGATTGACATTTAGAATAGAACAGTGTGGATCTGGACTAGTTGTGCTAAAATTGGGAGATATATGTCAGCAGTAGTATCTCACTAGCAAATCTCCCCTCCTGTATCAGAAAGGCTGCTGAAAGGCAGAGAGGCTTTACTTTGGCACTAGAACACATGGGTGAAATCCATGTTCTAAAAACTTCTTGCCTATGGACAAGCGACTTAACTGTAATGAGTCCTATTTTCTTATTTGTAAAAGGATGATATTTTCGAAAATCCTTCAAAAAGGTTTTCATGAAAGTAATCTGGAGGCCTTGAAGTTATGTATCAAAATTAGTAGTTGTAATCATTAATTTCTGCCAAAATGGAAATAATGTCTCATGCTGCCATTACCATCACTCATTTTAATTGATTTTATAGACCTTTAAAGACCATTAATAGTTCAGGATTTGGAACTTGAATCATACTTAATACTTTTCAGCTTTTTCAAAATGTAGACATTATATTTTCTTTGCACGTTATTTCTTTTTAATACAGATACTTAAAGAATGTTGCAACTTCTAGATAACTAGAGGATCATATTTATTTATTTTTAATTAATTAAATAATTTATTTAGAATATTTTTCGAGAATCTTTGCCAAAAGGAAGGTAAGAGAATACATGTTTATTAAGTAAATACTATGTGCTAGATATTGTGTTAAATATTTTACAAGTATTATCTCATTTGATCATCACAGCAGCCTAAAGAGGCAGGTGATTTAGTATTATCCCCATTTTTGAGTTGAAGAAACTAAGTCAAACTGTGGTAAAGTGACTTCTTTAGGGTAAATCATTTAATTAAGTATTTGTTGGGTTTTTTTCTTTTGGATAGTTTTTTTCATTCGTCCCTTCTCCAAAGTGAAGTTTTAGGGACTTTCCTAATTATCTTTCTTCTTGTCTCCTACTCTATTGGGCATTTCTAGTCAAATTATATGGATTTATATTTCAGGTCCTTCCTTAAACCATTACTTACAGCATTGTCCAGTTTGTCTAATTCTTCAGCAAAGTATCTTTTGTTCCAGCAACAAAGCCTGTCACCCCTAATCTTACCCCTCCACTAAACTTCCCAATTCTATTGATGTCATCCAAGTTTGCAAGCAAGGCATTGATCTTGAATCTTTCCTCTTCCTTATCTATGATATCAAATCTGTGGCTGAATCTTTCCTAACTTCACATAATCACTCAAATCATTTCTTTCTCTTCACTCCTAGTTCAGACTCTCACATTATATATATATAGATTCCAAATTGGAACCTCTGATTCCAATCTTTCCTCTATCCAATTCATCTTCCACATAGTTTCTAAAATATTTTTCCTGTAGCCTGTCTGCCCAGCACATCTAAAATAAGATTAATAACCAACTTGACATCTAAATTTAATCACAAATTCTGACATTGCCAAACTTATTTAACATTATCTATTTTCACATACTCATACTGACCAACTTGCTCTTCCATAAACTTGGCAAATCACCTTAACCTCTGGTTATTTTTACCCCCTCCTCAACTCCACCTTTAAGAATCCCAGATTTCTTTTAAAACCCAGCAATTTCCTGAAATCTCTATGAAACCCTATAATCCCACTAGATATAGATGCTATCTCTCTCTTAATAGGTTTATAAGAATATAGATATCAAATTAGAAGGGAACTTACATGGTTTTATCTAAACCTCTCATTTTATCACAGAGGAAATCAAGACCAAAAGTGTTCGTCTTTCTCAAGACTACCACTGGTAAAAACAAGAGTTGGTATTTGAAAATAGGTCCTTCTGGTATAACATAGTTCTCTAAATTCAGATCTCTAAAGAGTTGGCATCATGTAGGGATAGGGCATTCCAAATCTCACATTAAGCACTTTCTAGATATGTGACATGGAGAAAATCACTTAACTTCTCTTTGCCTCAGTGTTCTCGTGGCTTTTAAGGTCCTTTTAAATGCAAAATCTCTGATTCTATATTCTGTCTACATTACTGTTGTTTTTGTTTTTGTTTCTCCCCCTCTAATCTCCTATCTCTTATTTCCTTTTTATGTTCTTTCATACAATATAAGATCCTCTTACCAAGGGTTGTTTTATATACATATATTGGTATGCCTGCGTCCTAACACTATCTTTCACATAGAAGGTTCTTAATAAATGTTAGCATTTCACTGGAATGAGATTCTGCATATGTTGTCACCCATTTCTCTGGAGTTTATTTGTACAATAAATGTTTTGGAACTTGGTCATTTCTCATTCTATAATTTGCATTTCCTGGATATCTTTCTGTAAACTCTGCTTAGTGCTTCTGGTTCTAATTACTAGACAAAATAAGTGTGAACACTTTAAAAAATATTTAATGTCAATTCTGTGATATTCCTCCAGTGTGATCATAATGCCATAAGATCAAAGATTTAGAACTAATAGAGAATGTAAAGGTCATCTAGTAAAATAACTTCATTTTATTGATAAGAAACCTGAGACCTGGAGAAGTTAACTTTCTCAAAATCAAACAGATAATATATTAGAACCAAAATTAAAATACAGGCATTTTAATGCCAAAAATAACTCCCACTATATTTTCTTATTTTTTCCTATATATCCTTGCCATTAAAGTGTCATTAATCACAAATATTACAGGAATGATTTTCCGTAATCTCATTATATTCCTTGATACTATATTATATAGTCATATATTATTACTAAAGCATGATGAGATCCTTAGCGAGGGATGATTAGTAAAACATTGATTAAATTCCCTGTTTACTTCTTTTCTGAAGAAAACCATTACTTAGCTTAAGTGAAAAACAGAGATTTGATTATAATGGTCATTATGTGAATATCAATACTGAAAATATCATGAGCCCCTACTGTGAAATGCAAAGTATGTATAATTCACTCATACCTATGAAATGTATTCATAGGATTATTACTAGCAAACAATCATTATGTGACTGAAATAAAGAGACTTTAATTCAAACAAGTGGGTGAATGGAACCACTCTAATTTCAGTGTTAATTAATTAATAGTTTTAATTTGTCCTTTCTTTGCATATCGTATTTTTACTTTTTAACTGATATATGAATATGATTATAATTAAATCTAGTTTGCTCTGACCTAATTAATAGTTATAATTCACATAGAGATGTCTCAATATTTCTTAAAATTAATCAAACATGATTTCTTAATTATTTTGCATTTTAAACAATGTAATCTATTATTTCTAACAAATTTTATTCAACATTAATTAAGCTTATTGATATTTATGCCATAAAACATTTCATATAAAATTTACAAAAACTCAGACCAGGCACAAATTCTATTTCTAATATATAATTCTACACAAATATATGCATCTGTGTTTTGTTTCTAAGTTAGATTTTTGCTGTTGGATTTAGGGATTTTAAAAGTTGTTATTCCCTTCTTTCTAGAAAAGACTCTAAAGAGGCAATATATTTACTAGATGATATGTGAGGGGAAATGTCTGTACTTACTTTTTATTCACTTTTTAAATTTATTTTCCACACGCAAAATTTAAGTGCTGAGATCTTTTAATACTGAAGTTAAACACAGGAGAAGCTATGAATAAAAAGCAAGACATCGTTTCTGCATTGGCATGATAATATAATCTAAATAGATAACTAAAGTGAAGGAATCCCAGGGCTGGAAGAAAACTCAGAAACCATTATTCTTATTCAATTAAGTTTCCTCCCTCACTTCCTATCAAATATCTTTTTAGTGGAAAATAAGACATTTTTCCTCTCTTTTACAACATATAATGTCTCATATGCATACCTTGACATTAAATATTTAAGGTAAGAGACCTATAACTAAAAGAGGCAATTAGGTTAGGACTACATACAGAAAAAAAGAATAACTGTCATTTCTTTGTAAATGAATCATCTCCATTTGTATGGCCTTTCTAAGGAACAGCCTGTCCCCAGGAGAGTACTAACTATGTGGCCTGATGGCCCTAGAGACAATAGTGGTTAGAGGAGGCAGAAGTCTGGTAAAGAATTTCTAGTAAGTGGAAGCATTCCAAAATGAGTTCTTTTGAAAACAGAAGCAGAATTCTTGCATAAAACAGAGTTTTTGGACCAGTGCTCTTTTTCAAAAAAAGTGTTTCTGGGGGACAGCTGGGGGGCTCAGTGGATTGAGAGTTAGGCCTAGAGACTGGAGGTCCTATGTTCAAATTTGGCTTCATATACTTCCCAGCTGTGTGACCCTGGGCAAGTCACGTAACCCCCATTGCCTAGTCCTTACCACTCTTTTGCCTTGGAAGGCAATACACAGTATTGACTCCAAGACGAAAGGTAAGGGTTTTAATATTTTTTTTTTAAAACGTGTTCCTGCACTGTGAAGAGTAGCAGACTAAATAGAAGCTGGAATCAAGAAGCTATAAAGGGAAGAGCCATGTCACAAAGTATCTAACATAGACCTTCAATATGGTGTGAATTTACAAATAAAAGGAAATTTTTAAAAAATAACATAAAAACCTTTACTATCCTCATGTCTTTCTCCATTTGGAGCCAACCTTGAACTTTAAGTTATTAGACTGGAGTGTTGTATGATCTGTGGGAAATGTGCAAATGAATCAGAAAGGAAAGGATAATAGTTGTAACAGTTTACATGATCAAGGACCAAGCCTTTTTATTGTTATTGTTATTTTATTTTTTTGGTTAGGTTAAAACAATCTGCCCTTGCATTTATGTATTGTTTTCATGAATATTTGCATAGGAACTGAGGTCCTTTTTTCATTTTCTGTAGAGAGGGAGACATGAACTTTATTCCAATATTCCTTTGGGAAGAAAATGAGTAGTAGAATGGTCTAAAATTAGATTGATTTTTATATGCTTCAGAGATTGAACCTGATCTGCATGAATATATGGCTTCAAACTAAAAGACTATAGAAATAACCAAACTTTTAAATAGGGGTTCAGAGTATTTATTCATAATATAAAGTTTTTCTTTTTTTCTTAATTATATCTTCATTCTTCAATTTCTATTTCATTTTCTCTTTTGATTATTTTTCCTCTTCCTTCTGTATCTTATTCCTTTTCATTTGTTTTCTTTGTGCTTGTTTTAGTTAAATTGTATGATTTGTTGCTTTTTGGAATTTAAGGAGTGTTGTAAGGGCTTTAGAACAAGGATGCTCAGCTATCTTTCTGAATCATTATCTTATTTTTGAACCATACTATAGCATCTAACTAAAACTTTCCAGATCTAGCTTGTCAATGACCTTCTCTAAACTATAAACCCTGCCATGTCTGGCTCAGTCAAGTCCCCAGATGAGAATGTAAGGGGTGGCATTTAAGTTGATTTTTGAACAGGGAGAGGTGATAATGCTGAAAGGTTATATTTAAAAATTGTAATTTATAGAAAGAGAAGAAAAACATTTTAAACTGACATTCATAATTTCAAAATCTATTCATCTTTGGAAAATTGATTTCCTAGTATTATGGATAGAGAGATGGTACATCAATAATCCATAGCAATAAATGAAAACTAAATACTAAGACATGAAGGGAATGATATTCCATCATCAGATGCAATAATGATTTTTAAGTATTTTACCTAATCTTTTATTTGCAATTACTATAACTTTTCAACAATCTATCCCCCTTCATACAGAAGCACATACATAGATACAAAAATTCAACAATTCTTTGTAATGAAATATGATAATAAAACAAAATGAACTTACCCATTGGCCACATTTCACAACATAAAACAAATTCTACCTTTATAGGCTACCACTTCCCTTAAGCTTTTTGTGGTAGTAGAACTTTTTTAAATGACATAAAACCCCATTCAAAGTGGTACAGACTAACCCAGAATCACATACTGAATCCAGTGCAAAGTGAGTTTAAGCATAGAAAGCATATTTTACAAAGTAGTATCTCAAAGCTTCAGTTTGTTAAAAGCTCCTTATTCCAATTTGTGGCATGCTGTCTTTCTTGTTTGGTTCTAATTTTCTTCTCAGTTTTTAGCATATTATATGGACAACAATAAGCATTTAATCAATACTTGTTGGCTTGACTTGCTCAAGAAGTTCTCTTTATGTTTGGCATCATCTCATAGTTAAGATCCTTGCAAAGGCCTAAGCCCAATCTCTGCTTGATTCTCAATTATGCAGGCACTGCCATCATTTGAAATGTAGATATTGTACAGATTATTAATGGGAAGATGGAAAATATAGCATTCTCCAGAGCTTTTTAAATGGACATGGAGTTGAAATCTGGTAAAGGCCAAGGTCAAAATTCTGGCATCTCCTTTCACAAATTGGTGGCTCTTCTTCATGGATATGTTAAGGAGACATATACTTTAGTTTTGGAGATGTTCTTTTTTTCAAATTCATTTGCAATGTATAGATTATCCTGGAGGAGTAATGAAGTTTTATAGCCTATTTGAAAAAATTTCCTGAATGATATCATTTTATTTTTCAAAAACTTCACTCTGAATCTAAAGATCATTAAATGGTTGATTGATTCATTGAATTAACTATATTCTTATCTAATTAAGGAATCAGAGATAATGGGCAAGCTGGTCTTAACACTGCCCTTAAAAGTCTTTATAGAATTACATAAGTGTATACTTTGTTAGGAGCCATACACGTCTCATATTCTACTCTATGCTGGACATATGTTCTAATTAAATTTACTTAATTGTTGTTACTCAAATTTAGGAATCCATCTTCCACTTTCACTTCTTTGTAGAGGCTGCCCCACATGCCTGCTATGCAGTCTAGCAATTATTGAATCTTTGCCTTCTTTCAAGTCTCAATTCAGCTGCCATTTCATGTGGGAATCATAGTAGGTTTTTGGAGGAGGGGTAGCTCTGTTAGTCATGACTCTGAAACTTAGTGTTTTTGAACTTGAGCAATTCACTTACAACTCCATTTTCCAAGAGGTGGAGTCAGTAATTTTAAAAATCCATTTCAACAGTACACAGCTCTAGTGATTAATATTCTTTCTCTCCTCAAAGGACATTCTTCTTATAATCTCATCAGAATGTAAGCTCTTTGAATTCATGGACCAAATTTTGCCTTATTTATTTTAGTTTTACCTTGAAGTATCCCCACTTACGAAAGAGGGTCTTGCACATGGTAGATGTTTTACCAAATATTTTTTAATGAATTGGATAGTCACCTGGCATTCCCACTCAACATGCTCAAAATCATTATTGCTTTCCATATTTAACTTGGTCCTTTCCTTAACTTTCATAGTCTAGTTATTGGAACTGTGAATCCCTTTATTAGGGCTTGAAACTCACAGTTATCACCACCTCCCTACATCTGATTAGTTTTATAGTTCTATTATTTCTTCCTCCATATATCTCAAACATAATAAGGACCTCATAACCTCTGTCCCAGACCACTTTAAAATTTAATAATTGGTCACTCTACCTCTGATCCCTTTCTTCCACAATCCATCCTTCACACAGTAAATTAAATAATCTTCCAAAGGCACAATTCTTACTATGTTGTGCCTCTATTAAAAGATCCCAAGTTCCTTAAAGGTCAAATTGAAAACTCTTTGGTTGATATTTAAGATATTTGACTGTCTGACTCCAACTTATTATAGCAACACTCTAGACTTTTATTCTCAAACCCACTTATCTACTAGCATACTGTCATTCCAGTGCAGGAAAATCTATAGCTCTCTTACAGGGTTGAGGGCTATCCCTGAAGAGATGGGATAATTTCCTAATTCTCTCTGTCTGTATTCTCATTCTGGTGTGTTCTCTCAGGTGTTAGCCTTTTATAATTTGTGACCCAATTTCCTTTAACTGATAACATCAATTAGCTTTTACAAAAGGACAATTACCAAAACCTCTAACAAAAACATAATTTACACATATCTCCACACTGAATAGTGGGGAACCAAAAAAAAATCTCTTATACTACCTTGGTTGATTAGGGAGAGTCAACTCCAGCTTAAGGTGGTTCCTACATCACATCTGACCAAGTTCATTCCCTAATCACCATAGCCAATGAATGAATCACTATAGCTCTATTTTAATTGGATGTAATGTCTGCTTAGTAAAACAGATTTTCCAGAATTTGCTCAACCCCATCTGATTTCTGGCAAATCCTGATCTGTGCTCCACATATGGGAATTATGGAGGCTCATTTTCCTGACATTTCAAAGTTCACAAGTTCATATCTATATTAAGACTCCTTTATAGACTCTTAAAAAGCCTGAAATGATTGGCATATTAGAGACAAAATAATAGAAATGTCATGTACTCATGAACCACACAAATGGCAGCTTGAATAGAATGTCCGTCTCCCTCCTCAGAGCCTTATGTTTTAGCACTCTTGGTTCCTTTGGTCCTTTAGTCTGGCCCCTCCATAATTTAATAACTTCTGATTCAACATTCAGTCAACATCCTGTCTGTTCACTATATAGTTAACTGATTTGAGTCAGTTAGATTATGTCTGCACAAGATCCAAATCAGGAAGGGAAGGTCTCTAGGTTTTATTTCTTCATTTTTTTCACAAAGCTGTGTCCAGCTTCTTCCATATGGAAGGTTGCAGCAGGAAATTCTCAATGCATGTGCCCTTTGATGAATAAAACTCCCATTGGTAATGCCCCCCTTATACTTCCTTTTAAATATTACATCATTCTCCTTAATTTATTCTATAAAACTAAATTAAACCAAACTAAAGTGCAATTATTTTATCTCATTCTGCCCATCTTACATATCTGCACATGTGAACATGTCTTGTCCCATATCTTGGTCTCACTGCCTCTTTAATAAGTCAGTGCTCTTATGGAAAATTATCTCTCCTTCATATTTTACCCAAATGTTTTCATCTGGATTCCAGCTTCTCTCCTCTCAGATTCTTCTTTATGTTTTACTTATTTATATACTTAGCATTCTATGTTCCTCCTTAGAAGACCATGAGTTCCTTGAAGACAAAAAGCTATCTTTTCATCCCTATTACCCAGAACCCAACCAGTACTTTTCTTATAGATTACATGCTTTTAAACATTTGTTACATTTGAATTTGTTAAACATCAAAACTTCATTGACCATATAAATCATATTCACCTCAGAGAACAGTTAACAAGAGGTGGATAAGATCAAAGAGATTAAAAAGTCTTTATAAAACAAATCTGAGTCTGTCTACTAGTGCTTTTTGCTTTTACCTGAGGGAATGAAGTATCTTTTTTGAGACTAGAGAAGAAAAAATATCAAATGAGTGTTGTTGCCATTACTCAAATTGCCTTTAGTCTGAGTTTGATTTGTAAATTGAAGATGGAAATATGGAAGAGAGGAGATAATTCCCCTTTGGTGCTGTTTTTTGTTTGCTTGCTTATATTTTTAACAATCTGGGATTAGATGAATGCTGTCATTTTTGTAATTACTAGGCCTTACTTCTTGGTTAATATTTAGGAGTTTAACATTCTCTGATGACCTATCTGTAGGTATGAGAAAGGTGTGAAGAGGCAGAATCATTTCCAAGAATATCTCTCATACTTCATGACAGTCCTACTTACAAAAGTGGAATTGCAGGCCTGGGTATTGAGGGAACACAGCACAATAAAATAGAATATGAGCAGTTGGATTATGACAGTGACATAGTCTTATTTAATTAGGAGAGGTGGTATGGCTCAGTTGACAGAATGTTATTTCAAGTGTCAACTAGGGTGATATGAGTGGCAAATGTATTTTGTTTGAGGTTAATAACCCTTGCAGGTGGAGTGTGTTCTCCATGCCTTACGTCCAGGCTTCTAGATTTTCTTTCTAGTCCAGAAGAAGCGTTGTCTTCTTTTATATTGCCCCTGTGTACTAATGTCACTTATGTCCAACTCATCCTCAATCCTTGCTCAGTGTGGTCGTGCCGTGATTGAAATGAAGTAGTTTCATTGATCCGTTGTCACCTCTTTCCTTTTTCTTCTCCATTTCTTTAGTTATTGTATTAAGCAGGTTCCTGACAGTATTTTATCAAACCAGAGCAAATTGTCTTTTTGTTCCCAACCCTTCCCCTCTCCCTCATTCTTGAGAAGATCTGCATGACTGATTTAATATTAAAATTCATTCTACTCCTTGCCTAATAGCTTTAATCCAACCAAATAACTCAGATTTTTTTTTTTAGTAAATTTAGTGAAGAAAAATAATTCTTATTTCGTGGTAGATGAGTGCTTAAAGGACATGAATAAAATAATTTATATAGGACAAATGGCAATTAGAAACCATATAAAAGAATGTTTTAGTCAATAATAATTAGAGAAATGAATATATCACACATGACTAATATGCTAAGATGATAGATGACAGAATATGGAATTAGTAAAAGTTGAAAGGATTGAAAAAAGCACAAGCTTGCTAATTAATTATTAATAGAGTAGAGAAGTAGGTAACTGTTGTGTAAAATAAATGGTAACTAAGACAGTATATTAGCAAGCATTTATTAAATACCTTCTAGTTCCCAGGAGTTGAGCTAAGTGTTCAGGACAGGACAAAAACAAAACAAAAAAAAAAAATCCCTACTCTCAAGGATCTTACAAAGTACAAGGAAGCCTTTTGATCTGAGTTTCATTTTCCTCTTCTGTAAAAGGGATAAAAGGTGTTGTACCTTTTTTCAAATGGGATGATGAGTATACGGTGCTTTATAAACTTTGTAAAATTGTCACTGATCATTAAAGTTTGAAGTCCTTTTTCACTTTGATGCCTGTGTAGAAAGCTTTACATCCAGGCCTTGTAATAAACTGCTGTTTGGTCTTCCTGCTACTTTGCCCATTTCAGCTTGTCTCAGTATAGTATTTCACATGCCATATTTCAGTGTTCATAGGTAAACATGAGTCCATAATCCAAATGCAAGGTGCCAGAATTAGAAGATGCATTTATTTGCAGACTGTGTGCTCTAATGACAGCTGGGCCTCACACCAAAATATATAAACATATTCTCCCACTAGCCTGTTTAATAACAAACTGGGAAAAAATAAGCCCACAGGAGCAGAGCATAATATTTCAGATTACATAAATTGTGGCTTGCACTTGATGCTCACTTAAAATACCATGTACATTTCTGTTTGTTTGTATGTTTTTTATAATGAGGCTAAATTGCCAAACCAAAGATGGGATTTAAAAAATCTGAATGACCTGAGATAAATTTTATTATACCATATCATAGTTTGTAAACTTAGTGTTTTAAAAATTGTGATATCTTTTGGAAAAATTCTAAGCAATTTTAGAGTAAAATGCTTTAGCAGATATGTTTTGACTCACACACAAATTGAATTTAAGTAAGGCAGAGTTGGAAAAAGTCAGCAGCCTGATTCTCTCTTCCAGAGTCCCTTGAGTCCAGTGGCAAAACACAAGTGAGGATGATCAGTGATGGTTCAGAATAGAATAGATGACCTTGGCATCTTTTATGACTAACCAAACTCTAAGTGCTATTCTAGCCTGGTAAAATCTTCACATGCTTGGGGTAGACACTGCCAGATTTGAGGTCTGTCACTTATTTTCAACCTGTCTTATCCTATCTGGCTACTTAGAATGACAGAACCAGGTCTTGGAACTTCCAATCTCCACCGTGCTCAGGGTAACAGGATTTAGGAAGGGCTGCAGCAAAGGATCAAGATTTAATTATTTGAGAATATGACCTTCAACAAATATATGCAAAGAGGCAGACCTCTGGGCAGTCGTGGGTTAAGCTAGAGCCACAATTGGCACAGGGAAGACATGGACAGTGATTGGTAAATGTGAGAACTGAGGGGAGGGAACGTAGATGGTTTCCTTAAAAGATAGCGGGGTCTGAGGACTGAGGTGGTTGGAGAGGTTTTGCTCTGAGAGTTTGTGCTCTGAGAAGCTTGCTCTGAAGGAAGCTGGAGGTGGAGGCCCCTGAGACTGTTTCGCCATTTTGGTCACATGAGTGATAGGGACTGATCTCTTTTCTTTGCCTCAGCTATCTAAAGGCTTGGGCCTCTTGGCCCAGACTAAACAGAGGGGGTATTTAAGCCCTATTCCCTTCTCTCCCCTTTCTCTCTCTCTCTCTCTCTCTCTCTCTCTCTCTCTCTCTCTCTCTCTCTCTCTCTCTCTCTCTAATTCTCTCTCTCTCTCTCTCTCTCTAATACCATTCTTCCTCCTGTTTGTAATTAAACTCCATAAAAGGTTGACTGCTGACTTGAGTTTTCATTTAGGAATTACATAGCTGAATTCCTTGGTGACCTTAAATTAATATATATCAGTCTTTTAAAGTGATTTCCTTGTCACAGGTGTTGATCCAAAGCTAATCTCTCCCACACTGTCTTCCAATTTTCCCAGCAGTTTTTATTTAATACTGGATTTTGGTCCCCAAAGCTGGCATATTTGGGCTTGTCATATACTGTCTTGCTGAGGTCACTTACCCAAGTCTATTCAACTGATCCTCCTTTCTGTCTCTTAGCCAGTACCATATTGTTTTGATGACCACTGCTTTATAGTATAGTTTGTGATCTGGTACTGCACGGCCACCTTCCTTCGAATTTTTTTTTTTCATTATTTCCCTGGATGTCCTTGATCTTTTTTCTTCCAAATGAACTTTGTTATGTATTTTTTTCTAATTCAGGAAAAAAATTGTTTGGTAGTTCGATGAGTTAGGCACGAAATATATAAATAAGTTTGGGTAGGATGGTATTTTTGTTATGATAGCTGGTCCTACCCCTGAGCAGTTAATGTTTTTCCAATTGTTTAGATCTATTTTTAATTGTGTGGGGAAATTTTTGTAGTTGTGTTCATATAGTTTTTCATGTTTGTCTCGGGAGATAGATTCCTAGATATTTAATTTTGTCTAAGGTGATTTTGAATGGGATTTCTCTTTATAATTCTTGTGCTGGGATGTGTTGGAAATATATAGAAATGCTGATGACTTATGCGGGTTTATTTTGTATCCTGCAACTTTGCTAAAGTTGTTGATTATTTCGATTAGCTTTTTGGTTGATTCTCTAGGATTCTTTAAGTAGACTTTTGTCAGACTCAGGGGTTTTTCATAAGATATTCATTTAGAGTGTATATACCCAATCATATCCCCCTCTACCCATGTAATCAAGCATTTGTTTTTCTTCTTTGTTTCTGCTCCCACAGTTTTTCCTCAGAATGTGGATTGTGTTCTTTCTCATAGACCCTTGTGATTTGTTCAGGATCACTGCGTTGCCACTAATGGAGAAGCCCATTACATTTGATTGTACCACAGTGCATCAGTCTCTGTGTACAATGTTCTCCTGGTTCTGCTTCTCTCAGTTCTGGAGGTCATTCCAGTTCACATAGAATTCCTCCAGTTTACTATTCCTTTGGGCACAATAGTATTCCATCACCCACATATACCACAATTTGTTCAGCCATTTCTAAATTGAAGGGCATCCCCTTATTTTCTGATGTTTTGCCATCACAAAGAGTGCAGCTATGAATATTCTTGTTTTTTTCCTTTTATTTTTTTTTCCTTTTTCCTTATTATCTCTTTGGGGAATTTCCTTTAATTTCCAAACATTATTCATTGGAAAAAGATTTACCTCCCCCCACCACCACCACCTCTCCCATAGCCAACACATGATTCCACTGGGTATCATATGTGTTCTTGATTCGAACCCATTTCTGTGTTGTTGATATTTGCATTAGAGTGTTCATTTAGAGTCTCACCTCAGTCATATTCCCTCAACCCCTGTAGTCAAACAGTTGCTTTTCTTCGGTGTTTTTACTCTAACAGTTTATCCTCTGCTTGTGGATAGTGTTTTTTAGATCTCTGCAGATTGTTCAGGGACATTGCATTGATCCTAATGGAGAAGTTCATTCCCTTCAATTGTACCACAGTGTATCAGTCTCTGTGTATAATGATTTCCTGGTTCTGCTCCTTTCGCTCTGCATCACTTCCTGAAGGTTGTTCCAGACTCCATGGAATTCTTCTACTTTATTATTCCTTTTTGCACAATAGCATTCCATCACCAACATATACCACAATTTGTTCAGCCATTCCCCAATTGAAGGGCATCCCCTCATTTTCCAATTTTTGGCCAACACAAAGAGTGCAGCTATAAATATTCTTGTACAGGTCTTTTTCCTTATTATCTCTTTGCAGTACAAACCCAGCAGTGCTATGGCTGGATCAAAGGGCAGACAGTCTTTTATCTCTTAGTGTGTTAGCCTCTAAGTCATGTGTGATCCTTATGGGAGCCCCCCTATATCTGAAGCTCCTCTTCTTGGCTCCTTGCAGGATTTTCTCCTTTTCTTTGAAGCTCTTGGATTTGACAATTACTTTCCTGGGGGTTGTCTTTTGGGGATTTAGTATAGAGGGTGTTCTATAAATTCTTTCTATTTCTATTGTCCCCTTGCTCCAGAACATGTGGGCAATTTTCTTCTATAATCTCCTGTAGTATAGCATCTAGGTTTTTATTTATCTCTGGTTTTTCGGGCAGACCAATAATTCTCACTTTGTCTCTTCTTCCTCTGTTCTCCTGGTCTGTGACCTTTTCAGTGAGATATTTTATGTTTTCTTCTAATTCATTAATTTTTTGGCTTTGCTTTATTAATTCTTGCTGTTTTGCATACCCACTGTCTTCCAGTTGCTTAATTCTGGTCATTAGGAACTGGTTTTGCTTTTTAGCTTTGTCTGCCTGTCTATTAGATGCTTCCAGCTCTTTCTCCAGTTGTGAAGTCTTGTCTATCAAACTGCTGATCTCTTTCTCCCATTTTTCTTTCCAGAAGGTTTTCGTCTTTTGGGTAAGCTCCAATTTGATTTCTTCCAGAGCTTGTGGATAATTTCCATTTTGTGAGGCATGTTTTGATTTTGTTTGGGTTTCATCCTCTTTCTCTTTTTTTCCTTGGGTACTCCCGCCATAAAAGTTTTCAGTAGTTACCTTTTTCCTCTTCTTCATGGAGGCTTGATTTTGGGCCATGTGAGCCATCCCTTTGGTGATTTTATTCCCCTTTCCTTTTTTGTCTGTGGTCTCGGTGATATGGGTGGGTTTTCTGTGAATTTAGGTTGCCTCAAACTAGTTCTTCTCAGCCTCTAAGGTTTCTAACAGATCAGGCCCATTTGCTCAGCGCTGCCGCCCCTCTGCTCTGCGCAACCCCTTTTGTGTTCAATGCGGCCACCCCTGTGTTCACTGCGGCTGCCCCTGTGCTCAGCCCAAATGCCCCTGTGTTCAGCACACCTTCCCCTCTGATCAGCGCAGGATTCTCCCGTGGAACCACCCTGAGAGGTCATTTCCTAACAGTCTTCAAATCCCAAAGACCCTCTTGTGGCCCCCCAGACAGAGACATTCCTCACTCACTTGCTGTCCCAGTGAGCACTCTGATACCTTACTCTTGTTTGGTGGGGGAATGTGTGTGGGGGGGAATGGTGGCTCAATTCACGTTTTTGTGCAAGCTTTTCCTCTGTCTTATAGTGTGGAAATGTTCAAACCCCATGTACCTTTGTTTCTGTGGTGTACTGGAGAGTCCCTCCTTTCTTCCAAAAGTGATTTTTATGCTCTTTTGAGGTAGTCTATTTTGTTCGGTGACAGGGAGAGGAAGCCATTCGCGTCTAGATTGCAGCCATGTTAAACCTGAAGTCTTGTATTAAATTCTTTACTGAAATTATTACTCTTATCTTAAAATGCTTCATATTCCAAGGCTACTTCCTGAACATTTGATTTATTTCAATCATATGGAATTGCATTAAGAAGTTTCAGTATTTTCTGCCATGCTTTTTCTTTTCTCACAAAAGAAAATTCTTCAGAGATGTTGGATGTTTTTCAATAATTATTAAAATATTCTAATGATGTCACAAAAGTTCTTAAACTGTTAAAATACCTTCTTGCTTGCATGACATAGTATGCAGCAATAGTTATATCTTTAATCCATTTTACTAATTTTATTTGTTAAGCAACTACAACTTTTGCAAGTAAAAATTATACTCACTACAGTTTGACTGTTATATTAATTTTGAGTGGGTAAGCTTGAGGCATAAGTCAATTTTCCCTCAAATGGATTGACATTGATATGATCATTTATCTCTGTCTTTCTGTCTTTGTATCTTTCCTTTATGTTTATAGATAATGACTAAATTAAGGAGATCAGAGGATTATGGTTTGTGCTCCATCTCCTTCTGATATTGCTGCTGATGCTTTTCCTATTTCTCTGGGATCATGGGAACTGGGAAAAGATTTGGGAATCAAAGAAATGCTATAAACCTCATTTTTAATGAAGAATTAATCCTATCAAAATAGAAATTAGAAGAAAAAATAAAAATGCATTCAAAGAAATAGGAAAATTATTTCAACAAATTGACTTAAGAAATCAGGAAAATAGGATTCCTTATGAGGTGTGAAATAAAACATAAAATATGTCATACAAAAACAATTTTATAGAAGTTAGAGGATATAAAAATGGAGAAAATAAAATAGGATATAAGTATATATCTATAAAGAAATTCATAAATCAGGATAAAATCCCATGTAGAAGTTATTGCCATTAATTCCCCTACATTGATAAAAATAAATTATTAGATGGTTAATATTTAATCAAGTTCTTTATTTTTAAGGGAGTCAGACCTCCAGCAGATGAATCAAATCTTTCTTTTTTTGCCATATACTGCCTCCTTTTTTCACTCTTTGAAGTGACAAGTCATCCTTTTAATTAATCTCAGTAGGAATTCTATATTCTTCTCCTTCACTGACATGGTGTCAATTGTTGGGGCTTCGGACCTGGTGTGAACTAAAAATTTTAACTAAGTTCTTTATTTCACTGAACTTCAATATTTTTCACAACAGAAAATATTTTAGTTGGAATAAAAGGAAGAAGAACCAGATATTAGATGATAGTGTCTCACAAGAATAAAATTTAGAATTAGAAAAAAGCCTAGATATAATTTAATACAACTCTGACATTTTGTGCATGAATAAACTGATTTAAAATGAGCTTACTGTCATAAAGAAAAGTTAGGATAATCTTAGAAACCTGATTATTTAAGCATCAGCTGGAGGCTAACAGTTGAAAATAGAATGATGAATTCTAGTCTTTACAATTTTTTTTTGTTTTAGGAAAAAACTGGGAATGTCTGAGGGAATGATTACTTTGGTCCCTATTCTGAACCAAAAAAGGTCAAAAAGTGTTTCCATCAAAATTCTGAAAATGACTGTTACATCTTTGAGGTCATGAAATTCAAAAGGAATTAGTCTTGCAGCACTAGGACTATGGAGGGAAGTATTCAAAGGAGTCTATTTATTATAAGCAAAGAGATAAACATATCAAATTGATAAAAAAAAGAGACATATACATTTGGACATAATAAATATGGGGATTTATTCTCCTTAAAAATTTTAACTTAATTTAATTTTGTTTTGTGTTTTAAACATAGTGAACATAGAGGGAGAGGAAACAATGCTTGTTAGTAGAAAACTTTAAAAAACATGTTAAAAGGGAAGTCCTTTATCAAAATCTCTAATGTGTAATCTTTCAAAGCTCACAGACATGATAGGTAAAATACATGACATGAATAAGACTCAAGAACAAAATACCAACAAAAAAGGGAAAATATATTAGATAAGGAAAGAAAAAAATATATGATTATATAAGATTTTTCTTCTGATCTCCAACATTTAGAAAATGTGGGAAAAGGTGCGTATAAATAAGAGTGCTACCAAATTTTCCATAGTATTGGAAAAATTAAAGCTAAAATTAGCTGATGCTTGCCACATGTATCTTTACCTCCATACTCTCTTGCTACATCTGTAACATGGATATTCTTATGACATTTCATTATCTTCCCACTGATTAATACTTCTTTCATATTTATATTTATTTGTATTTAGTATTTAGATACATTTCATAGTGACTTTCTGGGCTCAGGTTTCTTCTCTAGTAGAATTTTAGTCTCTTGAGGATAAGGACTGTTTTTGTCACAGTCTTTATACTCCTAGTACCTGAAACAGCCATTTTGCACACAGCATATTGTGTTTAATAAGCATCGAATATATTGTCCATAAATGAATCTCTCTCTGTCTCTATATCTCCCTCTGTCTTTCTTTATCTCCTTTTCTATCGCACGCGCGTGAGCGTGTGCACGCACCTTATCGCTTTCTCTTTCTCTCTCTCTTTTTCTTTTTCTCTCTCTCTGTGTCTCTATCTGACTATCTACCCGATATCTACCCGATATCTAATGTTTCTTTGTGGGTATGTGTATATAAATCCATGCATACAATCTACACATGCCCACTTGTATGCATGTATATTCATAATAATATAGTATATACAAATGTGCATGCTCTTCGTATGTTTATATGTGTACACACACATACAGTCAAGTGGTATAATAGATAGTTTGTACTTTTCAAATCAGTCAGGAAAAGGTGACTTGAGATTGTGTCTCAGACACTTATTCTACATTTGATTCTGGGAAATTCAGTTAATTCTCAGTATCAGTTTCATCATTTATATAATAAGGATAATACATTTTCACACGGCATTTGTGAAAATAAATGAAATAACATATTTAAAGTATTGTGTAAATTTTAAGGCACTATGTATATTCCAGCTGTAATCATTCTCATCAGTATCATCATCATATGGCATGAGGATGAAAAGATATACACCATTAATACTGTAAAAGGGAATTCTTAATCCCTTGCTCTAATTTAACTGTAGTACTCTGCCCTCAGGAAACCTTAGAATTAGACAGACAGATAGATAGATAGATAGATAGATAGATAGATAGATAGATAGATAGATAGATCTACAAAAATATGTTTGTATGTATATTTATATTAAGGAAAATAGTGTAATGAGTATAATAAAATACATGTAAAGAACAACAAAATAATACATTCTAAATGTTATGAAATTGGTAAGAAAAAACCTTGGTTTCTGTTATCCATCTATATGTGTATATAATGTATTCATATACATACATATATGTATAGTTAGCATATATTCTCCTTTTATCTGGTATATACATACATGTAATAGATATATAATACAAGCATATATAATATGCCAATTAATATAATACCAAAAATCAGATAACATTATAATTCAATATTTCAAAATATTTATATGTATTTGTCCTGAATTCAACATTAGAGGGAGACCATGTGATGTGTTATGTGCATACATGGATATACATACATAAACACAAAAATAAAAGGTGTTGATTACATAAATAATTAAATTTTAGAGACTTAAACGCAAAAATAAAAAATTTTTAACAAATTCCATGTGATAAAAATTTAGAAATAGAATAATTGTCCAGATTGTAATAAAAAAATTCAAGAATAATTTAGTAGGAAATTCAATTATGAACTAAACAAAGCAAAGCAAAACTGAATAATTATCACTTAACTGTGTATAATAAAAGATGATGAAAATTATTTTTAAAATTTAGAAATTAAAATTTTAAAACAATTCAGAATTCAAAATCAGGACATGAGAACATATATCTTAAGAAAATATTCCAGTTCTAATGATTCTTTAAAAAACAAATCAAATCTATAATGAAATAGAAACATTTTCATTTCTGAAAGAATATATAGGATAATACTGATAATGATTTGTGTTTAGTAAGAAAAGACTGACTTAAAAGCCAAGAGGCCCAAAGAGAATATATAAGATCATTTGTAAATTTGGTTAGGAAAAAAATGAGAAGACAATTATCTATTAAAATTTTAAAATTAATGAGTTTCCAAACTTCCCTGGAGTCATCAATATCAATCTCAAATTTGAATAAGACATAGACATATAAAAATAGTAAGCATATGCATACATTACAATTAAAAAATAACCTCTTCTATCTGGCTTTGTGGTCAAGGAATGGAATATTTAAAACTGCAACCAGTAGAAAAAATTAAATTCTCTCTCACTAATTGAGTTATTCTCTCTGTATATTTGAATAAAATATTTTTACATTAGAACTTAGCCCTTATAATAATTATAAGTGTCCCTTGACACCAGGGGAGTCAAATCCTAAAGTAATTCATTTTCTAAAAATAGGCACCCTTCCTCAGCCATTGCATACCATTAAAAGTCATGGATTTAATATTAGTAATGATTAATTCCTTTAATAATTGCATAGCCTCTTTCCCTTTACAGTGGACAGAGGCATGGAAAAGAGAACAACAGAGAGAAATAGTTTACAAGGTGACAAAGAAAAAAAGGAAAAATAAAGATTTTGAGAAAATAAATTTGATGTAAAATTTTGAATATTTCTAAATTGATAGTACTATTGTTCATTTAAAAGGAACCTTTGAGATACTTAAGACAAAAACAGAAAAGGAAAATGAGGTCCATATAGATGAAATGACTTGACCAACAAAACCTGGATAACATCTGACATAACCAAGACTGGAACTGCAACTATTTTACTCTCATCTGTTCCCTTAAAGTAAATGATTTAATTCAATATACCTCTGATTTTATTAATAAAACCTTTTCATAAAATTGAAAAAAATCTATAGTTTTAAAGAAGCATTTACTAGAACTATAATAAGCAAACTGATATGATCCTTTCCTCCAGCTCATATTAATTAAATTCTCATAGGACAGTCACATAACTTTTCTGAAAATGAGTAAGTTGAGGAACCTTGAAGTGAGTGTATTTAAGGGAGTATCAATATGTATTTTGAATTCTCTTAGAATGTGCGCAAATGTTGACTGGGGGAGGTAGCCTGTGAACCAGTCATTGAACTCTGAAAGAAAGTATACATATTGTAGATCAGTAGAGAAGGGCTACTAATTTTTTTCTTCCTCATTGGAAGACCAAAATGAGAACTACATCTTCCCTAATCTTGGAGAAAAAGTATACAGCCTAGTTAACCAGGGTCAATGCCAGTGAAATTTGACTGATATCAACACTCTTTCAAAAATGTTTGAAACAATTGAAGTACTAAGGTTGCAGCTGATAACATTAAAGAAAATTATCCTATAGGGAAACATTTGCTTCCCTCATATTTTACATGGATTATAGGAAGAAAATTGATAAATTATGGATAACAATACTTTATGGCATTTTATGAGGGTCAAATGATATAATTTATAAACAATGCTTTGTAAACAAGATATGCTATATAAATACCTAATATTATAAATATATTTTAAAATTTTGACTTGAGTGACATCATATGTAAATTTCAAGACAATGTTTCATAAAGATACAGTCAGTCTTCACCATTCATGAATTTAACTGTTGTGACTTAAGACAAGAGGAGTGATGCATGTGAGTTGATGAAGTGACTGGTATCCTACTAGTCCACATTCCATTTAGAGTAAAGAGCACTCTGTGAATTCTTACATATTTTCATAGTTTGCCTTTTAAACTCAAGTTTTTTTTTTCATCCCGTATTTATGCCCCCAAAGCATAGTACACATACTTAGGTCTCTAAGTTGATATTAAGATTTTACCAGACTCAGGGACTTCTGAGGGCAACATCTAAAGTTCCAGCACTCTATACTTAGGTTTTCATTAAGTGGCCCAAGCTAGAAAGTTTACAGCAGTATAATATAGAGTTCAATGCCCTCAAATCACCATTTAACACAGTGGAAGGTTAGATTTGGGATAAGAAATGTTTTAGTTTTAAGAATTTTTGAATTGATGTACAGCATTAATGGTACTGTAGATTTCATGTATTATGAAAAGTTAATATTGTCTTAAATCAATGTGTTTTTTTAAATTGGCATGACAACCCAAATGGTAACAGAATTATAGGGGATTACTGGTGATTTTTTTTCATGTTACCAGTTTTATTTTATTTGTTATGCTTTATGTGTTCTTTCATGGTTATTTTGTTAGGAAAAGTACATGTCAACAAAATCAATGTTTGTCATAAGGAATGTTTGCAGAAGAATTCATTTTCAGTAAACCCCTTTCCAGGGATTTAGTTAACTGTGGCCAACTTCTTACCCACCTCAGAGTAGTTTCAGGGGCAATCTCCTCTGTTTCCTCTTTTTCTATGTTCACTTTTCATGTATTTATGTATTTATTGTTGGTATCTGCTGAGTGACAGACAGGAAGTGGCCAGCTGAGGCTTATGAGTGGGAAGAGAACATGTATTAGGTGTTTGATTGTATCTGAGGTTTCATCCTTCTACCTTAGGAATGCATATCTCATAGATATAGGGCCCTCCTCTGTTTTTGTCTATGAAAACTAATATAGTTCCCTCAAAATCATTGTAGACTTTCTTACTGTTTGAAGGGAGATATTAAACTTGATTAGAGCACACAAGCATTGTGTTAACTTTGTTATGGTGGATAGTAAGACAAATGGGTGTGAGGGATCTACGGTACCAGAATGATAGTTCCTGTTTTCCTGATGTCTGTTCAGCTACTCACGGACTATTACTAAGAAGAATCTAGCTAGAGAAATGATGCTGATTGAGCTATGTGGGCTGGATTATCTAAAAACGCCTAAGAAAGTAAAAATGGTATTTCTGTGATTAATGAAAAAGAAATTGAGACATATGCTTAAAGAATAGTGATGAAGAAAGTTAGGAATATTGATTATATCTCCTCTTTTAATTATCTAATTGAACCTTGCATAATGTCAAATGCAGATTCAGCAGATTATACTTTTATATTTTTAGACAAAAGCAGAGGGGAAAGGACACAGCCTTCACCATTGCTCTCCAAGTAGGCCTTTCCATTATAAAACACTTTGTTATTATAAATAAAATAGAAGTTTTTAAAAATAGATTTTTTTACATATACTAAATCACTAATTAACTGATCCAGTCTTTGCCAATGATCCAATGTGCCATTTCCTGGTTAGACTCCAAGAATTCTGTATATGTCATGAATGAAAATCATATTCCCCATGATGGCATCAAATATATGCACACATAAATATTATAACTGGCTTTTATATAGGAATCCATTCTGTGACATGTTGTCATATATGTTAACTCATTTAAAATATATATCCATAACCACATGTGGCAATCTTCTTCCTACCTTTAAACCAGCTCAGAAGAACCTGTTCAAAGATGTGATGCTAGAAAGCTATTGTTTTTTTTTTTCTTAAATGTCATATCCAAGTTAGAAAAAAGAGAAGTCACTAAAGAAGTTACAAAAAGCCTTTACTTTTTTGAGTGAATGGAAACCAGGCAGATATATATTCTTCATGAATGTAATACAGTTGGACAAAAGTGCAGTCAGCAGTCAGTCCCCCATGTGCAATGGAGATCTGGAAGTAAAACAATATTCAAATGTAATTTACCATGATAGAATCTCAGGAGATGAGAAACTTTATGAATATAATAAATGCAAAAAGCCCTTCATTTACCATTCAATCCATATTTCTCAACATGAAACAGATACTGAAGGAAAACAATCTAAACATGAGATATGTGAATAAACATATGGTGGTTGTAAATAAAATCAAATTATTCATAATAATACCATGGAGAATCTACTTAAGTGTAATTAATTTGGACAATACATCAGTAAAAGTCTAAGCCTAGCTTATCCATCAAAGGACTCATTGTAGAAAGAAGCCATTTGAATATAAATATTTTTTTTAAAATTAGCGGAAAAGGGACCCTCTATAACCATCAAGAATTCAATCAGGATAAGCCCTATAAGTGTAATGAATGTGGTAAAGACTTTAGCCAAAAAGAGCCTATAAATGTAAGAGGACTCACATTGTTTGGAATCTCTATATGAATATTACAGATAAGTCAATACCTTCATGATAGAGTACATTATGAAATTGGTAAGAACTTTCATTCTGGAAAAAAAACTCTCTGAATATAATATATGTGGGAGAATCTTTAGTAAAACCTTTACTTAGAAAAGCATTAAAAATAAATTCTGTAGAGAAACCCTATAAATGTTCTGACTGTAGTAAAACCTTTAGTAATAATAACTAACTCATCAAACATCAGACTTCACACAAGACCTTTGAATGTAAAAAATGTGGAAAAGCCTTCAGTTGAAAGGGGTGACTCTATGAACAAAATAATTCACAGTGGAAATGAAATCCTAGGAATGCAATACATTTGGGAAAACTTTTGCCAGTTATAGAAATCTATCATTACATTAAATTATATGAAGTTGAGAGAAAACCCATAAATGTAACAAATGTGAGAAAGTTTTCATAAGAGAACATTAGAACATCAGAGGATTCAGGCTAATAGGAAACCTAAAAATGTAAGAAATGTGGGAAAGCCTTCATTAGTAATCAAGACCTATCATGACATCTAATAATCCATACT
Organism: Monodelphis domestica; assembly: GCF_027887165.1. Lineage (NCBI taxonomy): Eukaryota > Metazoa > Chordata > Mammalia > Didelphimorphia > Didelphidae > Monodelphis > Monodelphis domestica. The sequence goes on from NC_077229.1 coordinate 362,247,046, forward strand.
AGGGAGAAGTCCTATAAATGTAATGAATGTGGGAAAGCCTTAGGGATTAATAGCTACCTTAATAAACATAAAACATCCTACAAAACAGAATAGTAAATGTTATGAATATGATAAATCTTTCAATAGTAATAAGTATCTACTTCAACATAAAAATAATCCATACTAGAGAGAAGCATTATAAATTATATAAATACGGAAAAGTCTTCATTAGTAATAGCTATGTAATTGAACATAAAATAATGCATACTGGAGAGAAGTCCTATGAATGTAGTAAATGTGGGGAAGCTTTCATCACTAATTAAAAGCTATTACAACATCAAAGAATCTATACTAAAGTGAAGCCCTTTATGTGACTAGAATGTAGAAAAGGCCTCAGCATTAAATTGTGCCTAATTCAACATCAAAGAATCCATACTGGAGAGAAGCTTTATAAATGTGATAAAATAGGAAAACATTCATGAGTAATTAACATCTATTATGACATCAAAGAATCTATACTGGAGAGAAACTCTTTGAATTGAGATTCTCTTCTATATCAAGTTTTTCTTTGATACACAAAATTAACAGTGAATATAGTTGAAATTTCATGTGAGATTTCATATTGGGAAAAAAAACTGTTCATATTTAATAATGGAGGAACAGATCCAGAAAATTTCAAAGAATCTTGGAATTTCAGAGTTAGAAGATGCAGAGATGATCTAGTTTGACTTTTATTTGAAAAAAAATCTTTTATTTCAAAATAGAAAAATAAAATAAATTTGTGAATAAATTTTAAGTATCACTATAACTGAAACTATTCTGAAGCCAAACTGGTGAGGAGCCTCTCTACTTTTCAGATAAATATACATATATGTAAATATATCCATGAATATATATATATATATATATACAAATATAAATATATATATAATATTCTTAAAAGACCTATTTGGAACCTCTGCAGGTTAGCAGAAACTTCTAGATTTGCTTCTGTACTAGCATAACATTGATGTTTCAATAAAGAATCAGAGTGAGGGTAGAACCAAGATGGCAGAGTGAAGTCAGCAAATTACTTGAGCTCTCCCAAATTCCTTTTCAAATAACTTTAAAATTATGCCTCAAAATGATTTCTGAAGTACCAGAACCAAAAAATAAAAATGCAAAAAATTCAACCAAGGACAACTTAGAAAGTTGTCAGGAAAGGTTTGTCTCAAGAATTATATTGCCAGACCTGGGTCCCAGCAAAGACAATGCCAGGGCAAAAGGATCAGGCTTTGTTGGAAGTTCCTGATCTGTAGCAGCTTAAGGAACTCTCAATCCAAGATATAAAGGATATTGGACAACAGATCAGAATGAGATTACAGGGCAAAAATTGATTCCACTGGGTGCAAGAATCTGTTACATTGTCTATATGCATATCAAGGTCAGAATCTCAGAGGTAAGTTAAGCACTGTTTCACTATTCCATGGTGTTATAGGGGAGCATGGGTTTTGGTCACAGTTCCATGATAGAGAAGAATGTTTGCGGTTGCTTACAGACAAGACCACAGGTCAAAAGGGCAGTTGCTATGTCTCTTCTCATATCACAACATCTTCGAAAAACAAAAAATCCATAATCTACCAGAGATAGCTCCAAAAGCAATAGCAAGAGACACTTGAAACTTAAATCAGTACGCCTTCAACTCTGGAATCAGACAAAACTTTAATGTAAAGTTACAAGTCAAGAAATTTTTTTAGGAAAATGAGCAAACAACAAAAATTAACCTGACCAAAATGAGTTACTATGGTCACAGGAAGATCAAGATTAAAACTCAGAAGGAAACAATGAAGTAAAAATAACCGCATAAAGGGATTCAAAGCAAAACATGAATTGGTTATTGGAACCAATGTAATTCTTATAAAAGGTTAAAAGGATCTCTCAAATCAGGTGATAGATGGAGGGGAAAATAATTGGGGAAAATAAATGATAGTTATGGGAAAAATTATGAAAAGAGGGTCAACAGCTTGGTAAAGGAGGCACCAAAAATACTAAAGAAAATAATGTTTTTTTTTAAAAACAGAATTAGCCAAATGGAAAAGGAGGTACAAAAATTCACTGAAGGAAAAAAAAAACTACTTCTTAAAATAAAATTAACCAAATGTGAAAGGAGGTATAAAAGTTGACTTAAGAAAATAACTTCTTAAAAATAGACTTGAGAAGCTAATGACCCAAGGAGGCATCAAGAAATAATAAAACAGAGCAAAAAAGGAAAAGAATAAGAAAATATGAAATATGACCAAAAAAAACCCATTGGAATACCACAAAAAAGTCTGAGAGATATTAGGCATAATACAACATCGCACATCACATAACAAGAAAAAGATGAAATAGTTTAGAAATAAAGGGGATTACCCTAAACAAATTAGGGGAACACAAAATAGTATAACTGACAGAATTATGGAAAAAGTAAGAATTCATGACAAACAAGACATAGCATCAGGGGTTATAAAATAAAAACTTTGTCTACATTAAAATTAAAAAAAAGGTTTACACAAAGAAAACTAATACAAATGAGGCTATATAGGAATTTTTTTTTAAACTGGGAAAATGTTAAGGATGAGTCTCTGACAAAGACTTAATTTCTCAAATATATAGAGAACAGTCAAGACATTTTTCAAATGACAAATGATATAAACAAGCAATTATCAGATGAAGACTTAAAACAATCTTTAGTCATATAAAAAACACTTGAAATCACTACTAATTGGAGAAATGCAAATTAAAACAACTGAGTTACCACCTCATACTAACTCCCTTCCCACACCTCACAACACACAGCACACACAACCTCACTAATAATAGGACACAAAAGAAAAAAATGATAAATTGTAGGTGTGATGTTGAAAAACTGGGATACTAACACTATTAATGGAGCTGTGAACGGCTTCTACTATCCTGGAAAGCAATTTAGAGCCATGCCTACCTTTTGAAAAAGCAGTACTATCTTTAGTACTTCATAAGTTTATGGGGTAAAAAAGATGTATACACTTCAAAAAAGGGGGATGGGAGAGGTAGAAATGGTAAATTATCTTAGATAAAAGAGATATTAAAGAAATAACTTTTTTCAGTGGAGAAGAAGATGGAGGTATGGTAGATAAAGAATGAACATTTCTTCCATTGGAATTGGCTTAAAGAATCAGTTACATGCACATTCAATTGAGTATAGAAATCCATCTTGTCCAATTGAGTAAAGAAATCCATCCAGGGAAGTGGAAAAGGAGAAAGGTAAAAGAAGCTGAGCAGGTGATGAAAGCGGGGGGAGCAGTTTGATGGAGGTGAAGATCAGAAGCAAACCAGACTTTTGAGTAGAGATTGGATAAAAGGAGAGAAAAGGAGAAATGGGGGGGGGAATAGGATGAAATAATAATCATATTTAGTAATTGTAACTGTATATGTGAACCAGATGACTTCACTTATGAAAAAGAAAGAGCAGAGTGGGTTAAAAAAAAAGAATTTGATAATGTGCTAATTGCAAAAAACATGCCTGAAGCAGAATGAGACAGAGAATAAAGGTAAAGGGCTGGAGAAATAATGATTAGGTTTCAGTTTATGTTTTTCAGCCTTCACTTTGAAAAGGACTAATGATATCACAGGAACTTTATGGCTGAGTGAGCTCTTCATCAGTAAGTGTCACTCCTAGTTTTAGGGTTATTTTTTTTATTCTTCAACTTTTGCATTCTTTATATCCTAGATCATGGAAATACTTGTAGTTGCTTTATCTTTTCTGTACAATTACTCTTTTGCAAAGATCTGAGAGGTCATGGGGATCAGAAGAAATGTCTAGTCCTTCATCTTGTTCCTAATATGACATGGAAATTTGTTAAACATTTTTATCATTGACAGAGAATTATATAAATCTGGACATTTTTTATCAAGTTCACAGATGCTGAAAAATTGGGAGGAAAAGTTTGCAAACTGGGAAGCCCAAGTCATGGATCAAATCTGGTCAAAATTAATAAGAAGAAATTAAAGAAGGGTAAACATTAAGTTACATTAAAAAATCAATTACGCAAAAATAAGATGGAAAAATCAGTAGAGAAGTTTATCTGATAAAGCTTTAAAATTGTTAGTGGGATACAGGCTCAAAGGGATTCAACAATATGATACAGAAGTTAAAAAAATATTAAATTTAACATTACGTTAAGATAGAGCATCTAGAAACAAGAAATTCACAGTTCATAGTCCTTTTTGTATCTTTAATACATCATATCTGAAGTATTATTTTCAGTTGTTAACAGTATATTTAAGGAAGGTTATTAATAAGCAGTACAGTCCTTGAGGACAAAATATGTTGGTGATGAACTAGGAGTATTTATTGAAAGAACAGTTAGAAGCATGTTATTTGTGTTAAAATATATGTTAGCTTTTAATGGAAGAAATAGGTTTAGATTGACTCTAAATGATAGAACTAGGCAGAGTGATAGAAAATAATAGGAAAATTTGAGATTATAGTTAGAAAAAATGCTAACATTTACCTATCCCCTATATTAAAAAAAGGTGTATGCTTTTGTTAGTAGCATAGTCACTTACATTGAACATCCTCAAACAAAAACTAGATGACCTAATGTTAGTTATTTTATATGGGTATTTTTGATAAAACATATTTGTATTTTATAGGCACATATTATTTTGGTATATAAAATACAGTCTTGATAGCAGAATTCTTTTGATTCTGTGATTTACAATATGAGATGATGAACAGATATTGCTAAAATTCATTGTGACAAAAATCACAGAATTAATCAACTTCAGATTTGTATTTATTTCCCTAGCCACCTACATTATAGTTGTCAGATGGTCCTTCATGTATGTGTGATGTTATATTCTCATGATAAAATAATTCCAGCTTATCTGGTCTTTTTGATTAACCCACATTTCCATTCATCTAACACATCAAATAAGAAAGCTTTTAGTTTACATACTGAACTAAGCTAGATGCATAATACAAAGTCGCCATTGATCTTCTCATTAAGACAACTAACATTTGCTTTAATATTAGAGGCTATCTGTCTATTTACCTCTCCTTCTATATATCATCTATCTGATAAGAAATCTATCAATCCATTATATATTCATGTATGCAGTTATGCATGTGTCTAGATATCTTCTGTCCAGATACATTGGTTATGGATGAGAAAAGTATTATGCATGAAGATTATACACATCCACAAATCTTCATGCAATGAGGAAATCACTCTAGGTGGTGAGCAAAGTGCTTAAATGATCTCAATCATTAAAGACTTTGGTAACTGACTCAGTATAGTATTGAAGTGAATAGTAATTTAGAGGACTGACTGAGTTCAGCTTAAATGATTTAAAAAAAAAAAAACGTGCTTACTGTCCAGGAGGGACTACTACTACTACTTTAGAACATTTGTCTAATGTGAGACTATATAAACTACTTTAGAAGTATGGAAAGACTGCCAAAAAAATTGAATAATTTTATTTTCCCTTGCTTGCATAAAGCATTTATATAGTACATATGTTTTAACAAATTGAATGGTGTATGCATGCATGCCTTTCTATGTTTTCAGCTGAATTTATGTCTTTCACAACAAAGCATCTTTCAGGATGAGATGAGGCAAAGCAGTAATAGTTGACAGTTCCATGTACCACCTGGCAGTGGAATATCCTCCAGCTGGTTCTTCATACTTTCCTAGCTATTTATCTCTATTTTTTTAGCTTTGGGGTGGAAAATTCAGACACCTGGAACACAAAATTCCCTGTAAAAATGTCTCCTAAGAAACTAGTTAAATTTTATATTCGTTTTCACTATTGTTATTGTGCTTACATAGTATTAATGAGGTGATACTATAACAACAAAGAGCCAATAGGGCTTTTATCCAATGGCATGCCTTGAGTTCTAGCACCACATATCTCCAAGGAGATAATGGGTCACTGTATAGAATCTGGTAAAAGATTGGGATTATCACAATATGGTCTTAAATTATCTGCGACATTCCTAGGAAGGACTGCTACAACCCTATATATATTTCTGAAGTGTGCTGGATAGTCAGTATAACCCATTCATTGGTCCTGTTCTTTCTTAGCTAAAATTGGGAATCTGTTTTTAACAAAAATGTCCCTCAGTTTGTTTAATGGAAAAAGTCTAAAACAATAAACTTCATATTCTCAAATTTGATTAGAGCTGTGAAATATCCATCCATCAATCAACTTATCTATCAGTCAGTAAGCATTTATGAAACTCCTCCTACCTGGCAAGCACTGTGCTAGCTGCTGAGGATATAAATTCAAAGCATGAAATAAATCATACACACAAGGAGATTGTATTCTAAGGCATTGGGATAGACCTAGAAAGAGACCTTTTTTGCCTTCAGCGTAAACTGAAGCTGTTGAAAATCTTAAAAATTCAATCTTCTTTTCAGCTTGTAATACTTTGTCTTTTTGGCTGCTACAAGAACTCTTGTGCCAGACAGGACTTCTTCATCCAAATTCACCATATTTTTGACGGAAATGATTCTTTTTTTTACCGTTCTTAATTATCTGTTATTCATAGATAGTTTCCCTAAAACTTTGAAACTCATCATCTGATCTGTATTTGTGGCAATTGTCTACACTGTATTATTTAAAAGCAAACAAACAAAACTGAAAAAAATGAAAAAGTTATGTTTTGCGGTTATCCATACATCTCCCCAATTCTATATTATGATCATTAAAAAAACTACAAGTAATATACTTCTCATCTCCTTTTTATCCCACCTTCCTCTTTTGCTATCTCTTCTTTACCTATCCCTCCCTAACCTTACAACTAAAAAGTAAGACAGCCTATGTGTGCATGTTGCAGGATATGGATGTCTGGCTTGAAATTGCTTAAATATTCAGAATCATCTCCACTTGCCTTCTCTACTTTGATGCAAATTTAAAATTTCCTAGACCCAATATTTTATTTTCTATTCAGTGTTACTCACTGGAGCAATTAAAGCAGAATGTTAATGTTGATGTGATAAGAATAGCATCATTTATTCCACACACTGTAGATTATTTCTTGACAAGTATAGACACAGCCCAGCTGCCACATAGGAAAAACCCAAATAAAATTATTACTGTGTACAAGATAATGTATGCACTAAACTGTTGAGATTTTTTAAAAGGCTCAGCCCACAAAAACTCTGAATGATTGTCCCAAACATTTTTTTTTCTGTGATTATTAGGACTATTCTAAATGTGCTCATTATAAGTTTCAATTGTATTCATTATTTCTTCATATGTGCTCTTGAAATGGAATCAAATATCTGCATACAATAGAGAAATATATTGTTAGGAAAGATAACATATATATTTTCAAAATTGTAACTAATAAAACATTGATGATAATAATAAATTCCCTGCATTTCTAACGTGTTATAAGGTTTGCAGAGAGCTTCCCAGATATTCTCATTTGAGCCTTACAACATCCTTAGGAAGTAGTGCTATTATTTTTCCTAATTTATAGATGAGGAAATTAAGGCAAAAAAAGTTCAATTTCAACAACTTCACCAATCATATATCCATCAAGTAGTCTGAGCTAGAATTTGAATTTGGATCTTCCTGATTTCAGGTCCATTCTCTTTTTTAAAATATGTTTTCCATATGATTGTTTAAAGGAACTAGCTATTTCTCTCAAAGAATGAAAACATGAGAGATTCTGAGTGCATAAATCATTGTTCTGCCAAAGAACTTGAGGTTATCATATATCCCCTGATGGGCAATCTGTTTGTCCTTTGTTCACCAAACTTAATCTAGTCCTTAACCAATTCATTGAGAAATGTTTAGTAAAAATAACAATGAGCTATGAGTAAGAACGCAAATATTCATTTGATCACTATATTAAAATGCTCATCTTTCTCTCTTTTGATCCCAACAAGAAGTCTGGAGGGTAGGTATTGGTTTGCTCATTTACTTGTAAAGAAATTGAGGATCAGGGAAATTGTTACTTGTCATACAACTTGTAAATGCCAGAGGTGGAATTTGAATCTAGATCATGTAGAATCCTAAATCAGCACTCAAATTAATTATGTGAACTTAATCATTAACTTCTCTATGACTCATTGTCTTTAACTATGAAATTAAAGAATTAGTCTAGTGCTACAAATTACTTTCAGTAATAGATTTCTGTGATTTTAGGTAAGAAAAAAGTATTACTAAGTATCCTATGAGGCTTAAGCTATGCATTTCACACCTTTCCAAAATATTAAGTCTTTATTAAACAGTGGTTATTTCCTATATCTTAAAATTATTTAAGACACTTAAGAAATGTTAAGCCAGAGATATAGTTGTGTACATAGGTTAAGGTTAAACCTCCAAATGTTGAAGACCCACAAGTAATAAGAAAACTAAATTTTAAAAAATTCAGAGTGCAATACCAGTTGTTCTGTTTTCCGTAATTGTCATGTATCTTGCCATGTCCTTTATCTGCTTAGTGAATTTACAAGGAACACAGCAGGTTGTGAATTTTTAATAGGCCCTCTTGAAGGAAAGAAAAGGTCAGCATTAACATAAAATTCTTCTTAAAGATTTGTGGCACAAATGTTTCACAGCAGAGAACAGGTGTTGCTGAAAAACGAAAGCCTGCTCTAATCACGATAGTCTAGCAAAAATTCTCTCTGTTAAATAAAATGAGCAGTTTCATGCAACAGAATAACAATATCAAGTTAAATCAATGTAAATCAAAAATGTCTGTTTTATCAAGGTGAAACCTACTTGGCAATACAGTATATATTGTTGCATCTCAGTGAAAAGAAGTCCTTTTTTTGGCAAAAAGAAAGCAAAACAATAACGAAAAAAGATTATGTGTTGAAACAGATGCTGAACTTTGAAAAGTGAAAGAACAATTCAGCATTTGCAATGAAAAAAACACATTTTCTTGATTCATCATGGTTTCCTGAGTTTTTGGAAAACATGAAAAAAGAGGAATACAAATAGGGAGGAAAGAGTAATTTAAAAGGAGTGCAGAACTAGAAAAGGAATGAGAGAAGCAGAAAAGAAGGCAAAATATTACAGAAAATGAAATTGAAAAAGTAAAAAAGAGAGTAAAGAGGAAGATAGAAAAACAATCAAGTAGGTCTTGAAAGGAACTTCAGAAACAGCTTTCAACAAAGGAGAGGAAAGCAGTGATTTCTTACAAAGTTTACTGTTTCCTTCTTGAGCTTCTTCCTGTAACTGCTTAGAAATCAGTACCAATACTCTTGCACTACAGTTCCTCTTTTTCAAGTAATATAAGTCCCCTTTATCTCCTGTCAGTTTCACCCAAGATAAGGAGCTTCTGGGGCTTAATTGGGATAGCCACTCGCCTCCAGGAATTTCTGTTTCCCCTCCGGGTCAACTCATTATAGCAGTTGCAGGCTCAAGACTGGCTGAGGCACTGGCATAATTTGAGAAGGTCATTCCTTCATTTGATACCATCCCATCAGCTGATGAAAACTGCTTCTTCATCCTGATAATGCAGAGAATTCTAATATAGTCTAATAAAATCCAAAGTAGTACAGCTACTCTTCTCTAGACACTTCTTTGTGCTATTTCTACTATTATTGGGGAAAAATATAAAGAATATATTACTTTCTCATAGTAGAAACAAATACTATTTTTTTCAGTGTATTTAAGGTGCTAATTATTCAAACTAACATAGGCCCACTTAGGATGAGTTTAATTTCTTCTCTGCAAGGCTCCACATGGCATTGTGTTCTTTTGGTTTGTTTTATGTGAATAGGTAAGAGGAACTCTTTTACATGCTATATAAATACTATACCAATGAATGGAAAATAACCCATTACTAGCAAAAATTATAAAATTAATATGGATATAGGTGTAATATAAGACAGAATGTAATGTTTATAAAATGCCCTGAATGTTTCCTTCCTATAACAATTCCTCCCCAATCAGTTACATTAATTTAATTTAATTTGATTTAAATGGAATAGGATGATGTAAGCATGTATTATATACTATAGTCAGATCATTCTGCATGTACTTTACTATTCAATGATCTTAGTGAATAGATGAGAAAAGAAGAAATGAGCAATATATGTATTTGTGTAATTGTGTGTATCTCAGGAAAATGGAATAAGAGAGTCAAAACATGTAGAAGTACCTGCAAAGAACCTGCATATATAATTCCTTATGAACACCTTCTTAAAGAGACCATACACACCAAATAAAAGAGCAATAATTAAATTTATCATATTTTAACAAAAAGAAACTTAATTATATCAAATATACAATGAGAAAGATCTCTCTGTAGGTACCATAGTTTTGGGGTCTTGAAACTAAAATTCCAAGTTATCTGAAAAGAAGGATATCAAATGCATGGGAAAAACACCAGATATTAATTTTGCCACTTCTCCCTCAAAAAAAATCCCAAGAAAATATAAATAACCATTGGAAATATAAGTTTTCTTTTGAGAGTATTAGTTACATGAGAATATTATGAACATACATCAAGGGAATAATTACTAAGTGTATCCAAGGGCAACACTCAGGCTTTTACATGTAATATTGTACTTTGGATCACATCTTCACTAGCATATTCTAATGGGTACAAGGTCATATTGTGTGTAAAATTATTTGTTAGAGCAAAATTGACTTCTTCAATAAGATATTTCCCATATGTATGTCAAAATTATTATAAATTCCTTTAAATATATTAGAGGTAAACTTGACCAGTGACCTGTGATCATTGATATTGAGTAAAGTGTAAAGAAGGAAGAGGCATCCATCAGTTATTTGGTACTGTCATTGAAGAGTACATGCATAAAATCTGAAGATGATAAGATGTATTCAAATGATATTTTGTTGATTGCAGCAAGTCCTAGAAAATAATATAGCCTCCTAAATTATATCAATAATCACTAAGGAAGAAGTTAGTCAACTATTATTCATAAAGGTTGTAAATAAACATATAAAACAAATAGATGAAGAATGGCTATTGCTTGTTGTATGAATAACATACAGAGTTCATTCATCAAATTCATCAGTATATCTATATAGTTTAGACAGATACTTCACATTGAGCCAGAATTAAATCAGATAAGAATAGCTCAATTGCCTCGAGGGAATCGAAATGCTTTTTTAATGATTCCAATCTTTTCCCAGAAAGGAAAGTCCTTTTTTTAACTTCAATATCCTTGTGATGCTGTTATTTTTCAGTGCATCACTCAGTGATACAATCTATGAAGAACTGAGATTCCACATAACCCAAAAGACAATGAAGTGTGCACACTGTCAGATGCCTCAGATTACAAATGAGGATTCAAGAAATTGGAGAGAAGTGATATAAAGGATGCTGGCAGAGAAATGAATGAAAAGAGACTGACAAAAACTGCTGGGAAAAATTGGACAATGATATGGAAGAAATTATATTTAAAACAACACCTCATATCATATTCAAAGAAAAGCTTAAAATGATTATAAAATCTACATAAAAGCATCATGTCTTAAACAAATTAGAGAAAAAAATTGAAAAATAGCTATTGTATAGCTATGGGTAAGAGAACAGACCATGGCAATGTAAGGAAATCATAGTAGACAAATTGTTTGAATTTTATTACATAATATTAAAAAATCCGCCACCCCATAATTCCATTAATGCTATAAATGGTAGTGGAAAAATTTAATTGGAAATTTTTTTCAGATTTTTTAAAAGCAGCTGTTTCCATGGTGTAGAATAAATTGATTCAAATTTATTGTAATAAGAGTCATTTCCCAATTTATAAATGGCCCAAAGTTATAAACAGACAATTCATATTGGAAAAAGCTATCAATAGACATATTAAAATAATCAAGATTACTACTAATCAGAGAAATGAAAATTAAGATAATTCTGAGCTTCTACCTCTTACCCTAAGGAGTGGAAAAAGTGACAAAAGGGAAAATAGCAAATGATAGTGGGGTTATGAGAATACATGTACTAATGGTGGACCTGCACATTAGTCCAACTATTTTAGAAAGAGTCAAAGAGGGTAGAATGCTGGGCCGAGAATCAGAAAGGCTCATCTTCATATGTTCAAACCTGACTTCAGATACTGACTAGTTGTGCAACTCAGAACAACCCCTATTTATCTCAGATTCCTCATCTATAAAATGAGTTAGAGGAGGTAATGGCAGACCCTGGAAGTAACTTCACCAAGAAAACTGAAAATGAGGTCATAAAAAGACACAACAGAAACTTCTAGTAAACAATTGGAATTCCATATAAAAAGTTAACAGTGTGCATCCTTTGATAACTCTATGCCATTGCTAGGTCTATAGCCTAAAAAATCAAATATGTGTGTGTGTGTGTGTGTGTGTGTGTGTGTGTATGTGTGGATGTATATAATTTGTATAATTTAAAATTTGTGGTGACCAAAAAAAAATTGCTAACAAAAAACCCTGAAACCCAAAAAAAAGTCCATCAATTGAGGACTGACTAAATAAATTTTGACATATGAATGTGACAATACTACTGTGTTGTAAGAAATGAATAAATACATGATTTTTAAAGATTCACAGAAAGATACATGAACTGCTCCAGACTGAAGCAGAAATGCATGAATATTTTTTATTATAACATTCATCTTATAAAAAAAACTTGAAAAAATTTTAAGTGATGCAGGAAATAAAAAAGAAACCCAGTTTATAAAATAAAAATGATAATGGTAAAAACAAAAAAAAATTAAAATTGTAAGAATTGTAATATACAGAATTACCATTCATCATCCTAGGGTTCTGATGATGAAACATGCTATTGTTGACAGAGATGAAAGACTTAGGATGCAGAATGAGACAGAGTTTTGTGCACAGCCTTTGAGGGAATTTATTTTGCTTTTATTTGCCTTTATTTTCCAGAGGAAATACAAAAGGAAGGAAAAATAGATTTTTTTAAATAGAGAGCTGGGCAAGTCTGTGCTATAAATATAGAATATATATTTTAGATGTGGTCAGTATATTATCAAATTTATCTTACTTTGTTATAGAAGACCACCCATGAAATAGAGGTAATTGGTTAATTTTTATGATTTAAGAGAAAATATTTTAATAATCCTTTAAGTTAAAAATAATTCAGGCATGTTTTGAAAACAAAGGGAAAGGCCAATTCTTTAATATTTGTAAGTGAACATTAGAAAGCCACTTTGGTTAGATCCCCATAATCTAAAATAATGAGAGAAATTTAATTTATGAACTTGACAGATTGGGCAAAGGTAATTGAGTTTTTTTTTATCTTTATTTTTGGGGAAGAACACTTAATATCAATAAATCACAGATCCATTTGATAGAGTTATTTTATGTTTTACTCTTTCACTCTCTTGATTAATGCAAAGAGCTATTTTTATCTTCAAAAAGAGTCACTTTTACTTCTGTCTCTGAGTCTCTATTTTTTTCTCTGTTTCTGTCTCTGTCTCCTCTGTCTGTATCTATCTTTCATTTATTTATTAGTTAAATTAAAATACCAAGTTAACTTGTTTCCTACATGTCCTTCCCCAAGTAGAGAAGACATCATCTGATATAAAATATCTATAAAACTATGTCTTATTATTAGTTCTTTCTCTGAAATTGGATATGCACAAGTCATTATATATGTTATATATATATATATATATATATATATATATATATATATATATAACATGTTCTACTATTGTATATAATGTTCTTTTGGTTCATTTTTTCACAATTTAATGTGGCTCTTTCCATATGGTTCCAAAATTAACCTGTTTGTCATTTCTTAGGGTCCACTGTATTCCATCACACTCATATGTCACAACTTGTTTAACCATGCCCCAAGTATGGGGCATCTCTTCAATTTTTAGTTCTTTACCACCATAAAAAGAGCTACTATAAATGTTTTAAAACATATATGTTCTTTTCCTTTTACCCTGATAGACTTAGGAAAGAAACCTAATAGTGATACTGCTGGATCAAAAATTACACACAGTTATGAAATACTTGTGACATAAGAATAATTCCACACTTGCCAAAAAACTGACCTGGAAAAGAGAAGATGAGACAATATAAGAATAGTTGGACTCCCAAAAAGTTATGATTTAAAAAAAAAGACCTTACTTACCATACTCCAAAAAAATCAGCAAGGAAAACTGCCCAGAAAGTTAAGGAACAGAGGGTAAAATAGATATTGAAAAAATCCTCCAATCAGCTCCTAGAGGAGATGAAATTCACAGGAACAGAATTACTAAATTTGATAGCCTCCAGATTAAGGAGAAAATACGAAAAGGAACAAGATAAAAAATAGTTCAAACACTGTGGAGCTAAAGTCAGAATCACACAAGACAGCAGATGCAACGTTAAAAGAATTTAAGATATGGAATACAATATTTTTCAGAGTAAAGAATTGGGCTTACCATCAGGAATAGCATATCTAGCAAAGATGAACATAATTATGAAAAATAAAAAAAGATATTTAATGAATTAAAAGAATTTTAAGTGTTCCTGCAGAAAAACCAAGAACTCTAGAAAATTTGAAAACAGAAAGGAAGAGGGATGTGATAAGGAGGGGATTATGAAGAGAAAGGAGAACAAGGGGACAAGAAAAAGGAAAAAAGGGAGGGATACCTAGGAGACTACATATCAAGATGTAGGAGGGTTAAATGAGGGGACAGGGGAATCCAAAAATAAGAGGGTATAGTTGGGGCATATGTAAGAGAAGATGGAAAGAATAAAAACTAAAAGGTAAGTGATAAGAAATACGAAATTGAATTTTGGAAATGTGCTAATTTGGAGCTAAGAGGGCAAAGCAAGAGGATAAGGAAGGATTTTGGGGAAAGAAAGTGAATAGATGTATTGGTCCAATAAACCTTTGAGGAGGCATGTAGCAGAAAGAAAGGAAGAGGGGTACAAACAGGTATATGAATGGAGTAGATAGAAATGCACAATTAGTTAACTATGAGTATAATGTTACTATTGAATATAATGGCATGAATCCATGCATGTGAAGAAAATGGATAGCAGAAAGGATTTTAAAAATAGGACTGGGGTGTGGGGTGGGGGCAGAGTTAAGATGGCCTTTTAAACACAGCAAAAATCCAGACCTCTGTGAAAACCCTTCCATACCAAGGAAAAACAAAGTGCTTTGAGGGGACAGAAAACCAAATCTAACAATAGGTCAGAGCTGGGGGACCCTCCTGCTGGATTCAACTTAAAAGGTTCTCCAAAAATAAATAGCCTGAATTTTTTAATTCTCTGGTTTAAGGTAAAGGAAGAAGGAAGGTCCCAGGACCCCTCCCCCACCTACTGTACTGGGTTTCTGGTGTTTGTTGGAATCTTGGGGCGAGGGATCTAGCCCCAAAAGAGTGACTTGCTGGCACTGCTATGCCTGGCTCAGGGTACTAGCAGGCAGGTTGTTGTAGGAGAAGTGCAAAGAGAGCAGCTGAGCCACAGCCCAAACTCTCCATCTGTCCTCCCTCATTGAGGTTTTGGCTTCAGGGCACATATAGCTCCAAAGATAAAATCCAACCTGGCTTAATCTTATCAATAGGGCAGAGAAGAAGTCTTCAGAGTACAGGGAAGCTCAATCTCCAACACCCCTTCCCCACTGACTATGCTGATAGCCTTGCTGACTAAGTTCCCAGGACAAAGAAAACTTTAATCATTTCAGAATACCTTGGTAACAGGGTGGGAAGCACAACTCCCTTCAGCCTCCACAACTCCATGTACACCTTCAGCTTCTGCTGCCAGCTGGGGAAGACCTGACCTCAGGACTCATTAATATTTGGCCTAATCTAGTCAATAAGCAGAGCAGAGAAGAAGCCTCTTCAGGACAGAACAGTCCAAACCCACAAATCTAGCAAACAAATGAAGGATCAAAATTAGAACCAATGACTGGGGGTTGGGGTGGAAGGGAAAAAAATATGAGTAAGCAACAGAAAAAGGAAAAAAAAGGATTTACAATTGACAGCTTCTATCCAGGTAATGAACAAAGAACAAATGGAAAAAAGAGAATCAAGGAACATGCAAGCAAAATTTCAGAAATTCTAGGGAATTGGGCACAGGCTTTGGAAGAATTCAAAATACAATCCAAAAAAATATTAACTGAGTCTGAAGACAATTGAGAAAAGAACTTCAAAAGCAAAATAAGTCATCTAGAAACATAGATACATGTCTTGAAAGCCAGAATTCACCAGTTTGAAAACAAGGCAAAGAAGGTAAAAGATGATTTATAAAGAAAATCAGATTAGAAATAAAAGGAAACCAAAAAAGCCAGAGATAAAATTTAATCTTTATCAATTAGAGTCAAACAACTAGAAGCAAACGACTTCACAGGGCAGCAATAGTCTATAAAACAAAATCAGAAGAATGAAAAAATTGAGGAATATATGAAACACCTCATTGACAAAATTTCAGACTTGGAAAATAGATCCAGGAGAGACAATTTAAGAATTATTGGACTTCCAGAAGATCATAACAAAAGAAAAAGTCTGAACATCATTCTACAGGAAATTATCCAAGAAAAATTGCTTTGACATTCTTGACAAGAGGGAAATGTTAAGATTGAAAGAATCCACAGATCACCTCCTACATTTAGTTCCCAATTGACAATGCCCAGGAATGTTATAGCCAAATTTAAGAACTACCACAACAAGGAAAAAATATTACAAGCTGCTAAGAAGAAGTCTTTTAGATAACATGGAACCAAAATTAGGATAATGGGTGGGACATGACTGCATACACGCTGAAGGACCAGAAGGCATGGGATGTGATATTCTGAAAAGCAAGGGAATTTGGTCTACATCCAACAATCAACTACCCAGCAAAATTGATTATATTCTTGTAGGGGAAAGTATGGTCACTTAATAAAATAGAAGACTTCCAAGCATCCATAAAGGAAAAAAAAACTGGACATAAACAGAAAATTTGATGCCAAAACATAGAACTCAAGAGAATCACCAAAAGGTAATTAAGAAAAGGGGGAGAAGATGGCGGCTTAGAGAAAGCTCAAGTTCAGATCTCCGGAAAAACCTTCCCGACCGATCTCAAACGATAAGCTCCTAAGGCGCCGAAATTCAAAACGATCAACAGCACAGACCCTGGGAACCCTCCTCCTGGACCTGGACCCGGTTCAAAAGGTACGGCTCCCCTCAAAAGCCAGAACCCGAGATCCCTCGGACCTCAGGGGTAGGAGCGCAGAGTCCAAGGCTCCCGGAAGCCGCAGCCCTGCCGGCTGGGCTCAGAGAGCAGAACCCTCAGGGCCTTCTACAGTCCCGGTGAAAGTTACTGCCTGGGGCTTCCGCTGCAGAGAGCTGGTCAAAACAACAGCAACCCTCAGGGCGGGCAAGACAGCCTCACGGGCTGGATCCTGCTATCCAAGTCTCAGTGAAAGTCTGTGCTCTCGGAGCTTGGGTTAGCTGCAGCCCATCCCCCGCAGGCCGACGAAACAGCCTCACGGCCAGCAATTCTGAAGGCAACTTCCTGAAAGCAACGTGGTCCGACCCTTTCATTCCAGTTCCAGTGAGGCATATTCAGTTTAACCCAGGGAAAGTCATAGAACCATCTGCCCAGGACTAAAGCCTCTGAACACCAGACAGAGACAAGAAAAGCCAATCCTCCACATTCAGAGATGGAAAACTCCACAGAAGCACAGAAGCCCCAAAATGCCAAGAAAAATAAGAAGAAAGGGGCGACTTTGGACACATTCTATGGAGCCAAAATACAAAATACAGAGCAGATAGAAGATAATATAAAAGAAAATGCTCCAAAACCTTCCAAAGGAAATGGAAACTCTCCACAAACCTATGAATAATTTGAATCAGAAATGACCAAAAAGATGGAAGCCTTCTGGGAGGAAAAGTTGGAAATAATGCAAAAGAAATTCACGCATCTACAAAACCAGTTTGACCAAACTGTAAAAGAAAACCAGGCTTTAAAGGCCAGAATCAGGCAGCTGAAAGACAACGATCGTGTAAAAGAGCAAGAATCAATAAAGCAAAGCCAAAATACCAAGAAATTAGAAGAGAACATAAAATATCTCACCGACAAGGTGATAGATCTGGAAAATAGGGGGAGAAGGGATAATTTAAGAATAATTGGACTCCCAGATAAGCCAGAAATAAACACCAAACTGGACATGGTGATACAAGATATAATCAAAGAAAATTGCCCAGAGATTCTAGAACAAGGGGGCAATACAGCCACTGACAGAGCTCACAGAACACCTTCTACACTAAACCCCCAAAAGACAACTCCCAGGAATGTAATTGCCAAATTCCAAAGCTATCAAACAAAAGAAAAAATCCTACAGGAAGCCAGAAAAAGACAATTTAGATATAAAGGAATGCCAATCAGGGTCACACAAGACCTTGCAAGTTCTACTCTGAATGATCGTAAGGCATGGAACATGATCTTCAGAAAGGCAAGAGAGCTGGGTCTCCAACCAAGAATCAGCTACCCAGCAAAACTGACTATATACTTCCAAGGGAAAGTATGGGCATTCAACAAAATAGAAGACTTCCAACTTTTTGCAAAGAAAAGACCAGAGCTCTGTGGAAAGTTTGATACTGAAAATCAAAGAGCAAGGAATACCTGAAAAGGTAAATATTAAGGAAAGGGGAAAATGTTATCTTCTTCTTTTACTCAAACTCTCTTCTATAAGGACTACATTTATATCAACCTATGTATACTAATATGTGGGGAAAATGTAATGTATAAATAGGGGGTAAAGAAAGACCAAATAGAATAATAATTCTCACACAAAGATTCATATGGGAAGGGGAGGGGAAGAAAACTCCTATAAGAAGGAGAGGAAGGGGGGGGGATTTACTTAAACCTCAATCTCAGGGAAATCAACTCTGAGAGGGAAAAACATCCAGATCCATTGGGATCTTGAATTCTATCTTACCCAACAAGGGTAAGGAGAAGGGAAAACCAAGGGGGGGAGGGGGAGAGGGAGAACAAAAAGGGAGGGAAAGAGAGGGGGGAAGGGGAGGGAACAAAAAGGGAGGGACTAAAAAGGGAAACATCAAGGGAGGGGACAAGGGGGACTGTTTCAAAGTAAATCACTGGACTAAAAGGTAGAGCCGAAGAAGAATAGGTTAGAATTAGGGAAGGCAATCAAAATGCCAGGGAGTCCACAAATGACAATCATAACTTTGAACGTGAATGGGATGAACTCACCCATAAAACGTAGACGAATAGCAGAATGGATTAGAATCCAAAACCCTACCATATGTTGTCTTCAAGAAACACACATGAGGCGGGTTGACACCCACAAGGTCAGAATTAAAGGATGGAGTAAGACCTTCTGGGCTTCAACTGATAGAAAGAAGGCAGGAGTGGTAATCATGATATCCGATAAAGCCAATGCAAAAATAGACCTGATCAAAAGGGATAGGGAAGGTAATTATATTTTGTTAAAAGGGACTATAGACAATGAGGAAATATCATTAATCAATATGTATGCACCAAATAATATAGCACCCAAATTTCTAATGGAGAAACTAGGAGAATTGAAGGAAGAAATAGACAATAAAACCATACTAGTGGGAGACTTAAACCAACCATTATCAAATTTAGATAAATCAAATCAAAAAATAAATAAGAAAGAGGTAAAAGAAGTGAATGAAATCTTAGAAAAATTAGAATTAATAGACATATGGAGAAAAATAAATAGGGATAAAGAGGAATACACCTTCTTCTCAGCACCACATGGCACATTCACAAAAATTGACCATACATTAGGTCACAGAAACATAGCACACAAATGCAGAAAAGCAGAAATAATGAATGCAGCCTTCTCAGATCACAAGGCAATAAAAATAATGATTAGTAATGGTACATGGAAAACCAAATCTAAAACCAATTGGAAATTAAACAATATGATACTCCAAAACCGTTTAGTTAAAGAAGAAATCATAGAAACAATTAATAATTTCATTGAGGAAAATGACAATGGCGAAACATCCTTTCAAACCTTTTGGGATGCAGCCAAAGCAGTAATCAGAGGTAAATTCATATCCCTGAATGCTTATATTAACAAACAAGGGAGAGCAGAGATCAATCAATTGGAAATGCAAATGAAAAAACTGGAAAGCGATCAAATTAAAAACCCCCAGCAGAAAACCAAATTAGAAATCCTAAAAATTAAGGGAGAAATTAATAAAATCGAAAGTGATAGAACTATTGATTTAATAAATGAGACAAGAAGCTGGTACTTTGAAAAAACAAACAAAATAGACAAGGTACTGGTCAATCTAATTAAAAAAGGAAGGAAGAAAAGCAAATTCACAGCATTAAAGATGAAAAGGGGGACAGCACCTCTGATGAAGAGGAAATTAAGGCAATCATTAGAAATTACTTTGCCCAATTATATGGCAATAAATACACCAATTTAGGAGAAATGGATGAATATATACAAAAATACAAACTGCCTAGACTAACAGAAGAGGAAATAGAATTCCTAAATAATCCCATATCAGAAATTGAAATCCAACAAGCCATCAAAGAACTTCCTAAGAAAAAATCCCCAGGGCCTGATGGATTCACCTGTGAATTCTATCAAACATTCAGAGAACAGTTAATCCCAATACTACACAAACTATTTGACATAATAAGCAAAGAGGGAGTTCTACCAAACTCCTTTTACGACACAAACATGGTACTGATTCCAAAACCAGGCAGGTCAAAAACAGAGAAAGAAAACTATAGGCCAATCTCCCTAATGAATATAGATGCAAAAATCTTAAATAGGATACTAGCAAAAAGACTCCAGCAAGTGATCAGAAGGATCATTCACC
Organism: Monodelphis domestica; assembly: GCF_027887165.1. Lineage (NCBI taxonomy): Eukaryota > Metazoa > Chordata > Mammalia > Didelphimorphia > Didelphidae > Monodelphis > Monodelphis domestica. The sequence goes on from NC_077229.1 coordinate 362,267,778, forward strand.
ATGATCAAGTAGGATTCATACCAGGGATGCAGGGCTGGTTCAACATTAGGAAAACCATCCACATAATTGACCACATCAACAAGCAAACTAGCAAGAACCACATGATTATCTCAATAGATGCAGAAAAAGCCTTTGATAAAATACAACACCCATTCCTATTAAAAACACTAGAAAGCATAGGAATAGAAGGGTCATTCCTAAAAATAATAAACAGTATATATCTAAAACCAACAGCTAATATCATCTGCAATGGGGATAAACTAGATGCATTCCCAATAAGATCAGGAGTGAAACAAGGATGCCCATTATCACCTCTACTATTTGACATTGTACTAGAAACACTAGCAGTAGCAATTAGAGAAGATAAAGGAATTGAAGGCATCAAAATAGGCAAGGAGGAGACCAAGTTATCACTCTTTGCGGATGACATGATGGTCTACTTAAAGAATCCTAGAGATTCAACCAAAAAGCTAATTGAAATAATCAACAACTTTAGCAAAGTTGCAGGATACAAAATAAACCCACATAAATCATCAGCTTTTCTATATATCTCCAACACAGCTCAGCAGCAAGAACTAGAAAGAGAAATCCCATTCAAAATCACCTTAGACAAAATAAAATACCTAGGAATCTATCTCCCAAGACAAACACAGGAACTATATGAACACAACTACAAAACACTCGCCACACAACTAAAACTAGACTTGAACAAATGGAAAAACATTAACTGCTCATGGATAGGACGAGCCAATATAATAAAAATGACCATCCTACCCAAACTTATTTATCTATTTAGTGCCATACCCATTGAACTACCAAAATACTTCTTCACTGATTTAGAAAAAACTATAACAAAGTTCATTTGGAAAAACAAAAGATCAAGGATATCCAGGGAAATAATGAAAAAAAAACACACATGATGGGGGCCTTGCAGTCCCTGACCTAAAACTATATTACAAAGCAGCAGTCATCAAAACAATTTGGTACTGGCTAAGAAACAGAAAGGAAGATCAGTGGAATAGACTGGGGGAAAGCGACCTCAGCAAGACAGTATACGATAAACCCAAAGATCCCAGCTTTTGGGACAAAAATCCACTATTCGATAAAAACTGCTGGGAAAATTGGAAGACAGTGTGGGAGAGACTAGGAATAGATCAACACCTCACACCCTACACCAAGATAAATTCAAAATGGGTGAGTGACTTAAACATAAAGAAGAAAACCATAAGTAAATTGGGTAAACATAGAATAGTATACATGTCAGACATTTGGGAGGGGAAAGGCTTTAAAACCAAGCAAGATATAGAAAGAATCACAAAATGTAAAATAAATAATTTTGACTACATCAAACTAAAAAGCTTTTGTACAAACAAGACCAATATAACTAAAATCAGAAGGGAAACAACAAATTGGGAAAAAATCTTCATAGAAACCTCTGACAAAGGTTTAATTACTCATATTTATAATGAGCTAAATCAATTGTACAAAAAATCAAGCCATTCTCCAATTGATAAATGGGCAAGGGAAATGGATAGGCAGTTCTCAGATAAAGAAATCAAAACTATTAACAAGCACATGAAGAAGTGTTCTACATCTCTTATAATCAGAGAGATGCAAATCAAAACAACTCTGAGGTATCACCTCACACCTAGCAGATTGGCTAACATAACAGCAAAGGAAAGTAATGAATGCTGGAGGGGATGTGGCAAAATAGGGACATTAATTCATTGCTGGTGGAGCTGTGAAATGATCCAACCATTCTGGAGGGCAATTTGGAACTATGCCCAAAGAGCAACAAAAGAATATCTACCCTTTGACCCAGCCATAGCACTGCTGGGTCTGTACCCCAAAGAGAAAATGGACACAAAGACTTGTACAAAAATATTCATAGCTGCGCTCTTTGTGGTGGCCCAAAACTGGAAAACGAGGGGATGCCCATAAATTGGGGAATGGCTGAACAAACTGTGGTATATGTTGGTGATGGAATACTATTGTGCTCAAAGGAATAATAAAGTGGAGAAGTTCCATGGAGACTGGAACAACCTCCAGGAAGTGATGCAGAGCGAGAGGAGCAGAACCAGGAGAACATTGTACACAGAGACTAATACACTGTGGTATAATCGAACGTAATGGACTTCTCCATTAGTGGCGGTGTAATGTCCCTGAACAACTTGCAGGGATCCAGGAGAAAAAAACACCATTCATAAGGAAAGGATAAACTATGGGAGTGGAAACGCCGGGAAAAAGCAACTGCCTGAATACAGAGGTTGAGGGGACATGACAGAGGATGGACTCTAAATGAACACTTTAATGCAAATACTATCAACAAAGCAATGGGTTCAAATCAAGAAAACATCTAATGCCCAGTGGACTTACGCGTTGGCTATGGGGGGTGGGGGGGGAGGAAAAGAAAATTATCTATGTCTTTAACGAATAATGCTTGGAAATGATCAAATAAAATATATTTAAAAAAAAAAGAAAAGGGGGAAAAAATCAACAAACTTTTTTTAAGGGACCCAATAAGTTGAAATGATTTGTATTCCTATAAGAAAAGATGATATTGGTAACTCTTAAAATTGTTATTATCATCAGGGTGGCTAGAAGAAGTATACTTAGATGAAATGGTGACAAACTGTATAGGATGAAATGTCAAAAGAAATAAATGTTGGAGGGGATGTGGCAAAAATGGAACACTAATGCATTTCTGCTGGAGTTGTGAATTGATCCAACCATTCTGGATGACAATTTGGAACTATGCCCAAAGGGATTTAAAAGACTGTATGCCAGGGGCAGCTGGGTCACTCAGTAGTGTGAGAGCCAGGCCTAGAGACAGGAGGTCCTAGGTTCAAATCTGGACTCAGACGCTTCCTAGCTGTGTGACTATGGGCATGTCACTTGACCCCCATTGCCTAACCCTTACCACTCTTCTGCTTTAGAACCAATACATAGTATTGATTCTAAGACAGAAGGTAAGGTTTAAAAAAAAAAGACTGCCTGCCCTCTGATCCAGCCATATCAATGCTCGAGATAATTAGGAAAATATGTGTACAAAAATATTTATAGACACATTCTTTGTGGCAGCAAAACATTGGAAAATGAGGGGATGCCTTTCAATTGGGGAATGGCTGAGCAAATTGTGGTATATGTTGGTGATGGAATATTATTGTGCTCAAAGGAATAATGAACTGGAGGAATTCCATGGAGACTGGAACAACCTCCAGAAATTTATGCAGAGTGAAAGCAGCAGAACTAGGAGAACATTGTACACAGACACGTATATACTGTGGCACTGGCAATTTGAAAAAAAAATAAGGGCAGAAAAGTATGCAAAGTTTTATTTTTATTTCTTTTCATTCATTCATTTATTCATTCATTTATTTTATTTCATGCTAACTCCATGCCATTTCCCTAAGTGGTATAAATTGTCCCAGTGGTTCACCTAGTCACACTTATTGTCTCTGAGAATTATTAGTGTGAATCATTATATTGTTTTGCACCAACCATTACGTCTAGCATCAGTTTTTGTCCAGTCTTCATTTGTAACATGTTGTGTCTGCATCAAAGAATTGCTTTCCTTTTTTTTTTCATTAATGCTGTTTAGTTATTAATAAAGAACCGTGATGTTGCTAGCTCAGAAAAGCCTAAGAAAAGTCACAAGTGCCTAGCCATGTTCATATGAGAATTTCTCACTAAATAATGATCGCTATTATGCATAATTTCAACCTACATTAAAAAAAGGCCTTCAGATGTATTGTTTTTTCATAAAACAATGTCCTATTATACTCTATCTCCACATAAAACATTTTCTCTGACTGTTACCCACTCCTGGCATGCACTTTTGAAAACCCCACATTTTGATGTAAATCTTTTGCAAATTCCTCCTTATTCTAATGGTTTCCCTCATTTTTTTTTCAGTTTATCTTGTATGTAGACTTTGCATGCATAGTTGCTTTCATGTTGTCCTTAATGTTAGATACTTTGTATCTACAGCACTTAGCACAGTTCCTGCCATGTCTTAGATGATTAATAAATGCTTATTCACTAACTTTAGGGGCAGAGTAAAGCAAATGAAGCCATCAACCTTTTAGGATCCCTTCCCTGAAAATATTTGAAGATCATGATTGTTTTTCCCTAAGGCTTCTCTTCTCTAGGCTAATATTCCATTTCCTTCAAGCATCGTTTTTATGGATTTGCTCCAGGTGCTCCTGACAGCCCTCATTGCCCTCTTGATCTTTTCTACTTTCTCAGTGTCTTTCACAAACCATGGAACCTCGAAATGCGGCCAAATTCATGTTAATTAACATCTAGTAAATAATATGTATTTATTAATAAGTAATAAGCACAGAAATCTAAAGGAAAGTAATAATTTACTTCTTTTTGTAAACTTAATTAATAATGAATCAATATATTTTATTAGTTTTTTTGGCTAGGGGTTAAGATGTTTTTCAGGTCACTCTGCTGAGACTTATCAAACTCTCTGTCTTATATACATTCTTATTTAGTTATGTCTTCACTATTCTGCATTTAATCAGGTGATATTTTTTTCAGCCAAACATAGGATCTTTATTTCCTTTTTCTTTTTTCAACCTACCTGAAGCAGTATGAGATAATGGATAAAGTACTGGTTGCTTTGACTGAAGAAAACCTAGGTCTAATTGTAGCATCTGATACTTAGAAGTGACTTGACAGTTTGGAAATCATTTTGCTTCTCTGTGGTATAGGAAGAACTGTAGGGACACAAAAGGAAAAAAAAAAGAAAATTGAAATAGTACTACTTGTATCATGTACCTCACAGGTCTTTGTGGCTAATAAACTTTAATCTGCTATATAAGTGGGAACAATTTATTATTGTTGTTAAGATCATTATTTTTTATGGAGTTTAGATAAAAATAGTTGGAGATTATATCATTATCTTGCTAGTCATTTAAATTTAATGATCTGTAAGAATGCACTCATGTGGATAAAATGACTTTTGTAAGTAAATAACAGCATTGTTATTACCTTAAATTTTAGAAATCTCACTGCATTGGGCTTATAAGTTCTAATCACAAACTGGATGACAGAGATAAAATGTACTTCATCCTGTCCCTGGTTTGGACATCTTGTAAGTCTGGTTATTTCGCAAAATTTTTATGGCAGATACTTTAAAAATTATGAGTATCCATTTCTTATCTACCTTCTTAAGAATTTAAAGACTCAGCATGCCAAATGCTTTATTCCATGTTTTTTTAGTTCCAAGTTTATTTATTCCATGTTTTGTAGTAGTAGTAGTAGTAGTAGTAGTAGTAGTAGTAGTAGTAGTAGTAGTAGTAGTAGTAGTAGTAGTAGTTTCTGATGGAGCTCAGATAGAAACAATTTTGTTATATTACTAACTTTCTAATATTCTTTTACATCCAGTATTCTGTCGACAACTAAGCAGGTGGACTAAATGAATGCTTTTTGGAATTGAAGGAATATATTGAGAAGTAAGCCCTAATTACATAGGTTCACTGAAAGCATTGTAGCACATAGAATGACACAATAATGATGACTAATGTCAGTAGTTTCACTGATATCTAATTAAAAATCAAACATCCCTACAATCAGGTTCTGAAAGAAAGGACATAGAGGAAAAAAATCTATCATTGTATTAACTTTAAAAAAATTAAAAATCACCACATTATTGCTTTATAGGTCAGTAGAAACATTCAGAGCTCCAGTGATTGAATCTATGCAAAAGATTAGCCAAGTCATTTATCTTTTTTTATAATTCCCGCATCTATAAAATAAGGAATTTTATGAGTTTGCTTTTAGTTTCAAATCTATGGTTCATTAATGATGCCCAATGAAGGTAGAAGAGAAGGCTAAATGAGTGGTGGGTATTACTGCTGATACATATGTATAATCAATTTATGTGAGTTTACATTTTTTTCAGATAACTTATGCCATTTAACACCTTCATGCCAGATGTTCTAGTCAGACACCCTCACAAATGATCATATGTTCAGATTCATCTTTAATGATTAACAAATTTTAAAAAAAAACATACACTTTAATGAATATGTTTCTTTGAGGTAGTATACTAAATTTTGTTGTTTATTTTAAATATAAGTATTCATTTATATTAATTTACTAAATTTTCATTCTTTTCGTTATATAACCTATTCTCTCAGCCTTTATTATAATCATAGAATGAACATTCTTTTTACTTAGAATAAAGTCCAATATAACATAATTTATGCCTCCTTAGGCTTGTTTGTTGTTTGTTTATTTTTTTAATCTACTTTAATAGAGAATAAATGTCTAAGGTATTAAGTAGGTTTTTACATTAAAAAAAAAAAGAGCAACTAAAGAGGACCACCTAACAAAAAACTTAACATAGAATTTTGTCTTCAAAATAATTTTCATTCTTGAATGTTCAAACCAATTAATCATCAGGAATTAATAGAAAGTCTTTTTTTTTTGTATCTCCTAATTTTTTCTGGACCTCATGATTACTTGCTTATTTCTGTATAGGTGAACTTCAAAGTATCCCTCTCAAAAAACCTAAATTATAATATTGAATTCCCACCAACAAGTCAGCTATGGCCAAATATAGCTTATGTGAACCAAATTTTAAGTTTTTTAAAGCTGCACTTTCTCTTGTCTCATTAAAACCTTGCATTATTCCTGAATTTAATTTTACAAAGCTCACGATAATGATGATAACATTTGCATTGAAAATATGCCATCACAACTATTGAATGCCTTATTGTTGCCATCTAAACATTTTCTAAGAAGTCTAATTTTGTTCCATTAATTAAGCCTTATTAAGGCTCAGTAGATAGGTATGAATTACCATTTTTATTAATATATTAGCTTTAATTTTTTATTTTAAATTTATTTGTTTATTTGTTACATACCTTACCTCCCTAGCTTCCCCCCATTAGAGAAGGCATCATTTGACATAAAGATATATGTATAAATAAAATTATGTCATGCATATTCCTACTTGTCAGTTTTTTCTTTGGAGATAGTCATTCTTCAAACAATATTTCTGTTTCTTTTTTGAATGTTTTCTTGGTTTTGCTTTTTTAACTCATAATAACTTCATGTATATCTTTTCATTAAAAACAGAAACCTGTTCGTCATTTCTTGTGGAAAAGTAGTACACAATCATTTGCCACAACTTGTTAAGCCATTCTTTTTATTCTCCATAGAGCCTACCACAATGTTCAGGTTGTGAATACTTATTGTTGGATAGATAATGGAATCTTAGTAGAATTTTCTAACAGCCTTGCTATTGTGTTTGTTTATTAATTGGTAATGAAAGGAAAAAGGAAAAATAGTTGAAGCTCTGTGTTCTTATACTATCTCCCATGAAAATAGTTTTGCTTACAGTCATTACTACAATATTCTTAAATATTACATCTACAAAATTTTTAGGAAGGGTAGATCAGTAATAAGCAAGCCTGTGCTTTGATTTCTTTCAGCAAATTATGCATCGGTATCATACTTTTATATGCTTGTTCATGTGTTCGCAATTTTTCCCTAGTTTATTTTTCTTTTCTGTCTGCATATCTTCTGACTCAGTTGTGAGCTTTTGAAGATCATGTATGGTACTTTATGTTTTCTTTTCATTCTCAATAAAGTCGAGTATATTTAAATGGATGATTAACTCTGTTAGATTGTCCAAGGTTTATTGTGACATTAGAAATACCATTTGAAACACTTGCTAAAATCACATCTTCTTTCCTCTTTGCCCTAGAAATTTATCTCCTGTAGCCTCTTTATGAAAGCTGTAGTTGGATCCTCATAGTTTTACTTGGCAATAGTTGAATATCAGTGATTCAGTGATTTTTTCCCCTTATAATATCAGAAAAGAACAAAAGCATCTTAATAGTGAACCTTTTTCATTTTTTTTTTAAATTTCTTCTAGCTTCACTCAGATCAAGATAAGGGAGATGGATCACTCAAATATATTTTATCTGGAGATGGAGCAGGCACTCTTTTTATTATTGATGAGAAAACAGGTGACATTCATGCCACTAGGAGAATTGATAGGGAAGAAAAAGCATTTTATACCCTTCGTGCCCAGGCTATAAACAGGAGAACTTTGAGGCCAGTGGAACCTGAGTCTGAGTTTGTCATCAAAATACATGATATCAATGATAATGAACCAACATTTCCAGAAGAAATCTATACAGCTAGCGTTCCCGAAATGTCTGTTGTGGGTAAGTATATTTTTGACGTTTTAAATCATGTTATGTGAAACAGCATTTTGAAAAATGATGATCAGGTAAAATATGAGATAAAATAATTTGTCAATATTTTAATATCAATGTTTTACTGTTACAGTTATTGAAAATGAGGAAAATGATGAAAAGTATGTATTATTTGAAAATATTACCTATATTGAAGGGAATATTTTTGCCTGCTTTGAAGTCACACAAATACATTTGTAATCATTATAGATTATACAAATGTTTTCTGCAAAATTAACTTGAAATTTTTGAGTTAACATTTAAGAACACAGGTCTTGCTCTAGTAAATAGTTAAGAACAGGTTTTTATAACCAATTTCATAATGCAAATGAGTAAATCTGCATAAAATCTATTTCTTGGATCTTTTAGTGCTTTGGTCATTGAAGTTAGACAGGCCCTCAGCGCTGTAGATGGGTTTTAAAGAAGCAGGACATTTCTAGATTATGCATTTAATAAATAAGGGACTTATTAACAACTTTGTAGACCTCCAAAGCTAAGGATTCATCTGGATCTCAACATTAATTGAAATTCTTCAATGTCGCAGTGAGTACTACAAATTTAATTTAAGATAGATATATTGAAACCACCCCTTTCCTCAAGAAATGCATTTATGCTTGAAATTCAACACTATAATTTTGGAATTTACTTTGCTAATGCACTGCCATAGACAGAACTGATGGAGATTGAATGCAGATTGAAGCATACTGTTTTTCACTTTATTTCCTTTATGAGTATTTTTCTTGTATAAGTGATATATATATATGTATATATATATATATACATATATATATATATATATATATCTTCTTTCACAACTTGATGAACATGGAAATATGTATTGCATGATAGCAAATGTGTACCTGTCTCTTATTACCTGCTTTCTCAGAGATAGGGAAGTTGAAGGAGTAAGGAAGAGAAAGGGGATCATGGAGCATCCAAAAATGAATATTAAAAATTGTAACTATATGTAATCTGGAAATAAATAATAAAATAAGTTTTTAAATTTTTCATTGCTATGTTCCATTATGAAATGGAAAGAAACTTTGAAGGTTACCTAAAATCTCAGAATTGGAAATTGTTTAAGATCCTATCTGTTGCCTTTTGATTCTTGTTGTGAACAAGAATCCTATGTACAGCATATGTAATTAAAGGTCATGTCACTATCAGGTCCTATATCATGTTAGTATTTTTCTAATTTTTAGTAATATTCCTTATCTCAGTCCTAAATTTCTTTCTGAGTTTGGAAAAGTTAATACAGCTAGCAAGGTAGAGAAGCAGAATTTGAACACAATCCTTTCTTATTGCTAATCCAGTGGCTCTTCCAGTGTACCATATTGGGAATTAACACATAAAATGAAGCATAAATCTGGTTTAAAAGAAAGAGATGCATCTTTGGATTTTACTGTGTATATTTTTAAGAGAATTGGAAGAAAATACTTGTTGTTTTTTTTCTTGATGGTGTCATTGTTCAGTTACATAAATAAGACACTGTTTTTTGTTTGATTTTTACCAATTGCTATATGGAGATTTATTTAAAAGGCCTTTCTGAAAGGCTCAATCTCTTCAAATGTTGAATAACACTAGAGCTTTTGCTCCTACTCATTCTATTTGTATACTTTAGGTACTTCTGTGGTGCAAGTCACAGCTACAGATGCTGATGACCCTTCGTATGGGAACAGTGCCAGAGTCATTTACAGCATACTCCAAGGACAACCATATTTCTCTGTGGAACCTGAAACAGGTCAGAAGAAAAGCTATGGTTTTTCATTCATCAAATAATCTTCATGATCTTTATGAGAGAGCAGTAACCAAATTATAGCTATTTTGAACAGTTTTCAGAGTGGAGATATAGCGAGTTAATATGTCCTCAAAGTTAAATGACTGTCAAGAACTATATAAAAGAACAGACATAAAACTACATATGCATTAGTGATTGTATGTATTTGTAACTGAATTCTGAAAGTAGGCTATTATAGTATTTGTAAATCCATTTACAAACCTTAAAAAGCTGTATGAAGGCTAGTTATTATTATCCTAATAAATGTTATTTTTAATTACAAACCAGAAAATTACTAGATACAAATGTTTTGGACTGAATTGAATTAGCTTTTAATTTCAACACTCTATAAAGTGGCTTTTATATCATTCATTCATTCATTCACATCAATACAGCAGAAATACAAATGCTAGTAGTAAACAATGGAGGATATACTGCAGAATTACATATATATATATATATATATATATATATATATATATATATATATGAAATACAAATAACAGAATAACAAATATTTTTGTTGTTTTTCTTGTTGTTAAAGGCATCATCAGGACTGCTTTGCCAAACATGAACAGAGAAAACAGGGAGCAATACCAAGTTGTTATCCAGGCAAAAGACATGGGCGGCCAGATGGGTGGATTATCAGGGACTACTACAGTGAACATCACCTTGACTGATGTCAATGACAATCCACCTCGATTCTCCCAGAGTAAGCTCTCTAACAGTCCTGCACTATAAATGCTTTAGAATAAAAGAATTAAGAAATCTCCATCTGATTTAATTTAAGGAAAATCTAGATTAAGAGGCACTTGTAAAGGAAAGGCTTATGTACTGATTTATTTACTGTTATTGGACTAAAAATTAAATGTTACAGCCATGTTTCATCTGAAACTAATTTTGTGCTGGTGGCTCAACCTCACAAATTATTTGTGAGAATGGAATTTTATTCCAATACCGAATTCTTTCATTTAACAAAGGATAATTTGTTTTTCATTAGGAAATAAATTAGGTCATAATTTTCTAGAAAAGAGAATGGTACATTTTACTCTCTATTTAAAAGTTTTATCAGGAAGACCTTAACTCTAGAAACACATAGCTCAAGGAAAATCTGTTTTGACATTGTACAAATTGTACACTTGATATATCAGATAAAGAACCTCTATGTGTAATCTTAAGGGCTTTTTATATCCCTGTTTTTGACAATATAAGCTTATCAAAAAATGTGTGCTATATTTTAAATTTTAGTGGGTATTTGGTGGTAGAATCCTTTTCAAGATCATTTATAACTTCTGTTATATTCTAGACAATTTGTGTTAGAAGTTAAAACAGTAAAGCGCTTAATCTGGTATAATTTTCCCAATTATTTACTTAAAATGTTAGTGTCTGTGCTTCACTGATATTTTTCCCTGGTCATGAGGTCTAGAGGAAAGTGCCTAGCATAGTGGATTGAGGTACTGTGAAAAAATGTATAGGAAAAAATAATTAAAAATAAACAAAATATAGGATGAGAAGACATGGAGAAGTTACATTTCTGCATTTTTGGAAATATCCATATGGCAAAATATGAATCATTCAAGTGAAGGAGTTGTTGAAGTTTCTTGTTTCACTATCATAGAAAAACTAAATTCTATTAATTCATGCTTTTATACTTCAATAGTGTTTCTCCAGTGTTAATTTTGTAATTTCATACCAAAACTTCCATTTAATCATGGTATAATATCAACAGAATATTTCTCACACAATTATTAAAGTTCCCTTAAGTGATCACTTATATAGAGGCCTTGGTACTAAATTTTAGAATTTAGGAAATTTGCAGCTTTGTAATTACTATTAGAATGAGATCTACGTGTGTGTGAAAGAAACTGTCTTTACGTTTTACTTACTACTCTTTTTAACTCCACCACCACAATTATGTTAAACTTTTCCTCACTTTGGTTACCTTACAGTCATATGCTTTTACATATTTATAATTATATGTGAGGAATGGAAATGCAATTCAAGATATAAACCTTATTTCATTTGGCATTCCAATTACTGTTCAAATTCATTCTTGATTTCCTTCTTGCCAGAGATGGTTAGGTAACAATCCTAAGGGTTTTTTGGTGTAGCTATAGTTCCATTATAATTTTATGCATCTGGCTTATCTGTTTATCACTGCAAGCAATCAGGATATCCTGTGTTGTCACTGGGAAGAAAAGAGGTGAGGGTATTACTAGAGAAGAATAGGCCTTCATGTGTTAAGTGGGAATCTCTTTAGACATTTAAATTCAATCAGAGAACTCCAAATAATCTTGCACACATCATTTTCCTTATCCCAACTTCTCAGTTTGACATGGTTCATAGCCTTTGAACAGAGTGGATGATAGAAGGATGCTACTAGATGAAAGTAATTCATTCATAAATATTCAAGCATAAATTATTATTTTATTTTTAAAAGGTATGTCTTGCTAATGAAATTTATTTTCCTAGCAAGGTGCTCATGCTTATGTTAGAAATAGATTTTAAACAAAAATGTAAAGTGATACTAGTTCATGTACAATTAAATGAGATAATCTGAAAATGAACAGATAAGATTAGCCAAATTCACAGACAGTCCTAATTCAATAAAGAACTTAGAGGAGTGGAGTACAAAACAGAGTTTCGATTTTTTAAATAAATGCCTTATTTTTATAATCTTTATTTTTCTTCCTTAAATTCAGCAACTTTTTGTTTTCATCTCAGAAGACAAGGGGGGGGGGCAAAGTATTAGATTAAACTGCTTTCAGAATAATAATGAGAGTAATTTGAACTTCAGCCATAGGAACCTTGCACTAACCCCATATACCCTATTTTCTCTTAACTTGAATTTTTCATATAAACTAGGGTATAAACTGGCACAGGCCACAATTTGAAATTGTGATAACATTGATAATTAGTTTCTAAATTTCTAAATTTCTAAAAGTTATTTCAAAAATATTATTTTATTTAACTGTTACTTCAAAAATCTTTGCAAGTGGTCATTTATTGTTGCTATTCTTTTTCAATGACAAAACTAGGATTCCAAAAGGTTAAGTCACTTGTGCAAGTCTAAGTTGCTAAAATTCTAAACTAGGTATCGAGTTCAAATCCAGTGGTCTTCCCATTATATTGCACTGACTTGCCATGTAATATTTGAATGAACTTCAATATGGAATCTAGTATAGGATTTTGTGTTTGAAAATATATACTTGCATAAATATCTAAAAATGAAAAGATTTATGTGTAAAGAGGTGAGAAGAGGAAGATGGACAGGCAGCCAATGTGATTTAGCAGAAAAATCACTAGATTTGAATTCTGAATACTTGACTTCAAATTTCAGCCCTGTACTTAATATGATCTTGGGGAAGATAACCTTTTCTGACCTTGATTTCTTCATCTATAAAATGAGAAACTTGGTATAAAGGATCCCTAAGGTTCTTTCTCTTGTTAAACATAATAATTCTTGAGTTGGATAAAGTATGAATGGTATTTGCATACTGTTTTTAGCCTTACTTTTCCTCTTCTTTCTTCTAAGACTACATAATGAAAACCATAAAATTTAATATAAGATTTTGAGTGCATAATGAGAGCTCAATTTAAATTCAATTAAGAACATTTTTTTAAATGAAGTCCTGGTTATGGAGGCTGTGGGGGGATTTCCTGATTATACAGAGTAACTTAATGGGAACAGAAATTGAGAAAGAGGAGGAGATAATTCTGCATCAAGTATAGATTTCTCAGAGGAGGATCAGGACATGGGCTCTAGCTGAGAAAGTGAGTGCACCCCTGGGATAACCGGGTAGTGAAATGTGGACTTCATTGATCAGCTTGTGATTATGTAAAATATCTATGTCTTCCAGTCAGAATGCTCTCTGCTCAGGACCCAAAACAGTGTAGATGCCAAAGCATAGAAGGATGAGAAAGAATATCCTGAAGAACCATAAAAGATAGGAAATCCATAATTTGGAAAAGGTCTAATCACTCTAAATTATATGTAAACATTCCTGACAATAATATATGTCATTTTTATAGAACATCTGTACTAATTAAAGTAATATTACATATGAATTTAATATTTCTTTGGGAAGAACAGCTAAACTAAATATAGATATTCCCAATGTCATAAAAGACCTATGAATTAATCAAAACACTTATTAAATATCTACTCTGTGTTAGGCACTGAGTGAGGCACTAATCATGCAAAGACAGAAACAAAATACGTTTTCACCTCCTGGAGCTAATATTCTAATAGAGGAAAATATACATATAAATAAATATGGAAAGCATATGAGGCAGTTCGGTGGTACAGTGGATAGAATATTGCACTTGGAGTTAAGAATCCTGACTTCAGATTTTACATCAGGTATTTAATATCTGTGTGACCCTGAGCAAGTTAATAATTTCCTGACTCCATTTCCCCATTTGAAAATGAGGATAATAATAGCACTTACTTCCAAAAATTTTTGTAACGATATAATGAAGTAATTCATATGCTTTACATATTTTAAAATGAAATTTAAGTGCTAGCTTAGTATGAGTATTGTTACTGTATGATAACTGCTTCTACCAGAATGTTTTCTATTCCTTGATGGGATCATTATGATCTTTCTAGCTGATGTTTTTAAACTTTTCTGTGAGGAGAAGCCTTACTAAGGATTGAGGATCATCTTTTTTTTTGTTTGTTTTTGTCAATTCACCATAAATTCAAAAGTTAATTTTGTGGAAGCATGGAGGAACTTCAGAAAAGTTGTTTAACCTTTGTAAGCCTCAATTTCCTTGTATGTAAAGTGAAAAATCTACTACCTGTAGAAATAACAAAGAACATGATTCGTATACCCTACACCATTTAAAAATGAAATATTACTTGAATAAGAACATTAAATGAATATCAAATTATTACTAAAATCATAAGTAGTCTTCAAAAAATCTACTCTGACAGCAGTTTCTACTCACTTGAAGTAGGATATTTTTGGTTTGTTTAGTTTTGTTTGTATTTTTCTTTTGACTGCCAATTTACCTGAATTTAGGATTTATATTCTCTTCCCAGGAAACTCACTTTAAATAACTACTTCAGGAAGGAGAAAGACAAGTAGGAATACATATTCAGTGCTGAAGATAATGTTTACATGGTACATATGAAGGCTGATGATTTTATAAGAAAATTTTAATTGCCAAGAAACAGTATGCAAAAGTTGTAACAAATCTTTTGAGAGTGTTAGTGATCAGCATTAGAGCTCTTTCCACAACAAAATAAATAATAGATGTCTTGGTGCTGTGGAAAGAACCCTGGAAGGAAGAGAGACTAATTTTAAACCTGTTCATTCCCTTTCCAAACCTTTGGCATCTTTGGAAATTTAAACTTCCTAGGCTCCAGTTTTCTCCTCTTTAGAATGAAGTAGTTGAACTAGGTGGTCTCCAAGGTCCCTTCAGCCCCAAGTCAATGATTCTAGAATCATATTAAGACCAAAAGATTATATTAAAATATTAGTGTAAAAAGTCTACTCAAAGGTATTACTGATATATTGAGATGTTCTTTTTTTTGTATCTTTCTCCTTTCCTTCTTCCTTGCTTGCTTGCTTCTTTCCTTATTGATTAATTTATATTTGTTTATATTTTCATTCATTTATTTATTCATATTTCATTCATTTTACTATTTGTTCATTTTATTTATATGTTTGTTTATTCAACTTTTTATATACCATTGCTTATTTTGTTGTTGATGGTGGTGATGCTGGTTTATTCATTTATTAATCTTTTTATTTTTAAACCCATAATTTCATTTATGTATGAATATATTTGGGAAGAATCCCTGTCCACCAATAGATATTAAATATAAATAATATTAATTTTTATATGTTATTAGAAATTTCCTGGGGTTATAAGAAAATACTTGTGCTGAGTCATAAAGTTAATGTGTTTTAGACCAAAACTTGAAATTCTAAATCTGAGACAATTTTCCAAATCCTGTTTCCTATTCAGATTTTTCTTTGGAGGGGCTGGATTCTGAAAAACCTTACATAGAAATCTAACATTGATCTATCATAATTTTCAATGAATGTCTGATCAATCAAGCAGGGTAGAAAGATTCAGACAATAAAAGGATTTTGTGTTACTTTCAGTTTCTGTTATTATTTCTGATGTTTTTAAGAATGTCCAAATTCAATAGGTAAAAAAGTCTTAGCAAGTAAGAGGGTTCAAATATAGAGTATCTGAGTTGAATTTCTAGTCATCCAGGGAAGAGACAAGTGAAACACTGGTCTTCATTCTGTATTTATCATATTCATTTAACTGGATTCCCTTCTAAATGTAAAGTGTTTTCAGAATTTATACCTACACTCCGGGGAGATAAGGCTGATTCCATTTCCTTTCCAATATGATTCAATTTCTACTTTTTTCCTCTGGGAACTTCCTACGAATGCCAAGAACAAACAAATAAAAATTAAGTACTGTTATAGTCCCCTGCTTCACGAATGGATTGTCAACAGACACAAATCAAGTTTAGTATTTGTCCTCTACTTTCTACTTTTTCTTTTCTAGAAATCCTCAACAAAGTGAATAAAGTACAACATACAACTCCTTCTGCTAATAATGAGGATATTTTGATTGCCTATAGTCCTGATAAAAAGAATACATAGATATGTGTATTATATCAGCATCCAACTCCTAGGAACTTTGGCTACCCCGTGCTTCATCTCTCATGAAGTCACCCTGCATCTATCCATTCTAACAACCTCCTCTTCTACCAAGATATACAAAATAATTGCACAATTTCCTTTCCCAGGTTAAAATAAAAATAGGTTGTCACATTCAAAAACATTTAAGGGATTACAATATGCAAAGCATTGTGTCATCAAATACTTAGCAAGGTTTGAAATAAGGATAATAAATATGAGTTCATAAAATATATAGTTTATTAGAGGATTAAAGAACAAATACATATAATTATAGTATCTGGTAAGTACATTAGAGATTTATAAGCCAAAAAAGTTTTCAATGATATCCAAAGAGGAGAGCACAGTTCTTTCATGATTTTCTTCTGCCCATCCATCAGATACCCTTAAAGGCTTACTCTTAGATTCAGAGTCACTTGATTGCCCATCAGGTTCAAATCATAGGAACAAAGGAAGATTATGGTTTATTAGGATTAAGAAGTACTTACAACTCCTTCAAATATCACAGCAAATCTCTTAAAGTAAATCAGAAGGAAGGAAAAAAAAACATAGTACAATTGTACATTTTGTAGTCTGCTGAGAATTACATGAATATTATTTCATTTGTTATTCACAACATTAAGAAAAAGTGCTATTATTATATCCATTTTAGCATTGAGGAAACAGAGGCAAATAGTGATTACCTGACTTGTCCAGAGTCACATTGCTAGTATCTGAGGCCAAATATGAACTCAACTCTTCCTGACTACAGGCCTAGTAATTCTGTCCGCTATGCCAACTAGCTGCCTGAACCAAAAGTAAGCTGCTATAAAGTCCTTATGTTCAGAACTACATCAAAAGGCTGCTAGATTTTCTCAGAACTTCTGCATAGATACATGCTAGTATAAATATTTAGTATAAGCAAAGTTGCCCCAGAGCTGGATACAGAGGTAGTCCAGCTCGTGCCGGACCCATTGCCCAGTCAGAAGAAAAGGCCAGGGAAACATGCAGATAGATCAAACCCAAAGCAGCCCACAACTGAGCCAGAGAAAGACACAGGACTAGACTAATGCATGTGCAGGACTCAGACAGCCCTGATAGAGCCACAATAGGAAAGGGGATCATATCAGAATCTAAGCAGAGCAACAATCAAATCACTCACTCCTGTGATGCTGTCAGAGCCACAGGACAACCCTAGGACAAGCAAGGGCCTAGAAAGCAAAACACTTGGGATTTTGGAGATCTACTACCAACATAGTCAGCAATATCTGCCTGGAACCTGATCATGCCACAACAGGGATGGAGCCAATTCATATTTTAGAATGTGTATGGATAAGTAGACAGAAATGCTTCCAAAACTAAAACCTATACAAAGCAGTAGGAATATCGGATGAAGATGGGGCTAAACAAGGACTAAGAAGACTTTGCCCTCAAACTTCTAATAGTTTTGGAGAGAGGGTATCTGTCACAAAAACATAGAACAAATCCAGATAATGAAGTAAATAAAAGAAAATCAGTAAACAAAAGAAAATTTCAAACAATTAAGAAATAATATTGTTCAAGATAAGCTCAGAAATAAATTCAAAAGAAAAGAACTCTATAAGTTGCCAAAAGTAGATCAACAGAAAAATAAGGATTATGGATTAGGAGTACCTAGAGAAAATGAAACAAAG
Organism: Monodelphis domestica; assembly: GCF_027887165.1. NCBI lineage: Eukaryota > Metazoa > Chordata > Mammalia > Didelphimorphia > Didelphidae > Monodelphis > Monodelphis domestica. Next base: position 362,286,100 of record NC_077229.1, read on the forward strand.
GATACAAAATGCAATCCTAAGTGAATTGAAGGCAAGGTAAGAAATAATAGCAAAAAAGAATCACTTGCTTAGCACATAAACTGATGCATCTTATGAAAGTATTGTACTCAGAAAATTAGAATGGCTCAAGCAGAAAACAATAACTCCATATAACAAGAAATATATAAAATCAAAATATTTTTAAAGGAAGAAAATGTAAGGTATGTACTATCCATAAAAATTATCTGGGATGAACTGGAGGAATTTCATGTGAACTGGAAAGACCTGGTGGAACTGATGCAGAGTGAAAGGAACAGAACAATGAGAACATTATACACAGAGACAGATACACTGTGTCACAATTGAACAACAATGCAATAATCAAGGACATTTCTGAGGGACTTATGAGAAAGACTGCTGTACACATACAAAGAAAGAACTATGGGAGCAGAGATGCAGGATGAAAAACATGATTGATCATGTAATTTGATAGGGATATAATTAGGATTTTGATGTGAAAAGATCACTCTACTGCAAATATGAATACCATGGAAATATATTTTGAACCATGAGATATATATATATATATATATATATATATATATATATATCCCAGTGGAATTGCTTGTCAGCTCTGAGAGGTGGGAGGGATGAGGAAAATAATGAATCATTTAACCATGAAAAATATTCTAAAGAGTAAAAAGAAAAACAATCTAGGAAAAACAAGCTGTCAAGGAGAAATCATTGAAGAGGTTTTGGAATATGTAAAACTCATATTCATAAAAATTAATTAAAAATAATACCCAGAATGCCCTTTGTGAGAAACAGTGGGTAAAGTAAAAATAGAAATAAACTACTGTCCACTTGCTGAAAGATGCCCCCAAATGAAAACTCAGAATTACCTCAATCCAAATCCATTACTTCCACATCAAAGAAACCATCCTGCAAATGAGTGTGTGCCTTTGTGTGAGTGTCAGGGGTGGGGATGGTATCCATATCAAGTATCAAGTATCCATAATTAGGATTTCTCAAAACTTAGCAGCTACCAAGCTGTGGAAAGAAAGGACTGCTAGTATTACAATAGCTCCAAAGAGTTGAAACCATCCTACATCTTAGCAAAACTGCCCACATAATATGCTTGTTGATCAGTCATCTGGCCTATTTTTAAATATGTTTTAAACTCTGAAATTTGGTGATCTCATTTGTTCCTATGGATTCCTTTATCACTATAGAGATGATTTTCAGATAATATCAAGCCCTCTTTTTTCTTAACTCTTCAAATCCAAATTTTATTTGATTGGATTATTAAATGTGGTTTGATTGTGCAAATGTCCAACTCACAATAACTCAGACTAATCTCCTCTTCTTCTATGAATCTATTTCTCCTCCATATTCCCAATTTCCGTGGATTATACTATTTTTTTCACTTTGACCATACTTGAAATGTCAAAATAACATTTTTTTTTTATTTTTCCTTTGCCATTGTCAATTGCACGGGAACATTCTAATTCCACAGCATCTTTCGTATCACTTCTCATCTCCAGGAATACTGCTGTTACCTCAGTAAAGACTCTTCTCACATCTCACCCCTTATATACTCTATTATAAAATCTCCAATTTCTCCTATTTTCTGTCTATCTTTGAGGCATCTCCTAAAAACAATCTACATGATTTCTCTCCAACTCAGGAAGTATTTACTGAATCTACAGTAAAATGTTAAGCCCTAAAGCCTAACATTTAAGACATATACCACAATCAAATTAAACTTTTTATTCACTTGCATTTCACTTTAATCCACTTGGGGCCTTTAATATTTCATTCAAAATTTAATACTTGCCGTTTTTCAAACTCAGCATGCTGACTCCTGCACCTGTGAATTTCTGAACCCCTTTAGTGATAATGTCTTGCCTCTGATTATTATCTCCAGCTAATTCTGTATGAATCTTTTTGAACATAGCTGTTTCATATTGTCTTCATATGGGAAGATTGTTGAAGGGAAATGATCAAGATTTGACTTTTGAGGTATTTCAATGTGAAGATTAAGTGAAACAATAAAGCCTATATTAATTGAATTATAAGATGCACATTTCAGGTAAAACATATTACATTCCATATGGAACATGTTGAGTTGGAAATATTTATAATGAAAATATTCTGTAGATAGTTAGAGATGTAGGTATGGGGTGTTGACCTGAAAAAATATAGACTTACTAGAGGAGTTATAATCATAGAGCTCTGTACTGCCCCCCAATTTTCTTCTGCATATTGTAGTTTTTTAATTGAATTTTGTTTTTTTCCAAATACATGTAGAAACAATGTTTGACAATTTTTTTCTGATATTTTGCAATTTAGACTCTATTATTTCCCCACCACAACTCTCTGAAAGGGAAAATTGTCTGATATAGGTTATATCAGTGTTTTCACACTATGCATATTTTCATATTCCACATGTCTTGACTTGTGACACATATCACATATACAATTAAAAAAAACTCATGAAGGAAATAAAATGAAGGATAATGTTCTTTGATCTGTAATTGATTTCAAATAGTTCCTTCTTTGGATGTGTATATTGTTTTATTTTATAATCATTAGATTCTTGGGGTTATTTAGGAACCTTTTTTTTTCTAATAACAGTTTAGGCCTTCATTGCTGAGTATAAAAAGGAATTCTTAATCTCTTTCTCTAATTTAACTGCATACCTGGAGGTCCTGTTACCATAGAGATGTGTAAATATATACTATCCCACAGTGAAAGGAAGTAGAAACCACAGAGACAGGAAATGAGATAAGAGGGGGTTACAAAAGGCCAATGGGAGGACTGAGAGGGGCTCTTTGATCTCTTTTGGATTGGGAAGAGTGGTTGGTCATTGGGGATTGGTTGGGGGTTGGTGATTAGTTGGTGGTTGGGAGATATAGAAATAGAGATACAGATAGAGATACAGATTGAGATAGAGATATTTATTCTGCCTGGTGAGCTGAGCTGAAGGGTGATCAGCTCTACTTTCTCAAATGGCAGTTATAGGCAGTTTTAGGCAGTTATAGTTATTTATAGTGTAGCTAGTTAGGTACTATCTTTTTCCTATATTTCACCCCTTTTACTATAATTTCATTAAAATTAAAATTGCTAAAAGCTACTATCTTATTTTGTCCAACTCCTAATTTTACCCTTATTATGAGCATTCTGTAATATTTCTGTTACTGTAGACATCTTGCCTCAATTCACATGAATCATTCCAGATTTTTCTTATCTCATCTTGTTTGTTCTTTCTTATGATACAATAGTTTTTCATTATAATTATCTCACAGCTTGTCAGTCATTACCAATTGAAGGATACCTCCCCAGTTTCCAATTCTTTGCTACAAAAAAAAAAAAGCTGCAAAATATTTTGGTAAAAGTAGCTCCTTTTCCCCTTATTTCTATTATCTTTGGGATATAGAGCCAGTAGAGGTATTGCTCAGTGAAAAGTTATGCATAGTTTCACGTTTTGAGGGTAGTTCCATCTTGCTCACCAGAATGGTTGTATCAAATCATAGTTCCACTAACAGTTCATTAATGTCTCTATTTTCCAACATCCCCTCCAAAATTCATCATTTTCCTTTTTGGTCATGTTAGATTCTCTAATATATATGAAGTGGTATCTCAGAGTTGTTCTAACTTGCATTTCTAAAATAATTTATGATATGAAGCATTTCTTCATGGTTAGAAATTTTTTGTTTATTCATCTGAGAACCATCTCTTCATATTCTTTGACCATTTATCAATTGGGAAATGCTTTGTATTATGAATTTAAATTCTTCATAACTTGAGAAATGAAAGTTCTGTCAGAGACACTTGATTTAAATTTCTTGCTAGTTGGTTGTTTCCCTTCTAATCTTGCTTGCATTGTCTATTTGTTTTTTTAATAGAAACTTTTTTAATGTAATAAAAAAATTATCTTTTTGATTTTTGTAATGTTTCCTGTGCTTGTTTGGTCATAAACTCTTTCCTTATCCCTCATTCTAACTAGTAAACTTGTCCATGTTTGCCTAATTTATTTATGGTATTCTCCTTTATTTCAAGATCAGGTATCCATTTTGACTTTATCTTAGTGTACAATGTGAGATGTTGGGGTCTATGCCTAGTTTCTGTCATAGTATTTTCAAGTTTTCCTAGTGTTTTGTCAAATAGTGAGCTCTTTCCTTAATAGCTTGGATCCTTGGGTTTTTGGAACAAAAGGTTATTATAGTCATTAATGACTATACTGATTTCCTAATTTACTCTATTGGTTCATTATTCTATTTAAGTTAGCCAGGACTGGATTGTTTTCATGATTACAGTTTTATAGTAGAGTTTGAGATTTGTTGAGGGTAAACCACCTTTCCTTATATTCTTTTCATTAATTCCTCAATTTCCTTGACCTTCTGTTCTTCCAGATAAATTCTGTTATTTTTTTCCAGTTTTAGGACATCATTTGTGGGTAATTTGATTTGTATGGCACTGAACAGGTAATTTCATTTAGTTATATTGGATTGGCCTATTCTTGAAGAATTGATATTTTTCTAATTATTTAAGTGTGATTTTATTTATGTAAAATGTGTTTTGTAATTGGGCTCGTATAGTTGCTCAGTTTGTTTTGGTAAGTATACTCCTAAGAATTCTATATTATTTACAATTATTTTTTATGTATTTTCATTTTCTTTTTTTTTCTTTTTTTATTAAACATTATTTTATTTGGTCATTTCCAAACATTGTTCATTGGAAACAAAGATCATTTTCTTTTCCTCCCCCCCACCTCTCCCATAGCCAACGCACGATTCCACTGGGTGTCAGATGTGTTCTTGATTCGAACCCATTTCCATGTTGTTGGTATTTGCATTAGAGTGTTCATTTAGAGTCTCTCCTCCGTCATATACACTCCACCCCTGTAGTCAAGCAGTTGCTTTTCCTCAGTGTTTTTACTCCCACAGTTTATCCTCTACTTGTAGATAGTGTTTTTTTAGATCCCTGCAGATTGTTCAGGGACATTGCATTGACCCTAATGGAGAAGTCCATTACCTACGATTGTACCACAGTGAATCAGTCTCTGTGTACAATGTTTTCCTGGTTCTGCTCCTTTCGCTCTGCATCACTTCCTGGAGGTTGTTCCAGTCTCCTATCTCTTGTTGTTGATGGTAAATAGAAATGCTGATGATCATGTTAGCTTATTTTGAATCCTGAAAATTTGCTAAAGTCACAAAGAAAACTACAAACCAATCCTCCTAATGTATATTGCTGCAAAAAAATTAAAATACTAACAAGACTAGAAGGAAAAAGAGAAACTGAAAAAGTATTTAACATTTTTCTTTCCCAAAGGTCTTATTTCTCAAATATTTTTAAATCAAATTCATAAGAATAGAAGTCATTCCTCAATTTTCTAATGGTCAAGGTTTATGAATAAGCAACTCTCAGATGAAAAAATCAAAGCTATCAAGAATTCTATCTCCTTCAGGACAAAATAGCCCAGACCCACAGATCCAGCAAATAATCAGAGGAGCAATATTACAGCCAATGACAGGGAACAAAGAAGGAAAAAAAATATTAGTAAACAACAGAAAAAGAAAAAAAGGGACAGCTTCTATCCAGATAATGAACAAAGAGCAAATGGAACAGATGAAGACAAAGGAACACCAAGTAAAAACACAGAAAATCCAGCAAATTGGACAAAGGTTTTGGAAGAACTCAAAACACAATTCAAAAAGAATTATATAAAAATATTCTAAATCCTACTTATTTAGAGAAATGCAAATGAGAGGCTTGACATACCACTTCATACCTAGCAGCTTGGGCAATGTGATGGTAAAGAAAAATAATAAATGTTGGAGGGTATATAGGAAAATTAGGACACTAGTGCATTATCAGTGGATTTGTGAACTGATCCAACCATTCTGGAGGTCAATTGTGAATTATGACCAAAGGGCTATAAAACAATGCATACCCTATAATCCTGTAAAACTAATACTTGTTCTATATCCCTATAATCCAGTAAAACCAATACATGTTTTATAATCCAAAGATATTTTAAAAAGGGGAAAGGACCTTCCTGTACAAAAATATGTCTACTCTTTTTGTGGTGGCATAAATGAAAATTAAAGGGATGCCCACCAATTGGGGAATGACCGAACAAAATGTGGCATATGATGGCGATGAAATATTATTGTTCTGTAACAAATGATAAACAAAATGATTTTAGAAAGAACTGGAAACTTCTTTGTAAACTGATAAAGAGTGAAATAAACAGAATCAGGAAAATATGGTATATACTAATAGCAATATTGTGGAACGATCAGCTGTGATAGACTTTGCTATTAACACCAATGCAATGATCCAGGACAATTCTGAGAGATTTCTGACAAAAAATACTATCTACCTCCAGAGAAAGAACTGTTGGAGTACAAATGCAAATGAAAGCATATGATTTTTAATTTATTTGGGTTTATATTTGGAAGTTTGGATTTTGTAAATGATTAAAATGCAAACATGCTTTGCATGACAACATTTATATAAACCAGGTCTAATCACCTACCAGCACCAGGAAAGAGGACAGAAAGGAGGGAGGGAGATAAGTTTGATTATATATAACTTGGGAAAACTTATGTGGAAATGTGTTATTACATGTAATTGTTTAAAAATAAAATGCCATTACTGGAGAAGTCCATTATATTTGATTGTACCACAGTGTATTAGTCTCTGTGTACAATGTTCTGCTCCTCTCACTATGCATCAATTCCTGGAGGTTGTTCCAGTTCACATGGAATTCCTCCACTTTATTATTCCTTTGAGTAAAATAGTATTCCATCACCAACATATACCACAATTTGTTCAGCTGTTCCCCAATTGAAGGGCATTCCCTCATTTTCCAATTTTTGCCACCACAAAGAGTGCAGCTATGAATATTTTTGTACATGTCTTTTTCCTTATTATCTCTTTGGAGTAAAAACCCAGCAGTAAGTTGCCCTCCAGAATGATTGGATCAATTCACAACTCCACCAGCAATGCATTAATGCCCCAGCTTTGCCACATCTCCTCCAGCATTCATTATTTTCATTTGTTGTCATGTTAGCCAATCTGCTAGGTGTGAGGTGATAAGTCAGAGTTGTTTTGATTTGCATTTCTCTGATTATAAGAGATTTAGAACATTTTTTCATGTGCATATTAATAATTTTGATTTCTTTAACTGAAAATTGCCTATCCATGTCCCTTTCCCATTTATCAATTGGACAGTGGCTTGATTTTTTGTATAATTGGTTTAGTTCGTTATAAATTTGGATAATTAAATTTTGTCAGTGGTTTTTGTTAAAAAAAATTGTTTCCCAAGTTGTTGCTTCCCTTCTGATTTTGAATGCATTAATTTTGTTTGTAGAAAAACTTTTTAATTTGATATAATCAAAATTATTGATTTTACATTTTGTGTTTTTTTTCTAGCTCTTGTTTGGTCTTAAAGTCTTTCCTATCCCAAAGATCTGACAAATATACTATTCTGTGTTCACCTAATTTGCTTATGGTTTTCTTCTTTACATTCAGTTTATCTTTGTGTAGGGTGTGAGATGTTGATCCATACCCAATCTCTACCATACTGTCTACCAATTTTCCCAGCAGTTTTCATCAATTATTGGATTTAGGTCCCAAAAGCTGGAATCTTTGGGTGTATCATAAATTGTCTTGCTGAGGTCATTTTCCCTACGTCTATTCCACTGATCCTACTTTCTGTCTCTTATCCAGTACCAAATTGTTTTGATGACCACTGCTTTATAGTATAGTTTGAGATCTGGAACTACAAGTCCTCCTTCCTTTGCATTTTTTTTTCATGATTTCCCTCTATATCCTTGATCTTTTCTTCCTCCAAATGAACTTTCTCATGTTTTTCTAATTCAGTAAAAAAGGTTTTTGGTAGTTTGATGGGTATGACACTAAATAGATAAATTAATTTGGGTAGGATTATCATTTTTATTATGTTAGCTTCTCCTACCCATGAGCAATCACTGTTTTTCCAATTGTTTAGATCTAGTTTTAATTGTGTGGAGAGTGTTTTGTTGTTGTGTTCATATAGTTCCCATGTTTGTCTCAGCAGATAGTTTCCTAAGTATTTGATATTGTCTAGGGTGATTTTAAATGAAATTTCTATTTCTAATTCTTGCTGCTGAGATATGTTGGAGAAATATAGGAATACTGATGACTTATTTGGGTTTCTTTCATATCCTGCAACTTTGCTAAAGTTGTTGATTATTTCCGCTAGCTTTTTGGTTGATTCTCTAGGACTCTCTGAGTAGACCATCATATCATGTGCAAAGAGTGAGAGCTTGGTCTCCTCATTGCATATTTTAATACCTTCAATTTATCTTTCTTCTCTAATTGCTACTTCTAGTGTTTCTAGTACAATATTAAATATTACAGGTGATAATGGGCATTCGTGTTTCACTCCTGATCTTATTGGGAAGGCTTCTAGTTTATCCCCATTGCAGATTATGTTTGCTGATGGTTTTATATATATATACTGTTTATTATTTTTAGGAAAGGTCCTTCTATTTCTATACTTTCTAGTGTTTTCAATAGAAATTGGTGGTGTATTTTCTCCAAGACTTTTTCTACATCTATTGAGATAATCATGTTATTTTTGTCAGTTTGCTTGTTAATATGGTTAATTATGAGGATGGTTTTCCTAATATTGAACCATCCTTGCATTCCTGTTATGAATTCTACCTGGTCTTAGTGAGTAACTATTGTGGTGACTTCTTGGAGTCTTTTTCCTAGTATCCTATTTAAGATTTTTGCATCTATATTCATTAAGGAGAATGGTCTATAGTTTACTTTCTCTGTATTTGACCTTCCTGGCTTTGGAATCAGAACTATGTTTGTGTTGTAAAAGGCATGTGGTAGAACTCTTTGCTTATTTTGTCAAATAGTTTGTATAATATTGGGATTAATTTTTCTTTGAATGTTTGATAGGATTCATTTGTGAATCCATCTGTACCTGGGGATTTTTTCTTAGGGAGTTCTTTGATGGTTTGTTCAATTTCTTTTTCTGACATGGGGTCGTTGAGGTAATCTATTTCTTCTTCTTTTAATCCAGGCAATTCATATTTTTGTAAATATCCATCCATATCACCTAGATTGCCATATTTGTTGCCATATAATTGGGCATAATAGTTTTTAATTTTCCTTATTTTCCTTTTCTTTAGAGGTGAGATCTCAGTTTTCATCTGGGATACTGTCAATCTGGTTTTCTTTGTGATTTTTTAAAATGCCTCTTAGTTTTCTGCTTTCATTCTAATATTCATTGTATTATTTTAGTTTGTACAAAACCTTTTATACTTATTATGATAAAATTATTCATTCTATATCCTATAATGCTCCCTATCTCATTTGCTAATAAATTCTTCATTTACCCATAGATTAAGCATGTCTATTTTATTTGTTTTTATCAAAGTACTATCTTCTAGTCTTAATTATTAAATCAATAGTTCTTTGACATTCAATTTTATTAATTTCTCCTTTGATTTTTAGGATCACTAATTTAGTCTTCATCTGATGATTCTTAATTTGTTCACTTTATAGTTTTTTAATATGCATGCCCAATTCATTGACCTCTGCCCTCTCTAGTTTGTTAATATATGAACTCAAGGATATAAATTTCCCCCTGAGTAGTGCTTTGGCTACATCCCATAGTTTTTGAAGGGATGTCTCATCATTGTAATTTTCTTCAATGAAATTATTAATTGTTTCTATGATTTGTTCAGCTAATCGATTTTGGAGAATTGTATTATTTAATTTCCAGTTAATTTTTGATTTGCCTCTCCATGTACCCTCACTAATCATTATTTTCTTTGAATTGTGATCTAAGAAGGTTGCATTTGTTATTTCTGCTCTTTTGCACTTGTTTGCAATGTATTTATGCCCTAGTGCATGGTCAATCTTTGTGAATGTACCATGTGCTGCTGAAAAGAAAGTGTATTCCTGTTTTTCCCTATTTATTTTTCTCCACATAAATATTAACTCTAATTTTTCTAAGATTTCATTCACTTCTCTTACCTCTTTCTTTTTTATTTTTTGGTTTGATTTATCTAATTCGGATAGAGATAGGTTCAAGTTTCCCACTAGTATAGTTTTTCTATCTATTTCATCCTTGAGCTCCATTAGTTTCTCCTTTAGAAATTTGGATGCTATGCCATTTGGTGCATACATGTTTAGTACTGATATTTCCTCATTGTTTATACTGCCTTTTATCAGAATGTAATTACCATCCCTTTCCCTACTAATCATATCTATATTTTCTTTGGCTTTGTCATATATCATTATTGAGACTCCTGCCTTCTTTTTATCAGATGATGCCCAATAGATATGGCTTCATCTTCTTACTTTGATCCTATGTGTATCTACTTTCCTTATGTGTGTTTCTTGTAGACAGCATATTTTAGGGTTTTGGATACTGGCCCACTCTGCTATTCGCTTGCCCTTTATGGGTGATTTCATTCCATTCACATTCAGAGTTATGATTATCAGCTGTGTATTTCCAAGTATTCTGATTTCTACTCCTAGTCCTGCCTTTTCTTCTTTCACTATTTCTTTCCACACCAATGTTTTGTTTTTTAATAAGTTCCCCTAATTCCCACCCTTATTTCACTTCTCCCTTGACCCTCCCTTGTTATTCCCCCCCTTATTTTCTTTATAGTCCTTTTAAACTACCCTCTACCCTCTCCCTCCCTTATACTACTTCCCTCCCCACCAGTCCATTTGCTACCCTTCTTCTTCTTCCCTATAGGGCACAAATCGCTTTTTTGCCCCAATGAATTGGATTGCTCTTCTCTCTTTGGGTCAATTTCAATACATGTACCAGTTGAGTATTTCCTATCTCCAACCTCTTTACCCTTCCAGTTTATTGATGTTCTCCCCCCCCTTTTTCCATGTGCTTCTTTGTGACATAAATTTATCCCATTTTGTTTCTTTTCTCATTTTTCTTAATCTTAATCCCTTAATCCCTTAACTCTAGTTGAATATATGTTATACATATATATACATTTATGCATATATATATCTATATACATATTTATGTCTTGGCATTTTATCCTATACAGTTTGTCACTGTTCCCTCTAAGTATACTAGATCACAGGGTCTTAGAAAGAGCTAACTAAGATCCACATTTATCTGAGGGTCCCTTCCTGATTTCATTAGTTTAAGTTCCAGATATTCTTAGAACCGTGTGTGTGTGTGTGTGTGTGTGTGTGTGTGTGTGTGTGTGTGTGTGTGTAAAAGGAGACCTTGGACAACAAAAGAGATTGCTATGAAGCCAAGGTGAAATAGGTGCGTTATTTGACCCCTCAAGATGGTAAATGGTCAAGTGCTCAGATGCTGGGCCTAAGGCCTAATCCAGTGACAAACCATAATCTGACTGCTGTCTTTTCCAAACAAAAAGAGTTTATTTGGGTAGTTTCACACAGGGAATGAAAGGAGGACCAAGGGAGGTTTCCCTAATCGATAATTCTCTTATTCCCCTCCCCCAAGCTAGGAGATCCTTCTGATTCTGCCTTATGTTCTTCCAAGCTGCTTATCACTACTCTGTCTCTGAAACCTAAAAATCCTACCTATCTTTCCTGTCTATTACCCCACTCCCAAAATAGTATTGGTAGACAAAAGATAGTTCAGGTTACTCGGTTGGGTGGAGGCAAATGGCAAAGTCCTCTGTAGGGTCTAGCCAAGTGGTTGCTGGCTTCTGTTGATGACAAACATCTTTCTGGCTCATGGTGGTTCTTCTCAATAAATCGTATAATAAATAGGGAATAGGAACTCAGGAACACAATCAGCAACAACAGCTGTAACTCTGGTAGATATATCTCTATTCAGAGACTGAATGGAAGATAAGAGAACTCTTGGGTACAGGCAAATGGCTTCCAACTGACTGTCCGTTATTCACCCTGGCAAGAAGTGATGTCTTCAAGATCTCCAAGATACAAGAACCCAAAAGCCACCTCGAGGGCACTGGTCCTCATTTTATATCTTTCTGATATTCTTTGGAACTTAGTCTCTAGCATTCCGTGCATGAACTCCCCTGTATTGAAATCAAGCCTTTGCCTTTTGCAAACTTTTTCTTTTGCTTTTTCTTATTCCAATAAAGGCTACATAAATTTCAAGTTTATCTTCTTGAGAAACAACTTACAAATATTGAAGGAAATGCTATTTTTGACCAAATAGTGATTTGGGATGAATAATTAGATATGTGTATATTAGTAACTTCTGTGTGAATTATATGTTTTCTAATCCATTTCTAGACAAAACATAAACAACAATTTTCTGTAATTCCCTATCCTGCTGGTCTTAAGTATAGCATTCAGAAATACAAAGCCAAAATGGCATCCAGAGCCATGGTATTGTCATAATAACTCTTCTAGAGTCAAGAACTTCCAATCAGGCATCTGTCCCTAGTATGACTTCTCTCCCCATTCCCCATTTCACATTTTAACTCTACTATATGCAATTTGTCCTTTTTTTCTGTCTTTCATAGAATAACTACTCCAGAGTTCGTTGCATATATTTAAGATGTTATCTTTTCACTTTTTAAGTCATGTCTAGAACAAAACAATGCAGGAGAGATTTTTAAATCAATTCATCATAATACAATTACCTTATGCAAAATATCATTTCAAATGATCATGTAATTCATGAATTTATAATAAAGTAATGGAAAACAGTACACAATAAAAGAGTAAAAAATCAAAGTGAAACTTTGGAATACCACAATAAAATAGAATTTATTAAAATGATTCAATAAAATAATACACTGTTATAAAATAAAATAAACTATTCAAAATAAATAATAAAGTTATAAATAACATAACTAAATTGAAATTTCTTTTTTTCTTATCCATATCTCTACTCAAAGTAGATCTATGTAAAATTAAGAAAGTGGCATTTTTTGCTTTCACAATCCATCCTCCTTTCAAATTCTCCAATCCAATTCCTGGATCAATCTTCTCCCCCATCCTTCCCTTACCATGACTATCCAGTTCTTGTTTCTAATAGATCTTGTCATCAACTATATGTCAAGAATCCTTCCACTGAAGATGTTATTAGTACCTAATTAAGACTAAACGCTTTGCAATATAATTGCAATTTAAAAAAACAACTCTTAAAAACTGAAAAAATTCCTGAAGCCTAAAAGGACTAATCATACATAGTCCCATTTCAAATACTAACAGATGGTGGGGGAGATGCACTTAAAAAGATTCTGTTTATCAAATCACATGACTTTTTAGAACAATTCCCTTTATAAATACATGAGTGTATTTTTCCTGGTATAGCAATATTAGCATGAAATGTGTAAAACTCTAAATTGAATTTCTGCTCTTCAGATTCACTTAACTACCATATCTTTATTCTAAAGTATATAACCAAGAATGCAAAAACACTAACTAGGGGGAAATATTTGTCTACATTAGAGTTTAAAGAAGAAGCATTTGATTCAATCTTGGCACCTGGGATTAAATTTAAAACAGCTGTAATTGGAATTGATGGGAAATTGGGCAACATAATTAAAGCACCATCAACTATAAGATAAAAATAAATTACATGCAAACAGATGCCTTTAAGTGAAGAAGAAACAAGAGATGGATGGATGGTAGTTGCAGTATTAGGTTGTTTTCAGTGTATGAAAAACCAATCCTTTCTGCTAATTTTCATTTCCTTAATATATTCCACTACAAACTATGGAGGAAAATGATATCATTTAAACAATTGATTTACTAAGAACCAGGTTAGTTATAGTGAAAATAATACTGATTTTCCCATCTATAAAATAGTTGTTGCAAATCTGTGATCCAGAACTTCCTTATTATTTTCTATCAAAAATGGATTTTTAATAAATAAAAATTTTAAGTTAAACATAATTCCTATATGACCTAATATGCAAATTCATGTATGCACACATGGATTTTAGGATCTTTTAAAATGTATAAATATATTTACATGTCTATATGCATTTAGCATATTTATATAATTCCATGTACACATAATCAAAAAACTACATGTACATGCATAAGCACCTTATGACCAACTGTTTATATATTATATGTATGTATATATATATATATATTTGCTTTATCTAACCATATGAATATCTAGCTATAAAAATGTTGCTAAATAACATTTTTTTTAATTTTTAAACATTATTTTATTTGGTCGTTTCCATACATTATTCACTAGAAACAAAGATCATTTTCTTTTCCTCCCCCCCCCCCACCTTTCCCTCTCCCATAGCCGACGCACGATTCCACTGGTTATCACATGTGTTCTTGACTCGAACCCATTTCCCTGTTGTTGGAATTTGCATTATAGTGTTCATTTAGAGTCTCTCCTCAGTCTTATCCCCTCCAACCCTGTAGTCAAGCAGTTGCTTTTCCTCAGTGTTTTTACTCCCACAGTTTATCCTCTGCTTGTGGATAGTATTTTTTAGATCCCTGCAGATTGTTCAGGGACATTGCATTGATACTAATGGAGAAGTCCATTGTTTCTGCTCCTTTCACTCTGCATCACTTCCTGGAGGTTGTTCCAGTCTCCATGGAATTCCTCCACTTTATTATTCCTTTTAGCACAATAGTATTCCATCACCAACATATACCACAATTTGTTCAGCCATTCCCCAATTGATGGGCATCCCCTTGTTTTCCAATTTTTGGCCACCACAAAGAGTGCAGCTATGAATATTCTTATACATGTCTTTTTCTCCATTATCTCTTTGGGGTACAGACCCAGCAGTGCTATGGCTAGATCAAAGGGCAGACATTCTTTTATCGCCCTTTGGGCATAGCTCCAAATTGCCCTCCAGAATGGTTGGATCAGTTCACAACTCCACCAGCAGAGAATTAATGTCCCTACTTTGCCACATCCCCTCCAGCATTCATTACTTTCCTTTGCTATCATGTTAGCCAATCTGCTAGCTGTGAGGTGATACCTCAGAGTTGTTTTGATTTGCATCTCTCTGATTATGAGAGATTTAGAACACTTTTTCATGTGCTTATTAATAGTTTTGATTTCTTTATCTGAGAATTGCCTATCCATATCCCTTGCCCATTTATCAATTGGAGAATGGCTTGGGTTTTTGTACAATTGATTTAGCTCTTTAAAAACCTTTGTCAGAGGTTTCTATGAATAATTTTTTCCCAATTTGTAGTTTCCCTTCTGATTTTATTTATATTGGTTTTGTTTGTACAAAAGCTTTTTAATGTGATGTAGTCTAAATTATTTTTTACATTTTGTGACTCTTTCTAAGTCTTGCTTGGTTTTAATGTCTTTCCTTTCCCAAAGGTCTGACATGTATACTATTCTGTGTTTACCCAATTTACTTATGGTTTCCTTCTTTATGTTTAAGTCTTTCAACCATTTTGAATTTATCTTGGTGTAGGGTGTGAGGTGTTGATCAATTCCTAATCTCTCCCACACTGTCTTCCAATTTTCCCAGCAGTTTTTATCGAATAGTGGATTTTTGTCCCAAAAGCTGGGATCTTTGGGTTTATCATATACTGTCTTGCTGAGGTCGCTTACCCCCAGTCTATTCCACTGATCCTCCTTTCTGTCTCTTATCCAGTAACAAATTGTTTTTATTACTGCTGCTTTATAGTATAGTTTGAGATCTGGGACTGCAAGGCCCCCTTGCTTTCTGTTTTTTTTCATTATTTCCCTGGATATCCTGGATCTTTTGTTCTTCCAAATGAACTTTTCTATGTTTTTTTTCTAAATCAGAAAAGAAATATTTTGGGAGATCAATGGATATGGCACTAAATAGATGAACAAGTTTGGGTAGGATGGTCATTTTTATTATATTGGTTCGTCCTCCCCATGAGCAGTTAATGTTCTTCCAATTGTTCAAGTCTAGTTTTAGTTGTGTGGAAAGTGTTTTGTAGTTGTGTTCATATAGATCCTGTGTTTGTCTCGGGAGATAGATTCCTAAGTATTTTATTTTGTCTAGGGTAATTTTGAATGGGATTTCTCTTTCTAGTTCTTGCTGCTGAGCTGTGTTGGAATTATATAGAAATGCTGATGACTTATGTGGGTTTATTTTGTATCCTGCAACTTTGCTAAAGTTGTTGATTATTTCGATTAGCTTTTTGTTTGAATCTCTAGGATTCTTTAAGTAGACCATCATGTCATCTGCAAAGAACAATAATTTGGTCTCCTCCTTGCCTATTTTAATGCCTTCAATTTCTTTTTCTTCTCTAAGTGCTACTGCTAGTGTTTCTAATACAATGTCAAATAATAGAGGTTATAATGGGCATCCTTGTTTCACTCCTGATCTTAATGGGAATGGATTTAGTTTATCCCCATTGCAGATGATATTACTTGATGGTCTTAGATATATACTGTTTATTATTTTTAGGAATGACCCTTCTATTCCTATGCTTTCTAGTGTTTTTAGAAGGAATGGGTGTTGTATTTTATCAACGGCTTTTTCTGCATCTATTGAGATAATCATGTGGTTCTTGTTGGTTTGCTTGTTGATGTGGTCAATTATGTGGATAGTTTTCCTAATGTTGAACCAGCCCTGCATCCTTGCTATAAATCCTACTTGATCATGGAGGATGACCCTTCTGATCACTTGCTGGAATCTTTTTGCTAGTATCCTAATTAAGATTTTTGCATCTATATTCATTAGAGAGATTGGTCTATAATTTTCTTTCTCTGTTTTTGGCCTGCCTGGCTTTGGAATTAGTACCATGTTTGTTTCATAAAAGGAGTTTGGTAGAACTCCCTCTGTGCTTATTATGTCAAATAGTTTGTATAGTGTTGGGATTAACTGTTCTCTGAATGTTTGATAGAATTCACTGGTAAATCCGTCAGGCCCTGGGGATTTTTTCTTAGGAAGTTCTTTGATGGCCTGTTGGATTTCCTTTTCTGATATGGGATTATTTAAGAAAACTATTTCTTCTTCTGTTAGTCTAGGCAATTTATATTTTTGTAAATATTCATCCATATCACCTAGGTTGGTATATTTATTGCCATATAGTTGGGCAAAGTAGTTTTTAATAATTGCCTTAATTTCCTCTTCATTGGAGGTGAGATCCCCCTTTTCATCCTTTATGCTGTTAATTTGCCTTTCTTCTTTCCTTTTTTTAATTAGATTAAACAGTACTTTGTCTATTTTGTCTGTTTTTTCAAAGTACCAGCTTCTAGTCTTGTTTATTAGCTCAATAGTTCTGTCACTTTCGATTTTATTAATTTCTCCCTTAATTTTTAGGATCTCTAGTATGGTTTTCTTCTGGGGGGTTTTAATTTGTTCGTTCTCAAGTTTTTTGATTTGCATTTCCAATTCCTTGATCTCTGTCCTCCCTAATTTGTTAATATATGTACTCAGGGATATGAATTTTCCTCTAAGTACTGCCTTGGCTGCATCCCATAAGGTTTGAAAGGATGTTTCGCCCTTGTCATTTTCCTCAACAAAATTAATTGTTTCTATGATTTCTTCTCTAACTATCCGATTTTGGAATATCATGTTATTTAATTTCCAATTAATTTTTGATTTGGCTCTGCATATACCCTTGCCGATCAATATTTTTATTGCCTTGTGATCTTTAAAGGCTGCATTTATTATTTCTGCTTTTCTGCATTTGAGTGCCATGTTTCTATGACCTAGTGTATGATCTATTTTTGTGAATGTACCATGTGGTGCTGAAAAGAAGGTGCATTCTTTTTTGTCCCTATTTATTTTTCTCCATATGTCTATTAACTCTAATTTTTCTAAGATTTCATTCACCTCTTTTACCTCTTTCTTGCTTATTTTTTGGTTTGATTTATCTAAATTTGATAGTGGTTGGTTCAAGTCTCCCACTAATATAGTTTTACTGTCTATTTCCTTCTTCAATTCTCCTAGTTTCTCTACTAAAAATTTGGATGCTATACCTTTTGGTGCATACATGTTGATTAGTGATATTTCCTCATTGTCTATACTCCCTTTTAGCAGAATATATTTACCTTCCCTATCCCTTTTGATCAGGTCTATTTGTGCTTTGGCTTTGTCAGATATCATGATTGCAACTCCTGCCTTCTTTCTATCAGTTGAGGCCCAAAAGGTCTTACTCCAACCTTTATTTCTAACCTTGTGAGTGTCAACCCGTCTCATATGTGTTTCTTGAAGACAACATATGATAGGGTTTTGGGTTCTAATCCAATCTGCTATTTGTCTACGTTTTATGGGTGAGTTCATCCCATTCACGTTCAAAGTTATTATTGTCATTGTGGATTCGCTGGCATTTTGATATCTTCCCCTAGTTCTGACGTTTCTTCTTTAGCTTTCTCCTTTTGAACCAGTGATTTACTTTACGTCAGTCCCCCTAGTCCCCTCCCTTGAGATGCTTCCCTTTATAGCCCCTCCCTTTTTATGCTCCCTTCCCCTCCCCCCTCTCTTTCCCTCCCTTTTAATACTCCCTCCCCCCTTCCTTAATTTTCCTTTCTTTCTTGCCCTAATGGATAAGATAGAATTCAGGATCCCACTGGATCTAGATGTTCTTCCCTCTCAGATTTGATTTCACTGAGAGAAAGGTTTAAGTAATTCCACTTCACGCTCTCTTCCTCTCCTTGTTATAGGAGAATTATTCCCCTCCCTTTCCCATGTGTATCTTTGTGTGAGAAAGATTATTTTATTGAGTCCCCCCCTATTTCTTGAAGTTAATCTTAGTATTATTGATGGTTCCCCCCTCCCTTTTCCTTTCTTTGCCCCCACTTTCCCCAAATCTTCTTAATGCTCTAATCTTTCCACATGCATGTTTCTTCTAACTACTCTTATGATGATACAATTTATGAGAGTTACACAAAACATTTTCCCCACATATTAATATATATAATTTGATGTAAATGTAGTCCTTATAGAAGAGAGTTTGACTTAAAGAAAAAGATAAGATTTATCTCCTTTTCCCTTTCTTTCATATTTACCTTTTCATGTTTCTCTTGCTTTCTGTGCTTGGATATCGAATTTTCCACAGAGCTCTGGTCTGTTCTTAGCAAATGCTTGGAAATCTTCTATTTTGTTGAATGCCAATACTTTCCCCTGGAAGTATATAGTCAGTTTTGCTGGGTAGTTGATTCTTGGTTGGAGACCCAGCTCTCTTGCCTTTCTAAATATCGTGTTCTATGCTTTGCGGTCTCTTCATGTGTTAGCTGTTAAGTCCTGTGTGATCCTTATGGGAGCTCCCTTATATCTGAAGCTCCTCTTCTTGGCTTCTTGTAGGATTTTCTCCTTTTCTTGGAAGCTTTTGAATTTGGCAATTATATTCCTAGGGGTTGTCTTTTGGGGATTTAGTATAGAAGGTGTTCTATGAATCCTTTCTATTTCTATTTTGCCCCCTTGCTCCAGAACGTGGGGCAATTTTCTTTTATAATCTCCTGTAGAATAATATCGAGTTTATTGTTTATCTCTGGTTTTTCTGGGAGACTGATAATTCGGAGGTTTTCTCTTCTCCCTCTATTTTCGAGATCGGTGACCTTCTCAGTGAGATATTTTATGTTTTCTTCTAATTCATTAATTTTTGGGTTTTGCTTTATTGATTCTTGCTGTTTTATCATCTCGCTTTCTTCGAGTTGCTTGATTCTGATCGTTAGGGACTGGTTTTGCTTTTCAGCTTTGTCTGCCCTTCTATTGGATGCTTCGAGTTCTTTTTCCAATTGAGCAGTCTTATCTGTCAGACTGCTGATCTCTTTCTCCCATTTTTCTTTCCAGGTTTCCATTTTTTGGATAAGTTCCTGTTTGAGATCTTCCAGAGCTTGTTGATAGTTTCCATTTGGGGAGGCATGTTCTGATTTTTTTTTTGGATTTCCTCCTCATTCTCGTCTTTTCTTTGG
This sequence comes from Monodelphis domestica, assembly GCF_027887165.1. Taxonomy (NCBI): domain Eukaryota; kingdom Metazoa; phylum Chordata; class Mammalia; order Didelphimorphia; family Didelphidae; genus Monodelphis; species Monodelphis domestica. Next base: position 362,305,916 of record NC_077229.1, read on the forward strand.
GTACTTCTGCCATAAAAGTTTTCAATAGTCACTTTTTTCCCTTTCTTCCTGGAGGCTTGATTTTGGGCCATGTGAGCCATCCCTTTGGTGGTTTTATTCCCCTTTCCTTTTTGGTCTGGGGTCTGGGTTATATGGGCAGTTTTTCTGTGAATTTAGGTTGCTTCAGACTAGTTCTTCCTAGCCTCCGAGGTTTCTTAGAGCACTGGGTCCCTGATCACAGCCATACTGCCCAGGTGTTCAGCTCCTCCCAGATAATCAGCACATGGTCTGCCCCTGGTGTTTAGCTCTGTGGAGATGTTTAGCGCAGCCTCCCCAAGTACAGCTCCGCTGACCCCCTTAATCAGCGCCGGGTTCTCCAGTGAAACCGCCCTGAGACGTTTTTTCCTGGCAGTCCCCAGATTCCAAGGACCCTGGAGTGCCCCTCCCCCCAGATAGAGACGTTCCCCACTCACTCGCTGTTCCGGTGAGCGCTCAGGTAGCTCACTCTGGTTTGGTGGGGGAGGTGGGGTGGTGGAAGGGCGGCTCAGTCCACTTTTCTTTGCAAGCTTTCCCTCCTTCTTATTACAGTGTGGAAATGTTCAAGCCCCACGTACCTTCACCTTTGTGGGATACTGGGGAGTCCTGTTCCACCAAAGGTGATTTTTATGCTCCTTTGATGTAGTCTATTTCGTTCGGTGCTGGGGAGAGGAACCATGTGGCGTCTAGATTGCAGCCATGATTACCCGGAAGTCCCCCCTAAATAAAATTTTTTAAGACTTTATGTTCTATAAAATTGTTGAAGACTCTTTGACATGACTTTTCATAGAGGAGTTACAGAGTAGAATCTTACAGTGTTACTATGTGAAAGGGTTCTTAGAAATCATCTAATTCAATCCTCTGATTTTAGAGTTGAGAAGCCAGAGGTGTGAGATTTGCTTAAGTTCAAAGAGTTAGGTAGTAGCAGAAAATGATTAATCCCAAGGTGCCCTGATTCCTCATCATATTTCTTTTTCTGACACACAAGATCTATGTTATAAGAAGATAATAAGTAAGATCACAGACATCCAGAATATGTAAAACATATCAATAAAATATATTATTACTTGTCAAGAAATATACAAATTTAAGAGCTACTGAGATAATGGGGCAGTGAGGAATTTGTCGTAATACTCGACTTCTTCAATTTTTGGAAGTTAAAAATATAAAAAATATAGTTTCAAATATTAACAAAATAGTACATGAATTTTAATGGTCCATGACAGTGTACAGATCAATCCATGGAAAATTGCAAAAGACGTGAGATTGGGAATAAAAAGGTAAGACTGTTTTCCCATGGAATATCTGGGGCTAAAATAAATATATCTCATTTCATTGACTTCAATAGCTACTCACTTCTAAATCACTTTAAAATAGTATTGTTATTTTCCCCAGTTACGTGTGAAAAAGTTTCCTATATTTTAAAAAGATTTTGAGTCTCAAATTTGCTCCTTCCTTCCCTCTTCCCCACTATTGTGATGTTAAACAATCTGATATAGATTGTAAGTGTGCAATCATTTAAATTTTTCCCCATATTAATCCTTTTGGGGAAAGAAACTCAAACAAAAAAATTAAAAAGAAAGTGAAAAAAGTTTGCTTTTGTCTGGATTCATACTCCATCAGTTCTTTCTCTGAAAGCAGATTTTTTTTTCATGAATTCTTGTCATTGTATTGGATCATTGTATTGCTGAGAATGGCTAAGTTATTCACAATATTTAATGTACAATATTGTGGTCACTCTATATAATATTCTTCTGGTTCTGCATACTTCTCTCTGCTTCAATTCCTAGAAGTCTTTCCAGTTTTTTCTGAACTATTAATTCTTTTCAAATTTATTACAGCATAATATTATTTCATTATAATCATACAATATAACTTGCTCAGCCATTCCCCAATAATGGGTATTCCTTCACTTTCTAATTCTTTGCTCTAACAACCACAAAAAAAGAAGTACTTCAAATATTTTTCTACATGTAAGTCCTTTCCCTTTTTATTTTTTATCTCTATAGAATACAAACCTACTAATGGTATTACTGGGTCATAGGGTATGTATTGTTTCATTTCCCTTTGGTCATAATTCCAAATTGCTCTCCAGAATGGTTGAATCAGTTCACAAGTCCCCCAACAGTTTATCAATATTTCAATTTTCCCACATCCCTTACAAGTTTTGTTGTATCTCTTTTCTCTCATAATAGCCAATCTGACACATATGGAGTGGTACTTCAGTGATTTTAATTTGCATGTATCTAATTAATAGTGACTTAGAACATGTTTTGCATGACTATAGAGAAAGCTTTAATTATTTTGTCTGAGAACTGTGACTTCATATCCTTTGACCATTTTTCAGTTTGGGAATAACTTGTATTTTTATGCATTCAAATAATTTCTCTATGATTTTGAGAAATGAGGCTTTTATTAGAGAATCATGTAAAATATTTTACACCATTATGATTACTCTACACCTTATTTCCCCCTGTTTAATTTCAGACCACCACATCCCTCAATTCCACCTCTTTTCCTTTAGTCCTGTCTCCATTCTCTTATACCCTTCAACTGTAATGATTATAATTTACTGTATATTAATTAATAAATATTTATTAGTAAAAATTAGTGAGAGAATGAAGGAGAGAAGATCACCAGGCTGTCCTAATTAAAAACCTTCAACCTGTGCCCTACTTCCCCAACTCCCATTCTACTGTAAAAGCTTTTTCATGCTTCTTTTATGTGTGAAAATTTACCCCATCCTATTTTTCCCTATATGCTTCTCCTAAATCATTCCTCTTCCTCATGTCTTTATTTTATTAGATATTATTCCATCATATTCAACTCACACCCTTGCCTGTAGTTTATATATTAAATCTTAAGTGCCCTGATGATAAAGCTCTTAGAAATTACAAGAATCATCTTCCCATATAAACACTTTAATCTTATTGAAAATATTTTAATTTACCATTCCTATTTACCTTTTTATCATTCTCTTGGTCCTTGTATTTAAGAGTCAGATTTTTCATTCAGTTCTGGTCTTTTCATCAGAAATACTTGAAAAATCTCTATTTCACTGAATACTCATTTTTGCCCTATAGTGTTCTTCTCAGTTTTTCTGGGTAAGTGATTTCTAGTTGAAATCCTAATTCTTTTGCCCTCTGGAATATCATATTATAAGTCTGATGATCCTTTAAGGTAGAAATGGCAATTTTTTTGTTTTGGCTCCCTAAAATTTGAATTGTTTCTTTTTGACTGCTTGTAATATTTTCTTTTTTGACACAAAAGTTCTGGAGATTGACTAATATTTCTGAGAGTTATCCATTTGGGTTTTCTCCCAGGATGGGATTGCTGGACTTTTTCTATTTCTATTGGCATTGTGGTTCTAGACTATCAGGGCAATTTTCTTTGATAATTTTTTTGAAAAATGATATCTAAGTTTTTTTTAATAATAGCTTTCAGGTAGTCCAGTAATTCTTAGAATATTGCTTCTGTATTTACTTTTCATGTTATAGTGTTTTTCTATTTTTTTACTTTGTTTCTTGATGTGTCATGTAGTTATTAGCTTACACTTCCCCAATTTTAATTTTTAAGCTGAATGAATAAGCTTTTGTAGCATCTTTTTCCATTTGGCCAGTTCTACTTCCAAGAGGTTTCTTTTCCTCAGTGAATTTTTGTATCTCTTTTTTTATTTGTTAATTCTGCTTTTTAAGAATTTCTCTTCATGGATTTTTGTGCCTCTTTATTGATTGGCCTATTCTGTTTTTTAAGATATCAATTTCTTTAATATTTTTGTGCCTCCTTTACTAAGCTGTTGACTCTTTTTTTAATTTTCTTGTTTTGCTCTCATTTCTTTCCCCAATTTTCTTCTTTTATTTCATTTTTGAAATCCTTTTTTTAGCTCTTCCATTAATTCTGTTTGGGCTTGAAATCAATTCTAATTTTTCCTAGAGGATTTGGTCACACTAGTATTATTGTCTTCTGAGTTTGTGTTTTAGTGTGCCCTGTCATCAAAATAACTTTCTGTGTTGTTTCTTTTTAAATTGCTTAGTTGATTTTCTAGCCTTTTCCTTTTAACTCAAACAAACTGTTAAACTTGGGATCCATAACTGTGGTGAAGGAGTCACTGTTACAAGTTTCAGGATTTTTGTGCAGGTGCCTCCAAAGTGACTTTTCAGTTCTTCCAAGGTTATATGATATAAGAAGAGATGTGTTTAGTTATCTCCCAGCCTGTGTTCTTGTCTTTGAGTAACCACACGCACCTTTTCTGCTTTGGAGCTGTAACCTCTGTTCCTCTGAGGTCACAGGTCCTGGTATATACTTCTGTTACTTCTCATCCTAAAACTGCAAAACTTAATTGTAACTCAGATCTGCATATGAGCATTTTGAAGAATCGTGCTTGCAGGGGCAGCAAAGGGACCCCTATGATCTCCTTCTGAGCAATTAGTTAATGCTTATAAAAGTATTTTCTCCTAATCATCCTAAGAGGCAGGTAATTTAGATTATACTGATTTTACAGGTTGGAAAACGTAGGAACAGAGAATCGATTGACGTTTTCAAAGTCATAAATATAGTAATGGTCAATACATGAGCTCAGGACCTCTGTCTTGTGGTTTTAAATCTGGCACTGTTGTGGTATCATTGATAAAATTTGGAGAATTAGACAAAAAAAACATACTTGATATGATCTTGAATTAGAAACTCTCTGATAAGGAAAATAATAGCCATTTTGGATTTATACTTAAGAATTGAATAAACTAAAGAGTTAGAAATATGTTGTCACAAATTTTAAAACTCATAGAGGCAAGATTTGAAGTTCTGTCCTATTTGTTCATCTCATGGACAACCATCAAGGATTTATTGTGGTTGAATCTGACGAGGTCCCTTCCAACTTTCAAATTATGTGTCTTTTGGGCAGTCTGATTTCCTTTTTTAGATGCACTCAACCTGACAATCTTTAGAAGACCTGAGCTCAGGAGAGGGACCAGAAATCAGTATGTAGATCAATGAGTTATTTAACTAAAGATGATAATTTAATTCATCAACATTTCCAAGGATATGGAGCCAACATACTGGATTCATTATTGTTTCCTCCTCTATCTCATTCCTCATTTTAGGTATCCATCTCCAGAGAAAGAACTGATAAATAGAAATAAGAAAGACATAGTTTTATATATAGATATATTGTTTCTGCTAAATGATGCCTTCTTTAGTTTAGGGAGAGGGTAGGAAATACCTGTGAATTTTAAAATAACAACCAAATTTTTTTAATTATACATACTATGAAAAAATAGCAACTATTACATGATTAATCAATGATTAATATTGAGTGGGCATTTAGAATAAGACAATAACTCTGGTTATTTGCTGTGATTCTATATAATATTAAAACTCTTTTTTTTTCTTTTTATTGCTGCTCATTTTCTCAATACTGGTAAAACTGATCAAATAAGGTTCTTTTTTTTTTTTCCATTTGTAGACACTATCCATCTTCGTGTTCCTGAATCTTCCCCAGTTGGCACAGCCATTGGCAGTGTAAAAGCAACAGATGCTGACACTGGAAAAAATGCTGAAATAGAATATAGAATTATTGATGGAGATGGAACTGACATGTTTGACATCATAACTCAGAAGGACACCCAGGAAGGCATCCTAACTGTGAGAAAGGTGCACATGTTCAGTATCAATCAAGTGCCTGATAGTTTAGAGAGCAGAGAATAAAATAAATGCAGTGCTAGTGGATGTTCTATGAATTCAAATGACTGTAATGGGACCTAGGCATTTCAATATACTTAAATATGTTTGGGACGATTCAGGAAAAACAATGTCAGTGGACTCCTTTAAAAGAACATTTGATTGAACAAAGAATATGCTGATGAAATAAATGGAACCAAAACATTTTATGAAATGTGAAAGACTTTTGAATTATTGTCTCCTTCTATTTTCATGGCATTGTCTCATATATAATTGATTAGTAAAAATACATAGTGGTAATGTTGTTCCATAAATGAAAATGATTTATTGGGTAAAGATATGAGTACAGCATCACAGTTGAGGGAATTATAAAGAAATAGCACAGCACTTTTCCAAATGAATGAAATAATACTTGGAGTGGGAAACCAATTCAAATTAACTGCACAAATTGAAGAAAAAGTAATAATTTAAATTTTTTCTTATGCAATATGGATTTTTAGTTATTACAATATTGACATCCATAGAGAGGCTATCAAGTGTCTTGCATACAGTAAACATTTAATAATTGTTGTTCAAACTCAAATGTATCCAAGCACAATGAAACTATTCATAGCAATGGTATTTTAGGACAGATTGTGTTAGATATACATAACCCATGTGGAATAAGATAAAGTGAAGACTATAAATTAGAAAAGAAAATAAAATGGTTCTGTTTTATACTGAATGTACTGAATGTACCCAAGAATAACTAATAGTTTAGAATTAATCAAATATATAGATTTAGACTAGAAGGATACAAAGGAAAATATCTAACTTCTTAAAATGAAGTAATAAGTATATAACTCTTAATAAGCAATATGGTGGCTTGTTAATGAAAAAAAATATTCATCTTTAATAAGCCGAAGGAAAGACAATTCCTGGCAAGCAGCTAAGTGGAAACAGGGGTATGGGTGTGACAGAAAGGGAATGAAATCTAATGAAGTCAGCACTGATTTGACTATAACTCTCAGGAGGCTTCTCAATTTACTGGATACAATTAATTAGCTATTATTTTGTTCTTGTAATAGCCAAAGACTGTCAAGAATAGAGTTTCCCTTTTTGTTTCAACAAATTTTCTAATTATGTTATGACCTTTAAAAAAGTCCTTTTAAAAAAGCATTTCTGGAAATATTACATGCAGTTTACAAAATATGTCTCAAAATGTTTTAGACTTTTCAATTTGAATATAAATATGGGAGTATTTTGGAAATGCAATTAAATTTTTTGTCTTGAAAGTATTATTTCATCCCCAACAAAGAGACATTATTAAAAAGAAAAAAATCACTAAGGCTTTTTTCCATAATCAATTGAGACTTATTGAAGATAATGCAGAATTCTCATTAAAATATATTGAACTAGTTGTTCATGATTTTCCTGCTGAATGATTCCTGTGTTTATTATAGTTAGGTGTTTCTTTCATTCTTTCTTTTTTAAAGAAGATTGTATGTGAATTATGAAACATTACTCAGTCCATCAAGGAACCTCCAAATAAAATGGATGGATTTCTAGAATTTTTTTGTTGTTTGTTTCAAGTTAAAACAAAACATATTCACACTTGATGTTTCCTTTTGTGAAAAACTATACAACATTTCCAAAAAATTATATATAAGTATATATATATACATATATATATATATATATATACACACATTTGCCAAAAACAAAATAGGCATAGAAATGGATGATTGAAAGTGCAAATAAAAACAGACAAATTTGGGGTACATTTCATATATCTCAAATAATTTAATCAAAGTACATGAGTTAGACACCAGATTAATTTAGAAATGTTATTAATTCAAATGTACATTGTGTAAAATCTACTCAAACTGCAGACACTATAATTAATATATACATCGAACATATGATCATGCAATTTTAGTATGTCAAGATCTATACAAAATTTGTCCCAATGAATTTACTCAATTAAAATAAAATACCCTGTCTACATAGGAAAACACACACCAAAAATTATAATGATAATATTAGTGAATTTTGAAATTTTATTATAGTCATTTTTGCTTCTGGAATTTTGAAGAATTGATTATTCCCATTGGAATTAAAAAATAAATTAAAATTTTTTAATTTTGAAAAATATATTATAAATGGACAGAAAAACCTTGCCCTTTGAAAATGAGTAAAAAAATCTCCTGAGAATCTGTAGTCAATTAATTTTATTACAGCAAAATTGAATCGTTACACTGAATAGTGTACTTGGATTTACAAATGCAAAAATACTTATAATTTCTATCTTGGTATTTTCTCCTGTCACTGACAATTCCTTATCACTCTGTTGTTCCCAGAATTAACAAGCTAGGTAACAAAATGAATAGTCTATTTAAAAAATTTAAGATAATTAAGATAATGTTTTTAGCTCATTCCTCTCCAAAAGACTCCTAAGGAATTAGTATTGAATCCTATCTGTTTTTGTTGTCTCTGTTAAGAAACACTAGAGACAAAAAGGGCCAACTTACTTTTTTAGGAATTTTAACACTATTTTTATGCTACCCTGAAACCTAGGAAATTTTTTATCCTGGGAAACCAAGAGCTATATTAGTCAGAAATCCATTAGTTTTTATATAACAAGAGAAAGGAAGTTTTCATTTTGGGGATTCAATGCAATTTGAAATTTTGATGACAGCTTAATTTTCTCTTCACATCAACTCACCTAAAATTACTTAAAATAGCATTAATTTTTTAGTTAGAAAATGACCCTTTAATGGCAATCCTCTTCAGGAATGCTTTTTCTCTTCCCTGTTGGCAAAGATCTCTCACTTTATCTTTTACTGAAAGATCATCCTACGTGACCTGATAACTTTGTTGTAAAAGCCATCATCAGACCTTTGGACATTCTTTGGACACTGAAAATATGATTTAGAAGGAAAGAATCTAGGAATTGTGCTCCTAGTGTGGTAGATAGAAGGCTCTTTTAGTTAAAATACCAAAACAAAGTTTCTGCTGCCTGATGCTTGGTTTTCAAAACAGGGAGCTTGTTTTTAAGCTGCCCAATTGGATTTAACCCTTATTTCCCTAGTTTGCCACCATGCACTATCCAAAGGACTATGGAAATCTCCATATATATGTGTTGTTTGCTTTCAGACAAAGTAGCATATCCATTTCCCCAGACTTAATGAAGTGCCTCACTAATACCACATTAAATCAACAAACTTCATTGTCTAAACAATTCTTAGGGTTTTGCTACCATACTTTGTTTCTTCCTCCAAAAGCTGCCAGTTTCTAACTTTTCCAAGAACAGGCATGTCAATGAACATTAAAAAAATTTACCTGTAATTTCTTCTATGTAATTTCATTTTATTTTAAAATAATAACTATTTGGAGATATTTTAATTTGAAATGAAAAAGCATCCTTTGATCTCTATACTGTTTGACTATGGGGAGAAAATGTATTGCACCAATTAATACAGCTTGATACTAGGTACAAAATTCAGATCCTTGTAGTTACTTTATCACAAAGCCAAAATGTGTCAGAAATGGAATTTGAACTCAGATCTCCCTGGTTCTAAGTCTGGTTCATCTTTCATTTATAACATCTTGCCTCTATATAGAAGTAAGTAAAAAAATGTCTTAAGAAAACATTTGGCCCAAAATACATTTGGACCTGAATTATTTTCTGGATGGAAAGAATTATTTTTAATTATAATAGATTCATTTAAGATCTTCCAACCTTTGCACAAGATCTAAAATAAAAATAAAAATAAAATTTTATGTTTTTTATGAATTAAATGTATTAATTCTTTATTAGAATAACCATTTAATTGTAACATATGTAAACATATTATCTAAACAAGGCAAATCTTTATTCAGATTTGGGATAAATATTTTGAATACAAAACAAATTCTGTGCACAATTTTAAAAAATAATAATTTAGCTTAATGGAGAAGGATAGTTTGTTTTTCCTCTATATCATTGATATTTCTCTCCACAGCCTCTTGATTATGAAAGCAGAAGACTCTATACTCTGAAGGTTGAGGCAGAAAACACTCATGTGGATCCACGTTTCTATTATCTGGGGCCTTTTAAAGATACTACTATTGTGAAAATATCTGTAGAGGATGTAGATGAGCCCCCCGTTTTCAGTAGATCTTCTTACCTATTTGAAGTTCATGAAGATATTGAAGTGGGAACTATTATTGGTACTGTGATGGCAAGAGACCCAGATTCTGCTTCTAGCCCCATTAGGTAATTATTTCATTCTTTGAATTCTCTCCTAAAATTTTTAGTGTTATTGATGAATCTTCTGACTTTATTCAACTATTCTTCAATAAGAGTTAACCTCTTGGGAGAACTGTCTAGTCCATGATAAAGCAGAAAGGAAAACAAGTATATCTCTATTTGATTTGAACTTGTATTAAAATATAATAAGACCATTTTTAAAGAAATTGCTTAGAAATTTAATAAAACTAACAGATTCAAAGGAACTAGTACTTTTAAGACTACTATTTTCCCTAAATCATAGATCTTCATGCAATTTCAAAACTAATATATGTAGCTGCCTCCCCTCTCCCACCAGCACCACTAAATAAATAGTACTCAGACTATTCTTTCTCCCAAAGTGAACTGCCCATCCTGCTGTCCCCATGCCCATTTTCCACTCTCTCTCAACCTAGGGTTTTGTTTTTGTTGTTGTTGTTGTTAGCCTCATTTTTCTTATTTCTTTTTAAAAGTGTGCATCCTGCTTTTTGCATTAACATCCTCTTCTGATATCTAATATTTATGTGGAAGTTAGCACATAATCTCAGAGTTGGAAGGAACCTCATGAATTCAGTAGTACAAATAACTAATTAAGAGACTCTCTTCTACAATGTAACTGACAAGTGATCAACCATCCTTTACTTAAAGACCTTCAGTGCAAAGATTCTTCCTTCTAAAGAAACCCATTCCACTTTGTGATTACTCTAAATATTAGGATGTTTTTCCTCCCTTTAAACTTAAATCTGAGATTCTGAAATTTTAATCTATTGCCCTTCATTCATTCTAGCATATGTCTAAAAATAATTCAAAACACTTCTATGCAGTGACCCTTCAGAAGCTTGAAGATTGCTTTGCTACTGATCAACTGAATGGCTCTGGGATAGCCTCTTCAATTCTCTGGATCTCAGATTTTTCATTGATAAATTGGGAATGGACACTAGAATTGAATTTTTGCTCAATTCTAGGTCTGTCATTGACATTCAATAGTTTTGTAACTGTGTATACTTCTACTCCCCCTTCCATCCCAACTTGACTCACTTGATTTTATCTCATATGACAGTATTCTTATTTGAGACATTTTTCATAATTTTGAAGTTTGTATTATTAAGACTGAAAGAATTTAGTAATTTTTACTAGAAAAAATCAAAGGTATGCTGTCCAATTTATAAGTGTCAATTCAATTTTCTATGTGAGAAGAAACTGATGATTTAGTTAAAATTTAAAAGCGTGTCATGCATACATTTTGTTTTCTGAAGAGCTTGTTGAGAACTAAAACATCTTTGGGGGAAATATTCAGGGGCAGAAAAGTTAATAGAACCCAGTTCTTGTAAATTAAATTCCACATCTCTAACTAGTAGCCTACTTAAATATCCTATATTTGATAAAGCATCTATATTTTTTTTGCTTTTGTTCTTGAATAAGCTTGAGTAAGGTTACTTGTCCAAATTTCTAAATGTTTTGCCACTTCCTTATGCAATAGAGGCTGGCACTATAGAAAAAGTGCCAGACTGAAGAGTGTGTGAAATTGATCACCTCGAAAGGGGTGAATATCCTGAGGAGAGAAGACTCTGAATTCCTTTTCACTAATGACAAACATAATTTTATAACTTAAAGAGACATTATAATTTAATTAATCAATTCAATCCCTTCATTTTAAAATTGAATGATTTGATATAGAGAGGCTAAGTAACTTGTCTAAGATCATATAAGTGTACACTAACATTGATAGTCAATAAGCAGTTATTAAGCAGCTACCATGTTTCAGAACCATGATAAATGCTAGAGATACAAATACAAAAACAAAGAAAAACAATATCTGCCCACGTGTAATAAAGACTACTTAGAAAAAAGAAACTGAGAGGGAGTGCAGGAATGTACTTATACTAGGGCATGATGGAGAATGTCAAAGAATGCAAGATTTCTGAGGAAATGTGGGAGAAATTAATTGATATAACTAAATTTCATGTCTCCTCTCTCCTTTTCCAGTGAAGCTTCCATTATACTTCAAGATTTAAGTCCTATGATGAGAAATACTTAATAATTTGTCATGACTCTTGTAAAACACTTTCCAAATGAATACTTTTTAAAATTGATATTGATGCTTGTCCAATCTGGGACAAATTCATAATGACTACTTCATTCCACATTGGAATATGTTTGTTAATGATTGATTATAAAGTATAGTATGAGGAAAGCAAATGGTATGGGAGACAAAAGAGCCAGTCTTGGAATTAGAAAGGCCTCAGTTCCAGTCCCACATCTGATACACACTGGATGTGTAACCAAGGGCAAATTAATTAAATTCTAAGTGTAGTAGCCAATTCTCTAAGATCAAAACTTGGCTACTGTAATAACCTATCTACATTTATAGAGGGATTTTCCTCCCCTACATTTGACTGCACCAATGAAATCTCAAGACTAAATTAAATCACAGCAAAGAATAACAATGTAGAGAAGAAAAAGTGCATGAGATTGGAAAACTAATATGAAACATAGCTCCTGTGATTTAGATTGAACCATGACCATTCATGCTTTTGCCACACACTTACTGTGTGACCCCAGGCAATATATTTAACTTCTCTGGGATTCCGTCTCCTCATCTGTAAAATGAGAGAGTTGGTGTAGATTGATCTCTGAGTTTCCTTCTAGCTCTAAAATAAAATTCTTGACAAGTCTAGCAAATCACTGAAAAATGTCCTACTTAATTTCCCCAAGCGTTTACTTGCCTGCTATTTATGATATTTCCCTATAGACACAGAAAATTGTACAAAATTATATTTTGCTATGGAAATCAAAAATCATATAGAGAATTGAATATTTCAGTTAAAAGAAAAGTATAACTATGTAAGATGTAAAGAGCACTATTAAATTGCCAGGCTACCACTTATCTGATATCTATGTGAAGGAGCCTAATTAGCCTCCTTTTTTAATTTACATTTTTTAAAAGAGTAATACAGGTAGGAGCATTTGGGAGAAATACTAACAATCATCAAACATTTAATTCCCAGTGTAAAGACATCTAGTTTGACACCATGTTAATGTCCTGTCACTTAAAAGGGATGAACAATTTATTTTGAAAACTTCCTTTAATTACTGAGACAACAGGGCCAATGCTATTTCTCCCATGTTGTTTATAGCCTTAAGACAACTTGTAGAGAAAAAAAGTTACAAATTTAAATTTGGTCACCTTTAATGGAAGCTATGTGCAGCCTTGACTTCACTCTTTACATTGACTTACACAATTGTGAATACAGGCAAAGAGCTGATTAAACTGGCTATTTTAATTGATTAGTTGCTTTCGTCTAAATAGTAAATCTTTGATTCTCCATGTCCCATTTTCATCTTTCAATATTTTATTGAACTTTAATCTAACAGGGTGCTCTCTTTACCAACACAACCCTGTTAATAATTTATAAAGGATCACTGAGAGTTGCTATGAATTGAAAAATAATCATTTGTGTCCAATCTTATTATAAGACACTCTGAGCTGGTCCATATATTAAAGTCATTTCCTAGCACATATTTTAAAACGTTCCTGTTTGGTATGGATCTTCCAGAGCTTATGATCCAAAGACATAGCGTGTTTTATAATATTGATCAAATTATACTGATTGATGCTATGTAAACATATGTCAATAGATCTGTGATCTCTTAGATGGAGTTATTCTCTTTTCATTGCAGATACCATTTATCTATGCCTTCTCAAACTGTGCAATTCTTGTCGATGTTCTTCATTTATTCTCTATATTAGATTCAATTGCATAATTAAAGCATTTCTCCAAATACATTATATATATATATACATGTATATATGTACATGTGTATATATATGTATATATATATGCCTAATGTATATGTTTTTGAAAAGTTCTTATTAACCATTCCTGGTTCTTAACACATGACCAGTTCACCTCCTTTTCTATAATCCATTTTACTGAAAATATATTTTCTATTATCATTCCTTATGCATAGGTTGTCACTGGAAATGTATTATAATCTAAATGTATCCACTATGACTATTATCCCTATCTTCCTTTGAATAATCTAAAACTTTTATTCATCAGAAATTTTGATGCTCCAAGATTTGCAACAATAGAGTATCATTGGAAAAAATGTAAAAAGATGGGTCTTTGAGCCAAAGAACATTTTAGAATCACTAAAATCATTAAGTAAATTTCCAGATTCATACTACCTATGATCTTCCTGTATAAATATACCTTAAAAATACTTAATAAATCTTAATACTTAAATTTCCAAGTTAAGATTCAATTTCTATTTGATGTATTTTATTATATTACATATAAAAACCAGAATGATGTGTAATATTGGTGTGTAATATATGCCCTATTTCTGTTTCTTCAAGGCCTTATTCATAATAAAAAGATTTTTTTAAAGTAGCCTAATGAACAGATTATGTAAATATCTTTATGTCCATTTTACAGATGAGGAAAAATAGAGATAAAGAAATGTACAAGATAGTATAACTTACCTAATTGTAGTAGTTGCATCAAAAATTTAAATGTAGAGGTATTTCCAGTATGTGACTATCTTCTTGTTTTTAGATCATCTTGCTTGCTATGATTAGACTATACTGCCACCAAGTGGATAGAAGTGCTTAAATGATGGTTTTATGATTTGAATACCTAAGACCATATACATAGTCAATTAATTTTTTAAAATATTCTTTTCTCTTCTATCATTATACCTTCACTATAAAATAGGACTCTCAAAATGTTCTATTAAGAATAACTATGAATAGATTTAAAATAAGATTCACAATTTAAAGGACATTCTTTTTGTAGAACATTTCTGTGATTCCACTAGTACAGGGATTACCCAATAAGGTTAATCCTTCTTTTTAGGCAGGTGAAACCATGCTTTGTAGATTAGAATATTGGAGAATTTCACAGATTAGAATATTGGAGAATTTCACAGACCAGGGTCACACAACCAATAGTTATCAGGGGTAGGATTTGAATTAAATTCTTTCCTTACTCCTAAGCCAGTTCTTTACTGTCTCTCAGAACAAGGATTTAAGTAACAAAAAAATCCAAATTCCATCACAATTATATAGTGTCTTAGGTATAAATGTTGTTGGTACCATATAAGCCATCAGAATACCTTTTCAGTTCTACCAGCAGTGATTGAAACATTCGAGAATCTTTTTTTTTTTTCCCATACCCTAGAAGAATAATGTGAGATCACAGACATGTATAACCCAAATCTGGCAACATAATATGCCCATGATTATCCTTTCCTAAATTGCACTGTCTTTCTATCTTCTAACTTTTCCCTTAGGTCTTTGTCTTTGAAAAAAAAAAACGTTGTATTTTTTCAGTCAATTATGTTTCTTTCTCCATTGCTTCCTCAGATGGAGCCATATCTAGATAAGGGGATGCGTCTTATTAATTTTCACACCTGCTTTTGATTTAGTGATTATTTTTGTGATCCCAGAAAATAGCAACAATCAGTTGCTAAGACCTGTCTTTTCTTTCATCACAATGCCTCTCACATATGTTCCCTTCATTCTATTAACACTGCAACTCCCTTAATTATTATCCCTTTTTACTCTCTTCTGAACCTAATTGATCTTTCCCTTCCCAAACTATTCCCTTTCCAGACATCCTTCAGTGCCTGTGTAATTACCATGATGCCCCACTACGATCATGCCATGTCTTTACTCAAAAAGCCTTTGCAAGCCCCTCATTGCATGCTTGATAACAAATACATTTAAGCACCTCCACTGTCTCTTGCCAACCTATATTTTAACCTTATCTCCCTCTTCTCCATTTCATTATACTCTACATTACAAGGAAAATAGGCTTCTAAATATTCCTTGTCCTTATCCTGCCCTTTCATATTAGTTTGTCTTTGTTCATGCATCATGACTAAAATGGAAGCCTAGAGCCGCTTTCCATAATTCTGAATTTTTACCTTTTGAAATCCCTCTGCTCCTTCAAGACCTTGGAGAAATCTCAAAATTCTGCTTTGGAGCTTGGGTATTTTGGTAGAATGTCTATTTATGTCAATTATCGTCTATACTGTTTGAAAGCAGAGACTGATACTTCATTTCTTTTCTTTTTCTTTGTGCCTGGAGCAACTCCATATTAGCTATATGGTTAATCTGTATTTAATTGAATCATCAAAATTAACTCTATTTAAATATATTTAAATGAATTATGGCAAGATATTTAGTCACATTTAGAGAAATTTCACCTTAAATAATATGACTGGTTGCCTTTGAAATATTCCTGAGAATATCTCAGTCAGTACCTAGCACATTGATTTGTTCAGTGGGATAACTAGAAATGGCTGATTTTGATTGACCTAGTTCACTGAAAATATTATATACAGGAAAATATCTGAAATAGGCTTCAGAGTTATATGATAAGAGAAGGGTGTGTGTGTGTGTGTGTGTGTGTGTGTGTTTCTTCTTTTCCTGAATTATATAAAAGAGGAATTAAATATATTGGAGCAGTTAGTAGCTATAGTGGGTAGAGTGTTGGGCTAAGATTCAGGAAGTCCTGAATTCAAATTTATCCTCTGAAACTTACTAGCTGTGTGACTCAGGGCAAAACATTTGTTTTTGTTTGACTCCATTTGTAAAATGGAGAAAAAAGTACCACTCTCAAAGGGAGCTAAATCAGGTAGCAAAGATTTGGGGCACATAGTACACACTATAAAATTATTAACTATTATTATCATTATTAGTAACATTGAATATATGCCATTTGACTTTCTGAAATAAAGATGACTTTATCAATCACAAGAATTACTGCACAGATATTGATTTTGCTCTTTGGCCACATACAAAGTGAAAAGCTCTTACATTTAACTTGTTCTGTGGGAAAGACAAGAAATTAAGTGTCTTTGGATGAAAATGGTTTGATAATAAATTCAGGAAGAATCAAAATTAGCTTCAAAAATGCTAAAAGAAAGCCTGATTTTTTGCAAGGATCTTGGTTTAAAGCACCAATTATGGCAGTAATGTTTTAAGATGGCTCCATGAAACAGCACTCAGCACTTCTTCATGATGATCAGTGTATAGGTTTTTAAAATTTGTTTTCTAAATGAATAAATCCAGTAGCTTAAAGTTTGCTGACATTTCAGAGTTTTAAAGAGGATTAAAAACATACAGAAACCCAATTCTATCATCTTTGTTTAACTAGAACAAAATGCTGTCA
This sequence comes from Monodelphis domestica, assembly GCF_027887165.1. Classification (NCBI taxonomy): domain Eukaryota; kingdom Metazoa; phylum Chordata; class Mammalia; order Didelphimorphia; family Didelphidae; genus Monodelphis; species Monodelphis domestica. Next base: position 362,323,040 of record NC_077229.1, read on the forward strand.
CTATAGTACACACATCATCACATTATTCATCTTCAGCTGCTTCATTATTGTTCTTAAACTTGAAAGTCATTAAAGAATTCAGCATGGAACATAGATTAACTGATGGCAAATACAATGGCAAAAAACTGCAGATGTCTCCTGCTGTTTTATTGACATGAATCTCGTGATTATTTTTATAAGAAAGTAGGAGAACTTTTTGTTAATATTTAAGAGATTATAGATATGGAAGCGTAATTCCTTCCAATCACTCAAAAAGCATTTATCGAGCTCTTCCTGTGAACAAAGAATAATAATAAAAGTGGCAGAAGATACAGGATAGGTAAGGAACAGCCCTAGCAGCCTGCCTTTAAAAAATTATAGTATGTTGAATGAGATAATACAGGTACACAAATAAACACAGCATATTTGTAATCTTGAGGAATTCAGGACAAAGGAGAAAGATCCCTGCATTCTAATGTAATGGGGGAGAGCTTTGTGGAAGATGTACTGTTTGATCTGAAACTTGAAGGGAAAAATGGATTTTTAGAGGTAAAGGCATTTTAGAGGAAAAGGCATTCGAAGATAAAGAAATGGTAGAAACAAAGGTATAGAATTTAAAAAATAATGCCTTTTAGAAAATGAGATTCAGAGAATATAGAATATCCCCATTTGGTTGTTGAATGGTAAACTTTTTGAATGAAATCAATCATAATAGGAAAGAAAGCTTCAAATTTGAAGGAATTTTTCAAGTCATTAAATCTGCTTGATTGAAAATTGACTAAAAAATAACTGTCAAATCTGTCCAAAATATTATATTTAATTATTAAAAATATATATACTCAGGATTTGAGGTCTACCTATATAGTCACTTTATACAAATATCTTCAATAACATAACTTTAAATGTATTCACTACAGTTAGTTTTAACAAAAAAATTCAAAAAGACAAAATGTTTTGTATGTTGCCTTTTTAACTGTAATATTTCATGAGTGCTATTCCTTTTCAACAGACAAATGCAAGATTTTATGTACTTATTTTAAGTATTTTCCTTGGGGACAGCTAGGTGGTAGATAGAAAGTGGATAGGAGATGGAAGGTTCTGTGTTCAAATTTTACCTAAGATAACTTTTCCAGATCTGTGAATCCCTTAATCCCAAGTCTCTAATTGTTATTTCTATTCTACCTCGGAATAGATTACAAGATAGATGCTAATGGTTAAAGGGGGGGGGGAAGATTGCATCTGATACTCTTGTTTATTTGGGGGGGGTAGGTTTGAAAACTAAGAACTACAAGGGGATGTTTATGAGAGTTTGAAATACAATAAAAACATCTATAAGTCTCTACATAGCAAAGTCATGCAAACACAAAAAGTATTTAAGATTCATTAACTCAATGGGGCCGATTAAATGGAGAAGGGAATAATAGAAATTATCTTATTTACATAACATACACAATCATGACATGAAAATTAATTCATTTAATGAGCTTGCTGATGATTTTTCCATTAAATGTTTATTTATTGCAGATGTAAACTTTTTTTTTTACAACTTGCTTTTAAATGTTTTTATTTTTACTTCACTTTCAACCCTAATAATCATTGGCTTGAATAGATTCTATCCTTTTTCTTGCCCAAATAAAACCATAATGATTAATATTTTAAGGCCACTAGTTTGTTATTCAAATCAAGACACAAACAGTTAACTCTAGGCTTTTAAGATTTAATTTTGATTTCTAAATTCTATACACATGGGAACACTTAGGAAAATAATTTTGGTCAATATAGGTTCACTTTAAAGATCAAAAAAGATTTTTAATAGCATGAATCAAGTGAATATCTAATATGGTGACGATGATTCAAGTATGGTAAACTACTAAAAATAATTTCATAAGCTCATATATAAAAGGATCAAGGAACATAGTTTTACTATAGTTAAACATATTAAATATATGATGATAATTCTTATATGTGTGCATCTACATGAATTATTGTATATGTGGTTTGCGTGTACACATATGGATTTCCTTGTACTGAATGTCAATGTACCATTCTTTTGTCAAATTCTTTTTCTTTGCCTATTTTGTTCAGGTTTTCCTTGGATCGTCATACTGATCTTGACAGGATTTTTAATATACACTCTGGAAATGGATCAATTTATACATCAAAGCCACTTGACCGTGAAATATCTCAATGGCACAATCTTAGTGTGATAGCAGCTGAAATCAGTAAGACTACTTAAATGACTTTATTGAAAGTGGGTGGTAGTCATTCTATTAAAGGTTTCTTTCAGAAATTTATGAATATTTATATCTAAGCAAAGTTGTTATTGCATAATTATATATCAGATAATTCATAAATATAATCTTTTGGTGTAAATTTAACCCCAAAAGATTCACTAGATATTAATTCCCCAGGCAATGTGATTAATTTGGAGTTAAAAAGTCTGAATTAAAATTCTGACCTAGTCATTTAATTACCAGTCATTCTAAACCACAATTTCATCATCTGAAAGATGAGTGTGATGGCCTCTGAAGACCTTTCCATCTTTGTCATAAAGACAGTATATTCAAATCTGTACTAAGTTAAGATGATTATTTTCTCAATAATCTTTGTGTTGTTAAGAGCTGTCTTGGTAAGAAATACACTGATTCTTCCTTCTAAGTATAGTTAATCATTGTCTAGATGTCACTCAATAAAAATAAAGCATTAAGAAAGCAAGAATGAAAGAACACAAGTGGATCAAAAAGAAATTATCAAGGTCAAATTTTCAAGAAGGTAAAGGAATAGTTTGAGCTGAGTACCTTCTCAGACTCAGGTATTGAACTGTGCCTTCTCTTCATTTTAGCCTTGGATCAAATAAAATGGACCTAAACATCTTTTGCTCCTCTCTCCCAAAATGGGAAACAACAGCATTGTCATTGGCACAGCCAGATGGCTTCTGAGCCCCGAGAAACTACAGATTGGAAGAGGTCAACCTCTTCAGGCTCAATTTAAAAAAAAGATAATTATTTTAAAATAACATTTAAAAAAGATTTCTTTCCAAGGGAGTGCCTTTGTGGCCATCTCCAGTGGAGAAGCAGCAGCTGAGTTGAATGTTCCCAGGGAGAGAGCAGGCTAGGTTAGGTGTTCCACTCTGGCCACTTAATGTGGCCATGTCATTTTATACACTAAATGTGGTGTTAAGGTTTCCTCTGCACCAAAGGAGCTATTAATGGCATTTCCTGATTCAGAGAGTTTGAGAAAATTAACTTTGAAACCTAGTAGAAATAATTAGGGCTTTGTTTTTAAAAATAAACTATGCTAATTTCCTTCATTTTTTATTTTCTTTTTATTTTTTAACAAAAGAACTCAACTTTTCTTTCCTTAAGTCATATCAATCTGAAAAATAACTGTTTGAAATGCATACTTGCCAAAGCGTGTGGAATCAGGATCCCATTAAGCTGTACTGCACGTTAAATGGAATGGGGGAGAGGAGGAAGTAGCACATAGGGGATTGTTTTCACCTGGCCTTAAGCTTTGTGCTTTATGGTAAATGTGTCATGCTCTAAAACCCCTGAGTGTGTTAAGGAGATATAAAAATACACTGCTGCTAAATGTGTCACCGTGCCTGCCACAGGCCCAAGAGTTAAATTCTCAGGTTCTCTATTCATTATAGTCTGTGACAAATACTTGTACCCAGTGAACTATTTGATGTACTGGATCATGGCTGAATTCCAAATTCAGTTTTCTTTTTCAGAAATATCATTAGAAATGCCATTTGGTGAGGCCAGCCTAAAAATTATGGCTACTTATAATGACTGAATTGACCCTAGTGACTAGAGCAAATTAACATTTGTTAGTAGAACCAAATTAGCAGCCCCCGACACATTTCTCTAGATGGATCTAACTATTATCATTGCAGTAAATTCTAAAGGTGGTGGCTCTGTTTAAAGGAATTTATTTGCTGGAACCAGATACTTACAGATACTTATTATCATAAATTCTAACCTAAGAAGAAAGAAACAGTTTATTACCAAAAAATGTTAAGCACCTGTATGTTTTGGATAATTACCTTGAGTTTTCTCTTTGTGTAGCTCTGTAGGCAGAGCTCCAGGAATATGTTTTTGGAGATTAAGGAAAGTTTCTCATGTTAATACTGATCATTGAAACAAAGGTTTAAGACTATATTTTTCTTCTTTTCTTCTATTCTGAAATATTATGAGAATTAAACTGGTCTCAATACACTGGCTCAAGTTTTTTCCACAGAACACTCTTGCCAGAGACTATTGCAAAAGTAACAAGATGAAGTTGTTAAGCTCTAAGTCTGCTTCTGCCATTTACTAGCTATATGACTCCCAGAGCCGCAGATTTATCATTGGTGAAATGAAGTTAATAATACAAATAATCATTTTCCAAAAACATTATTAAAGATGCTATTTGATGAGGTCAGACCAAAAATTACAGTGACCTTTTATGAGTGAATGAACTCTACTTCTAGAACAAATTAAGAGTCTTTCTCAGGGCTATTGTGAGTAAACTATAAAGTGTAACAGAATGTAAAATGTAAAGTATTTTGGTTACCGGATGGAACATAAGTATGATGTAAACATAGAAGAGGTACAAGCCAGATGAGACTTAAGAGATTGTCTAGTCTGGATCCCTTTTTATTTTGAACTGAAATGCCAAATTCTGACTAAGTAAATTGAGTCTTGATGCATTGCGTGGTACATCTATTTTTGTGAATTCCCTATTGGTTTGAAGACTCCAATGTCAACACAGTGATGAAGCACCTTTAAGTTCCAGTTCCATATAAAAAGGGAAGGCAAGAAACAAGCATATGTTAAATGCTTACTGTGTGCCCGGAACTGGGCTAAGCAACATTACAGGTATTATATCACTTAATCTTCACAACAATGCTGTTAAGGTAGGTGCTATTCTGATCTCCATTTTACAATTGAGGAAACTTAGGTAGGCAGTGGTTATTATGGTCACACATCAAGTAAGTGTCTAAAGCAGGATTTGGAATCACTTCATTCTGACTTTATGCTCAGTATTCTATCCACTATTCCAGGCGTCTTCTTAGGTATAGAGGCTACAGAGAAAGGGAAAATGCCTTTGCTTCTCATGTATTCTTTGTGGTAGAAAGAGTAGACCTGCTACCAATGGAACTGTTTTCCTTACATCAGGATTTTAGGAGGTGATTATCACTATGTATATGAAAAAAAGGAAGGGCATCTGTGGAACAGATGCCAGAGAACAAGGGAAAGGGATGTTTGGTTGAACTCCTCCAAGGTTCTCTTGGTTTTCCATTGAGCATGATGCTCCTCCATTGCAAAGTGATGTTTGAACATACCTACAGCAGCGGGAAAGGAAATCTCATCCCCTTATTCTTCTATACATATTTTTTCAGTCCCCCCACCATGTGCCTTTTGCACATAACTATATACAACAATAAATGGAGCAATTCAAAAGTTTCTCTTATATGCAAAACAAGTCTTCTAAGCATAGGATAATAAAAGTCTAAGGATGGGCTGAGTCTTTCTCTCCTAAAAGAATATTAAAGTCCCAATAACTGCAAAGTAGAGGTGCAGAGGAAGGAGGCAGAGAAAAAGAAGATCCAAAATATTCTTGCATTTGATCCATAATAGAACAGAGAGACCACAAGCATGAAAGCTATAATATTGACTCAATATATGAATAGCAAGACCTTGAAAAGTGGAATAAGAAAGAAGTGATCAAAAGAGATTGTATGGACCAGATGAGACTTGAGCCAGGTCCTGGAAAAAAGGTGATGAATATGAATTGGTACAGAGGAAATGCGGAGACTTAAAATCACAAGACAATAGATTTAGAGTTTGAAAGTACTGTAAAGGGGGGGGGGGAATCTGAGGTCCACAGAGGTTAATTAACTTGTCTGTGATCACACAGATACTAAGTGATAGATTTGAGATCTTAGATCCAAGTCTTTTTTCCTTCATAATTCTAATTCAAATCATGTTCTGGATGTTCTTGCAAATAACTACTCAGCTATTTAGCCCTAAGTATTAATGTCAGGCTATGCAAATTGAAAATTTCAATGATTTTATCATTTTGGTAACAATATACCTCTTTGAGATGCAGCAGGGCATAATATATAAAGAGTTGTCCTTCAAGGCTGTAAGAATTGAGTTCAGATACTGCCCCTGACACATTTCGGCACTGTTTCTGTAGACAAGCTACTTTAGCATTCAACTCTGAGTAAATTTCTTAAGAGTATACCTTTCAGAGAAGTTGCCTGCCACCATTGAAATGGGATGCTTTTTTATCTAGGAGAAAACCAATGGCATCCCAGGTCTAAGCCCTATCACTATATTTCCTTGAAGAGGAATAAGCAGGGAATAGGCTAGCACAGTACAATTCCAGCTATTAACAACTATAAAGGTAATAATAACATTTTTAATATTTTAGAATAACATATCCAGATGGTCTGAGAAAGAGAAATGAAAGAAAGACCTTGGCAGTGGAAAGCATACAGACTTTAAGAGGAACGAGGCTCAGATGCTGCCACTAAGGCTTACTGCCTATGTTACTGAGGGCAAGGCACTAAACCTCTCTAAACTTTAGATAAGCTCATCTTTTAAATGAGAAGGTTAAACTAGATGGCCTTTAATATTCCTTTTAAGATCTCTGGTCCTCAGGTACTTAGATCTGCCTTCTCATTTTACAAATGATTTCCAGAGAATTCCAGTGATTTGCCCAAAGTCACAGTTGTAAATTGCATAGTCCTTATTCAGATGCATATGCTTCATCTAAGTGTAGTTTTAAACTTAAAGAGCTTAAACATGCACTAAGACTTCTCAGTACCTTATATCGTATTGTTCCTCAATTATATCACATTTCTTGCCTATAATTAATGCTCAAAATAAGCAGATTCTTAGGTGACTACGTGTGTTTGAACTAATGCCTCAAATAAATACTATACATATTTTATTTTGGGTTTTCACGTTTACATGCTGCCTTTGAACCAAACTATTAAACAAAATATTACCACTATATTATAAGGGGAAATATTTCCATTAGTTGCTTAAATGTATTTTTTCCAGAATAATGCAAAAGTCCCAAAATAATTAAAATCATTGCTATTTAATTATTGCAACACGCTATTTTAATGTGTTACATTTTGCTGTATTATAATAGAGCAGAAATTATGTTTATTTAAATGTGAATATTCTAATTTTCACTTAATAAATAAATAAAAACAAAAACTTAATTCTGGCACTGGGGACATTTCTCCGCCTTATCTCTACCATTGACATATTCCTACTAGTGTCTATATATTTCTATTCATTGTAAATCAAAGTGTTCTTTTCATTCTCCTAGACAACCCAAAAGAAACAACTCGTGTAGCAGTTTTTGTCAGAATTTTGGATGTCAATGACAATGCTCCACAATTTGCTGTGTTCTATGACACTTTTGTATGTGAAAATGCAAGACCTGGGCAAGTAAGTGACTCATAAATGTAACAAGCATAAATATTTTTAGTTTTTTTTTAATAAAACTAATGCCTTATTAATAGGGATATTGAGAGGGAAAATAAAAAGGAATGCAGAAAGAGAGTGAAAGAAAGAGAGACAGATGTAGAGAAACAAAGAAAGAAAGAGGGAGAAAAAGACAGATTGATAAGGATTGTGATAGAATTCCTAATTCCTTTTTAATGCTTCTTTAAATCTTGTGGAAGTTAGAGCTGCTTGCCACCACAAGATAGTGAGTGGGTAGGTACAAGCAATTTCCAAACTCTTTGAAAAGCAGAAGAAAATCCTTCTGGTTTTTCAGATAAATATAGAAAACCACTAGATGAAGAGGGTAAGTGAATGCAGTGGAAGACAGAGAAAATTAAAGGATAGGAACAGATCCAAAGGGATAGGAAGAGATTCATTCAATTCCAGGATGTAGAAATGGAATTAAAATATGGCTATGCAGTGGTAAAAGAGGAATCAAACCTTAGATAGATATGTGCATTAAATTTTAGAATTACAGCAACATGAAATTATCTAATGACATGTTTCTTTATAAAGCTTTCCCTACATCGGCTTTATGTATTTACTCCTAAAACCTTTACTTCAGTAGACTCATTTTGTTGTTTGAAAAGACTGAAAGTATGAATCTGAATGAAATGCTCTTAATTGGTTTCAGCACTATCTTCACAGAAGGAAGCAGAATGTTATAAATAATAATTGGGAATCAAATTTATTTTTTTTCAAGAAAGAGAACCCATCACAGAACCACATTGTGTTTTGACATCATTTGATGGTCTTTATAAACATCAATGTCACTGTTACATTTTTATGCAAATTACATTACCCTATCTCTCAAATTCTTCCTATTGAATAATCAAACAAATTCAACAGTGCTTATTCAGTTTTTGAAATGGTAAAATTGTGTCAATTGGGATTTTATATTTTTCCTTTCAAATGCTATGGAAAACTGGAATTCAGCTTACTTTTTTTTTGCCTTATTTGGTTAATGTTGTCTTGAAATCCTGAATAAGATTCATAGGCTATTTTTAATGACCCATAAGCCAAGTTAATATCTCAGTTTCTCCTCTTGAATGCTCCCCATTCACATGTTTATTCCTTCACCCTTTTCCAGCTGACCTTCCCAAAACGAGATTGTTTGAGAATTTAATCCCATATTTAATTGTCTGCCTTTTTCATATTAACAGATTAATCATTCTAGATTTACAGGCAAAATAGATCCTTAAAAGTAAATCACCTCTATATGTTTGTACAATCCCAGTTTAATAGTAATGATGATAATAATGATAATAATAATAATAATAACTACCACTTATAAATCTCTTTAAAGCTTGGAGAGCACATTACAAAATAAAACTATGAGCTCAGTACATGTAGAGCCCCATTTTATAGATAAGGAAATGGAAGCAGATAAGTTAAGTGATCTGCTTAGTGTCACACAGCTAGGAAAAAATCCATTTGAGCCCAGATTTTCATAACTCCAAGTTCAAACACTATCCATTGTACTACCTATTTTTCTTATGATGACTCTATTAGGACCAATTTAAATAGCTCTAGAAACCAGATTATGCTGTATCTTTGAGGTCCAAAAAATTGTTGAAACAAAAGTCAGTCATTTGGCAGACATTTATTAAGCATTTATTCTTCATCAGGCACTGTATTACATATTTAAGATTCCAAAACAAAATAAAACAAAAACTGCCCAAAAACAAGTGCATAGTCTTTACAAAGACAGAGCTCACATTCAGAGGAGAGAAAACAAGTAACCAAATACAAATATGCATGCAAACAAATATGCAGGTTTACAAATATATGCATATCTGTATACATAAATGTATGTATGCATGTATATGCATATATCTTATTTTGTGAAGTTTACCTTCAATTTACTAAGTGCATATTATATATAATAATATACTTATATACACATACATATATATGTCTGTGTGTACATATCTATGTAATCTCTCTAATTATTTAATAAATTAATGGTAATCTCTGAGGGAACATGCTAACAATGATCAGTGGACAGCAAGGAAAGGCTTCTCAAAGACCATTCAATTTGAATTTTCTAAAAGGAAGCCAGAGAATCTCAGAGTTATCTAATGACATAAGCAAAGAGAGTATTCCAGGCACTGAAGGTCAATCAGTGCAAATTCATAGTCAGGAGGAGTGTTGTGTGAGAGAAAATGCCAAGTAGAGAGTGTGTAGGAGAATAAAATATAAGATGATAAATAAGGTAGGTTTCCCAGTCAAAAAGGACTTTAAATGCCTAAGAGAACATTCTATAGTTCATCTTGGAAGTTACAGAGTCACTAGAGTTTATTGAGTAGTAAGTTAGTGACATGATCATACAGTTTAGTAGAATATTGACTGAAGTGTAGAGACTTGAAAGGAGACCAAGTAGCCTATGTAAGAGATGAGGAGACCCTTTACCAGGATGGCAACTTTGTGAGGGGAGATAAGAAAAAATTGAGTAATGATGTGAAAAGTAGGAACAAGAAATTACAACAGAATAGAATAGATAAACATGGTGAGTGTAAGTGAAAAGAAGAGAAGGTTGTGTGTCTAGGAGACTGGCAGGATGATCTTACTCTTGACAGTAATAAGAAGTATGGAAAAAGAGAAGGAATTGGTGGGTGGCAGTGGGGGCAAGAGATAATGAATTCTGTTTTGGACATGTTGAATTTTCAGTATCTAAAATTATACATTATGAAATGTCAAAAAGGTAGTTGATGATATGAGACTAGAGTTAAGGAGAAATATAGAGTCTGGATAAATTGATCTGAGAACAATGTACTTAAAGATGATAACTGAACCCACTGGAGCTGTTGAAATCCCCAAGCAAAATAGTACAAAGGGAAAAGAGAAGTTCTAAGACAAAGCCTTGCGGGGAAGTTAACATTTCATCAGCATAAGTTGGACAAAGATCCTAGTAAAGGAAACTAAAAGAGAGCAATCAAATAAGAAGGAGAAAAAGTAATGATGAGTGTCATGAAGACTTAGAAAAGAATTTTTTTTTTTTCTGAGAAGAGAATGAGAAGGGTCACAATCTATAGAAGTCAAGAAAGATGAGGCTTAAGAAAAGATTTTATCATTTAAAAGTTTGTTGGTAACTTTAGACAGAACAATTTCAACTGAATGATAAAGCTATTTTTTAATATTTGAACATATTTAATAATGCTTTTAATTTATGTAATTTCAAGAGAAAGTCAAAGTTTTAAAAATGGAATTTATAAATATGTATGCAATGGCTAGTACTCAAGTAACCTCCATTGTGGTTAGAGTTATGGTACTGGTTTGACAGAGTGCCTCTCAATGGAAGTATAATACAAATATATCTAAAATAAATTTCACTTTGAACTTTTACATCAGAGTAGCTTTGATTAATTAATGGAATTCTACATAGTTTCATGAGGTGATCATCAATGTATAACAATTATAATCATAAAAATTATTCAAAAGTAATAATAGAGATATAAAATAGGAAGACAAATGTACCCCTGGAGTTTTTGCCAGTGTCCTGGAGGATATCCTATGTATATTCCAAATGGAAGAAATCCATTCAGATGGTCAGATTCTCTGAATTCTTCTATTTGCTGATGACATCGTACTAATTGCACTGATTTCTAGAATACCAAATAGGTTTTTTATGGAAATTGTTAAAATTCAAATTAGACCAGCTTAATTATTTACATTGGGAACAGCAGGAAGGGGTACAGAAAAAAAAATATGGTCCAGATTTCAACTTGTAAAATAGATTGTGCCATTAGTATTTACATCTCAGATAGTTCTTGCAGATGGACAGTGAACTTGGCCTGGAATAGAATAGGAGGCAGAGACTAGATTGACTCATGTCCAGAAAAACAAATAGTGCTTTCAATTATCCTAACATGCTTGCTGCCATATAGTATCATTCATCATTTTAACACCAATGATTTTTAGTTCATGCTATCTGACAGCAAATCATGGAAAACTATGCTGCCAGAAGAACATACTTTTCAGGTGGCTCTGGGTAATGAAATGCACACACACACACACACACACACACACACACACACACACACACACACACACACACACTATATCTAAGGAGACCGAAACATCTTTTTCAGTGAAATATTCAAAAGAAGACATCATCTCATACATTAAATAAAAGAAAGAATTGGCCAAAAAAGTAAGCCTGGGAGATCACAATTTAAGTGCTTAATTTGCTTGTTGGAACATCCAAAATATTACAAGAACCAAAGGAAAGCATTGCTCCAAATTAATTCACCACTAATTTATTCTATTTGCTACATGCTAGAATGCCAATTTAACAAGAAAAAACAGCAGGATGCTCACAGAGCTGGGTTTAGTCTTCATGTTTAGAAAAGGAAGAAGCCATTCAAAGGGGAAATAGGAAGCCTTAGATACTAGTGCAGTTTCCTCCCTGGAGGTCTTCAAGTAAAAGCTGGATGCCACTTGAGATATTTTAGAATAGATTCTTATTCAGGTTCATGCAGAATGATTGTAGTTAGACTCAAGTTATCTTTTAAATATGAGCTAGCTCAGCCATCTGGGGCCACATGAACTTTCTGAATTATTGAAAACTAAGGTCTCATAAGCACCATCGATTGTTTTAGAATCTTAATTTTACAAATAGATTTAACAATCTGATTAAGACATTAATATATATTATATATAGTAACCTGAACCATTTGATTTCCTATTCATTTTTCTCCCTACCTTTTAAATTACCTACACTTAATTTAAGTTTAAAATATCTATACTTATTTTAAATGTAACTCACAATTAGAACATTTCTTTTTTATTGTTAAAAATGGTTTTCTCATCTACCATTTTCCCACCAGCAACTCCTTTTTATGGTGTGAAAAAGCTTTTCCTCCAGTAAAACCTCATCTTCTAATCTCTTTTTGAAGTATGTGTGGAAAACAAGTAGTATCATTGTTTTCATCAGTGTGTTTAACTCCTGCCATAAAATATATTACATTGATGGATATAAAGCAATTTGTCTGTAATTTAAAGTCTTCATAATTTGAATGGGAAATGGTAGCATGGTATACGTGGACAGATTTATATCCTGAGAGACAGAAAGGCTTTACTTCAAATCTTGCCTCCTATATACTGTCCATATTATCCTGTATATGTCACTTAATTTCTCACTAATAAAATAAGTTCCAGAGAAAATATCAAACTGAATTAGTACAGAATACCTCCTCATTAGGAGTTCTCTGTACCAATGAAACCATAAGCCCACACCAAAAATGGTTACCTGAGGCACAGAGAATTAGAATGATTCCCCCAGTCACCCAAATAGTATATATAAATAGAAAGATTTGAATCCAAGCCTGTTAGTTTCATAAGCAATCTTCTGCCCCCTCTGCTATAGGGCATCTCTTTGTACTGATGTTGTTACGGTTATATTTCCTGGAATGAATGCTACACGCAATATTTTTATTATGTGTTCTATAGCCCTTCTCTATACATCATTATTGCTGATATACCACAACCTGCTTAGAGATACATGTCTCTCCTTTGCCTTTTGAAAAATGCACTTTTTAATATTCTTTAAAAATCATGGTGTTCCCCTGAAGTCATAAAACATCACTAGGAAAATGTTGATGTTGCCAAGATTAGTCTTTTGCATTAGGGAGCATTAAAAAACTGCTTATTATGCACTTTGGAAGAAAGCTTTTAAGTTAGTTTTCCAAAGTCATTTGTTTTGGACAATTTTTTAAATCAACAAACAAAAGATACAGTAGGATGGAGAATTCTTTATACCTCTCAGTAGTGTGACTATGAATACACAATCTGTAGCAGAGAATCTTCTACCATTGCCTAAATATTCTTCTCTCATCTTTATTATTATTATTATTATTAAAGGAAAACCCCAAGATTTGCATAAACCATTCTCAAAAGGTTTATTTGATATGAGAAAGTTGACTTCTCACTGAAGTCCTATTCTAATGTCACTTTGTCGCATTGGAGTGAGCCTGGCTTCTTGAAGACTTTGAAAGTAGAACTGAAGCTGTGCCAAGTTATTCTAAATCAGAAAGATCTTAAGCATAGGATCATCATCCTGAGGATGAAGGATAAGCTGTGATTCAAATCTAAGTTAAGAGAATCTCATCACCAAAATTGTAGTAGACAGCACAGATGCATTTTAAATTGAATGTTATATTAAATGCACAAGGAGTATTTGAACTGTCTATGGTTCCCTGAAGAGAAAAAGAATCTAAGATGATGTTTTGGTAGTGTTTACCCATCTGGTTAATTTATTTTGGAATACTTAGGTGAATCTGTAATTTCTTCAACCTTGATATTCACTCCAAAGGTACAAAATTTGAGTTGAGAGAGACGTCAACAGTCATATAGTTCAAACAATAGATAAAAGGAATCCTTACTAAAACAGCACCAACAAATGACCATACAGCCTTAGCTTCAAGATTTCCAAGAGAGGAAACCCATCACTTTCATCGCTTTTTCCCTGTTTTTCTTAATAATTTTTCCAGATTATATATCAATGTAATTTTAGTAATAAATTTTTGACATACTATAATCCATGTTCTCTCCCTCCCTCCCACCCTTCTACCTTTCCCAAGAAGGCAGGTAATATCATATAGGTTAAACGCATGTTAACATCCAATTCATATTTCCATATTTGTCTTGTCAAATAAAACACATATTGTTTACACTAGAGAAAAATTCAAGAAGGAAATAAAGTGAAGAATGATATGCTTCAGTCTGCATTCATTCTTTCTTTCTATGGCAGTGGATGGTCTTTTTCATTATGACTCCCTTAGAGTTTTCCTTGATACTTACCTTGTTGATAATAGTTAAATCATTCACATCACCATACACTATTGTTGTTCCTGTGTTCAACATTCTACTTCTGCTTATTTCACTTTGCATTATTCATTGTCTTTTCAGGTTTTTGTGGTTGTCTTGTTCGTCATTTCTTGGGGCAAAATAGTATACCATTACCATCATACAATGTCTTGCTCAGACATTGCCCAATTGATGGACATCCCTTCAGTTTCCAGTTCTTTTCCACTACAAAAATGGCTGCTATATTTTTTAAAGTAGGTCCTTTTCCCTTCTCTTTGGGATAACATACCTAGTAATCATATTACTGGGTCTCAGGAAATGCATACCCTGATGACCCTTTGGGCATGGTCCCAGATTGCTCTCCAGAATAGTTGTATCAGTTCATAGATTCACCAACAATGTATTTATGTGCCAGTTTTTCAACATCCCCACCAACACTTATCACTTTCTTTTTTTCATGTTAAAGAGCTGATGGGCATGAGATGATATCTCAGTTATTTTAGAAACATTTAAAAAAAACCATGTTTTAGAAACATATCACTTTCAAGGAAGCTCATTTCAACTCACCTTTGTCTGCCTATCCTGTGTGAATCATGTACAGTCTCCCACAAAGAACAGAGCATGTACCTAATTTTGTGACTCTTTCCCTAGTTCTCTTGATATCATCTACCAAGGAAATATGTAAAGTCCTCACTTTCGCCATATGCCCAGTTCATCTTTATTTTATCTTATAAACCTGATGAAATTGATTCTCTGCTTCTCCTTTATAATTTCTTGTTTATATTATCTTCAACTCTGTCCATCCTCTTCTCCCAACAAGTGCTTTTCCATCAATTCAATCATTTTGGTTATAAAAGCAAGCAATGTGTTTAAGCATTGACATCCATCAAATGTAAAATAATGAATATCCATCAAGTTAAAGATAATTTGATCTTAATGAACACATGAGATACTTTTGTGGAATAACAAAAATTAGCCATACCACAAAATAAATGGATTGATTTGGCTTATTAAGATTTTTAAAAATAGAAATGAATAGTTAATTAAACTCATCATTTAATTTTGTCTAAATATTTAGACATAAATATGTATATACATATATTAATATATGTTATATATAATATAATAATTTTTATAATTACATTAATATGCTATAAAAATAAAGTAATATATATTCTCCAGTTCTACACTCAGTTTGATTATATTAAATATATAAAGATATATTTAATATACAAATATATATTGAATACATATACACTGTATATATGTATATATAAACATATATATGTCTTTATCTGTGTCCTTCATGCTAATAAAATCTCCATGATAAAGTTAGAGACTTGTGAGCAACATACTTTTATAATGAACGTAAGATTGAGAATTTAATTTTTTGATTGCATTTATACTCTCAGCTCTCCTACTGTTAATATATCCTTTAGACATCATTCTATTCACATTATGAGAAAAATATACTCTTTGAATTTTCTCAGTCTTTTTTCCCAATCCATTCTTGCCTATATTTATGGTCAGGGACATTAAAAAATCCATTTTTAAAAGATACTTCCACTTCTCTAGTCTCAGTATCTTCTTATCTCTTTACATTCTGGCTTCTGAATTCATTATTTAACTGCAAGTGCTCTCCCTAAAGTTACCAGTGATCTCATAACTGGGAAATTTAATGGGCTTTTTTCAATTCTTATCATTCCTGACCTCTTAGTAGCTTTGGATATTGTCAATCACCCTTTTCTTCTTAATACCATTTTCTCTCTAGACTCAGACACTGCTATCTCTTGGTCGTGCTCCTATGTATCTGTCTAATCCTTTTGTTCCATTTTCATCCATCTCACATGTCTAATCATGGCTATCTTTCCCCTTCTCCTTTCCCTCTATACATTTACTTGGTGATTTCTTTAGCTCCAATAAATTCAGCTATCATCTCTATGCTAATGATCCTCAAATTTATTTACTTAGTCTTAACTGTTCTGCTGACCGTAGTCTCTCATTTGCATTTTTCTAGTAGACATCTCAAATTGAATATTCTGGAGACATCTTAAACTCAACATATCCAAAACTAAACTCGTAATTCCTCTCGCCACTGCCAAATAAAAATCTAACCCCCTCCCAAACTTCCCTATAATTACTAAGGCCACCACCATCCAACCAGTTCTCCTAGGCTTACAACATAGATGTCATCCTCAAGTCCTTATTCTCTCTCACCACCTATATCTAATCTGTTGCCAAGATCTCTTAATTTTACCTTTATCACATCCCTTGCATGTCCAATTCTCACCTATCCAATGTTACTACCATTATATGGGCCATCATCACCTCATGACTAAATTATTATTATAATATACTATTTATATCCCTTTCGCAAGCCCCAATCCATCATCCACTCAGCTGCCAGTAATTTTCCAAAAGGGAAAGTTTTACTCTACTACCCTCCCTGCATTATATAGTCCAGAAGCCTCTAGTTTCTGCTGGATCAAATATAAAATCATCTTGTATTCAAAAGTCTTCATAAAGTAACACAATATTCTCTATTTTTCCAGTCTTCTTACATCTAACACTCTCACCGCCTTTTACTATTACTATTTGATCTAGTAACACTGGATTCCCTTCTATTCTCCCAAAATACAAACCATCTCTGATACCAAATGTTTACACTGGCAATCCCTCATGGAGTAAATGTTATCCCTACTAATTGCTTCTTCCTAGCTTTCCTGGCTTCCTTCAAGTTTGAATTAAAAACTTGCTTTGCAAAGGAAACCTTTTCCAATTCTTCTAAATTCTATTCCCCCACTGTTAACTTTCTATTTATCCTGTATATTGCTTGTTTGTATATAGTTGTTTGTCATCTTTTCCATTATATCACAAATTCCTTGAAGTCAAGGACTATTTTTGTTCCTTTTTTGATATCCCTATTCCTAAACATAATATATTTTAATAAATAATAGTTGACAGACTTTTAATAAATAATAGTTTGCTGACTTTTTTCTAGAACAATATAAAAATGTGTAAAATAAAATCCTTGTCACAGAAATCACCTAGCCATCTGAAACAATTTACTCTTACAATACTCACTTTTTTGCTTAGGTAGACAAAAGTGGATATCCCTATTCTATTAAAATAAAAATATCAAATTAAAGTACAAGTTTAAGCAGTGTTTATTGATTGAACCAGAGCTAAAAATCTGATTCAATGTCACTATAAAATGAAAATAAACCTAATATTATTGATTAAACTACAGTGGGGGGAGAGGGGTAGGGGAGAGCCAAGATGATGGAGTAGAGTACAGAAGTTCAGAGTGACCATGAGCATCCTTTCCAACCAATATTAAAATCATGCTACAACATAAATAAATGAATACAGGAGTGAAAGAACCAACAAGAAGACAGAGAGAAACAAATTTAAAGGGAAGAAAATTCTAAAAGGTAGACAGAGAACATCTATGGCATTGGGGAGAGAGGGGAGCACAGTCAGCAAGACTATAGCAAGGAATAAAGAGCAGACCAAGAGCAAGTCACATACTCCCATCCCACATCTGCTGTTCCAGGTTTGTAACTTAAGCTCAAACCAACATTCAGACACTGAAACCTTGCCTCAGCTAAATAGAGGTCCAACTAACCCACACCCCTTGAAATTCCAAATCTGTGAAGAAGTCCAGAATCCCAGCACAGGGAGTTTTGTGCTGAAGCAGGCCAATCTGTGTGGGCCCAGAGAGAAGCCAGGAATTCCAGTCTGAACCTATGGTGAGGACACAGTTCGAAGTTTGGGATTGTAGCTAGACCCAAAGGAGTTACAGATATTTTTGCCAAAAGTTCAGAGTGGAACTCCAGGACAGGGCAATCAACTGTGTTCCCCATTAGTTCAAGCATACAGTGAGACCAAAAACTTACCCTTAACCCTGAGACTAGAATTTGAGCAGTCCCTGACCTGATCTACCTCAGAGTATTATGCCCAAATCTAAGGCAACTCTTTAAGCTAACAGCATGTCAAGGTTTAATTGAATCAGCAGTGGGAAGAGTCCCTTAGAGCTCCCAACCCTTAGGCCAACAAACCATCTTGGAAAACCGAAACTGGCAGAACCCTTCCCCCCCCCAAAAAAAAGCTAAGTGTAGCGTCTAGGAAGAACTGAAGTTTAAGAGAGTACCCAAGTCTACCAGAGAACAAAGCCTACTTATAAAAAGATATGAAAGGGAAGTAGAGTCAAGATCACTTAGAAGCAGCAAAAGGTGAGTCCTCTGTGAAAACCCTTCCACACCAATCAAAAACAAAGTACTTAGAGGCATACAGAAAACCAAATACAGCAGCAGGACAGAGCCAGGGTTACCCTCCTGTTCAATTCAATTTAAAATGTCCACAGAGAAGATTGACCTCTGAGGTTTAAGGAAAAGAAAGAACAAAGGTCCCAGGACCCCTCCCCCACCTACTATAATGAGACCTGGGTGGTGGCTGGGATCTTGGGGCAAGTACTCCCTGAGGGAGTGCTTTGCTACTACAGCTACATAAAGCTCAGGGCTCTGACCACAGTCAGCAGGGAGTTAGCTGGAAGAGAGGGGAAGAGAAGAGGGCAGCCTGGCTGCAGCCTTTAACTACCACTCTCCACCTTAGGCCTCTTCCACTGGAGGTTTTGCCCTCAGGACACATTCAGCTCTGCAAATAAACTCAGCCAGGCTTAATCCCCCTTATCAATAGTACAATAAGAATCCTTTAGACACCAGAGAAACTCAAACACCAACACTCCCCCACATACTGTGCTGAAACTCCTGGTAAGAATCCAACTGACTGGAATCCCAGGGCAAAGGCTGCAACAGTAATTGAGTACCTTGGTACCAACACAAGAAGCTAAGGGCTATGACCTGGCATCTGACAAGAAGGAGGACAAGGTTAACTACCTTCAGCCTCCACACCTGAAGGTGCATCTACACCTTCAACTTCTGTTGGCAGCTGGGGAAGATCTGGTCTCAGGGCTCACTAATACTCCATCAACCTAATCTAGTTAATCAGCAGAGCAGAGAAGCCCCTTCAGTACAGAATAGACTAAATCTACAGATCCAGAAAACAAGCAGAGGAACAAGATTACAGCCAATGTCTGAGTAGGAAAAGAAGGAAAAACAGTTTCTGAGTAAACAACAGAAGAAGAATAAAAGAAATTATTTTCAACAGCTTCTATCCAGGTAATAAACAAAGAAAAAAGTAGGGAAAATGAGCAAACAACAAAAAAGTACCTAACTCTAAAGAATTTTTATGGAGACAAAGAGCAAGGTACAGACACAGAAGGGGACAGTGAAAATAAAGCAAATACAGGCAAAGTCCAAAAGAAAAATATGTATTGGATACAGATTCTGGAAGAGCTCAAAAAAGTCTTCAAAAACCAATTAAGATAGATAGGAAAGTAAGAAAGAGAAAGGAAAGAAATGCAAGAAGAAATGGGCCAAATGAAAAAGGACATCCAAAAGGTGACAGAGGAGAACCAGGCCTTAAAAATCAGAATTGAGCAACTAGAAACTAACAGTTTCACAAGAAATCAAGAAACAATAAAACAAATTCAAAAGAATGAAGAAAAAAAACTGAAAACACGAAGTATCTTATTTAAAAACAGGTAACCTGGAAAAAGATCCATGAGAGACAATTTAGATTATTTGACTACCTGAAAGCCACAACTAAAAAAAAAATTCTTGGGCATCATAATACAAGAAATTGTCAAAGAAAACTGTTCAGATTTTCTAGAACACTAAAATAAAACTGAAATTGAAAGAATCCACAAATCACCTCTGGAAAGAAATCCTCAAATGACAACTTCTAGGAATACAATAGGTAAATTCAAGAGGACTCAATTTAAAGAGAAAATATTGCAACCAGTCAGAAAGAAACAATTCAACTACTATGGAGCTACAATCAGGATCACATAGGACCTAGAGGCCTAGATCCATTTAAAGGATCAGGAGGCATGGAATATGATATTCAGGAAGGTGAAAGATCTAGGTTTACAATGCAAAGTCACCTGTCTAGCAGAAATGAGTATATTCTTTCGGGGGGAAATAGACATTTAATAAGATAGAAGATTTCCAAGCATTCCTGAGATATAAGCCAGACCTAAAAAACAAATTTGAAGTCCAAATATGAGACCCATGAGAAGTCTAAAAAGTTGCCTTTAGGCACTAAAATGCCATCACAGACAGTGTAACTTCCTTGGCCTGGACCTCTGGACCACACCTATAGCCAATACTCCTCTCTCTCTCCGTAGGAAAGATAGGGAAAGCTCTATACCCCTTTCTAGCTTTAAAGAAGGTAGAAAAGACAGACTATCACCCTTTTTCCCTAGAAAATTGGAGAGGGGTGGGAATGGCATGGAATCCTGTGTTTCCTTTCGACATCCCAAACTCCTGAAGCATTTAAGATCAAAAATAAAGCAGCAAAATTCCTTTACTTCCTTGCATTCTTATAGTGCTAAGGAAAAGGTGACCCTGGGCATTAGAGACCCATGATAAGGAAAAACCCCTGAAGGAAATATTCCCCTTGGATTCTCTCCTAGATTTTGAGATGGACACACACACACACACACACACACACACACACACACACACATATATATATATATATATATATATATATATATATATATATATATATATATATATATCCTGATTATATCATTGGGCTGTATCTAGGACATCTACTTGTCCCCTGAACTATTCTCAGGTGTGTTACCTGTGTCTTTGGGACACATAACTTCACTCTAGCCCTGGTAAGATAACAAATACCTCCTCCACCCAATTCTGCCAAACCTCATTCTATCCCCTCATCCCTGGTCTCAAAGCCCCTGTTGTGTAGAAGGTATAAGAAGCCCAGAATCCATTTCAACTGGAGGTAGTGTTCACTGTTGCAGCTATTTCTTGATTCTTGAACATTACTTCCAAATAATAAATTCCTCTTTTTTTATATTTTCAAACTACAAAAGAAAAAAAACATGTAGTGGGGGAAGGTAGGGATTCAAGAGGTATTGCATCTAAACTATCCAGTTACCTGTATGGCACTACCAAGTATTAATGTGCATTTTCTTTTCTCTACAGCTAATACAGACTATAAGTGCAGTGGATAAAGATGATCCCTTAGGTGGACAGAAATTTTTCTTCAGTCTAGCTGCTGTAAATCCAAACTTCACAGTCCAAGATAATGAAGGTATATTTCACATCTAACAGTATAAAGAATTTCCTATGAAGATTATGTTGTATATAATTTAAAGGATCTCAAGGAAGTATACTTTGCAAATAAATGTATATCCGTTGTATTGAGTGGCCAAATGGGTTGTCAACTCTTTAACTTCTTCAAAAGTTATGAACACCTTCCAATACACAAGAATAAACAAACACCACCCAACCCACCCATATGTAAATGTAAACACCAAGCACCTTTACATAAGGGTATATAAGATTAAAATAACTGAGAAAGTATAAGGAAGCAAAAAGATTTCCCAAAATGTGATATAATTGTTCGTTTCTTTAATCTAAATAAAAGAAGATTCTAGTTGTTATAAGGATACGTAGTTAGCCATCAAAGACTATCAAAGTTGACTCAAATAATCCCGAAAACTTTAAGGGAAGATAATGCAGAAGTACAAAGAAAATAGAGAGAAGGTATTTAAAAAAGGACAGAAATGGATAAATGGGCAAGAGAGAAATAAAATAGAACAAATATTAAATAATAAATAAATAAACAGATACTGTAATGGGATTATGGAGAAGCAGACCCATGTAAAATAATCAGAAATGACATTTAAGGGTAGAGACATATGTGATGATAGAGAGATTGGAAGCATTACTTAGAGGAGCAACATGGCCTAAGCAGCCCTACACATTCACCACTCTATAAGCCCTAACTCTATAAAAGAATTTTATCCTGGAACAGCAATTTATTTCCATGATGCTTATCTTGTGTAGTCAAGAAAAGATAGATGTTTAGTATACTCTGTATGTAAAGACAAGAAAATGTGTGGAATGATTTAGGGAGCATTTTATAAAAAATTTTGCGATTTACGAGGTTTGAATTATTGAATTATTTGGAAAATTTACTTACCAGAACACCTTACCCATACATTCAGGATAACTAAGTTACTACTGCATTTTATAATTTTTCTTTGTATATTTTTAAATTATATAGAATATTTTTGAGTGAATAATATTGTGTTAAAAGTGGTTTTCATTATTCAATATGCATCCCAAATATTTATTTATTTTGGGATAGGTCCTGTGAGAGAACATGAATAAGATTTGACAGTTCATTGTTTCAATGAATTTATAATCTAGGTGGAGGAATTTTAAAGAATGTGAATCAGTAATTATTATATAAGGAAGTGTATTGCAAACAAAATAAGAGAATCACAAAAAATAATTCTGGAAGGCATGAAAAAAGAAAGTGTTATGAAAGAGATAATCATTCAGTGAATTCTAGAAAAATGGCTAGAATATCAACAGGCAGAAATGTTAGGTTACAGAATATCAGGCATGAAGAACTCTGACAGGAGAGTTCATGGCTTAAAAAATCAACATTCAGAGAGTGTTTCATTTTATTATTGAGTATAGAAGATGTGTAGGAAAGTAAAGGCAGTTAAAAACATGGAAGTGTAATTTTTCTCAGAGAAAGAAGGATCTCTTATAGCATAAGAAAAAGACTGAACTATATTTGGTAAGTAGTGATAAACAGCTGAAGTCTTTGAAGCAAGAGACTCATTTTTTCATACCAGTTGGTTTCATGAGGAAGACATTAAAGGCATAAAGCTAGGTTAGTTGAGGAAAATGAAATAAGGCTGAGGATCACATAGAATGGTGACAATGACAATGGAAGGGAAAGGACTGAGTTACTTGCAGAATCTCCCTCAAGAAACCTCTGTCCCATGCCACTACCAGTTACATTCTAAAATCGTGATAGGTACTATGATATATTAAAAAAGCACTGCTCAAATATATAAGCCTTTCTTAATTTCAATTATTTTTCTTTTTTTCAATAGACTACTTTTTTTCAATTATTAGTCAAAGATTTTTTTTTTCTTTGGTCATTTATCATTTTCTGTGAGAAATGCCAACAAAAATAAAAGGGCAATTAAGTAAATTAATAAGGGCAATTAATTCTCTCTCAATGAAACTTACAAGTTAGGAGTTAAGAATAATAATTACAATACTAGACATGAACATGGTCAATACATAGGAAAGATACAGAAATATATGTAACCAAGAAGTGGGCATCTATCTAACTCTCTATCTATCTATCCATCTTCCTTTCCTAAGAAAAAAGAAGTGTTATTCTTGCTGTATTCCATCCCACCCAGGCTACATATGGAATGTTTGTTTCAACTTAGGATAATATATTTTAGGAAGAAGATGAGAAACCTAAAAGGAATCCAGAGTAAGGTCAACAGGATAGTGAAGGACTCTAAAACCCCTTCATATCCAGTGAAACATTGGCCTAGTTATGCATTGAAGAATAGTTCAAAGACTATCTAAACATCCTGAAATGTACTTGAATTTATTTTAAAAAATGCTCTCTTTCTTACCTTTTTGACAAATTTAGACAATAAAGAAATGACTATCATATCCATGTTATGGATTGCAGAAGTACTGACATATCTTTAGAATAGGTGAAGCAGAAACAATAATTAATTTTACAATAATCAGTGACTTGCTAATGTCAATACTATAAAGTGAAGAAATCCAAACTGAATCTCATTCAGCTTTTTGGATGACTAAGATATTGATTTAATTTTTATTTCTTTGATTTTTAATAATCTGAGCAAATAACAAATGTTTAGTATTGGCAGGAGCAAGATTGTACCCAATCAATCAACAAAGAGTTAATAAACATACAGGCATTGGGATTTCAATAAAAAAATGAAACATTATTTACTACTAATTAAAGTAACTTTTAATTTAATTTTTAAAAATACCACAATTTGTTATACTTCAGTCTAAGCTTCACTTAATAAACCTCATAATTCTAATTTCACCTCATTGATGACTAAGGAAATTAGGTTTGAGTAATATACAACTGACCTACCAAACCTGCACATATATTTTAAAAAATAGCCCAAGAAAGTTTTCAAATAACAGTAGAATAGTATTCTCAATCTAGAGACATTCACAATCTCCTTTAATTGTCTGTCTACTAAAAGTAATATAGAGAATTGGGATTTAATAGATAACTCAAGAAATTCTCCAGCTAAAGTAGACTATTTGTCATGGTTTATTGCAAAATAGATATGGGTAAGAAATCCATAAAATAAGCAAATAATGTAACATTTTAACCCATGTCAAATTTATGATTCATATTTAGTTGGAGAATTTTCAAGGTAATGCCCATAAGCTTAAACATCCTGACAATAATTATGTTACTAGCTTTCTTGCAGATAGCTCTGAAGTTCACAACCAATTTCCCTATTCATCCTTGAATACTGGGACACCAGTTACTGAACATTCACACTCTTTCCTGCCTTTCAGAGAACAGAAATAAGCCACAGGCATAAGCATTAAATCCATTTTATGATGATTTTTAAACTGCTTATTTTGACACTAACTTGAATCACAGTAGAATTTAACATCTCTCTTAATTAACTCAAAGACTTTGCCAAGTTACAGAAGATACTTTAATTTTTAATTATGTTAGTATTTATAACCACATAAAGTATATGCATAAAAAACATTTTCCAGAAGTATGTTCTTAAGTTTGCTTGAGATTCCTCTGAAGTTTATGTGGAGAATGTCTATTCTCTGATATATTTGGTTATCAGATTTCTAAATGACAAAAATATATCAAGATTCTGTCAGCATCATTATGGAGAAGCTGCCATTTTGATAATCTAATTTCCTGATTCAAAGATCCTGATGCAATATTTATTGTTTGCTTGAAAACTTTAGGGAATTTAATTTCTTCTCAGTTCTTAGAAATTATTTTTTCTTCTTAGAGCTTGAAAATTACCCTTCCCCAAAAACTTCCTAGTCCAATTTCATTTCCTCATTAGTGTTAGCAGTTTGCTAGCTAATGGTCAGAAAACCAAATCATTCTGTTAGTTAACTGACAAGGCTAATATTTCAACTAAGGTACCATCAGGTCAGGGTTTGTTGCTTTCAGCCAATGCATTTTATTTGATATACAAGGCTAAATACAGCAGAATGTGCAGATTAAAGATTTATTGGATAGTCCTAAACTGTTATTTGATATAGAGAACAAATGAATTCACTGAAAATAGAAACCCCCCAAAATATTTTCTATTTGAGTATTTTATCTTCCTTTGCCAGGCGGCCAGTATGCCAGGTGGCATATTGGATAGAGTGCCAGACCTGGAGTAAGGAAGAATCATCTTCCTGAGTTCAAATCTCTCCTCAGACACTTACTGGCTATGTGACCATGTGTAAGTTACGTAACTGTAGTTGCCTCAATTTCCTCATTTTAAAAATGGGCTGTAGAAAGAAGTAGTATGTCACTCCAGTACCTTGCCAATAAAATCTCAAATGGGATCAGAAAGAGTCAAACAGGTCTGAAAAACTGTTGAACAACATCTTTTTCCAATAGGTCTCAATAATTTGGATAAATGTTAATTCTTCCTACAATTTCATCCAAAACAAACAAACACATTCTTTAAATCACCTGAATTATTTACAGAATTATTTCGAATCTTGACTTCATTTTGTTTTGAAAACCTGGCCATAAATTTGGCAAAATATCTTTCCCCATTGGTGTATAATGAGAATAGCTACACAATTATTAAGATTAGGCTTACTAGTGATTTTAAGCACCCTCAATAAATGCATGAAGTACCAAAATCCTTGAAACTTATGTGAGAAACTCTGCTCTCCTCTCTTCAAATTAGATGGTTTCTCACCAGGATGTTGCCTCCCAACACTAGGGGATAACACAATTGAAATATTTCTTCTTATTTCTTTACTTTAGAAGAAAGAAATACATACAGATAACTATGGTCTAAAATGGACTGATCCTAAGGATAAATGCAAATGTGTCCATAACCCTTTATTTGGATTCTTACTACAGATTTCTCACAGAGTAGAGTCTGTGAACTGGGATGGGAAAAATACATCTTTGTTTATATTTGTTTCCTTTATAACCTTAAATACTTTATTTTATGCATTTAAAATCATTATTCTAGAAGTGATTCACTGATATACTATCACAGTTGTCCATGACAAAAACAATTAAGTATCTTGACTTTAGATTGCCTCATCTCTCTTTAATCTAAACTTAATGTGACTAGGTGTTTAGATGTGATAGGAAGGTTCCATAATATTGAGGATTTTTTAGTGTTATTGATTATTAAAAATGTTTCTAGGCAGTGATTAGAAATTGCTCCTACATTATATTTGCATTAATAGATAAGTTTCTATGTTTTCGTACATACATGAATATTAGAAGAAAATTCAAATAATTAAATTTAAATTTATATTTCTAGCACACCCAATTTTTTGCTTCCCAGAAAAACAATGAAATTTGAGGGCATTTTGTGATGACTGTTTTCAGTTTTATCTACTCATCAAAATCAATATTTGACATTAGAACACAAAAGATCATTTTGAGGGGTAATCTTATGAATTAAAGTCATCAACTTCAATATATCTTCAATAACCACAACTGAATTTTCAGGACAGGTAATACCTAAAGTCTCCACTAATAAAGAATTCTCTTTTAATTTATTGTAGACAATACTGCTAGAATTTTAACAAGAAAAAATGGGTTCAGTCGGCATGAAATCAGTAGCTATCTCCTGCCAGTTGTGATCTCTGACAATGATTACCCAATCCAGAGCAGTACTGGTACACTCACTATTCGAGTGTGTGCTTGTGACAACCAAGGAAATATGCAGTCCTGTAGTGCTGAGGCTTTGCTCCTTCCTGCTGGCCTAAGTACGGGTGCCCTTATTGCCATTCTCCTCTGTATCATCATTTTGCTCGGTAAGTTTTGTTACTGCAAATAAAGAGAGTTGCTTTGGTCTTATTTATTTTGTTTTCTGGATCAAAAATTTCTATACTTGTTGAGATGGGAACTTTTATTTGTCAATGGGTCTACTTCCCCACAAACATTTATTTAAAGGATACCCACAGATGCAGCAATGGCTAATGGAAAGAAAAGTAGTTCCTAGAGTTTCATTGGATGATCAAATGAAAGAGTGTTTATAAAGCCTTTTGACTATCAAAAGCTGTATTAATGCTAGCTATTGTTATTGAATTATTTGGAGTCAGAATAAATGTTTTTGGTTGCTTGTTTTTGTTTTCAAATCCTGCACATATTTCTTAACACCCTTGTCACCTTTTGTCAAGATATCTAAAATCTTTGGCCCTGGCTTTTCTTTGCTATAAAACCAGGAGGTTGGACTTGATGGTTTTCTAATGTCTCTTTCATTCTAATGCTAATTTCATGACTGCTGGGTCTCTAAACATATCTTTCTTTATTATATCTTTGGCTTTTTGTGTACATATAATACCAAGAAAAGGCTCAGTATGGTAATGAGACCTCAATAAATGTCCTCTTTTGATGCTTCATTACACCCTTTTTGTATAAGCATACAACTTAAGAATGCCAATTTAGAATAACTACTTGGAAAAATTTGCATCAAAATATGAATTTCCTCCTACTATAGATAAAATTACCATTTTCAGTATTTTATGTCAGATTTGCTGTATATGGAATTGCTATGAATCGGTGATAAACCTTATTTCGATCTAATACTTGAATATGAAAAAAAAAAGTGAAAAGACTTTATAGGTTGAAGATGAAATATATATCATATTTAGTTTGCCTAAGAATGATAGTCATCGATCTTTCCCATTTTAAATGTGTAACTTTTCTTTCAATGAGCTGTTTCCAGACAGAATTAGCATATTTGGAGAATCCACTCAGGTCTTCCAACTGTATAATTTTGACATAGTTCAATAGCCATTAAAAAAAAAAAAGATAAGGTCAAATTTTCTTTCTTTGCCTAGGAATGCCAATGATATCATGCCATCATCTCTATGTAGAAGTATATTTTAAAAGATTATTCTATTGTTTGGAATGGGTTGCCAAGGTGAAAAATATAACAATGTATTCTGCAAGAATTCAAAAATACTAAGTTAAAAGTATCCTAGGACTTTCAGTGTTTTACTGTAAACTATTATCTGTCTTCACTTGCAAGAATATTAAGGTTTTAAAAAGTACTTCTCTGAATCTACACCCCCCCCACACATAAACACAAATACTTATACTGTCCCATTGATCCCCATAAAATATGATGCAACCTATGGATAACTGACATTGGAATCAGGATAACTAGGGTTCAAGACTTGCCCCAAATGAATACTGCTTTTGATCCTGTGGGTAAGTCTCTTAAATCTCTCAATGTGTTGGGCAACCTGCCAGGACAAGATACAGACCGGCACTGGAGGAAGTAATTTACACATGGAAAATTCCTCAAATTAACAAAATTATAATTTTATACCAAAAAACAAAAATAACAAAAAATTGTAAAAAGTATATAAACTACTGTATGCCTACAGGCCCTAAATAACAGAAAAGCCTACTTGAGTTGGATTGTTATATATATAGGTTAATGAGTGAAGAACAGCGCCTGAGGATGCCAAATTTAGTAATCCCTGTTACTGTCTTCTTGTACTTTCTGTTATCTTCTTATTTTTGACATATTACTTTGTACATAGATCCTAATTTAGCCTAATCACCATATGCCATGTCTAATAGACAAGCTTCTTTTTCCTGCCTCAGGGCACTGACTGATCTCTGACTCCTTTGTCTTCTGGACCTTTATCTGTGGACATTCTTTATTTGTCTTTTGTCTCTGTTCCCTTGGATTCTCTAAGCATTGAATTCTGTACATGCTTTTGCAACTGGTATGTGTGTTTATTTGTATATATTTGTGTGTATATACCTACAGATATGCTGATACACACATCATATATATACATACATTAATATATATTATATTTACATATATATGATACATATATTAATTGTGTAATTTATATAGTACCTAGAAAGTGTTAATTAAAATATTGAACAGAATATACATTCATAATACATTCTCCCTTCTCCTCCCCTAGATTTCTCTGTTATCCTGGATGCTCCTTCTTTCTCCCTCTATCTCTCACTTTGTTTCTCTCCTTCTCTTTCTCTCTCTCTCTCTCTCTCTATATATATATATATATATATATATATACATACATATATAATATATAATGCATATGTGAATTCAAATGAATATGCATAAATGCATGCATACATTTGAATGTTTAGCATGTTAAAATTAAAATTATCTTGAGAGACTGATTTTGGGGTAAGAATGTGTTTATTGATTATATGCAGTTTATTGGTTAGGCCAGAATCATAATCAATAAAGTGATTATATATCTCCATGGTTGACTCTTATAACCAGGGATGACCTGAACTAGGTCAAGCATTCTAATAAATAGATATTTAGGAACTCATTATTCAGCCCCACATTTGACTATCTCAAGATATCTTTAATTGGTGATAGATAATTAAGATGTAATCCATCAGACACTAAGGTGAAAAGTCAAGTCCACAGAGGGAAAAAAAAAAAACAAACTTGTCCCCTTCAATTGTTAAACAATTCTATTAAAAAAGAAGGCATTCCTTGAAAATCCAAAGGAAAAAGAAAATGCAAAAAAGCAGTAGCCGAGATGGTATTTCTGATCCAGATGCCAGACACAGGTACATACAATAATTCTCCTTAATATAAAGTATATGAAAAATAAATTCTCACAAGGATCTATAAGGTTCTTCTTTCATATGTCATCATTTTAAGCTTCTAGGTCCTTGGAAATTGCATGCCATGGTATCCCCCTATGAACTGGAAAGCCTTTGAGTCACAGGGAATGTTACCTCCACAACATAAGGCACTGACCTTCTCTAATTTAATAGGGGATTTTCAGACATTTCTATGCTATGGCTAAAATATCCATTCCTTTGTTTTAATGCAATTTTCCAATTAGCTAGGTTGATCCTCAGACAATAAAGTCCATTACCATACATTTGCTCAAGATCTATCCAATTAGGTAGTCTCTTCCTGTGTCCCTGTTTCATAAGAACCCAGAGTTGTTTTTATGCCATTATAAGACATGAATGCATAGATTTGAGGGTGTTAGACACTGTATTTATACATTCATTAAATTAGCATTCTCGTCAGGAAAGGTACCATATCCAACTGTATAGAACACAACCAATCTATTTTTTCACCTGTTCTACTTTGCTCTTGTCTCTATATTATAAAAATAATAAGCAATGAATTGATTATGTATTATAAACTGATTTGATACTCTGCTTGTTGTGCTTACAAACTATCTTCAGCTTATATAAATGAAGTGAAAAAGCAGGCAAAGAGGATCAAGCAATATTCTCATAGGTCACACAGTTGGTACATGTCTAAGGCCATATTAGAAGTCAGGAAAATATTCCCAACTAGGCACCACCTAGCTGCCAAGATAGAAAATAAATATGAGGTATTCCAACCTTCAGGCATCAGAAAAAAGGTTTTATGTAAAAAGGAATATTTCAACTTAGTTTTGGGGGAGAAAATAGCCATTCTCAGGTTGGGAGGATGGGGAGGGAGAAAATTTGAGGTGTGAAGAATTGTTTGTGCAAAAGTATGGTGGAAGGCAGTGGAGTAGGAAAAAAAAAAACAATTTTCAGGCAGCCAGGTTCCTGTTACATGTTCTGTGTTAAACTGAATCATTTTTTGAAGACCAGGAAAGGTAGGTAGCAATCAAGTTTTGAAGGTCTTTAAATGTCAGATAGAGGAATTTGAATTTGATATTAATGTTAATAGAGAACCATTAGAGTTTATTGATGAGTTGAACTACATGGTCAGAGTATCCTTTAGGAAAATCACTGCTTCCCTTAATATTCGTAGCTACTGATTCAATATTCAGGCTGTCCACCTTTAAATCCTTACTCTCCCAAATGACAAGCTTATATCCTTTCCTAATTTTGTACATTTTTGGTAAATTGGGTTAATCTTTGTTGACAGGGACAGGGACTGAAGAGAATCTCCTATTTCTTTATTATAGAGTACTCTCAGATGAAGAAACTTACTGTAACAATAGAGATAGGCAACTTTTATTTGGCAAAATTTTAGTTCTAAAGAGCTGCCTATGACACTGAAAGGTTAATTGGCTCATCCAGATAAAAACACTCTATGTGCATCATGGGTAGAACAAATCCAAGTATTTTGGGAGTCAAGGTCAACTCTTTTATATACTACATCACATTGTCAAGTGTGTATATATGAAAGAAATATGCATATAAAAATGAATTTTGTTAGACAGAGCATTGTCACTCAAGAGGTGGATAAATAGTACTAGAAAGATATATAGATAAAAATAAGTCCATGTGACCACAAATTTGAAAGCAATATTCCTATTACTTGATGCAGC
This sequence comes from Monodelphis domestica, assembly GCF_027887165.1. Taxonomy (NCBI): domain Eukaryota; kingdom Metazoa; phylum Chordata; class Mammalia; order Didelphimorphia; family Didelphidae; genus Monodelphis; species Monodelphis domestica. The sequence continues at coordinate 362,354,787 of NC_077229.1, forward strand.
ATTTTTGTGACTCTAGGAGAAATATAAGATTCATTTGCTGTTTTGTTTTGTTCGTGAGATAAGGTTAGGCATTTGCTGATCCTTCCAAAAGAAATTATGGTCATTTTTGTATAAACTGTTTACTTTATAATTCTATATTTAGCTGTAATTATATATACTGTGAGCTATAGCAGAAAGCTTGCTGTTTTGACTCTTTTATCATAGTACAAGTACTATAGTTCACTGTCTAAATAACTGAAGGGTAAATTACTCATCCCAGGCACAATATGCCATAACCTATAAAAAGAATGCAGTTATCAATTCTAGTTCAGATTTTCAATAGCTTAGGAAACTAGAACACCCTGCATTTAAATGTGTAGTTTGTATATCCTGTATATCTTTCTAGTGACTAAGGAAGGTCAAGATTAACACACATTCACATGCTCATGCACACACACACACAAACACACACAAAACTTTGATAGTATCTAATTATCAGATATGAGTATTTTGAAAATATACTGGACATATAAGTAATTTGTTTTTTGTTGTTGTTTTTTGGCTATGGGTTTTTTAAATGGGAGGAAGAACAGGTGGATTGTACACTGATGTAACCCTTGAAAAAAGTATATCTTCAGTAAGAGCTTCCTACACTGAATGAAATCATGTCTGTTAAAAACAAAAGATACATGTGTTATATAAGTACATATATTAATAATAAGTTATGAGTTTTTTGAAAATATGCTGAACACATGAGTATTTTTTTTTGGTGGGGCTACTGGATTTTTTAAATGGGAGAAGGAAAAATAGATATACTGTGGGTACAAGGACAGGCTTGCCCTGGTCAGAGCCAGAGTCCAGCACACAGACCAATCAGTCACAGATTAGACAAAAGTCACTGGAAGTTGTAATTTATTCTTTAAGAGACGTTTGGAGGGAAAGGGGTATTACTATCACTATTTTTCTAGCTAATGACCTCAGGAACTACACCTTCCTGAGAAAAGTCTTCATAGAGTTGTTGGACTATTCTTATCATCCTCTTCTCTCTCCCCTAAAAATTCCCAACCATAAACTAGATATCTTACACTAACCCAAACCTCTTTTGAATGTTATTAGAGGTATTGGTCTGTGGCAGATTAGACAGGGACCCAAGGGGAAAGAACCCAAGTCCAGATGGCCCACTCATCGACAGCTACGGATGACTGGATGCTGTTTCAGGTTATCTTCAGGTTCAAAGATCTTCTTCCAAGGAAAACAAAAATATCAACAGCAAGGACAGGTATAGGAACTCCACCAAGTATTTGGCAGCAAATCCTTACAGGTATTTACAGTTAGCAAACCCCCAGAGGGACTCCCAGCTCCTGAATTCTCAGCTCAACCTTTCCTTTTCAACATTCCAGAATCTTTGCTCATGCAGCTGTCCTCTGCAGACTATCAACTCTTACTTTAACCCTCTCTTCCTTATGACCCCTCTTTGCACAAAGCCAAAATAGTGTTGAAAACAATATTTTGGCATTTGTTCAGCAACAAACTTAAATTCCCACCTAAACTAAAATTCTTACCCAAAATAATCAACATCCTACACTAACTTATCTTATCCTACCTAACACTACCTTACTCTAGGGATTTAAACAAAGGAAAGGAAAATGAATATATAATAAACAGTTACAAAGATAAAAATACAAACTAAACATATGCAAAAGCAAAACAAGGAAGAACACATCTAAATAGAAATACAAACACAAAACTTCATATAAAACAATAAAGTCATAAAAATACTATACTTATAAACTAATACAGAAAAATAATTTATGCAATCTTATCAATTGCAATATATAAAATAGAAAACAGAAAAATTAGAAAAAGTACAACAAATACAATGTAGCATAAGCTTTTACAAAAAACTCAAACCAATCTATCAAAATTTATATATGCAAAATTCATTCAAAAGTAGATGGTAATTCAAAACAATCTTATTCTAAAGCAAACATTATTACACAAAACTGAAATTATTACATAAAACTGTGCATTGAACTCTCCTATCTACTTAATATAAAATATCAACTATATAATTTTACATGCATACATATAATACATACATACAATATATGCATGTATGCTATGCACATATACACATAAACCTATGGTATGCACGTGTTACATATATACATATATACAAACACTAAAATACAAATTTTCAACCCTACCTGATACATACATTGTACATGTATTTGCATATCTATTTACATGTGTGTGAATTCTCGATTCAACCCTTTCTTTTCAACATTCCAGAATCTTTCCTATGCAGCTGTCCTTTGCAGACCATCAACTCTTACTATAACCCTCTCTTCCTTATAACATATAGAAAGTAATGGAAATGTAATTCAAAATTAGTTTAATATGTTTTCTTTAAATCACATTCATTTACTTTAATATAGCTGAATATTTTCAACTTGATATTAATGAGGGGAAATATCCACAAAGTCCATCTAGAGGACAAAATAAATGTTAGGAAAAAATAAGGAAATCCCACATACTTTACTTGTTTCCACACAACTTTTATGCCCTCTCACTAAACAAACTCTCTGTTTTATTTCCCTCTCTCTTTTCCCAGTTATAGTTGTTCTCTTTGCAGCTCTAAAAAGACAGAGAAAGAAAGAGCCTCTGATCTTGTCTAAAGAGGACATCAGAGACAACATTGTGAGTTACAATGATGAAGGAGGTGGAGAGGAAGACACCCAGGCATTTGATATTGGTACTCTGAGGAATCCTGCAGTTATAGAGGACAAGAAGCTTCGGCGAGACATTATTCCAGAAACGTTGTTTATCCCACGGAGGACTCCTTCAGCTCCAGATAACACAGATGTCCGAGATTTCATTAATGAGAGGCTAAAAGAACATGATATTGATCCCACTGCTCCTCCATATGACTCACTTGCAACCTATGCCTATGAAGGAAATGATTCTATAGCCGAATCTTTGAGTTCACTAGAATCAGGTACTACTGATGGAGACCAAAATTATGATTACCTCCGAGAATGGGGACCACGGTTTAATAAATTAGCTGAAATGTATGGTGGTGGGGAAAGTGACAAAGACTCTTAACCTAGGATACATTTTCTGTTATCTGAAGAAGAAATCATTTTTCAAAAATCACCTCCATTACTTTACAATATTTGACATTTCAGGAGAAATTTCCTGTCACTCAGCACAATATTTTTTCCCTTTTTCCTTTTTAATTTGTTCATTAATTTCATTAATTCTTTCTTGTAGGATGTCACATGGAGTATATACAGCATTTTATTTAATCACTTCCAAGAGCCAAAGCTATGGAAATTCAGTGTTGTCCATTTTAGTAAATAAAAGATACTTTCAGAAACTCGAACAGGATAAGACTCCCTTAAGCAACTTCATATACAAGCCGCTTCTGTTAGGTACCTGTCCTGCCCTTGCAAGTGCAGCTTTTAAGGAGGTGAAGAAGAATTTTTTTTAAATATATATAATATACTATATATATATATATATATATCCTGTTCTGTACATTACAATTCCAAAAAATGTACACGTGGTGTTAGTAAGTGTGATATGCAGCTGGTATACAAAAGTTTGTGCAACTTCATTTCATCAAATTCTATCTGCTAATGTTTTATATTTATATTTTTGTATTTATTTTTAAGAAATAAATCAGTTTTTACAACTACTATGCCTCTAATTTCCTTTGTTTCCTGAAGAAGAAATATCTTCACAAAATAAGGCTTTGACTGACTTAAAGTAAGAATAAAGAATCTTTAATTCTATAGATGAAACAAGCATGATTTCAGGTAAGGAAACAAAATCCTCTTCCTTTGCTTTTTTTAATGACTAATGAGTAAATCTATTTATAAGATAATGAGGAATCCTTCATAGATCTCTCTGAACACATATTATCTTCATTTTTATGTTCATAAAAGATATATAGCTAAGAATATCTCATTTTTGTTATGTTCTTAATAATTACCAACAGCAACAAAAAATAACTAAACAAATATATAAAAATTAGGTATAAAACCATAAACTTCACATTGTTTACATTTGTAACAACATGTAAATTACACATGTGTTAATAGAAATGTCTTATGCTTTTGAGTTCCCTTTGGATTAATATTTTTGGATAATTTTTCACCTGGTTTTGTGGCTATTAATTTTAATGGAATAATAGTATGCATTATTATTATTCTCTTTTCTTTTCTTCATAGATGTCCCTTATTTTTTACTTATATTCTGATATTTATCTTTTCTAATAATATAATGCATTCAAATGTTTTTCTTTTCTTTTTCTTCCCGAGTCCTTTTTGTTATAATCCTGAGTCAAATGTAGTCTGGGATCCTTTGCTCAAGCCCCAAAGTGTGACTGACCTCAGATGAGTCAATCAGAGCCAGCTGGCAGTTCTGACACCACTATACAAGCAAGTCCATCGACCTCACCCTCCAGGAACAAATTGGGATTATCCTTCAGGACACAGAGCCTGCAAATTCCCCCCTGTTTGCTCTGTTCCTGCTTTCAGGGTCTTTGGAGGTGGGACCTAGGCCAGGGAAGTCAGAAACTTTCCCTAGCCTTCCTAGTTTAATCGCCGTATCCAGCTTCACTTTAGAATCCCATCTACTTTTGCCACTTTTGATTCTATAGAGTTATTTTTGGTTCTTTGTGGGGAATTAAGGAGGGTGAAAAAGCTTCATGACTATTTGGCAGTCTTCCCCAAATATCTTATTTTGTGAAAAACATTCTTAAACATAAGGAGGTGTTTTTTTTTTTGGTTTTTTTTTTGGTTGGTTGGTTGGTTGGTTTATTTGTTTGTTGCTCTACTACTAAAGATGCCAAGAAATTGTCTTGGGGTAGAAAGTATAATCTTTTCTTTTTCTTACATTATATAGATTTTTTGTTATTCTCTTTCTGTAGTTGGGAATAATTTAAATGAGTTTAAGATAAAAATAACCTCTTAATGGAAAGTATCCCGAGATCCAATAATGATGATATGAAAACACAAAATAATGGCAAAAATAGTAATGTCTTATGCCCCATTAGCATACTCAATTATAATAATGCCACATTTTCCCAAAATGTATCACATGCCTATTAAAACTAGTCTTTTTTCTTCTGTGTCTGATTCAGTTCAAAGTATTTGAGAGAATACAGTCTATTTGTTCAACAGAACTCCTGTCTTCCATTGATTTTAACAATTTCTAATGTAGCCCATGTTTACCCTGGCCTTCACAAAATACTTTATAAATTGGGCACTTTGTTGAGACTAGGTTAAGAGCCTCATCCCACCTTGTGTGAGTATATTTTAAACAAAGAATACAATGGCTTCGTCTCCAATTAAAAAAAATGCTTTGCTTTTAGAGAGAGGCAGAAAATGTAACACTGACCTTTCCTTAATGTGGAATTAATTATTTCATTTATTTTCAAAGGTATTTTTCCTAATTTAATGGCTAAAAAAATTCCCAAATGTCTGTGGCTCAAAATATTTACGAATGCATAATAAATATCTCATTATAAAAGAAACACAGACATATTTTGGTGCTTATGATTAATATCAACTTCCAGACACTATCTGGCTCAGCAGGTCATATGATAAGAGCTACCTTGGCAGACTTCCTAAGATCCAAAAGCCCATTTTAGTCTATTCAATAGATCAAATTACAGAATTCAAACAAAAACTCATCTATTTATATGAAAAAAAAGCCTCTGAATGAGTCTAATTTAATTTGAAAATAATTTTTAAAGGAAAAATACAAAAATATCACATTAGGATTAAAATGCCTATGTTTTGAAAATATATTATTTTGAAATGATTTGTTTTAAAATTTTATTTTTATTAATGTTAGCTAGTATTAGTGATAATAATTTATATTAGTGATTTTTGGCAGGAAGACTTGGCTTCAAGTTTAGACTCTGATATATACTTGCTTCATGAGTGAGCAAATTACTTACCTTAGTACTCTAGACTTATTTCTAAGGGTAGAAATTAGAGGAAACATACCATGCTTATATTGGCACCTGGGAATCTCTTAAACCAGTGAAATTACAAATCTAGCTAGCTGCAAACTAAGCCTGTTTCAATACCTTTGTTTTCAATTGCCACAGATTTTGAAGTCAAATAGTTTGCATTTTTATTCCACATCTCTACCAAATTTAATGGAAGCTGACTCCTAAATTAGGTATCAAATATTCACCATGATTAGAGGAAGGAACAGTCTCAAAATAGATTACTTCTAATTCATCAAATTTCTAGATTAAAGGAATAAAGAGAGTGTCTGCTTGTAACCATACATGTTCCCCCTAATAAAAGGAAATGAGGAAGATTAGGAACAAACTGTTTGGAAATCTCCCCATGGTGGGGACATTCCTATGTGTTACTTTGCTCAAATTCTCCCAGTCTTCCTGGAGAATGACATTTGTATTCATTCTTATATGGAAAGGGCAAGGTTCTTCCTACCTTAAAAAAATACCCATATTTTTTTTTATCTCACAAATGTATCTCATGCTGAGAAATGCCTCTTTCTACCCTCAATTCACATTCTCTTGTTTCTCCTCATTCCCCAGATATACCATTCCTTCCCAAATAAACCATTGCCTGATGCCCAAAGTTATTTACTGTATTTCTTCTTGTGTTTGCATAGGCCATCTACCTTACTGAAATATATTCTCTCATTGGTATATAACAGGATTCTTTTCCTCCTAGGTTTAAATAAGAAGCCACTTCTCACTCAAAATCTTTCCTTGATCCCCAATGCTAAACATGTTCTTTTCCACTTGCCTGATGTCTCATTTCCACCCACCCCACTCTACATATCTGCTACTTCCTTCCCACACAGTTAATCCTAAATTCCTTGAAGGCAGATTGTTGTTGTTTTTATTGTTGTTTTTTTTGGGGGGGGGTCTGTATTCTTAGAACCTAGCATAGGGCCTTGCCAAGAACATGCACTTGTTTTTTGCTCAGTTTGTTTTTGTTTTTCCTTAATGGGTTATACTTTTGAAAAAAAAATTGTCGCAGTACTATTATTGATTCTATGTTCTTGAAATTGTCATTTAGGCTTATCTTTGCTCAAGAAAAAGAAACATTTACAACCATAATATTGATAGAAAGTCTACTTGCTGCCTAATATTGTCTAAGTTTTTAAAGGAAACTATTATTTTACTTTATATCAGCATACATACAGAATGAGTGTTTATGCTATATTGAGAATAAGAGTCACTTACTTTCCTTTAAATTACCAGAAACTGGGGCAGCTAGATGGTTCAATGGATACGAAGTGAGGTCTGGAGATGGGTGGCCCTGGATTCAAATCTGTCCTCAGATACTTCCTACCTGTGTGAGCCTGGGCAAGTCACTTAACCTCAATTGCCTAACTCTTACACTCTTCAGCCTTGGAACCAATATTTATATCAATTCTAAGGCATAAAGTAAGGATTTTAAAATAATTGAAATTTAACACTGGAAGACACCTCAAAGATCAACACCCTTATTTTTATCATGAGAATAGCAAAGCCCATTGGGATTAAATGATTATTAAACTGGATCAGCTAGAATACAGATCTTTTGATTCTACTTCCAGTTCTATTTTTATTTCACCATGCCACTCTTCAGTACATAAAATTGTGAGGTCTTGAGCTGGGAAAATCATGTGCTATCTCCTGACCATATAGCATCGGCTTTACCTACCGATTTTTTTTTTAATAACTTAAGGTAAATTGTTAATGAGAAATTCTCAAGGGACAATTGTCACTTTTTGCTTTCTTTTTGCCTCTTCTTCCTAAGGGGGACCTTAATGTGTTTGTTCCTTTCAATTCATTCGGTTTTCCTTCTTGCTCCTCAACACTGTATAATAATTATTTTCCTTGTTTCTATTATACTCTATAGCTTCTACAAATCTTTATTGACAATTGCATTAATTAGATAGCAGTCATAACTGCAATTTTTCCAACAGTGTATATGATAGCATCATACTTAAACATAAACATATGGAACAAAGATAATACACAGATGGAAAATTGGGAATATAGAGAATAGAAATGAGAGATAAATATTTATTTTTAAAGAAATGTATAAATGTTTATTTTAAATAGAAACTTTTCATGATTTACATTTAGCACCATACATTTTCCCTCAGAAACTTTATGGTATGAATTATAAATATTTTATTTCATATTTCAGATGAAGTAACTAAGTCTCAACGATGATAAGAAATTTACTCAAGGTCTCAAAACTACCAAATGACAGTACTATGATTCACAGTCAAAGATCTTTACCCATGACCCAATACTAATTCAAAACTATAAACTAGTCACTCCATATCTTGTTCTTACTGCCACTTCCTATTTTTGTACTCAAACTATCTTCCAAAGCACTCTTGAGATATAGTGAAAGTTCTCAATGTAAGAATCTGTTCTATATTATTGCCAATAAACATTACCCATTTTTGCATAAACATAACAGAATCTATGAGTTAGAAGGCTATTATCAACCTTTTAGTATATCCTATAATTTAATATGAATATATCATATCAAGTGGTGTCGAACTGAATGAAATAGAAGTGGGGGAGCACACCTTACATAATTAGGCTAAATGTCAACTTGGAAAACCATATGTTAACAATTCTTTTATGTTATAGCTTTATTTTGTTCAGTATTTTCCAATCATATTTGATCTGGTTTGACTAGCTTGCTGTGTTTGACATCTTTGTTATATTCCAAAAGTTATCCTCCAGCCTTTTCTCAAAGACTTCCATAGAAAAAGAACCCTCTAACTACCAAGGAAGCCAATGCTACTATTAGATCTGTCTATATATTGGAAAGCTTTTCTTTCTTTTTTTGTATTTTTTTTTCTTAACATCAGATTTTAAATTTAAGTTTGCTTCTTTCTAAATTTCTACTGATGGCCTCTAGCTCAGGCCTCCAGACCCAAGTATACAAATTATATTATCTTTCCAGGTGATAAACCTGACAATACTTGGAAGATTTTGGCTTTCAAAATATTTTGCTTAAAATTGTGCTACATAAATACAAATGAAATACTGCAGCATCATAAGAAAAGATAATACTTTAATACAAATAACAAAATTCTCTGCAAGGGCACTTACAATTTCTGTTTAGAAAGCAGCAGATGAAGGGGACAAATCTGTTCTCCTCTGAGATATTGGTACCTAAATAGAATTATACCCATCTTCCCTCCTAAATATTGCTAGTCTTATGACTTTATAAATTCAAAACTAAAAGTTACTTCCCTGACCACTAATAAGGAAGAAATAGCAATTAATGTAGACCTCAATTTTGACTACTTCTCATCAGGGATTAGTTACATGAAAGTCAATCATAAATTCTGAATTTCAAATAAATTCATTTGTCCAAGCTAGTAGCAGATGGCAATTGAAGTTGGACTAATTAGAATATACTAGAAAACACATAGAGAAATTAAGTTCTCCTATTCTGAATAAGATACTTTTGCTTAAGTGAGCGAGTCCCCATTTTTACTCATAGGAAATTTTCAGAAATCAATAGAACTTGGAAACTGGAAATTTATTTCATATCAAGAAGTTACTTTCTCCTTAATTTCTTCAAGTTAGTCTTTCCCTTTTTGACTTCCTGGAATTGGCCCTAAAGAGAATCAGCAATACGAATCTCTCTCAAAAGAAAAAAGAATCTCTCCTCTTCAAGGCTTTTGAATCAACTCTACTCTCTCACACAGGTAACAGAATTCAATCATCATTCCCTCCATGAATTTGGAATCATGCAAAAACTTACAATCTTTCTTGGAAATCAGGGTGATACTTTGTTACTATGGATATTGCTATATGTGGAAGGAAGAGGGATACATTCCAAAAATAAAAATAAAAAAGAAGAGAGATAAAAAAATCCTACTAAAATTTAAAATTAAGTTGTTTTCTTTGTTAAAGGAAAAATTGGGGTGTTTGAAATAAATGCTCAAAAACTCAAATGAAATCCAAACATTTTCATACATTTCAATTCGAGACCATGGTCACACTCATTTTGGAGTGCCAGTTTAAGAAACATATACCTGTGATCTAATTCAGTAGACAACTCCATCAACTGTATATCTGTCATCATCTAATAAACATGCATGCATAGATTCCCCTGGATTTTTTTTTATGAAATGTCAGACCAATAGTATTGAATGGTTAGGAAATTCATGGAGAAGCCTATAACATTCTGAGAATTTGATACAGTCTGCACAATATTATCATCCACAAATAGTAGCATATGGAGGACATCACTGTCTATACATGAAGTCATTCTATTTAATTAAATCCTCTCATGATTTAAGCATTTATAATAAATTGAAGTTGCCAGTGCCAATCGTGGCTAGCTCTAAATATGGAATCTTTCCATATTAAGCCAAAATATATGACTTTATAGTCACAGAATCATAGAATCAGAGGCATTGTGGATGGACAGAAACCTTATGGTCATTTTCTTCAATCTATACTTCAAAGAAATCCCAACTATAACATACTTGGTATGTTGTCTTTTATCTGAAGATTTCAAAAAACTAAAAATATGCCACATAAGAAAAGAGATTTCTTCTTTTAGATAGTCCTAATACTTAGAAATTTTCAATGATATAAAATTTAAATTTGCTTTCAAAATAGATTTACAACTTTTACTTACTTTTCCTAGTTTTTCACTTTGGAACCAGCTACAAATCTAATACTTCTTACCCATAAAATCCCCTCAAATAAATTCATTGATCATGAAATTGCTGAGCATTCTCTTTTCCAGCAACACCGTGTCTAATTCCTTCAACCAATCTTTATATGAAATGGACTCAGGCCCTTCATCATTTTGATTATACTATTCTGGACATTCTCCAGATAAGTAATTTCCTTCCTAAACTCTCATATATAGAATCTCAAAATATTACAGAGGATGTCTGACAAAGGCAGAGTACAGTAGGGTTTCCCTTTCTAATTATTGAAATTAGCACCACTAATCTTTTAATACAGCTCAAGATTTCACTAGCTTTTTGGGGTTCTACATAATATTACTCACTCCTTAATAATGAACTTTTAGTCTATCAAAACTTTATGAAAATTATTTTATGCCCTAATGTGCTTAGGTATTTTGAAGCTTTATCCAAAAATTAAGCCACTGTGAACGTGATTAGGCAGAAAGACAATTTTATCCCTTTGTGAACATGATCAGACAGAAAGATAGGGTTTCTCCTCTTAAAAAACGTTTAGTTTTTAAAATACCAAATCGTAATAATTTACCATTATCAATATTAACTGCCATCACATCAAACTTTCTCTAATTCTCCACCATGTTGAGGTATTTTTGGCCATTGATTTTATAAAGGAGGATTTACAAATAATGATCCAAGTGTTGAGTAATGTACAGACTTAATAACGGGATCATCATCAATTGATTAAAAAGTTAATAAAATAATAATTATTTATTAATAAAAATAATGACCAATTTAGGATTATAGAGGGATTTTGATTACTGACTACTAGAAATAAATCTAAAATTGTTTTCAAACTATTAATTATGTATTTTGGACATAGTATAGTATGCCCATCACATTTCCTTGTCTTCCAAAATAAAATATCTGAGTGATTTTCTCTTTTGCTGTTTATTTACAATTTACTAATAAGACTAAGAATTTTTTCCATAGTACAATTTCACCTATAACTTCAAATATTCACCTTTTATGTTTTAAAGTATAATATGTTTTTCTATTTCTACTATACTGACATCTCTATTATTCTTAATAACTATAATAAGTTCATCACCAGCAGTTTCACATTGCTAACATTTTTCATTGTGTGTTTTGAAGTGGACCTAAGCCCTGGGAGACTCCATCTCCCAGGACTTTCTACTGCAACCTCCTCTGACATATTTGACTTCTTTTGTGGGAGGTGTCAGAGGGAGAATAAAAAAGGAGAGAAGCTAGGCTTTTGGTGCTTTTTTTCCCCTAACCTGGGGGAGAGCTTTGATCCCTGCCTAGCTGCCTGAGAACTAACTTTTCCTGGCTTTCCTAAACTTTCCCTTTATAACTGTAAATAAACCTACCTAACTTTCCCTGGAGTCCAGCCTGATTTAAGCTGCTCCCTAGCATACCTACAAAGATCCCTGGTCAATTTCCCTATCACAAAGGGGGGACCTCCTTCCCCCCCACACACACACCTTGCTTCTTTTCATTTCACTACCTTTCGCTCCTTTTTCCTTACTTCATCATTACTCACTTTTTTCTTATTAGAACATTTATTCATCAAAAAGGTTTCAAAGATATATTTGAGGTGACTTCAAATCATTTAATTAGCTGAGTAATGTTTTATAACACCTTTGATTGTGTTGAACTTTTCTTGCCTTTTCCAGAGATTTTTTTGCCTATCTTTGATAGAGGATATTTATTCAGCATATCAAAACATTAAAAAAAAATTTCTGACAAGGTAAAATACATTTACTCAAGCAATGAAAAATTGAACAAATTATTATCACTCCATGGAAACATGGAAGCAACTCTCTGATTTCACAGTCATGAACAATACTTTAATAAAAACAAATCCATATTTCAAATCACATGACTTTGAAATCCATTTCTGGCCTTGGTGCATTATTAATAATAATTCATATATAACACTTCAAAATATATAAAAGATTTTCTGCTCTTAAACCTGAAAGGCACATAATTCAAATATTATCATCTTTCCTATTTATAGGAAATGGAAAATCAGAGATATGCATCTAATGGCCCACACTCAAAATGCTATGCATGTTAAGTGTAAAAAGCTGGAGTTTTAATAGAGTCTCAAGTCCGGTTTTTTTTTTTTTCTATTTCATTAATTTTGAATCTTGCTTGTAGGAATCTTTTGTGGGAAAAACTACTCATCAGTTGTTTGTTGGTTTTTAAGAAGAGAAATTCCTACATTCAGTGATGAATTTATAAATGTGTATATATAGACAAATATGTACTGTGTGTATATGTGTGTGTGTGTGTGTGTGTGTATTTAATCAATAGATATATTGGTATAAGTTTTGGAAGACTTCTGGGGATGAAACAAAGATGGAAAGTAGATAAAGAACTCAGAGACCAATACAAACATTTCTGTCCAAAGGTTTTAAAAATAACACTTCAAATCAAATTCTGGAGTGACAGAAACAACAAAAGGGCTGTATGAAAAATTCTCCCAGCCTGAGATAAATTAGGATATTCAAAGGAGAGGTGTGTGATGGATATGGAGACTTGGTGTGACTATGTGGTGGTAATGGAAGTAGCAGCAACTTGGGAGCTTTCAAGCCAGAAAGAACAAGGAAATGTGGCAACCAGTCAGAAAGATATCATTGGAGACATCCCTATTAGGAATAAACATAGAATTGGAAGGTATTTAGAAACTGCATTGCCTATACGTACTTCTTAGTCCACTTCAAGAGTACAGCAGATAATTTTGGTCAAGATGGAGCAGGATCTCTTTAGGTCATAAGGGACCAGATACCCAGAGGGACAATATCACTTAACAATATTAAGAGAATAGGGGTCATAAGAAATTATATCAATTGCAATCTCAAAGTATCAGGTGCCCTCTTGGGAAAGAACTATAGCACAGACCAAGAGAGTAGTGACTGCATCACTCCCCAGATCAAAACATAATGGAAACATTGAAAAATTCCAAACCCACAAACCTACCTTAGAAAACAACAGGGGAACAAATGTAGTTCAGTGTATACTGCTTGCCACTGGGAACAGAAACCATCTCTAACATGAATTCAAAGTCAAGAAATAAACTAAAAAGTATAAACAAGGAACTAAAAAAAAAAAGAATCTGACTATAAAAAGGCATTAAGGTGATGGGGAAAATCAAGAAACAAATTCAGAAAAAAAACAAAACAAAACATAAATGTTCAAAGTACCACAATAAGGCCTCAAAGATCTATGAATTGGACAAGACCAACAGGAATTCTTGAAAAAAAAATTAAAAAATATTTTTAAAATAAAAAATAGTGGTAGAGGAAATATTAGGGAAAGGACTGCAAGTGAGGAAGAAAATTTTGAAAAGGCAAATGACTGTAAGGTTTATAAAAAGAGGAATAAAATTGCTAAATAAAATCACATTGAAAAGTATAATTGAAAAATTATAATTGCTCAAATGAAAAAAGATACAAAAGCTCACTATGTAATCTATTTACAAATTATATCATGTTACTGGCTTTCTTGAGTGGGGAAGTGGCAGAAAGGAGGATAAAAAACTAATGAGACTTATTTTTGGATATAGATCATGTAGGTTTTTTTCCTCTTTGATAAGCAAATTTAATAATACTTAAATACATATAACACATTATGTGTGTTATATTATTTTCATTTTAGATAATGCTAGATATAAATATAATAAAAATAAATGATAACAAAAATTATAAATTGCAGGAAAGTTTCTAATCTATGCTTTTGGTAAAAGGGGATGAGCAATCCTTACTAGCAGAATTCCTAAAATATTGAAATTATACATTCACACAAAGAACACGCACATACACACACATACACAAAAGTCATCAAATAAACAAATGTTTTTTTTTTTTAATTAAAAAAGGTAAAATAGAGGAGAGAGGGAAAGAAAGAATCTGTCACAAAACAATTAAGGAAATTTTAATGTTTATATTTATAATTGCTAATCATTTAACAAAATAAATAAAAATCTATTCAAAATATGTACATGTTTATACGCAAAAAAATGCCCAAACTACAAGACATATATGACCTCTTTATATTTAAAATATTATGATCTTTAACATGTATGCCATTAATTCTTTTAGAATGTATTGTAGAATATAGTGGTGTTGACATAATCCTAATTCCTACCAGATGGCTTTCTAATTTTCTCAACAACTTTTATGAAGTGAAATATTTTTTCTAGGTAATTTATGTTTTTGACTTTATCAAGACCTGGATTAGTGAGTTTCAATTCTCCCTTTTATCACCTATTACACTGAGAAGTTTATTTATTTTTAACTAAAGCCAGACAATTTTGTCAACTATTGCTTTATAATGTAAAATCTATAAATGTAATGTAATTCCCCATTTTCCTGCATCTTTGTATTATTTCCTTTGGAATTCTATTCCTTTTGTTCTTCCAAATGACTTTTGTTTTTGTTTTTTATTTTATTTTATTTTATTGCAGAAAATATGCCCTTGATAGTTTTTTTCATGTAACATTGAGTATAAATTTGTAAAAACATTCTATGATTTTAATTGCTTTTTGGACCAATTTAGTGACTAAAACTTAAGCAGTGAAATTTTGCCAAATTGCCAAATTAGTTAAACTTATTATTCTTAGGAACTGAAAATATTAATGACTTGAGTTGCATGCTGTGAGCTAAGATAGCAGAGTAAAGGATGCTCTGCCCACTCAAAGCCTCCAAAAACACAAAAATAGAAAATAAAGAAGCTCAAAATGAAAAAGAGCAGGAGGGACATATCTTGCTGAGGTGAGAGGGGAGAAGCACACTGCATGATGCATGGGGGGAAGCTTGTAGGGCACATACCAGGATGAGCATATAGAGTGAACACAAACCAAGAGCACTTCCATGTGCCTGAAGCAACAAGCAGCAGGTGTGAAAGCAGCCCTCCTATGGGAACAGCTCTTCTCAATGCCAAACATCCTGAAGCAACCAAACAGCAAAATTGGAACAGCTGAAGATCAGCATTATGGAGAGCTGAGGTAAGGAAACTTTAGACACAGGAGCAACCCTACAAGCAGCCTGAGTTGGGAGCAGCCCAATGCTAGCATTTGGCCTGAGATAACAAAAGGGTAGAGGGGAGAATAGTCCTAAGACATGCCAAGTGGGCTGAAGTAATGGAACAGAATATCTCAGGGTATAGTACTCTAGCACTACCAAATAAGCTAAGGAAAAGAGACAGCAGAGTGGAGCTCTACCCTCTTCCCCACAGCCTGAGGTAAGGAATAGGTAGAGTGAGGAACAGACAAATACAGAAGACAACAGGGAAACCAAAAGCAGAATGAGAAAAATCCAGCTGGGAAAGCTACTGCAAACTTCCCTACAAGAAGCCAGGTATTCCATCCCATAGAAGTGGATGCTGAGGGAACCAAAGACAGTTAGGCATACCCTCTGCACCAAAGAAGACTGTAAGCTTGGAATGGTGATCTCTCCATGACTAGAAGCATCAACATAACATATAGACAAGATAACAAGAGGAGAAATAATATTAATAACTACAAAAATGAGAAAAAGGCCAAGAAAAACCTAACCTTAGAAAGTTACATTAGTGACATGGAAAATCAAATTATAAATCCAGAAGAGGGGAATGGCAAACAGGAAATATGTCAGACTCCAAAAGAACTTTTGGAAGAACTTCAAAAGAAGTTTGAAATAAATATATAATAAAAGAAATGATAGAAATATTCAACATATTGGAAATTAGACTAGGCAAAATACAAGTGAAGTCAAAACAAAAAAGAAACAAAAAAATAAACCCTAGGAAAACAACTTTCTAAAGACTAGAATGGACCAAATGAAAAAGGAAACATTGAAACTCAAGGAAGAAAATAATGCCTTTTTAGAACTGAGCAAAATGAATACCTGAAATATCTCTCTGGAAAAACAACCAAAATGGAAAATAGATCCAGAAAAAAACAATATAAAAATCATTAGAATGCCTAAAATATATGTTCAGAAAAGGTCTGGGCAAAATATTACAAGAAATTATGAGGAAAAATTGCCCTGATAGCTTCAACTAGGGGGGAAATAGAAGTTGAAAGACTTCACTATTCAATTCCTGAAAGAAATTCTAATATAAAATACTTAGGGCTATTATTGAAAAATTTAAAAACTCCCAGAGTAATGAAAAAGTACTTCAAGAAGCCAAAGGGAAAGCAATTCAAATATTGTGGAGCCACAGTCGGAATGACAGAAGATCTGACAGTTTATACATTAATGGACAGGAACCTATGGAATATGATTTTCTGAAAGGAAACAATCTAGGCCTATAACCAAAAATCATCTACCCAGGGAAACAGATCATAGGCTTCCAGAGGGGGAGGGGAAATTACACTTAATGATATTGAAGTCTTCTAAGTCCTTTTCCTGACCAAAAAAAAGGGCTGAAAAAAATTTCAATTGCTAAATTCAACACCAAAGAAAATCATAAAAAGGCAAACAAAAAAGTGAAATCTTAAGGTTTTAATAAGGTTGATTTGAGTACATTCATATGCCTTTTTATGATTTATGATTTATGATTTATGATTTATGAGGGGGGTTGAACAAAAATGAAGACAAACCAGAGAAGGTGGTGGTCAGGATCAAAATGTTTTTGAACAAGAAAAGGTTGAAATTATAGAGAGAAATGGGAACAAGGGAAAAATAAGATCGAGGAAAAAACACAAGTATTATAACTGAATTATATTGTTTTACATAAATAAGTAAAATAGAGAAAAAGTAGATAATTGGGAATGCAACTAAAAAAATAGATAATGATCCAATTATAAAAGTCCAATTAAATGTCAAATTGGAACCCTAAAACTCAAAGGAGAAATAAATAAAATTAAAAGTAAAAAAGAGAGAGAGAATTAAACTAATAAATAAGGAAAACTATCAGCAGAATTTACCATATCAGAAAGAAAACCCACAGGGGGCGAAAAACAAGTTTGACAAAATACAATATCAATTCCTAAGTTAAAAAACAACAACAACATTGGAATGGAAGGATTTTTCATTAAAGTGGCAAAGTTCATCTATCTAAAAGCATCAGTAAGCATTATCTATAGTAGGAATAATCTTCAATCTTATCCAATAAAATCTGGGGTAAAACACGGATGCCCATTATCATCGGTGCTATTCAATCTTATACTAGAAAACTACAGCAATAAAAATTTTTTAAAAGAATTGAAATAATTAGAATAAACATTAAGGAAATAAAATTTTCATTCTTTACAGATGATAAGATGGTATATATATTCCCAAAGAATTAAACAAAAATAAAACTAATAGAAACAACAAGTTTTGCAAAGTTGCAGGATACAAAATAAACTTGTATAAATCATCAGCATTTGTATTTCCTACCAACAATGTTCAAAGGCAAGATATAGAAAAGTCCAGATAAAACAGCTTTAAATAATATAAAATATGTGAGAAAGTGCTTAGTGGAGCAAACCAAGAAACTCTTTGAACAAAAATACAAAACACTTTTTACATAGTCATGCTTAAACAATTGGAAAAATATCATTTGCTCATGGATAAGCCAAGCTAACATAATGAAAATAAAAATCCTTCCTAATTTAATTGATCTATTCAGTGCCACATCAATCAAACTACCCAACAATTATTTGCTGGAACTAGAAAAATAATAACAAATTTCTGTGAAAGAACACAAGGTCAAAAATATCAAGGAGAAAAATGAAAAAAAAATGAAGAAAGAAGATCTAGCCATATTCCATCTTATAATGTATTATATAGTGATATTCATCAACATAATCTGGTATTGGCTAAGAAACAGAGTTGCAAATCAATGGAATATGTAAGGAAATCAACACAAAGTAAGTAGTGACTATAGTAATCTAATGTTTGATAAACCCAAAGGTCCAAGCTGTTAGGGGAAGAAGTCACCATTTTACAAAAACTGCCGGGAAAAATAAAAAGCTATATGGCATAAGGTAGGCAAAGACCAACATTTCACATCATACATCAATATGAAGTCAAAATGGATACTTGATATAGAAATAAGGGAGAAATAATTTTAGACACTAAATTTGTATCTTAAAATCAATAACAAGTTTTGGTTCTAAAGCAGAAGAGTAGAAAGAACTAATAAATAGTGTTTAAGTGATTTTCCCACTGTCACAAAAATAGGAAGTAGTGTTGGTATTAATTGTTCTTTAAATGTGTTAGATATCACTTGTGAATACATCTACCTCTCAAGCTTTTTCTTAGGTACTTCATTGATGTACTGTTCACTTTCTTTTTCTGAGTTTGGATTGTTTAAATACTCTATTTCCTCTTCCATTAATCCGGACAATATATATTTCTTTAAATATACATCTATTTCATTTAAATTATCATAGTTATTGGAATATAATTGGGCAAAATAACTCAAAATAAATGCTTTAATCTTAATTAGTGGTAATCTCATCCTTTTCATTTTTAATACTGTTAAAGTTTTTTATCTTTTTTCTAGTTTTAATCAAATTAATTAATTGCTTAACTATTTATTATATAATAACTGAACAAAATGCAGTTTATGGTTATAATGGAAGAATATTATGCCATATGAAATGATGGAGATGATGAGTTCAGAGAAACCTGGAAAACCTTTTAAGAACTGATGCAAAGTCAATTGAGTAGAACAATAAGAACAGTTTCTATAGTAACAAAAATAGTGTACAATAATCAACTGTGAAGTAATTTATCAGCAACTTTATCAGCAAAACAAGGTTTCAAGATAACCCCAGGATACTCGTGTTAAAAATAAATTGCTATCCATTATCAAAGAAGGAACTGTTAGAATCTTATTTCACATCAAAACATGCCATCTTTTAGTCTACTTCCTTTGTGAATATTTTATTGTATACATGATATTTGTCTTCAGTCATGAAATGGAGAATATAGAATTACATATAGCAAGAAAGAGCTGGTATAACATAAATAAGACTATTTGGCAACTTTGGGAGAGTTGAAGAGAGAGGGAAGCACAGAATCTGAATCATACAATATGAGAAAATTAATGTCAAAAATGTTTCTACCTGTAAATGAAAAATAAAATTTAATATGATTTTAAAAAGAAATTATTACTTTCTATTATTATAAAACAAACTGAAAAAGACACGGGAGGTCATCAAATCTAAATTATTAATTTGCTGATGAAGACAGTGAAATCCAAAAAGGTAGCTGATTTACCCAACGTTATTCAGGTAGTAAAAATATGAGGGAATTTCAATCTTCCACTTGTGACTCCCAAGTTCATGTATTATGATTTGATCATCCTAGTAATTGGTTGCTTGGGATTATTAAAATAAACAACATTCAGCATCTATTTATATCCTATGTCTAATGCCTTATGTGAAAGTGACTTTACATTCTCAAAGTAATTATAGTAGGTTACAAAATCAAATATAATCTATTAAGATCTATCAAGATTTTAAGTATTTTTGACATCTAATTTCCAGTTTAATAAATATTTATTATTAGTTATCAGATTTCCTTCCTCCCTCTCTCCCTCACTCCATTCTGTTGCTTACTTCAGTCCTTCCTAATTTCCTGTTTTCCTTTCTCTCCCTTATTCTCTTTCTTCCTTTATTTCTTCCTTCCTTCTTCTGTTTTCCTCAACCACAGTAATTCAAGTAGACTTATCTTTCGAGGTGTAGAAGTGCTAGACTTTTTTTTACTGGTGAAGGGAGTACCACATTTTTGTAGTAGTTAGTATACATGAGAAAACTGACTGCTATACGGTTAGTGAAGACCTGAGTCCAGGTCTAGATTCAGATATTTAGAGTTCAACCCAGGGAAGATTTCTTAGACTCTATGTATCTTAGCTTCTTCATCTGTAAAAAGAGGTTAATAGTACTTAATCTCAAAAATTGTTTTGAGGATATAATGATGTGATTCATCCTTCATTTTGAAGAGAATCAATATGAGGTGATAACGTGACATGTAAGTAATTAGATTTATATGAGTCACAGTTGCAAGAAGTTATCATTCTCATTCTTTTAACAGTCATCAAAACCCAATTCCAAGACAAGAGTCAGGACATTTGGTTAGGGTTAAGAATGTAGTGGATAACCATGGTCAATATTTATTTTAAAAAATTATTCATACTACTAAATTTTATAGTCTCGAATTTCTAGAATATTCAAAACTTGTTTTAAGTCCTTAAGATGATATAAAACTAACTAGACCTAACAAATTTCTAGGAACTGAGATGATGTATCTAAAGAGAAAAATCTATTATTATAAATATAAATAGCAACAGGTGAAAATGGCAAATGATCTTTCTTTATCCTTATTTTCCATTGTGACTTTCATAATATAAAATTCTCACAGAGTACATGTAAAACTAAGTATAATGCTATATACTTGTGTCAAATTAAACCATTTCCCATAAACCAGAGTGGAATTAAACACCAGTTAAGCCAAAACACCTAGTATAAAACCGTACAAACACTTTTCCATCTATAGAAACATTCTTATTTGAAAATGTGTTATTAATAACTCAACTGGAAAGATGCCACAAGTTCACTACCAAATCAATCCAGGAAGTCCTATGCAATTTAAAATATTGAGAAGTAAACCTAAAGCCATTGAAACAATTTCTGTCTTTCTATATATGTAATGAAGTAAAGATAAAAGAATTTGAAACAGAATTTTCATAGTAAGAAAATTTAAGGCTGCTTATGGACATGTATTTCGTGAAATTTTTATGATATTAATCGTTCATTGATAAATGATAAATGATATTAAATGGTTTCCTGATCATCAAGAGAAATTAGTAGAAAATTATTCAGCCTGAGGTTTTGCCCATATATATACATATATATATATATATTTACTTATATATATAATTTTTATTTTCTTCCACTTATTTGGGGAAATGGGTATACTGACATTATCAAACCAACCATTAGAAAACTAAAAATACATTTTTACTTAAGATTTTGGATTGATCAAATAGTTAAAAGTGAATAAAACCTTTGTGCAAATTGACAATTATGTTTGGAGTTTTCTTGTGAAATACAAGCTTGTTAAATATCATTAAATTCCCCCAAGTTACTTTTTTTCCCATACTTGAAACCATATATGCTCAAAAGCAAGAACTGAAATTATTCATTTCATCTCAGATTATTTTGTCATTTTTGCACCTAGTACATTTCTAACCCTTTAAGCCATCATTGAATAATTACATGTTTGTTGGTTGATGAATCCTGGCACTCTCAAGTTATTGTTTTCTAACTTAGTCTCCATGAAAAAATGTCAGGTTGCATTCATCTTCCAACTCTCTTCCAAAAAGGGAATGTTTCATTCATATTAGCAAAAAAAAAATTCTGGAAATGTCACAGTAACCTTTTGAGATGACAGTTTTGGCAGAGGAATTCTTGACAGCAGCTATGTACAATTATGTCAGGTATATTTTGAAACCATTTTACATCATCTTTCCAAAATTATGGTTTCAGCAGAGGGCAGGTAAATGTTTGGGGAAGAATGAAAAACATATTCCTTTTCTTATAATTCACTTATCAAATACAAATAGTTCTTAAGTTCTGTTCTTGCTTTTTCTTTTGATGTAGTGACTGATATAAGATATTTTTAGCTAACCTTATTGTAGTTGAATTTGAATGCCAACAAAATTAAAGTACTAGTCAATAACTTTGAACATTTATTCATGCTGTTCATTCATCCCCCTTTTCTGTTCATATTTTAAGCTTCCACTATATATACTGAAGTAATTTAATGTCTGAATGGTACATTTGGCTTTACAATTTGAAATTTAAAGTGGTGCTCTTTACATACATAAGCATTAAATAATTTAGATTTTAATTTGTTTCTTTTGGAATGTCTGACATTAGATACATAGATAGATGAATGGATAGTTATATCAAAATTGTATGTTTATATTTTATATAATAGATTTTTCAATGTATCTTTCTTCTTACTCATGCAGCATATTGGACACTATGGAATTTGTGGCCAAATATTTTATACTCTATCATTAAAATCTCCCTTTCACCCCCCCTCTCTCCCTCCTCCTCCTCTTCCTCTGTCTGTCTGTCTGTCTGTCTCTGTCTCTGTCTCTGTCTGTCTGACTCTCTCTCTCTCTCTCTCTCTCTCTCTCTCTCTCTCTCTCTCTCTCTCTCTCTCTCTCTCTCTCTCTCTTTCATTTTTCTGACTATTGTTTTGTCCTCTGCAGAGAATATTGTTATGTTTAACTAAAAGAGAAGACTGGAATCTTTCCCAGAGCTACTCTTGCATAAGGTATCTTCCAATAAATAATAACAATTCCTTCATCTTGGGGAACTTAATTCTTCATTGATTTCATATTTTCCTTCTCTGTCTCCTTCCTTTCTTCTCTCCTCCCTTTTTCTTTCCCTCATTCCTTCTTTCCTTCCACCTAAGCCTAATTGTATGTCTACTGTATTAAAAAAACTTTAATGATTATTAGAGAAGACCTTACTGCTTAGATAAGACTCTGGGTACCTTCCCTCAGGGATCTCATAATCTAGTAGTGGGCTAAGACACAAATACATAATTATAATTACATAATTACATTTTAAGTGTACTACAACTATGGGAAATATAGTGCTATGTCAAGGATGAGGCTGAAGGGAATAAAAGGAGACCTCACAACTTATAAAGTAATTAAATTATATTGAACCAGATTTTTAGAAATTTAACAAGTGGAGATTTTTCCCAGAATGCTTTAGTACTGACTTCACCCCAGTCTCCCTGTGTAGTCCTGATGGGAATCTGTTGAGGCCAGTCTCTGCACCTGGAGTGTTCATGCTTTTGGATTTTAGGGTGAAGGGAGGGAGTCAATGCAAAAGTCACAGCCAGTGCTTCCCGCTCCAGCAGTGAAGACTTTCAGCTCCCTAACTCCTGGGGAGTGAGAGGACCAGGCTGGACCAGTTGTGGGTGTACAAAAAGGAAGTCTCCTTATCTTGGGGCTTCCATCCCCTGAAGAACCACAGCCTGACTCAAGCAGAAACCCTGAAGTCAGAGGGAATGGCCCCTGGGATCCAGGGGTCCCCTTCCCAGTTTTTTTGGCAAATTTCTTAGCTTTTAACCATGGGCCTAAGAAAATGAGTGTCAACACCAGTGCTAAGAAGAGAAGGATGATGTTCATGAAATTAAAGCAAGAAATTGTTGAAAAATATGAGGGAGGTGTGCGTGTTTCTAACTTGGAGAAGGAATACAATCATAGTACATCCACAATATGTATGATTTTGAAGCAGGAGTTGTTGAAGGTTATATGTTCCTGGCATGGATCCCAACAATGAGGCTATCTGGAATGCCATGGGCTCCCTGGCCTCACAGACTTGTTAAGGATGGCAAAAAGGAGAAGAAAGAGGAAAACAAAAAGTGAGACAAGAAGAGAGAGTGCTCAGTCTCCTCTCCGGGGGCTGAAAAGGGAGGGTAGGGCGGGGGATGGGGATTGTCACAAAGGGGTTTAGGTGGTCGACTTGTGTAACAGTTACAACCCAAATAAAGTTTGTCGATTAAAAAAAAAACACCCAGAAAAACTTGCAACAGATTCTATGTTGGAGTTGTGTAAAGACAAACATTATCAAAATGTTCTGAAAGGGAAGCAAAACAGCCAAAATTCAATGAAGAAAATGATGATAATTAAGGAAATTTAAAAATAGCAATTACGATTAGCAACAGTTACATATCATAAGTCATGTGTAAGGTCAATTATGCATTTAAATGTAGCATTGCATGTGGAGAGAGTAAGTTATGTTAAGCAATAATGCACAAAATGAAAACCTCTGCCGGCATCTTTGCCTGACCTTGAAGGTAAATAACATTTCACAAGCAAATTTATTTCTTTACATTCTTTCTTGTTATCTGTAAATATATTTATTTTTACTTGTAAAATAAGTTTTTGTATTTAAAATAAAAAATAAAATAAATTTAATAAGTGGAGAAAGTGAAAGAGCTTTCTAGGCAAAGAGAAATTGCAGGATATAGGTGTATGTTGGGCAAACAAAGAATAAATTAATTTGGAACATAGATTTATCAAGAGATATCTATAATAAGACTAGGAAGGAGGTTTTTATTCTTTTTATTATATTTTCCCAGTTTTTTAATGCAATTTTTAATAATAATTCCTGACATTTTGTAAGCCATATTCACTTCTTCCTTGCTTTTCTTCCTTTCTTCCCAATACAATAGAGGATATGATATATATTTTACATGTGCTATCCTGCAATATACATTTCCATGTTTTTCATGCTGTGATATATAGTTTATACGAGGAAAAAACTCATGAAGGTAATAAAGTGAAAAAAATATATGCTTAAATCTGCATTCAGACTCTGTTAGTTCACTCTATGGATATTCTTTTGAGTCTCTTGAAATGGTCTCTGATGGTTGATATTCATGATTGATCTTTGTACTTTATTGTTTTTACTGAATACAACATTCATCAGGTTTCTGCTCACTGCACTTTGTATCACTTCATAAGTTTTAAAGGGTTTGTCTCTGTGTGTTTGTGATTACTTTGTTCATAATTTCTTATGACACAATGATATTCCATTAATATCATGCCTCAGCTTGTCCAGATGTTCCCCAATTGATAGGTATTCCTTAAGGTTCCAATTCATTTACACCATAAAAAGAGTTACAATAAATAAATTTGGATAATCATGTCTTTCCCCACAATCTTTGATCTCTTTGGGATACAGAACCAGTAGTGATAATACTGATTCAAAAATTATACATAATTTTATGACCCTTTGACTATCATTAAAATTGTTTTAGAGATTTTCAGGTAAACATGGTGGCAGTCTAGATACAGGACTCTTCCTCTCCTCAGCACCTACCAATATAGACTACCTCAAAAGACCAAAAAAACCAAAATTAATATCAAAACAAAGGGACTCTACAGTAGGGCACAGCATTGAAGTTACATGGGATTTGGGCATTTCCACACTATAAGGGGGGGGGGGAGAATTCACACCAAAAAGCAAGCTCATCTACCCTCTCCCACCCCACCTACAGAGCCAGAGTGAGCAGGCACCAGAATCAGTTAGTGAATGAGGGGCACTTCTAGAGTGAGTGAGAGGCACATCTAGGTCCTTGGCAGCTGACTAAGACCACCAAAGACCTACCCCTGAGAGCAGCTACACCTGAAACACCAGTAGGCTGAAAAGCTCAGATTGTGGACACTCGTGGGAAGCTAGCACAGAGAAAGGCAGCAAACAGCAGAAGCTGTGGAGATTTGAGAGCTTGCCTCAGGCAAAATCCTTGCTCCTTAACTCCATACACAGAGAGCCTGCCTATCTCACTCAGATTTCTGACTAAAAGAGCAAGAAAAAACCTCCACAGTGATGGCAAATAGTGCCCAGGAACAAAAACCTCCCTCCACCAAGAAAAACAAGAAGAAGGGATTGACCCTGGGAAATTTTTACAGAGTAAAAACCCAGTCTACAGAGGAAATATAAGAGAACATTCAAATAAATCCACCAAAGCCTTCCAAAAATATAAATTATCCACAAGCACTTGAAGAATTTAAATTGGGGCTTATCAAAAAGATGGAAGCCTTCTGGCAAGAAAGGTGGGGAATAGTTCAAAGAGAAAATAACAGTTTAAAGGACAAGAACTCCCAATCAGAGAAATAGCTAGAAGCCATGAAAAGCAGGATAGACCAAATCAAAAAGGAAATTCAAAAGATTATAGCAGAAAATCAAAAGATTAAAGCAGAAAACCAAAAGATTATAACAGAAAACCAGGCCATAAGGACCAGAATTAGGCAATTGGAAACCAATGATCTTGCAAAACAGCAAGAATTAATAAAGCAAAGTCAAAACACTGACAAAATAGAAGAAAACATAAAATATCTCACTGACATGACAGTTTTGGAAAACAGAGAACCAAGAGACAATTTGAGAATCATTGGTCTAACAGAAAAAGCACAAATAAACAGAAATCTTGACATCATACTACAAGAAATTATCAAAGAGAAATGCCCAGATGTTCTAGGACAAGTGAGCAAAATAGACATTGAAAGAGTTCATAGAACACACTCTATACTAAATCCTCAAAAGACAACTCCCAGGAATGTAATTGTGAAATTCATGAGCTTCCAAGCTAAGGAGAAAATTTTACAAAAAGCCAAAGAGACAATTCAGATATCAAAGAGCACCAATCAAGATTACACAAGATCTGGCAGCTTTTACACTAAAGGACCTCAAGGCTTGGAAAATGACATTCAGAAAGGCAAGAGAATTGGGTCTTCAACCAAGGATCAGCAATCCATCAAAACTGATTATATATTTGCAGGGGAAAATATAGGCATTCAACAAAATAGAAGATTTCCAAGTGTTTGTAAAGAAAAGACCAGAACAAAGTGGAAAGTTCAATATCCAAACAGAAAGATCAAGAGAAACATGAAAAGGTAAATAAGAAAGAAAGGGAAAGGGGGAAATTTTTTTATTCAATTTTTCTTCTTTAAGGATTAAAATAAGATCAAATTATATTATTATATGGGGAATATATTATTTGTAACTCTCAAAAATTATATTCACTATTATAGTAATTAGAAGAATCATTCACATGAAGGGATTGGGGTAAAAAGTACAATAAGATGATATGCAAAAAAAAAAAAGAAAAAGAGAGGGAGGGAATAGAGGATGGCACCAAGAGATACTTGAAGAAAAAAAAATAAATAGAATAATCTTTATCACACAAAGATACACATAGGAAGGGAAAGGGAAGAATACTCTTAAAAGGAGAGGAAGAGAGTGATAATAGGTAATACTTAAACCATACTCTCAGTGAAATCAGTTCTGAGAGAGAAGAGCATCTACATCCATTGGGGTCTGGAATTCTATCTTATCCTACAGGGGAAGTGAGAAGGGAAACCTAAGGGGGGGGAGTAAAAAAATGGAGGGGAAAAGAAGGGGGAAGGAATTTATCAGACCCTAAAAAATATGAAGGGAACAAAAAGGAAGGAGCAGGAAGAGAAGTATATTAAGGAAGGGAATTGGGGTTAGGTTAAAAGCAAACCACTGGATTAAAAGGATATAGCAAAGGAAGACAGGACAGAACTAGGAGAGGATATCAAAATGCTAGGGAACACACAAGTAATAATCATAACTGAATGTGAATGGGATGAACTCACCCATAAAATGAAAACAAATAGGAGAGTGGATTAGAATCCAAATCCTATCATATGTTGTCTACAAGAAACACTAGTGATGTCGGTTGACACTCATGAGGTTAGAATTAAAGGTTGGAGCAAAACCTATTAGGCCTCAACTGAAAGAAAGAAGGCAGGAGTTACAATCATGATATCTGACAAAGTCAAAGTAAAAATAGATCTGATTAAAAGAGATAGGGAATGTAAATCCATCCTGATAAAAGGGAGTATAGACAGTGAGGAAATATCATTGATCAAAATGTATGCAACAAATGGTATGGCATCCATATTTCTAAAGGAGAAACTAGTAGAATTGAAGGAGGAAATAGATACTAACATTATACTAGTGGTAGACCTGAACCTATTACTATCAAATTTAGATAAATTAAGTAAAAAAAATAATCAAGAAAGAGGTAAGCTATACGAATGAAATCTTAGAAAAATTAGAGTTAATAGATATATGGAGAAAAATAAATAGGAAGAAAAAGGAATACACCTTTTCAGCAGCACATGGTACATTCACAAAGACTGACAATGTACTAGGGCATAAAAACATGGCAAACAAATACAGAAAAGCAGAAATAATAAATGCAAACTTTTCAGATCATAACATAATAAAAATAATGATCAGTAAGAGTACATAGAAAGCCAAATCAAAAATTAATTGGAAATTCAATAATATGATTCTCCAGAATCAGTTAGTTAGAGAACAAATGATAGAAAAAATTAATAATGTCATTGAAGAAAATGACAAAGATAAGACATCCTTTCAAAATCTATGGGATGCAACCAAAGCAGTACTTAGGGGAAAATGTATATCCTCCTTAGGGAGGGCAGAAATCAATGAATTGGACATGCAAATCAAAAACATTGAAAGGGAACAAATTAAAAATCCCCAGAAGAAAACTAAAATAGAGATCCTAAAAATTAAGAGAGAAATTAATAAAATTGAAAGTCAAAGAACTATTGATTTAATAAATAAAGACTAGAAGCTGGTACATTGAAAAAAACAAATAAGATAGATTAAGTACTGGTCAATCTAATTAAAAAAAAGGAAAGAAGAAAAACAAATTGACTGTATCCAAGATGAAGAGGGAGATCTCACCTCCAATGTAGAGGAAATTAAGGCAATCATTAAAAACTATTTTCCCCAATTATATGGCAATAAATGTTCCAATCTAGGTGATATGGATGAATATTTACAAAAATGTACTTCCTAGATTAACAGAAGAAGGAATAGAATTCTTAAATAATACCATGTCAGAAAAAGAAATTGAACAAGCCATCAAAGAATTCCCTAAGAAAAAAATCCCCAAGGCCTGATGGATTCAAAAGTGAATTCTATCAAGCAATCAAAGAACAGCTAATCCCAATACTATACAAATTAATTTGACATAATAAGCAAAGAGGGAATTCTACCAAATTCCTTTTATGACACAAATATCATACTGATTCCAAAGCCAGGTCGAAAACAGAGAAAGAAAACTATAGACCAATTTCCTTAATGAACATAGATGTCAAAATCTTAAATAGGATACTAGCAAAAAGACTCCAGCAAGTCATCATGAGTTATTCACTATAATCACATGGGATTTATACCAGGAATGGAAGGATGGTTCAATTTTAGGAAAACCATCTATATAATTGACCATACCAACAAGCAAACCAACAAAAATCACATGATTATCTCAATAGATGCAGAAAAATTTTGACAAAATACAGCACTCATTCCTATTGAAAACACTATAAAGTATAGGAATAGAGAAGTCTTTCCTAAAAATAATAAACAGTATTTATCTAAAACCATCAGCCAACATCATCTGCAATGGGGATAAACTAGATACATTCCCAATAAGTTCAGGAATGAAGATCAGGAGTGAAACAAGGATGCCCATTATCACCTCTATTATTTAACATTGTAATAGAAACACTAGCAGTTGCAATTAGAGAAGAAAAATAAATTGAAGGTATTAAAATACGCAATGAGGAGAACAAGCTCATTGCGTATTTTAATACCTGGTCTACTTAAAGAATCCTTGAGAATCAACTAAAAAACTAGTGGAAATAATCAACAACTTTAGCAAAGTAGTAGGATACAAAATAAACCCATATAAGTCATCAGCATTTTATATATCTCCAATACATCTCAGCAACATGTATTTGAAAGAGAAATTCCATTTAAAATCACCCTAGACAATATAAAATATTTGGGAATCCATCTGCTGAGACAAACACAGGAACAACATGAACACAACTACAAAACACTTTCCACACAAGTAAAACTAGTTCTAAGCAATTGGAAAAATATTAACTGCTCATGGGTAGCACGAGATAACATAATAAAAATGACCATCCTACCCAAAATTATTTACTTATTTAGTGCCATATCCATTAAAATACAAAAAAAGATTGTCCTGAATTAGAAAAAAAAAAGAAAAACCCTAACAAAGTTCACTTGGAACAACAAACGATCAAGGATATCCAGGGAAATAATGAAAAAAAATGCGAAAGAAGGTGGCCATTGTGATTTTTAAAACTATTCCACCCTAATCAGAGTGTACTTTCGAAGATCTGATTTGGCTATTTCCTGATCAATAACAATAGAGATACTTGGACTAACAGAATCAGGTCTTGGGAACCCTGCATTTCTCCACCCTCTTTATTTTAACAAGATTAGGAAAGTCTGTACCAAACTCAAGATTTAATTATTTGAGGAAATGGCCTTCAACAGATATGTGCAGAAAAAGCAAACAGACCCCTGGGCATTCCTAAGTTAAGCTAAGCTATTATTGGTACACATGAGACATAGGAAAGTCACTTCCTCTTTCTTCCTCTTTTCCTGCAGAGTCAACTCTGGCTGGGAGTGTGCTAGGTGTTCCAACATCTTGGAGAGGTGGCAGTTATTTTTTCTGGGTTTCGTGGTGAGTTTTCCCTGGAGTTGATTCAAGTTTGGGCATCTTAGCTTAGTGCTTTCTTTTTGGAGTTCAAACTGACTGTTTTTTCCTTCACACTCCAAAACCTTATCTCCCAATCTCTCTCTCCATGCCTCTACCACACAGTGGGATAGATTTGGGGTAAGTGACCTCAGCAAGACAGTCTATGACAAGCCCATAGTTCTCAGATTTGGGGACCAAAATCCACTTTTTGATAAAAATTGCTATGAAAATTGGAAGACAGTGTGGGAGAGATATTAGGTTTGGATCAACATCTCACATCCTACACCAAGATAATCTCAGAATGGGTGAATGACTTAAACATAAAGAAGGAAACTATAATTAAATTATGTGAACACAGAATAGTATACATGTCAGATCTTTGGGAAGGGAAAGACTTTAAAACGAAGCAATACATAGAAAGAGTCACAAAATGTAAAATAAACAATTTTGATTACATCAAGTTTAAAAGTTTTTATACAAACAAAACCAATGTAACCAAAATGAGAAGAAAAGCAACAAATTGGGAAACAGTTTTCATAACAAAAAACCTCTGACAAAGGTTGAATTAATCAAATTTATAAATTGCTAAATCAATTGTACAAAAAACCAAGCCATTCTCCAATTGATAAATGGGCAAGGGACATGAACAGGCAATTCTCAGACAAAGAAATCAAAACTATTAATAAGCACATGAAAAAGTGCTCTAAATTCCTGATATTCAGAGAGATGCAAATCAAAACAACTTTGAGATTTCACCTCACACCTAGCAGATTGTCTAACATTACAGCAAAGGAAAGTAATGAATGCTGAAGGGGATGTGGCAAAGTTGGTACATTAATTCATTACTTGTGGCGTTGTGAATTGATCCAAGCATTCTGGAGGGCAATCTGGAACTATGCCCCAAAGGGCGATAAAAGTCTGTCTGCCCTTTGATCCAGCCATAGCACTGCTGAGTTTGTACCCCAAAGAAATAATAAGGAAAAAGACTTGTACAAGAATATTCATAGCTGCACTCTTTGTGGTGGCAAAAAATTGGAAAATGAGAGAATACCCTTCAACTGGGGAATGGCTGAACAAATTGTGGTATATGTTGGTGATGGAATACTATTGTGCTCAAAGAAATAATAAACTGGAGGAATTCCAAGGGAACTGGAACAACCTCCAGGAAGTAATGCAGAGAGAAAGGAGCAGAACTAGGAGAACATTGTATACAGAGACTGATACACTGTTGTACAATTGAATGTAATGGAATTTTCCATTAGTTGCAGTGCAGTGATCCTGAATAACCCGGAGGACTCTATGAGAAAGAACACTATCCACATTTAGAGGAAAAACTGTGGGAGTAGAAACACCAAAGAAAAACAACTGCTTGAATACATGGGTTGAGGTGATATGATTGGGATTATAGACCCTAAATAAACATCCTCTTGCAAACATCAACAACATGGAAATAGGTTCTGATCAAGGTTACATGTAATACTCAGTGGAATTGTGCGTCGGCTATGGGAAGGGTGGGGAAGCGTAGGGAGGAATAGCATATGATTTCTGTAACCAAGGAATAATGTGTGAAATTGGTCAAATTTAAAAAAATTGTTCTACAGAATGATTATATCAGCATATTAGTGTTTCTGTTTTCCCACGTCCCTTCCAATACTCATAATTTTCTTTTTCATTATGTTGGTCAGTCATATATGAGGTTGCAGGTTAGAATGGTTTTAATTTACATTGAAATAGTTAATAGTAATTGAACACTTCTAATCATACTTTCATTGGTTTTATTTGTGCAAACCTTTTTTTAATTTAATAAAGTCAGAATTATCTATCTTCATCCTGTAATGTTCTCTGACTTGTTAAAGCATAAATTAATCAGCTCTGACATATAGGCTCTATTTTGTGCTCTCCAAATTTGCTTATAATATTCCCCTGTATTTCTAAGCCATGTATATATTTTTACTTTATCTTAATATATATCATGAGATGTTTATTTGTGCCTAATTTCTGCCATACTGTTTTCTAGTTTTCCTAGCGATTTTTTTTTCAAACAATGAATTCCTTTTCCAAAAACTTGGCTCTTTGGGCTTCTCAAACACTAAATTACTATGTATAATCATATACTACTACATTTTGAGTGTTTAATATATTATATTCATTCACTGCTCTATTTTTTAAACAGTTGCATATGGCTGTGAAGATTGTAAATTTATAATAAAGCAAAGACACCATATATATATATAAATAATTTTCTCAATATTCTTTACTTTTTATTTTAGATAAATTTTGTTCATTTTTCCTTGTCCTATAAATTTTGGGTATATTTTTATTGATATGACTTTGAATAGATAAATTAATTTAGGTAGAATTGTCTTTTTTATTGTGTAGTTTTAAACTATCCATAAACAAATAATATTTTAATTGTTTAGATTTGACTTCATTTGTGTGAAAAGTGTTTTGAAGTTGTGCTCACATTGTTTGTCTTGGCAGGTAGACTCCCAGGTGTTTTATGTTATCTACAGTTATTTTAACTGAGATTTTTCTTTCTATTTCTTGCTCTTGGACTTTATTATATTGATAGTTTTTTCTAATATTGAACTATGCCTGAATTCCTATCATAAAACTCACCTGGAGACAGGTTATGATCCAAATAGCATGTTGCTGACTCTCCTTTTCCATCAATATTTATAAGGAATATTTGTCTCTGGTTTTCTTTCTCTGTTTTTGCTCTTCCTGGTGAAAATATTAATATCATATTAGTGTCATAAACAGAAATTGTCATAGTTCCTTCCCCAATTATTTTTCCAAATAGTTTATATAGTATTGGAGTCAACCAATCTTTAAATGTTTGGTAAAATTTACTTGTGAATCCATCTTGTCCTGAGACTTTTTTCATAGGATATTTATTGATGGCTTATTTGTTCAATTTTTCTGATTTGCAGTTGTTTGAGTTTTCTTTTTCTATTCTGTTCATGTGAGCAATTAATGTGTTTATAAATATTCATCTATTTCCATTCAATTGATAGATTTGTTGGTATACAATTGGGCAAAATTTCTTTTTCTTAAAAAATTCTTCTTAATTGCTTGTGAATTTACCTTTCTTTTTTTTTTCATTTTTAACCCTGGAGATTTGGTTTTGTTTGCTTTTTTAAAAGATAAAATCAACCAATGGTTTATTTATTTTATTGATTTTTTTCATAAAACCACCTCACTGTATTTTTTATTATTTCAATGATTTTCTTGCTTTCAATTTTATTAATATCTACTTTGATGTTCAAGATTTTTAATTTGTTGTTTAATTGGAAATTTTAAATTAGTAGTGTTTTAGTTCTTTTTATTTCCATCCCCAATTCATTGATTCACTCTTTATTTTATTGATAAGAGCCTATATATATATATGTATATATATATATATATATATATACATATATATATATCAGTCCCCTACCCCCCCAAGTACTGCTTTGGCTACATCACAAAATTGTTGGTATATTATCTCCTTGTTGTCATTCTCTAATTAATTTTTAAATGTTTCTTTGATTTGTTCTTTATATTATTCATTCTTTATGATAATCATCAAATTTCCAAATAAAGGTCTCTTCTTTTTTCTCTAGCCTTTTGCTAAGTGTAGTTTTATAGTATTATGTTATAAAAAAGGATACATTATATATTCCTGATTTCCTATTTCCTGTATCATTTTTTTGTGAAGGTACCATGTCCTGCTGAGAACATGGTATATCCCTTTCTATTTTCATTCTATTTTCTCCACAGGTCTATCAAATCTAACTTTTCTAAAATTTTGTCTCCTTATTTTCCTTCTTTTAATGCTTTTTTTAAAAAAAATCTTGCTTTGTTAGGGGAAGGTTAATGTTCCCTATTAATATGGTTTTATTATCTGTTTCATCCTGCCACTGATGTATCTTCTCCATTAGGAAATTGGATGCTATGTTATTTGGTGCATATTTGTTTAGAACTGATAATCACTTAATTGTCTATGCTACCTTTTATCAAGAAGTAATTACCTTCCTTATCTCTTTTCAATACATCAATTTTTACTTTTTCTTTTACTAAAATGATAAATGCTACCCCAGTTTTATTTGACTTTAGCTGAAGCATAATTGTTTTTGCCACAGACCTTTACCTATACTCTCTGCTGGCTTTAAATGTGCTTTTGGGAGATAGTATGTTATGGGATTCTGATTTTTAATTTACTCTGGTATCATTTTCCATTTTATGAGTTAGTCAATCCCATTCATATTCATATTTGTGTTTACTGTATTTTATTTTCCCTTGTTTATCTTTCTCTTGTTCATGTCTTTTCCTGTTCACAAATGTTTTGCTTCTGATTACCTTCATCCCCAGTTCATCTTCCTTTGTTTTTGTGTGACATCCACGTCTCTTATTCTCCAACACTTTTAACTTTCCCTATATGGTAAAATAAGTTTCTCTAGCCAACTGAATGTAGATGTTGTTCTCGCTTTGTGTCAATTCTGATTAAATGAAGTTCAAATATTGCCTACCCCCCATCTTCTCCATTGCACTATTAACTCTTATGTACCTCCTCATGTGAGATAATTTACCCTTCTTTTCCTCTTTTTCCCTGGGTGTTCCTATTTCTATCCCTTGATTTTATTTTGGAAATCATACCATCATATTCAACTTTCTCCCTGCCCTCTCTCTATGTTTAATCCTACTCATTGTCCTAAGTAATGAAGTTATTTATTATCTTTAATACCTTAAGTACCTCAATAACTTTAGAAACTTTAAGTACATCAAGTATCATAGATTTCTTAAGTATATTAATTACCACTTTTTCATGTATTAATGTAACCGTTTTACCATTGATTTTCTTGGGGCAAGTGTCCTAAATACTTTAGCTATCTTAAGGACTTCAAGTATTATAAATACCTTAAATATATTAGTTATCTGTTACCGATTTAGAAATATGATCAATTTAACCCACTTACATTTTCTTTTCTGTTTACCTTTTTATGCTTACCTGGAGAGTAGAATTGGATTGCCAAATTTTCTTATCCTCTCTGATCAAAATCACAAAGAAGGCCCCACTAAATGAGCAAAAAGAAAAAAAGAAAAAAAAAAGAATAATAATTAACAGAGAAACTACTTCAGCAAAAGGGAAGAGAAAAATTTAGCCTCAGAAGAGGACAGTAATGCCAAACTGGACATCCACTGTCACAATACTGTGAATTTTAGATTTACTCCACCCTGCTTAGTCTTTAGAATTTTAGCAACCAGGAATGTCTATAACCCCACTTAAGGATTAAGTGTGGGGGAGGAAGGTCTGACTGACCCCCTGGGTCATCCAAAGCCAATTTTAAGTCACCATTGGTATATGTAAGACACAGGAAGTGAAATAAAGAACTGTCTTTATATTTTGCATCACTTCCTGTGAGAAGGATTGGCCATGGAACTAGACTGTGGAAGAGCTTGAGTGTGAGGCCTCAGACTGCTTCCCTTAGATGATCATGTGGTGAATGAGAAGGCTGGCTCCCCTTTCTTTGGCTTTTCTGGAAGCACCAGCCTCTGGAGAGGCCCATCCCTTTGCTGAGACCTCAGAACTCCTGCCTGCTTCAGAACAGTTCAGGGCAGCTATGCTTCCCTTTTTCCTCTCTCTTTCTCATTTCTTAATTTCTTCCTTCTATTGTAAATAAACCAAAATAAAATCCCATTCTGACTTGAGCATTTCATTGGGATTTAGAATTTAAATCCCTGGTGACCAACTAAAAATATATTCATTCCAACCATAAATTTTACCCCATAAAATACTGAATCATACCAAATTTCTTTATGACTAGGCTGTGGTGGGTCATGCTCTTCCCACTACTACTTGTACTGAATCATATTGATTTCTGATCTTCCCCACTGAGACTCAACTGAATGTGGCAATCCTTTTCTCTTTGTTGCTTTCTCTGAAAACAGAGAGTTTCATCCTGGTGGACCAAACTATGCTCACTAATTTTTCCCTAGTGAGACTGGATTTCCTTGTTGTTCCTACATGCTATTTGAGATGGAACTCTGCTTCCCCTTATCTTCTGTGGTTTCCTCTGCTCCAGGATTAGATTTGAGGAGTGTGTGTGTGTATGTGTGTTTCTTTGAGGGTGTGTTTGGTGAACTCTGAAAATCCCTTAAACAGCTCACCACCCTAGCTCCTGTGATATTTAAAATGTTTGGGAGCAAGGGAAATATATATATCAATTATGACCGCTGAAATATGTTTTCTACTGTGTATTGGTTTTATATAAATATAAGATGGTCGCCAGGGAATATATTCCCAATTTATGAATATGCCCAAGCCAACTGGGTTTTATAGAGAAATTTAATTTATAATACACTGATTAATCAATAGGAAAAGAGAGAAAGTAAGAAAGGAATAAGAATGAATAAATCAGTCAGTTGGTTTTATCACTCACCCAAGATCTCTCTAGGTAAGGCGTCTCATGCCAACCTCAGGCTCCACCTTCAAGAGAGCCTCCTTTCAAGAAATGTTTCCAGAGAATTCTCCTCCTTCAGAGCCATCTTTCTCTCCTGGTCCTCCCACAGAGCAACCTCCTCAGTCCTCCTTCAGAGCCACCTCGCTCAGAGCAAAACCTCTTCTCTCAGAGCAAAAAAACTCTCCTCCCACTGTCCTCAGACCCCGCTATCTTTCTGGAAACCATCTAAGTTCCCTCCCCTCAGTCCTCACATCTACCAATCACTGTCGATGTCTCCCCTGTGCCAATGGTGGCTCTAGTTTAACCCAGGACCACCCAGAGGTCTGTGGCTTTGCACATGTCTGCTGAAGGTCATATTCTCAAATAATCAAATTTTGATCTTTGCTGCAGCCCTTCCTAAATCCTGTTACTCTAAGTAGGGTGGAGATTGTATTTTCCAAGACCTGGTTCTGTCATTCCAAGTATCTCTATTGTATCAATTCTAAAATCAATCATGACTCAAAGAACTTCCTGTTCTATGCTTAAGCATAGAAGGTTTCTGTCCTAAAGTAGTCTTAAGTAGGGAGGAGAAGTATCCTCCCATGCCAAGGGGTTTCACATTCCGAGTTCTTACTATCAGTAGGAAATTTTTTCCAGTATGAAATTTCCCAATGGTGAAATTTCCAACATTCATAAGTCTAAGAAATGTTAAGGTTTACACTCCTTTAAGAGGAAGATGATCAAGCATTTCATATTTTGTGCAACCACTTTGATGCCAGGCAAAAATTCTTAACAATCAAAAAAAAATCAATATACAAATCATTGTAGTTGGTTTCTCACTACCATTATGGAGGGAAAAAGAGAGAAATTACATTTAAACTATGATAAATTTAATCAACTGAAATTAATAGATTTTGACATTACTGAATCAATTAGCAGAAAAGGCAAAGGAAAAAGTGTATTCTTCAAAATATGCCCAAGGTTTCAGAAACGAAATGACCAAAGTCTTAGACACTATTCTCATGCCAGTGAGTCACAAATATTTGCTTCTAGGTTTGAAATAGAATTGGAAATAGCAAGCACTATACATTGTCACCAATTCTTTCCCCTCACATGAAAAAGGAAATTGTTTGACAAGGCAGAGTAATATCTGAATATTTGGTGCAGTCAGAATATTAGTTTAATCAAAAGTTAAAATCAATTTGGAAGAAAGGTTAAAGATGAGAATAAAAGGCTTGCAATTCCAACAGTATCTTCCCAAATGAGATAATAATTTCAAAATGAGAGATGGACAGAAAAAGAAATTATATTGATCTTTTTATCATAATTTCCTACAAACTTAATTAAGGTAAAATAGTCATAATGAGTATAAGTCAAAATAGAATAGAAAACTGTTTAACAAGAAAATAATTGAAATACTAAGTGGAGGAACTCAGCAATCAATGGTTACATTAGACTAGGATACTTGAATTTTTAAAACAGTATGAAGTTAGAAGGCAGAAGATTGCAAGCAATAATGTTATAAACAGCAAAAAATAGCAGAATTAAAAACAAGTCAACAAAAAGGGCAATGTGAAGCTCAAGCAAATAGGATTCCAAAATGTTCATATATAATAATAATCTCAGAAGGACAAACAATGGGTGGAAGAAAGAATAAGGTTTCTATAATAATCTGCTTTCATCATAATGATATTAGACAATCTATTTAGACTGAAATCATTGTGTGCAATGGGCTACATGAGGAAGTAGAAATGACACTTAGGAAGATAAAATTCAACAGTAAGAGGCATACCAAGAAAAGAATGAAAAAATTCTGCAGGTTTCACTATCTTGAAAGAGTTGAACAATTGGGAAATTAGGTAAATTAGAAATTAAATGTTCCAAAAGAATGAGGGTGTGTGTGAAAATCAAAGATACAAACATCCCAAAAGTCAATAAAGCAATAATTTCTAAACCAAATGCCTTTTTCCTTGCCTTTATAAACATATTTGTCAAAAATCCAAGTCTACCACTGGGTCTACCACTCACATCAGAGATCATATCCTGGAGAACCTTTGCCCAGGGATCCTGGTCTTCTGAATAGTGATTGACTCACCAGGACACTTTCTTTGGAAAGCCCTAGCTATGCTTCACTCCACTAGCTCCTGTGAAAGGGGAATTGGGAAGGCATGCAAAAGGACAGAAGCAGTGGCTGAGAGGTGACTGTCAATCAAATGAAGATTCTGATTTGGAATGTTACCAGGAAAGGCAGTTTGGAGTCAAACCAACTGGGTGGGTGAATTTTGGTCTTGACTGATGCTGGTTGCCTTTGAATCAGGGTCCTGACTAATTTCCAGGACTTTGGATAATCAAGCTGGAGGTGGCCTAGTAACTTTGAAGGCAGAAGAAGAAGAAGGACAATAGTGACTGAAATATTAGACCTATCAACCATTTCTCTCAATATCCTCCAACCTAAGGCTAATTATAGAATTAGGGAAACCCCAGAAGACTTACCTCCAATTCTCCATCTTTTTCTGTCTTCCCCAAATAAACCCTTACTTAATATAAAAGAAGATATCATGTATTTTCATTTGAAAACATCATTAACTCACCCTGACTGATTTAGAAACCAGAAGAATAGGGAAAGGGGAAACTGAAGGTAAGAAGAGGGGAGGAAGGAAGGCTGGAAGAGGGAGGAAGGGAGGAATAGAGGGAGGAGGGTAGGCAAAAGAAGATAACTACCTGATTTATTAGTTATCATTTACCCATAAAATATACCTTCCTATATTATCTATTACACTCCCCTCCAGCCATCTCCTCCCTAACAATCTACTAAAATAACAGTCTTATCATAGAATTACTCATCTCCTCCTTACTAAGTCTGGAATAAGGATATGAACTCTTCTTTAATTCTCAAATACAATATGTCAATCTACTGTCCTGAAGCCTTACTCAATATCCTTTTAAAACTGAAGACTAATATGTCCCATTTGGTCAACACTCCTATGTATTATATCCAATCCCCCCACCTTTACAATATAAGTTATTTGACAGTTTTTTTGTTTTGTTTTTATATTTTGTCCTCAGCACATGAGAGTCCCTAGTACATGGCAATTCTTTTTTTTTT
This sequence comes from Monodelphis domestica, assembly GCF_027887165.1. Lineage (NCBI taxonomy): Eukaryota > Metazoa > Chordata > Mammalia > Didelphimorphia > Didelphidae > Monodelphis > Monodelphis domestica. Next base: position 362,395,085 of record NC_077229.1, read on the forward strand.
TTCATTTAATTCTTCTAATAGTGAAAATAGGAAGGTAGAGTTTAAGAATTTTTGGTATGTATCAGATTTCCTAATCACGAGATGGTTGAATATACAAGTGATGGCAATATTGAGGTGCTACTGCATTAAAAAAAGAATGATGCATAATAAATGTAGTACCCTTATTGTTATACTGATACAGATAAAAGGTTTAAAAACTATCAGCAGATTTTCAGCTTATTGAATATTTCCTATGTTAAGAATTTTGGTGAGTACATAGACAAGAATTACACACTGAAAATGTTGAGAGGTTGCCATCTTTACCACTTGTGGAATAGGTTGGCATTGAGGAAACCTGAGATCCATTGAAGCAAAGGAGTATATAAAATGTATTCAGTCAATTAATAAATAGCTATTATTGCCTGTTAACTATTCCTTAGATGAATTAGCCACTGTGTACACGTGATACTTACAATTAACTATGACAATTCATTTGTGGATAGAGTTCTAGTCTGGTAGTCAGGAATTCTTGGGTTTTAAATTAGTATGGCCTTGTGTAAGTCATTTAAACCCTCTGGGTCTCCGTTTCTACAGATGTAAAGTAAGAGAGTTAAACTCATTGACTTGTAATGTCCCTTCTGGCTCTAAGTCTATGATTCTTTAATGTTATGACTTTTGTGTGCTTATTTCAAAAATTTAAGTGAGAGACAAAAATCAAGCAAAAAGTACTTAAAAAAATATTTTCCTGTTAAGTAGCTTGTATGCCTTATAATCTTGGAGGATGTGGATAGAGAAGATTAATTAATTAAATGATTTGAAGCATGATTTCATATGACTAAAGACAGTTTTAATTTCTTATTTGGGAATTCCTTTTTTATATCTTTTTATCACTTGTCAATTGTGGAATGTTTGTATTATTATGAATTTGACCCACTTCTCTTTAAATATGAGAAATGAGAACTTTGTCCACGATATTTGCTATAAAAGTCATCTCATTTTTTGTATTCTGTCTAATCTTGGTTCCATTTGAATTGCTTGCATAAAATCTTTTTTAATTTAATATAGTCAGTGTTATGTGTCTTATGTGTTAAAAGGTCCTCTAGATCTAATTTGGGCATAAAACCTTCCTTATCCTTTAATCTGTTCTGTAAAATATTTTATGTTGCTCTAATTTGTTTATACTTTAATTTTTTTATTTCTACATCTTGTATCCATTTTGACTTGGTATATGATATGAAGTGTTGGTCTGTGACAAGTTTCTGCCATATTGTCTTCCAGTTTTTCCAGGAGTTTTTGTTGAATAAAGAGTTCATCTAGTTCGTCTTCTGAAAATATGGATCTCTGGCAAAAGACAGAGCTTGCTGTGCAATGGATAAAGTAACAAGCCTCATATTCCTGAATGAGTTCAAATATGGTCTTAGGTACTTAACTATCTGTTTGAATCTGGGCAAGTTACTTAAGCCTATATAGCCTCAGTTACCTCATCTACAAAATGAGCTGAAGAAGAAAATGGCAAACCACATTGGTATCTAAATGAAGAGAACCCCAAAGAGGACCATAAAAACCAAGAATCATCTTAAAAACAACAACAAAACCACTAATATTTCCTTTATTGACCTCTAATAAATTTTCCCCACAGAGGCAAAGAGTAAGAGAGCAGACAATGTGATTATTTGGAGTGGTATTGGGAGTAAAGATAGGTTCCAAACTTTGACTGCCAACTATATTATTTTCAATAATTTTGATGACAGACAATAGAACAAAGGCCAAATAAATTGGTGAACCAATTCAGCTGGTCTTTATAATATCATTTTAAGAATTTAGTTTTCATCATTTCTCATAGAAAATTGTCCCCTTTGTATTGAGATATAATAATTTCTTAAAGAAGGCCTTATTTTGTATACCTTGCTAGAGGTAGCTACAGGAAAATAATCATCGGTGACCTTAGTGATAATTTCCTATATGAATCTGGAACATAATTTCCAAGGATACTTCATGATTTTCCAAGGGAAAAAATATGTGGTTGTAGGAGTTAAAATGTTATTGGAATAGCTTACTTATTGTGTTAGAGGGATACTAAAGATGTTTAAAATGCTTAGTGTTGTGATAAATTTTATTATGTCTGTTTTAGTACTCTGGTTCTTATGCACTCAAACTGTCCACTCATTCAATAAACCATTATTTCATTTTACTGTTTGACCATTGAAATAAAAAATAATAACAAATGTTAAAACTAAACTTGTTGAACTAATTTTCCCCTTTTCTTTTAATCTGATATTTCAGCTCTTAAACCTATAATAATTCATGGAATATCAATGTTGTCACTAGTTGTAAAATATGTTGTTCAGGAAATACTGCTTTTATATGCTTCTACAATATTAAATGTTTTCAGTACAGTTGGTTAGTTTAGTACTATTTAATCTAAAAAAAAACAAATTGATCAATTTATATGTAAAGAAGTGATAAGGTCAGAACAATGGAAAGTCCTTATACATTCCTTTAATAATTAAGTTGATTGTGGTGGATTTGGGGTTTTGTAATAAGGTGAGAAGTACCAGATATGATTACTTATGTTAACAGCCTAATCCCTCACCTGTTATGAATCTGCATAAACCAGGGGCCTCCTTATGTAACTCTGGTGTCACTCACTTGAATATAAATAATACTTCACCTATTGTTAGGAAACTTTGAGCATCATTTAAATATTGTAGAAGGCAGCAGAAAATTAGTTATACCTATATTCCAACTGTAAAAAACAAACCAATTGCTTCATTCATAATGCTATTTTGTATGATATATAAATAAAACTTCAAATAAAAAGAATATACAGTCAATTTGAAAGGCTATTTTAAACCTAGGAGTATATTATTTAAGATGTGACATGTTTTCATTGATTAAATATCATAAAAATTAGAAAAAAAAACATTTTAAAGTATCAATAGCTGCCAGCTAGGTGGTACAATGAATTCAGTTTCAGGTCAGGAGTTTGGAAGTCCTGAGTTAAAATCTGATCTCCAAACACTTACTACCTGTGTCATCTAACCCTATTTGCCTCATTTTTTTCATCTGCAAAATGAATTAGAGAAGGAAATGAAAAACCTCTCCAGAAATTTTGACAAGAAAATCCCAAATGGGGTTTCAAAGAGTCATCCTACTGAAATGATTGAACAACAACAACAAACTAAAATGGCAACATACAACCTATTAGAGCCAGTTTATTCATGAAGAAATTGAAGATGTAAGAAATTAAGGGATAAACTGAGGATAGAATTGTTAATAAATATCTGATGAGAAATTCAAACCTATATCCTCCTAACTCCAAGGCCAAAGTATATTTAACAATGATTGTTGATTTTAATAGAGGGCAGAGCTTGAAAAAATGTCAAATGAATGACCAACAAGTCCTCACAGAGGGAAACCATCTATTCATTTTAGAGTCCTTGAGGGGTTTTATTGCCAAGTGCTTTTTAATCAAATATAACTACAATTTTATGAACATTAGTCATTTACAAATCTATATTTTTCTCCTTTAAAACAAATATATTTCAAATATGACCCATATTGCATACTTGTATAGAGTAAGGAGGAAGTCTTATAGGTCATGATATAAAAAACAAGTGCTAAAAAGTAATTTCCTCTATAATCTCCTTAGCAAATTATTTTCCTAACCTCTCTCTGCTTGAAGACATCCAGTAAAGTTGAATTCATCACTTGACTCAGTGGGAAGATTGCTGGATATAATAAAAGTATCTGAGTTCATATCCCAGCTGTGATTCTTACTCCCTGAATGACCTTGAATGTTTCACTTTACCTTTCATCTATAAATGGGGGTTTTAAATTACATAATTTAATGCTGCATTTGGAGGATAAATCTATGATCCTGTGAAACATAAGGCACAATTAACTTTTTAGAAAAGTCGAATGGCTAGAGCAAAAAGATGATAATATTTTAAAGCTTCTTTAAAGATGACGAAATTGAGACAAACAGGGATAAATGACTTGCCAGGCTCAAATATCTACTAAATGAAGAAGAAAGAAAGAAAGAAAGAAAGAAAGAAAGAAAGAAAGAAAGAAAGAAAGAAAGAAAGAAAGAAAGAAAGAAAGAAAGAAAGAAAGAAAGAAAGAAAGAAAGAAAGAAAGAAAGAAAGAAAGAAAGAAAGAAAGAAAGAAAGAAAGAAAGAAAGAAAGAAAGAAAGAAGAAGAAAGGAAGAAAGGAAGGAAGGAAGAAAGAAAGAAAAAGAAAAAGAAAGAAAGAAAGAAAGAAAGAAAGAAAGAAAGAAAGAAAGAAAGAAAGAAAGAAAGAAAGAAAGAAAGAAAGAAAGAAAGAAAGAAAGAAAGAAAGAAAGAAAGAAAGAAAGAAAGAAAGAAAGAAAGAAAGAAAGAAAGAAAGAAAGAAAGAAAAGAAAGAAAGAAAGAAAGAAAAGAAAGAAAGAAAGGAAGGAAGGAAGAAAGAAAGAAAAAGAAAGAAGAAAGAAAGAAAGAAAGAAAGAAAGAAAGAAAGAAAGAAAGAAAGAAAGAAAGAAAGAAAGAAAGAGAGAGAGAAAGGAAGGAATAAAGAAAGAAAGAAAGAAAGAAAGAAAGAAAGAAAGAAAGAAAGGAAGGAAGGAAGGAAGGAAGGAAGGAAGGAAGGAAGGAAGGAAGGAAGGAAGGAAGGAAGAAAAAAGAAAGGAAGAAAAATATAGAAAGAAATTTACAATTCATCACTCTAATGACATGTTCTAGAATTTCATCAGAAAATCTTCCCTCTTCCTCTTTTAAAAATTCCTTTTAAGTATGTATTTGGTTACATGGCCCTTGGGTAATTTCTAGTTATTATATTTTGTTTCTGTGAAATGCCCAAGTATACCTAGAAGACATACCCCATTAAGGCAAATAAAGTGTAATAAATGTGAATACAATTCTAAGCCCACTCTCTATGATTTATTTAAGGAAGACTAGATCAGTATCTTTTCTGATATTCAAAATCTGGACAAGATATTCTTTTATATGTTTTTATCAAGTGGTTAGTTAATTCAAACTTTTTTTACTGCTTGTAGAGCTGGATCAGGAAAAAATGTACTTTCTGGAGCTCTACATAATCAGCACAAATTGTAATTTCCAAAGAACCAGCTCATATATCTAAAATTCATTTTCCACAAATTATTTTCTTAAATTCTAGCTCTGTAAGAACAGAATTTCCCTTCCATTTTTCAATCTTTTCTGGTCTGCATGATCTTGCGAATGCCAACCTGAAAGTCTCCAATAGATATCACTGCCTACCTGCACCTCTAACCCCATCAATAACTATTACTACCTTTTGAAACCTTTCCCTTTTAAGACACAATTCATATTGCCTTGCCTTACCCATCTTAAATCTCTCAAAGATAGGTAACTGCTTGACATCCACTATATCTCAGTAATATACTGAATTATAATTGTTTATGTGACTCATTACTCCCTATGAGTTGTAAGCTTCTTCAGGGCATTAATTATGCTATTTCTTTATTTTTAAGCTCAGAAAAAAACAAATAATTATAATAATTTAATGTTAAAGATATTTTGAAATTCCTTTTAAATGTGTTTGACATTTAATTGACAATGTTCATTGAATTGTCTTGTATTAAATAAATATAATCTTTTTCCTTGAGAAATAGTTGATGGAGTTTTTTTTTTTCTAAAAGAAATCAAACCTACCAATAGTGAAAATTTAAAAATGCTATGAATCACTATTGATTACTGAAATGTAAATTAAAACAACTTCATGATATCACCTCACACGTATAGATTATCTGATATTACAGAAATAAAAAATTATGAATGCTATAGGTGATATAGAAAAACTGGGAAAATAATGCCTCATTGGTGAAGTTGTGAACAAGTTCAGCCATTCTGGAGAATAATTTGGAACTTTGCCCAAAGAATTATAAATCTGAACATGCTCTTAGATTGGAAAAAATCACAACATCTATATTCTAGAGATCAAAGTAAAAGAAAAATAACCTATTTATACAAAAAAATATTTACACTGGCTAGTTTTATGGTGGCAAAGAATTAGAAACTGAGGGAATACCATTAACTGGGGAATGGTTAAAGAAGTTGTTAGCAATGACTTTAATGTAATACTATTGTGCTATAAGAAATCATGAGCAAAATGGTTTTAGGAAAACCTGGGATGACACATATGAAGTGATGCAAAACAAAGTAAGATTAAACAGGATTTTATTGTAACAACAATATTATAAGGGTGATCAACTGTGAAAGACTTAGGTACTCTGATCAAGACATTGATCTAAGACAATTCCAAAGGTTCCAGGATGAAAAGTCTATCCAACTACATAGAAGGAAATTATGGAATCTGAGGATACTTTTTGCTTTATTTTTTTGTTTGTTTTTCTTTTGCAACACAGCTAATATTGAAATGTATTTTTGACTTTACAAATATAATCAATATAATCTTTCTTGGCTTTTCCAGGAGTGGCAGAGGAGCGAGGGAGAGAATGCTAAAAATTTTACTTCCTTGCAAGGATGAAATGCTTTGCAATTCAGACCTAAGAAAATTATAATAAAAAGGCCTACAACAGGAAAGTGAAAGATAAGGAAAATAAAAGGAGAGAGGAAGACTGAAAATACCAAATATTTCACAACAAAGAAACCTCAGAGATATTGAACATAAACAGATACATGATTAGGAACAATAGTAACAGGACCATATTAATATTGAATATATTTTGATTCATGAAAGAGTAGAACCCAACATTGAAAGCATGAAAGTAATTTGTAAGAGATTATGAACTTTAACATGTCCTTTTGTAATATATGACCAGAAGGAGCGCTCTCTCTCTCTCTCTCTCTCTCTCTCTCTTTCTCTCTCTCTCTCTCTCTCTCTCTCTCTCTCTCTCTCTCTCTCTTTCTCTCTCTCTCTCTCTCTTTCTCTCTCTCTCTCTCACACACACACACACACACACACACACACACACACACACACACACATATTGGGGAACTGGAGAGAGAGGGTGAGAGAACTGAAGAAGTGGAGAGAGAGAAAAGATTGATCCTCCCCTATCTTCCCCATGGGGAAGGTAACACAATTTGTCTTCCAGAGGTATAGAATATGTCTCCTCAGAGAATGGGTTTAGGAGATAGAGATTAAGGACTGAAGGAGAAAGTCTTAGAGGAATGATCTACTGCCTTCCTTCTTACTCTTAGCTGTTGCTGAGAGACAGGTAAATTTCCTGCCTCTGGATCCTCCCAATATCCCAATTGCCACCCTTCCCTTTGAGACTTATTTCACTCCTCAGTCCTGGTCTTGAACTAGTTCTCCCTTTTGGGGAATGGTATGATTCTCCCCAAATCTTCAGTCTCCTTCTTTGATATCAGCAAGTGGGCAGACCTGATCTAAATGGTGACACTTTATTCTTGGGAACACAAAGGGCAGGAAGAGTGAGGGTGTTGGGTGATGAAAGGGGGAGATAGGAATCCCTACAGATAAGCAACTGACCTCCCCCTGAAATTCTGAGGGGTTCAGGTTGACTGCCTGACCCTCCTTTTGGTCAATTGTTAGGTTTGTCCTTTCTCCTAAGCTAACCTATGAGTTGAAGTTCAGGGCAATTTGGAGAAAGAGAGATCTTCTCAGTAGATGACTTTATATAAAGTCCTAGTTTACTTTTGTCTTCAGCTGGAACCAGAGAGATTTAGGGGTTCACTGGAAGGTAGTCAGTGTCCAGAGGGATTCTCCATCTCAGAGGTCCTTCTCTCAGACAGTACACTCCAGCAGAGAGATAACCAGAAGTAAGCTGGCAGTTTTGCGTTCTCTTAGCACTTTTATTCCTTCCTGGAATCTTGAGTCTTCCTTGCCCTTCCTCCATTTGGACTGTTCCTTTGCATTGATGGATCGATTTTTTTCTCCCCTTTTGTAACTACTCTCTTACACTTTTGAAAAAAAATTACATGCAACATCTTAACATTTAAATTATTCTAGCTATCTCTGGACCAAAGAACAAAAGCTATGAAATTATGAAATAAATCCTTTTTCAAATATGAAAAAGGAAAAATCTAAAACTTCTTTTCTGATTTAGTAAACAGAGCTTCTTATGAAATGTATAATTGAAAATCAGTTAACCTAAAAAAAGAACTACATTTCCTGGGAGCCCACTGACTTCCTGTTGTTATATACTTCCTGTAGACAGTGGATATTAGGCGGGTATATGGAGGGTCCTGACTCTTTACTTCCTGTCCCAAGCTTGGTGGTGCTAAGGCAGGCATTTGAACTGACTGATCAGACATAGGCACATGGTCTTTATTTTGTATCTTCTTTATACCTTGATTTCTAATGATCATTAATAAATACCTTAAAATATAACACTTTAATATTTGAGATCTAATTTTAATTTTTCTATTATGGCAACTAGAAGATGGACAAAAAACTCTCAATTTTTTTAAGATAGCCTAGATAAAATTTTTAAGCCACGTTTCTCCTGCCAAGACTTTTTGCCCTCCCCACCCCTCCTTGCAAACTCTGAACTTTTTTTGGAGCTCCTGCCTTTTTCTTTCCCTATTTTTTGCCTGGTCTCTCTCCCTCCTGGCCCAGCTATTTTAGTTTGAGGGACTTAGCCAGGGACTCATTGGCAGAGAAGAGATAAGCCTCGTCTCTCACCCATCTGTTTGAGCCCGAGTTCCTCATTCCTCACTGCTGCCTTTGGTTGGTGCTACCTATCCTGCTTGCTCCTAGTCCTTCTCCTGATCCTGCTGTGGCTTCTGCCCCAGCCCTGACTTCATTCCTTTTGGTAGTTGCCATTGTATCTTCCTAACTCACAAACATGGAGTCGATCTCTGGGCAGCTGGTAAGAACCTGGGCATATTTTCCTTAGGCAATGATTAGTCTTCTAACTCCCTCTCCACAAGGCTGGGGAAACAAACTGCTCCCTAGCATTTTACCTCTGGGGGGAAGGGGAAGGGAAGAAAGAAGCTACTCTTCCAAACAGGAAGTAAATTATAAGCATGACGCACTCTTTGAAGGAGCAGTTCATTATCTATTTCAAACAGCTTTAGAATGTTTTTGTCATGAGTGCACTGATCCTGTTACTTATCTTGCCTGAGATTCAGGGAAGAAATTCATCTCCCTACAACCCTTTGTCATTTGAGCCTGCCCAATATCTATGATTCATCCAGTTTGGAATTCCTCAAAACCTTATTCTCTCTCTCTATGGGATATCCCAGAAATGTGAAAAGGGAATCCGAACAGATAGAGAAAGGAACTTTAAAGAGAATAGAGGTGAAGATTTTAAGTTTTTTTCAGACTCCATTGTTTTATGAAAGTCTTTGTATTTTATTGTATTTTGCTGATTGTTTTAAGATTTGATTTTGTTGTTTTAAGTTCATATATTGATGTATTCAATACTATTCTATTAAGCTGAATCAGTTTAATCTACTGTGTTTTAACTATTAGATACATTCTGTTACCTTCCCCCATGACTACTGAACAAAATATTGTAAAATATTGTAAAAGCCCATAAACAACTTTTTTTTTTCCATTTTGTATTTGTTAATTGTCATGGAGATGATGGATGGACTCAACCTGACTAACAACCTGTGAAAAATTTAATGAACTAAGAATTTAGATGGTAATTATAAGGGGTCTTTAGAAATAATTTAAATAAACTAGTGGTTTCTGAATGGATGATTTTTTATATTTTTATTATAAAGAATATTGTACTAAAGGTAGAGAAACAAAGAAATGTTATTACCAAGGTGTTTCTATGAAGCAGGAAGTCAAAAGGAGCCCTGCAAAACTCTTCAGTTTAATTTACTTCCAGCAGAACAATCTAGGTTTCTTGGTGATGTTCTAGAGCAAAATGAGTTTTACTTTGTTTAAAAATATATTTGCCAAAGTTGGAAGATTTGCTATGTCTGTAAAAATTGTGATAAATATCCATCAGTTCCTAGTTGTTTTTTTTTTGTCATATAGCAACTTGTATGAAATATGATAGTGGATTTGTTTGCTATTATAATTAACTGGGCTATTGTTAATTTGGGGGACTTTGGTACTGCTTTGAATGTGAATTATCTACTGTATCACTGTTTTATTCTGGAAATCATTTGTAATCCCACAGTGGTCAAGTTAAAAAAGAAATGGATCTCATCTTTTGGTGAGAAACCATTGTATTCTACCTCTCCTTGACTGACACAGTGTGTCACTGATTGTAAGCTATATAATATTTGTTGTTAAAACCCTTTTCTATTATTGTTTTTCCTTGCATGTGCAATATAGTATCTGAATTTTATTTTTCTCTCCTTTTTGTATTTGAAGCATATATCAACAGAATTGAGAAGATTTTTCTTTATTTTTTTTAATTTGCAGTAATATAATTTTAAAATACATTTGTTCTAATATTAATGCATACCCCAAAAGCTTTAGACTATAAAAATGATGCCATTGATTATTTTTAAAAAGTTATGGGACTTTGCTTTATGATCTTGTCTGATTCCAGGAGAAGGGCATACAAAATGAGCCCTTGCACGGTGCCAAAGAAGCATGAAGCTAAACTGCATAGTGCCAATTGAGCACAAGGTCAAAGAGACCAACCAGTCCAAATGGGATTAATGAAATTTTGAACCAAAACAAGAGGACTTGAACTTGTTTGGAATTCGAAATTGAGGATGTATTGACATATGTCAAAGGCAGGTCTTCCTTGTCCCACATTCTACCAAGTATCTCAAATTTGGCTCCTACCTGGCTCCTATAATCTAGTCCCTATTCTGTCCTTAATTGTATGGCAAAACTTTCTGTAGTACTGGCTGCTGATTGGTTAAATGCATAATTGCTTAAATCACTTTAATTGAACCCTGATTCAAGGACCTGTTATAGGTTTATTTTTCCTTTACTTAGAATTTTTATACTTAAGATTTTGATAGTCTATATTTCATCCACAAATTATTTTCTCTTTTATTTGGATTTTTTAATGTTTTTGATTTCTCTTGCTAATTGATTCATAAATCTTATAACTCAGCCATGCATTCTTTAGTGATCTTTGTGTTTTTCAATGACCACTTCAAGGGGGAATGTATTATTATTATCATTCTAAATTGCAAAGTTTAAATTCATTTTGAGAATAGTTTTAGGTTAAGAAACATGCTACCACTCTGAATCCAGGAAGTAAACTGTTTGGAGAAGGCACCATTAAGATGCATGCACAGACCATATGCTGCACCAGAAGATCCAGAGTGAACTTTGGGATGTGGTGATTTGAATTGTGTGGATTTTAATCCATTTGTTTTGTATGAATCCTCTTATGCTGAAGGAGACTGTCCCCTAAATGGCTTTTTGTCAATTTGCCTAAACCATTGATTTTGGTCTCTTTTCCTTTTATCCCCAAAGTATTATAATTTTAAAGTTGGTTATGTTTACAAGATCCATTGGAGAGACTAGTCTTCCACAGATCTCAGAGGGAATGTATAATTGAAAATCGCTAAAAAAGAACTATATTTCCTGGGATCCCACTGACTTCCTGTCATTAAATACTTCCTGTAGACAGGGGATATTGGGCTGGGACGTGGAGGGTCCCACTTCTTTACTTCCTGTCCCGAGCTTGTTGGTGGTGAGGTGGGCATTTGAACTGGCTTATCAGCCATGGGCATGTGGTCTTTATTTTGTATCCTCTTTATTCCTATATTTCTAATGATCATTAATAAATCCCTTAAAATATAACATTTTAATATTTGAGATCTAATTTTAATTTTTACAGAAAGCAATTCTTATATGCCAACTTCCACTGCATAATGTAATATGAAAAGAAAATATGTGATGGCATTGTACACAAAACTTTGAATGCTGTGGTGTAATATCCTATGTAGTGAGGGAAATTACAGGGTGCAAAGAATTTTGATTGACAAGCCCTCAAGACTCAGAATTCTCCCAGGGCTGACAGGAAAAGGTCCAAACTGTTGAAGACACAGCTCCCCAACTGACTCTCTGAAGCTGAGAAGTGAAGCCTGAAGGGTGCAGATCTGATCTCTCCTGGACTCACTCAGACAGACTCTTTAAATAGCATCAAGCAAGAGTGAGCAGGAGTTTCCCCAATACCATCTGCTGGTCAGAGAGGAAAACTGGAGGAAATTAGTCTCCCTTTTGGATATCTGAGGACTTAGCTGAATTCCTATACCTGACCATTAAAGGACTGTCTGAGTGTGAGAAATCTGGTTACCTGTTGGACTTGCCTTTAGGAATTTATGTTATTAGTTAAGGTTGTTAAATAGTGGGTTTAATTAGAGGGTAAAGCAGTCAGATTTCCCTTCTCCCATTTTCCTTCCTCCTTTCATCCCTTCACATTTAATGAATTAAATATTATTTATATGTGCTATTTTCCCTTTGTATTACCTTCCTTCCTCCTACCCAAAATATAGATTTAACTCCTATCAATATCTAATGAAACCTTCTATATTTGATTATGACCCCCTGTGTAAGAACTAGAAAGTAGACTGAGGACATAGTATGCATAGCTGCAGGATAGATGATAGGTTCCTGATCCTCTCTGTTGATCAGGTCAAGAGTTATTGGATCCTTGAGACTTAGCTCATTGTAAGGGTGAGGTAGTTTTGAGCTACTCAATCTCCAGTACTCAGACAGGTCATTTCTGCCCTATATCTCACTTCAAATTTGAATAGATTTTTTTTCTAGATGAGTGAGGGAAAGAAAGGTGTTGGTGCAAACTAAAAAAGTTTAATTAATATGACACCTGGCCTTAAAATCTCAGTGCTGGAAAAAATTTCATGGAAATAAAATTGCAAACCATGCCAGAGTTTAGAATAGCATCTACAATATACCCAACAATTGATCATTCAACCTTCCCTTATTGTCTTCTTGTAAGATGTGACTCAGTACATCCCAAAGTAGTCCATTTTGCTTTGGAATAACTCTAATTATTAGGGTTTTTTTTTTCCTTATGTCAAAACTAAATTTATCTCTCACTATTGTCTCTCCATTGTTTCTAGTTCTGCATTTTGTAGACAAATAGACTAATGCTATTTAAAAAAAAATATTATAGCTACCTTAAATACATTTTCTAATAGCCTGTGGGTGAAAGTGCAAAATAGTGCAATTCTTTTTGTAAATAAATTTGGAATTATATGAATGAAGTGACTAAATTTCCATATCTTTTGACCACAGATTCCATTATGTGGTTTATACTCTAAGGAAGCCAGTAAACGGAAGAAAATCCTTATATACAACAAGCTACAACAGCATTTTCTGTGACAGTAAAGATTTAGAAACAAAGATGTCCATTAATTGGGCAGTGACTAAACAAATTATGTTTCATTAATGTAATTAAATATAATCATACTATAAGAAATAATGTATGCTGTGAATACAGAGAAGCATGGAAATGTCTATATTAATTGATGCACATTGAAATAGTCAAGAAAACAAAAGATAATGCAAACAGAAAAAATAACCCCCCAAACACAAGATCAAAAATGAAAGTAGCAAAATTATGAAAGCTTAAGCATGATACAAATGAAGATATAGGAAAGAATGCACATAATCAATCTTTTCCAGGTTACACACTGCACATTTCTAGACTTTTTTCAATGTCTTAATAGGTTATGTTATTTTTTTTCCTTTTTCTTTTGTTGTAAAAATATTATGTTATATAAGATGACAACTGGGAGAAGGAAAAGGAAAAGGAGGATGAGGAGAAAGGATTTGAGGGAAAACTATGATGATATAAAAATAAAAAAAAATTGATAAAATTTATTTTTTAAAAAACTGCATTGAATTGGATTGGATAAGATATAGCTCTTTAAAATAAAGAATACTGTTCATAAGAGGAATTAGAGTAAATGACAATTGGCAGAAGAAATGTACAGAGAATTATCTGGATCCAGAGCCAAGATCAAATGAAAAATAAATTATTTGAAAGTTTCTACGTTTCTTATTTCAATGGTTCTGTTCTAACTTTTTTGCAAATGTTTTCTAAATCCAATTTTAAGCCATCTGTCAATGTGTGATTCTGAGTGATTTGGCATTTTCTTTTCTTTGTTGGGTATAAAATAATTATCTGTCTCATAGTTTATTCAGATTGTATATAGAATCATATCTTCCTTGTCCATTTATGCGTAAAATCTTGATATAAACCAAAATGTAAACTTTAAATAATATTTTCTGGAGATACTATGTTGAGATAATAAACTAAAAAGATTAATGTGACTTTCCTAATTAGAGGCTAGGTTCTACCAGTTCTGAGTCTAATTTGAACCACATGCACAGGTCCAAAGTTGAAAGAGATGCCCAAGGGCCTATGGGAGAAATTGCACCAGACCCTTAGGTCTAGCAGTAGTTTTTATTCTTAAAGCAGACTAAAATCACATTAATTCTCAGATATGTGTATTCTGCTTGCCCCCTGAAAGAGGGAATGGAATAAATATTTATATGGCTACTACACACTGCAAGTGCTTAACAAATTTTATCCCATTTGATTCTCACAACATCCTATGAGGTAGGTGCTTTTTTTATCCCTATATTACAATTTAGTTACCAAGGTAACAGAGATAACAGAGGAACTCAAGGTAATCAGTGTGTCAAAGTTATTAGCTGAGGCTGGCTTTGAACTCAAGACTTCTTGAATCTAAGCCCAGAGTTTGATCCACTCTGATAGCCAGCTTGCCAGAATAGAAGGCAAAACTAAAAGCAATAGAGAGAATTTAGAAAGAGATACCTTTGTGTTTGATATAAGCAAAACCTTCCTCAATTATACAATAATAAAAACAAAAGCATTCTAAGAACATAAAGGAATAAGGCATACTGCAAATAATGCTTAACGTAGAGTCAGAAATCCTGTGTTCAGAGCCAAGATTTGTCCCTTATGAGTTAACAACAAGGTCATTGATGCTTCAGATTTAGTCTCCTCATCTTTAGGGCCAAAGAGACTAGAAGGGGATTGTACTACCTCCCCAAGAAGTATCCCTGTGAAATGGACAGCACATGGATGTTTATGAGTTGTCATAATCCTTCCCAGATTCTTAAAAATCAGATCTATTATTTTGTAGATGTAGAAATCTGCCAATAAATTTGAAAATTGTCACATTCTAGGCAACTACTAATTTCAATAAACTGTGCAGACACTGGAGATAACATAATTTGCACAAGGTCATACAGCTGGTATGTATGAAAATGAATGCTTGAAACCCATTCTCTGAGCTGCAAGGCCATCTAAATACTGTGCAGTACTTATTTCCTCCACATAAGTGACATCAAACCTATGGCACAGATGCCAAAGATGGCACACAGAATAATCTCTGTGGGCATGTGACCAGCCTCCCTCTCCCTCCCCCACACCAGAGTTTGTTATTAGAAAGGCAGAGAGACTCAGGCAGAGCTGTTCCCCTCTCCCTCTACATGGCCCTGAGGATATTGTTTCAACTCCCTTGCTCCTCTGTCTAGCAGCCCCAATGAGACCACTTTCTCCCTCCCCTCCCTTGGTAAGAGTGGGGCAGGGAGTATCTACAATTTGTGGATGCAGGGGCATGTGGTCACTGGAGGGGCTGGCACAGCACTTGTTCCTGAGGAGTGAGGTAGGAGCAGTGCCCGGTACTCTATCCCAAAAAAGGTTCACCATCATTGCTCTAGATAAAGAAAAACATACTGTTATTGTAAAAAAAAAATTATCCATACTTTATGCAGTTAAGCCAACCAAAAAGAAAATTATATGAAAATTGACATACAAGTCCAAGTGACCTTAAGATGTACAAGGATGTTTTTTTGAAAAGAAGACAAGGTAGAAGAGATGACACATTCTGCATCTGAAGGAAAGAGATATGTGGGACAAATGGTTTCCTCCCCAAAATGTATATCCAGAGGCATTGTGAGAACCAGGGATCTCAAAGACAGCATTGATTATATGGATGGGCTATAACAGTGTATATCTAGTTGGAGGAGGAAAGTGCAATGTGAAGTGAATCTTCTCCCAGGATCACAGGTTCCTGTGCTCCTGGAGCTAGGTCACTTACATCATCTAGTGTAGGTTACATGACTCAGAGTTTGATCCAAACATGACTGACTTTGACCCAGAAGGTAGAGGTGGGTTAAAAAGCTTCAAGATAAGGAAGTAGGCATTCTATCTCTGGTGACCTGGCAAGAAGCAAGGCTGTGGAAGCCCATGTTGGGAGTAACCATGTGGGAAATTAGATTAGGCTTAAATCTCTTTTATTTCTCTCTTTCTCTTGGTCTTGACCTATCCAAGTAATTCTCATAAACTATAGAATTTTGAGGACCCAAGCCCTAATTTTAATTCTTAGAGTATTCATAGATGGTTTTCCTTTCCTCTGCCCCCCTTCTGGCCATAAAGAATGGACAAGAAGTTAATGTGTTAATGAAGTGTCCTCCAGAATCTAAACAGGAAACTCTTGCTAGTATGGAAGCCTTTAAATTTAATTTTTTTTTTTTCCTGCAAGGAAAATAAAACCTGGGCTGCTGTATTTTCTCCATGCTTCTTGATGAGTTTCTCTCTTAAAACATTCAATTCTATGTTTGCAACCTCTGTTTAAGCAGTTCAACCTCCTTTATATTATTTATTTTATTTTTTATTATTATAACATAATATATAATAACATACTATATTATAAAAAACTTATGTTTTATAATTTTATAATGTTAGCCCTAGCTACATGATTATTTTGTCTGACAGATAGAATTGGTATTGAATAAAGACCAATATTAGAGAATTCCACCTAAGGCAGCTAAGCAATTTAGGGACCATAACAATTTGCCAATCCTGTTGGACTGGCTGGCAGTGCAGCAGTGCATACTATACCTGTTCAGGGCTGTAAACAGAAGAAAGACTGGAGGGAGTTTCATCAATAGGCAGGAGATGAACTCAATATTATAAGGCCAGGAGCAAGAAGAGAAAGATGAGTAGAGGAGAGGCTTGGACTTCATGGTCTGCTCTAATGCTCCTCTGCCCCAGGCAGTTCAACTCTATTTGCTACAATTGAATAATTTTGGCCTAATTAAATATAGAACACCAAAACCTTACTACATATGATTATAGTGAAAAATGACTTTGCTTGTAATGTCTGGTAAATAGTAAGCACTTAATAATGGTTTAGGGGATATGTGGGGGATTGCATTGCCTCTTGAAACATATTTGACTTTTTGACATTTTAGAGTAATTTTTTTTCCATTGAAGGAAAGATAAATGGACATGTTGGAAGACATTTATTTAATGCAGAACTGGCTCTTCCCTGTATCAGTGAACTGTATGAATGTGTATTTGCAAATGAAGCAAAGAAACAGTAATTATGATGTTGATTTACTCTTATCTTTTATGGTAACAGTGTAAGAAAGACATTGCTTGTTGTTAACTACAAATAAATGAATAAATTTCTAGTTCTGGATACCATTGCACCACTTTTCATAGTTTCATGAAACCAGCTCACATTTATATTAGGAAAACACACTCATGCAAACTATATAAATACAATTTTTTGAATAAAATTTTGAATAAATATTCTCTCACCCAGGCAGTGACTCATTCAGGTCTTTACTAAAGAAAAATAGCATTATCAGCAATTTCAAATTAAATAAGTTCCTAACATGGAAGCATTATGGGTGACCAAGCATTGTACTTTTCTATAAATCTACCTACTCCCTAGGCCTGAGACCATATCCTCAGGTACTCTGTTAACCTGGAGCGAGTTTGAATCAGAGTTAGAGAGGGAAGAAAGAGAGTCAACACTAGGCTTTTAAATGGCAAAGATTTTCATTTTATAGAATTTATCTTCAAAGGTGGGGCTAGATTCATTGCTGGGCTGGAAGCAACAGATTACTCCTCAGGGCCGTTTTGCTTGTGACTTGCTGGCAATCTTTGCTGACTCTTCCAGCCTTTAGAAATTCACTACATTGTTGCATAGTTCATTCATCTCTAACACTCCATGTTAATCTAAAACTTGAAACTAATGAATGAAACCAGAAAACTAATAATAACAGGTCCATTCAGTCACATTTTTTTTTTAATGCTTGTGGCCCAGGACAAGAGATAAAGCGTTGAAGCTTCTTTCATAAACTGGAAGCATTCAGCATTTAGTCCTCCCTACATAAACACAGACAAAAACAAATAGAAATCTGTTTGACTGGTTAGTATCTGTTGCATAAGCACTCAGTTAGAGGTCACTGACCAATCAAAAGGCTTTTTCCTCACCAAGAAGTCAGTAGACAAAAAACAGTCAAAGTGTGCTCTATCATGGAGCATCCCATTCTCAATCTATCTTATCCTTCCAGAAGTGCTCTCATCTCCAGCCTTGATATAGAGAACTGAATCAGACAGAGCATGTCTAAAAACTGGACTCTTAAGGGCCAATCACCTATGATATGTATTTCAAAGTAAAAGGAAGGGTTACATTATTTTTTTTTTATCAGAAAGCTTTAAAATCCTTAAGAGTAACACAATAGACAGGTGATTTGACATGGTGGTTAGCATTCTGGACCTGGAATAAAGGAGACTTGAATTTAAATTCTGTTCTTAGTCATTCTGTGGCCATTAATATTTCTTTGATATTTAAAAAAACTCACATTCCTAATACATAGTGAAAACCATAAACTTCCCACTGTTGGATATATGAAAGGAAGAAATGAGGTAATGAATGTAAAATGCTTTATCGCAAAACAGTATGGCAGAAACCAGGTATAGACCAATATCTCACACCTTCTATCAAGATAAGGTCAAAATGAGTATATGATTCAGATATAAGGAGGAATATACCATAAGTAAATTAGGGGAACAAAGAATAGTTAACCTAGCATATTTATGGAGAAAGGAAGAATTTAGGACCAAACAAAAGCTAGAAAGCATTATAAGATATAAAGTGAATAATTTTGATTGTATTAATTTTTTTTAAATAGCCCTTTTTTATAAACATAACCAATATAACCAAGATTAGAAGGGAGACAACAAACTGAGAAAAAAAATTTTATAACAAATTTCTCTGATAAAGTTCTATTTTCTCAAATATATAGAGAATTTAAGTCTAATTTATAAGTATACAAGTCATTCCCCAATTGACAAATAGTAAAAGAATATGTGAACAATCAATTTTCTGATGAAGAAATCAAAGATATCAATAATAATATAAAAGTGTTCTAAATCAATCATGATTAGGGAAATGCCAATTAATACAGGTGAGAAGTACCACCTCACACCTATCTGATTTGTGAAAATTATGATTATGGTGATATTGCTGCCACTGCTGGTAATCATGATGATAGCCATCATTTATATATTCTTTTTAGTTTAAAATATGCTTCATATACAAAGTCCATGCTCTCAAGGTATGTAAATATTTATAATGGGAATACATTATTACAAAAAGATCAAGAAGAAAATTACAGGAAAAAATACTCCTTAAGTGTTGAAAAATAAGCCAAATGTCACATATAATTAATTAGTAGCATTAACACTTGAAAATTCCACATAGATACCACTTCTGAAAAGAACAAGGATAGTAACCAATCCTAGGTTAGAAAGAGTTGATTTTCAGAAAGAAATCAACTATATGAATTTCCTAAATATTGCAATATCCATTCCCACTCCCCCCCCCCATGTCATCCCTTTCTGTGATGCTAGGCGGCACAGTGGTAGAGTGCTGGGACTGAAGTCAAGAAGACTTGAATTTAAATCCTATCTCAGATACTTATTAGCTGAACGATACTGAGCAAATTAATTAACTCTGTCTCACTTTCCTCATCTGCAAAGTTAGATGGAGAAAGAAATAGCAAACTCTTTAATATCTTTCCCAAGAAAACTTCAAAAGAGATCAACAAGAGCCATACATGCTTTAAATGTCTGAATAACAACCATTTCCTGAATATAGTTGTCCATAGAAATACCTGATTATTCACTTTCAGTGTCTGACTTCCCTTTTCCCCATGCTGAAAATAATTCTATTTGTATTCAAAAGGAATTTACAGATATTGACTTAAAGTTTCTTCCTTGGACATTCATGCTAATGGACCTGGCCCAAAGACAGTAGTAAGACTATTATGTGCATAGAAATAGATTTGATTCCTCACTTCGTTTCATTACAGGTCATGCAGACAATCAATACTGATCTGTGAAAAGATGCCTTGGGGCAAATAACCTAATATGCTTGCTTTGTGTTTATACTTAGAAGTCAATGATTACTGAGCAATTCAAAGATAGTGTTCACATTGCAAAAGATAACAATGAGTGAAATATAAATGAACTATAATTGCATTAACACAAATTTTCAGCAAGAGAATGCACAACACATTGTAATATAAGCTATCTACTTTCCCAAAGGGGAAAGACTTCTCTGGATTTCTGACAGTGGAAAGAACACTTAAATGGTTTCTAGAAGACCTCGTGACAACATATTGTTTTATTGTAAGCCATATGAATGTGGATCTCCACAAAAGTTCTCCTCTGTTACTTGTTTGTGGTATGGAGATGATCCTTAGTTTTAGTTTCATAGTGCCTGATAGAGAGACTTTGAGTATGAATGTGTTCATAAATCATATATCTTCCCAAAAGAATAAGACTAGACTAGAAATCAATTCAGACTGTCCATAAACTGAAACATTTTGTTTCAAAAGCTGTTGACTAGCTCATCACAAGAAAATTCTCCAAGTATTTTTTAAATCCTCACATATTGAAAGAGACTGCAGTAGTAACAAGTGATATAAAAACAAAAATGAAACAGTTCTTGTCCTAATTGTCTTCAAAGGCAATACATACAATATTAACTATATATACATATATAGAGAAAGATATGCACATTATATATATGCAGATGTATGTGAAAAGCATATACATATAGATATATTTCTATATCCAAATCAGTGTATTTTCCCTTATCTTTATAATTTCTGTCTCTATATATCATCTATCTATATAGCATCTATCTATATAGCATCTTCTAAATGTAATAAAGTAAAATTGATAAATGTAATATTAATTTTTTAAAAGAATATGTTCACCATTTTAAAAATTAATTCTCAAGTCAGTAGTCTGCTAGTAGCTCTTAACAAATAAGTTTTTAATAAACAATTAAGTTTTTAATAAAAATGGAGCTATAGAAAAAAGGAAATGTAGGAAAGAGACAGGAAATATTACCTATCTAAAAATAATGGAAAAAATATGGAAAGGAAAACTCAATCAAGGTTTGGGCCTTTCTGCATTGAGGTGGAGCAAACAACAGTTGAAATGTTAGAGTGAAGATATTGAAAACAATGACAGTTGGTGGAGGGAGGGGCTACTTGGAGAATGACAGTCTCTCTTGAGGACACTCTCCTGACCCTTGGACTGGAAATGGGTGTTCTATCCCTTTCTCTTAATTGGAGTACTTCTCTTCCTGGATTTTTCCCAACTATGTTCTCTACCTAGATTCCTGTGATTGTGTCATCAAACAAAAGGATTTAAGGGGAGTGGTTTGAACTGTAAGGCCGATCTTTAAGTGATTAGCCTGAAGAGACAGGCCCAACAAGCTCTGAAAGTCATAACCTTTTCTTCCTCTTGCTGTCTACTGCTAAGACTGAATTTAAGAAAGGCTAGCATATAATACTATTGGGCTCAAAGGAATAATAAAGTGGAGGAATTCCATGGGAACTGGAACAACCTCCAGGAAGTGATGCAGAGCTAAAGGAGCAGAACCAGGAGAATATTGTACACAGAGACTGATACACTGTGGTACAATCGAATGTAATGGACTTCTCCATTAGTGGCAATGCAGTGATCCTGAGCAACCTGGAGAGATCTATGAGAAAGAACACTAACGACATTCAGAGGAAAATCTGAGGGAGTAGAAACACAGAAGAAAAACAACTGCTTGATAACATGGATTCAAGGGGGATATGATTGGGGATATAGACACTAAAGGAACATCCTAGCGCAAACATCAACAGCATGGGAATAGGTTCTGATCATGGTCACATGTAATACCGAGTGGAATTGCATGTTGGCAACGGGAAGGGAAGGGGAGAGGAGGGATTTTTGTAGCCAAGGAATAATTTTTGAAATTGACCAAATATAATTTTTAAAAAGAAAAAAAAAGGAAAAGCCAGCACAGATATAGATAACATAGACAGTAATAAAAGAAACCCTCCATCAGCCTGCAAGGCTTGGCCTCAGTTCAAAACTTGGGAGAGACTCAAACACAATCTATAGCAAAGTATAGGGAACCCCTCTTCCCTCTACCCTGAAATCTTCCTGAACCAAAGCTGTTATTAAATTTATCTTGAGTTAAATAACCCTCAGTCAGATAAGAGGTCTATCATTTCAAGGGAACATAGAGGGAGCAGAACCTAAGGTCAGTCATTCAACCATAAGCAGCCCATATTCTGCTGGGCAACCTTGGTTCAGGGGGAGGCTTGTCCCTAAGAAGGGTCATGCTTACCTGCCCTGGGGTATCTTCAATATCAATCAGTAGAGAAAACATTAGGCTATCATAGCTGATCCATTCTCCAGGACCCTATTTTTCAAAGACTCTCAGGAGGGGGTATCTCTTTCCTTTTACCCCATCAGCATCCATATTCTCTCTAGCCCTTCAACTCTTCCATTCCCTGTTCCAAAACCTTCCTTATTCCCCTGTACTTCTTCAATCCTCTACAATTCCTTTAACTATTACAGTCTGTTAGTAGCTCTTAATAATTAAGTTTTTAAATAAACAATTAATGTTTTAATAAAAATGGAAATATAGAAAAAAGGGAAATCTAGCAAAGGGATAGAAAATATTACCTATCTAAAAATAATATACTGAGTCAAATCAGGAAGCAAGCCAAGCCACCAAAGTCTACAACAAACCCTAAGCTAATTAAAAGAATGTAAAAACTTTAGAAAAGTTGCAAGACAAAAAAATAAACCCAATATTATTAACATTTCTATATACTACCAAAAAAAAAAAACTAACAAGAAGAGATAGAGAAATTCCATTCAAAATAACTATAGACAATATAGAATACTTGGGGTCTACTTGACAACATATCCAAAGAATGCATATAAACACATAAACAAAACACTCTTCACACAAATAAAAATCTAGAGATAAGGAGGGACTTTATGGCAAAACAAGAGATAGAAAGTAACAAAGGAAGTAAATGGAAAATTTTTATTGCTTGGATTTAAAAAAGCAAATTTTTCTCAAAATAATGTAGTGAAAATTAGAATGAAAAAGACGAAACTGAGGAAAATTTACAGCAAGTTTCTCTGATAATGACCTCATTTCTCAAATATATAGTTAACAACTCCAAATATGTAAAATAAATAGCCATTGCCCACTTGATAATTGGTTAAATGATATGGAACAGCCAGTTTTCTCAAGAAGAAATAAAAGCTTTCAATACTCAGAAGAGAAAATGAACTAAATCACTACCAACTAGAAAAATGCACATTAAAATAACTCTGAAATGGCACCTCAAGTCTATCAGACTTATTAATATGACAAAAATTAAAATTATAAAATTTGGAGATGATATGCAAAAATTGGGACAGTAAGCTTCTATTTGTAGATTCAAATGATCTTCTGGAGAACAATTTGGAGCTATATGTAACTGGCTATAAAACTATATAATCTTTGATTCAGTAATAATCGTATTAATTTTGATTACCAAAGAAATGAAAAAATAAGGGAATGGGCAATATTTGCACAAATTTATTTATAGAAGCTATGTTTGTGGTGATAACAAATTGGAAAATGAGAGGATACCCATCAATTATAAAGTGACTCAACAAGTTGCAGTATATGATTGAGATGTAATACAATTGTGCCTCAAGAAATGAGAAGCAATATCATTTGAGAAAAACCTGGTAAGTCTTACATGAATTGGCGAAGTGAAGTAAACAGAACTAGGTAGATTGTGTATAAATTATCAACAATATTATAATGATGAACAACTGGAATATTTAGCTACCTTGATCAAGACAATACTCCATGCCAAGATCCCATGATGAAAAAATCAATCCACCTCCAGAGTGTGTGGATAGAATTTGCTCCCCAGGACTCTCTTACCCAGCATCCCATTTGTGTGCTCCCGTTAAGTGTGAACACTGCATGGGTATATTCAGAAGATAAAGTTTTGTTGTGACCCCTGCCTCACTCTCTCTTTCCCTGTTCAGGCTGCTAAAGCTGGCTTTGAGCCAAGCCAGGGAATTTACACATGTGGTCTTACTTTAGTTAGATAATGAGGATTTATAATCCTATTTCTTTTTTTGATAATTTCTTCTTCTTTGAGTGGTTATTAATAAACTTCATAAAATTAATACTTGGAGTTATTGATATTAATTTAAATCTTATAAGAGAGAACTGTTGAACTCTAAGTGAAGCATTTTCTCTTTACTTTCTTTAAATTTTATTTTGTGCATGTGTAGATATTCTATGTAACATGGGCTATATAGAAATATATGAAATATATATATGATATAAAAGTATATTCTGCATGACTTTATATATATTGTTGATATCATATTAATTGCCTTTCCAATTGATGGCAGAGGGAGGGAAATATTTTAGAAATCAAAATTTTATAAATAATTTTTAAAAGGCACTAGACGTATATTTAAAAAATAAATTAAAATATATTTTAAAAGACAAATTGTAGATTGAAACATACTATATTTCATTTTCTTCATTTTTTTGTATTATTGAGTTTCCTTCCACAAAATGATGCATATGAAACAAAGCCTTACATGTTTGCATAACTAAGTTTTATATCAGATTGCTTACTCTATCAGGGACTAGGGAGGGCATGGAGGGTAGAAGAGAATTTGGAATTCAATAAAATTTAGAAGAAATGCCCTTAAATTTGAGGTTCTTAAGATGAAAAAAATGTTAAATCTTCAGAAATGCTTTTCTTTCAAAACAAATTAATTTTTCTTAAAACTACTGAGCAATAAATAAGGTAGAGATCATGCTAGCAGCTATTAACCATAAAGTTTATGGATTTATGTTAGAGCCCCAAGTCACCCATTTTTCAGACTTGAGTTCACTTCTAGAAAGCAATGAAAATATTTTTCACAAACCTTTAAGCAATTATTAATAAAAATCCATAATTATAGAAAAAAGACAAATTGAGATGAGGAGGAGAAAATAAAAACTTATTAACTGAAAATAAACTGAGAGAGAACTACAGATGAGGAATAAGTCATATTCTATTGGACACAATCAAGGTATTGATTTGTTTTTCCCCAGAAGTGGTCAACTACAGGTGAAAAATTAAATATATGTAGTCAAATGAGGACAATATATTGACTTGTTTTTTT
Organism: Monodelphis domestica; assembly: GCF_027887165.1. Classification (NCBI taxonomy): domain Eukaryota; kingdom Metazoa; phylum Chordata; class Mammalia; order Didelphimorphia; family Didelphidae; genus Monodelphis; species Monodelphis domestica. The sequence goes on from NC_077229.1 coordinate 362,420,305, forward strand.
TAGCATTTTGTTTGTTGGGGGAGGATGTTATAGAATTTTGGGGTGGAAGAGAGTGCACTGGGAAATTTCAGCAATTTAAAAGAAAACAATGCATCTCTTTTGGAGATAGGAATGTAAAAGAGAATTTAGCTACTTATGATGGTGGCTGAGACTGCCAGTCTAATTCTTTTCTAACTTCTGGAGGTGTTGTCACAGTGCTTTTCCTACTCTCTGAAAATGTGGAAATTATAACCTCCCTTTGAGAGAGGATGAGTCTAGATAAGGTATTCCAGATATATAGATGTAGAAATATTAGATGGCCATTGCATGAATGTATACACACATATATACATTTATTTTTTGTATAGTTAGGAGGGAGTTGAATTATACTCTGAAGAAGAGGTCTGAAGAGGGAGGACTTTTCAGGTACAGGAGTTGACCAAAACAAAGGCACAAGACCAGAGAGTCACGTTGTAGGAAGAGTTAGAAGGCCACTTTGCAACTCTAAGAAGGGAAGAAGAGGGGGCAGCTGGGTAGCTCAGTGGATTGAGAGCCAGGCCTAGAGATGGGAGGTGCTAGGTTCAAATCTGGCTTCAGACACTTCCTAACTGTGCAACCCTGGGCAAGTCACTTGACCCCCATTGCCTAGCCCTTACCACTTTTCTGCCTTGGAGCCAATACACAGTAAGGATTTAAAAAAAAAGAAGGGAAGAAGAGAAATGGGTTGCAAACAGATTTTGCAAAGAGAGAGGTTTTCTGGACCTGACCGCATGCTGTGGAACTGATGAGGCTGTGTTCTGGAATGCTGGGAAGGGGACAAAAGTGAACACAGGCTGGGAGCTCTTGGATTTACTGTTTCTTGGGCTGTCTAGAGCTAGAACTTTCTCTCTCTCTCTGTCTCTGTCTCTCTCTGTCTCTCTGTCTCTCTCTCTCTCTCTCTCTGTCTCTCTGTCTCTGTCTCTCTCTCTCTCTCTCTCTCTCTCTCTCTCTCTCTCTCTCTCTCTCTCTCTCTCTCTGTCTCTCTCTCTCTCTCTCTCTCTCTCTCTCTCTTTCTCTCTCTCTGAAGCTGAGGAGATTTAGTTCCACTGGAGCTGAATACCTTGATCCCTGCTATTCCTGACTGGAGAAAACCCTTCCTTGCCTTGAAATCATCAGTGTTCCTGCAAGGTGAAAGTACCTGTCTACTCAGAAAACCTGTGACCAGCTAGCCTGTACAAACTATCTGTGGTGGGAAGGACAGAAGCCAATTTAGACCTAACCCTACTAGGGTTGAACCTTGACATGAAGGGTTCACCCTAAAGCTACTCAGAAGACCTGTTTATACTACTAAAATAATCTGAGAAAATTAAGTAGCCCATTAGCCCTGGGAATTTAGACAAACAGGTCAGGGCCTAGGGAGTGTGGAAGCAAAAGAAGAAATCTCCATGTGGATATCTTAGAAGGCAGATGATTAGCTAGAACCCTTAGAGTTAGGCAATTCTAATTCTTTAGTCCTCCTCTTCATATTACCTTGTTTCCAAAACTAAATCCCTGTCCTGTTTTTTTTTTTTTAAATCTGTCTGGGAGTCTGAGCAGGGCACTGGTCACTGTGAAGCAGGCTCACAGGCCTCCTTCACTGTGGGGTACCAAGGAACCAACTCAACCTTGGTATCTCAACATTATCAAAATCATCCCATCAAGGTTCTCATATTTCACACCATGGAATATGAGAAAGAAAAAATAAATAAATAATAAAGCTGAAAAGACAGGTTAGAGCTAGGATGTAAAAGGTTTCCAAACAGAGGAATGAGATTTAATCTTAAAAGTCATAGGAATTTGCTAGTTTGCTGAGTAGGAGAGAGATAGGATCATATCTATAGTAAGGTAAATAGCTTTGTCAGTTACAGAGAATAGATCTAAATGGGGAGAGTCTTGAGATTGGGAATCCACTTACTTTGGAGGACACTACAACAGTCCAATTTATGGCTAGTGCATAAACTTGTTTTTCTTGAACATCAAAGTTTATAGCAAGTCTTGTTTTAATTATTTAAGTTAAAGGGAACTTTAAATTTAAATTTAAAGGAATTAATTAAAATAATTAGTTTAGTTGATATATGAGGAGGACTTGAAAGAAGGTAGTGACTAGCAAGAAAGTAATGAATATGAAGTGCTTTTTGAAGTTTAAAATAATAAGATTTAGTAAATGATTTAATCTGAAAGGAGAGGGGAATAATCTGATACATGAGGACTAAAGATTGATGTCATAGAGAATAGAAAATTAGTAGGATTCTTGGCAGACAAATAAGGATATTAGATTAGTGAGTTTGGGGTGAAAATTACTGAGTTTTATCTGAGGTATGTTGTTAGAATTGTTTGCAGAACACTTTGAGAGGGACAGAGGCTGGTTATATAGATTTGGGAGGTTTTCATGTGGTTAACCTAGATGATAATTAAACAAAAAAGCATAGGAAATAGAAATATGGCCTTCAGTTAATAATAAAGATGATAATTATGATGATGATTTATATAGGACTTTCAAGATTTTCCAAGCACTTTAAAGATATTATTTCATTATATCCTCATGACAACCATAGTAGTTAGGTATACTATTATCTGCCTTCTACTGAATTGAAAATTGAAGCTGAGGAAGGTTAAATGACTTACTTGCCCAGGATTACACAACTAATAAGGTTGGATTTGGACTAATCTTTCTGACCCTGGTATTCTATCTTTCTAGCTATCTACCTAGCTACCAATAGTAATTGGGTATTCTTTAGGTGATAAGCCAAAAAGGAGAAAAGTACATAGGAAAACAACCAAGGGAGAATCCTTTCATGAAAATCTATCATAAGTACCTACAATTTGCCAAGCACTATATTAAGTGTTGGAGATAAAAAAAAAAGCAAAAGATTGTCATCAACTGAAAGGAATTTATAATCTATTGAACAGACAGATTCAGAACAGACAAAAGAGACAATATCTAGAATCAGAAGGTTAACAGTAGTGTCAAATTCTCTTGAGTTTTCAAGAAAGAAGTTCATTGGGAAAGACTATTAGATTTTCCTATTAACAGATTTTTTATTTTAGTAATTTTAGAAAGCACCATTTCAGATGAATTATAAGGTCTTTGAATGAAATGAATTGAGAAATGAATGAGAAGACAGTAGATAAAATTTTTGTGCAAAATCTTTTTAATTTAATGTAGTCAAAGTTATCTATTTTGTATCTCATAATGTTCTCTATGTCTTGTTTTGACCTAAATTTTTCCCTTATCCAGAGTTTTGACAGTTAACTTTCCTTTTCTTTATATTCTGTATTGATTCTAAGAAACAAGAGTGGCAAAGATTAGGTAATGGGGGTTAATTTACTTGCCCAGGGTCACACAGAAAGGAAATGAATGCTGCCAGAATTGAACTGAGGATCCCTCATCTCTAGTTCTGACCCTTAATCCACTGAGCAACCTAGCTGCCCCATCTCCTTTATTTCTAAATTATGTATCATTTTAATTGAGGTATTGGTCTATGTCTAATTTTTGCCAATCTGTTTTCCAATTTTCCTAGCTGTTTTCATTGAATAGTTAACCCTTCTTCAAAAATCTTGGATGAAGTTTGAGTATCTCAAACACTAATTTACTATATTCATTTATTACTCCATATTGAATGCCTAATCTAGTAGATAGCTATTTTCCTAATGTGTAAAGGAAAAGATAATTAGGAAAATAACAAGGGGAGTTAGTATAATTATTTTATCATGGGAGGGAATTGCAAGTGGCATGATGACATTCTCATAAAATCTTTGGGAATTAGTTAAATTATAAATCCAAATCATCAATAGTTTGCATAGAATAACTGTATATAAAATGAATGCAAAAAGGAATCATCATTTAATATAGTAATACCAAAAATTACACATAAAAACAAAAATATATTTAAAAACAATTACAAAATGAATAAAGTAATTTGTAGTTAATTTATAGATACCTAAAATCTAAGTGAAGGAGACTCATGATCAAATGGTTTGAAACTGTTGGAATCAGAACTTAAACTTTTGCTTTCTTATTCCAAGTTCAATATACTTTCCTTTATGTCATATGCCCTTTTAAATAATATCAATAATAATGGTATCATCTGCTATACTAGATTTTAATCTCAAGTGAATGCTAAAAAATTCTGAAAACAGCCAGTTAATTGGCTCACACTATTGATCAATTCAGTGGAAAAAAGGAAGGAAGGAAGGAAGGGAGAGAGGGAAGGGGAGAGAGAGATAGAGAGAGAGAGAGAGAGAGAGAGAGAGAGAAGAAGAAGAAGAAGAAGAAGAAGAAGAAGAAGAAGAAGAAGAAGAAGAAGAAGAAGAAGAAGAAGAAGAAGAAGAAGAAGAAGAAGAAGAAGAAGAAGAAGAAGAAGAAGAAGAAGAAGAGAAGTGAAGATTAGAGAAGGTGCAAAAGAGGGAGGAAGAAAGGAAGGGAGGGAAGGAGAGAAAGGAATAAAGAAAAAAGAAAGAAGAGGTAAGCAAATAACCAAAAAGTTCATCATAATGAAAACAAAATATGAAAATAGCATTTTACATTTTATTTTTAAAGAAAGACATTGGGTTTTATATATGAAATACATTTTCTAGACTTCATTTTAACAAAACAATTAAAATAAAATACTACTCCCTAACTTAACTGAAAATTTACTAGATGTTTGAAACATTGAATTAGAATATATGATTATTGTGTTTTAAAATGATAGTGTGATACCAAAAGAAAATATAAGGGTTCTAGTATAAGAGTGAAAATTAAGAGACTGGCTATAAATTAACAATTTATTAATCAAAAATAATAGGGGAAAAAGATGGGAAAAGTAGGAGAGATATATAAATGATACTTTCCTTATTGCCCCATTTAGCTTGATTTTCTGTGGTGTAAAAATAAAATGGTGAGTTACATAAAATATAATATTTGGATTGGAAAACTGTTCCAATATAGGTTCAAAATTGTTTAACTCACCAATCAGGTTTAAACTGTTTGGATGCTTTTGATACAGATAATCAAAAGTACCCTCAGTAATGAAGTGAAGCTCAAATGTGAACTTCCCTTCAGGGCCAGACACAATGAAGCTAAAGAGACTCTTATTATAAACATAAAATATTTATTGAAAAATATACGGATGAATAAATGATTTCTAATTCTAAGGGATTCTAAATCTACTCAAATAACCTCCCAGCTTCCTTAAGGAACCACTTCTCCTACACTAATCCTCCCTGATCTAACTAACCCAAATGTATACTATCTAAATAAAAACTACCACTCTTACCTTTATAAATCTTAACTTTGCCTTCAAATGATAAAATAGTAAAGGGTGTCTGGTTGAGTCTCAACAAGAATTAAGTTAGGACTCAGTCTTAATAGACTCAGAGTCCAAACCAAAGACCAGGTTTTTCTTTGGTCTTCTCAGAGTTAAACAATCTATAAAAACCACAATAGATATTCAATAGTGTTTCTCAAGTTGGGAAAGGAAAACACTGAGCTCCTTCAGATCTTTCCCTCAGACAGAGAGAGAGGCAAAGATGTTACCTGGTCTAGCCCTGAAAGAGAGAGAGTCTCAGAGAGTGTGTCTCTGCCAACTGCCAGAGACCAACTCCTAACTGCCACAGAGAGTAATTGACATAGAAAAACGTTTTTAACTGTCATCAGTTGAAATTAACATGCTCTCTCAGCTCTGCTTCAAACTCCAGTTCTTTTCTCAAGCCAGCCACTTTACTTCTTATTTCTAAACTAATAAAACAATACTTATTTTATAATATCATCGTTACAGTGGCCACCATTAGAAGGCCCCCAGAAGACCAGTCAACAACAAACACAGAAGAGAAGATAGCTATATCCACCCTCAGTTTATCAAACCTTTTCTCCACCCTCTAACTCATGTATCATATTTTGGGAGCCAATTATGGATTTCTATTTTTCCTGCACAACCCAGGGTGGGCAATCCAGGGAGCAGTGCAGTGGATAATCACCCTGCCCCCTGACTGGTGGTCCCTTGACTCTATGACTGCCTTTTCCTAGCTGTAATTCTATCCACCTTACTCAATTTACCCAATGATTTCCTTCATAACCCCAGCCTCTTAGCAAAGTTCACTCAGAAGGAAGAAGGTCCTTCTCAGCAAATCATTCTTTGTTATTGTAATTCCCTCTATGTAAGCTGCAATATTTTACATGCCTTGAGTAAGAGAAATTTTAAATGTATAGGCTCCATACGTAGAATAATTCACTGGGGCAACCTGGCATGTAAATCTCCTAGAAAACCTGGGTAAAGGGTTTTAACATGTTGGTCTTCCAAAGGACCAGAACAGGGATTGTGTGAAGGAAACTTACCCTTTCCCCATCCTGGAGTCATGTCACCTGTTAATACCTACATCACCTACATAGTTCCAACAAGGATCCAACAAGGAAGTGCTTTCTCTCTCTCTCTGTCTCTGGTGCTCTGCAAAGGAAGCTGCTGCTGGGGGTGCTTTTGGACCCTCCATGTGGGAAGCTAGTCTAACCTTAAATCTCTTTATCTACTTCACCTCTTTTACCTATCCAAGTAATTCTAATAAACTTTATTAAATTCTAAGGTTCAGAGTCCTAAATTTACTATTAACAAAAGGTTGAACTACTTTTTTTGGGATATACTCTCAATATTGTTCTTCCATAGAGGCACTCTTTGTCTTTCTGCTTCTCTGTCTCTGGGTTTTTCTTTTCTGCTCCCAAATACGGCTCAAATTTAGATGTAATAAAACTTCTTCACACATTCAAACTCCTCAAACAGCTTCATCTATATTAGAAGTCCTGGGGACTTACTTTCAGAGACAAGAAAATTGGTGAATCTTTGACCACCCTGTTTTGTCTCACTCCATGGTTTGGAGTAGATATTTTTTGGTTTTGTTTTTTTTCTTGTTTGTTTTTTTATATTTACTGCCCATGAAGCTAGAAAAGCCTGTATCTTCTAAGTCTATATAAGGACTCTCATTTCTTAGCTCTGCTAACCCCCACCAATGAACACTTAACAGTGAACACATTCTCATTCAGAAATGGACAGCATGTGGTAAGAAAGGGAAACCTGAAGGCCACTTCCCTAATTGCCACTTATCATATGGACTCAGGAATGGGCTTGGGGTTTCAGATTGTTTTATATTTTCTTTTTAGTTTTAAGTGAAGAAAGGGAAATCCCTAACCCAGAAGATGGAATTCTGGAAATCTTAGAACCTATGATTCCAAGTCAGACATTACCATGAACCTAGCAAGAAAGCCCCTAGAACCAGGGTTTGGGTTGCTGAATCAGGAAAGCTTTGGACTTGTACTTGGTGAGACTAATGCTGTGGTTCAACTGAGCTAAACTGTGAGCTAATCCCCAACTGCCCCAAAGACTAAAGTCCATGCCTAATGTGTTGAGGAATATTTCTGTATGCTTATTCTTTTTATATATTTGATTTAATTATCTTTTTGTAAAATGGGAATTGGGTGAACAGCACTGAATTGTCTCGAATATTGAAGGAATAAAATCAATGGAGGTTCTAGACAATGGAAGAGAAGAAAGACCCTCACAACAACCTTAAGATACTGAAGAAATCTCTAGGAGTGGTAAAATATCAAATATCAGGTCTAGAGAAAGCAGGATTAGAATTCATTCATGTATATATAATGTCTTGTCCTAGACTAGGTCCTTCATATTGGGAGAGGCCCTATGAAGAGATTTTCAGTTTGAGATTTTACATTTTAGATACACTAGTTTGTGGGATACTAGAGAAATTCGCAGTTCTTTCAGCTGTATATGGTTCAGTTAATTTTTCCAATTATTTTCCTTTCCATGTTCCTCTACAAGTCAACTGCACTGAAGTAATTTTACAAGCTTTCCATTTGTTGATTTCTTAAATGTTTAGATACTGATTGTTGCCATAGTATAGAATCCCATATAAGTATTGATTTTTAGTCTAATAGGAAAAATATAAAGTTTACATTATTAGAATGCCGCTATCTAGTAGAAAAGTTCTTTTTTGCCTTTAAATAAATTTACACTGCTTGTCTTATTGTGAGAGCAATATTTTTAAAAGGGTAAGATTTGCCTGGGTTTAGAAAGATTTTAATTGAGTTTAATTCTGTAATTCCATTAAACTATCCATTTCAGGGGCAGGATGCATTTGGGGAAACTGGATGCTCTTTGGAGTAAAGACCAAGAAGAATTTACTTGGACCCCTAAGGGGATTGACTATTGTCCAGGGACCCTTAATTTTTAGGTGCCCTAAGTGAAAGGGAAACTGCTAAAAGTAGTAATGCCCATTTGACCTGAGATCCTAAGTCCCTGGAAAGAGTTCTCTGTAGTTAGGAAATTTCAGGGTGAGTATAATTCCATATGAGAAAAGATGTTCTTTATTCTCCGTTACTTGTTCTTTCACTTGTCGGTTGAGAAAGGTCTTATAAACAACAGGAAAGTTACCTGGTGACTATTAAAAAAAGAATTAATCTTTGGAAAAACATGTAAAATGTTCTTTGGTGAATATGACAAACTATATTTGGGGATAATTATGATTTTTCACATATGAATACAAGACTAAGATAAAATGACATAGCTTTTTTGAGACTCGTTCCTTAGTGGCTCTGGAGAAGAAAAAGGAAAGAGCATTAATTATGCTCTCCAGAGACTCCAGAGAAGTTCTAAATTGGGGACATGGATAGGATGTTCAAAATGAACTCTGATATGCTAGAGAAAACATTTTTTTCCAAACTGAGAAAATTAAACAGTTCTGGTATATATCAAGATGTTCTACAAATTAGAAATAAATATCCCTCTATAAAAGTGGTTCTGATATTAAATGGTTACATGACATTGTGGTGCTAGCATTTGAACCCTTAAAATGTAGAGAACAGACATGGTGCAGACTCTAGATAATGGCAATAAAAACAAACCTTCCCAACCCCCTAAAGATACCGGACATTCCTGGGATGGTGAGCTCAGAATATCAGACATGGACAACAGGCATTCTTGCTACTGGTTAAACTGTGTAGTCCAGACCAGATTAAAGTGTATTAGGGAAATATTTGACCAAATATATTTTAAAAATCAATCATAGACTATGTTAATATGTGTTTTTCTAGGTAAGTTTCTAGGTCAATAAGTTAATATGTGTTTTTCTAGGTTCTACCTGCAGGTATCTTTATATAGGGCATAGTGGCCCCTTTTCTATTTGAATATGATACCACTGTTGTAACACATCTATTTCTCAGAGAGCAGGACCAGGGAAAACAAAATTATAATATGGAGTATTTGTTTGTCCAATACTGTGGGAACTCACAGAGATGTTTCTCAGGGCATTACCACCTATATCAGCTTAAATGACAGGGCTCATTCTCAAACCATTTATACATAAATACACATACACAAATGTAAATTAAAAAGATTTATGAGTATAACCATATATATTGCTATAATAAAGGATACATAAACCTCAATGTGACACTATCCAGCAAGAATTGTCTCAGAATTGATAACAAAAATAAAACATTTAAATAGCAATTATGTGCCAGAAACTGAGCTAAATACTCTATTATCATTCTTTTGATCCTCATGACTCTGGGAGGTGGGTGTTACTTTCATCTCTATTTTACTTATGAAAAAACAGAATTAAACAGAAGTTAAATGATTTTCCCATAGTCACACAGCTAGCGTGTGTCTAAGGTCAAATTTAAACTCAGGTCTTCCTGATTTCAAGCCTGGTGCCCCAATGTCAGAAAATAATGAGATCATAAAGACAGCTAGGACAACAAAGGGGGTTAGAGTAGCTATTTTGGAAAATAAAGAAAGATTAAATTAAGGCTTTAATTAGTGTGGGGGATATATGCCATAGGCAATGGAAAGTAGACACATTTTTGCTTTTATTTTCTTTCAAAGAGAGATGGAGATCCTTACCTCTGAGTCAGAGATTCTGCATTCACATTTTCTATCTGATGCTTATGATGTGTTTCACCTTGAATATATGACTTAAACTTCCTGGTCTTCAATGGTCTCATCTCTAACTTGAGTGAATTGGAATATATGATCTCTGAGCTCCCTTACAATTCCAAATCATAATTTTATGATCCTATGAAATTTGGACAGGAAAAGAGCTAACAAAAATAACAATATTCTAGGACATTTTCAAAGGGACCTAGAAAAAGAAGCAATGATTCCAGAGGATTGGCATGACTTCATCAAGAAAAGGTTAAGCCACACTAATTCATTTCTTTTTCTTTTCTTTCTTTTTGACAAGGTTACTGTAAATTGGTCTATTAGGGGAATAAGCTCCAGTGGCTTTCTATTACTTTTAGAGTCATATAAATTCCATTTTTTTGACATTTAGCACCATTCAAATCTTATCTCATCTAACTGTCTCAGCCTTATTTTACATTAAACTCTATCATGTGTCTTGAAATAAAGCCAAACTGAGTTCTTACTGTCCATTGCTCACAAAAATACATTCTCTCTCTCTCTCTCTCTCTCTCTCTCTCTCTCTCTCTCTCTCTCTCTCTCTCTCTCTCTCTCTCTCTTCCTGCTCTGTCTTTATCTAATGTATCCCCTGTTACTGATATATGCTTCTTTCTCACTTTCAATTCTTCAAATTCCTGGGTGCCTTCCAAACTCAAGTCGAGAGCTACTTTATATAGGAAACCTTCTATAATTCTCTTGGCTGGTGCTATTTTCTTCTCTATGATCTTGCAGAGAGACTTTATTATTTAATTTTTAGCATAAGCATTTATAACTTAGAATTTGGCAAACAATCCATCAGGACTTGATGTATTATTTGTTGATTAGGCTTAATAAAATGATAGACAAAATAATAATAAAGATTAAAATTCAAAATTTGTCATGAATCCATTTCCTTTCTTTTCCCCCTTGGGTGAGGGTGGTTGTTTTCTGGTAAACCAGCTGTTAACTTTTTCTTATATCTGAATATGTTTCTTCCTTTAGCTACATTGTAAACTTCTTGAAAATAGGAACATTTTACTTTTGCTTTTATGGTTCTAGCATCAAATACAGTTGCTGGGATAGATTCTAGTAAAGTAGGTTGTTTACAAACCTTTATTGATTCACTCAACAATATAGATATAATTCACTTAATTTATCAACATATTTGAAAAAATTCCTCATAAGAAAAAACCTGAGCTGTGAAGACATTCATAGTCTTTTAGGTGGTTTTGTTAAATGATTTCATTATATGATCCAAATCAAAGAAAAGTAAACAGGTCAATGCCTTAAGTGGTCTAGCTCTTTTTTTTTAACAAATGGTTTGTAGAATGGCAGCAATGGCACACTTTTGAAAATTGGCAAATAGCCTAAAGCTTAGAGAATTAGGAAAAATATTGGATGAAAGAATCAGGGAAAAAAAGATATAATATTCTAGGATACCTGTCTATATCAAATAAGATAAATATTAATAAGAATATAAGAAAAGTCAAATAATTGAGTCTAAAAAAATGACTTCTACACAAATCCATTTGCAAAGGTTTTTTGCTTCCTTTTTGAAGCCTTTTTAGGCCTGTGAGAGGTTTGCTCCACTGATACTAGTTTTGAAAATGAACTCTGCTACTATATACTGAATTGTAGCAGTTTTAGTGAAGACATGGTACATGTGCAGAGGTGGCACTGTTGAGATGCACCCTCCCCCTTTTCCCAGCACCCAGGACATTTTTTGCATGCCCCACCATTCTATTCCTCCTCCCAAAGCAAGTACTTTCTCCCTCAGCTCCCTCTGGTAATCCATGGTCTCATCCACAGATAAAATAATTTGCCCTCTGGGCACTCAATCTCTGAAAAAGTTTATCAATGAGGGTAGTAATAGTAATGACGTGGGACCCTGGATTTCCCTTGGACATCCCAAAGCTGAGAAGTGTTTCAGGTCAAAAAGAATGCAGGAAAATTCCTTTCCTTCCATATATTGCTGAAGTGCTGAGGAAAAGGCAACCCTGAGTATCAGACACCAACGATCAATAAAGACCCCTAAGGGAAATATTCCTCTTGGATTGCCCCCTAAACTTCTAGATGGACACAAATATAAATCTTCAGGTTATGCTCTGATGCCATTAAGTTGTATATGGGACATCTATTTGTACCCTAAACTATTTCTGGTCACCCCTTTTATCTTTGGAACACAAAACATCACTCTAGCCCTGATCAAATAACAAGCATCCCCCACTTTGGTCAAACTCATTCCATTCCATCCCTGGTCATAGCCCGTGTTGTCAAAAGGGTATATAAAGCCCAGAATCCATATCCTTTGGTGGCAGTGTCCTAACTGCAGTGTCCTCCTAGCCATTTCAACATAAATTCCAAATTAATAAATTTCTCCTTTTATTTCTAAGCTAAGTTTTGGAGTCATGCATTCTTGCAAAGGATACCTGTCTTGAACCTGGGATTGACAACAAGTTCCCCCACAACAGTATTATTATAATATGATTATATTATATATATATATATATATATATATATATATATGTTATATGTGATATTTAATATATAATTATTGTAATAATTAAAATAGGAAACTTATGAAGCTCATCACCTCAATAATACATAAGTAGCTTCAAATGGGATTATTTACATTGATGGTAGATCTTTAATGGATCTTTATATGAAATAGGGTCATACTATTTTCCTGGAATAGAAGAGGATATAGATGCCATTCAATGTGAACTCCTATTGGATCTGGATATTTTATAACACCGATATGTTTTTGAAATATTTATACATATTTCAGTTTTGATTGAAGGAAAATCATGTCCTTTTATACCACAATTTAATGCCTTGTCCTAAACAGATAACTATCTAGAGGGATGACGAATTTTATTCATTATGATAATTCTTATGACCTCAAGTTTTATTAACCCTGCTGGAAGAGAATTCTCATCACACCAAACAGCTGTATTCTATATTTTGCTTTCTTACCAAAATATTTTAATACATTATATTAGAAAAATTTTTCTGGTTGGAATAGTCATTTGTTTTAAAGGGATAAGGTCATAGGTATTGGAATAATAATAAGATATGTATTGATAAGTTAGTTTTAAAGAAAAGCAATTTGGAATCTGTCTCAAGAGCTGGAGAAGGGCTGGTTCAGAAGATTCTGTGGAATGTTAGAGTGAGAGCTGAGACCAACTGAAAATTCTTGTCAGTTGCTCTCTAGCTGCTAGAAGAGTGACTGCCTGCTTTTCTACTCTCTTCTCTCTGCTTTGGAGTTTGAGGGAAAGGAAGATAAATACTGGAAGGTCTTGGTATTTTCCTTTTGCCAGTTTCAGAAAACAGTAGGAACTGATTTCAGTGATTGTTTTACTGCTGCTGGTGAATCATTCATCTCTAAGAAGACAAAAGAAGATCCTGTCTTCTCTCTAAGCTCTGGATGAAACTCAGTCATAGTTGAGCTTGACTAAGTTTCAGTCAGTTGCCTTTATTGCTTTTTATATTTTGGAGACAGAGTTAAGAACTATATGTAATTATTTATAATGATATTAATGTTAGGTAATTTTAGAATAGGATAATTTGGGTTACTTAGAAATAGGAAGTATAGTGCAGCCTGGGAAACCAGGACTGAACAGGTTTCATGCTAAACCAGTTGGGTTTTGTGTTTAAGTAGATCCCCTTAGATTTAGTAATCATTTTATATCCTTATATTCTTTTACAAATACTAAGTTCTTAATAAATAATTTATTTTATACATAGTAGTCTCCAGAGCATTGCCTTGTGCAAGAACCAGAGGTAACAGCTCCTCGCTAGCCAGCTGAGCTTTACTTCATTGCTACAACTGAGGATAGCTTTGTAAACATCTATAAAAGATATCTGAACAGTTTCTATTGTAATTTTTACATAGGAAAATAAGAAGGGGAATTTCACTTTAAACTGTATTTTCAAGAACCTAAATTTCATATATCAACTATAATCAATTGCTTTATGATGCTGCTGCCATAAATAAATCTGTCACTATTTTTTGCTTATAGAAAATCTTCTACAAATGCTTCTTCATTATCCTGTACAGCATGTACCACTATCCAGGATTTTGGCCATACCTTCAAAACACTGAAACAGCCAAGTGATTAGTAAAGCAGCACACAAATCTAAACAACTATTAATCAGATAGATATAAAGTTTTAATGGCATAAACCAGATGGTTGTTTGGAAACACCTGGATAATTGATGAATTTTTCACTATTCATTTCTGTTGTCATATAGATCCAACTTACTGCAGGGAAACAGATCTGTTGAGACTCCTGATCCAATAAATTCTTATCCAAGGAAAGATATATTCTGAGTATAGAAAATATAAGTCATCTTTCTATAATGTCAGCAATTTGCAATCCATGTCTTATCCAAGTAATTACATTGGTGAACTATTACAATAAAATCATGAAATTTGGACAGCCCAATACTATTCTGACTTTAGAAACCTGTTCTGCACATTAGCTTCATATTTATACACCAGTTATCTTTAAAATGGTTGTCCTGACAGAAGGAATAAATATATATGTATATATACATATAAATAAAATCATTATAAAAATCTTTCTGAAATAAAAGCAACAAAATAGCAACATCACAGAATTTTTACTTAAATTTAAAATAAGAATGACTATATTTTAGGGACATTGCATTCTATGATCTTGGTATCCACAAAATGGTGAGGAAAAAGAATTTACATTAGGTTCCAAGAATGTGTATATTCATACAGATGCACATATATACATGTTATATACACATACCCATATAGTAGATATAAAGTTTCTGACAAGAGTGATGCAGAAAAATGTATGCTTTGAACTGATAAAAGGAGACATTCTGACAAACCTTTATGTTTCCTTTTTAATATCCCACTTTCCTCACTCAAGCGTCCTCTCTAACCTTGAAGACTAACAGTGGATATCCAGCTTGCCATCTAACAATACAATACATCTTTGTAAATACTGGCTGCCTATTAAAAAAGTAAAGAATTTATTAAGGTCCAAAACCATGATGAAATTCCCCCTTCTAAATGTGTCTATCATATTTATCTACACTAGATGATTTTTTTAAAAATTAGCATAATATCAAAAGTAAATAATTCAAATTGAAAGATTTGTTTTAAGTATTTGTTTCTTTTAAATGTATCAGTTACAGAGAAAGAAAAAGTTATGTAAGCTTCATCTATAAGTGATCACATGATGATTTAGCATAATTAGAGCTCATGGTAAATTTACCATAGGCTCCTTTCCCCCACACATCCTTTTCATTATTTAGGCATTTTCCTGAAACATTTAAAAAAATAAGTTAGTTTTCTAAAACAGTTACCTTTACTCTTTAAAAAATCTGATTGTCAGATTAAGTATTTATTGACTGAAATTAATGGCCTCTGGTTTTATCAGCCTAATTGTTCTAATCAGTGCCTGATTTGAAGATTTTTTTTTTGCCATGTTGTTCAATGTTTACACATATGTTATCTCCTGGTTTTTCTTGAATAATATATTCATTGTCCATCCTCATAAAGTTTTTGATGAGTTTGTGGTTGAATTCTTTTAATTCTTTTTGTAAAGTATATATTAAAACAGTTTATAAATACTTTAATACTCTTGCTCTTTCTATTTTTGCATTAATGTCAATGAGCAGTAAATATGTATGTCTTAATTTGAAGAATCTTGTCAAGTTCTTCATAAAATTTCTTAATTTTTTTCATTCTCTGAAACAGATGTTGGTACATAAGTTACAATTATCTTCATGTTTATGTTCATCTTAGTGCTACAGGGTGAGATGACTTAGTGTCCCTAGAGATGATGCTAAATGTTGCCTCTGGGCACATGATATAACAATTTCTCAAATTCTGTTATTTGTCTTTTCAAATAAATCCTGTGTGCCATATTTCAATTCAGCTAGAACATGTTATGTCCTTATTTCTTTTATAGTATTTATTTCAATATGAATTTAAAATTATCTCCACCTGTGCTGCATCAGTTTGTTGGTCATTATGCAAAAGTCTCATGTCTAAAGTATGTAAAGTTAATTTAAGTTTTGTAGAGAGTCAAAGAACTGGATGGTAACTGTGTTTCTCATAATTTCTTTAAGAACAGAGCAGTTGACAATGCATTTATTATCCGCAGTGGCAACTGTGAATCAATCATAGTTAAACTTTAATACCTTAGTACCTATGGTGATGAAATAATATTGGAACAAAAGAGGAAGTCAAGAAAATGTCTGAATATGAACTTATATGTCTATAATAAATCTATGTTTCAGAAAACACTATTAAAAAGGCCTTCAATGTAGCAGCTGGTATCTCAGTAGATAGCAAGGCCTGAAGATGGGAGGTTGTGGGTTCAAATTTGACATCATATACTTCCCAGCTGTTTGACCCTGAACATGTCATTTGATTCCCATTGCCTAGCCCTTACTGCTCTGCTGCCTTGGAACCAATATTTAGTTTTGATTCTAATTCAGAAGATAAGGGTTTAAAAAACAAAACAAAAAAGTACACTGAATGCTTCTTTCTTTGAAATAGTTCAAAGAGATTAGAGATTAGAAGATTGAGAGATTAGAAAAGTAAGTCATAAACATGATAAATAATAATAATAAATAATGGTTAGAGATTCCAACAAAAAACATTTTTAATGGTGAATTGGATGATATCAACATCTAACAGCCAATATAACGGCTTTGTAGTGTATATAGCATCTTCATGGTGATAGTTTATGTGTGGAATAAAGTTGTATTTTATACACACATACAAAATAAGCAGGCAAGTTACACATATGATTTTCTGAAGCATATTAGATACCTGGGGTAATCCAGTTGAATGTTATACAATATAAGATTTATTCTTCTATCTATTATTAAGTGGCTTAAAATAACTGATGTGATAGAATAAAATATAATTATAAATTTTGCCTTTTATTACCATTATTATTTTCAAGATAATTTTGATAAATTTGACCCATGGTTCAGTTATATGTTAATCATAAAGAAAACAAAATACACATTCATAGTAAAGATTATGAAAATGACTTTAAATGTAATGAAATAAAAATTAAAACCTGTGACAAAGATTGTATAGGAAGAAAATAATAGAAAAATATGAGAATAAGACACAGAAAATTATAAAATTATCAGAATTAGATCATATGTATACATATAAAGCATAGAAGAATAGATTAGAAATAATATTCCAATATTATGTTGTTTATAATTTGAAAAAAATCTTTGAAATCTAAAGATTCACATTAATATTTAAAACATTATATTTTTTCCTGAATACAGGTCAATATAATTTCTTAATATTAATTTTCCAATAATTTGCAATCCATGTTTTCTCTCCCCATCCTACCCCATCTTGTCTCCCCAATAAAGTAAATAATATATTGTTTATACATATTTAATCATGTAATACATATTTCCATTTTTGTCTTTTTGGGAAAGAAAACACATTATTTACACTAGATAAAAATTCATGGAGGAAATATTATAAAGAATGGTATGTTTCTATTTGCATTGTGGCTGTGGCTGTTTCTTATATGTAGATATCTTTTATTTTTGGACACATCTTGTATAGGTCCTGACTCCTTACCTCTTTAATAATAACTAAGTAATTTATAATTGATCATCACACATTATTGTTACTGTATACAATGTTCTCATGAAATACTATTGCGCTGTAAGGGATGATGTAAAGGATGATTTCAGAAAGAGCTGGAAAGACCTACCTACCCCAACTGATGCAGAGTGAAATAAGCAAAACCAGGAGAATATTATACACAGTAAAGGAAATATTGTGGAATGATCAAATGTGATAGAATTCACTACTTATAGCCATACAATTGATCCAGAACAATTCCTAGGGACTTATGAAAGAGAATGCCATCCACCTGCAGAAAAAGAACTTCTGGAGTAGAAATACAGGTGAAGACATGATTTATTACTTACTTATTTGGACATATGCTTTGGGGTTTTGGTTTTATAAGATAATTTACTTACAAAAATGAATAACATGAAAATGTTTTGTGTGGTAATACATGTATAATTCAGATTAACTTGCTTGTCAGTTCAAGAAGGGGAGACAGAAATAGGGAGTGGTACAATATGGATCATATAACTTCAGAAAACTCATGTGTAAATTTGTCATAAAAATAAAAAATATCCAAATGAAAAATAAAAATGAATAAATAAATATTTCACACACAGTTCTCCTGTTCTGCTCATTTCAGGTGGTGTCTGTGTGTGTGTGTGTGTGTGTGTGTGATGGATCATCTTGTCATTTCTTATGGCAAAATATAATATCATTACAAACATATACCACAATTTGTTCAGCCATTCCTCAATTGATAGATATCCCTTCTCTTTCCAGTTATTTGTTCTCACAAAAAAGTGTTATAAATATTTTTGATACATGTAGTTTCTTTCCCCTTGTCTTAAATATCTTTGGGATATAGACTTAGTGGTGGTATTATTTGGTGGAAGAGAATGCACAATTTGATAGCCCTTAGGAGGTAGTTCCAGATTGTTCTCCAGAATGTATCAGTTCACAGTTCCAGGAAGAGTGTATTAGCATTCTGATTTTTCTTTTTACCCCCAAAGGACACATATTAGCACTCAAGTTTAGAGTTTAAACCTTTTGTCCTTATTCAGTACTCTGCATAGTATGCTACTAGCTTAGGTCCAGCAAAAATCTTTCCTGGGCCAGGAAAAGATAGATTGTTAGATGTTAGATGTTGATGTAGATGTTGATGATGATGGTTTTGATTTAATACAAGACTTCTTACAGATATCTTTAGGGATTTAGCAAGGAAGCTCATTTCCACCAAATTTCTTTGACATAATCCTAAAAATACTATTGATTGCAAGAAGATAAAAAATTAATTAAAAGAATAAATAGAAATGAAGAAAAATCAAAATTACCACTTTTATATATAACATGATGGTGTTCTTGGATAATCCTAAAGAATCACTAAAAGTAATTACAACTAATAATAATTATATTTGTAGTTTGTGAAATATGTTAGTGAATCTTTGTTATATTTAAATCAATTTCAATAGCCCTTTTCCTGACATTTCATTTTGTGATCAATATTTTCCCTCCCTTCTACTGCTCCCACATTAATATACAATTATATATATATCACAACTTGTTCAGACATCCCCCAATCATGGATATCCCTTAAATTTACAGCTCTGTGGCACCACAAAAATAGCTGCTAAAATATATATCTATACAACTAGGGCTTTTTCCCCTAGGGGTCAAAGAGTATGTATAGTTTGATAGTCCTATGGGCATGGTTTCAAATTACTCACCAGAGTAGTTGTATCAGTTTAAGCTCTACTAACAGTGATTTAATATCACAATTTTTCTACATTCTTCTTCATTATTTATCATCTTCCCTTTTTATAATATTACCCCATCTGATAGATATAAGTAGTAGCTCAGAGTTGATTTTATTAAATTTCTTTAATTTTAATAGTATTTTGGAGCATTTTTTTTTCACAAGACTAAGGCAAGTTTTGATTTTTTCATCTGAGAACTGTTTTTGTTCATAATCTTTGACGATTTGTCAACTGGGGAGTGCTATGTATTATTTTTTTAAAACCCTCACTTTGGTCTTAGAGTTGATACTAAGTATCAGCTCTAAAACAGAGGAATATTAAGGGCTAGGTTCGTGATGGTGAACCTATGACATGAATGTCAGCACTGACATGTGTAGCCATTTTTGATGACATGCAGCCACATACAGAGAAGTATGGGGCTACATGCCAAGAAGGGCATTTCATCCTTGGCTCCTGCACAGCCAGGTGCAGTAGCCAATGACAAAACATTTGCTTTAGTGTAGTGTAGACACTCTGTGCTGGAGGTCTGCAGGCCAAAATAATAGAACTCCCGCACCGAGCATTTAGTTCTGGGCCTTCCAGTTAGGCCATTAGGGGATCTTTGACCTCACTTCTGGCTGGCAGAGCAGGGAGCGGCAGAATGCTGAGGGGGATGCATCTCTGGGGGCCCTGTGATCCCCACTCCCAACAGCCACATAACCACAACAACCACCATCCAATCTGCTGTTCTGGGGTGTTGTGCTAATTGAACATCATTACTGTGATAAGTGAGGGAGGCTGGGAGAGGTGAGGACCTGTGCTATGGGGGTCATTTCCCACCATAGGAAATAGTGGCAGCCATCTTACTTTACATAAGGAAAACCATCTTGCAGCATACTGCAGACTCCATTTCACCACTATTACTGTTGTGCGTCTGTATTAACCTCTATTTCTGCTTATAATCACTGCCCTTTCCTAAAAGACAGTTACATGTGCCATCTTGTGGTCAGTTAGGCTAGTTAACCCCTAGTTGCCTGCAGGGCTAAGAGACCATCTATAATTTTATCTTTTGATAGAAAAACAAAAACAAAAAACAAAAAAAAAACAAGGTTAAGTAAAGGAAGTGGTAGTAGCAGTAGTCAACCCTTTTAAGAGACATGGACTGAGAAGTATGGCATTATAGAAAAAAATGGCAAATCTTTTTGTGCTCTATGTACTGAAATGGTAGTAAGCAGAATGTGGAATATAAATAGACATTTTGAAACTAATCTTTCCCAGCTCTTGAATAAAAGTGAGGATGAAAGTAAGAAATACATTTCCAGGCAGCTACACCTTTATAAGAGCCAATCTAATTCAATCCTTAATTTTGTAAAAGGCTCTACAAATTTAACATTTGCAAGGTGGAGCATTGCTCACTCCATAGTTCAGCATGGAAAGCACTCAGCGAGGGAGGGAGAATTTATTAAAGAAACTTTCCTAAGATGTGCACCAGTTGTGTTTCACAATATGCAGAATAAAGATGCAATTATTAAGAGAATATCTGAGTTACCACTCAGTAGAAATATCATAAAAAAAACAAATAATGAGACTGAACACAAACATACAACATCAATTGAGTCATAAGGAATTTTAAATATTTTTCAATCTCTCTTGATGAAACTACTAATATCACATCACATGCTCAGTTGGCCATTATTGGTAGATATTCTGATGGTCTCACAATGAGAGAAGAGTTGATAAATTAGTATTAGAGCCAACAAGTACATCAGGAAGTGAAATAGGTAAGGTTGTTATACAAACATTCTGTGACATTGATATCTCTAAAGTTGTATCAGTGAGGACAGATGGGGCAATAAACAAGGTGGGGAAAAAAGTCGGATTTGTCAAATTGTTTACAGAATCTAGTGGACATCTAATTGTGCCTTTTTAATTGTGTTATCCATCAGGAGGCTTTATGTTCCAAGGCAGGATTCACCAACTTAAAAAACTTAATTCCAGTTACAAAAATAGTTAATTTAATAGCTACTCACCTCCTTCACAAGTGTGACTTTTCTGCACTTTTACCGGAGGTTGATTCCACCTACAGTGGACTGCTGATGTACAGTAATGTAATATGGCTGAGTCAAGGCAAAGTTCTTGAGTGCTTTGTGGAGTGCTTTGAAGAAATTAAGGTATTTCTTGAGGACAAGGATCTCAGAAACTTTTCTCAGATCAATGATAAGTGGGTCAACACCCTGATGTTTTTTACAGATCTCTCTGTTCATATTAATGAACTGAACTTAAAGTTACAAGGTTTTGACACAAGTATTGAAGTTGTGTTTGGATAATAAAAGCTTTTTGAAAGTTTGAACTTAAAATTTTCAAGTGAGGTGTAGAAACTAAAACTTATAAGTATTTTCCTCGAGTGACAAATTATTTTGAGAAGGCCAGCACAGCTGTACAAAATGAAATAGAGCCCTTGCATGTAAAGTACCAGCATGTTTTAGACTCATTACTTGACCAGTTCAGTGATAGATTTAATCAACTTAGAAGCCTAGAACAAACCATGAAAATACTTAAGTATCTTCATATAGTAGTCTACAAAAGTTTGGAATTAAATGGTACACAATGGATGCAAATTCATGATTTGGAGATGCAACTTGAAGAATTTCAAGATAGCATTTGGGCTCAGGTATTTGTCAGCTTGAGGTCAAAGCTTGAGAATCTAGAAATGTGCCTCTTGGAGAATCAAGAGGAGTGCCACTATGAACAGGAAATTTGGAGTGCCTGGAACCAATTACCAGACAGTTTTAGCATCCTGAAAAATATAGCAAAGGCTTTACTCACAATTTTTCCCTCTATATACTTTTATGAGACTTTATTCTCAGTGTTAACCAAACCCTACAAAAGAAACAGATTGACAGATGAAGTTAGTAGTGCTTGCTTGGGCTTGAAATATATAAAACACGAATCTTCAATTGAAGATTTAGCCAAAGAAATTCAGCAACAAAAAAGTCACTAATAGGCAGTTTAGTCAAAGAATTCTCCTCCCCCTCACTTATTTAGTTCACAGCATCCTACACAAGTTAAAAAATATCAAGATCAACAAAAGAATCCAACTGACAGATGAACAAAGAAGCCCCTAAGCAGGTAAGTTAAATAATTAGGTTTTGGTTTATTTAATATAGTTATATATTACAATTATACATTTTTGTTATTTAAACTATAAATATCATGAAATCATGGTGGTTTTTTTTTTTTCTCAAAGTGACACACCACCCGAGCTACGCTCAGTTTTTTGGTTAATTTTGACACACCAAACTAAAAAGGTTTCCCATAACTGAGCTAGGCAAATAAGGTAAGTAATTTGTCCAAGTCATACAGCTAGTTAGGTTATGTCTGACGTCAAGTTCCTCTGACTCCAGGTTTGTCACCTAGATGCCCCAATGCTTTGTAAATTTGCCTTAGTTCTCTGTGTATTTGAGAAATGGGAATTTGCCAGAGAAACTTACTATAAAAATTTTTCCCAGTTTTTTTGTTTCCCTTTTTAATCTTGGTCTCATTGGTTTTATTAGTGAAAACCTTTTTAATCAAATCTAGTCAGTTAGCTATTTTATATCCTATAATATTCTCTCTTGTTTGGACACAGATTTGTCCCTTATCCATGGATATGAGAGATAAATTATTCCATTCTCTCCTAATTTTTTTTGTGGTATAACCCTATATTTTTAAATCATATACCCATTTTAACATTATCTTGGTATATGACTTGGAGCGTTTATTCATTCCTGGTTTCTGTTATACAAAATTTTATCAGCACTTTTTGTATTGAAAAAAGTGAGTTCTTTGAAAAACGTAGATCTTTGTGTTATTATACATTAGGTTACCATCTATGGTCATTTACTACTGCATGTTGAGTATATAGTCTATTCCATTATTCTACTACTCTAATTCTTAGCCAGTAACAGATGATTTTGATGTTTGCCAATTTATAATATAGTTTTAGATCTGGCACAATTTAGCCACCTTCCTTTATATATTTTTCATTAATTTCCTTGACATGCTTGGCCTTTCTTTCCCTTCCAGATGAACTTTGTTATTATTTTTCCAGCTTTCTGAAATAATTTTTCAGTATTGTGATTGGTATGGCATTGTATGGGTAAATTAATTTTGGGAGAAGTGTCATTATATTGACTTGGCCTACACATGAGTAATCAATATGTTTCTAAATGTTTGGATATGTCTTAATTTGCATGGGATCATATAGTTCATGGGTTTATATTAGCAGATATATATAGCAGCTATATTAGCAGTAGAATTCCAGGTATTCTATAATTCCTACAGTTTTTTAATGGGCTGTCCCCCTGTCTCTTGTTTTTGGACCTTATTGGTAGTTTTAGTAAGTAGTAACTTTAGCAATGTTGCCAGATATTAGCTTATTTTATATCTGCCAACTTTGCTAAAGTTGTTGATCATTTTTATTAGATTTTTTTGTTGATTATGATTCTTCAAATACACCATTGCATCAACGGCAACTAGTGATAATTTTATTTCCTTGTTGCCTCTCCTAATTTCTTCAATTCTTTTTTCTTCTATTCATATGGCTATCATTTCTAGTACAATATTAAGTGGTAATGTTGATAATTGGTATACTTGATTTACTTATTTTTTTAAGATTTTTTTTCTAGCTTACATGTTGATACAATTACTCCAGATCTTATTGGGAAGGCTTCTAGTTATAAAGAACCATGACTGCTGATGGTTTTGGATAGATGGCATTTATTATTTTGAGGAATATTCAATTAATTTTAATGTTTCTTAATTCCCTGGTTTTTAACAGGAATGGGTATTGCATTTTGTCAAAAGCTTTTTCTGCATTTATTGAAATAATCATGTTCTTTCTTTTTTCTGTTATGGGCAATTATGCTAATAGTTTTTCTAATATTGAACCATGCCTGTATTCTGGGTATAAAACTCACCTGGCCATGATGTATGATCCCTGGGATATATTACTGTAATCTTCTTGGCAGTATTTAATTTAAAACATTTTCATCAATATTCATTAGAAAGATTAGTCCATGTTTTTTCTCAATTTTTGCTCTTTTTGCTTTTGTATCAACACTATATTAATGTCATAAAAGGAGTTTGGTAAAGTTCCTTCTTCAGCTATTTTTCCAAGTTTATATAGTATTTGTTCTTTAAATGTTTGGAAGAATTTACTTGTGAATCAATCTGGCCCTGGGGCTTTTTTCTTACAGAATTCATTGATGCTATGTTCAATTTATTTTTCAGAGATAGGATGTTTTAGTATTCTATTTTTTCTTTGGTTATCTTGATAATTTATATATTAAAAAAATATTCCTCTTTTGGGCAGAGCCAAGATGTCAGAGAAAGTACACAGATCCAGTTTATTTCCACCATATGATCCTCCCAAAAACTATGATATAATGACTCAAGATGAAATCTGTTGCAAAATAATCCACAAAAATATGGGGTGAATTAATTTTCAACTGTAAACAACTTAGAAGGCCAAGAACAAAAGATCTATTGAATGGCGTGGAAGTGGCACACAAACCAGCCTAACAAGGTAAGGTAGGTCTCGCCACAGCAATGGGCCATTGGGGGCATTTAAATAAGCAGCAAAGGCTATAGGAGTTCTCAGTCACAGATAGTAAAGTATAGGGGTCAGACAACTGCTTAGAAAGAGGACAAAGGAGTTCCTTTGCTGTCTCTGGCAGCAAGGCTCATGTCCTATTTCAGGGGAAAGAAGAACATTAGCACACACTAGAACTTGAGGACTCGGAGGAGTAGAAGACTACAGTCACAGTTTCAAGGTCAGAAAGAGCACTCATGGTTACACAGAGACCAAAGCACAGGCCGGTATATTATTAAATAATTTTCTTACATTGTATCGTATTGGACAAACTAAAAAACAGCTGGCTCTGATGAAACCATGCCTTCACCACAATTACAGAGGCCAGCTTTAACAGTTTATTTAAATTTCAAAAAAAAAAAAAAAGAAAAGAAAAGAAAAGAAAAAGGCTGGAAAATGAGCAAACATCAAAAAAAAGAAACAACATAGAAAGTTATTTTGATGACAGAGAAGACCAAAAAGCAATCTCAGAAGACAATGAATAAAATACTGCTGCATCCAATGTCTCCAAGAAAAAATATGAATTGTTCTCAGGTTCAAAACGAATTAATGGAGGAATTCAAAAAAGAATTTTAAAAATTAAATAGAAGAGGTCACAGAAAAATTAGGAAAATAATGAGTGACACCGGAAAATCATCAAAAAAAGTTAACTTGGTAAAGGAGGCAAAAAATATTGCAGAAATTAATAGGAAAAATAGGCCAGTTGATAAAACAAACATCCACCAAAGAGAATTCTTATAAAGCAAAATTGGCCAATGGGAAAAGATATATAAAAATGCACTAAAGAGAACCCTTTAAAGGGCAGAATTGACTACATAGAAAAATGAACACAAAAAAAATCATGAAAGGAAAAAACTTCCTAATAAATATAATTGGTCAAATATAAAAGGTGGTACAAAAGTTCACTCAAAAAAAAAAACATAATGACTAAAAATTAGAATTTGGCAAGTAAAAGCAAATGAATACATGAAAAAAATTAAATGGAGTCAAAGGGATGAAAAAGTAGAAGAAAACGTGAAAATTTTCATTGGAAAAATACCTGACCTAAAAAATAAATTCAGGAAAAATAATCTAAGAAGTAATAGAGTACCTTAGAGCCATGATCAACCAAAGAACTTTCAAGAAATTGTTAAGGAAAATTTCACTGATGTTCTAGAACCAGAGTGTAAAATAGAAATTGAATTTGAATCCACTGTTCACCTCCTGAAAGGCATTCCAAATATTTTAGTTAAATTCCAGAACTCACATGTCAAGGAGAATATAATACAAGCAGACAAAAAAAAAAGAAACAATTCAAATTTCTTGAAACCACAGTCAGAACACAACATTTAGTAGCTTCTATATGAAAGAATTAGAGACCCTGGAATATGATATTCCACAGAGCAAATGAGTTAGAATTTCAGGGAAGAATCACTTACCCAGCAAAACTGAAATAATATATCAGGGAGAGCATGGGTATTTATTGAAAAGGAGGACTTCCAAACATTCCTTATGAATTCCTGCTGATTGGAAAATTTGGCTCTCTAATACAAGATTATAAGATACATAAAAAGGAGAAAAATTTGAGAAATAAGACCTTTATCAGAGGTTTTTGTTATAAAGTTTTTTCCCCTCAATTTGTTGCTTTCCTCCTAATTCTGGTGGCATGGGTTTCATTTCTACAAAAACTTTTTTATTTTAATATAATCAAAATTATTCATTTTATATTTTGTGATATTCTTTATCTCTTGCGTGGTCTTAAAATCTTACCTTTCCCACAGATATGAGGTATATAATTCTATGTTCATGCTTTACATATAAGTACTTAACCCATTAAGAAATTATCTTTTTATGTAGTGTGAGATTTGATCTAGACCTAATCTCTCTTTTTGTCAAACAGTGGGTTCTTGTCCCAAAAACTGGAATCTTTGGGCTTACTCTATATTATCTTGCTGAGGGCTTTTATCAAAGTCTATTCCACTGATCCTCTCTGTCTCTTACCCAATATCATATTGTTTTGATGACCACTACTTTATAGAACAGCTTAATATCTGGTACTGCTAAGCCCCCATCCTTCACATTTTTGTCATTATTTCCCTTGCTATTCTTGATTTTTTGTTCTTCAAAATGTAATTTTTTTTTCTTATTCGATATAAAAAGTTTCTTGGTAGTTTGACAGGTATAGCACTGAATAAGAAAAGTAATTTGAGAACAATTGTCATTTTTATTATGTTAGCTTGTTCCAGCCATGAGAAATTAATGTTTTCCTAATTATTTAGATCTAGTTTTCATTGTGTGGAAAGTGTTTTGTAGTTCTGTTCATATAATTCCTGTGTTTGTCTTGGCAAATAGATTCCTAAATATTTTATATTGTTTAGGGTGATTTTAAGTGGAATTTCTTTTTCTAACTCATGCAGCTGAGTTGTGTTGGAAATACATAGAAATACTGATGATTTATGTGGGTTTATGTTCTATCTTTCAAATTTGCTAAAGGTATTGAATATTTCCACTAGCTTTTTAGTTGACCCTCTAGGATTCTTTAAGCAGACCATCATATCTACAAAGACTGAAAGTTTCATCTCCTCATTACCTATTTTAAAACATTCAATATCTTTTTCTTCTCTGATTTCTACTGCTAGTGTTTATAGTACAATGTTAAATAATAGGGAAGATAATGAGCATTCTTGCTTCACTCCTGATCTTATTGGGAAGGCTTATAATTTATCCCCATTGCAGATGATGTTTGCTGATTGTTTGAGATATATACTCTTTGTTATTTTTAGGAAAGTCCCTTCTAGTGTTTTCAACAGGAATGACTTTTGTATTTTGTTAAAGTCTCTTTCTGTATCTATTGAGATGATCATGTGATTTCTGTAGGTTTGCTTATTGATATGGTCTATTATGTGAATGATTTTCCTAATATTAAACCATTCTTGCATTCCTTGTATAAATCCTACCTCATCATTGTGAATAATTCTTGTGATCACTTGCTGGAGTTTCTTTTTGCTACATTCTATTTAAAGTTTTTGCATCTATGTTCATTAAGGAGATTGGTCTATAGTTCTCTTTCTCTGTTTTTGGTCTTCCTGATTTTGGAATCAGTAGCATACTTATGTCATTAAAGAAATTTAGTAGAATTCCTTCTTTGCTTATTTTGTCAAATAGTTTGTATAATATTGGAGTTAGTTGTTCTTTAAATATTTGATAGAATTCACTTGTGAACCCATCTGGCCCTGAGGATTTTTTCTTAGGGTGTTCTTTGATGGCTTATTTGATTTCTGTTTCTGATATAGGACTATTTACATATTCTATTTCCTCTTTTGTTAATCTAGGCAATTTATATTTTTTGTAAATATTCATCCATATCCCCTACATGGCCTTATTTGTTGAATATAATTGGACAATATAGTTCTTAATAATCACCTTGATTTCCTCTTCATTAGAATTGAGGTTGCCCTTTTCATCTTTGATATTGTTAATTTGGTTTTCTTCTTTCCTTCTTTTTCTATTAGATTAACTAGAACTTTCTATATTTTTTCAAATTACCAGCTTCTAGTCTTATTTATTAATTCAATAGTTCTTTTACTTTTGATTCCATTAATTTTTCCTATAAGTTTTAGGATTTCCAATTTAGTTTTTATCTTAAATTTTTTTTATTTATTCTCTTTCTAGATTTTTAATTTGCATCGTCTAATTCATTGACCTCTTCCCTCTCTGATTTGTTGATTTATGGACTCAGGGATATAAATTTTCCCCTGAGTACTGCTTTGGATATATCCCATAGATTTTGATATGATGTCTCCTCAATGTCATTCTCTTCAATGAAATTGTTAAGTGTTTTTATCATTTGTTCTTTAACCAACAAACTTTGGAGAATAATACTATTTAATTTTCAATTAATTTTATTTGCCTCTCCATGAACCCTTATTAAATATTATTTTATTGTATTATGATCTTAAAATGTTGCATTTATTATTTCTGCTTTATATGAATTCATTTGCAATGTTTTTATGCCCTAGAATCTAGTCAATTTTTGTAAATGTGTCATGTACTGATAGAAAGAAGGTGTATTCTTTTTTATTACTATTTATATTTTTTCCTTATACCTACTAACTCTAATTTTTCCAAGATTTCATTCACATCTCTTAACTCTTTCTTATTCATTTTTGGTTTGATTTATCTAGATCTGATAGAGGAAGGTTCAGGTGTCCCACTAGTATAGTTTTACTATCTATTTACTCCTTAAGCTCCAGTACTTTTTCCTTTAAAAATCTGGGTGCTATACCCTTTGGTGCATACATGTTGAGTACTGATATTTCCTCATTTCTAATACTGCCTTTTATCAGGATTCTGTACAATACAATTCTATAATAAGAAGAAAAGACAGGTAGTAACTTTTGCAAAAGTCTACTTACTACATGACTTTGCAGAAGAAGGGCTAGTGTGTGCATGGAACTAAAAGAGATTCCAGAGTGTGAGGAAGATATAAAAGGAAACTCACAGAAATAGTTGAGGCAGAGTGTTCTTGTCTCTTCAAGAATTGAAGAAATAATTTCCTATGGTTGGTCTGAACAAAAAGAAGGTTACCTGAATTTCTTTGGTAGCCATTGGTTCCTGTTTTCTGTGATTCAGCCACCTAGCCATCGAGTCATCGAGTGAGATATCCTGTCTACCTTATCTTCACTATAGTCAACAATTGAGTTCCTGAATCCTATGCCATAAGGGATTTTGTACCAACTAAGAATAACCTTACCAGAGCCCTGAGACCTCTCTGAGAATGAGGCCTCCAACATTTTGCCTCAGACCCCAAGAAGGTGAATTCCTCAGTTACCTCACCCTATCCCCTCCTGATCAACTATAACTCTTCAGATATCAAATTTGAGGATCAGTTGAACCATAAAGATACATAGATTTTTTTTAACTATTCAGAGAGTATACTTGAGGCAGCATCAAGATCAAGAAGATGGCTCTATGAAGAGTCCATAGACTCTGGGAGGAGAGACAGAGGGAAAATATTAGGGTCACCTATTCCCTGGTCCTCCATCCCTTCCTGAGTTGAAGAAAGTAAAATAAACCAATTTACTGGTTTATATCATAAAGAAGCAGTCAGATTGTGTCTTAAACCATCAGACTGAAGGTGAGGCCTATCCTCTGTGCCTACAGCCTATTACCATCTAAAATTGGGTTCAGCAATGGTCTAAACCTTTTTTAACAAACAATTTACAAATATTTCAGTTGGCAGAGCCAGCATAAGAAAGGATCTAGCAAATTTTGACTTTTTTGTGCCTCCTAGGCTGCTTCATTTGTGTTTCTTGTAGACAACATGAGGTAGGATTTTGGTTTCTAATTCACTCTGCTATTTGCTTTTGTTTTATGGGAGAATTCATCCTATTCACATTCAGAGTTATGATTACCACCTATAATATATTCCAACATTTTGATTTCCTTTCCCAGTCCTCCCTTTCTTTTTTCACTATTTCCTTCCATACCAGGGTGAACCTTAAAAATTCCCAGACCCTACTTCATAAGATTGGATTAAGACCATTCCCCATTTGGGCAGTGACTCTACTTAGATCAAAAATGTGAAGACCTCTACTCCACTGGTACTTAAGCCTGCTTTAGGGGAGAAAACTCCTTGCTGAACAATGAAAAGTACTTAAACCCATACTTAAACCATGCCTATTTTTAGAACTAATACAAAGGGATGATAAGTACCTATAAAGGTCAGGCAACTTGTGAACTTACAAGGAGCAAAGAGGTGGAAACTTACTCAGAGCTTTCCTGGTGTAAATTATTCAAAAGTTTAGTCTACTCAGGTGTGAATTCAGAATGGGTGTCCTTTGGAAAACGTCTACTGTAATTGATAGATGGAAGAACTTAGGGGAGGTGACATAGGAGAAAATGCCCTTTAAAAGGAGACGAAAAGCTCTCTCTAGAAACAGTCAGCTGGGAAAGGCTGCCTTGAAGGATCTCTCTCGGGACTCTCTCTGGGACATTCGGATTCACATTCAGATTCAGATGGAGGATTGAACTGGTAAAGGGAGCTGAGATGGAGCTGGCCTGGTGTCACTAGAATCCTTGCTTGGACAGATCTTGTGGTGAGTGTTTAAGGACTGACTGATCTTTTCTCTTAGGGCTTAGGCCTGGGTTGGCCAGGACTGGCCAGGGCTGGCTTATCCTTTTCTCATTATTTCCTTTTTCTCTCTTTCTTTAATTCCTCATTGTATTATTAATTAAAATCTCTATAAAACCCAGTTGACTTGGGTATATTTCATAATTGGGAATATTTCCCTGGTGACCACCTTATATATTGATTTAAAAACAAGACACTGTAGTGAACCATATTTTCTGCGGTCAAATTTGCTCACCCACTCTTATTTCTACTACAATTTATGTCTTCCACTATTTTAATCACTACAGTTTATAGCCTTCAACCATTTTAATTATTATAGTTTATGGCTCCCACTCTTTTTTTAACTATTACAGTTTATGACCTCAACTATTTTAAATCTTACACCAGTATTTTACTTTTAATCAGTCTCCCTAATCCCCAACCTTATTTTACTTCCCTTCCCAACCCCTCCTTTTTTTCCCCCTATTATTTTTATTTAAGGTCTATTAAATTCCCTCCCCTCTCTTTTCTTCCCTTTTGGTGCTCCCCGACCCAATCCCCCTCCTTGGATTTTTTTCCTTTTTAACTTCCTTGTAAGGCAAGATAGAATTCTATACCCCAATGGATCTACATGATCTTCCCTCTTAGAATTGATTCAACTGAGAGTAAGGTTTGAGTATTCCCTGTTACCACTCTCTTCCTTTCCTTCTTATAATAGTATCCCCCACCCCATGTACTTCTTTATGTGGTATAATTTATTCTATTTTTCTTCTTCCTTCAAATTTCTCTTGGTACCATCTTCTATCCCCCCTTTTTTAACATATCATCTTAAACCATTTAGTATCCCCAACCTCTACCTATGAATACTTCTATCTACTATGATATGAAAAGAATTTTTGAGATTTACAAACATAATTTTCCATATTAGAATATAAACAATTTGACCTTACCAAAGACCTTAATTTTTTCCCCCTCTTCATTTACTTTTTCATGTTTCTCTTGAATTTTGTATTTGGCCATCAAATTTTCCATTTAATTCTGGTCTTATACTTTCCCCTGGAAGGATATAGTCAGTTTTGATGGATAGGTGATACTTGTTTTAGACCCAATTCTCTTGCCTTTCTGAATATCATATTTCAAGCCTTGTTGTCCTTTAGTTTGGAGGCTGCCAGATCCTGTGTAATTCTGATTGGTGCTCCTTGATATATGAATTGTCTCTTTCTGGCTTCTTGCAAGAATTTTTCCTTGGTTTGGAAACTCTTGAGTTTGGCAATAACATTTCTGGGGGTTGTCTTTTGAGTATTTAATGTACAGGGTAATATATGGATGATTTCAATGTCTGTTTTTCCCTCTTGTTCAAGAATATCAGGGTAGTTTTATTGGATAATTTCTTGTAATATGATGTCAAGGCTTCTGTTTTTTTTTTTTTTTCTAGGTTTTCAGGTAGACTAATGATTCTTAAATTCTCTCTCCTGGACCTGTTTTCTAGGGTAATTGTCTTTTCAATGAGGTATTTTATGTTTCCTTCTACTTTTTAAAATTCTCTTGATTTTGCTTTCTTAATCCTTGCTGTCTTGTGAAATGATTACTTTGTACTTGTCCAATCGTAGTTTTTAAAGACTGGTTTTCAGCTATGGTCTTCTGATTTTTCTTTTCAGTTTGGTCTATCCTGCTTTTCATGGATTCCAGCAGGTCAATTCTGGTCTCCAATTTACTAATTACTTTATGTGATTTCTGTGATTCTTTTTCCAAGTGGCAGATTTTGTCTTTTAAACTGTTAATTTCTTTTTGAATTTCTTGCAATTCTATTTCCAACTTTTCTGCACATTTTTCCTCTATCTTTCTTACTTAGTTCTCAAACTCTCCTCAAGAGCTTGTGACCATTTTCCATTTTTATTTTGGAAAATTTAGATGTGTTTGCTTGTTTGTCTCTCTCTGCTGTCACCTCTAAACTCTGCTCCTTTTCTCCAGAGAAATTATTCAGTGTCAGAAGCTCTTTCTCTGGTGAAGTTTATTTCTTTTGGTACTTATGGATTGTGGTTCCTTTTCATTGGTAGCCATTGCTGTGCTTATTTTTTCTCCATATTATCTTGGCTTCTTAGCCAGAAGTCTAAATGAGGTGGTCAAGCAGTTCTTTTAGAGTGGCCTTTAAAAAATCTTGCCCTGAGGCTATTTTTTCAGTCTCCATTCAGTCTGCTATGGCCAGCCCAGGTCTGCACTGTCTATGCGCTGATGCTCCTAGCTCTGAGCTCTATGCTCAGTGCTTTGAGCTCTCTGCTCTGTGCTCCCCAGCCTCAGGTCCCAAATCTCACTGCTATGGCCCTGTGCTGTTCTCAAGGGTAAGACTGTGGTGCCCTCACCCAGCCCCCAAGAATTTAGAGATTGCCCTGGCCCTCTCTCTGATTTGGTGTGGTAGGTGGTGTGGGGGAGAGGTAATAAACTCATGCTTTGGTAGGTGTAATTCTAACTCCCTATAATGAGGCAATGCCCAAACCCTACCTTCAAGGCTGTGTCCCCTTGGCAGAGCCCCTTCTTCATTTGATTTTGATTTTTGTCCTTTTGGGACTGTTTTGATAAGTAGTAGTGAGAGTCATAAAGTTCCTCCTGTGGTAGAGGCTGGAGAAAGAGAGAACTTGTAAACCAAGATGAAAGAAACTGGGGACCTAACCTGGAGACCTATCTGTCAATCAAAATAAAGAATTTCCAAAACAGAATGTTCCCAGGAGTTGGCAGTTGAGCTGACCAGAGGGAGGGCTCTGGACTTGGAGTGATTCTCTCTCTGGAATTTGAAAACCTGGCTGAAAGACCCTGGTGGGGCTGTCTTGGTTTGGGGTTCTCTTCCTTTGGACAGTTGAAGTTGACAAGGAGAAACTTGGCTTTTGAGTTGGTGTTCTATTTGAGAGTTGAGCTGGCCAGGAGGAACTGAGAGACTTTGAACTGTGTTTCTCTCTCCAGTTGAAGCTGAGAAAGGAGACAAACCAGGCTGAAGGAGAGATTTTGAACTTTGTTTCTTTCTGGGGTTAAGCTGAGAGACCTTGTTGACTTTGTGAGAAAGAAAAAAGAAGATTTAAAGCTGTTGTCCTCCATCTCCCTAACTGTCTAAGAGTCACAGTTTGTGACTGGACTACTTCTCAAACCCTCCTAAAATTATCCCCATAGTTTAGGGAAATCCTCATCCCTCTTACCTCAGTTTCCCATCCTGTTATCACAATAAACCCCTTACATGAGAAAGAAAACTAGAGTATTTTATAGTCCACTCAGGGGGAAAGGGAGGAAGCCAAAGGCTTTCAGAAGAGGGTGGTTAAGGGAGAGGGTGAGGGAGGAAGTAAGTTAGGAAATAGATTGATCCATAAGCCATCAGTAGGGATTAGTAAGCAAACCCCAGAGTAAACCCCAGGGCAGTTCCCTTGTGTAGCAGTTCCCCTGTGTACCAGCATCCCTGTGTGGCAACATCCCTCAGCATTTCTCATCCCTACCTCCATTACAAATTAGCAGTTTCAGGTTCTCTTAGCAGCTCTCTAGTCACAGCCAGAGAATAGCAGTCCAGTTCCCCCTCAGTTTATATTCTCTATTTCAATAAGTAATAATTTTCCTCAGTTAACTTTATTCGATTTCACTCTTACTATGCAACCATCTTAGCCCGGAAGTCCATTTTTTTTTTTAACTTGGAAAGAACTGCCTGGGATAATGATCAGTGAAATGAGTAGAAGCAAAAGAATACATACAACTAAAGATTTAATACTTGAAGAATAACTTGTGATGTTCACTTCTAGAGAATGAACAGAAAAAATAGAAACATTAAAGAAATAATCTTTATATACATATTTGTCTTATTGGATGATGCCTTTTATGGTGGCATCTCTGAAAAGAGATGATAGAAATTCTAGATGTTTGTAAACATTTCTATTAATAAAAAGATAATATGTAGAATTAATCTATACCTTTGTTTTTTCATTACTTCTGAACTTTGATTTTGTTAAGTTGGCATTGAGGCCTGGATTGATCAGGAATTAAAGGATTGATTTTTGCACTTCAAAAAGGAATTTGATATTTTAAAATGCCAGGAAGCCAAAAAATGGAAAAAGTTAGGTTTATAGCATCCTGAAACAAATGGATATATTCACATAATGTCTAATAAAGTCTAAGGCTGGCTATTGGGTCAAAGATTCCATTAAAAAAAAACTACTTTGAAAATTGGACATCCATCTCAACAACTCAAATTATATGACTAGATATACTTAAATGGATACATAATATTGATATAAATATTGACAAGATTAAAAATATTGAGGAATCAGCAATGTATCACTTTACATATGTATGGATATGGGGAAACGATATGATCAACTAAGGAACACAGCAAATCTAAAAGGTAACATGGAAGCATTATTTAAAATTTTAAGGTTGTACAAAAAACCAATATTTGTAAGATAAGTAAGGAAACAACTGGTAAGTTTTTTGTAGCAAATTTATTTACCCATGAAAGCATCATTTATAGCACATGAGGAATTGATTCAAATCTCTAAAAATGAGAGTCAATTGCCTGTTAATATACAGTCAAATTATTTGAATAGGCAGTTCTGTAGAGAAGAAACATGTACTATTATCTAAATTATGAAAAACTGCAATAAATCACAAATGTTAAGAGAAATCAAAATTAAAGAAATTCTGCTGTTCCACTTCACACCTATGGAATTGGAAACATTGATTTAAAATAAGAAAATTATTTTTGGAAGTTTTGAAGGAAAACAGTCACATTGATGTATTTATGATTGAGCTGTGAATTTCTTCAGTCAGTCTGAAAAGCAGAGATCAAAGAAAGAGGAGAAGGTCTCATCTTTACAAAATCATTGATAGCACCTCTTTTTGTGGTGTCAAAGAATACAAATTAATTGAACAAATTATAATATTTGAATGCAGTGGAATACTATATACTTTATATACTTTTACAAGTAAAGAGAGTTTTCAGAGCAGCCTGGGGAATGATAGCTATGAATTGATATAGAGGGAAATAAGCAAAAACAGGAGTACAATTCATATTTTAACATCATTATTGTTCTGAGTGAACTTAGAAACTCTGATTAACACAATATAACAAAATAACAAAAAAGTCACTTCCCACATAAAAGTGATGAGGAACTAAAAACTAGTCCCATATTTCTAGACATGCCTAATAAGGACTTTTGTTTGTCTTGAAACTTCTGATTTACTTTGAATAATTTATTTATATTTATTTTAGAAGGTGAGTGGGAAGAAAATAAGTGCTAGAGTATTAGAAAATGTAATAAAAATAAAATGGAATAGTGAAGAAGGTTATAGAGATTACCAAAGATGATACTTGAGAAATAAGTGGCAAAAATGAAAGAAATGAAAAAGATGCATAATTTGGAGATGAGTCCAAATCTCTAATATAAGAATGAAACAAAAAATAAACATTAGAGTTTCTACAGTAGTATAGGAAAGAAACCAGAAAAAAAGTTTTTCAATATGTTGGGTGGCACTAAAGAGAGAATTTATGGAAGTACAGGGATAAGGACTGCATAAAATGTGAAGGCATGGTGTTCATTTCAATCTGATTCAGCAGCGAATGCTCACAATAATGAAATTATAAACTCATCAAAGCAACTTTTTCACAAATTAGTCTGATTAACCATCTAGACTACTACAAATGCGCAGGACAATTATAGAATTCTGCACAATTATTTAGAGGTCTAACCTAAGAGTTAAAAGAGAGAAAAATGAAAATCTCTCACACAGTGTAAAAATAAGTTTCTTACTAATTACTAGTGGAATCATTATCTTATGCCAGCACATAATAAAGACACTAATGGTCTTTTTATGTGATGTTCCTAATTATTGTAGAAAATGGAAATGTGATTTCAGTGGAGAGGCAAAGCACATGAGCTGATGAATGGAAAATGGCTGCATGATAATAAAATTGAAGTAGCTACATGATGACAGAAGCAAGTAATCAAAAATATTGAATAAATAAGTCACTAAAATCATAGGAATGGTAAACATAAAAATGTTTAAGAAACTATGAACATTAAATATATGTAACAAAAAACAACAGTGTCAACAATGACAAAAATGTGTGTAGGATCTAAGTTTGTGCTAAATTGACAAGTCTGATGATCCTGAATCAATTCTTTTTGACAAAATCTAAATTCAAGACAAATGTGTCTATTCATTGTTGCCTCATTTTTATTTCTGTCTAAAGAACTTTTATTTAGTGTTATTCTTATCCAAGGACTAAGACTCTTTTTTCTTTCCTGTGTTCAAGTCAAATGAACTAAAAATAATCAGAAGAATAATCAGTATTCAACAAATTAAAGTTAAGGAAGAAAAGGAAAGAAACATTAAGTGTCTATGATGTGTCAATGATTATGTTAAGCACTTTACAAATATTTATCTTATTTGATCCTCACAAGCCTAGTGTTAGGAGGTCACTGTGGGAAATAGGTGGTATTATCATCCCCATTTTATAATTGGGAAAACTGAGGCAGGAAGAAGCTATAGTATTCACCTAGAATCATACAGTTGGTGACTAAGACTAGATTCAAACTCACATTTTCCTAATTCTGGGTCCACGTAGCTGACTCAGAATGAAGATAACTATATGTCTTTCAAAAAGGAAGTAGTGCCAAAACTATTTCTGGCAAACTGGTTTCTACAAATTAGTCAATAATCCCAAAATTACTCTTTTTTGTGAAAATTCCACCTAAGAAAACATTTAGATGTTTTGATCTTTAAAAAATTGCAACTCCAGATAGCCCAAGTATTGGTTTATTCTATGTCTACTTCTGGACTTTGAAGACAATAATCTTTAAAGTTTGTTTTACATATGGAACTTATTTGCCACATATACATATATGTGAAAATTGAGATAATTTAAATAAAGGAGAAGTTACCAAATAATAGAAAGAAGTGACATGTAAAATTATAGCATTTTAACTTTTGACTGATGTTTATGGAAATTGATGGATTTCTGTTTGAGGCAGAAATGCTTAAGCCAAACTTTACAAGAAATGAAATTTGTTGTGTTCTGAATCAGGATTCAATGGAGAATAAAAAAGGTAAAACGCAAAAAAAAAATCTTTAGATTGTAATGTCAGGTCAAATAATGGAAAGTGTTACTCCCTGACATTTCATGTGTTGGGAAAACAGAAACATAAATCAAAAAGTCCTTTCAATTAGTCATCAGTAGCCAATAGTACTTGGAAGATTGTTCCAATGGATTTCTTTCACATTTGGGATATATCTGGTAATAGTAGATAACTGTTTAAGATACTGTGTACTCTGCCTGCTCCAGTATTCTAATAGCAGAAAGGCTGTAAATTGCATAAAATCTATTTTGGAAAGCCACAGGATACCAATTAGCAAGAGAATGATAAAGGTTAGCTAGTCCTTATTTCACTTCTGTGCTATTTCTACACAAATGCAACCAACTAAAACCAATAACCAGATTTAGTGTTCTAGGGCAGGAGGGTTGAATCCAGGGCCAAGCTTCACAGGAGCTGATTAAGCTCACTGACCTGAGGACACTTACGTTGTCTTTCAAAATGTATTCTGAGTACCTGTTATTTAGCAATAAGCAGAGTGTTTCCTATCCTTATCTTACTATAAATATGTCCTGTGTCCTAAGTGGCTGCTTCTCTTGCTGTCATCAGAGACCTCTTCTGAGAGCTTGGAGGACTGAAGCATTCATGGACATTTTGTGCCAGTCTGCTTCTCTTGTAGTTTCTAGACAGTCTGAAAGAAGTCCAACTGTTATTTTTCAGCAGAGGTGTGTGAGAAAGGGGCGTATTCCTTCACCTGTACTCAGCAATATCATGATGGGGATGAATGGAGCCAGGAGCACATTCCTTCTTCCGCTGAAACCATGGAGCTCAGAAGCATGGATCTGAGTCCTTGGACTTTCAGTTTATGCTTCTCTGTTGGGGGTGCCAAAGACTCGAGTCTTTGACCCGATCCAGGGGCAATGTTATACTTTTACAATTATTCTGGAAGGCAATCTAGAACCATGCCCAGAGGACCACTAAAATGTGCATTACCCTTTGACCCAGCAATACCACTAATAGATGTGTATTCCAAAAAGGTCAGAGATAAGGGGAAAGGACCTGCATGTACAGAAATATGACTAGAAGCTCTTTCTATGGTGGCAAAGAACTGGAAACTGAAGGAATGTTCATCAGTTGGGGAATGGCTGAACAAGTAGTGGTCTATGATGGTAATGGAATACTATTGTGCCATAAGAAATGACAAAGAAGACAATCACCAAAAAACCAGGAGAGACTTATGAGAAGTGATACAATGTCAAGTGAGCCACACCAGAACATTATACACAATAGCAGCAATAAAATCCAATGATGAACTGTGAATGACAACAGCAATGCTATGATCCAGGATAATTCCAAAGGACTCATGATGAAAAAGACTATCCACTACTACAGAAGGAACTGACAGTCTGATTGCAGATTAAAGCGTGCCATTCATAATATTATTTCCTCCACATATTTTCCTCTAGTGTAAGCAATATGTATCTTCTTTCACAACATGATG
Source organism: Monodelphis domestica (assembly GCF_027887165.1). Lineage (NCBI taxonomy): Eukaryota > Metazoa > Chordata > Mammalia > Didelphimorphia > Didelphidae > Monodelphis > Monodelphis domestica. Next base: position 362,459,849 of record NC_077229.1, read on the forward strand.
AATGTGGAAATATGTACTCTATAATAAAACATGTACAGCCCATATCACATTAGCTGCTATCTAAGGGTGAGGTGGGAAGGAAGGAGAGAACAGGGATTGCAAAATATCAGAAAATGATTATTGAAAATTGTACCAACATGTAATCTGGAATATAAAATAAAATAACCTTTAAAAAAGAGTTATAAGATTCTAGGAGTCCAGAAATCAAGGTTAGATATTATAGATAAAACAGCAATAATACTCTGGGCAACAAGAATTCTAAAAGTCCCACCTAGAATAGACAGTCCTGACAGAGTTGATTATAAATTTGTTTTGTCAAATGTTAGATAGAAACTGAGCTAATCCAAAAGAATAATCTACCTCTCCCAACAAAACTGTAATGGTAGAAATTTAGGGCTTTTGGGAGAGGTTATAATATTGTAATGGTTAAAAATGTGGCTACAGGATTTATGTAATATTGAACAATGGCCGCCAAGGAATTTACTTATGAAATTCCTAAAAATGAAACACTCAAGTCAGAATGGAGTTTATGGAGGTTTAATCACACTGGGAGTAGGGAAAGGAGAGGGAGAGAAGAGAAAAGAGAAAAGGGAAAGGGGCTACTCAACCTCTGACCAAGGCAGAGGGAGTTTTAGGCCCAAAGGCCCAGGTGGAAAGAATCAGTCCTTAACTCACGTGACCGATCTGAAAGAAAGCTGTCTGCCGGCATCCTCTCTGTTCAAGCTCCTAACACCAACTCCCGTCTCGCTCTCCCCACAGGAAGTGAGCGAATTCCAGAGGCTGTTCCCTACCTCACTTCCTGTGTCTCATAAAATCCAATGGTTGGCTCTAGCTTGGCTTAGGACAGCCCAGGTGGGCAGTTAGTTATTTCTGATTTGTCATTGACTAGCACATGCCCGTGTAGTGTGGGTGTGCACAATTTTTGGGTGCTAGACCAAGATGGAGACTTTTTAAAATTCACAAAACAAAGTGGCATATGCTACCTGTTGTGTTAGAGGAAATGTTTGCATGTTTGTGCTTGGTATGTTTTTGAGGTAAATATTTTTTGTTAAAGCTAATGAGATGTTAAATGGTTAAATGGAATAGGGATTTTGGTCCTTGGCACCCTTAAAAAAAGAGGAGCAGAGAAAGCTTAAATGAATTGAAGAAAAAAAAGAGACCCTCCTTCCTCCTAGGACTGAGTTGGCCAAGACATGGTACCCTGCAGATCCCTGACATGTGTAATAAGTAATAATAAGGGACTATATTGATTGGTAATTGATAACTACTAGATCAGGCTGTTAACTATTTTCTTTCTGTCTTTCCTCCTTCTTACTCCCTTCCTCCCTTTAGCCTTCCTACTTTTCCCTCTTCTTCTTCTTCTTCTTCTTCTTCTTCTTCTTCTTCTTCTTCTTCTTCTTCTTCTTCTTTCTTCTTCTTCTTCTTCTTCTTCTTCTTCTTCTTCTTCTTCTTCTTCTTCTTCTTCTTCTTCTTCTTCTTCTTCTTCTTCTTCTTCTTCTTCTTCTTCTTCTTCTTCTTCTTCTTCTTCTTCTTCTTCTTCTTCTTCTTCTTCTTCTTCTTCTTCTTCTTCTTCTTCTTCTTCTTCTTCTTCTTCTTCTTCTTCTTCTTCTTCTTCTTCTTCTTCTTTCTTCCTCTTCTTTCTTCTTCTTCTTCTTTCTTCTTCCTTCTCCTTCTTCTTCCTTTAAACCAATTCAGGGTGAGTTTGTGATGTATCAAATAAAATACTCATTTTCCTCTTTATCTTAAGTAAGGGATTCATTTGGGAAAGAGATGAAGAGATAAGGAATGGAGGTAAGAGGTTTGGGGTTTTTCTATCACTAGGATGAGTCTTAGATTGGAGGATGGTGGAATATAGTTCAATTAAGAGAAATGGTTGATAGGTCTGGAAGTTCAGTCTCTATCACAACAGAGCAAGTCAGAGAGATATCTGGACTTTTGTCAGTCTTTCTTCTGCCTTCAGAGTCACCAGACCACCTCCTTTCTCTCTTTAAATTCAATTGAGAAAAAACCAGTCTTCTTCCTTCTTTCAAGGCAACAAGGTTCAGTCCATAGTTGGTCTGGCTTCCAATTGCCTTTCCCGGTAACATTCCAAATAGAACCCTCTTGCTTGACTGACAGGTCATCAGCCTCCACTGCTTCTGTTTTTTTGCATGCTTTCCCAATTTCTCTCTTCCACACTTGGAGAGTTGCTCTGGTCCCCGCTTTTCCCAGAGCCTGAGGACACTTTTTTGCATGCCCCCTCCTCCCTTTGTCCAGCCCCAAAGCAAGCATTTTCTCCCTCAACTCTCTCTGGTAATGCAGGGACTCAGGGACAGTTTGAATTTGTCCTCTAAGCACTCAGTTCCTTAAAGATTCTTCAAATCTGTTAGGGGATTGGAGAGCCTTAATGAAGATATAATAAAGCCATTCAGAAGTTAGAATATTTGTGAATATAATAACCATATTTTAAAAAAAATTATTTCATAAGGTCAGGAAGTATTTCCGGGTTTTGTATAAGAAACTTTCTTTGGAGTCAAGAATACCTAATGTAAAAAAGTTCTTTAGTGTATCTCTCTGACTCTCTCTGTCTGTCTGTCTCTGAATCTCTCTCTCTCTCTCTCTCTCTCTCTCTCTCTCTCTCTCTCTCTCTCTCTCTCTCTCTCTCTCTCTCTCTCTCTCTCATATATATTGTAATGGAGGACTTAATTGGTGGTAAAGAGGATAGAGGAGGAATAAAGACTTGAAAGCAGAACCCAGGAGAGGCAGATGATGTTTAAAATTGGCTCAGAGTGAGAAGGGGGGGATTTAAGTAGTTTTCCCACTTCAGCCTTGCCTCCTCAGCTATGGCTGCTTCCCTAAACTGGCTCTTGACTTCCTCCACTACTAGAGCCTAAAGGTTTCTTCTCAGGAAGATTTCACTCTCCTCTCTAGCTGTCCCACTCACACTTGAGTCACTTTGGGAAGAGACAACAACTTTAATATAAACTAAGTCAGTTAGGGTAACACAAAGAAATGGCTGACAGGAAGGCAAGTGGTGAGGAAAGCATGGGAAGGTGTCCCTTCTCTAACTACCCCTTTCCCTCCCTCCTCGAATTTGAGCCCCCTGAGAGATAGTCAGGTTGATTGGCCCTGGTCTTGGCCCAACTGGCACAGTTCAGACCTAGGGCACCAGGAGCTATGAGGTAAGTTTGACAGAGGCTCAAATGTCTTCTTTAGCTGTTACTTCAGTTGGGAATTGGTGGGGGGAAAGATATCCTGTCACCAGGAGAGTAAAAAAAAAAAATGAGTATATCCCCAGGAGAAAGGCTTGGCCACATCTCCTTCCTAGGCTTCTCAAGGCTGACAGAGATCTAACTGAAATCCAAGTCAGAATCTTCTGGTTTCTCAACATTCCAGACCTCCTGGGACCCCTCCCCCATTGAGGTGAGCAGATCCACCATCCCTTCAGGCTGCCACTCTTCCTTGAGTACAAACCCTCTGCCACAAGATATACACATATATATGTATATATACATATATACATATATATATATATATATATATGGAGAGAGAGAGAGAGAGAGAGAGAGAGAGAGAGAGAGGAATAGACATCTTCAAATAAAAAAAGGAATAGTACCCATAAATTGATGACTGCTGAGAAAAGGTAGCAAGCATTGAATATTGAGAAAGAGATGACTGACGATGGGGAATTCCTCCCCATTAATATACTGTACAATACAGTGAGTCTGGCTTCTTTGCTGTTCCTATCATGAGTCAAATTTCCTCAACTCTAAACATTTTCATAGGCTATCCCATGCCTAAAACTCTTTCCCATCCTCTCTGTTTCATTGCATCTCTGAATCCCATCAAGTCTCAGCTAAATTCCCACCTTCAGGGGTTCCCTCTGAGATTATTCCTAATTTATTCTGTTCATATTTATTTATACAAAGTTCTTGGCATGTTGTCAACCTTATTAGACTGAACTCTTGAGAGCAAGAGCTGTTTTTGTTTACTTTTGTTTGAGATTGTTTGGCTTTTATAACAGAGTGCTTACCACAGTGTCTGCTTTGTAGAAATGTGCTTAATAAGTGCAACTGACTTGGCCAGTACTATCCCCACTACTATCAACTACTGTAATTTATTCATTAGTTATTCGATTTTCAAAGAGAGACTAAATTATTAGAACAATGTATGCTATTTAAACTATTTGGGGCCAACTACTTTATAAATTAAAAGTGTTACCTTTTCTAAAAAATACAGAAAGCAATAGACACAAAAAGACAAAGTCAGAGAGAGAGAGAGAGAGAGAGAGAGAGAGATGAGAGGAGAAGAGGAGGGGTGAGAGAGAAAGACACAGACACAGACACACAGAGACAGAGAAAGACTTTAAAGGTACTGTCAAACACCAACAAATTTGGAATACCTTTGACCTTACATGTTAACCAGGTTTCATTGTTTTAATAATTCTGGTCATCTGCATACTTCTTGGTCATGTAAATTCTGAAGAGAATGCATAGCCCTATATTAGTATACTGTTCCTTAGATAATTAACTAAAAATCTATAATTCCTTATAATGACCTAGGTGGCACAATAATCAGAGAGCAAAACAAGGAGTAGGGAAGACAGGCATTCTTATCTGACCTCATATACTTATTAGTCACGTTACCCTCTGCAAGTTTCTTAACCTCGATTTGTCTCTTTTCTCCTTTAAAAAATGGAGACAATACTTGCATCTACCCTCAGAATTGTTGTGAGAATTTAGTGAGTTAATATCTTTAGAGCACTTAACAAAATAAGTGTTATATAAGTGTTAGTTATTGTTATTTAAGTCAACACTGAGAAGGGAGAACTATTATTTTTATATCATGGAGTTATCATTCTCCTTGGAGGTTAATATTGCTAAACATCAAGGCAAGTCAAATATATTTTCTTATTATTCCAACTTGTTTTTGTTCAGTAGTGAAAGAGTCTTTGCAAATTGTCCTGTAGATTCCATTTTTACCAAACCCTGACCTAGTGCTTAGGGTCAGTTTTGTGTGTATTTATTTAAAAATATCCCTTCATAAAATGGAAATTCCACAATGTCAAGGCCTGTTTCATTTTTGTCTTTGTAACTTGATTGTATACATGATAGAAAAGGCCATTAAATTTATCTATTAAATTTATCCATCAGTAATATTAAAAATAAATGTAACATGACAAGAAGATTAGGAAAGGAAATTATATAATTGATTAAATGCTAATCCTAGAATAAGAAGCCAAAAAGAACATGCTATAGTTTACTTTAAATTTTTCATGTTAGTGGGTAGAACTAACTAAGGTATGGAGATTTTTTTGAAAACCACAATTTTATGAATTATCATTTTGTGTACACTTATTACATATGAATATTGTCTGTTTTCAGAAGTCATCTTACTTAAAATAATAAAAAGTAAATACATGATTGACATTAGAAAAATAATTTTCAAATAATTATTACTCTCTCTATTATTAAAATTTAGAGGTGAAACTATTTAATAAATAAAACCATTTCTTTTTTTTCTTCCTCCCCTCATCTACTTTTGCCTGCTTTGTATACTTGAGTAAGGCTATCCCTTTGCTATTGTTGCTTCATCTTCCTCCTCCTCTTCCTCCTCTTCTTTCTTTTTTCTTTCTTTATCATTGTAGTTTCCTCCTCCTCCTCTTCCTCATTCTTCTTCTTCTTCTTTCTTCTTCTTTTTCTTCTTCTGCTTCTTCTTCTGCTTCTTCTTTCTTCTTCTTCTTATCCTTCTTCTTCCTCTTCTTCTTATCCTTCTTTTTTCTTTCTCCTCCTCCTCCTTCTGTTCTTCTTTTTTCTTATTCTATTACTGTTGTGGTGGTTCTTCTTTTCTCCTTCCTCCTCTTTTTCCTCTTCCTCCTTCCTTTTGTTTCTTATTCTATTAATGTTGTTGTCATTCTCATTCTTCTCAGTTTTTCAGCATCTCTAGAGCCACCAAAGTTTGCTAAAATTTATTTTAAAAAGAGACAATTTCAGATATTGTCCTTTCTAGGTCCTCTTAGATATAAACAGAAATAGTGATAGGTTTCCCAATATATTCATTTATATAAAAGCAATGAAATTGTTACAAAGAGGTTGTAAATAAGATTTATCGAATAAAATTTCAACCTGTGTAATTGTCCGTTGAAATCATCATTTCATATATACTTCACTGTATAAGCTTTAGCATTCAGCTATACCTGCTCTTTTTAGAAGCTAAATCATTGTTCATCTCAACTCTAGTTTTAATCTACACAAAGCATCTGAATAATTTTGTCAATCAACTGCATACTTACTGATATATAAAGATTTTTAAAAATAATGATAACGTTTCCAATTCTATTTGAATGTTTGACAACATTCAGATACTGGCAATAGTATGTTTACCTGGTCTACCAATTTTGAAGCTTGATCATTTGTACATATTTATAGAATGTTAGCTTCTTTTAATTATACTATATTAAAGTCATTTTCCTATGTATTTAAGTATCTTTAGTAGTGTATATTATGCTGAGAAATGTTTTCATGCTTTTATTAATATTAAAATAAGCTAATGGCTGTTGTTATATTAATAAGATATATGTTGTATATTTCTAATGGTTCTTGCAATATTAATAAGATATTTACAAGATTTTTGTAGTGGTTATTGCTATTTAAGAAGATATATAGAGTATTTTATAGTCTCTATGAGTAATAAATACCTTGTTAGAATAAATTGCTATAATACATATTCAAACATGTGTACTGTAAAGTAGTATATATTACTGGATTCATTTTATCCATTTACTTTCAGGTTATTGAATTTTACTCAATTAAAATTATATAATATATAATTTCCATGCAATTTTTCCTACAAATCAATTCTCAGGTAATATTATTCAGTTACAACTTTGATCATGTCATCACTTGCCTTCATGGATATATAAATGACTCTTCATTATCAGAATAAAGCCTCTATTCCTAAATGGTTTCCCTGCAACTCTTCAATAAAAGTTTTTTACCACTCTCTGAGATCCAAAATAAATGCCAGTCCCTCCATGAGTCCTTCCTGATATTTCCACCCTACCCAATTAGATATTATATTTTCATCCAGGGAATTTTTCATTCTTGACTTCTATTTCTCACACATTCATGCCTTGTTTTGTGTTGCTCACTATGTATTACTTTTATATTATTATGAGCACCTTGCTCATAGTTTCCCTTTCCACTTCAAATTCTGACATTACTAAATCCTATTATTTCTACTCCCCTACATTAGACTTCCACCTCAATGACTTTTTTCTCTCTGTAATCTTCAATCTCTCCCTATTACACTATTTACAACTGCTTAAAAAACAACAACAACTCTCTCCTTTGATCACTAATATACTAGACTGACAAGATAACTATTACCAATTTCTGGATAGTTAAATTTCACCCTTATGGTAATAAACTTACGTCCCCGCCAATGTTTTTTTTTTTTCATTTCTGTGTAGCCACATCATTAGTACCTGGAACACAAGAAGCTCCTTCCTGCTGAATTGGGAAAAGTTTACCCAATACAATACAATACCATACCTATTAGCTCCAAATTTTCAGTAATCTTTCTTCTTCCTTTCCTTCCCCACATCACATTTTCCTATACTTCATACCTCTTCCTGCTCATTTTCTTGTTTATTTCTTCCTTGAAATCTCTTTTTTCATAGAATACAACATTCTAATTGATAACTTGAAAATAGGCCATAATTCATGTTAAGTCACATTAATCTCTGCAAAAAGGGAGGCATAGAGACTTTTTTTCCTTTTAAATGGAGAGGGCTTAATAGTTTTGTCTCCCTGGAAAGATGTAGGCTACAGTGAAAGAGTTGAGGGAAACTGGAGGCTGACGTATGATCTGCTGGTGGAGGGAGGATGGTGAGCTCTCTCTCTCCCTAGGGTTAACTGTAATCACAGCTTGAAGGACTTCTAGAGAGACAGAAAGGAGACCTTCTGTCTATTCCCACAATGGATATTTTAAAACTGTAGCCCTTTGATCACTAATGTGGGGACTAACTCAAGAGAAAATGACTGTATCCCAGTCAACTTTGTCAAACTAGAAAAAACACAGAACTATTAAATAGTCAAAATCACTCTTTAATCAAGGGAAAAGGGGTTAGCGCTGCTACTACGACAACAGAGCTGATTTCCAAGACTGCATCGGAGTCAAGACGCTCTGGTCACCAGCCCCTGGGAGTGCCACCGACTCAGGATGGACTCCAAGGAACAAAAGAACTTAGAGAACCTATATACCACTCTAGATGACCTGGGGGCTTTAGGATTAGAGGGACAGTTGATTGACTTTACAATGGTAAGAAAGGAAAATGAAGAGTTCCGGACAGGAATAATAGTGAGGGGCTGGGGCCCTACAATGGACACAAAAGGGAAAGACTCAGCCTAGGGCTGGGTCACCTTGGTCATGGACTTTAGCCTAGGGGGAAGAAACCATTGGGACAAAAGGGATGTTTAATATTGGATGGGATTAGCTGTTCCCACCCAAACTACCAGGAAGTTCACTGTCTGGTGAAGAGGGACCTTCCCTCAGGGGGAAACTCTCCTGTGACAAGGTCAAAACCTGGGGTTTCTATACTCAAACTAAATAAACTGGGGATCTCTAAATTTCCATGTTGACACACCCCCCTTTTGGTCAAGACTGAACGTCGCTGACCAAACATGGACAAATGAGTAGTGCTATATGGGATTGGACTCCATCCCCTACTGGTGGGAAAGTCTAGGGACACAGATATTGGTGATTGGCATTTGGGGGCATTCCCCAATGCCACCGGCGCATTGACAATTGAGCCAGAAAGGCAGGCAGTCTGCCTTTGGCCAAAAACTGACTAACAATCAAAACACTACCCCAATTCCCAAAGTCTTAAGTCTTTCACATCCGGTGGGTCCTGATGATGTCTTCAGCCTCCTCTCTTGCAGACTTCTGTCCTCTGGCAGGCTCCTCCTTTGGTATCAGCCAGCTTCCTTGCTGCTGCAAGAGAAAACTTAAGAGAGATCTATAAACACATTCTTTAACAGGACTTGATCTACTCCCTATATGCTTATTCACTATAAGGATTATCCACACTGCTAACCTCAAATCTGTAATTCCATTTTATTAATTTTAATAATGTCTTTTCCACACAAATCATAAAATCATGTAATTTACATGCTTAATTAGAAAGATTGCCTTACTTTACCAAAATATAAAAATCCTACAAACTGTAGAAATATAAAAGCAGAAAAATTCTCACTATTAAAATGCTTCTAATCTTCCCTAAATTTAAAACCTTATACACTCAACTCACACACCCCCCTTTAGGGAGGTTGAGATGCTAGGCATTTTGAAATTGATTTCATTCCTTTTAGCTACTTAACCATAACCATGGTCCAGATTTAAAATATTTATCTCATATTATGAACAATCATTTCTAGGCTCCATCATTTCTTCCTAACCTCTTCTGATACTACTTTGAGACAAATTAGCACTCTGGAATCTTTGCTGCAAATTCTCAGCTGTCACTTCAAACCGTGGTCAGGTAAAAATGTTCCCTTTTAAAACTTTTCCTACTTCAATTAAGTTTGGGGAATAGCTCTGTCCTTTCCAGGTTCTCTATTTAAAGGGACTTTGCTCAGGGTAAATAAAATTATCAAGGGAAATAAACCTACTAATACCTCTATGGTTCAGAGATACAACCTGTGAATGAAAGAAATTTTAAAAGAAAAAGAATACTTAGCCAGTTCGAACTTCGTTTTATCTTCTTCTTCTGGTCAGCCGTATTTTTGAGTCACTCATTGACTTTACTGACCATTTTGGAGTTGGGGCTTTCTTTAGATGAGATAGATGTATCCAACTTTCAATTCCTTTTAGTTTTGCTGCAGATGGATTTACCAGCAATACCTGATGAGGTCCGTCCCATCTGACTTGTAGAGCATCCTTTCGTAGGTGCCTCTTTCTGTATACCCAATCTCCGGGCTTCACTTTAGATGTTGAGGGTGTTTCTGAGGAAGAATTCCTGGAAACTGACTGAGATATAAGGTGGTTAAGGCCTTGGAGAGTTTTTGCTAATCCCTGGCAGTATGATAAGAGGGAAACCTTGGTGCTCATGGAGTCAGTATAGGGTGGAAAAAGAGACATTGGCCGACCTGTGATTATCTCGAATGGTGAGAGTGAGAGCTTGCCAAAAGGTGTGGCTCTCAGGTTCAACAGAACTATTGGAAGGGCTTTGGGCCAGGGTATGTTTAAGTCCTCCATAAATTTGGCTAATTGTACTTTAATGATGCCATTCACACGTTCCACTAATCCTGAGGATTGTGGGTGATATGCACAATGTAGATGATGTAATACAGGCCATGCTGTTAACAGCTGTGACACTACCGAACCAGTGAAATGTGTTCCTCTATCACTATGTATTTCCCTAGGAATTCCCCATACTGGAAATATCTTTTCCAGTAAGCATTTGGCTACTGCTGTTGCTGTGGCCTGTCTACATGGAAATGCTTCTACCCAGCGAGAAAACATGCAAACCATTACTAAAACAAATTTGTATCCAGCATGAGGTGGTAACTGAATGAAATCAATTTGCCATACCTGAAAAAGGGGCCTCAGGTAATGGGAATTTACCTGGCATAGGTTTTAAAGGCTTACTGACATTATATTTAGGGCAAATTTGACATTGCAAATACACATCCTCCGCTGCTCGCCTCAACCTCCCCCACCAATATTTGCGAGCGATGCTGACCAATTTGTCTGGTCCCCAGTGACTTATGGAATGCAAGTACTCCATCATGGGGCGACATAGAGGGTCCGGTAGGACTACACACCCATTTGGTCCTTGCCACAATCCAGTATCCCTGTTTCTAACGCATCCTTCCTTCTCTAGTTTTTCTTGGATAGTTCGAGACATGACTTCTTGGGCTGAGACAATTTCTGCCTGGGTCAACTTATTCTCAAAAATAGGTTCTTCCTTATCTGAAAGTGCCAGACCTATTGTAGTTGGGACCTGCCTGGCAGCTTCTTTGGCATACTGATCTGCTAGGGCGTTTCCCTTTGCATGGGGAGAATTCTCTCGTGAGTGCCCTGGGATTTTAATAATTGCTATTGCCTTTGGTAGTAAGAGGGCTTCTAACAGTCTCCGGACTTGTGCCCCATTCTTGATGGGGGTTCCAGAGGAAGTTAGGTATCCCCTATGCTGCCACAACATTCCAAAATCATGAGCCACCCCAAATGCATACCTGCTATCCGTATATATGTTTACCCGCTTTCCTTTGGCCAGCTCACAGGCTCTGGTTACTGCTTCCAGTTCGGCTTGCTGAGCAGAAATTGCTGAAGGGAGATGCCCTGCTTCAATGACTTCTGCAGTGGTAGTGATGGCATATCCGGCCACTAAAATGCCAGATTCATTTCGGAGACAAGAGCCATCTGTATACCAGGAAAAATCTGGATTCTCCAGTTCTTTTTCCTGGAGATCTTCTCGTGGACTTAAAACAGAATCAACAATGTTAACACAATCATGCCCTTCAGTACAATCCCTGTCACTTTCCTCTATATCTGGCAGGAAAGTGGCTGGATTAAGGGTTTTACACCTAGAGATGGTGATGTTGGACTTAGCCAGGAGAGAGGCTTCTAGCTTTGCAAGGCGGCTTGTGGAAAAATGCTGAGTGTGATGAGAGTTCAAAAGCACCTCTATTGCATGTGGGACATGCAGTGTTAAAGGAGATTCTAATGTTACCTCTTCTACTAGTTCTAGTAAATCTGAAGCTGCCACTACTGCCCTTAAGCATGATGGTAGCCCTCTTGCCACTGAATCTAGACTTTTACTGTAGTATCCAAGAGGCCTAAAGTGGTCTCCATGTTTCTGGCTCAAAACTCCCAGGCTAATCCGTTTCTTTCTAAAAGAAAAAGGTGAAAGGGTAGTGAATAATTTGGACGCCCCAGGGCTGGGGAGCTAGAAAGAGCTGACTTTAAGTCCATGAAAGCAATTTTTGCAGCCTCATTCCAAATCAGAGGTTCTGGGGACGAGGCCTTGAGGAGATCAAAAAGGGGCTTGGCTACTAAAGAGAAAGAGGGGACCCATAATCTACAGTAACCAGCCAATCCCATGAACCCTCGAAGCTGTCTTTTTGTTTTGGGCCTTGGGAAATTCAATATAGCTGCTACTCTGGCGGGATCCAGGCTACGCCCTTCAGCTGATATTAGATGTCCCAGAAACTTCACCTGTGAAGAGACAAACTGCATTTTTTCTTTAGATACCTTATGGCCTTTTTGTGCTAAGGACTTAAGGAGCACAATCGAATCTTCCCTCGAAGACTGGGCATCTGGGGAACACAGAAGTAGGTCATCCACGTACTGGAGTAAGGTGGACCCAAATGGAAATTTAAGGCCAGCAAGGTCTGCTTTTAGTACTTGGGAGAAATATGTGGCACTCTCTGTATAGCCCTGGGGCAGAACAGTCCAGCAGAGCTGAATTCCTTCCCAGGTGAAAGCAAAAAGGAATTGGCTGTCTGCATGTAGTGGCACACTGAAATAAGCACTGCATAAATCAACTACAGTGAAAATTTTTGCACTGTGTGGGATTTGATTTAAAAGGTTGTGGGGGTTGGGGACTACTGGAGCTCTGGGGATAACACAGGCATTTACTGCTCTTAAATCCTGAACTAGGCTCCACCCTCGGCCTCCAGGCTTTCGGACACCCAGTATGGGTGAATTGCAAGGGCTGGTACATTTTATCAAAATACCTGCCTCTAGATAACTATCAATTAATGGTCTAATTCCTTCTGTCGCTTCCCGTGAGAGGGGATATTGAGGGACCCTTGGAAGGGGTTTGGATGGGTCTAACTGAACTTGTATTGGGGGAGCGCTTAAAATTCTCCCGATGTCAGAAGAATCGGTAGCCCACAGAGAGGAAGGAACTTCCTCCAGCTGCGGAAGATCATAGGCTATAATGGGAGCTGTAAGTATTTGGAAGGTGGGAGGGGCATCCGATGGGGATAGGGAAAGCCTTATTTCCTTTCCTGGGGAAAATTCAATTGTGGCTTTGTATTTGTCTAAGAAATCTCTACCCAAAAGATGCAGGGGGGCATCTGAGGAAAGAAGAAAGGAGTGCATATCTTTCACTTCTCCCAGAATAAATGGGAGAGGTTGAGACAAGTAAACAGATTGCACATGGTTCGTGATCCCCACTATTGAAACTTTTTGGTCACTCCGAGGAAGGGGGCTAGGAAAGGCCGTGGGGTTTAAAACTGACATTGTGGCCCCAGTATCTATGAGAATCTCAATAGGATGGGATACAATCACAATGTGAGTGATGCCCACTGGGGAGGCGGACACCACAGTGAAAACCCCCTTGATACCCTCGGAGCCCCGTCATTGTGAGTATTCCTCATGATGTTCCTTTCAGGGGAACTTTCCTGAGTGGTATTGAAACTTACCTTGGCGTCTTTCCCTCTTACCCTGGAGCCGATGGCAGTCTTTTTTAAAGTGCCCAGTCTGGTGGCAAAAGTGACATCTCCACGCTCTTTGCCTCCCGCCTGCTTTTTCAGCAGAATAGGGTTCAGTCGGTCTTTTCTCCTTCTGCTCCCAGTGTTTTAACTGCAAATTCATTATCTGGTTGGTTTTATTTGTCATTTCCTCTGCTGCCTTCTCCTTTTCTTCTGTCAGTGTTTGTTGGAATTTACTTGCTAGATAGACTAGGTCAGGGGTGGGAGTTAAATTCCAGTCTACTTTCCCTCTCTTGAGGAGATTTGCAAGGGCCTTATTTAACCCTTCCACATAGAGGGTGTTAAAGGTAATTAAGGTGTCTGGGCTATCTGGGGAAAGTCCAGAATTTGCCCTGAAGGTATCTAAAAATCTATTATAAAAATCAAATACAGATTCTCCTTCTTTCTGAGTGCAAGTTTGGATTTTTCCCCAATTTACAGATTTTGGAAAGGCCTTGGGGATTGCTTGTAATAAAGCCTCCCCCATCTTCTTTGCCTCCTGAAGATGGATTTCAGGTCCTTCCTTTCTGGCCATTAACTGATTAATATATTCTAAAGGGTTCTCCCAACTTGCAGTTTTAAACCAGTGGGCTGCATCTCCTGAACCTACTAGTATGTGAGCTAGCTGGTAAAGGTCTGATAGGCCAGGCTGGTATGTAGAGAGAGTTAATTCAAATTCCTTGGCAAATTCTATGGGGTTTTCTCTAACCTTTGGGAATTCCTTGGCCATGGCTCTGAGCTCTGTTTTTGTCCAAGGAGTAAAAGATACCTGCATTGTTTTGGTTCCTTCCCTTCCCTTAATTTTAAAAGGGAATTGAGGGATGGGTGCCTCAGGTGATTCTAGGGGCTCAGGTATGCTGTCTAAAGAGGTTGCTGGGTTGCTAGAGCCTTTCAGGAGTTCTTTAAGGCTTTCTACCTCCTTCTGTAAATCAGCTATTTGCTTTTTAGTGGCTTCCCTGCCTTGTTCACCTTGATTCTCCTCCTCCTCCCTTACCTTTCTCTTGTTCTTACCCGTCTCTTGTTCTACGGATCGTTCTGACCTGTGTTTTCTCTGGGTGTACTCCTCGAGCCATTGGTTGAAGATTTCTCTTTCGTCTCCTTCAATTTCTTGACCTGCTTCACTTAAAACAGACTGCAGAAACAACATCCTTTCCTCATTAAGTGAACCCCACCTTGGCCAGCTTACCTTCGGATTGGCCTTTGTCATTGCTTGCCACTTCTCTAAATACTTGCTTGCATCGGGTCCATACTTCGAAACCATGTAACTTGCGGCCGTATTTCTAGGTGGTTCTTTGGGCTGCTGACCGCCCCCACCAAATTTTGGGACAACAGACAAGCTGTTACCCATGTCCAATGACTATGGACAAATTGACTAAGGATCCCTTAATTAAAGAGCGAGTTATTCCCAAACCAGAGATGCGAGTCCTTCCTCCGAGAGAGCCGCTTACCTGGCCCTTGCTAACCGGACTCCTGACCCAACCCCAAACAGGTTGTGTGAGGTACCTCAAGCCTGGGGTCCTCGTTAGCTGGAGGGCTCAGGCCGCGGGGACTTCGGATCTCGGTGGGACCTCCATTAATGTCAAACTAGAAAAAACACAGAACTATTAAATAGTCAAAATCACTCTTTAATCAAGGGAAAAGGGGTTAGCGCTGCTACTACGACAACAGAGCTGATTTCCAAGACTGCATCGGAGTCAAGACGCTCTGGTCACCAGCCCCTGGGAGTGCCACCGACTCAGGATGGACTCCAAGGAACAAAAGAACTTAGAGAACCTATATACCACTCTAGATGACCTGGGGGCTTTAGGATTAGAGGGACAGTTGATTGACTTTACAATGGTAAGAAAGGAAAATGAAGAGTTCCGGACAGGAATAATAGTGAGGGGCTGGGGCCCTACAATGGACACAAAAGGGAAAGACTCAGCCTAGGGCTGGGTCACCTTGGTCATGGACTTTAGCCTAGGGGGAAGAAACCATTGGGACAAAAGGGATGTTTAATATTGGATGGGATTAGCTGTTCCCACCCAAACTACCAGGAAGTTCACTGTCTGGTGAAGAGGGACCTTCCCTCAGGGGGAAACTCTCCTGTGACAAGGTCAAAACCTGGGGTTTCTATACTCAAACTAAATAAACTGGGGATCTCTAAATTTCCATGTTGACAACTTCTATAGAACAAATATTTGTTGTCAAACCCTTCTCTGTAGAGGATAGTGGCAGACCAGGTCTAGTTTTTCCACAGATGAGAAGTGATTCATCCTTGAATCCTGCTCTCAATCACCCAACTTCTCTTTTGTTATGGAACAGGCCAACCCAAAATCTGACTTAAACTAAAGAATTTATTTGGAAAGGGAAAGGAATATAGGGAAGGGGAAAAGGAGCAGGATGCCCTTACTAGCTAAAACCCCAAATAGATGGATCAAGGGGCAGGAGCGTGAACTCAAAAGACTCAGCCCCCTTTTCCAGCTGTTAGTGCTCTTTATTCTATGCTCCTATTTATCTAATCTCTAAATCTTAAGTAGTTCAAGAAAAGGCAAGGAGAGACCCAGCAATGAAGTCAGAAAGCTGGCTCAGTTGTGAGAGTCCAAGCTAAACTTCTGAGTCAGTGGTTCTTGCTGGCAGATGGAGGAAGGTAGTAGAAAGCTCTCTAGGTGACAACAGCTTCAAAGAATAGGCAGAAAAGTCTCAGTCTTCTCTCTCATTGCTTCTTATGTCCCTCAGTCACACAGAAAAAGACTCATCCTCTTCAAGTACAGGGCGAAGTCCTGGGACTGGACAGAATTCTCTTCAGCTCACAGTTCTCTACCCACAATCCTTTGCTGTCTCCCAACTGCCACCTCTCTGCCTATCCATCAAAAGACAGGTTCTACCAAGATCCCTTGCCATTCTTACATCTTTAAGATGAAGAATAACATACTTTGAGTATATATGGGTATTACTTAAAACTGATGGAATAGCTATAATCTTTGTAGTTTACTTGTAAATTCTTCTTTCCTTCCTGCTATCTGACCACTATTAAGTTTATTTCCTAAGGTGATAGATAAGGGAAAAAGGAAAAATAATAAATACATTCTGTGAAGGGTTAAAATTTGGGGGGATAGGATAAGAGTTTGAATAAAAGTCAGGAGAACAGTTTCTTAAACACAAAATGTGTTTGTTTGTTTTTTTAGTGTTAGGAAATATGGATAGGAAATAGGAAGGAAGAAAGTAAAAGTAATCTTATAATAGATTATAACTATACTCAAGATCCCAATCCTAACTAAATTTCTATGAAAAAACCCTACATTGACTTCCGGGTAAACATGGCTGCAATCTAGACCTTCCCCTCCCTTGCACCGAAAGAAATAGACTACCTCAAAAGAGCATAAAAATCACCTTTGGAAGAACAGAGGGACTCTCCAGTACCCCACAGAAATGAAGGTAAGTGGGGTTTGAACATTCCCACACTATAAGGAGGAAGAAAAGCTCACACAAAAAATGTGAACTGAGCCTCCCCTCCCCCCTACCTCCCCCACCAAACTAGAGTAAGCTATCAGAGCGCTCACTGGGACAGCGAGTGAGTGAGGAGTGTCTCTGTCTGGGGGGGCACACCAGGATCCTTGGGATCTAAAGATTGCAAGGAAACGACCTCTCAGGGCGGTTTCAAGGGAGAATCCTGCACTGAGTGCAGGGGGCTGTGGAGCTGAACTCCTGGAGGTTGAGCTGAGTATCTGGGCGGAGCTAAACACCTGGGCGGGCTATGCTGATTGCCCTGGCAGTCAGGCTGAACCCGATGCTCTAAGAAACCTCAGAGGCTGGGAAGAACTAGTCTGAGGCAACCTAAATTCGCAGAATACCCGCCCATATCACCCAGACCCCAGACCAAAAAAAGAAAGTGTTATAAAACCACTAAAGGGATGGCTCACATGTCCCAAAATCAAGCCTCCAAGAAGAAAGGAGGGAAAAAGTGATTATTGAAAACTTTTATGGAGGGAGTACCCAAGGAAAAGAAGAGAATGAGGATGAAATCCAAACAAAATCAGAACATGCCTCCCAAAATGGAAACTATCCACAAACTCTGGAAGATCTCAAACTGGAACTTACCCAAAAGATGGAAACCTTTTGGAAAAAACCCTACATCTATCTGCCTCAGAGGGCAGTATCTTCTGCTAGGCTGTTTCCCTCACCTACTCTCTTATTCTTTCTATCTGATAATATAACCACTATCTACCTTATCTATATAAGATAATCGATAATCAATAAGGCTATTATGGTCTTAATTCAGTTCTCTGTCTCTAACCAGAGAGAATGATAGCTGCACAACCTCTCCCCAGCCGACCCAGAGACATAATGCTCCTTCCAACCATCTGTAACTTACTAACCACACTCATTCACACCCATGCTAAGTGTCACCAAATGACAAACTTCACAACAGGGGCTCTGTAACAGAAAAATAAGATTGCTTCTTTTCCTCTTAAATATAAAAAGGAGAAATTAATAAAAACTCTTTTAATAATTCTAAACTATTTATAATTGCTCTCTTTGTGACAGCAAAGTACTGGAAATTGAAGGAATTCCCATCAATTGGGAAATGGCTAGATAAGTTGTGGCGAATGATTGTGATGTAATACTACTGCACTGTAAGAAGTTATAAACAGCTTAATTTTGGGAAAAAACATGCAAAGACCTACATGAAATTATGCAGAGTGAAACAAAGCATAACTAAGAAAACATTATATACAATGACAGACAGCTTATTTGTAGAATGACTTGTATATATTTGCCTACAGAGAAAGAACTGATAAACTGAAATAAATATGATATAGTTTTATGTATACATATATCATTTTGTCAAATGACTCTTCCTCCTTTAGTGATGAAGAGCAAGAAGAGAGGGAATTACCTGGGTATTTTAAGGTAACAAACAAACATATATTTTAAAGATCTAAAAGCCCATTTTTTTCTAGTTGGCAGCTCTCTTAGATAACCCTTGAACTCTGTTGTTATTATGAACAGTCATATCTGTTATTATGCTAAAGGATTGTTTGATTTTTCTTAATGGAAACTTGCATGATTTAGGGTAGGCTTCCCATATTTTCTGTTAATTAATACAATCTATATCAGTTGTTTTTACTTGATAGTGATTTCATTCCTGGCCTTCCCTAAAACAGATAGAATCAAATAGAAAATAATTCACAAACTGATATCTGAACTGACCTTGAAGGATTAATTAGATATTGGAGGAGCCACTTTCTAGTCACACAAGTATACTGTTTGTTTTTCCAATAGTCATTTTAATATACATTTGTATGTATATGTGAAAGTATATAATTCACACAAATAAATTGATAGCTTTGAATTCACTGATTTAATTTCTTGACATGTCACTCACTTACATATAAATACAGATACTGAAAAAATATTTTACCTGAGAGTGTGTGGTAATTGAAATAAATGTGACCACATTGATATACAACTCCTAACTTTATGAATGAAAAAATGTTTCCAGTGATTTTAAGAGTTATAATGGGATATCCCAAAAAAATCAACATCATGATTGATAGAAATATAAATGTTGGCATCAGTAAAAATGTTACATATTAGGTAAAAAAGTAAGGAAATATTAGATGGTATCATTCCAATCTTCCAATGGATCTCTAATCAAATCAACCTTTGTATTCTTTCTGTGTTTTTGATCACATAGCATTCATTATTACCCATCTTATTCAAATCTTTTCTTTTTTCTCTGAAATATTTGCCAAAGTGAGTCAACCTGAATCTTTGGAGATGTTTCTCATTATCTCCTGATCTTGTAAAGGTAGTAGTGGAGCTTGCTCTATTTGTTATTTCTTTTTCTTACTCTGTGATCAAGCAATGATATGCTTATAAATATTTAACAAACGATTCTCCAAAAAAAATTGTTCTTACAATATACATTGAACTTAATCTGCATTATTAATATTTGCCATCATTTTCTTAAGTATAGACAAATACCAAAATAAAAACCCAAGCCTCAATTTGTAGCTTTTGTGGATTTACAAAGGGTAAAAGCCTGCACAGAAAATTTAACAACAGGTTATATATCAAGCTGGTATAAGTAGCTTCAAACACTACACTGTGTCAAACACTCCACTGTGACCAATCCATTGTTCTCTTCTTATCACGAATTTTCTTGACTATATCTCTTACTGGTAGTCCTTGAAGTTCTTCATTGATTTTAGGTTGAAGTCTATTCATATAATCTTTGGCTCTTTCTTGACCTTTGTGTAAAATTCATTTTTAGGTCTTTAGAAGCAGTTATTTCCTCCCCCTCTCCCCCCACCCTAAGTAGCTTCACAAGGAGAATGTTAATATTAAGGGAAAAAAACAACAAACATCTTTTGGTTTCCTAGGAAGGTTTTTGTCCCTGGAAAAGGTCATAAATCTTCCTACAACAACTGAATTGCTTCCTTTTTTCCTATTCAATTTAAAACCCTACATATTGATGATTTGTACTATCTGCCACATATATACAAACTTAAGGATACACTCTAAGGAATATGCTTCCAAATATATTAATTGAAGGGAAAAAAAAGAGTTGACCATTTTACCACATCAAACATATACTGACTAATTAATTCTTGGATATGCAGTACAGAAATGAAATAAATTAGTTTTGGTTCATTGGGAAGAGGTCTGTAAGGATGACAAAAGAACTTCAAACCATAATAAATAAGAACAAACTGAAGGAACTTGTTCCTAGTATAGAAAAGGAGAACTTGGAGAATGCCCTAGCTCTCTTCTAGTATTTCAAGGGCTGCCATGAAGAAATAGAAGGATTCTATATAGTCTTACAATATACAAAATTGAGAAAGGACAAACATTATAGAAATATAGATTTCAACTATATAAAGAACAACATCCTAATAATTAGGAATGTTTAAAAATGGAAAGAGAGCAATAAAATGAATAAACTGCTTATAAAATGATAAAATGAATAAACCTATTGTAAAATGGCCTTGCTCCAAAATGACTACTTTGGTTGAATAAAATGTGCCACTAAATGGGATGACACAATTGACTAAGTTATTTTTCAAAGAATTACCAAAATGGATGTTTTCACTCTATTTGGATACTGTTACAATTTTGGAAGATCTACCATCTGAGGTTCAATCAATTAATTATAAAGGAAAACATCCTCAATTTATTATTTCTTTACCTCAGAAAATATTCTATAGTTTTCAAACTATTAAAGAGTTTTTTTCCATCAAAAACAGAAATCATTTAACTATTTTGCTTGTCAGATATTTAAATAAATAATAACAATGGAAAAGCTTTTAAATCATATAAGTAGAAATAGCCTAAAAGTAAGTGGAAATTGTGAGGAATGTTAAATATTAATCGTTTTGATTTGGATATATAACAATAAAAATTGCTAACATATGTGTATAGTGTTTTAAAGTTTGCAAAAATACTTAACAAATATTCCATGTTATACTCAAAACAATAGGAGGTAGGTGCTTTTTTATTTCTACTTTAAAGTTAAGGCAATTGAAAAAGATAAGTTAGGTGACTTGTCTATAGTCAAAGAGCTATTAAATATTTAAAGCTTCATTTTTAATTCAGGTCTGCTTAATTCCAAATTGATTAATCTATTTAATATTCCATCCAGCTTGAGTTTTATTTCCATAGGCAAAACTAAGTATGAGAACCTTGCTTACTGATGAGAATATTAACTTGTATACAAATTATATTCTTAGCAAGTTGCCTGAAATAAATTTATCATATATTCTGGATTAATTTACATGACATTAACCATTAAATATGTTTAAATAGGAGACTTATTGTAGAATCATAAAACAAATGCCTTTTTACAGTTATTTTTGTTTTTAATTTTTATTCAATGTATATAAATATGTAAAATTATTAACATGGATTCAGCTATAGGTGCTATAGATAATGATAAGTAGATGATACAGAGATATAGGTACAGAGAGATTATGTATACCTATATAGAGGCCTTGATATAGATAAATATAGATGATATAGATATTCATATAAATACCAATACCAATATTAATATCAATAAAATGATATTGATGAATTAATATCATCTGTGATGATATTAATATCTCTGTACTTTTTTGTTCCAGAATTGCCTTTAAGAAATTATAAATTTCTTTCAAATATAAACTAACTATTCTTTAATACATGATTTGTTATAAATATGAAATAAATTATAAGTATGCTTATTCAAAAGAAATTATTACATTAGCTATGTCCAAAAATTTACATCTTATTCTTTTTTCCCATCCCACAACTCTCATTTTCTCAGGAATATAGGTAATATGACATAGGTTGTACATCTATTATCATATGATGCATATTTCCCTGTTCATGATGTTGTGAAACAAGATACATATTGTTTCCACAAGAGGAGAATTAAGGGAGGAAATAAAGTAGAGCATAGTATGCTTCAAAGTGCATTCAGATTCTCTCTGTTCCTTCTCTAGTGGTAGATATTATTTTTCATCAAGAGTTTTGGAACTGTCTTTGATCTTTTCCTTGTTGATAATAGTTAAGCTACTCACAATTGATCATCATTTATAATTGTTGCTCTGTACAGCATTCTCCTGGTTCCACTCACTTCACTTTGCATTAGGATTATCTTGCTTATCATTTCTTACGGCATGATAGTGTTCCATTACAATATATGCCACAATTTCTTCAGCCATTACTCAACTGAAGAACTTCTTTTTTCCAGTTCTTTGCAACCACAAAAAAAGAGTTGCTATTAATATTTTGGAAGATATAGTTTTCTTTACTTTTTCCTTGATCATCTTTGGAAATAAAGTTAATAGTGTCATGATCAAGTGGTATAAACAATTTTTTTAGGTTTTTGAGTACAATTTCAGATTTTTCAAAAAATGAAGGACTATCTTTTTATATCAATGCTCTTTTAGTAAAATTATATCACCAATAAGGATTTTAATCAATAAACAATCATTAATTATCTACCTAATATCAAATACTGTGCTGGCACCAAAAGCTCTGTATATTTGAACACAAAGATGATTCAAATTGAATGGAGATGCTTGGGGATCTGTGGGGAGCAAATTATAATATTATAAATAAATTAAATAGGAGAAATGATGTAAGAATTTTACTCTAGAAATAGAGATTACAAAAAGGTGTACCAGTCAAGATGCTGGAATGAAGGACAAAAAAGAGGTTCCATTTATATCTTACAACATCAAGAGAATGTGAGGAAAGCTGTTGGCACATTGGCGGGTTTTGTGAAATTATAAGAACATATAGACAAGAGTAGAACAAGAAAAGCAGAGGTAAATGTTTTCATATTCATCTTTGCAGGGAATACATACACTAAATCCATCAACAATTTCCTTGAATATCAGTGATTATTCTTTCATATGTAACCAGAAATAAATCATCAAATTATTACAGAATAAGTGAATTTTCCTTTTTCATGCTATATTGATATGATTAAATTACTAGATGGCCTTGGATAAATGAGTGAGGTTTCAAATGGCTATATACGATTGTCAGTCCAGAAACTTAAAGCTATCAATAGGAAAAAAGATTTAGTTCACATAACTTGGCATGATATTTGAAGTTTAGCCATTTGCCTTCAAGTGAATGCCAATAAAAGCAGCTGGTCCTTTTAAGTCTTTGTTATTTATCTCATTGATACCAGTTGATTTATATAAAGTGAAAAGAGAAGTGGGGAAGAAAAGACAGGGAATGGGGACACATTACTTATCTCAAATGCTGGCATATGTTAAGAATTTAATAAAGTCATCCTCAGTCATTCATTGATTTATGACTTTTCATCCATTACAGTCATCCCAACAGTGAACATTCAATAATATAACTAATTAATTTAAAGAGAAAAGGACAAATAGGTTGTTTCTTTAAATTTTTACATCATGTCATTCAAGGTCCATGAACTCAAATCCATAAGAGATGAAATTTTATCTATCAACATGAATTTTAATTAAAAAACTTGACATTCATTGAAGCTCTGTTTTGACATCTCATCATGGCATGGAGGCAACCCTAGTTTTTCAAAAAACATGCTAGTAGAAATCAACATCTATAATGTCCTAATAAAATAGAAAACAATCAAGTACATTGATTCACTCTGTCTGCCTTACTTAGGCCAGATTTTTGTTGTTGTTTAGTTGTTCAGTTGTTTCTGACTCTGTGACCTCTTGGTATTTTTTTGGCAGAAATACTGGAGTTTTTTTTTGTCATTTCCTTCTGTGGTTCATTTTACCTATAAGGACTGAAACAAACAGGATTACACAGCTAATAAGTGTCTGAGCAGATATTTGAATTTGAAAAGATGAGTCTTCTGACTGCAAGGCTGGCATTCTATCCACCCTGCCAAGTCAGACTCATGATAATTTGGGGGGCTAATAGCTACTTTGGATTCTCATCTACTAAACTATAAAAGAGTAATGATTTATATCAGTGGAAGGAATGCCACATTAATGAAGTCATCTATTCTTCAAGAATTTAATTTTCAGAAGTAAGAATATGAAAAATATTTTCTGAATTCTGTCATCTACTTTCATATTCTAATTATTAGAAAAAATATGTTTTATCTAAATTCATCTTGTCTGTATTTGTAACCTTGTTAGGTAATGCAAAGAGAGTCAGTTTCTACATTATTTTTTTATATTTTTAGTCTTGATCAATCATTTACTAATTACTAATATAATTTACTGATTATATACAAGACATTTTGTTAGGTATTTAGAATAATAAAAAAGGTATCTCTTCCTATGGACAGAATAATCTAGTAAGACAATAAGAAAACTACAAAGGATCACAGATTGTCAGTTTGAAAGTATTTCAAATTCTGATCCCATTTTTAACAGTCTTACAAATACTTAAAGACAACTACCCAAATCTAATTTTATCCAAGATAAATAGGTCCATTAATACAAGAAATTCTTATCAGGTGATATCTAAATGTTTCACTGACTTATTTCCCTTTGGACATTCTTCCACTTTAGTATCCTTCCAAAATATGACACAGAAATAAACAAAGTACTCCAGTTATAGTCTGACAAGACCAAAAAAGAGAGTATCTTTTAACTAGATATAGATATCATGCCTCTCTTGTTGATTCCTATTGAATGTAATTCTTCACTTGGATCATTTTTTCTGATGAATTTTTGTCTAACACTCTTCAATCTGTTTTGTGCACCCAAAATTTATTTTTCCTCAAATCTAAGTTAAACTCTTTAAGTGTACTAGATGAAACCTAAATACATGGAGCTTTCCACTATAAAGCTTTTTTCTAAATTGAAGATAAATATTCATGAAAATTCTTTGGATCTTTGTGCATTTTTAGCCCATATTTCATGAAAATCAAGTCAGACACTTAATCTAACATTTTGTTAAATTCTTTGTATTTTTTTGAGATTCATTTGGAATTTATTTAATAGAATAGTGACATAGAATTCCCTGAAATTTTGACAACCAACTATGTGGAAGACTGATTGGAGAAGGGGAATTTAAGTAATGGAGAACAATTAAGAGGCTATTATACTAGTCCAGGTGAGAGATGACAATGATTTGAATTAAGCTGTGGAAAGAAAGGGACAGATGTGAGAGATGTGCAGGAAATAATAGTAAGACTTGGAAACTATGAGGATGTGTTATGAAAGAAAGTGTCAAGTTGTATTTGTGAAAACCTGAGTGACTAGAAGAAGGATGCTATTTTCAATAGTAAAAGAGCAGTTTAGAGAACTGGTGACTTTGAATGAGAGGAAAATAAAGTAATGATATCTGAGATCTATAGCAGAATCTAGCCACATAAGTTCATTATGAATGGCTCATTCTTTCCCACACAAAATGGAAACTCTAATTTATTGTCCTGGAAATCAAGGCCAGCTCTCTGTAATGATATAGAGGTCAGGAAATAAAGGCAGATGTTTCCCAGTGTTACTTGTGCAATTGCTATTGGTATCTGTTAGGTTATAACTCTGTTTATGAGAGTTGCACCAGGCTTGCAAGGGAGGAAGCTGGGTATCTATTCAACAGTAGGAGTTTTGAATCAGGAATGTTGGTGGATGAGATTAAGGGTAGCAGCTTAGAGATATGGCCTATAATAGGCTTTTGGAGGATGGGATAGGGCCTATCATCCTACCCTCCAATTGGTTGATCTGCCATATCTTGTTTTCATGCTATGCCCTTCTAGGGATTATTAGAAAAACTCCACTTTGGAACCCACTATTATAGTAACTATACTTTTGAACAGGAGTCTATAATTCCTTCACTTTAAGGCAATTCAGAAATATAACATCCATGCTCAGACACTACTTTCTTTTCTTTGTTTCTGTTGCTTTCAAAACAGTAACAAATATCAAAATATTACTTATGACCCTATAATAATTAAAATTTGTTGGCCAAAATTAATTTGGTTTAACCATTAACAATGGTTAAAAAAGAATTGTGGTTACTGTTTACAAAAATTAAGTTAAACTATGAATCAGTAGGCTGTTAGTAGCTTTATTTACAGCAAAGTGGTGATATTAAAGTGGGAAATTTAGGAAGGAGGTAGAAAATATTACATTACGTAGCAAAAAACATTCTAAATCCTAATCCTAAAGCCTCCAGACTACAGATGGGAATCTGAATTTGAATCTCAACACAATCCAAAATCTGGATCTGGAAGCTGAAATCTGAAGAGGCAAAGGCACTGAAAAAACCACCGAGAACCTTCAGTTTTACATGGGACCAAGACCCCCAAGAATCCCACCAGAGCTCACTCTCCCTAAGCTAACAGCCTCTAAGAATCTCCAAGAATGAAGAGCCCAAGAGTGTGCCACACATGAAGAAGAATCCATGAAGCAATAAAGAGAGTGAATCTCTCTAAGGCTCCCACTTATACAGTTTTCTCCACCCATCAGCTCTCCTCTTCACATGTCAGGAATCAATCACAGCCTTTCAATTTGCCTAGCACTGCCAGGGGTCAGAGGTGGGGTAGGGGTGGGAGTGGGGGTTAGTGCTTGTGGTCTGTTGGGGTATGAACTTTATTTGTTAGTGATTTACTAAGTGTTAAGTAGGGATATGATAAGTTCTTGTTTGATTAACTTAAAATAGACAAAGGGAATAAAAATTCCCTTTCACATTCCTAATCATTTTTCTTTCAAGATTTCTTATATTTCATTAACACTTTTAGATTCCTTCAGACAATGTTCATTCCCCTGAATCATGATAAATGGAGAGTAGTCAGCATGCCTTAAAAGTTCTGACATATTCTCTTTCATATTGTGAACCTTAAAAATTTTCAGATCCTACTTCATAAGGTTAGGATATAACCTTATAACCTTAAAAAAAATTCCCAGACCCTACTTCATGAGGTTGGGTTAAGACCATTCCCCATTGGGACCATTCCTCACTTGGGCAGTGAAGCTACTTAGATCAGGAACGTGAGAACTCTACTTCACCATACTTAAGTATGCCTTAGGTATAGATAAAGTTGTAAACTCTTTGCTGAACAATGAAAAGTACTTAAACCCATACTTATAGTAAGACAAAAAGTTCTTTAAGCCATGCCTATTTTTGGATATAATACAAAGGGGTGCTAAGTACCTATAAAGGTCAGGCAACTTGTGAACTTACAAGGAGCAAAGAGGTGAAAACTTACTCAGAGATTCTAGTCTACTCAGGTGTGAATTACTCAAAAGATTAGTCTACTCAGGTGTGAATTAAGAATGGTCTGTCCTTTGAAAACCATCTACTGCGATTGGTAGATGTAAGAATTTAAGGGAGGTGACATAGGAGAAAAGTCCCTTTAAATAGGAGCTCAGATAGAGCTGAAAGGACATTTGGATTCAGATTCAGATTCAGGATTGAGCTGGTGGAGTCAGCTGAGATGAAGCTGGCCTGGTGTCACTAGAATCCTTGCTTGGACAGATCTTGTGGTGAGTGATTAAGGACTGACTGATCTTTCTTTTAGGGCTTAGGCCTGGGTTGGCCAGGGCTGCCCTGGGCCGGCCTATCCCTTTCTCATTATTCCCCCTTTTTTTCTCTCTCTCTTTCTTAATTCCTCTATTAATTAAAATCTCTACAAAACCCAGCTGACTTGGGTATATTGAATAATTGGGAATTTTTCCCTGGCGACCACCTTATATTTGATTTAAAACAAGATACTGTCTTAAAAACATATTTTCTGCAGTCACAATTTATTCATCCACTATTATATCTACTACAATTTAAATCTTCCACTCTTTTATTCATTACAGTTTATGGCTGACCACGAGGTTGGTGAGAAAACCCTAAAAAAAATTTTCTGTGAAATCTCTTTTCTTTCTCTCTTTATTACTTGCTCTATCAGTCAGTTTTATTTTCTTTTTTAACTTGGCTTCAAAATTACAGCTGCAAGAACGGGTGAGTAAAAAACCTTTTTGATTCTCCTTAAATTAAGGTGTTTTAGATCTTAACAACAGGGCCCTAAAGTCCTGGCTAGGAGAACTGTTTCTAAATCCTTTCCTTTAGGGAACAATTGCCTAAATTAAGATTAAGACAAACCTGGGGAAAGTTTTGGCCTTGTCCTATTTCCCACGTATTTACTTTAAAAATATGTGGTTACAGTCAGTTCACAACATACTTAACAACTGGCTATTCAGCTCCATGACCAACCTTGTAAGATTTGCATTCTTTTTCTCTCTAAAATTCCTCATACCATGGGATTTATGGCAAAGTATAATCGACACAGTACTCCCCCTTGGGATTTTGATTGTTATAGCTGTAATATTATATTTCCTTAAAAAATCCACTTCTCAGTCCAACCAACCGAGTGTTCCTTCTACTACTCAACAAAATACAGAATAAAATACTTGGCTTGAACTTATAGAGGAAAGTTGGGGGGAACTCAGCTTTCATGAGAAGCATTAAAAGAGAGTTAAGAATATTATCAGAAACTCTGGACATTAACCCTCCTAGCCAACCTACCCCTCCCCTTGACCCCTCGGCCTCAGAAAACCCTACTCATGCTTCTGATCCTACAACCTCAACTCTAAGTTCACAACCTGCCCATGCTTCCGACCCCACACCCTCAACTCTAAGTACACATCCCACCCATGCTTCCAACCCCACACCCTCAACTCTAAATAAACACCACACCTACGCTTCCGACCCTACACAATCCACTCTAAGTTCACACCCTACCCATACTTCTGATCCTAATGCCTCCACTTCACACCTTACTGATTCCTCCAATCCGAATACCTCTGTATCCTTTCACACTTCTTCCTTGGCTCCTCCTTCCCATCTTGCTCAATTCAATTCTCAGATCCTTCCTACCTCTGATCTTTCTGCCACTATGGGACAACAACAAACCCTTTCCCTTAGTGTGCCCAACTCTTCTATTTCTCATACTTACACCACTGAGAATGGAGCAAGAAGCCTAGAAACAGAATCAGGAGTACCAAATAATTCAGATAGGTTATTTCCTTTAAGGGAAGTACCCACTTTTAATAAGGATGGAAACTTGGTATCTGTAAGACATCATACACCTTTTAGCCCTGAGGATTTAAATAAATTGAAGGAAGATATGCCATCATTTGAAGACGAACCAATATTAATTATAAAAAAAATTAGAGAACATATTCAGAACTTTTGACCCCACTTGGATGTATGTTAAGAATTTATTAGAAGCATTATTGACAAAGAGAGAGAAAAATAATATTGTCCCTCTGGCTAATCAAAAACGAGGTAAAAAAGGAAGTTATTGGCCAACTGAAGACCCACATTGGAACCCCAATGTTGAAGTAGATCACCCAAAACTAAACCAGGCCAGAGAAGCATTATTGACAGCCATGAGAACTTGCTCTGATAGACCTGAAAAATGGTCAAAATTTGAATGAACCCGACAAGATACTGATGAAACACCCTCCCAGTTTATGGACAGACTTATTGATGTAGGGAATACATATATGGACCTTGATTTATCCAGAAAAAGAGACATTAGGCAAATACGTAGGCAATTCATTGAGAATTGTTGTTCAGTGGTAAAAGACTACTTTAAAACTAGCTGTCCTAATTGGGACTCTATGGACCTTGAAGAAATAAGGAGTGTAGCAACCTATGTTTATAAAGGTCGTGTAAAAAGACCTAAGGAAGGCAATACATCAGTGGAAGATTAAAAGAAAGAAAATGAAATGTTAAAGATAAAATTGAAAAATAAGGGAGAGACTATAGCCCCATTAGGGGAATTCACAAATAAATCAGTAACCTGCCACTTCTGTGAGAAGAAGGGCCACAAAATGATAGAATGTAGAACCTTTCTTAAGATGATTGGAAGAAATACACAGTTTAATAACAACTTTAGAAATAACAACTATAGAAATAATGATAATGGTCATAGAAACCAGAATTTTAGAAATTTTAGAAATTATAATAATGATTATGGAAATAACTATAATGAATATAGAAATAAGAACTTTAGAAAACAAAATTATAGAAATAGGAATTTGGAAAATAATGACAATGCTCAAAATGAAGAAAATTATAATGATAATACCCAACAACAAAATATAAGAAATGGAGCTCGTCCAAAAAATAGTTGAGGTGCCCTTCAGGGGGGTGCCCAAGGAATATCCCAAACACAATGATGGTGTCTGGGGGGCACTGGGGCACAGGAATCAGAGGATACAATCTTTGATTTTCCGGACCCTGAAGTCCTACTACCCGTTGTCCCTATCCACTGCCCTCCCCATACTAATGAACCCCATGTTACCTTAAAGGTGGGTAACACTTATTATGATTGTCTCTTAGACACTGGAGCTACCAGGTCTGTATTGAAGAATGTACCAGATTTAAATTGTTATTCTGTTGATTCACCATGTGTAGTGGGAGTATCAGGAATACCCCAAAAAGTTAAAAAACTTGCCCCTAGAATGGTGTCTGTAGGACCCCTAGAGGTACAATATTCCTTTCTTTTAATGCCTGATTCCCCTTTAAATTTGCTGGGAAGAGATCTTCTATGCAAACTTAGAGCCACAATAACTTGTTCCCCAGATGGTTCCTTAGCTTTAGAAGTACCAGAGGAATCTTTAAATTTACTCCCTATACTTCTCTCGGAGAACCAGGAGGCAAAAGAGCCTCCCACTTTTGAAATACCTAAAGATATACTGGAGTCTCTTTGGGCCACATCTTCTTCCTATGTAGGCTTACTTAAATCTGCTGTCCCTGTGCAGATAAAAACTAAATCTAGTCCACCTCCATCCATTCCTCAGTATCCCCTCTCAAAAGAGGCAATTGAGGGTATTACACCAGTTATTAAATCATTAATTGGTCAGGGAATAATAATCCCTTGCAAATCAGAATATAACATGCCCATCCTGCCAGTTAAAAAAACCAAGAAGAGGACCCAATGGCAAGTACCTCTATAGATTCGTACAGGATCTGAGGGAGGAGTTTCTAACATAAATACTATTATTTCCTCTATTCCTAGCACAGCTACATACTTTACAGTAGTAGACTTGTGCTCAGCTTTCTTTTCCATACCTATACATGAGAACTCCAGGCATATTTTTGCTTTTACCTGGAAGGGCTCACAATATACATGGAGCCGTCTGCCACAGGGTTATGTGGAAAGTCCGAGTTTATTTGAGCAAATTTTGAGCCAAGACACAGACAATATAACATTTAAAAATAGCAAATTAATCAAATATGTAGATGATCTACTCTTGGCTTCAACAGATGCAGAAACATGTCAAGAAGATAGCAAACACCTTCTTTTGGAATTGTACAAAAGAGGACATAAAATCTCAAAGGATAAAGTTCAGTGGTGTCTCCCTAAAGTAGAATATTTGGGATTCATCCTGACTGCTGGTGCTCGTTATATTTCTCCAAAAAGAATTGATAATATTCAAAATTTAAGTGCTCCTACTACTAAAAAACAGTTGAGAGCAATTTTAGGAGCAACAGGGTTTTGCAGACAATGGATACTTTTAAAGGAAATTATTCCTCACTTTGGACTACCAGCACGTATTGATTCAGATAGAGGAAGTCA
The DNA here is from genome assembly GCF_027887165.1 of Monodelphis domestica. Taxonomy (NCBI): domain Eukaryota; kingdom Metazoa; phylum Chordata; class Mammalia; order Didelphimorphia; family Didelphidae; genus Monodelphis; species Monodelphis domestica. Next base: position 362,491,319 of record NC_077229.1, read on the forward strand.
TTTTACTGATTCTGTCCTAAATCAGATATATTCTTGCTTGGGGATAACTTCCAAATTCCATGTTCCATATTATACCCAGAGCTCAGGCCAAGTGGAGAGGATGAACAAAGAACTTAAAACTATGATTGGTAAATTATGCACTGAGATACATTTAAAATGGCCTGAAATTCTCCCTCTGGCCCTATTTTACCTTAGAAGCAGGCCTAGAGGAGACCTATACATCTCACCATTTGAGATGCTTTTTGGACATCCACATCCGCCTATACAGGCTAAACCTTTTTCCCCTGCATTAACATCACTATTAGGGGGAGATACTAATATTGCTTCCTATATACAGGAGTAACAGCATAAACTACATACTTCATTAATCTGGAGCTGCAGTACAAGCCGGACCACTAGACTTTTCTCTTCATGACCTGAACCCAGGAGACAAAGTGTATATTAAGATTTTCAAGCATACTGGAGCAACTCGGCCTTCATGGGAAGGACCATTCCAAATATTGTTAACTACTCCAACATCTATAAGGGTTGGAGAAAATGACTCTTGGATTCATTGCTCACATGTGAAGAAAGGATCTTCTGTTCAGACTCTCTTTCTTAATTCCTCATTTTATTAATTAAAATCTCTATAAAACCCAGCTGACTTGGGTATATTGAATAATTGGGGATTTTTCCCTGGCAACCACCTTATATTTGATTTAAAACAAGACACTGTCTTGAAAACATATTTTCTGCAGTCACAATTTACTCATCCACTCTTATATCTACTACAATTTAAATCTTCCACTATTTTAATCATTACAGTTTATGAAACCAACTATTTTAATTATTACAATATTCTGGATACATGATTAAGAAAGTTAATGCTTTGTGAATTTATTTTTGCTTTTGTAAGCAATCTATGTCATTTCACAACATGACTAAAATAGAAATATGCATAGCATTATACCACATATATAATCTATATCATAATACCTTCTATTTGGGGGATTGGAGAAGAGAGAGAAGGAGGAAGAAATAGAGCATAGATTGCAAAAAAGCCATTGCACAGTTATTAAAAATTGAATCAAAATGTAATTTGAAAAAGAATATTTGAAAAAAGAAAAAAGAAAGGATAGCAGACTTCTCTATTACTATTTTCAGGTTGCATAACCATTTCTCTTCTTGACCTTTATTAGATCTTTTCTTACTTTTAGCATCTCTTAGTTAATAACATGACAGCTTAGGGGACTATTAGTTCATAATCTGAATTTTAATTTCCTTCTCTTTCAAATAATACTATTTTAATATTTTTCTACTTAATTGCAAGTATTAAGTGATCCTCTTTTCCTTTGTTCACATTCATATTTTTTCATTCTCCAGTCACATGACAGAGGAAAAAATTCCATTCTATCTTTTCAGAAGATGTTATGCTTTGTTTTCAAAGTGAATAATTCGTTCTTTGTTTTTTTATATATACTTCATTATCAGGGATAGCTAGGTGGCTCAGTGGATAGAGTGCCAGGACAAGAGATGGAAATTCTGGTTTCAAATCTGGTCTCAGACACATTTTAGTTAAGTAACCCTGGGAAAGTCACTAAAATCCTGTTTGCCTAGTTTTGACCTTCTGTCTTAAAAGTTGTGACTAAGGAAGAAAGGAAGAACAAAATAAAAAATGGAAAGAAAAACAGATACTTGATTCTCTTTTTTAACATATTGTGGTGAGGCCACTTCCTTTTTACCTATATTTTCATAGAGAAAATCCAGATTGCATTTTGAGCATTTATAGCAACCACTTGGCCACAGCAAAATTATGAAAATTAAACATTATGTTACCTTTAAATTTCCCATGGTCACCATACTGTCTTTCTGTGAGCATTTTCATCAGAGAACAGTGTGGCAAATAACTTGTGGTACCTTCTGTCTCCTGAACTTTTACTATTCTTAACTCATCAATACATCCTTAGCACCTAACTTTCACATCTAACTTTCTTTCCTTTACTAATCTATTAAATGATCTTGTCAGCTCTTCTTAGTAATTGTTATTTTTCTTTTCTCAGTCCCAAACCTCTGCTTCCTTGTCCTCCTTGTTCTTCTTGTTCTTGTTTTTCTCTCCCTCCTCCTTCTCCTCTTCCTTGTCACTGTTCTTCTTGTTTTCATTCTTCTTTTTGTTGCCCTCTTACTCTTCCACTTAATTTTTCTCCTCTTCTCAGATACTATGTACTATGGGTCATTTAATAAACATTAAAAGCAAGCATTATTAAGTGTGTAATATGTTCAGGAACTGGTTTAAAAGCTGGGTGGAGAGGCAAATAATGGCTAAAATAACATAAAGCAACAAATAGCAGCAATTTTCCCACTATCAAAACTGCTGCCACTACAAACAACAACAGCATAAGAAGCTGCTCTTAGAGAGCTCATAGCATAATGACTGAAAGAGTTTGGAAAAAAATTTAAATGATTAAAATCTGAAGTGAGAAAAGTTTTTCAAGATAAAATGTTTATTTTAGAGGAATATTTCAGTAGGAGAATGACAGTGTTTTTGCACAATAGTGTTCCAAATGGAAATAATATAAAATGAAATTTATAAATCATTTGACTATATAAGTAAAAATGAATACCTAATGAAGAGATGATCCTTCTAGAGCAAATTGATAGTGACTATATGATGAAGAAAAATATTTTGAAATATAATAAAACATTTCAATGAGTATTTTGCAGGATGCCTAAAGATTTGCATGTTCCACCTGATTAAGTACCTGATGAAATCATCTTGCAGAAGCTGGAGTGCTGCTGTCTTTTCCAGAGACTTTTAAGAGCCAAAATGTTTAATTAGTGGTCATTATGGCAATCAAAAATGATCTGGCTACACCACATTTTTCCTGTGCTCTTGTGTATGTTATCCTCTTTGGCAGAAATCTTGGCTATTAAAGGATGAAAGTCTCTCTAGTTTAGGGATAAAACATCTGTAGTCATTCACAAAATCCATATTGCCTGAGCAGTTTGGACTTCATTTGGGGTGAAACAGATGGTGGAGTGCTATGGCAGACAGGAAAGCACAAAGTCAGATAGTAAGTGTGGTGGCAGAGGAAGTAGAGAAGGGCACTGATTTTGTCTTTTCTCTACAAGAATGAAGCCAATAAGCTTCCATTTCAGACTACATTTATGGTCATGCCTAACTCCTAGGTTTTGCCTTCCTTTATCTGAATTTTCGTGTTTAGGTAGTAAAAAAATAAATTAGTTATATTGTCTCAAACCCCAATGCAAACAGATCAGCAGTTTAAAAAGTTCTTTGTCTCCCCTGTCTGGGAGCATAATGCTACAAGACTAGTAGGCAGACACAGAAGTTAAGAGTACTTGGTCTAAATTAGGAAAAATCTGAATTTTAATTCATCCTGACACTTAGTAGCTATTTAATCCTCCACAAGTCACTTTATTTCTGACTGTCTCAGTTTTCTTATCTGTAAAAGCTAACAATAGTACTTCTGTTACAGTATGTTTGTGAGGATCAAAAGAGAGTACTTAGCACAATGTCTAGACATAAGAGGTACTTAATAAATGTTTATTCCTTCCTTCCTTCCTTCCTTCCTTCCTTCCTTCCTTCCTTCCTTCCTTCCTTCCTTCCTTCTTTCCTTCCTTCCTTCCTTCCTTCCTTCCTTCCTTCCTTCCTTCCTTCCTTCCTTCCTTCCTTCCTTTTTTCCTTCCTTCCTTTCTGTAGTTGATATTATGATTTCAAGTAAGAAATTATTTGTATTATAAGGGACAGTGGGAAAAGTTTATATTGAAACAGACACTTCCTCCATACAAATTCCTTCAAATTTTTTTCCTGCCTTTGACTTTGACTGAATGAAATGCAGAATTACAGAAATTTACTAATTTGTACTCTTTCTATAACATATGAATACCAAGGGAGGAGGAGGAAATGGGAGCTAAAAAGTTACCAGGATATGCTAATATGAAAGAATCCTGGTTCTAGAATTTAGAAGTGGTTAGCATTTGGCTGTCTAAAATCATTTCATGAAAACTTGAAAGTCTGAAATCAATGAGACAGCCAACTTTGTGACCTGGAACTTTGATTGAAAAACTAAAGTGACAATGCATTACTGTGCTCTCTCTTACCTTTTTCTAAGCAATCTCTATGCAACTTTGAAAAGTTTCTCTAGTCAAAGACAATTTAAATAACATTTCTAGGTAGACTCTGAGGAATGTGACCCAAGTGAAAACCTAGTCTTCCAGAGAAATGTACTTGCATTAACCAAGAAGGTTACAATGGTGTCATCACAAATTCTGCTCTTTCTTTCCAAGAAGCTGATAAGATTGATATTGGGAGCAGGAGGGAGATAGCCAGGAAAGATTGTCTCATTTGCTCCTGATCCATTTACCTTGGCATTGATATAATCAGAAATAAAGATGAGCAGTAGGATAGAGACTGGCTTGCTATGCCAATCAATCCTATGGGATTGCCAAATTAGTCCTGATTGAGTACTGCTTTAGAATGCCTGGCAAGTTCTTTGGCTGGTTTATAGAGGACTAGTATTAACCTTAAGTTCCTAGATTTAAAAGAGTTGGGGAAAAAATGAAATCAGAGCAAATGAATTTTAAGATTGTGGATTTTTGTTGATTTATTTTTGTTTTTATCAGTTATAAGCAAGGAACAGTCAGACTTTGAAAGGGAATTACTTTTTGTTGCAAAAAAATGTTTTTCTGAGAAAAATTTCTAGCATATAAATGAGTGCAGCACATAACTAGCTTTTTGTTTCGTAATTTCAGTCATGTCCAATTCTTCATAACACAATTTGGGGTTTTCCTAGAAAAAATATTGGAATGTTTTGTCATTTTCTTCTCCAGCTCTTTTTACAGATGAGGAAACTAAGACAAATGGGTCTAAAGTTACATAGCTAATACATGTTTGAGGCTGAATTTAAATTCAAGTATTTCTTATTCCAGGACTGTTATTTTATCTATTGTGCTATATTGTTGCCCCATTGCATAACTATGGAAGCACAAAATATAAAAATAAAAAGACTATATGGGAACACAGGGAAGAAAAAAAACATTACTTATCAATCACAAAGGCATTGAGCAAGAATCTTTTTTTTTTTTTAATATGATCTCAATTCCCAGAAAGCTAAGGGAACAGAATGAATTTTATACTGAACTATATTGTGTGAATTTCATTCTTCCACAAAAAAACTAAATATTTGTTACATATGTTCAAGTATAGCCTAGCCTCCTTATTAGAAGAGAAGGCAAAGGTACTTGACGGAGGCATTTTCACTCTCCTAGATAAGAGTCACAAAGTAGTGATTCACTGGGAAAGGAGAACTAAAAAAGATAATATCTGAGGAGACAAAAAGAAATCATGATTTGTGGAAAATTAAAGAATATGTGTCCTAGAGAGGAAGGCAGACAATCAGAGGTTGTAGCTCAATGGTAAAAATTAGAATCAGTGCAAACTACATGTATCTATGTGCTGTCATCCATACAAAGCAATTAAAGCTTTTTTTTTTTTAATTCCCTTCGATGGTTCAGTCATTTATGCCTTGCCAGGGAATAGGATTGGAAAGCTTCCAATATTCCTCACAAGACAACAGTCATTATGCTAGTTCTATAAAATAATAGAAACTTGATTGTAAAATATATAAAGGAAGATTATGAGAAGAATTGCATCATAAAACAACTAGCAGAGGGAAAACAAAGTTTCAGAAGTTTGACAGGAAACACAATTAAACTAGACCATCAAAAGGGCACTTTGGGATAGGAATGAAAAGACCACAAAAGGACAAAAATCTAACTATTAGGACACTTTCCCTAATGAAGTACTTCTCCTCCAGTAAGAGTGAAAGTAATATTTGGGACCTAGCATGACCTACACTTGAAATGTTACATGAGGAATTAGAAATAACACATAGGTGGGAAGAACAGCTCAATCATTCCAAGAGTGCAGAGGAGTTGGAAATGGTAAAGTTTTGAGGAAAATGAAGGATTGGTTTTGTATAAATTTTAAAAAGAAAGAGACTAAATAATTAGAGAAAAATAAAGAATTTTATTACTTGTATTTTTTCTGAAAGTGAGTCCTTTATCAGAGAAACTTGCAGTAATGATAATTTTTCTGGACTTCTAGAGGCAGAGCCAAGATGGCAGAAAAGAGGAAGCAGTCAGTTGAACTCTATCATTGTCCTCTAAAAAACTTTAAAATAACAACTTAAATTTAATTCTGGAGGAGCAGAGCCAACAAAAGTTGAGAGAGAAACATTCTTAACAATCAAAACACTGTAGAAAGTTAGAAGGAAATATGTGAAGCACAGGAGTTGTAACTGACCCAGACACTACATGGACACAACAGTAGTGGCAGGAATTTTTGGTAGTGACAGAAGCAGCAGAGATTCAGGAGCTCTCAATGTAGCCAAGATAAGGGACATAGTATTGTTCAGAAAGAGATTATGATGGGTTTTTTTTGTGCTAACATTTAAGGCAGGACTGGATGTTATTTGGAAACTCTATTGGTTCTATTTATTTCTGGGACAGTGTTCAAAAGTAGTAAAGAATATTTTCAGTCACATGGAAGCAATGACTACTAGGACAGAATCAATTGCAGTTCCAAATGATCAGAAGCCCTTAGACAAGAGTTCAGAAGACTAGGAGAGTTGTGTATGTATGTATTGTAAAGGTGAAAATTAATGGTTAGATAATAATTTCACAAAATTATGTGGTTGCCAATATTTATTATGTCTTGAGTCAGAAATTTATTAACAAAATATAGAGGAAACAATAAAGTAGAGAAATGTGAAGGGGATAGAAAAGCTATCTATCCTATCTTAATCCAGGCAAAGATTAATTAGCTCTCAAACAGGAAGGGTAGTAGTGAGTAATCATTTGGCCTTCTCCAAGATGGAAGCTAGGCTCTCCAGAAACAAGGAAAGGAGTCAGCCTTTCACTCACGTCCACAAAGTAGTCCAGGAATCAGAGTCCAAGTGGCAGCCAAGCTCCAAGCCCCCAATCCAAGCCGCTGTCTCCAGCTAAGCTAAGCTCCCTCAAAGACTCTCCAGTCAGGAGACTATCTCCACAAAACTGACTTCAGCCTCAGGATTCAAGGCTTTTTATGGTGTCATTTTGTCCCTGACCTTCTTAAATGGGGCCAATCATAGTTTCCAAACTGTCCGTGTTTGTGGGAACCAATTCTCATCTTCTGTAGGGGTAAATACTCATCAAAAGGGTTCACAGATTCCTGGCTGATTGAGATGTTTAGGATGTAAACTATGATCACAGGATTCACAAGTTTGGGACTGAGTTAAAAGGGTGGATCTCTCTAAGTAAGTGACTTGTGAGTTCTCTAAGAACCTTGCTAGCTTCTCACCTAGTACTACATAGGGTGTTCAATCTTTTGTTGATTCAATTCAAAAGTAGAAAAAGGAGAGTTAATCCTGCCTTCACAATCTAAGTAGAGGTACTTAAGTTGTTAACTCACAATAGACAAAGGGAATGAAGGATTTCCTTTCACAAGTGTAAACTCAGAGAGAACTAAGAGTTCCCTTTCATAGAATGCATGTATATATATATATATATATATATATATATATATATATATATATATATATATCTATGAGTACATATGCATTTAAACTATCTATATTAAATATACACATATATTCACACAGCCTATATCACTATATAAGCAATTATATATATGCATTTATGTGTATATATGCACATACACACAAAAAATCTGAGTCCATTGTTCCTCTATAAGTGTAAGTCTACTTGAATCACCATCAATTACTGCTTTGATCATAGTGCCCAATTCTTTCATTTTTTTCTCTTATTTGTTGGTCTATTAATTATTAATTTTGCTCAATGAACCCTAAGTTCATGCAAATTATTCTATATTTTTAAATTGTTCTTCCTCTTTAAGCACAAAATCATTTTATTTTATTCATGTATTATAAACTTTTAGGCCATTCTATAATTAACAGACACACCCTCAGTTTTTAATTCTTTGCTACCATTAAAAGAGCTACTATTAATAATTTAGGGGATAGCTTCATTTTTTTTTCATAATGGACAGATAAATCTACATTTTCACCAACAATGTCTGAATGTTTTTATTTTCCATACATACCCTATGGCATTTGTTGATTTCCTTTTTTGTTATCTTTTCCCATCTAAGATATGTGAGGTGGAATCTCAGAGTTGTTTCAATTATGATTTATCTAATTATTCGTCATTTATATAATTTTTCATTTGACCATTTAGCTATAAGGGGATGGTTCTTTTTCTTAATAATATGAGTCAGTTCCCTAGTAGTCACCATTTAATTTTACTTTTATTTGTTTTGTGCAAAAGTATTAAAAATGTATTTAATTGTTCATTTAACTTCCTATAATGTTCTCTTTCTCTTGTTTGGTTAAGGCTTATCCCTTATTTATTGATGAGAGGAAATCTCTTCCTTCATTCTCTAATTTGGTTTTGATCATACCTCTGATATCCATGCCACATACTCTTTTCAAGCTTGAATCAATCTATATTAAAAATTATTAATTCTATACTTTTTCTCAGTGATTTTTTGGACACTTGTGGGTTCTTGTGCTAATAGCTAGGACCTATGCATATATATACATGAGGGAAAACTATGCTTTTTAAATTCTGAATATTCTCTTATGTAATTTGTTTCATTGATCTATTAATCAGCACTGAACTATTACGATGATTATGGCTTTATTATACAGTTTTGACCTGGTACTGCAAATTTTCTTTCTTTTTTTTTTTTTATAATTAAATACATTTCCAGGTTACTTGTGGGTACAATTTTAAACAAATATTTTTCTACATTTTTCAATCCATGCTCCATGTTGTGAATGAATACACATATTGTTTATACTAGAGAAAATTCATGGAGGAAATAAAGTGAAGAATGGAATGCTTTAATCTGTATTCAGACTATCAGTTTTTTCTATAACAATGGATATTATTTTCATCATGAGTCCATTGGAGTTGTCATATATCATTACATTGCTAATTCACAGTTGATCATCATATTTTATCGCCTTTACTGTACACACCTTTTTCCTGGCTCTATTTACTTCACTTTGCATCATTTCATATGTCTTTCCTATATTTTTATCATCTTATTTGTCATTTCTTACGGCACAATTGTATTTCATTACAATCATATATCACAACTTGTTCAACCATTCCCCAATTAATGGACATCCCTTTAGTTTCCAGTTCTTTGCTACCACAAGAAGACCTGCCATAAATCTTTTTGTACAAATAAGTCCTTTTCATGTCTTTGATTTTCTTTGAGATATAAACAAAGTCCTTGTATTGCTGGGTAAAGTGGCAACCACAGTTTTATGGCCTTTTATATAGTTCTAATTTCCCTCCAGAAAGATTCTATTAGTTCATAGCTCCACCAAAAATGTTTTAATGTCCCAATTTTTTCCATATCCCTTCCAACATTTATTCTTTACCATTTTTTATATTAGCCAGTCTGATATGTTCCATGTGGTATACATTTCATTTCCCCCCTATTAATATTCTCTTAATGTTTTTGATCCCTGGTTCTTGCAAATGAACTTTAGCATTATATTTTCTAGCTCTATGAAGTAATCCTTTAAAAGTTTGGTTGGTATTGCACTGGATAAGTAAATTAATTTAAATAGTATTTTCATTTTTATTGTATTTGTTCAGCCTACCTCCAATTATTTAAATCTACTTCTATGATAAGTGTTTTGTCATTGTGATCATTTAGTTTCTGAATTTTTATTAGCAGGTTAGCTTCTTAGTATTTTATTTGATTTCTGATCATTTTAGTTTAGTTTAGTTTTACTTTTAAATATTTTTCCATATTTCCGTATTTCATTTTCTTTCCCTGCCCTCTACCCTCCACCTCCCAGATCCAAGTGCTTCCACTGGGTTATACAAACATTATCACTGATACCTATTTCCATATTATTAATTTCTGCAACAGAGCAATTAATTTCTGATAATTTTAAATGAATTTTCTCTTTGTATTTTTTCTTGATATTTTTTAGTTAAAAAAAATACAGAAATGCTAGTAATTGATGTGGGTTTATTTTCTCCTCTGCACTTCTGCTAATGCTGTTAATTATTTCTTTTTTTTTAATTTCACTGGAATTTTATAAGTAAATTATTATATTATCTGCAAACGTGGTTATTTTATTTCTTCTTAGTCTACATTTACCCATCAATTTATTTTTCTCAAAATTTTTATATAATTAGTTTTTTCTAGTACTGAATTTAATAGTAATGTTTTGTGGTAGAGACATGAAGAGAGAGAGGTTTTGCAGGACAAGCCAAGATGCAAGAACCAAGGCTGGGGAACTGTGTCAATCAAGACAAAGGTTCCAAACAGAATATTCCCAGGAGAGGCAGTTGGGGGAGCTTGAGCAGAGGAGAGGAATTGGGACCTTGAGACTGGCTCTCTCTCTCTGGGAAGGGGGGTTACTGAACTAAGGGGACCTTGGCTTGACTTTATGGCTCTGACCAAAGAAGGAACTGATTCTCTAGCTCTGGGAGTTGAAGCTAACCAGGGGAGAAACTGGGATTTCTGACTCTGTCTCTCTCTCTCTGAGATTTTACTGACCAAGAGTTGAAGGAAAGGCAGGCTGAAGGAGAGACTTGTCTTGGTGGCTGGCTGTAGGGGGAAGAAGCTGAACTGATCCTTGTTGCTTCTGTCCCAGGCTGAAGGACCCTTGAGGGGGGCGTTTCTGAAATTAGGCTGAAAGACCTTGGTGGCTTTGTGAAGAAGAAAGAAGATTTTAACTGTTGTCCTCCATCTCTCTGGATGTCTTAGAGCCACAGTTGTGACTGGACTACTTTCCCAAACCCTCAAATTCTCCCTCATTATAGATTAGGGAAATCCTCATCCCTCTTTCCTCAATTTCCCATCCTGTTGTTTCCCAATAAACTCCTTTCCTGAGAAAGACACTAAGAGTATCTTCATAGCCCACTCAGGGGGGAGGTAGGAAGCCAAAGACTTCAAGAAGTGGGTGGTTAAGGGAAGGAGTGAGGGAGGAAGAGGGTAGGAGGAGATTAGGAAAATATTAGTCATCAACAGAGGTCAGTAGGCAGACCACAGAGCATTCCCCTGTGGCAGCATCTCTCTCTCTCTATCTCTGTAGTACCTCTATCTCTCATTGTAACTAAGAAATCCTCAGGGTATGTCCCCCTACCAACAGTCTAGTCTCAAGCCAGAGTATATACCAGTCATTGGAATAAGAAATAATGTCACACAGATTTACATTTCTATTTCAGTTTATAATTGCTATCCTTTCTTTATTTCTTGTCTTACTGGAAAAGTCTCTAGTTTATAGCCAGTGCAGATAATGTTGGCTCTTGATTATACAAAGGTGTTTCTTACCATATTAAAGAATGATTTATTTATTCTCATGCTTTTTAGTTTGCCTGTTTGGGGAAAATTTGTATGGCACTTTCTCAAAATATTTCCTTATATCTATTTATAGAATTTTTTATATATCTTGTTCTTTATATTAATGTGGTCAATTAAATTTATAGTTTTCCTAATACTGAACTAGTCCTACATTCCCAAGATAAATTTAATTTGGCTTAATAATATGATTAAAAATATTTTGGTAGGTTTTCCAGGGAACTGAAAGATATGAGATTATTAAAATTTTCTCTTGCATTTTCCATCTTTTTTATTTTAATTTATCATTGCTTGTTGTCTCATGTAGTCATTAGTTTCTATTTCATTGATACAAAATTCTAGGAAGTTTTTCACCCCTTTTAAAAGGATTCATAACTTTTGTTCATAGTCAGTTTTTCAAATCTTTATACTATAACTGCCATTTCTTTTTCCATTTCTATATGTTCATTCTCATTTGTCATTTGATTAAAAATACCTGTATTTTGGGGAATGTCTGAACAAATTGTGATATATGTTGGTGATAGAATACTATTGTGCTAAAAGGAATAATAAAGTGGAGGAATTCCATGGTGACTGGAACAACCTCCAGGAAGTGATGCAGAGTGAAAGGAGCAGAGCCAGGAGAACATTGTACACAGAGACTAATACACTGTGGTACAATCGAAGGTGATGGACTTCTCCATTAGGGTCAATGCAATGTCCCTGAACAATCTGCAGGGATCTAAAAAAACACTATCCACAAGCGGAGGATAAACTGTGGGAGTAAAAACACCAATGAAAAGCAACTGCTTGACTACAGGGGTGGAGGGGATATGACTGAGGAGAGACTCTAAATGAACACTCTAATGCAAATACCAACAACAGGGAAATGGGTTTGAGTCAAGAACACATGTGATACCCGGTGGAATCATGTGGAGAGGTGGGGGGCGGGGGAGGAAAAGAAAATGATTTTTGTTTCCAATGAATGTTTGGAAATGACCAAATAATATAAGGTTTATTAAAAAAAAATAAAATAAACAAATGCCAAAATAAATAACCATATTTCCCATCTTACTGTTATTAATACTGTTATTGGTTTTAAGGCAGTAGAGCAATAAGGGTTAGATAATGGAGGTTCATATAGTTAGGGAATAACTGATCTCATTTTATTTTTAAGGCATTTTTATATTTTCTGACTCTGTCTTTGTCTCTATCTGTCTTAGTGTGTATGTGCATGTGCTCACTGATGTTTTTCCAAATTTTCTTCATATCTTCTAGGAAGCTGTGTTGATTTTATCAGCAAGCCATGCTTTTCTTTGAGGCTTTGCTGGGAGATGTTTTAGAATCATTTTCTTCTACATTTGTTAGTGGGAGCAACACAGAGCTGGCCTCTGATCTTTGTATCTTTGAGTTTCCTTGTGCCTGGATTACTTTGTTTGACCATTTTTCTAGCTTATTTATTGACTTTGGAATTTGTGTTAAGGTTGAACTTTTTTCAATTCTGTGGGATGGGGTTGGTGTAGAGATGGGGGATATCTGAACTGATTTTTGTTGAGGCCTTTTGATTCTTCCTTGGGGAATTCAGTATTGTGTTATTCTCAGATGTTATGGAATGTTCAATCTTAGGACATGAAAGCTTTTAATATCCCCAAAGACACATTATTCCAAGCATAGTTTGATGATCACACCTCTTGTATGAGCTCAGCAAGTTCCTGAAAATATTTTGGTTTTAGTCAGTACCACTGTTGAACTTGTACCTGGTTAGAATTTCCAGTACATTTCTATTGTCTCAATCACTATCAGAAAGCTGGGAAGTTCTATAGGTTTTAATATAATAACCACAGGCTTCTCTCCTGGTCTGAAGTTTCTCCTTTGTTTATTCTTTAGCAGGATTTAGATTAAATTGGAGATGAAATCTCACTTTGCTACTGAGGCCAGAGTAACAGAGTTGCTGCTTGCTTTTCAATTTGTCCTTAGGTCAATACATAGCATAGATCCTGTAGCTCCTTACCTAGGAATGCCATAGCTAGGTATAGGTCTTTTTCACATTCTACCCTCAATCATTGAGCCAGAACTGAGTAGTACAGCGATAAAATTTATTTTTGTAAACCCTTAATTTAATGTATTCAAAGTTATCTATTTTATATCTATAATGTTCTCTGTCTTGTTTTGACCTAAATTTTCCCCTTATCTAGAGTTTTGACAGGTAAACTATTTCATTTTTTTCAACACTGAAGAAGAGTAACAAGGTATTAGGATTAATTAGCAGCTAAGGACAGGGTAAAGAACAGTAGATAAGGTTTCTTTATGACCAGATGGAATCTTTGGAAAAGGGGTGGTTAGAATTCTGGGTAGTTGGAGTCAGGTGGTGTTTTCCAACTGCCAATGGACTTCTGGTGATTTTTGGCCTTGGAAGTTGGTGTTTCTATTTCCTGGAATACTGAAAAAACCCAGTGGCAGGAGGAGGAAACAGGTTAGAGTATCTGGAATAAGTTTGTAGGGACAATGAACATAAACTACTTCAATGAACAGAAACTGCTTCTCCTCTGAGTGACTGTTGAGAGAGCCAGGCCATTTTGAGGTCTGGTCAGGGCTTAAAAGCCTACATAGGCCCAGAAGGGCTGGAAATTGGCAGAGAGACTTATTCAAAGCTGAAAGATATTTACAGAGACAGTAAATATAAAATAAGAGGATTAGTAATTAGCATAAAGTTATTTAGTACAGTTTCAGGTTTTTTAGTGATAGATAAGGAGTTTTAAGGAGGCTCAAGGATAAACCTGAGCAGGAAGCAGGTCCCTGAGGACCAGTGGGACTGGAATAAGTTTAGACCCTTTTAGATTAGGGAATCATAATCCTCAAAACCTTTGTTTACCCTTGTTTACCTTTCCTTAACCTTAATATTTATTAAATAGAGGGATTTTTTTTTACATCTGTTTCTAGCCATTATCCTTGAGCAGGCCAAACCCAGATACATGAAACTTCAGTAGACACAAAAAATAAGGAGATACTGTATCCCAATTTTCCCACTTAACATTCATAACTATTCCTATTATGACATTCCAGCCATCAACATTCTTGGCTATTCCTATTTGTTACGTTTTCTGCTGAGAATATTTCTAACAAAAGGTTAGGCAATGGGGCTTGCTCAGAGTCACACAGGTAGGAAGTAAATGGCACCAGAATTGAACTCAGTACCCCTTGTTTCTAGTCTTGGCTCTCTGTACCCTGAGAATCCTAGCTGCCCCATCCCATTTATTTCTAAGTTATGTATTATTTTGATTAAGGTGTTGGTTTATACTTAATTTTTGGCAATCTGTTTTCTAGTTTTCCCAGCAGTTTTTATTGAATAGTGAGCCTTTCTTCCAAAACTTGAATCTTTGAGTATCTCAAAAACTAAGTTAGTATGGTCGTTTATCACTGCCTAATCTAGTAGAAAACTTTTTTTGCACCTATTGAACAAAAGAAAAAAACAGAAAGATAACAAGGGGATCTAGTAAAATTAATTTATCATGTGAGATAATTGCAAGTGATAGGCTGATAATTCTTATAAAATCCTAGAGAATCATTTAAAATCCAAATCCAAATCATCAATAGTTTTCTTAGAATAACTGTATACAAAATAAATACATATAATGATAGACATCATTTCTATATAATAATAACAAAAATTAGGCAAAGAGTATGAAAAAATATATATTCTAGTCAGTTGATGATGAGCCAGTCATTCAGGCTTATTCGCTTAGATTTTAGATGTCCATAAATTAACTACAAATTATTTTACGCATTTTGATCAGTGGATGATATTAAGCATATGACATATGGAAGAATATTTAAATACATTATACTTTTGTATTTGATAAATAAAAAGACTCTTGCTCTTTGTGGAAAGGCTATTTGAGAAAAACCACTGGGAAAACTGGGAAGCAATATAGAAGACATTAAATTTAGAGCAACATCTCACAGCTTAAACATAGTTCCGATTAAAGTACTATCTTTTCTGAGAAGCCTTTCCTAATATCTCTTAGTGCCTTCTCTTGATTATATCCAAAATTTCCTACACACATGTCCTTTGTACATAGTTACTTTCTTATTGTCTTCCCCATTAAACCATGAACTCCTTGTCAGCAGAGACCTTTTTGTCTATGTCTAATGGACACTAAATAAATACTTATTATGTTACTGACAAAGATAAGCTCTAAATGCCCATGTGATTTAGATATAAAATGTTCCACCATAAACAAGTTAATTAATCATATAAAAATTTCCACTAGTTATAGATGTAGGAGAAATGCTCCATACCAAACAACATATAAAGAGGATCATATGCTATAAAGTGAATGATTTTGACTAAGTAAGATTCCAAGGTGTTTTACAAACAAATCTAGTAAGTCTAAGATAAAAAGAAAAACAATCCTGGAAAAAATAATCATAACAGCAAGTTTCTCTGGTAAAGGACTCACTTCTAGCATAAAGAAGGAACAGTTTCAAATTTATAAGAAAAGGAACCAATCCCCAATTGATCAACTGTCTTAGCTTAAGAAAAAGCAGTGCTCAAGGGAAGAGACCTAGGCTATCTATAGCCATGTAAAAAATGTTCCAAATCACTGTTAATTAGAGAAATGCAAATCAAAGAAATTCTGAGATTCTTCCTAACATTCATCATAGTTCCAAAGATGACAAAAAGGGAAAATGATAAATGTTTTAGGGACCTTGGGAAAATAGACACAGAGATGTACTTTTGGTGGAGTAGTGAATAGGTATCATCATTCTGGAAAGCAATTTGTGTTCTAAAAAAAAAAAGAAGAACAAAAAAAGAAGACTCGTAATTCTCTATAACTCAGTCACATAATTTCTAGACTTATACTCAAAAAAGATTATAAAAAGTGGGGAAAACTGTATAGATACAAAAATATTTATATCAGATTTCTTTTGTGGCAACAAAATCCCTTTCAAAATAAAAGGATACCTGCTCATCAACAGAAGAATGTTATATAATTTGTAGTTTATGAATATGATGAGATATAATTATGTTGCATTTTGTGAGACAATAGATGATTTGAAAAAAACTGGAGGGATCTATATGAAGTAATTAAAATCAAAGCAATTTTTTAAAAATCAACAAATTATATTTTATATCAATTTTATAAAAATAAGAAGTTTGTATGACTTTTATAAACTGAGGAATAAAATTCTGCATATTTGCTAAAAGAAATATATTTTTCTCATTTTCCTGCTGAATTTAGAGGTTGGAATGAGAAAAACAGTTTTTGTTACTTTTAGGTACATATATATACTTATATTTCAGTACCTTCTAAAATACAGAAATAATGAGATGCCATAACTGTGGTATGCTGCATGCAATTTCAGAACAGGTTACTATATTTTTTAAATTTTTACTTAGTTGTTTTGTTTTTTACAGGAGTCTTCTCAAAAGCAGGAGTTGCCTATACATGTCTATTGCCTATAAAAACATACTGAATAAATGAAACTTGAAAAAAATTTTAAAATCTGATGAATCAAATAATATTGATTTTTGTAACCAAATGACAAACCTATTTTCTCAGCTCCATAAAATCAATATGAACATAATATCTAAGACATCATGGTCACTCATGATGAAGTTATGTGAAGGCAATAGCTAGGCTTTCAAAAATTATTTTCTATAGTAAAACACACATTTAGTGACATAAATGACTTAAAGCTAAAGAAATATATTATTGATTATTTTGTTGAGTTCAAAAAATGAATGTGACTTGAAGTAGAATAGGTAAACTGAGGAAAACTATTACTTGTTGAAATAGAGAGGAAAACTGAGGGGAAACTGTTTTTTCTGCAATGACTGCTGTCCTCTGGCTTATGACTAGAGGGAACTTCTACAGGAACCTGAGACTGCTTATTTGTAATGGAGATAGGAATGAGAAATGCTGAGGGATGCTGCCAGAGGGATGCTGATACACAGGGGAACTGCTACACAAGGGAACTGCTCTGGGGTTTACTCTGGGTTTTGCCATGGGGTTTTAATCCCTACTTATGGCTTATGGATCACTATATCTTTTTAAACTCCTCCCCCCTTCACTCCCTCCCTTCTCCAACCCTCGCCTCCCAGATCTTCTTGAAGCCTTTGGCTTCTTCCCTCCCCCCTGAGTGAACTATAAAGATACTCTTTTCTTTTCCTTTTCAATTCAGGGGGTTTATTGTGATACCAGGATGGGAAATTGAGGTAAGAGGGATGAGGATTTCCCTAAACTACAAGGATAATTTTAGGAGTGTTTGAGGAAGTAGTCCAGTCACAATCTGTGATTCTAAGACAGTTAGGGAGATGGAGGACAACAGCTTTTTAAAATCTTTCTTCTTCACAAAGTCAGCAAGGTCTCTCAGCTTACTCCCAGAAAGAAACAAAGTTCAAAATCTCTCCTTTAGCCTGGCTTATTTCCTTTCTCAGCTTCAACCCCAGAGAAAAACAAAGTTCAAAGTCTCTCAGTTTCTCCTGGCCAGCTCAACTCAAATAGAGCACCAACTCAAAAGCCAAGTTTCTCCTTCTTGTCAACTTCAACTGTCCAAAGGAAGAGAACCCCAAAACCAAGTCAGCCCCACCAGGATCTTTCAGCCAGGTTTAACCTCCAGGGAGAGTGACTCCAAGTCCAGTCCCCTCCCCCTGGTCAGCTCAACTGCCAACTCCTGGGAACATTTCATTTGAAACCCTGGTTCTTGATTGACAGGTACTCTACCACAAATTAGAGTAAAATGTTGCACACAAAGTTTTTTTCTCCTTTGTACATTTCAAATCATAAAACATTCTTACATAATTCTCCACTAGATAAAACCTCATTTGGACACCTCATGATTATTAATATCAGGTCAACTATAAAACAGGAAGATTTGTTACCATTGTCTAGCACAGAACTATTCTGCAGAGGTCTGGTGGTTGTTCAGATTATCTAGCATAAGGATGACATGTTAATTTTAATAAGTCAAAAAACTATGCAAAACTTTATAAATGCTCGTCATAATCATTTAATAGATTTTGTTCAGAAAAATATAAATGGGATGAGGGCTTTAAAATCCTAATAGTGGAAGGAGTCTCTGAATGACATTTTGTGGGACAGGTTGTCTGTTTAATGTAGTTTCACTGAGGTAAGTCAAAGAAATAAAATTTTTAATAGTAAACTGAGCTGTGTCTTGGAACAAGTTCTGCAATTGAATCTTGCATATAGGTCACAGACTCATAGAATCCAGAATCTTACATCTAGATCTAGAAAGAAACTCAGAGAACATCCTCCTTATTTAGCCAATAAGGACATTAAGGTAACATTGTAGTTAAATTCTTAATACAAGTTTATATATGAGCTAAGTAGCAGTTCAACATTTGTGACATATACAATACACAGAGTTAAAGAAGATTAAAATACGAGAAAAAAAAAAGTCCCAGGGACAGATGAATTCATATGAATTCTACCAAATATTTAAAGAACAATTAGTTGAATAATCTATAAGAAAATTGGAAAAATTGCTGAGGAAGAACTCTACCAAATTCCTTTTATGACAGAAATATGACATTGATAACAAAACCAGGAACCTATATATCAGTCTCTGTAATAAATACTGATCCAAAATTTTGGAATAAAATGCTAGCAAGGAGATTACAGCATTATATCACAAGGATCATTCACCATGAGTAGGTGAATTTTATATCAGAAATGTAAGGATCATTTAATATTAGGGAAACTACCAGCATAATTCAACATTCTGATAGCAAAACCAACAGAAACCATATATTTATCTCAATAGATGTAGAAAAAGCTTTTGATAAAATATAATATCCCTTTCTGTGTAACACGGGAATGGAACATTCTTCAAAATGACAAATAGTATCTATCTAAAACTATCAGCAAGCATTATGTGCAATGGGCATAAGCTAGAAGTCTTTCCAACAAGATGCGAAGTGAAGCCAGAATGCCCATAATCACCACTACTATTGAATAGTGTACTAGAAATGTTAGCTATACCAATAAAAAGAAGAAATTGAAGAAATTAGAATAGACAATGAAGAAATAAAGCTATCTGTCTTTGCAGATGATACAATGGTATACTAAGAGAATTCTAGATAATAAGCCCCCCAAAAAATACTAATCAAAATCATTAAGAGTTTTAGTGAAGTTGAAGGATATAAAATAAACCCACATAAATCATCAGTATTTCTCAATACTACGAAGTCTAAAAAAAAAAGCCAAATAACCATTGAATGGTTTCAGGCAGAGGTCACTACAATTAGAAATGGGGAGATGGGGAGACACCTGTTCAATCTGTCTTAAATAAATAAACATTTTCAAAATATTTCCCCCTACAAATAGAATGAACAATTCCATGATCTTCAAGTAATTATTATTAATGATTCATTTTCAACTTGAAAGGGGATTTCTAAGGCAGACTCACATTTATGCAGTTGCCCTTGTGTTATTTATCAATTTATTTTCATGAATGAATTACAGAAGAGGATAGATATCTTCCATGTCAGTAATATACTCATTGGGTGAATAACTGGTTAGTAGAGTGATTTATCGATGGATTTAGATGACTTGATGGCCTTTGTGATCCTTTCTGAATCAAATTCTCTATTATTTTATGGGTACCTTCTGAGCTAAAGACACTCATGCATTTGACAGAGATTTAATTTCCAGATTAATCCTTGGATATTCTCTAAATATTTTTTCAAAAGAAAAACCTCATTAAGACTTTCCTTGGCCGTGAAGCTATGACAAGTACCCAATTCAAGTTGAAAATAAGATCTCCATTATCCTCATTTTTCTACCTTTTGTTTTTTAGTCTGGGCAAAGAAATTTGTTAGTAAATGATTTCTCTTCTTCCTCATATGTCTGTGTTTAAGTTCTTTGTATTTCAACATTTCTAGAGATTGTCTCCATTATATACAGTCTCATGAAAAAAGGAAATAAGTATTTATTTGATGCTTATTATGAATCAGGCACTATACTAATGGCTTGAAAATCAATACCTATATAATCTTCACAACAATACTGGAAAGCCAGTGCCATTTTATCCCCATTTTACAGTTAAGGAAACTGGAGCAAACTGAGGTTTAGTGTCTTATCCAGGGTCATACAGCTAACAATTGAATATGGATTTGAATCTAGGGATATGTGACACCATACCCAGTGCTCTATCCATTGTGACACCTAGTTGCCTTAAGGGTAGATAAGGCTCTTCTTCTGAGGCAACCCTATCCTTAGTCATATAATGATTTAACTTTGTATATTTCCTTCAATCTAGCATCACTGAACCAGAGTAGAAAAGAGGATTTGTTGCTGCTTATATATATATTTTTTAATTTAGTCAATTTCATACATTATTCCTTGGTTACAAAAATGATATTCTATCCCTCCTTCCCCTCCCTCCACCCTTCCCGTAGCTGATGTACAATTCCACTGGGAATTACATGTGACCTTAATCAGAACCTATTTCCATGTTGTTGTTTATATTAGGATGTTCATTTAGAGTCTACATCACCAACCATATCCCTTCGACACATGTATTCAAGCAGTTGTTTTTCTTCTATGTTTCTACTCACACAGTTTTCCCTCTAAATGTGGATAGTGTTCTTTCTCATAGATCCCTCCAGGTTGTTCAGGATCACTACATTGCTACTAATGGAGAAGTCTATTACATTCTATAGTACCACAGTGTATCAATCTCTGTGTACAATGTTCTCCTGGCTCCTATTGCTTGGCGTCAATTGCTGGAGATCATTCCAGCACACATAGAACTCCTCCAATTTATTATTCCTTTGAGCACAATAGTAATCCATCACCAACATATACCACAATTTGTTCAGCCATTCCCCAATGGAAGGGCATCCCCTCATTTTCCAATTTTTTGCCACCACAAAGAGCATAGCTATAAATATTTTTGTACAGGTCTATTTCCTTATTATCTCTTTGGGGTACAAAACCAGGAGTGCTATGGCTGGATCAAAGGGCAGACAGTCTTTTAGCACCCTTTAGGCATAGTTCCAAATTGCCCTCCAGAATGGTTGGATCAATTCAAAATTCCACCAGTAATGCATTAATGTCCCTACCAAAGAAGGGACCCTACCACATCCCCTCCAGAATTCATTACTTTCCTTTGCTGTCTGTTAGCCAATCTGCTAGGCGTGAGGTGATACCTGAGTTATTTTGATTTGTATCTCTCTGATTATAAGAGATTTAGAACACTTTCTCATGTGTTTATTAATAGTTTTGATTTCTTTAACTGAAAATTGCCTATTCATGTCCCTTGTCCATTTATCAATTGGAGAATGGCTTTATTTTTTGTATAATTGATTTAGCTCTTTGTAAATTTGAGTAATTAGACCTTTGTCAGAGTTTTTTTGTTATGAAGATTCTTTTTAATTTTGGCTACATTGGTTTTGTTTGTACAAAAACTTTTAAATTTGATGTAATCAAAATTATTTATTTTACATTTTGTTATTTTTTCTAAGTCTTGCTTGGTTTTAAAATCATTCCTTTCCCAAATATCTGACATGTATAAAATACTATGTTCACTTAATTTGCTTATAGTTTACTTCTTTATATTAAGTCATTCACCCATTCCAAGTTTATCTTGGTGTAGGGTGTGAGATGTTGATCCAAACTTATTCTCTATCACACTGTCTTCAAATTTTCCCAGCAGTTTTTATCAAATAGTGGATTTCTGTTGCAAAAGCTGGATCATTGGGCTTATCATAGACTGTCTTGCTGAGGTCACTTATCCCAAGTCTATTCCACTGATCCTCCTTTCTGTCTTTTAGCCAGTACCATATTGTTTTGATGACCACTGCTTTAAAGTATGATTAGAGATCTGGGACTGCAAGGCCACCTTCCTTCACATTTTTAAAAATTATTTCTCTGGATATCCTTCTTCTTTTGTTCTTCCAAATGAACTTTGTTATGCTTTTTTTTCTAATTCAGTAAAAAAAAAAAAGGTTTTTGGTAGTTCAATGGGCATGGCACTAAATAAGTAAATTAGTTTGGGTAGGATGGTCATTTTTATGATTTTAGCTCATCATACCAATGAGAAGTTAATGTATTTACAATTGTTTAGTACTAGTTTTAATTGTGTGGAAACTGTTTTGTAGTTGTGTTCATGTAGTTCCTGTGTTTGTCTCAGGAGATAGACTCTTAAATATTTTATATTGTCTAGGGTGATTTTAAATGGAAGTTCTCTTTCTAATTCTTGCTGCTGGGATGTGTTGGAGATATATACAAATGCTGATGACACATGTGGGTTTATTTTGTATCCTGCAACTTTGCTAAAGTTGTTGATTATTTACACTGGCTTTTTAGTTGATTCAATAGGATTCTTTAAGTAGACCATCATATCATCAGCAAAGAGTGATAGTTTGGTCTCCTCATTGCCAATTTTAATACCTTCAATTTCTTTTTCTTCTCTAATTGCTATTGCTAGTGTTTCTAGTCCAATGTTAAATAATAGAGGTGATAATGGGCATCCTTGTTTCACTCCTGATCTTTTTGGGAATGTTTCTAGTTTATCCCCATTGCAGATGATATTGTCTGATGGTTTTAGATAAATATTCTTTATTATTTTTAGGAAACACCCTTCTTTCCCTATACTTTCTAGTGCTTTCAATAGGAATGAGTGTTGTATTTTGTCAAAGTCTTTTTCTGCATCTATTGAAATAATCATGTGATTTTTGCTGCTTTGCTTGTTGATAAGGTCAATTAGGTGGATGGTTTTCATAATATTGAACCATCCTTGCATTCCTGGAGTCTTTTTGCTAGTATCTTATTTAAGTTTTTTGCATCTGTATTCATTAAGGAGATTGGTCCATACTTTTCTTTCTCTGTTTTTGACCTGTCTGGCTTTGGGATCAGTACCATATTTGTGTCATGAAAGGAATTTGGTAGAACTCCCTCTTTGCTTATTATGTCAAATAGTTTGTATAGTATTGGGATTAGCTGTTCTATGAATGTTTGAAAGAAATCACTTGTGAATGCATCAGACCCTAGGGAATTTTTCTTAGGTAGTTCTTTGATGGTTTGTTCAATTTCTTTTTCTGATATGGGATTATTTAAGAATTTTATTTCTTCTTCTGTTAATCTAGACAATTTATATTTTTGTAAATATTCATCTATATCACCTATATTAGCATATTTATTGCTATATAATTGGGCAAAATACTTTTTAATATTTATCTTATTTTTCTCTTAATTGGAGATGAGATCTACCTTTTCATCTATGATACTGTTAATTTAGTTTTCTTCTTTCCTTTTTTCATTAGATTGACCAGTACTTTGTCTATTTGGTTTTTTTTTTCAAAATGCCAGCTTCTAGTCTTATTTATTAGTTCATTATTCTTTCACTTTTGATTTTATTAATTTCTCCCTTAATTTTTAGGATCTCTATTTTAGTTTTTTTCTGGGGATGTTTAATTTTTTGCTTTCAATTTTTTTTATTTGTATTCCAATTCATTGATGTCTGCCCTCCCTAATTTGTTAATATATGAATAAAATACATATAATATATGAATATATGGATATAAATTTTCCCCTAAGTACTGCTTAGGCTACATTCCATAATTTTTGAAAATATGTCCCATTATTGTAATTTTCTTCAATGAAATTATTAATTGTTTCTATGATTTGTTCTCTAACCAATTTTCAAGAATCATATTATTTAATTTCAAATTAATTTTTGATTTGGCTCTCCATGTATGCTTACTGATTATTTTTTATTGCATTTTGATCTGCAAAAGTTGCAATTATTATTTCTGCTTTTCTAAATTTGTTTGCCATGTTTTAATGCCCTAGTACAGTCAGTCTTTGTGAATGTACCATGTGCTTCTGACAAGAAGGTCTATTCATTTTTGTCCCTGTTTATTTTTCTCCATATATCTATTAGCTCTAAGTTTTTTGAGATTTCATTCACATCTCTTACCTCTTTTTTTTTTATTTTTTGATTTGATTCATCTAAATTTGATAGTGGTAGTTTCACATCTCCTACTAGTATCATTTTACTATCTATTTCCTCCTTAATTCCACTAGTTCCTCCTTTAGAAATTTGGATGCTATACCATTTGTTGCATACATGTTGATTACTGATATTTCCTCATTGTATATACTACCTTTTATCAGGTTGTAGTTACCTTCCCTTCCCTATCCCTTTTAATCAGATCTATTTTTACTTTGGCTTTGTCAGATATCATGATTGCAACTTCTGCTTTCTTTTTATCAGTTGAGGCCTAGTAGGTTTTGCTCCAACCTTTAATTCTAACCTTGTGAGTGTCTACCCCCCCCCCCCCCAGGTGTGTTTCTTGTAAACAGCATATGGCAGGAGTTTGGATTCTAATCCACTCTCCTATTTGTTTTCATTTTATGGTAGAGATCATCACATTCATGGTCAAAGTTATGATTGTCATTTATGTATTCCCTAGCATTTTAATATCCTCTCCTAGTTATGTCCTTTCTTTTTTTGCTATATCCTTTTAAACCATTGATTTGCTTTTAATCAGTCCCCTAATCCTCTACCTTAATATGTTTCCATTTCAGGCCCCTCCCTTTTTGTTCCCTTCTTATTTTTTTAGGGTGTGTTAAGTTCCCTCCCCCATCTCTTTCCCTCCCTTTTTGTACTCCCATCCCCCCTACCCCTTTAGGTTTCCCTTCTCACTTTCCCTGTAGGATGTTAGAATTCAAGACCCCATTGGATCTAGTTGCTCTTCCTTCTCAGAACTGATTACACTGAGATTAAGGTTTAAGTATTACCTATTATCACTCTCTTCCTCTCCTTCTTTTCAGAGTATTCTTCCCCTCCCTTTCCCATGTGTATCTTTGTGTGATAAAGATTATCCTATTTATTTTATTTCTTCAAGTATCTCCTCATGCCATTGTTGATTCCCCCTTCCCTTTCTCTTTTTTTTGTATATAATCTTATAGCACTTATTACCCCAATCTTCCTGTGAATGATTCTTCTAATTACTATAATAATGAATATAATTATTGAGAGTTATAAATATCATTTCCCCATATATTAATATAAATAATTTGATCTTATTGAAGCCCTTAAAGAAGAAAATTTGAATAAAAAAACATTTTCCCCTTTTCCCTCTGTTTCTTATTTTCCTTTTCATTTTTCCCTTTGATCTTTGTGTTTGGATATCAAACTTTCCACTTAATTCTGGTCTTTTCTTTGCAAATACTTGGAAACCTTCTATTTTGTTGAATGTCCATACTTTCCCCTGCAAGTATATAGTCAGTTTTGATGAATAGGTGATCCTTTGTTGAAGACCCAATTCTCTTGCCTTTCTGAATATCATACTCTAAGCCTTATGGTCCTTTATTGTGGAAACTTTTTGCGTAATCCTGATTTGTGTTCCTTTGTATCAGAATTGTCTCTTTTTGACTTGTAGAATTTTCTCCTTAGCTTGAAAACTCTTGAATTTGACAATTACATTCCTTGGCATTGTCTTTTGAAGGTCAAGTGCAGAGGGTGTTCTATGAACTCTTTCTATGTCTATTTTGCCCCCTTGTTCAAGAACATCAGGACAGTTTTCTTGGATAATTTCTTATAGTATGATGTCAAGATTTCTGTTTATTTATGGATTTTAAGGAACATCAATGATTTTCAAATTGTCTCTTGTGTTCTGTTTTCCTGATCTGTCATCTTCTCAGTGAGATATTTTGTTTTCTTCTATTCTGTCATTTAAATTTTTTTTATCAATTCTTGCTGTTTTGCCAGATTATTGTCTTCCAGTTGCCTAATTCTGGATTTAAAAAAAACTGGCTTTCCTTTTCGGTTTGATCTATCCTGCTTTTTGTCGCTTCTAGCTGTTTCTCAAATTGGGAGTTCTTTTCTTTTAAACTATTATTTTCTCTTTGAACTATTTCCCACTTTTCTTTCCAGAGCTTCCATCTTTTTGATAAGCTCCAATTTAAATTCTTAAAGAGCTTATGGATAATTTCCATTTTTTGGGAGGTTTTGGTGCATTTATTTGAATTTCCTCTTCTATTTCCTCTGTAGCTTGGGTTTTTTCCTCTATAAGAATTTTCCAAGGCCAACCCCTTCTTCTTGTTTTTCTGGGTGTTGGGAAGTTGTTGTTCCTGGGCACTATTTGCCATCACTGTTGAGGTTTTTCCTTGTCTTTTTAGTCAGAAATCTGAGTAAGATGCACAGGCTCTCTGTGTATGGAATTAAAGAGCAAGGATTTTTCTGAGGCCAGCTCTTGAATCTCCCCAGCTTCTGCTATTTGCTGCCCTTCTCTATGCTATCTTCCTATGAGTTCCCAAGGTCTTCACTCTTCAACCTGCTGGGGTTTCAAGTAGAGATGCTCTCAGGGGGTATGTCCTCGGTGGTCTTAGTCAGCTGCCAAGGACCCAGAGGTGCCCCTTGCTCGCTCCAGAGGTGTCCCTTGCTCACTCACTGATCCTAGTGCCTGCTGGCTTTGACTGTGGCTCCATAGGTGGAGTGGGGAAGGGTAGATCAGCTCGTGTTTTGGTGGGGGCTTTTTTACTCCCTTATAGTGTGGAAATGCCCAAATCCCAGGTACCTTCAATGCTGTGCCCTACTGTAGAGTCCCTTCGTTCTCATGAATTTGTTTTATTTTTGGTCTTTTGAGGTAATCTATATCAGTAGGTGCTGAGGAGAGGAAGAGTCCTGTATCTAGACTGCCACCATGTTTACCTGCTCCTGCTTACTTTTTATATCTTTGTTTATTTAGTGTTTCAGAAGAACTGATCTCTTTCATAAAACAACTTATATGTTTTCCATAGGAAAAAAATTCAAAGGCCTTTATTTTTCACTTAGTATTATTCTCAAGTTTTCTCTAGCCTATCTTTTCTGGTCATTTCTCTTTTAATTTATTTCATACATTCTATATTATAGTTTAAAAAGGTGATTTCATGCCAAAGAAGTACATATGACATCACTTATTATGTGTTTATATGGGTATGTCATTTTGAGTTTAGGCTTTAAAATATCACTCTATAATAAAAACAAATAACCTGGAAATAGGTGTTGTCATGGATATTTTTAACAGACCTATGCTTTCACAGTATCAAGTGTTAACATTTGTACAAACCAGTGGAATTTCTTGTTGGCTCTGGGAGGGGGAGGAAAGAAAATGAATCATTTAAAAATGGAAAAATATTTTAAAATAAATATTTAAAATAAAAATAAAAAGGTGATTTCATATTCCCTATATATGAAATTCTATCTCCAACCTTCTTTTTTTTTGTCTTAAACCTTT
Organism: Monodelphis domestica; assembly: GCF_027887165.1. NCBI lineage: Eukaryota > Metazoa > Chordata > Mammalia > Didelphimorphia > Didelphidae > Monodelphis > Monodelphis domestica. Next base: position 362,518,939 of record NC_077229.1, read on the forward strand.
GCTGACTTCTCCACTTGATCCAACCTTTGAAGTTATTTGTTTTTATTTTATTAATTTATTTGTACATAAGTATACGTATTATTGGAATTAAAGATTTGAATTTTCCCCTTGTAGAATAGAGTTTGCTTAAGGAATTTTTTTCCTTCTATTCTCTTAGTCATTGAATTGTACATAGTTCCTTGTTAATTTGAAATCATTGTTAAGCAGTGATGAAGCTGGAACTTTTTATTAGCTAATGTTTTTCACTATTCACTTCCGGATATACTCAGGCCACCACTATCCTTTTCTGCTTGACCATTTGATAGATGACAACAAAATATAATGAAAGAGAAAAACACAATGTGGTTGTGCAAAGATTTCTTAAATTCAATTGTAGTGGAGTAGATAGGTGGCACAATGGTTAGAGTGCCAGGTCTAGAGACAAGAGGACCTGAGTTCAAATCTGAATTTGACACTTCCTAGCCATTTGACCCTAGGAATGACACAACCCCATTTGCCTAACTCTTGCTCTTCTGTATTAGAGTTATTACTAAAATATGAAGAATTTTTAAGAATTCAACTATAGTAAATGATGATAACCCCATCTCAGGAAGAAATCACTTAATAATCAATGCTTTTGTGGGTTTTTAAATATTGTGGCCAAGGAAACTGCATCCCCCAGTATGCCCCAGGGGTCCCTCTCCCTTATTTCCTGGTGTGGGATTTGTCTTGAATGGACCAATCTTGTGCTAGGGAGGGCCACAACCCCTATTTCTGGGCACAGAATTGGGCTATATAAGGACCAATCTTGTGTCTAATTAGATTCAAAGTTTAGCTGGGGCAGTCAATTTCAGCCTTTGGGAACTCCTTTGTGTTGTTTTTTTCTTTTATTAAAGTTTTAAAAAGATCAGAGTCAGATAGTTTTCTCTTTCACTTTGAAAATCGCTGGTCTAGAGCTGTGATTAAAGTGGAGAATTTTGTGTAAGAATGAGTACCACACAGTGTTTTTCAATATCAGAATCAGTTCTAGCCTACCAGATGTGACTTGAAGTCAGTGGTTTTTTACAATCAATTCCCATAAGCTGACTGACACTCTTTAATGTGCTTTCATACACTGGGGCTTATCAGTTACTGGTCAAAGTTCAAATTTTATTACTTCTTAGTATAGGAGAAATTATAGTTATTTTTCTTGTAGCTTTCCAACTCTGATGAGATCTCATATGTTCTTTCCAAGATCAAATAATCGTATCAGTTATCAGCAATGGGTAAAGGACATTATTTGATCATTCTTTGTTACTATAAAAACTACTATGAAGGAAACTTCCTTTCTTGAGCTCAAAATTATGAAAAACCTAAATAAATAAAACAGTCACAGAAGTTTATGTGCATGTATTTGTATATGCACATATATGTGAATACATATCATATGTGCATATATGATATGTATATATATATATAAATATAAAGAGAGAGAGAGAGTGCACTAACATTACCATTACATAAAAGCGCATATTTGGAATATTGCTACTGCTACTAAGTATTACTAAATGTACATTGTGATGATTATTTGAGGAGTTGACACTGAAATGAAGTTCAGTGCCATTATTCCTTTTGTTGGAAAATTTACATAGTAGGCAGAATGGAAGTTTGAAGATAAGGAGAAAAAAAAGGTGAGTGTGGAGGCTAAGACTTGGGTGTGGTGTTTTTCAAACTAGGCAGAATGACAACAACTTTAAAAACAGAGAAAAAGAGAAAAACAGCCTGACATTTGGAATAGGACAAGACTGAGTATTATTCTCCAGCTGATTTTCTGAGATGAATTTAAGTTAGGGTATAACTGCTTGGGCCTGAGATAAACCTCCTGGAGAATCAGACTAGAGGCATGGAAAAGGAGTGTGGCCAGTAGTCACAGAAACAGTCTGAGTAAATCTCAGAGCCAAGACTGATAGGACTAAAACAAGCTATTCAGCACTGGGCCTAATCATGGGACACTGTCAGATACAAACATTTTCATGTCCTTGCATTGGGGGAAGGGGATTTTTGGTTCTGAGCACCTGAAAGTTTTTCTTTAAGTTTTGACCTGATGTAGACACACAGATCTGATGATGCCTCTTAAAGAAGAATTTAAGGAGCCTCAGGCTTCTCTAATTTCTTTCATGCCTATGAATGTGTTCAAAATTATTAAAGAAAGCTGTAGAGCTTATGATTTGAAAAATAGAATACAGTATATAAACTCATTTGGAATAAAAAAGGAGATAGAATTGTGTTTGATGACTTTGGCTATCATTAAAGATTCATTACATAAACCCACATATTATACTCTGAGACTAATATAACAGTGTTAAACCTCCTCACAAAGGAGACTGACCAAAGAGAGAAAGATACCTAGCTCTCCAAGTGCCTAAGTGCTTGCCTTAGAACTCTTTTTTGGTATTGATTTGAGTGAATAATCTCTAATGATATAGGGGAGAGGGAGGAGAGAGAGACAGAGACAGAGAGAGAAAGAGACTAATAGAGAAAGAGAAAAAGAGACAGAAAAACAGTGAGAGAAGCAAAGGAAGGGAGCAAGAATTTCATTAAGTATTCACCATATGCCAGGCCCTTGGGTAAGTGTTAAGAGATTCAAACTCAAGCAAGGAAGAACATCCTTATCCTAAAGGAACTTATATCTAATGGTGAAAGACAATGCATAAAAGGGAGCCAGGAAACAAGAATGGAGGAGAATCAATAATGGGACAAAATAGCTGATAAGGAGGAAGAGAAATTAGGAAAGTAGAGCTGTGAATGAAGTGCAGTATAGATGAGTACTGGCCTAAAGCAATGTTGGAAACAAAGTTATTTCCTCTTGGTTCATATAATTGACTAGAATGCAAAAAAGTGATTACCTTTCCCCTAGTTGGTAAACCTTTTTTTCTTCCTTTAAAGTGAAGAAATATCTCAAATTTATTGCTGGCAGGAATATATCAAGGGACTATGAATGTAAAATGAGTATTGCCAGCCATTACTGGTTTTTTCAACTCAGTTTACCAGCTCTGATTTGAAGTATGTGTTTGTTTAGGCAAAGGGTAGACGGTGAGAAGGGAAATTGAGAGGTGTCTTTATTAGATTTCACTCAGCAACTTGGTAGTTTACTAAATGAAGCCTTAGGAAATGATTTGTTGGGACAGGAATATGATTGGAATGAAGCAGAATTTTGTCACCATAATGCAAATGACATCTAAACTGAGAGTCAAAGCAAGCAGTCCTTGAGAAAATTCAGTAAAAAAAAAAATCTGACAAGATGTCTGTCTACATTCTGTAGCTAGTGTAATAGATAATAATAATAATAATAAGGGGGTATATTTGGTGTTAATGATAACTAACAGAGCAGTCAGTTATCTTCTTTCTTTTGTCTCTCCCTCATCCCTCTATACCTCCCTTCCTCCCTCTTCCAGCCTTCCTCTCCTCTCCTTCCCTTTAGCTTCCCCTCCCCCTTTTCTTCTGGTTTCTAAATCACTCAGGGTGAGTTAATGAAATATTCTTTATCCTCTTTTATCTTAAGTAAGGGTTTATTTGGGGAAGAATAGAAAAGATAGAGAATGGTGGTAGAGGGATGAGGATTTCCCTAACACAACTGTGAGCTTTAGGTTTGGAGTATATTGAGATAGAGTTCAAATTGAGAGGGATGATTGATAGGTCTGGCAGTTCAGTCACTATCATAAAACAGAGCAAACCAGAAAGATTATCCAAGTCCAAGAGATAAATCAATCCTCCTTCTCTAGTATATGACAACAAGCAGAAGTCAGGTCCAGAGTTCAGCCACAGTTGGCTTTTTCCTTCAACTGTTTCCTGGTAACATTCCAAATGGAACCTTCTTTTGATTGACAGGTCATCAGTCAGCCACTGATTCTTCCTTTTGCATGTTTTCCCAATTCCTCTTTCACACTAGTTGGTTGATTGTAGTGTCTGGAAGCATGCATGATAGATTTAGAGTTGAAAGGAATCTTATTGGTCATCTGGTCAGAATTTATTTCATAGGTGACGAAACTAAGGCCCAGGGAAAGTAACTACAAACATATTCATGGTCACATGGATTCTAGTAAAAAGAGGACAGACCTCTGGGCTGTCCTAAGTCAAGCTAAGTCCTCATTGGTACAGATGAGATGCAGAAAAGTGATGTAAAAACATCCATATAAGGCATGTCAGTTTCTGCCTCTTTCTCTTTCCCTGGAGAGATGACTCTGGCTGGCAGCATGCTAAGCGTGGTGAGTTTGCCCTGGAGCTGATTTCAGATTCAGACATCTTAGCTAAGCCTCTTTGGAGGTCAAGCTGATTCTTTCCTCCTTTACACTCAAACCCTTACTTTCTAGATCTCCTATCTTCCTGCCCGGTACTAGCCCCTTTCTTCCTCCTTCTTCTTAAAATCTTCTCTACTATATCAATTAAACCACTATAAAATTTTGCAACTGACTTGAGTATTTTATTATTTGGAATTTCAGTACTGAAGTATTCCTGGAGTCATCTCCCACAAGGTTTCATAGACAGCCTGGTCTTATTAGTACAAATTTTGAGCCAAGATACAAATAATATAAAATTTAAAAACAGCAAATTAATCAAATATGTAAATGATCTACTCTTGGCTTCAACAGATGCAGAAGCATGTCAGGAAGATAGTAAACACCTTCTTTTGGAATTGCACAAAAGAGGACATAAGATCTAGAAAGATAAGGTTCAGTGGTGCCTCCCTGAAGTAGAATATTTGGGGTTCATCCTTACTGTGGGTGCCTGCTCTATTTCTCCCAAAAGAATTGAGAATATTCAAAATTTAAGCACTCCTACCACTAAGAAACAGTTGAGAGCAATTTTTAGGAGCAATAGGGTTTTGTAGACAATGGATTCCTTGGGTTTATACCTAAAAATGATAATAAGGAAAAAGCCTTTTACAAGGATATTCATAGCTGTGGTCTTTGTGATGGCAAAAAAAAAAATTGGAAAATGAGGGGATGCCCTCTGATTGGGGAATGGCTGAACAAATTGTGGTATATGTTGGTGATGGAATACTATTGTGCCCAACAGAATAATAAACTGGAGGAATCCCATGGAAACTGGAATGAACTCCAGTAATTGATGCAGAGTGAAAGGAGCAGAACCGGGGGAACATTGTACATAGAGACTGATATATTGTGGTACAATCAATTGTAATGGACTTCTCTCTTAATAGCAATGTGATGGTCCAGAGCAATTCAGAGGGATTTGTGAGAAAGAACACTAACCACATCCAAAGAAAAAAACTATGGAAGTAGAAAGTCAGAAGAAAAACAATTGCTTTATCACATGGGTCGATGGGGACATGATTGGCAATGTAGCCTCTAAATGATCACCCGAGTGCAAACATAACAATATGGAAATAGATTTTAATCAAGGACACATATAAAACTCAGTGGAAGTGGTGGGGGGAGTGTAGGGAAAGAACATGATTCTTGTAACCAAGAAAAAACATTCTAAATTAACTAAATAAATTTTTCAAAAAAAATACAAAGATTGCACATATAAAGTGTGTCAAGGACCTCTAGTCAGTTTTGGAATCTGAGCTTGTGGTCTGAGAAGAGATATTTGATATTTAGAAAGACAACAGTTTGATTAAAAAATAGTGTATTTGTTTTATCTCCAATTCTGGCTATAGACTCCAAAGTAGGATATGATTTCCAAATGTAAACTTTGAGAGGTTTGAGGGTAGAAATCCTACTCGCCCATCCCAGTAATGAGAATGTCATTCATTCATAGGCATTACAGGCTAAGTAAACCATATTGAGCCTTCTCACAGGCTATTAGTTCTATTTGAACTAATAGGTCTAGGGAAAGGATATAATCAAACCCAGTCCAACCCAATCACTGACTTAATAATTATGGCTATTATTGTTCATAGCACTATTTTATAACAATTTTAGTAACATAATGAGGCAAGAAAACTGATATTCATTGAAGGATTACTTGAATATATGTATCACACCAAGCAATTAAAAACAGTCTTTGAGAAGTAATACAGATGAGTTTAGGCAATAGGATATACAAATCAGATGGACTCTGGGTTACACAGGTGAGATTAAAAGAAGAGAAAATGATCTTAGTTGAAGAGTCTCTTCTTAGTAGTCTCTTCTGGTATAGGTTCTTGGAGTAAAGGGGCAATGTTTCTCCAAAAGTCTAGAATCTAGAGTTGCTAGGATCTCCTGTTCATCGTCATTAGAAGTCCAAAACTCACTCTCTCTCTCTCTCTCTCTCTCTCTCTCTCTCTCTCTCTCTCTCTCTCTCTCTCTCTCTCTCTCTCTCTCTCTCTCTTTCTCTCTCTCTCCCTCCACACACCGCTCTCTCTCCCTTTGCTCTGTTTTCCAATTTCACATAAAATGTTCATCTCAGTAGGGATCACTTCCCTTTCCTCTATGGTGGCCTAACATCACAAGGTTGTCCTTTGAGGAACTCCCAGGCCACCATGGAGATGGTTCTATGTAAATTAGGATATGAAAATTTAGAGAAAAGGGAAAAGAGATGGGGAATCACTTGGAAAATGGATGGGAGTACAAGAATAGGAATGCATAGACGAAGGAATCCTTGGCTGTTCCTTTTCAGTCTGATACAATAAATCATGTCATTCTGAGCTGGAAATACTTGTTCAAAAACATTCCCCAGGTGTTAATCTGTTGCCCAGAGCCAGACAAGAGGGTAAGCCAAAGCTCAAGGATTTCAGCAGACTTCTGTGAACTTCAGAGAATATGAAATGGCTGGCATTTTCTCAGTAGATATATTGGGAGAGTTTATCATGCTCCTCATAAATTTCTCCAACATCCTATCCCACTCATCACCTTGGATGCTTTGGGAGATGACATCCATTTGTGTAGAAGGGCAGAGATGATTCAACTTTTTTCTTTCTTTCTTTTCGTATGGCCTGAGAGTACATATTTTTTATTAGATTGTTGAATCTTGTAAGATGGAAGGGAAGGAAAAAATAAGTATTTATACATGTCTACTATATGTCAGACCCTGAACTAAGCACATTACAAATTTTAACCCATTTCATCTTCATAACAACCCTGGGGGCAGGTGTTATTATCCTCATCTTAGAATTGAGGAAACTGAGGTATAAAGAAGTTGTGCCTTGATGAAAGTCACATAGCTAGCAAGTGTCTGAGGCTGAATTTGAACTTGGATCTTCCTGACATCATGTCTAGTACTCTACCTACTCTGCCACATAATATTCTAAGATACAATATTATTATGATGGGAGCTTGTACTGCAATATGCATAATTTATTCCCCAAAATATTTAAGATAATCTCGTAAAAATAGTCATGTATTCCAAAATCAAAATGTTCAGGAATCCTGGCTGATCTATCTATCTATCTATCTATCTATCTATCTATCTATCTATCTATCTATTTATCTATCTATGATAGAGATGGGATTGGTTCTATGACTTTATTGATATGAAAAATTGTCAATTAGGAAAGTCTTTCCAATGATAACAGACAGACTCCTTTCCAACTTTATATATTGGATGCCTGGCACATTAAGAGATTAAGTTCCTTGCATGGTCTCATTCACACATTATGTTTCTGGTACAGGACTTGAATCCAGGTCTTCCTGACTCAAAGAACATCTCTCTTTTTTTCCTTCCTTCCTTCCTTCCTTCCTTCCTTCCTTCCTTCCTTCCTTCCTTCCTTCCTTCCTTCCTTCCTTCCTTCCTTCCTTCCTTCCTTCCTTCCTTCCTTCCTTCCTTCCTTCCTTCCTTCCTTCCTTCCTTCCTTCCTGTCAATCATTTCATTAAAGTAATGCAGATTAAGGGCTGCTAGGCATCTGTGGCAAAGGCAAAGGCAGGAATTTAATCTACTTGTCTCTTTTTTGCCACTATCTCTCTGCCTCTTTATTTTTGGTACTCTCTCTCCCTATCTAGAAATAGGGACTTAAGAAAAACACATTCTTTTTTGGATTTTTACTTTTCTAAACTGTAAAAAGAAGGAGCAGAAAAAAATGACTTCTAAAATATTTTGCTGCTTCTGTAATTGTCATTGATTCTGTGATAATATGATATTAGTCTTCTTTTCCTGGACATTTGGGGCAACTTTTCTTGGAGAATTAGTACAATTTACTAAAACATTATTAAATATGATTAAAATATAATTACTTTAATGTGAAATCAAGTTAATCATGGATTAGTTTAGGATCTCATTATTCATAGTTTAACACAGTCATGAATAGTATTTTGTGAAATGCTCTTCCCAGATGTTGCAAGTATGTTCAATTTCAGGTAAATTACTTCAACATAATTTATTGAAAAATCCCTGTGCTAGAAATTACTCCTCCACTCCTCCAACTTCATTCTCAATTATAGAAAAAGCTTGAAATAGTCTTTTGAACCTCTCAGGTAGTCATCCATATGGCTCTGTGGTTTACATAGATGGCCCTGAACTAAGAGGTTATGAGTCTAATCCCTAGATACAATTTACTTCCAGCCTTGTCATAAGTTGAAAATGATTAGAATTTGATGGGCTTACTCTCTGTCAAAACGGCCAGAGAAAATTATGGTCGCCTCATTTGATAATGGCATAAAATTTTTTTTGTGTCCCCCTAGTGTCAAAAGAAATATGGGAAAGGACAGATCAATCAGATATTGAGTTATAATGTCAAATTATATGAGAGAGAAAAGGAAATTCAGGTAACCACATATGACTTTCCAAATTTGAATTTTATTTATTGTGAATGCCCATTTGTGGACCATGCCCAAATTCATGCTGTCTCTCCAATAGCTTCATTACAGTGTTCTAAGTTCATCTGCTATCACATAACTAAAGTGCCCATGGCCAAATCAAATGATTATAGATGTAGATTAATTATAATGTTACTCTCCAATTTATGTACATTGAAATTTTAAAGTGGAGGAATGGTTTGTAATAACTTTCATAAATTGTTTAGACCAGCAATGGTTTTTACTATGTGAACCTGCACCTACAGGTCTAATGCTTTTATAGTATGTGTGCATTTGAATTTAATTATGCATTTTTTCCTTTTTATAACCCATGTTATAGTCTAATTATGGTTGTTTAGAAAAGCTATAATTACCTATTAAATGCCAATGGTTTTAGTTTATTACTTAGGTAGCTAGGTTAATTTAAAAAATGTTCTCTGTCCCCCCCCATATTTTTTCCTTCATTTTCAACAATGTGGAAGTTGCAGTCTGAAGTAGGGAACACAATTAGATTGAGATACATTCCAGCCCAAAATGGGTTGTAAATCAACTTCCTATAATGTGAATATTTTATAGCGGCATTTGCAAACTAAAAAGTCTGACATTTATACAGTAATCCATGCATAATTTCTCTCTTATATGTCACATCCTTGAGATGAAAGTAATTTTGAAACACAAGGTCAGAGAAACGACTGTCACTGTCACTAAAAATATAATGAGAGGTTAAGAACAATCACTAAGAAGCCATTTATTTTTTTTTCTATTCTGCAAAACATTAAATATCTAATGTTCATCTTCACACAGAACTGGAGAGAGAGGAAAAAGAGAAAATCCCTGCTGTAATATGGAGATAAATTCAAGGTAGATAAATTGTTTCATTGATTTAATGACTGCTATTGTTCCTTGGCCAAAGAAACAGTTGGAACTATTCTTGTGGGACTGTAATATCTCCTCTAACTGATAAATGGTATGACCAGGACAACCTCAGTCTCAGCAGGAAAGACATTGAACAAATTGTCAGCATGATTTACATACAAGTTGTCAACAGCATCTGGGTTGCTGTGTGGAAGAATGATGGGTAACAGATGTTCTGGGAAATGCTACCATCTGCCCTATCTGAATATACATCCCTTGTGAAACAATATGTTTGAATGGTTACAACAGAGATAACTCTTCTTCGAAGACCATAACCTTCCTCAATTTTTCAACATTACTTCTAGTCATAAAAAAAAAAAAAATCTTCCCAACATAATGCTATGAGGTCAGAATTTACTTGTCAGAACTAAACAGAATCATTTCTAATAGTCATTTTAATCAAAGTGAACCCCTGATAAGGAATTGAGTTGGTCATGATATATAGTAATAGAGAGGAAAAATAGAATAGATGTTGCCTTCCCTGTGGATATGCTGAGATGTTTCTATCTGAAGGTCAGTTAAATCTGAAATTTTTTTTTCAGTTATGTCACAATCACGTTTCTATATTTGCTGGAAAGTACCTAAATACTTTAAACCATTTTATACAAAATAGAAAGAAAAGCAAATTTGTGGTGATCACATATTAATTCCAAGGATATCTATGAAAAAAATAAATAACCAACTTCTAAAGTTTCTAAGCATTGGAATTGTCACACAAGAAACAATGTCAGTATATAGAACTTTGTTTTTACCTCTGACTATAAGTACATATAGGATTGCTATTTAGATGATTACAACAATATATGTACAAATTCTATATAGGGAATAGTTAGCTATGATATATATATATATATGCATATACATATATATATAGTTACTTATTTAGTTAGCTAGCTAATGAGCAATCTCTTATCCTTTTAGCGTCTTAGTTTCCTCTTAAAATGAAATTGTTGGACCCAATAATCTTAGAGGTTTCTTTCAGCTCTAATAATCTTTGATCCTATCACGAAATTCTATATAAAGGTCAGAAAGAGCCATTGTAAAGTCGGTTACTTATCATTATTAATTATACTTCTATTGTCAATACTAATCATTTGTTTAATCTAGATTTTCTTATGTAATTAAAACGACTACTTGCAAGTGTTTGATAAAGTAGTTTCTATGGAGTTCATGAGAAATTTTCTCTCTTAAGTATGTGTTTTGAAATGCAAATAGAATTCCATTTCCTAAAGCAATCATTGAGTAAAACATCTTTTAAAAAACGTTATTGTTGAAATCTGGAGGAAAAGATATGGTTTCTGGAAAGAACATCTAAGTGCATAAGTTCAGAGATAGTCCTCTGTTAAAAAAAAAAGATTCATAATGCACATTACTCAAAAGCACAGCAATAATAACAGCTAGTGTTTATGTAGCACTTTTTAGTTTGCAAAATGCTTTTCCCATGACAACAATATGATGTGGATAGTGAAGATAATAACAATCCATAGTTTTCTATATGGAAACTACATTTGGCTATGGATACTATGCCACAATTGCTGTATATAACTTGGGTAAGATAACAACATAGATGGTCCAGGACTTGAGAGGCATTACAAATGCAATTCATAGAACCTTGGATCTGAAGTCAGGAAGATCTGAATTCAATCCCTCATGCAGACAGTTACTGAATATCTGACCCTAGAGAAAACACATAACTGCTACCTGACTCACTTTTCTCTAAAATTGGGATAAAGTAAGCACCAACTTCAGAATTGTTGTGAGAAAAAGTAACATTTGGAAAGCTCTTAGAAAACCTTATAGTGTTAAAATTCCAGCTATCATCATCATTATCAGTGTTTCTCACTCCCCTTCCTTGATTTTTTTGAAATTAGCCTAAGTTTGCATTTTCCCTGAAATGAGAAAGCATGGAGGATTACTGAGAAGTCAATCCACAACCATTTTCTCAGGTAAATTCTATACACATAACTCATGACACATAGAACAAGGTTCAGGTTTGCTCTTCTACATCCTGTTTCTTTCTTATTAGTTCGGGCTTCTTCTTATTCCCAGACTCAGTAATATAATCTAGAAACTGGTGATATCTAGGAGCTTCTTTATTATATGCGGGAAGCTAAGTACAGGAAGTCACAGTTATCCTGAAGGTCCCAGCACAAGCAGTGCTATGTTGGAAATATTATGGAAATCATTCATGGAGATGGCTTCAACAGAACATTATCTTCCCTTACAGTAGATCTTCAACTCTAAGAGAATATCTTATACCTAGAGGACTATTTCTGTCCCTGAGAAAGGTAGCACTTATTGGAGAGGGAAAGAGAATTGTTTTTACTGATTATACAATCAATTTTGAGTGTTTTGAAATAAAATCTGCCCTGTATGTGATGTATTGCTACTCTTAGTGCTTGAAGGGATTTTTGCTTTTTCTGTAGAGACCCAAATATGAGTCTAATCTTCTGAAGGGATATGCTGAAAGATAGAAAAAACAAATGCAATTCTCATGTTTCCAGGGGATATCGTAGGTAGGGCTAACGATAAAAACATTACTTGGGAGATACTGGAGCCCAGGCCATATTTACCCAGAGCCAGAGACCTGGGTGGTTGGTTATAGTAAACTGAATATATACATCAAATTAACTAAATAAAATTACTAAAGTCACTCTAGGTTCCCTGAAGATTATGATGAGGCTTGAGTCAGTGTGCTCAAATATGCTTCAAAAATGATCTTTAATTCTTGTAACTAAGGAATAATGTGCTAAATTGACTAAATAAAATTTAAAAATAAAAATAAAAAAATATTGTCAAGAGAAGAAATAAGAATGAATAAATTTTCTTTCTTCATAGGATGAATTAAAAAAGCTAATCACCACTACTATCCCCCAACACACACACACACACACACACACACACCTCTTTTTCCTTAGGGATTCAACTTTTCTAGATATAAAAAGTTCCATATAAACTATATATATAGCCAGTTCATTTATATATTCATTTATATGTATATTTATATATAATATGTATTATATTCATATATTATTGTTAGGAAACTAGAAAACACTGACATAGAAGCTAGTTTATGGGCAAAACATATTAGAAAGAATTTCAAAGGGCTTTCAGTAATTAGTAAAAATATTACTGACATGTATAGAGCTTTAATTTTTATAAAGATATATATATGCATATATATGTGCAATCATAAATGAGTTCATATTAATGACATATACAGTAGTGTTTATTGATTGTTATATGAAAAATAAATAGAAACTGAGACACACAGAGAGAGATAGCTCTAGGATTACTCTTATCTTCTCCATTGTAATGGAGGAAAATATTAATCTCAATAATTGGCTATAATATAAATATATGTATATGTATATATATGTATATATATATATATATATATATATATCACATGGAAGATTTCAGATCCAGTTTTCTGAACTCTATCTGTCTACTTAAGAGGCAGATAGGTGATACAGTAGATAAAATGCTGGACCTGAACTCAAGATTTCAGTTTGAATCTGGCCTCTGATATTTCTTGTGTGACCATGGGTATTTCACTTAACCTCTTGATCTCGGTTTCCTCATCTGTAAAATGGCATTATTAGTTCCTACCTCTCAGAGTAATTGTGTGCACAAAACGAGATGGTTAATTTGTAAAGTGTTTTTAAGCCTTTAAGAACTGTATGAATAATAATAATTATGATTTAATATCTATATATTCTCTAGTAATTCAGGTTAATTTCATTCAAATATATTTAACAAACATTCCTTAAGCATGTGCTAAATATATAGTGCTCGATATGCAAGAATTTGGGGGAAAAATGCAGCATCCATCATCCTGGCTCTTCAGAATTTTAGATAGTTCCATAAGGAATGCAAGTAAGTAGAGTATTATAGGTACAAAGGAGATAGAGTTCTAGAAACTCTTGAAAAACTTGAAAACACTTTCAGATTGTTCATTTTAAGAATGAGGAATTAAGGAGGCATCTGGGTAGCTCAGTGGATAGAGAGCCAGGTCTAGAGATGGGATGTCATGGGTTCAAATCTGGCCTCAGACACTTTGCAGCTCTGTGACCCTAGGCAAGTCACTTAACCCCCATTGCCTACCCCTAACCACTCTTCTGTCTTAGAACGAATAGACAGTATTGGTTCCAACACAGAAGGCAAGGGTTTAAAAAAAAAAAGAATGAGGAGTTCATACATTTTTCGATGTTACGTTAACTTCTCAACAGAGAAACATGCAAAAATAGCTCTCATTTACAATATAGAAAATACTTTGGAGCCAATTCACTACCTCTAAAATAAGGAGGTATAATTAGATGATCCCCAATGTGTTTTCTTCCTCTAAATTACATATCCTCTCAGCCAATTTCAACCTTTTCCTATATTGCCCAGCCTTCAGGCATCTCCCTTCTCTCTACTCCTGAAGCACTTTACCATCTGCATTCCTCCTTACACAAGTAGGCTGTTTTTTCTCTGGTATGAATAAACATCTTGTAAAGTATCCACCCTACTTCCTCATCTAGATTTAAACCCATTTGAAAGGAAAGCTATTGCCTTCATGCTGGGCACCTCCATTATTTTAGAGTGCCCCATATACAGGAGATCCTAAATCTATTGATGCTGCTGCTGATTCTTTATGGAAAAGGTATAAGGTAAGGCCCTTGGATTTGGAAATTCTAACCTTTGATAAAATGTAGTAGAACTGAAGGAAAAGACCCAGTAGAGGAACTTATCTGTTACACACCTGTATCTTTCTCTCATCTGATGAGGATCAGGGTTGCTAAAGACTGACATACCTTTCCTTTTCCAAGCACCAGAGGAAATTCAACTTACTCTGATTTTTTGGCATATTATTAGAGTATTGTAGCAACACTCAAAGTAAGTGAACTGAATCTCTAAAATTTCAATAGTATCTGATAGATTAAATTAGAATCTTGTACAATTCTGTACAGGTAGGGTAGAACAGGTAGGGATCCTGGGTAACTGTAGTCTATAAAAGAAATGTAGGTAAATTAAACACTCATTATTGTTTGAAAATCGAGGGGGTCATTTATAAATATGATATTAATTAGACCTTTAAAATATTATATTCAATCTAAACAATCTACCTTTTTTTAACCCTTACCTTCAATCTTAGAATCTATACTGTGTTTTGGTTCCAAGGCAGAATAGCAGTAAGAGTTAGGCAATGAGGCAATGGGCATTGAGTGACTTGTGCAGGGTCACATAGGTAGGAAGTGTCTGAGGCCAGGTTTGAACCTAGATCCTTCCTGGCTCTCAATCCCAACTGCCCCCTAAACTGTCTACCTTTAAAGATCTAAATTTAATGTGATTTTTTGGGATCACTGGTAGGCTCCTACATAATAAACTCTTGTGCCATAAATATATGGGATTTCTTTCCAGCTATTCCTTTTCCTTCTTTAATTTGGAATGTATATATTATGTGTGAATTATTACTTCATCCAAAGGAAAAGTTCAAGGAATATTCCATAAAAATAACTTCTTTAATAAATAATTACATTTTTTAATTTATATATCTTAATTTTCATTTCTTTTATAGGCTAATATTGAAAATACTTTCCTATTTTCATTGTTTTCTCTAACTTTTATTGTTACATTCTCATTATGTACTATTATTTCTTAAACAAGAGAAGAATAACATAGCATATTATTAGCAATATCTGACCAACAATATCAGAAAGAGTAAGCTTTTATTAAGCACTATCTGAATCTAGATTTATGAGGTTATTGAATTTGGAGATAAGAAATTAAGTACAACAATAACACTGCCCTCATGAAACTTACTTTTAGAAGGAAAATACACATGAATGAAAAACACATCATTAATAAAAATATCATTAAATACCTACTATATGGAAGGTTACAGAGAGAGAGAGATGAAACATTTCCTATTCTCAAGAGCTTATATTCTTTTTGAAAAGAAAGCAAACACATATATAAATAGATTTAGAGTATATTTTTTAAAATATATAATCATTTATTTAGTAAAGTAAGGTATCAACAATTAGATAAGTGATGCAGATTAGAAAAGTTTCATGTTGAAAGTGGTGCTTAATTTGGTTTTTATAGGAAATAAGGAATTTTAGGAAGTGGAGATAAAGAGAGAGTATATTTTATGTATGAGACATAATCAGTTCAGTGATATGAGACTGGATGTGGGGATGAGGACCAAAATGAAGGAAAATTAGAGTAGGACTTAGACTCCATGAAAAGGAATAATGAATAATAATAAATGAGACTGAAAAGATGTTATGTTATATTTCATTAGAGACAATAAGTAATCACTAGAGTTTATTAAGTAGGGAAGTGCCATGGTAAGGACTACATTAGAGGAAATCATTTTGACCATCTTATATAAGAAAGATTGGAATAGAGAGATATATGAGAAGGGAAATTAATTAGCAGTCAATTCTAATAGTCTAGGCAAGAAGTAATAATGGGATTAAATTAGTTGGAAGCCACACAACTTCTGAAAAAGAAGATGAATGAGAGAGATGGTTTAGAAAGAGAAATGGAATATTTAATAACTGACTGGATAGATGGAATGAGGAGTTGAAGAATACTAAGATTATGAACTAGGGTGATGGTAAAGATAGTATTATCCTCAACAGAAGTAAGGTTGTTCAGAAGAGGATTGAATATGGGGAAAAGGAAAATGAGTTTTGTTTTTGACATCTTATGCATATGTATCTTTTGAACTCCTGGTTTTAAATTCACAATAGAACACAGGATGGAGACAGAGAAAAATGAAAGCCCAATTCATAGGTTTGCAGTGCACTCAGTATTAGGGGGGACACTATTCATGATGAACCAGCAAAGGATTCTGAGGAGTGATTGAACAAGTGAAAGGAGAATGAGAGGGGAAATAAAATCCATGAAAGCATAGAGAAGAGAGATAGTAAATACATAAATATTTGGTAATATTTTCAAAGTCATTTGCAAACTTTAAAAGCATAATGTAAATGCTAGCTATTATTATCTAGAAAGAAGGAGTCAATCTTTTCAAATACTGAATACTGTCAAAGAAGTATGTTGACTGGAAAAAGACAATTAGAATTTGCAATTAACAGATAATAATTTAATTTAAAGAAATAAATTATAGTAGTGTGATTTAAATGGAGGCCAGATTATAAACTTGAGAGTGGAGATGAGGACATTTGACAGTTCTTTTTAATGATTTTGTTTAAGAATCAGAGAACTATAGTATAATAGTTAAGAAAATGGTAGGTGTTTGGATGAAGAGATACACATAGATGAAGAGACACAAAGAAACAGAGGGACAAAAATGGAAAGGGAGATATAGAAACAGAGAGCATGAAAGAGAGAGAGACAGAGAAACAGAGAGAGAGGAGGGGGAGAGAGAATTTCCTCCATTTTAAAAATTATTATCTTAGCTAAATGAATTTAAGAAAAGAGTTCTAAATTCCTCTATATTAGAGAAATGAAAATTAAGGAAAAAAAACAAAAACCTTGAGCTACCCCCTTGCGCCTAGCAGATTGGCCAATATGACAATAAAGAAAAATAATAAATGTTGGAGGGGATGTGACAAAATTGGCCCACTAATGCATTGCTAGTGGAGTTGTGAATTGATCCAACCATTCTGGAAGGCAATTTGGAATTATGTCCAAAGAGTTTTAAAAGGATGTATATCCTTTGATCCAGCAATATCACTACTAGATTTGTATCCCAAGAGACAATAATGAAAAATGTCAGTACAAAAATATTTATAGCCTCACTCTTTGTAGTGGCAAAAAATTGGAAAATAAGGAATGTCTCTGGATTGGGGTATGGCTGAACAAATTGTGGCATATGACAGTGATGTAATACTATTGTGCAATAAGGAATGATAAACTTCTTGATTTCTCTATGAACTGGAAAGACCTCCATGAACTGATGAGGAATGAAATGAACAGAATCAGGAGAACATTGTACGCAGAAACTGAAACATTGTTGGATGATCATATATAATTGACTTTGCTACTAATGCTAATGCAATGATCCAGGACAATCCCTAGGGACCTATGAAAAAGAATGCTATCCACATGGAAAGAGTAGAAATGCGGAAGGAAAATATTTGATTCATCATTTGTTTATTTGGTTATAGGATGTGGCATTTTTCTTTTTAAAAGATTACACTATTGCAAAAATAAATGCTAAGGAAAGAGGTATTGAGTGAGAATACATTTTGTTTTTGGAAATTAGAAGGGAAACAACAAATTTGGAAAAAAAAATCTTCATCACAAAAACCTCTGACAAAGATCTAATCACTCAAAGGTATGAGGAACTAAATCAATTGTACAACAAAGCAAGTCATTTCCCAATTGACAAATGGGCAAGGTACATGAACAGGCAATTTTCAGAAAAGAAATCAAAACTATTAATAAGCACATGAGGGATTTCCAGGTGAACATGGCAGCAGTCTAGATGCAGGACTCTTCCTGTTCTCAGCACCTACTGATAAAGACTACCTCAAAAGACCAATAAAAAACAAATTTATATGAACAAAGAGACTCTACAGTAGGGCACAGCATTGAAGGTACATGGCATATGGGCATTTCTACACTACAAGGGGGTGAAAAAGCACCCACCAAAATGCAAACTGATCAAACCTCCCCCAGCCCACCTACGGTGCCAGAGTCAGAGCCAGTAAGCGCTAGAATCAGTGAGTGAACAAGGGACAGCTCTGGGGCAAGCGAGCATGGGGCACCTCTGGGTCCTTGACAGCTGACTAAGACCACCAAGGACCTACCCCTATGAGCAGCTAGCCCTGAAACCACAACATGTTGAAGAGTTCAAGCTGTGGGAACTCGCAAGAAGATAGCACAGAGAAGGGCAGCAAATAGCAGAAGCTGCAAAGATTCAAGAGCTGGCCTGAGGCAAAATCCTTGCTACTTAGCTCCATACACAGAGAGCCTGCCCATCTCACTCAGATTTATGACTAAAAAAGGAAGGAAAAACCTCCACACTGATGGCAAATAATGCCCAGGAACAATAATTTCCCAACACCAAGTAAAACAAGAAGGGGTTTAACCTTGGGAAATTTTGAATGGAGGGAAAACCCAGTGTACAGAGGAAATATAAAAGGAAATACAAATAAATGCATCAAAAGCTCCCAAAAAATGGAAATGGTCCACAAGCTCTTGAAGAATTTAAATTGGAGATTATCAGAAAGATGGAAGTTATCTGGCAAGAAAAGTGGGAAATAGTTCAATGAGAAAATAACAATTTAAAGGACAAGAACATCTAATTGGAAAAACTCCTGGAAGTCACGAAAAGCAGGATAGACCAAACTTAAAGGGAAAACCAGTCTTTAAAGACCAGAATTAGGCAATTGGAAGACAATGATTTTACAAAAAAAAAAAAAGCAAAAATTAATAAAACAAAGTCAAAAGACTGACAAAATAGAAGAAAACATAAAATATCTCACTGAGAAGATGACAGATAAGGAAAACACATCATGGAGAGATAATTGAGAATCACTGATCTACCTCAAAAGTCAGAAATAAACAGAAATCATACTATAAGAAATTATCCAAGAAAGTGAACTCTAAACAATCACCCTAGTTCAAATTTTAGTAATATAAAAATGGGTCTGGATCAATGACACATATTAAACCCAGTGGAACTGTGCATCAGATATGGGAAGGGGCGTGGGGGAAGGGAGGGAAAGAATATGATTCTTGTAATCAAGGAAAATATTCTATATCATCTAATTAATAAAATTTAAAAATACATTTATAACCCAGTGGAATTGCTTATGGACTCTGGGAGAGGGTGAGAAAAGGAGGATGAAAAGAACAAGAGTCATGTAACCATGGAAAAATACTTAAATTAAAAAAAAATTTCAATGAATTTATGGAGGGACAGGTGTGGTAGGGTGTACACCAGAAGATTATTACTGTCTCTATGGGAGTATGTGAGAGTAGTTTGTAGAGAAGATTAGGATATTGTACCTGATCAAGAAGACAATTCAGGAAGTGGTCTGAATTTCTTTGCCATGCTGAGATTAGATATCATTAATTGAATGTTGACTCAATCACCTTACTTGTGATTTCTGATATGATGAGACTTGCATCCTGATCATGTTTGATCCTTATGGCAAAAAAGGAACAATTTTTGCTTTGTTTTTTTTTAATTACTTATTTTGAAAAAGGTAATGAAAGATTTGTGTTTTACGAAGATCATTTTGATAGCAATGGGAATGATAGAAGTCTGATAGATGGAATAATCAATGAGTGAAATTTGCCAAAAGTTGAATAATGATATAATATGGGAATCAAAGTTTTGAAAATAGAAGACAAAGTGAAATCAAACTACTTAACCATAACTACTCAGCTAGATATGAGGTAGATTTACTATGTTGCAGGCATCATATTAAGTACTGAAAATGCAAATACAACTAAATAAGACCATTTTTATTATCATGAATCTCATATTTTAGTGAGTCAATTAACTAGAATTGATGATATTTGTGCTAAATTCCAGGAACACAGCTAAGTGCTAATGATATAAGGGAAGATAAAACAAACAAATAAACAAAAATTGGCTTCTGCTTTTGAAAAGCTCAAAGTACAAAGGGGAAGACAGCATGCTAACATGCAAGATCTATACAGCATACATTAATGAGGAGGATTAGTCTCAGAGGGAAGATTAGGGAAGACTGAGAAAGGTTCTTGAGGAGGTGGTATTTTACTTGAAACTTGAAGGAATGTAGAGATCAGAGGTAATGAGGGAGAGAATTTCATGCATGGAAAATAAACAGGGAAAAGACCTGGACAGGGATGTATCACTGGATAACATAGCACTTGAATGGAGAGTAAGGTTTATTAAAACTAGAAAGGTGGAAAGAATAGGGCTTTGAACCTGAAATTTAAAAAAAAAAATGTGCTTAAAGCCATGGCAATGAGGAAAATCTTTTTTTGTTTGTTTGTTTTTTTTATAAGGCAATGAATGATCTGATCACACTTGCATTTTAGGAAGATCAGTTTGAAAGACACATAGGTGGTTCTGTGGATAGAGTACCAGTCTTGGAGATTAGAGAGTCTAATCACAAATTTGACCTCATAAAATTCTTATCTGTGTGATCTTGGGCAAGTTGTTTAATACCAAGTGTCTTGCTCTTACTATTTTTCTGCCTTGGAGCCAATACTTACTTAGTATTGATTCTAAGACAGAAGGTAAGTTATTGTTTTTTAAAATATGAATGATTAGTCTGACTGCTGAGGGGAGGATAGATTGGAGTGAGCAGTATTTTGACTCATTCTAATGGGAAAAGACAATGCATAAAAGTGGGATGAAGAGTATGAAATGGGGATATTGTACCTGATCAAGAAGACAATTCAGGAAGTGGTCTGAATTTAAGACCCTGTTAAGAAATGAAAAAAAAAATCTTCAATTTTCAAATGAGGTAGAGAGCCCCACTGAAGGGTCATGGGTAGCACAATGAATAGAATGACTAAGGATTTTAATTATTATTTAATAAATACACCAGAGTAAAAATATATATAGGCTGAAAGAAAAGGTATTAACTGACAGAAGATTGTAAGGGAAGGCTATATGAAGAAGGTTGAATTTGAGTTGGGCATTAAAGGATTGATAAGAATACACAGTGTCAAAGGGGAGTAGGACTCTCCAATCATAAGAAAATAAGTGAGCCAGGAAAAGCATAGAAACATGAAAGTACAATGTCTTTCTCAGAAAAGAAAATTGTTGACATTGGCTATAATATAGAGTAAATGAAGGGGAAACAACTATATAGTTCAGTGGATATTGCTGAATCTTGGAGTTTAGAGTCAGAAAGCTCTGATTTCAGATCCAACTTTGGACACTTACTGACTTTGTCACTCTGGTCAAGCTACTTAACCTCTATGTGTCTCTGTTCCCTCTCTGTAAAATGGGGATAATAACAACTCCAATTTTATAGTATTGTTGTGAGGGTAAAATGAAATAATTATAAAGCATTTTGCAAATTGTTAAAGTTCTATGTAAATGCTAACTTTTATTATCAGTTAATATTAAATAAGATTGGGAATTAGGTGGGTTCAATTTGTGGAAGATTTTCAAAAACAAGGAAAGGAATTTTAATTTTACAATCAACAATAGGAAACCACTGAATATTTTTAACAGAAAGTATTATGATCAAGTTATTGGGAAACATTCTTATATTGATATGAAGAATATATTGGAGGAAAAAGTAAATTTGACCTTCCCTTTCCAGAAGAAGAATCAATCATATTCTCACCAAGAACTTTCATTAAAAATCCTTCAAACAGTTACATATTGACCTTTATTTTAAAAAGAGTATCATAATGAGATAGGGTGAGACAATTAGGGCTCAGAGGATAAAACTGATCATGAAAGGTTTTAGATAAGGAAGAGTAGTTGGGACAAAAAAGTTACTTCTATGACAAAAAGAATAAGAAGGATTGAATTCAAGAGCATGAATAAAAGTGGCAGAAAGGCAAATTTGGGGTTATTCAAAAGAAAAATCAATCCATTACAAAGCTTTAACTGGAATCACTGTTACTTCTTTTCTCTTTTGCTTTTTTGTACTTTCATTGTATTACTCCTATTCTGGTCTCACTTTCTTCTTTTCACATTCTCCACCTTATGACTATCTTCTCCTCTGAAATCCATTATCTTCACAACCTATTCCGTACTACCTTTACAACCTTCTTAAATTTACTCCCCTACATGTCCTCTTTAATCCATTGACACTGGTCTCCTGACTGTTAAAAAAAAAAAAAAAAGTTCAGTCTCTTCACTTGGGCCATTTTCACTTTCTGTCCTCCATGTCTGCATGGAGGATTGTCTCAATCTTTTGACTCTCTTAGTTTCCTTCATGTCTCAGATAAAGTCATATTCTGAAGGAAGTCTTTTCTAATTCTTTTCACAGGAAAAGATGACATATTGGATATGGAGAGTGAGAGTAAAAAATTAATAATAGCAACTAGCTTACAAATCAGGGCAACTTGAAGAAACAAATTTTCATGTTACCTAGGTCAAAACTTTATATTTATTTCTTAAGAACATTTCTTTTTTAAGAGATGGGTAGCATGTTTTGTCATCTCTACTCTGAATCATGTTTGACTAGTACATAGATTGGGTTTCTAAGGCATTTCTTTTCAATTATGCTTCTAAATAACTATTATCTTTCTTTGTTTCTTAAAATTGTAATAATTCTTATGCTGGCTTCAGTGAAGCAGTTTTTTTTTCCTATTTTTGATAGTGAAATAATTATTAAACCTATAGATACGTTTTCATGATAGTTTAATGCTATTATTGTAATTCTTTGGTGGTATTCATTTCCCTGGAGTTCTCAGGAAGGAGACATTTAAAATACCCCAAATGTTAAAGATGACCTCCCACCCCCCAAATAAAGAAAATAAACTGAATTATCCAAAGGGTAAATGATTAACTAAAGATCAAATAGATAATAAGAATTTTGAACCAGTTTATTTGGAGTTCTAGTCCAATGACTTGGATTCTTATAAATTTTAACTTAGATCTTCATTTATTTGAGAAATGAGAGCTTTATCAGAGAAATTTATTGTAAAAATTTCCGTAGTTTTTTGTTTCCCTTCTAATCTGGGTTGCATTGGTTTTGTTTGTACAAAATCTTTTTTTTAATTTAATATAAGCAAAATTATTTATTTTACCTATTGTAATATTCTGTATCTTTTTTGGACATAAGTACTTCCCTTTTCCATGGATCTGACAGGTAAGCTATTCTACAATCTCCTAATTTACTTATAATATCACTCTTTATGTTTAAACCATATACCCATATTGACCTCATCTTGCTATAGAGCATTCCAAATTCTTAACAGAAAATGTAATGAGTTATAGCAAGAAATAGATAGCAAAACTTTTCTAGTAGAAGAATCCAATTTTCCCTTGTCTGAATTAGCTAGATTTAACAATTAAGTGAAAAAAAAAGAAATAAAGGAGAAAAAAAAGTTAGAGATATGAATAGAATTTTTAAAAAGTTAGATTTAACAGACCTTCTGAGAAAAATGGATGGAAATATAAACAAGGACACAGTACCTTTTCCTCAGCAACACAGAGAACCATCTCAAATGGAAGGAATTAAAAAGTCTGAATATAATTTGAGGCATATTGTTCTTCAATTTATTTCTTCCATGAATTTATTGGTAGTGCAAGCAAAATGGGTCTTCTTTCACAACATGATGAACATGTAAATATCTATTTTATGATAATAATACATGTACAACACATATCATAATAACTGTCATCTTGGGAAGGAGACAGGACTAGAAGAGAACATTAAATGTCAGAAAATGATTATAAAATGTATCTACAGATAAAAATATAAGAAAATAATAAAAAATAAAAGCTGGATCAAACAACAAATACTAGATATAACAAATAATTTCATTAGAGAAAAAGACCACAATGATAGAGCATAGCAAAATTTATGGAATGTAGTCAAAGTAGTATTTAGAGGAAAATTATATTTCTAAACATATAAAAAATATTTATAATTTTCCTTATGTTTGCAAAGGATTACAAATTAAAGGAATATCAAGTGAGGACTGACTAAACAAGTTATGGTATATGATTTTGATGGAATAATATTTTACTCAAAAAAAATGATGAGCAGGATGTTTTCAGAAAATCCTTTAAAGACTTAGATGACCTAATGCAAAATCAAATGAGGAAAACAAGGAGAATATTGTACACAGTAATATTAATATGATCAACTGTAAATGACAGCTATTCTCAGCAATATAACCTAAGACATTTCCATAGACTCATGATGAAAAATGTTATCCACTTCCAGAGAAAGAACTTATGTTATCTGAGTACTGATAAAAGCATATTTTTAAAACTTTCATTACTTTTCTTGCTTTTTTACAGCATAGCCAATATAGAAATATGTTTTGTATGATATCGTGTGTATAATTGATAACCTTTCTCACTGTCTCAAGGAGTTTGGGAAGTTTATGTGTGAGAGAGAGAGGATTTGGAACTCAATTTTTTTAGAAAATCAATTTTAATAGGAATAAATTATAAACTTAATAAAAGGGGGGAAAGAGTCTAGGGATCAGGAAAAGATTCCCTCATAAAGTCATGTTTTAGGTGAGTTTTGAAGAATACACCTACAAATTTTCTCATTAGAACTATTTAGAAGGTATAAAATTTCCTCTTTAAACAATATTTTTGGAAATTGAGCTTATGGTTTTTTTTTTTACCTTTGAGGGGGAGATCATGAGAGAAATGTAAGGAATTCAAATTATTTTTGGCTGTATGAATAGAAAAAAATCAATTTTCAGATTAATAATGAACAGAAGACAAAAACTACAGTTTTATTTAGAGTACAAGTCAATCATGGAGACAAAAAGTTCATGTTCAGGCTTCTATATAGGAACACATGGAATGGCCCAATTTGAACTGCTATTTAAAACCTGTAAGGAAGTTCTGGACAAAAGGATCTATTCTGAACTGGCATAAAGGAAGAAGAAGATCACAAAGAATTGAAGCCAACATTACCACAGGAACTGAATTAGCATTGTAGTCAAAAGAAATTTTGTCCTGAATAATCACAATAGCTGGGTTTAACTCAGTTACAAAAATAGTCAAACATTCTCCACTAATGTTATTGGAATCATACTTATTCATTATTCTGAAGTGGGCAGGGGTCAACTAGAAGTTTTTCACATGGTCCATGACAGATATGAAAGAAAGGGGCAACAATACAGAAAAATCCAATTGTATCTTCCTATGAGAATGTTGGCTACTGAGAATGTGGAATTTTAGGAAGTTTTGGTTCAAATGGATACATTTTCAACTGAAAAAGGTGACATTATTCACATAATCATATGTGTGTATCTTCACACATGTGTTATATTTATGTATATGTATACATATATACTTTTAGAGGTAGAGTAAGAAAGCAAAGATTCATTAATTATAAAATTAATTATGAAAGTGATACATATTTGTAAATATGTATTTGAATTAAACTTAGATGAAGCCTGTAGGTAGTTAATATTTTCATATTTTGCTAATTATTTCTAAAAAAGAACTTAAAATTTTCTAATTTATGTTGTCTTAAGTATGCTTTACCTATACATTTTATTATTAGGTAAATTATTATTATGTTTCAAGACTATTTATTTTATGAGGAATAAAGGACTTGGATCTCAACTTCCCTTATTTACATTGGAGTCTTGGGAAAGAATTTTTAATTTCTGAGCTTTGATTGTTTTATCTCTAAAATAAGAAGCCTGGAGTAAATCATTTTTGAGTTCCTTTCTGCCTTTAAATCCTATGATTCTCTAGCAAGAGAAACTACCCATGTTGTCCACATATGAAGAGCATTGTTGGCTGAACCAATAGGAACATTTTTACAATAAAGGATAGAAGGATGTGGAAAAGAATAGTTTCTTCTGTCGTTTCAGAGACTGGTAGAAGTTTAGGTTGCTTTCCAACAAAGACATAAAATATTCTTTTGCTGTTGTTATCTTGTATATACACAATTATTATATGTGGTCTTCACCATCAGAACATGAGTCATTTGAGTTCCAGAAGTATGTTTTTGCTTTTCTTACTATCATCAGTGCTTACCACAGTGTTTATATCTAATAAATACTAAACGAATGTTTATTAACTGGCTCTTGATTAGAGATCTTTAATTTAGAAAACAAGTTGCTGTATTGTAGATATTCCTGTGTGCTTTCACTTATATGATCATATCGATCATATCTGTGTGCCCCTTTGAGTGTACTGACCCTTAGAAGGGTAGCCACAATGGTTAGGTGTACACTTCTCTTGGGAGTGGAAATATGGTATTAAGCATATTTGACTTTCCTTAGACATATTTAGCTGGCACTTTGATACTCTGATCTCTGTAACAAACAGAGTCAATAGGGGTTTGAGAGTCCCAGGCATAACATTTTTTTATTTCTTTCCTATTCCATAGAACATGTAACCCTGGTATCTCTGATATTCCCTCCACCTCCAGCCACCAAATTAACAAGAACTTTGTTAAGCAGACTCAAATAACTATTTTAATGTAGATACATTTAAAAGTAGCAGTGTTCAACCACACCCTCTTAAAAATTTGGATTTTCTGATATCATTAATAGACCCTCACCCCAGATTTCTGTTTTACAAAATAGCACCAATTAAATACATTGCCGAGAATGATGGTGAAATTGAACTCTTTGGGCCAACATCTTGGCAGGGGACCATTACCCATAGGAGTCTCATTAATTCCCTGGCACAAAAATTGGGTAAACAACATGTGGTTTAGGAAATCTATTTAGCCCCTAGGGGAGACAGACTTTAGCACATGGAGAACAATATGGAGCACTAGCTTTTGCTTCATTTCCTGAATGGTCATGGCTTGATTATGGAAATGAGAAAACAGGTACTATTCCTAATGTTTACTGAGTCTATGGCCTGCTTCATGCTGGCTGTTATGTTACCACCATCAATGCTTTTTCTTCAGGGGAAAAAGCAAAAAATCTATGCACATGACATAGCAACAGTGTTTTGTTGCTAATTTTCTATCTGTATCTGTAAAGAGAGTACTTCTATAGTGTTCCCTTTCCCTCTTTTTATATTCATGAAACAAATCTTTTAGTAAAATTGACGGAATCTATTATAGCAGTGAGAATGAAGTTTGCTAATGAGATTCTGTTGAGTAAATCTCAACCACATAATCAACTAATGACAAGTAAATCATTTATTAATATGTTGAGGGAACAGTGTTCAAGAGGGATTCCACAATATACAATCATGAATTGATAAAAAAAAATCTTCAAACATAATTATCTTATCATTTCCAGTAAAAAGAGCTCAGCACTTACTCAGAAGACTAAGTGAAAGTTTAACTTTGACCACCTATGAATTTTGCATATAAAAGGAAAGTTACCTAAGCTCTGTCAGTTTTATAGTTATCTTATGTATTAAGTGATGATAATATAATCTATACTATCAGTCTCATAGTTATTTGTCAATTACACACATAGACAAATAGATAGTATTGCTGTATTACAGTATCGACCATGCTTCTCCCCATTTTTAGAACATGGACTCCTTTATAACTGTTTCTTTTAGTCTTTTATTTACAATTCTAAACTTAGCACATGGCTTTAAATGAAGCATATGTTTAATAAATGCCTTTTCACTAAATTATCTAAAATACCAATATTGTCTATGGGATGCATGCGTTGCACAAGCCAGATGGTACAGTAGATAAAGCAAACACTAGCCATATAGAACAAGTGTTTCATTTTACTGATGAGTAAACTGAGGATCAGGAAGGATTAGTGATTTGCCCTAGTTAGGATTAAAATCCACATCTTTTGTTTACAAACTCCAAATTCTTTTTACTACATTATGCTACTTATTTACTTATTTGTTGAAAGTTTCTATTTCATTGTCTGAAATAGATTTTGTTGCACAAGATATCATCAAATAGTCCTCTTACTATCAACACTGTGAGATCCATAAAATGAGATGACTAGGTATTCAATAAATTGTTTCTTTTGCCCTTGGATGAATGGTGATGTATTTTTAGCTTCTCCTAAACTCACTTCTCTGATTGAGAATAGATAGAATGAGATCTATAGATGGAATGAGAACATTCTAACATTTAGCTAAAGTTTCTTTCTATCTCTTAACTGCATGAACATCAATATGGATATCTTTTCTCAATTAGGAGCCTTGTTCATTGGCAAAACATAAAAAAAAATTTAAAAATCAAGTTAAATAGCTAAATTAGTCTTTGTACACTAAAAGATCCTTTGCTAACTTCCCTAACATTCTATCACTCATACTATGGAAATGAAAGATCATCTCACAGTCCTGAGGACCATTTACTATCACATCTGTTTTATGGGTTTAATAGTTGAAACAATGAAAATTTTATAAAATCACCTTGAAATTGTATAACCATATATTGGGAAGTTAATGTAATCTCCAGGGTAATCAGTTACATGGTACACATGTATCTTCACTAAATCTGATAATTTTCAGATAAGAATGGTTCCACATGGTCTTTGCTGATAGCCCTTAATACAATCTTTAGGGAAATATCAAATGACAGTACTTCTCTGATTCCAAGTTATCATAAAACTATACAAAAATATTGTGGATTGAGAACAAATATGCTAAAAACATTCCTCTTATACTACCATGCTGCTGGAGATGGAAATGGTAATTCCATTATCTTTGCCAAGAAAACCCCAAGTGGGTCACAAAGAATAGGACATGAATGATACAACTGAACAACAGATATCTATCCATATCTATATCTATATCCATTTATCTACATATGTCTATATCTCTCTATATTTCTAGACCTCACCATTTCATTGAGAGGGTCAGTCCTTGACATGATTATATAATACCTGGACTAACCATAGCTTCTGAATCTTTTATATTGCTCACAGTTTTGTTTTAAGGTATTGATAACATTTATTAAATATCTAAGAGACAATATCAACCAGGTAGACTGTAGTTAAAAGGGAAGATACAAGGTCATCATCTCTTAAGAGAACTGTTAGCTAGGTTCAGAGCAAAGTGCTAAATAAGTCTTTAATAAAGATCAGTAAAGCTCTTTTTATATTCTACACTAAAAAAAATCTTTTTTAAATAGCTTCTTCCAACTTCTTTTAAATTATTAGAATAGTAAAAAAAAAAGCATAAAATTAAACTTATTACCATTCCTTCCCTTCCCCCTTCCCCACTTTAATGGGAAATCACTTCATAGATTGATTTCAGTAATTCACAAAAGTAGAAGCTTCAAATATTTTATTCATGTCCTAAAAAATTAGATGAACTCGAGTAGTAGCCAGGCATTCAAAGCTGCAGAAAAGCCTGGCCTTGGGGAGAATCCAATAAAAATGGTATTCTAAAAGTGTATTTCCTACAAACTTCCTTTTCAAAGCCCCAAAGTACATAACCTGGACTCATGACTTATCAATAACCCCATTTCTTGCAACTCATCTCCTTTCTTCTCATCTCATGAGCTATTTTCAGACAATACTCAGAGTGAGGAAAATCTCTTATATCCTTTCACTCATAAGCAAGGACAACTCAGTTACTTTAGATCAGACTACCTAGTAGTTAATTCTTACATGAAAATGCTCTGTTTGAGAATTGACTCCACAATTGAATTGAAAAGTTCTTTACTTCCTTAAATCTTAAAAAGCTAAATGAAATGAATTAAGGTAATATCTTTTCTTAGGATTCATATTTGTGCTCATTTATAAAGCAAATATGCTGCAAGGGACCAGAATAAGAAAATATTCACATAAAACCTATGTGTATAAACAGATTTACTGGCAGATGGATAAAAAAGACAGACATGGGATTTCCCCTAGAGTAATAACAGGGAATATGCCTTTAAAAAAAGCTGAAGTAATGCACAGCCCCAGTAAGTGAGTGGGAGGCACTCATCCCTAAATTTTGCTCATAGGAAACTAATGGGAATGGTCTAATAGATTGTAAAGACTGTAAAGACAACAGACAATAGCTGTCAATTCTATCACTAGAGCAAAATCAGTATATAACTTCATTGGGAGTTGAAATGTCAGAAATTGGAACTTAAAGCATAATTTCAGTCTGATTTGAGGTGGATTCTTCTAGCAAAAGAAGACAATCATTTTCCCTTTTCACATTTACCTTCCAATAACCAGATAACAATTAAACCAAAGTGCTTATTCTTTGTTATGAACTTGCCAACTGCTTGTCAATTACTTTTTAGTTCTGGAGTGCTAGAGATTTCTAAGGCATTTGACCAACAAAATGTAGGACTAGGCATCTTCCTTGTCCTTACAATCCCTCAAATCTTTTCCCAAATGGATATTATAAAAAATATTTTCATCTGTCCCTAAAGCCTACAGCATGAAGAATCTTAACAAAATTTAAAAAAATAATTGATCAACCAGAGGAGAAGAATTAGCTTGTAATCTTTTAAGTCTCACTTATCACCCTCTCCCTTACTGTGCCACTCGGCTCTAGCAGAATTGAAGAAACTGACACACTGGCTGGCAACTCTAAATCTACACCCCCATTTCTTCTCAGGGCCATAGAAGCCTGTAAAGGTGGGGAAAATAACATGGCCGAATGTTCTTCTTCAACAGAGCTCAGCGAAAGACCTGAGAAACAGAGAGAACTGTAGGAGAGAGAGAGAGAGAGAGAGAAAGAGAGAGAGAGAGAGAGAGAGAGTTTATATTTTGCAATCCCTTAATTCTAAAGGAAAGAATTTAGTGCCAAGCTATGGTAAATTCTGTCTTTCTACAAAGCACTTAGGGCAGAAATTGAGACCAGTAAAAAATGAATAATTTCCCAGTGTTGGAAACTAATCAAATCATGAGGAATAAAAAAAGCAAGCAATAGAGAACTATATTAAGTTACCACAGGTCTTAGGAGAAAGTAAGTGTAAGCAGCTTGAATAAAAGGAGAAAATTAATAAAAGAAGGGAATATAGCCTCGAGTTCAGCTAAAATAATCCACATATATCTATATAAAAACATATTTATTTATAATTATTATAAGAAAAAAAGAGAAAGGATCAATACTTTTT
Organism: Monodelphis domestica; assembly: GCF_027887165.1. Classification (NCBI taxonomy): domain Eukaryota; kingdom Metazoa; phylum Chordata; class Mammalia; order Didelphimorphia; family Didelphidae; genus Monodelphis; species Monodelphis domestica. Next base: position 362,550,135 of record NC_077229.1, read on the forward strand.
TGGAATAGAGGAGTCAGTGTATCACCAATTAAGCATTGTTTTATGATATTAATATAACTGATGACTTAAAAGAGAATTAAGAATTGTGAAAGCAGGATTTATGATTATTTATCCATATTTATTTATCCTCAGTTGCAAGTATCTCCAAAGAAATGAAGGAAAATGATTGATCAGTAATGTAAATACACTAAGTTGAAAAAAAACATAGAAAAAGAGAAATAAAAAGCAATAATATTCAAATAAAATATAATTTCCTTAGTAGTAAAACATTAACCTCAAAGACAAGATACAAAGAAATGATTTAAGGGTTATATATCTCACAGAAGAACATGAAAGTTAAAAACAAATAACAACAAAATAACCTGGAAAACTGACTATAAAAATAATACATTAAAATGTTAGAATTTCAAAAATTCACAAAGCAAAGTGACAAAAGGAAATGTGAAGATAAAAACAATAAGGGCAATTGCACATATTTCCTTAATTATTTTCTCAGAAACTTATCTAATTACAAGACAAAAATAATTGTCTTAAATATTTCAAAGAAACTTTTGTGAATTACTTAATCATACTGGTCATTTGACTGTTAGGCATTTCTTCCAGTGCTATAGAGCCACAATTTGCTGCCAGTTGAAGAGAAATGTGGTGGTTTTGGTGCATGACAGTGACAAGGTAGAGAATGAGACGAATGCATTGCTGATGAATGCTCAGTCTCCAAAACAGCTTGATCCTCTGGGCCAAGGCATGGGTAACTAAATTCTACAAGGATATTCATGGTAGATGAAAATTTTTTGGAAGAAATTGCTGCAGTTGAAGGTTGAACAGGCTCATTTATCACTATGAAATACGAGAGAAAAGGATGGCCTTCTTTTGCAAAGAACTGTCCCCTGCTGTGCTAGGACATGGTCTTTGAACTATGGGAAGTTACATGCTGACTATTTTAAGCTTGAGAGGAGAAAAAAAATTTAAAAATAACATGCCATAAGTGGAACTTTGCCAGCCAGCTTTGTCTCAACATAATCAGATACTCACGGTTATATCAAATGTGGTTTATGTTATCTAATCCAAGGTCAGCTTACTACAGGAAAATTTTATGTTTCATGCTGCTCTGACTCAACAATGTTTTTAGTTAAACAGATCATCACATTGTTGTAAAGAATTTTTTTCAATTCTTTCAATACCAGGAAGTTAATGTATAAAAGCCTAAAGACACAGACCTCTCATGTACTGACTCTGAAGGACTGTAACATGATAAACTGTGCCTAAATTCCCATTTAGAGCATTGGATGAAAAAACACTGCAGAATGGGCTGATCTTGTTGGTTTTTAGATGTTATTTCTTTTAAAAATAAATGCAAAAAAATAGAAGAATACAGTTTTTGAAAGATAGGTAGATTTTCAGTACTAAGATAGTAGCAATGTAGAAATGATGAAATAATTATATGCAGAAAGAGAAATGACATTAGAATACAGAGAAGAGAAGATAAACTAGACCAAGTATGTCCAGAGCTTATTCATGTTGTAACGGAAGACATTTTGAAAGCTTTGAAGCATTGAATCTTGTTTTTTAAACCCTTACTTTTCTGTCATTGAATCAATACAAGTATAATTTCCAAGCAGAAGAGTGGTAATTGGGACAAAATGACTTTTCCATTGCCACAACTCTAGGAATTATGTAAATCCAGATTTTAATCCAGGTCCTACAAACTTCAGTCCTGGTACTCCTTGCATTGAACCACATAGATATCCCTGAAGCATTAATTCATAAGTATCCAAAAGAAAGGAGGATAAAAAATGCTTGGGATGAAACCAAAAACATTATTATCTTTGATATATTATTATCACCAAAAGATAATTAAATAAGTTATCAAGTAAAAGGAATTCTATTTCCCAATATAGAATGTTTATCATTTCACAATCTATGTAAGAGAAATAGATTTTCTAAATGAAAACTGGACAGATCATGTGTTTATAATCACATAAATTGGCAAAATATGGAAAGAATAAAAGATCCTGAAAAGCTGTTATTGTTTGAATATAAGAAATATATTCAGCTGAATAAAATATTACTTTTAAGCCTTTCAAACAAAATATTTTATATATGTGTATTCAAATCATGTAAGATTCCTTGAAGGAGAGAACAGAAGAAGAAAAGGTATTCTAAAAAATCCTTTGGTGAATATCGTCATGAAATGAAGTTTTATACTCACTGAAGGTGTTTATGACCTTCCTGCAAGGTATACAACATAGACCTCAAATGGAAGAAGAGTCCACATTGTAACAGTTAAAATGGGTTTTGGTCAAATTAAGAGTTATAAAAGTTGTTTTGGTCACTATTTATAAAAATTAACTCAAGTCACAAGGTTGTTAATAGCTTTAGTAGCTTTATTACAGCTACAGCAAAGTAGAGATATTAAGAGAGGGAAATGTCAGAAGGAAGTATTAAGTATTGCCTAGCTAAATGCCTTAGCTCAATACCTATAATTGCCAATCTGAAAAAATCCAGCTCAACTCTGACAAAGGCTCCCTTAAGTCATGATCTCCAAACAGGAATCACGACAGTCTCTTCAGCAAGAGCCACCCACGCCAAATCTCTAACACAGAATGAAATCCAATGCAGAGACACTCACATGGCAGAATCCCTCTTACAGCCACCAACACAGCAGAATGAATCAGAAGGCCCTAAACTGGCTTTTTATAAGCAGTTTTCTCCATGTCACTTCCTGTCTCTTTGGTCTACTTCCTTTTACTGTGGGCTGGTCTATCACATCTCAAGAAACAATGATAGTTTCTTTAATTTGTCTGGCACTGCCCAGGGGGTGCAGTGTTTGTGGGAACAACTTCCTGTCTTTGAGGGTATGTACTTCCTTTTCTAGTAAATGTGTTTGACTAACTATATGTGTAGAAAGAGGGGGCACTCCACGTTTTTGATTGATAAAGTTAAAATAAGCAAAGGAGAATAATTCCCTTTCACAACACCAAGTATGAGTTTCTCTGATTTCTAGGTGAACATTGTGATGTTTGACATTTTTTCACATGTTGTAGAAGTTCCTAATCGAGTTTTATTAAACAGCATCTATATGGTGTAGTGAATAGAACACCAGGGTTGAAGTCAAGAAGATTTGAGTTCAAAACTTACCTAAGATACATACTATATATGTGGCTCTAGGGAAGTCACTCAACAACTGTTTGTCTCAGCCTCATCTGTGAAATGGAGATATGTTGGAGAAGGACATTGAAAACAATACTCTGATATCTCTGTGAAGAAAACCTCTACAAAGCCCGGGGGGGGGGGGGGGGGTCACATAGAGTCAAACTTAACTGAATAAAAACAAACACTCAAAGGTTTTGGATTAATTATATACAGAAGAAAAATTAAATGTATACTCAATGTTTGTGGTTTAGACTGCTTTACAGTTGTATGAATAGTCCATAGATTGCCCTGTTGATAATAATAAATATGTAGAGAGGTTCTTCATCTTCAAAATAATATAATAATAATTACTGAGACTATCAATGAAATTAATGAAGAAAATATGGAAGAAATTGGCTTAGTTATACCAGATAAAGCTGTAGCACATATCAAAACAATCTGGCACTGGCTAATTAGTCAATCAATGGACTAGATTAGGCACTCAACATGCAGTAGTAAGTGACTAACTATGGTAATCAAATGATTGACAAACCCCAAAATCCAGGCTTTTGCTGGGAAAACTATAAAACAGTATAACAGAAATTAGCCACAGACCAATATCAAACACTATGTACTAAAGTAAAGTCAAAGTTGAAAACCAGATTGAGAAATATAGGGCGAAATCATGAACAAATTAGAGAAGCATGGAATATTTTATTTTTCAAATCCATAGAAATGGAAAGAACTTGTGTAAAATCAAGACATAAAGACATCATAACAAGTAACATAGATAGCTTTGACTGCACTAAATTAAAAAGGGTTTTATATGAACAAAACCAAAACAACCAAGACTAAAACAAAAACAAAAAACTAAGAAAAAGTGTATAGCAGGTATCTCTGACAAAATATATAGATAACTGAGTCAAACTGATGAGAATACAAAGCATTACTCAATTAATAAATGGTCAAAGGATATGTAGGAAATTAAAACAATATTTAGTGATTTAAAATATTTAAAATAACTATTAATTAGAGAAATGTAAGTGAAAGCAACTCTGAGTTGCCACCTCACATCTACCAAACTGGCTATTGTGTCAAAAGAGGAAAATGATCAATGTTGGAGGAGATATGGAAAAATTAGGACACTAATACACCTTTGGCAGAGTTGTGAACTGATACAACTCTTCTGGAGAGTAATTTGGAAACATGCACAAAGGGCCATCAAATTAGGTCTATATCTCAAAGAGAACAAATATTGAGTAAAAAGGACCTACTTGTATAAAAATATTTATAGAAGCTCCTTTTATGGTAGCAAAGACCTGGAACTTGAAGGGATCTCTATCAATCTTGGAATGGTTTAACTAGTGGAATTATGTGATTATAACGGAATACTGTTGTGGCATAAGAGATGACAAACAAGATAATAACAACAACAACCAAAAAACTAACTTGAAAGTCTTATATGAAGATGTGCAAAGATAAGTGAGTAGAACTAAGAATGTCGTACATAGTAACAGCAATAAAGTATGATGATTGATTGTGAATGACTTAACTATTATCAGCAGTGCAAGGATCCAGGACAACTCCAAAGAACTCCTGAAGAAAATGGTTATTCACTACTAAAGAAAGAACTGACAAAATCTGAATGCAGATTGAAACATGCCATTCTTCATCTTATTTTCCCCATTAATTTTTCTCTATTGTAAACATTATGGATCTTCTTTCACAATAGGATGAACACAGAAATGCACACTGTATAATAACAAATGTACAATCTATATTATATTATCTGCTGTTTTAGGGAAGGGGAAGGGGTGGAGGGTAGGGAGAGAACATGGATTGCAATAGGCCAGAAAACAATTATTGAAAATTTTACTAAGGGGCATAGTTAAGATGAAGGCTTAGGACCAGCAAAAGTTGAAACCTTTCTGACTGTTCTTCTACACCAATCTTTAAAAAGTACTTCAAAAAGACAGAAATCTAAACACAATAAAAAGATGGAGTCATGGCCCTCACCTGCTGAACACAACTTGAAAGGAAAGCAAAGAAAGTTGATTTCCACAATATAAAGGGGAAAGCAGAAATAAGACTAGGCTGGGTAAACTAACCTACCCCTTCACCTACCACTCTGAGACCTGTTATTAGATGTGGGCAGACTTTAGGAACATGGGGAGGAAGCTGCAACAGCAAAGCAATTCCTCAGACACACCACTTGAGGTTCTGAACCTCAACAGGGATGGACAGAGATGAACACAGGAGTCACCTGGCTGGACACCTTAGCCTAAGTTATTCCCCAGGTAAAGATCTGGCCCCAGAATGGGCTAACTCAACTGGCTTGATCCAGTATATCAGCAGAGCAATATATCAGCAGAGGATAGAGAAGATTGAAGATTAAACCTCTGTTCAGAGCAGCTCCAGGAAACCAGTTCAGGGACTAGCTTAAAATCAGCAGGGAGAAACGAGAGAAAATGAGTAAACAACAGAAAAAGAAGGTAAATGATCCAATGCTTCTATGGAAATAAAGACCGAAGAACAGAATAAACAGAGCATGATGGGATCAAAGGAACTTCAAGTTTTACTTCAAAAGAAACTGGCAGTTGGACTAAGATTCTGGAAGAGTTCAAAAAGGAATTCACAGATCAAATAAGACAGGTTGAAGAAAAATGGGAAAACAATAACTTTAAAATCAAAATAGGTCATCTTGAAGACACCTGAATCACAGGAAGAAAACAGTGTTTTAAAAGCCAGAATTGACTTATTAGAAAAAAAAGGCAAAAAAAGTTTAATGAGGAAAAGAATGACTTCAAAAGAAGAATGGAACAAATACAAAGGAAAGATAAAAAAGGTCATTGAAGAAATTTAGTCTTTAAAAATTAGAATTGGGCAATTAGAAGCTGATGACTTCACAAAATATCAAGAAACAATAAAACAAAATCAAAAGATTGAAAAATACAAGAAAATATGAAATATCTCATTGAAAAAAATAACTAACCTGGAAAATAGATCCAGGAGAGATAATCTAAGAATTATTGAACTACCCTAAAATCATGATTAAAAAAAAAAAAAGCCTAAACACCATTCTAGAATGTGAATCTTAAAACTGCTCAGACTCTACCTTAGAACATTTGGTTAAGGCTATTCCCCATTCAAGCAATGTAGGTACTTGATCAGAAATGCATTGGGAACTTTAAAATTATTCCACCCATACTTAGGCATACCTTAGGGGAAGATAAAGTTGTAAAACTCCTTACTGAACAATGAAAAGTACTTAACCCATACTTATAGTAAGGCTAAAGTCCTTAAGCTGGGTCTATTTTTTGATCTAATACAAAAGGGTGCTAAGTACCTATGAAGGTCAAATTAATCATTAAAAGGTCAGGCAACTTGCAAGGGACAACCTTAACAAAGATGTGTGAAATACTCATAAATTTTAGTCTACCCAGAGAAGGTGATAACAAGATGTGAATTAAGAATGGTCAGTCCTTTGGAAAACATCTACTGTGATTGGTAGATGTGAAAATTTAGGGGAGGTGACATAGGAGAAATTTCTCTTTAAAGGGAGGTCAGAGGCCTCTGGATTGAGTTCAGCTTAGGAAGCTGAATTGGAACTCTCTTGGTGGCTGAACTTAGTTGAGCTCAGGAACTGAACTGGAGGGTCTCTCTGAACACTAGAGTTTTGCTTGGGACAATCTTGTGGTGAGTGATTAAAGACTGACTTAGATTCATTCATATTAATTAAAATCTCCATGATACCCAGCTGACTTGGGTATTTCATATTTGGGAATTTTTCCCATGGTGACCACTTATTTTTGATATAAAATCAAGACACTAAAAATTATCTTTACAGTTTGGGCAATTCAAAGTCTTGAAACCCATATTTTTGTGGTCACAGTTTATGGTAACCACTCTTTTGTCTGTACAAGAAGAAATTATCCAAGAGAACTGTCCTGATGTTCTAGAACAAGAGGATAAAAATGAGATTGAAAGAATATATAGATCACCTCTTGCATTAAATCCACAAATAACAACTCCCAGGAATGTTAGCCAAGTCCAAGACACCTCCAGGCCAAGGAGAAAAATACTATATGCAGCTAGAAAGAAAAAAAAGTTCAGACATCATGGAGGCCCAGTCAGAATTACAGAGGATCTGGAAATCTCCACATTGAAAGATCAGAATGCTAGAAATATGATAATGTGGAAAATAAGGGAACTGGGTTTACAACCACCATCAACTGCCCAGAAAAATTGATTATATTCTTTCAGGGTAGAGTATGGTCATTTACTAAAATAGATTTCCAAGCATTCCAGAAGAAAAGATCAGACTTAAACAGAAAATTTGATACCCAGATACAAAATTCAAGAGAAATATAAAAAGGTAAATAATAAAGAAAACAAAATATAAGGGCTTCAGGAAAGTCAAATGGTTTATATTTCTATATAGAAAGATGATATCTGTAACTCTTAAATTTTTTATCATAATCATAAAGGTTAGAAGTATACATAGAGGGTATGGTAGTAAGATGTTTAGGAAGATCTGTCAAAAATGATAAAACTGGGGGTGAAAAATACTGAGAGAAATGGAAAAAGAGAAGAAAAATAGAATGATTATATAACACAAAGAAGTGTAAGGGGGTGGGATAAGACTAACACAATGGAAGGGAGGAAGAGGTTGGTGGCAGGTAATACTTAAACAATACTCTCATTGGAATTGACTCATAGAGGAAAAAACAACCAGATCATTGAGATATAGAATTATATCTTGCCCTATAAAAAAAGTAGAAGGAGAATGAGAAAGGGGGTATTTGGGAGAGGAATAATATAAGGTAGGGAGAAGGAGGGAGACTAAAAGAAAAACACTGGAGGGGAGGGAAAGAGTTAAAGGAGAAAGATCAGGATTAAAGGAAGAAGTCAAAATGGAGGGAAAAGCACAGAGGTAATCAGCTTTAGCCCAAGAAAAGGTACTTTAAGTGATTTAACTTCAACTAGGCAAGAGAATACAGGATTCCCTTTTTACAAGTGTAAATTCAGAAAAGGCAAAGATGACCAAGAATTTCCTTTCACAGTAGACACACACAGGGTAAAGGTAAGAAACTAGAACAGAATCCATTCGGCTTCAACTGAGACAAGGAAGGCAAGAAGAGTACTCTTGATCTAAGACAAAGCTAAAGTAAAAATAAATTTGACTAAAAGAGATGAGGAAGGCAATTACTTCTTGAAAAGGGCAGTATAATGAAGAAATATTAATAAGCAACATATAGGCACCAAATATTATAGCATCCAGATTTTTAAAGGAAAATCTAAAGGAACATAAGGAGAAACTAAATAGTAAATCCAAACTAGTAGGGGACCTCAATTTTCCCCTATTAGAACTAGATAAATCAAACCAAAAAAATAATTTATAAAGTAGAGGAAATGAATGAAATGTCAGAAAATGTATAGTTAATAGATAAGTGGAGGATATTGCATAGGGATATAAAGGAATATACCTTCTTTTCAGCAGCACATGGTACATGTACAAAGATTTACTATATTCTAGGGCACAAAAATATCACAAATAAATGCAGAAAATCAGAAATAATAAATGTAACTTTTTCAGCTCATAATGTGATTAAAAAGTATAAGTAAAGTTTCATGTAGAAGCAAATTTAAAATTAATTGGAATGTTAATAAACTAATTATTCAGAACAGGTGGGTAAAATACAAAAATACATAGAAACAAATAGTGATTTCATTGAAGAGAATGATGATGAGGAGACAACATATCAAAAGCTATAGCATAGACAAAGCAGTATTCAGTTGAAAATTTATAACCCTGATTGCCTATATCAACAAAAAAGAGAAAGAAGAGATCAACGAATTGTTCATGCAAATTAAAAAAAATAAATTAAAAATTCCCAGAGAAAAACTAAATTAGAAATCCTAAAAATCAAAAGAGAAATTAATGAAATTGAAAGTAAAAGAACTAATGAACTTATAAATAAGACTAGAAATTGATTCTTTGAAAAATGAATAAAATAATGTATTAGTTAATCTAATTTGCAAAAGAAAGAGAATCATATTAAAAATATCAAAAATGAAAAAGGATGATCTCTCCTCTAATGAAGAGTAAATTAAGACAATTATTGGGAGCTATTTTGCCCAATTATATTTCAATAAATATGACAATCTAGGTAAAATGGATGAATATCTACAAAAATATAAATTGCTTCTCACAAAAGAAGAAATAAAATTCTTAAATAAACCCATCTCAGGAAAATAAATTCAACAATCCATCAAGGAACACCAAAAGAAAAAATCCCCATTGCTAGATTGTTTCACAAGTGAATTCCATTAAACATCTAAAAAACTAATCCCAATACTACATTAGCTATTTGACAAATAAGCAAAGAAGGAGTCTTATCAAATTCTTTTTATGGAACACATATGGTACGGAAACCCAACCAAGGATGATCAAAAACAGAGAAAGAAAACTAAAACCAATCTCCTTACTGAACAGAGATGTAAAAGTCCTAAATAAAATATGAGCAAAGAAACTACTGTAAGTTATCACAAGGATTATTCATTGTGGTCAGGTAGGATTTTTACCAGGAATGGAAGGTCTATTTAATAATAGGAAAAACATCTGCATAATTGACAGTATCATACAAGCTAACAAATTACATGATTATTTCAATACATGCAGAAAAATACTTTGACAAAATGCAATACTGATTCCTATTGAAAACTCGAAAAAGTTTAGGAATAAAAGGGTCTTTCCTAAAAATAATAAGTAACACTTATTTAAAATCATCAGCAAGTATCTCTTCTGCAATGGTGATGTTAGAAGCCTGCACAATAATAACAGGAGTAGAGCAGTGATACCTATTATAATCTCTATTATTTAACATTTTACTGTAAATGCTAGCAGTAGCAATTAGAGAAGAAAAAGGACAGATGGGATCAAAGTAGGCAATGAGGAAACTAAATTATTATGCTTTGCAGATGATATGATAGCGTATTTAGAGAATCCCAGAAAATCAACTAAAAAAGTTAATGGAAATAATAACTTTAGTAAAGTTTCAGGATACACAACAGACTCACATAAATCATCAGTTTTTCTATGTATTTACAACAAAACTCAGCAGCAAAAGTTAGAAAGAGAAACTCCATTTAGAATCACTATAGACAGTATTTGGGAATCTATCTGCAAAGACAAACTCAGGAATTATATGAGTACAATTAAAAAACACTTCACAGAATTAAAAGTAGATCTAAACAATTAGAAAAACATTAATTGCTCATGGGTTGGATGAGCTAATATGTTAAAATGACAATAATACCTAAATTAATTCATTTATTCAGTGCCATATCTGTTAAGCTACCAAAAATGTTTTTATAGAATTAGAAAAAAATAACAAAGTTCATCTAGAAGAACAAAACATCAAGAATATCAAGGGAATTAATGAAAAAAAAAGGTGAAGGATGGTGACCTAGAAGTATGGGATCTTAAACTGTACTCCAAAGCAGTGATCATCAAAACAATATGAAACTGGCTAAGAGATAGAAGAGCAGATCAATGGAATAGACTAGGGGTAAATGACCTCAGCAATCTAGAAGTGTTTGATGAACTCAAGATTCCAACTTCTCAGAAAACAACTTACTATTTGACAAAAACTTGTGAGAAAATTGGAAAAAAGTATGGCAAAAAATAGGTTTAGATCAATATCTCAAATCTACTACCAAGATAATTCAAAATGGGTATATGACAAATATAAACAGTGATATTATATTAATATTGTATTATAAATGTAGAATATTATGCATGTCAGATATAAGGGGAAAGAAATAATTGAAGGCTGAGCAAGTGATAAAAAACATTACAAGATGTAAACTGAATAATTTTTATTATGTTAAATTAAAAAGGTTTTATAGAAACAAAAACAATGCAACCAAAATTAGCATCAAAGCAACAAACTGGGGAAATATGTATAACAAAACTATCTGACTAATTTATCAGATATATAAGGAACTAAGTCAAATTTATAAGCAATCAAGCCATTTACCAATTGACAAATGATAAAGGGATATGAATAGGCAATTTTCAGATGAAGTAAACAAACTGTCAATAATCATATGAAACTGTTCTAAATCCCTCCTGATTAAAGAAATGCAAATCAAAACTATTCCACACCTAGCAGATTGGCCTATATGACAGAAAAGGAAAATTGTAAATGTTGGAGTGGATATGGTAAAATTGGGACACTAATGCAATGCTGGTGGAGTTCTGAATTAATCCAACCATTCTGGAAAACAATTTGGAATTATGCTCAAAGAACTTCAAAAGACTACATGCTCTCTGATTCAGCAATACCATTACTAGGTTTGTACTCCAAAGAGATAAAGAAAAAATTGGGATGGAACTCTGTATAAAAATCTTTTGGGAGCTTCCGGTTAAGATGGCGGCTTAGAGAAAGCTGAAGTTCAGATCTCCGGAAAACCCTTCCCGACCGATCTCAAACTAGAAGCTCCTAAGGCGCCGAAATTCAAAACGATCAACAGCACAGACCCTGGGAACCCTCCTCCTGGACCTGGACCCGGTTCAAAAGGTACGGCTCCCCTTAAAAGCCAGAACCCGAGATCCCTCGGACCTCAGGGGTAGGAGCGCAGAGTCCAAGGCTCCCGGAAGCGGCAGCCGCGCCGGGCTCAGAGAGCAGGGTCTGAGGAACAACAACCCTCAGGGTCTTCTACCCAAATCCCAGTCCGGGTGAAAGTTACTGCCTGGGGCTTCCAGCAAAGAGCCGGTAGGTCCGGGTGAAAGTTACTGCCTGGGGCCTCCGCTGCAGAGAGCTGGTCAAAACAACAGCAACCCTCAGGGCGGGCAAGACAGCCTCACGGGCTGGATCCTGCTATCCAAGTCTCAGTGAAAGTCTGTGCTCTCGGAGCTTGGGGAAGCGGCAGCCCATCCCCCTGCAGGCCGACGAAACAGCCTCAAGGCCAGGGATTCTGAAGGCAACTTCCGGAAATCGAGCCAGGGGGAGAGTGTGGCCTCGTGGTCCGACCCTTCCATTCCAGTTCCAGTGAGGCATATTCAGTTTAACCCAGGGAACGCTCATAGAACCAACATCTGCCCAGGACTAAAGCCTCTGATCACCAGACAAAGACAAGAAAAGCCAATCCTCCACGTTCAGAGATGACAAACTCCACAGAAGCACAGAAGCCCCAAAATACCAAGAAAAATAAGAAGAAAGGGGCGACTCTGGACACATTCTATGGAGCCAAAATACAAAATACAGAGCAGATAGAAGAAGATATACAAGAAAATTCTCCAAAATCTTCCAAAGGAAATAGAAACTCTCCACAAACCCATGAAGAATTTGAATCAGAAAGGACCAAAAAGATGGAAGCCCTCTGGGAGGAAAAGTGGGAAATGATGCAAAAGAAATTCACGCATCTACAAAACCAGTTTGACCAAACTGTAAAAGAAAACCAGGCTTTAAAGCAAGAACTAATAAAGCAAAGCCAAAACACCAAGAAATTAGAAGAGAACATAAAATATCTCACCGACAAGGTGATAGATCTGGAAAACAGGGGGAGAAGAGAAAATTTAAGAATAATTGGACTCCCAGAAAAGCCAGAAATAAACACCAAACTGGACATGGTGATACAAGATATAATCAAAGAAAATTGCCCAGAGATTCTAGAACAAGGGGGCAATACATCCACTGACAGAGCTCACAGAACACCTTCTACACTAAACCCCCAAAAGACAACTCCCAGGAATGTAATTGCCAAATTCCAAAGCTATCAAACAAAAGAAAAAATCCTACAGGAAGCCAGAAAAAGACAATTTAGATATAAAGGAATGCCAATCAGGGTCACACAAGACCTTGCAAGTTCTACGCTGAATGACCGTAAGGCATGGAACATGATCTTCAGAAAGGCAAGAGAGCTGGGTCTCCAACCAAGAATCAGCTACCCAGCAAAACTGACTATATACTTCCAAGGGAAAGTATGGGCATTCAACAAAATAGAAGACTTCCAACTTTTTGCAAAGAAAAGACCAGAGCTCTGTGGAAAGTTTGATACCGAAAATCAAAGAGCAAGGAATACCTGAAAAGGTAAATATTAAGGAAAGGGGAAAAATGTTATCTTCTTTTACTCAAACTCTCTTCTATAAGGACTACATTTATATCAACCTATGTATACTAATATGTGGGGAAAATGTAATGTATAAATAGGGGGTAAAGAAAGACCAAATAGAATAATGGTTCTCACACAAAGATTCACAGGGGAAGGGGAGGGGAAGAAAACTCCTATAAGAAGGAGAGGAAGAGAGGGGGGGGGGTTTACTTAAACCTCAATCTCAGGGAAATCAACTCTGAGAGGGAAAAACATCCAGATCCATTGGGATCTTGAATTCTATCTTACCCAACAAGGGTAAGGAGAAGGGAAAACCAAGGGGGGGAGGGGGAGAGGGAGAACAAAAAGGGAGGGAAAGAGAGGGGGGAGGGGGAGGGAACAAAAAGGGAGGGACTAAAAAGGGAAACATCAAGGGAGGGGACAAGGGGGACTGACTCAAAGTAAATCACTGGACTAAAAGGTAGAGCCGAAGAAGAAAAGGTTAGAATTAGGGAAGGCAATCAAAATGCCAGGGAGTCCACAAATGACAATCATAACTTTGAACGTGAATGGGATGAACTCACCCATAAAACGTAGACGAATAGCTGAATGGATTAGAATCCAAAACCCTACCATATGTTGTCTTCAAGAAACACACATGAGGCGGGTTGACACCCACAAGGTCAGAATTAAAGGATGGAGTAAGACCTTCTGGGCCTCAACTGATAGAAAGAAGGCAGGAGTGGTAATCATGATATCTGATAAAGCCAATGCAAAAATAGACCTGATCAAAAGGGATAGGGAAGGTAATTATATTTTGTTAAAAGGGACTCTAGACAATGAGGAAATATCATTAATCAACATGTATGCACCAAATAATATAGCACCCAAATTTCTAATGGAGAAACTAGGAGAATTGAAGGAAGAAATAGACAATAAAACCATACTAGTGGGAGACTTAAACCAACCATTATCAAATTTAGATAAATCAAATCAAAAAATAAATAAGAAAGAGGTAAAAGAAGTGAATGAAATCTTAGAAAAATTAGAATTAATAGACATATGGAGAAAAATAAATAGGGATAAAAAGGAATACACCTTCTTCTCAGCACCACATGGCACATTCACAAAAATTGACCATACATTAGGTCACAGAAACATAGCACACAAATGCAAAAAAGCAGAAATAATGAATGCAGCCTTCTCAGATCACAAGGCAATAAAAATAATGATTAGTAATGGTACATGGAAAACCAAATCTAAAACCAATTGGAAATTAAACAATATGATACTCCAAAACCGTTTAGCTAAAGAAGAAATCATAGAAACAATTAATAATTTCATCAAGGAAAATGACAATGGCAAAACATCCTTTCAAACCTTTTGGGATGCAGCCAAAGCGGTAATCAGAGGCAAATTCATATCCCTGAAAGCTCATATTAACAAACAAGGGAGAGCAGAGATCAATCAATTGGAAATGCAATTGAAAAAACTCGAAAGCGATCAAATTAAAAACCCCCAGCAGAAAACCAAATTAGAAATCCTAAAAATTAAGGGAGAAATTAATAAAATCGAAAGTGATAGAACTATTGATTTAATAAATAAGACAAGAAGCTGGTACTTTGAAAAAACAAACAAAATAGACAAAGTACTGGTCAATCTAATTAAAAAAAGGAAGGAAGAAAAGCAAATTCACAGCATTAAAGATGAAAAGGGGGACAGCACCTCCAATGAGGAGGAAATTAAGGCAATCATTAGAAATTACTTTGCCCAATTATATGGCAATAAATACACCAATTTAGGAGAAATGGATGAATATATACAAAAATACAAACTGCCTAGACTAACAGAAGAGGAAATAGAATTCTTAAATAATCCCATATCAGAAATTGAAATCCATCAAGCCATCAAAGAACTTCCTAAGAAAAAATCCCCAGGGCCTGATGGATTCACCTGTGAATTCTATCAAACATTCAGAGAACAGTTAACCCCAATACTATACAAACTATTTGACATAATAAGCAAAGAGGGAGTTCTACCAAACTCCTTTTACGACACAAACATGGTACTGATTCCAAAACCAGGCAGGTCAAAAACAGAGAAAGAAAACTATAGACCAATCTCCCTAATGAATATAGATGCAAAAATTTTAAATAGGATACTAGCAAAAAGACTCCAGCAAGTGATCAGAAGGATCATTCACCACGATCAAGTAGGATTCATACCAGGGATGCAGGGCTGGTTCAACATTAGGAAAACCATCCACATAATTGACCACATCAACAAGCAAACTAGCAAGAACCACATGATTATTTCAATAGATGCAGAAAAAGCCTTTGATAAAATACAACACCCATTCCTATTAAAAACACTAGAAAGCATAGGAATAGAAGGGTCATTCCTAAAAATAATAAACAGTATATATCTAAAACCAACAGCTAATATCATCTGCAATGGGGATAAACTAGATGCATTCCCAATAAGATCAGGAGTGAAACAAGGATGCCCATTATCACCTCTACTATTTGACATTGTACTAGAAACACTAGCAGTAGCAATTAGAGAAGATAAAGAAATTGAAGGCATCAGAATAGGCAAGGAGGAGACCAAGTTATCACTCTTTGCGGATGACATGATGGTCTACTTAAAGAATCCTAGAGATTCAACCAAAAAGCTAATTGAAATAATCAACAACTTTAGCAAAGTTGCAGGATACAAAATAAACCCACATAAATCATCAGCTTTTCTATATATCTCCAACACAGCTCAGCAGCAAGAACTAGAAAGAGAAATCCCATTCAAAATCACCTTAGACAAAATAAAATACCTAGGAATCTATCTCCCAAGACAAACACAGGAACTATATGAACACAACTACAAAACACTCGCCACACAACTAAAACTAGACTTGAACAATTGGAAAAACATTAACTGCTCATGGATAGGACGAGCCAATATAATAAAAATGACCATCCTACCTAAACTTATTTATCTATTTAGTGCCATACCCATTGAACTACCAAAATACTTCTTCACTGATTTAGAAAAAACCATAACAAAGTTCATTTGGAAGAACAAAAGATCAAGGATATCCAGGGAAATAATGAAAAAAAACACATATGATGGGGGCCTTGCAGTCCCAGACCTCAAACTATATTACAAAGCAGCAGTCATCAAAACAATTTGGTACTGGCTAAGAAACAGAAAGGAAGATCAGTGGAATAGACTGGGGGAAAACGACCTCAGCAAGACAGTATATGATAAACCCAAAGATCCCAGCTTTTGGGACAAAAATCCACTATTCGATAAAAACTGCTGGGAAAATTGGAAGACAGTGTGGGAGAGACTAGGAATAGATCAACACCTCACACCCTACACCAAGATAAATTCAAAATGGGTGAGTGACTTAAACATAAAGAAGGAAACCATAAGTAAATTGGGTAAACACAGAATAGTATACATGTCAGACCTTTGGGAGGGGAAAGGCTTTAAAACCAAGCAAGATATAGAAAGAATCACAAAATGTAAAATAAATAATTTTGACTACATCAAACTAAAAAGCTTTTGTACAAACAAAACCAATATAACTAAAATCAGAAGGGAAACAACAAATTGGGAAAAAATCTTCATAGAAACCTCTGACAAAGGTTTAATTACTCACATTTATAATGAGCTAAATCAATTGTACAAAAAATCAAGCCATTCTCCAATTGATAAATGGGCAAGGGAAATGGATAGGCAGTTCTCAGATAAAGAAATCAAAACTATTAACAAGCACATGAAGAAGTGTTCTACATCTCTTATAATCAGAGAGATGCAAATCAAAACAACTCTGAGGTATCACCTCACACCTAGCAGATTGGCTAACATAACAGCAAAGGAAAGTAATGAATGCTGGAGGGGATGTGGCAAAGTAGGGACATTAATTCATTGCTGGTGGAGTTGTGAACTGATCCAACCATTCTGGAGGGCAATTTGGAACTATGCCCAAAGGGCGACAAAAGAATATCTACCCTTTGACCCAGCCATAGCACTGCTGGGTCTGTACCCCAAAGAGATAATGGACACAAAGACTTGTACAAAAATATTCATAGCTGCGCTCTTTGTGGTGGCCCAAAACTGGAAAACGAGGGGATGCCCATCAATTGGGGAATGGCTGAACAAACTGTGGTATATGTTGGTGATGGAATACTATTGTGCTCAAAGGAATAATAAAGTGGAGAAGTTCCATGGAGACTGGAAAAACCTCCAGGAAGTGATGCAGAGCGAGAGGAGCAGAACCAGGAGAACATTGTACACAGAGACTAATACACTGTGGTATAATCGAACGTAATGGACTTCTACATTAGGGGCGGTGTAATGTCCCTGAACAACTTTCAGGGATCCAGGAGAAAAAAAAACACCATTCATAAGCAAAGGATAAACTATGGGAGTGGAAACACCGAGAAAAAGCAACTGCCTGAATACAGAGGTTGAGGGGACATGACAGAGGATAGACTTTAAATGAACACTCTAATGCAAATACTATCAACAAAGCAATGGGTTCAAATCAAGAAAACATCTAATGCCCAGTGGACTTACGCATCGGCTATGGGGGGGTGGGGGGGAGGAAAAGAAAATGATCTATGTCTTTAACGAATAATGCTTGGAAATGATCAAATAAAATATATTAAAAAAAAATCTTTTTACCTGTGTTTTTGGGGTGGCAAAAATTTGGAAATGAGGGGATGTCCCTCAATTGGGGAATTACTGAATCAACTGTGGTATATGATAGTGATGAAATAGGATTGTGCACTAACTAGTGATGAACTGCTTGATTTCCATAAGAACTAGAAAGTTCTACATGAGCTGATGCAGATCAAAATGAGCAGAACCAGGACAACATTATATATAGTAACTGAAACGTTGTGGGATGATCAAAAGTAATAGACTTTGCTATTAATAGCAATTTAATTATTCAGTTCAATTAATCCCTAGGGAATTATGAGAAAGAATGTTATCTATAACAAGAGAATGATCTGTAGGAGTAGAAATCCAGAAGAAAACATGACATCATTTGTATGTATGGGTCTATGATTTGGGGTTTTGATTTTAAAAGATTACTGTATTACAAAAATGAATAATATAGAAAAAGATTTTGAATGATAATACACATATAACCCAGTGAAATTGATTCTCAGCTTCTGAAGCAGGGAGAGAACATGAATTATATAACCATAAAAAATATTTTTAAATTTTTGAAAAAAAATTGAAAAAAATAAAATTGTACTGACATGTAAACTGGAAAAAACTTATTAAGAAATAATAATGGCTGATATTTATAGAGTTTTAGTTTATAAAGCATATTTCATTAATCACTTTATTTTGTCATCTCAACAATACTGTTGTAAACCTAACAGTATTATTCCTATTTTGAATATTATTAAATTGAATCTGTTAGTGGGCAAGTGATTTGGCAAGGTAATAAATGTCTAAATTCACGTTTAAACAGAGATCTTCCTGACATCAGATCTATTACTCTTTTTTCAACACTGAAAAGTAAATGTATGAAACTAAAGAAATGAGCATCAACTTTACTAACTGTGAGAAGTTGCAGCTTAGCAAACTGAGTGTAGGGTCTAGTTTCTTTGATAAAAACATATTATACAATGGTTTGATCATGTTGGTGTATATGTTATTTACAAAAATGAAAAAGAATTGCATAGCTTTTGAAAGGAAAGAGAAATTGAAACATGATATATACAGAAGGAGAAATATGTTCAGAACTGAATAAGAGAATAGGATTACATTTGGAAAAGTAGCTATTTTTTTAAATACCTTCAGTTTTTTCCTTAAAAAAGCCCCATCTTTTTCACACAGTTCCCCCCCATCCAGAGATGCTATGTGACTGTGAATATTACAGCCTGTACATTATTAAGCTATGTATCAAAAGACCAGTGAGAGACATGGTAGTCACTCATAATTTGAAGCACTTTGTAAACTAGGAATTACATATCAGAAATGGCATAAAATATATAATCAACTTCTATTGATTTAATTACTATATCTAAACTCAGTCCTTCCTAACTTATTCATAACTCTCTGCAGAAATAGGTGGGTAATATAGATGGAAAGGTCTGTAGACTTGTTGTCTCAAGGTTGTGGTATATCACTCAGAGGGTAGGCCTGAGAAGCATTTTCCCCCATCCAGAGATGCTATGTGACTGTAAATAGTCTTGTAGGTCCAAATACTATCTGACTTGTTGACAACTAGGTAAAAACATTAATTGAGGTTTATTAATAATCAAGAAAAAGAGGAAGGGAGGAGAACCAGGAACAAGGAGTCCCTAAGCTTAAAATCTAGATTCTTCACCCAGCTTTCTAAGGGCTTCCAAGGACCGTCTTCAAAGTCTTCTGGATAGTCGTTCACTACAACTGTCTCTCTATAAAACTACACACTAGCTATATTAACTGATCCATTGGTCCTCCAAATTACTGGTAGAAGAGTTAAAAGTTCATCAAATATATGATAGCTTGAATTCTTGGTGAGTTCACCCTCCTAGGCCAAATGCCAAGATGGCTGGGCCTTTACCACAGACAGGTTTCACCTGGTACTGGCAGCTCTCTCTCAGCAGTCAGGAAACACTCAGGACACAGGATCTGTTATATTGAAATCACTTTAGAAAACTGATATATATTAATTTAAGGTCGCCAAGGAATTCAGCTATGTAATTCCTAAATGAAAACTCAAGTCAGCAGTCAACCTTTTATGGAATTTTTAATTACAAACAGGAGGAAGAAATGTATTAGAGAGAGAGAGAGAGAGAGGGAGAGAGAGAGAGAGAGAGAGAGAGAGAGAGAGAGAGAGAGAGAGAGAGAGAGAGAGAGAGAGAGAGAGAGAGAGAGAGAGAGAAAGAGAAAGGGGAGAGAAGGGAATAGGGCTTATAAATACCCCTTCTGCTTAGGCTGGGCCAAAGGCCCAAGCCTTTAGATAGCTGAGGCAAAGAAAAGAGATCAGTCCCTATCACTCACGTGACCAAAATGAAGAAACAGTCTCAGGGGCCTCCACCTCCAGCCTCCTTCAGAGCAAGCCCTCCTCTCAGACCTCTCCAGGAGCTCTCCCTCCAGGACCTCTCTCCTCTCAGACTCCTTCAGAGCAAAACCTCTCAGAGCAAGAAAACCTCCTCCTCCTGGCATCCTCAGACCCAGCTATCTTTAAGGAAACCATCTAAGTCCCCTCCCCTCAGTTCTCACATCTACTAATCACTATCAATGTCTCCCCTGTGCCAATGGTGGCTCTAGCTTAACCCAGGACCACCCAGAGGTCTGTGTCCTTTGCACATGTCTGTTGAAGGTCATATTCTCAAATAATTAAATCTTGATCTTTGCTGCAGCCCTTCCTAAATCCTGTTACTCTGAGTAGGGTGGAGATTGGAAGTTCCAAGACCTGGTTCTGTCATTCCAAGTATCTCTATTGTATCAATTCTAAAATCAATCATGACTCAAAGAACTTCCTGTTCTATGCTTAAGCATAGGTCAAAGCCCTTTCCATTGTTTAGCAAAAGGTTTCTATCCTAAAGTAGTCTTAAGTAGGGAGGAGAAGGATCCTCCCATTCCAAGGAGTTTCACATTCCAATAGAGTTCTTACTATCAGTAGGAAATTTTTTAAGTATGAAATTTCCCAATGATGAAATTTCCAACATTCATAAGTCTAAGAAATTTTAAGGTTTACAGATCTTACAGGGACACAGGTAGATGGAAATTGGAGACAGGGATAGACAGGATCTCAGGATATCAGGGAACAGGTAAGTCAACTCCCTTAGGCTTAGACAGATCAACCAACAGGAATTTACCTCTCTGATCCCCCTGAAGGACAGGAACCAAAGACACCAACTGTCTCAGGGTGTCTGGTTTTATGTCTTCCCCAGCTCTAGAATAGAGTCCTCTAAAGTTCTGTGGCTTGCAACAAAGGCCCCTTTGCAAATGCTTGCAGTGAGTCTCTTTTGCAAAATCTTCCTTTCTTTTTTCTATCACTGCTGAGCTCCATTCATGTAGCTCCATCCAGTCTTTCAGACATCTCAAACTGGATATCCAGTAGACACTTTAAACACATGTCTAAAATCAAACTAAGATTAAAAAAAAAAATCTTTCTTTCTAAATCCTCTCCCAGTAGTCCATTAGGCTGGCACCCTACAAATTATCCTTGACTTCTCCATATCTCTCACCCCATCCCCTCATATTCAATCTGTTATAAAATCATATCATTTTTCACCTCTGCAATATTTCTGAAATGTATCCATTCCCCTCTTCTAAGACTACCAACACTATAGTGCAGTTCTTCAACCTTGAACCTGGATTATTGCAATAACTTGTTAGTGAGTTTGCCTTGGTCAACTCTCTACTCACTCCAATCCATCCTCAATTCAGCCACCAAAGTGACTTTCCTAAAATCCCAGGCTGATCATAGCACACATACTCCCAACTCTATAAACTCCAGTGGCTTTTTTATTGCCTCCAGTACCAAATACAAAATGCTTTATTTGGAATTCAAATCGCTTCTTCTAATTCCTCTTCCCTTTCTAAGTATAGTATAGAGTGCTGGAAGTAATCTTTGGTTAGACACTTATAGGTTGTACAATTTGGGATAAATCTCTTAACCCTGCTTGCCTCATTTCTGCATCTGTAAAATAGAAAAGGAAATGGTAGACCACTCCAGTATCTTTGCCAAGAAAATCCAAAATTGGGTCACAAAGAGTTAGACATGACTGAACAACATCAGCAACTTCTTATACTTTACTTACTCACTGACACATATTCATCAATTCATTGACCTCCTCGCTGTTCCATGAACAAGACATTCCATCTCTCATTCAGGAATTTTTCCTGGCTGTCTCCCATGTCTGCAACAATATTCTTTCTCAGCTCTGCCTACTGACTTCCTGCACTTCATTTAAGTCCCAACTAAAATCCCATCTCTTGCTCAGACCCCTCCCTAATTCCTCTTAGTTCTAGCTCCTCTCCTGTTAATTTTTTCCTGTAGAGCTTGTTTTGTGCATATTTGTTTACATGTTATTTCCTCCATTGGATTGTAAGCTTCTGGATGTCAGGGACTGTCTTTTTCACTTTATATTCCTAGCATGTAAAATATTTTCTTAATATTTTTTCCTTGTTGATTGTTTGAGAGATTTAATGAAAAGAATGACTTAGAGGGAAGGTGGATTTATTATAAAGTATTCAAGAAAGGTAAGTGATGCATAGTCTATGTAAGCAATAATATATTGTCACTTACTTCCTCACTTGAGGAAGGCTCCAGGATGCTGAATAATTCCCTGCTGGCGGTCTTGTGAAAGCATATGGTAAAAGCTAAAAATGCTAAAGTTAAACCAGTTAAAGTTAAAATAAAGTAAAAAAAAATTAAATCTTATGATATTTAGATGGTTGCAGTTTAAGTAGTTGGAAGTAGACCCACATTGATAAAATCAGAGATCCTCAAAATATTAAAATTATTGAGGGGAAGTAGAAAGTTATTTTAAACAAAATTGAAGTGAACTAAAAATAAGCAGCAGAGTCTAGCAAAGGAAAATTCTGGTAACTTCAAGGTATTTAAAATTATTCATTGCTGACTATGAATGAGAGGTTTGTGCAAAGAAAGACAGAACCAGGATTTGTGATCTAATTCTACCTCTTATTTTGTGACCTATCGCAAGTCACTTAATAGCTCAGACCCTCATTTTCTTTATCTGTAAAATGAAAATTTTGTTCAGTTTACAATGGGACATCTGCCCTGTTTTCTTCACTGAGCAATTGTGAGGATTAAATGAGAAAACTAAAAGTATTTTGTGAACTTCTATATATTAAACTAATAGAAAATATATTTAAGATACAATTATTTTAAGGCATGAAAAATAAAAAGAACTTATCATTAAGCAAGAGTGAGAGAAACTCATGAACCATTTGCTCCATTGATATCTTATAATGTGAGCACAAAGAGCAATTCTTCAAGTTTGAGTAGATTCCTTATTATAACTTGTAGGAATGATAATAAGAGAACTTGTCAACCTGTGTCCCAGTCCTTTTGCGTGGACAGCATTTTGCTTGCTGAATATGTATGCGAAGGCTGGAAAAGCCTGCTTCCTGGCATGTGCTATGGAAAGATCTTCCTTCCTCACTCAGAAAACATGTACACATTCTGTGATTCTTCTTTCTTGTCTGTTTACTATGGAAGAAAGGGAAGACATTTTGCTTATCTACTAAGTGAGAAGGGAGTGTATATACACTTAGAGTTCCCTGGCAGGTAATTTAAACTCTAATCTTTCTGCACTGAATTGGAGCATAGTTATAAAATTTGGGGTGGGGGGACAGCCTTGTTGCTCCCCTAGAAGCTCATATGAACTCATGACCCTATAGGCAAGCCAGTGCCTAGTAGGGCTGGCTGTTCTCCTGTTTGTGATTTTTTTTCCTTTGAGGCTTTAAAATCCCCTGTATCCAAGAAAAGAAGATAAAGAAGAGATGACCCTCCCACAACCCAAACACAGATGTTCACAATATAAAACATCACACAAATATGCAGGCAAGGCTATAGATGGGGTTACAAATTGCAACATTGTTGGTGAGATTGCCTTGCTGAGAGCATACCTCAAGTGTAGTCAAGAACATTGGTATTTACATAAACATATGATTTCCCTTTACAAACTTTCCCTGATATCTTTTAAATCCTCCTCTAGGCGTAATAATCAGTTTCAATCAATTTTAAGCCAAGGAACAAACAATAACTTTCAGTGTTACAAATTCCCCCTTACCTCATAAGGGTTACAGATTTTAAAAACTCCTTTTTATCACTAATTCAACTGCACTTTCCATTAATAGAGGGAAATGTTTTGGCTTTGTTAATCTCTGATCACATCTTGTCATTTTTTGTCACTTCGAAATTGTTTGGATACGTTTGCATAGACATCTAATTCAAGCTACAAGTGCCTAAAAACAAACAAAATGCATTTTAATCAAAACAATTGTACTTCAGATTTGTTATTCATCCCAGAAGCATTTATCCCCTTACCATTAGTTCAAATATGTACTTTTAATGTAGATGAAATGAATTTTGCTCTTATCAGTCTATTTTATTTTTCTAGCTTTTTAGCATTAATCATTAAACAAAATTAAACATTTTGGGACTAGCTATATTGAATGTTTACAGAATAATCTCACAAAAAAAAAGCCATAGTGTAGCATTTATTTTTTCAAAAAAAAAAATGAGCCTATAATCTCTGCTTTTCCTTGCAGATGAGTTTCTTAGGATGCAAACAAATTCATGAACAGTACTTAAACAGGAACAGTTTCAATTTGTTCCCAGCTGGACAAGGAAATAGTATCAACATCTGCTCTTTCATTGGCTCCAGGCCCACACAGACTTGAATTTCAGGAGATAGACACAATAGCTAAGGGCAATGAATACAGGATGCAAACTTTTGAATCTGAGAATAGGGGTGGGGGGGAGTTTTTCCAGCTATTAATTCAAAGGGTTTGTGTGTGTGTGTGTGTGTGTGTGTGTGTGTGTGTGTGTGTGTGTGTGTGTGTGTGTATTCCAACTGTTTGAAGTGAAAAGAACAGTTGTTTGCCAGAGGATCAAAAAACTGGCAAGAGGAAATTCATTATTGAAAATCAATATAGACTTAATAGAAAATAATGAGAAAGAGAATTTTAAATATCTGAATTATAAGGCAACTTGACCTTCCATAAAAAGTCTAATAAAAACACAAGGGAGAAATTCTGCAGAACTATGCCAACAATTTCCTCTGGAGTCACTCCAGTTTTCAATATAGTAGAAATGTCATATCTGTTATGGGGTGCAGATGTGTACCCCTGGGGTTTGGGAAGGATACCTTTTGCAAGAATGCAAGACTTCAAAACTTAGCTTAAAAACAAAAAGAGAAATTTATTAATTTAGAAAGTAATGTTGAGAATGGCCAGGAGGATAGCAAGTGGGACAGCAAGATGGGGAGCAGTTCCTGGGAGGATAGCATGAATGGAAAGGTTGTTCTCCATGAGGACAGCATGGATAGAAAAGCTGTCCTCCAGACAACATTAGTTCTGGGGCTTTTATACTCTTTACAATAGATGCTATGTCATGGTGTGGACTGTGAACATGATTTAGAGTGCTAGTCACTCAGGCATTTGGTGAGGTGGGGTGGTCATCTGACTGGGGTCTGCCTGGAGGCATAAAGATTCATCTCTTTGTCCATCTTAAATCTAGAGGATGATCAAAGAGGATAAACATCTCAGGACTTTAGAGGATCATTGGGTGTTTCTAGGTTCAGAGTCAAGAGGATGGAAGGGAGCAAGGGAGTTTCCCTGATAATAGTTTGCCTGGGTTTCTGTGGGTACAATGCCCATGTCAATATCTATTAGATTGATCGGTATGACAATAAAGGAAAATGATAAATTTTGGAGGGGATGTGGCAAAATAGAACACTAATGCTTTACTAGTGGAGTTGTGAACCTATTCAACCATTCTGGAGGACAATTTGGAATTATTCCCCAAAAAGCTATAAAAATGCATAACCTATCTTTGATCCAATAATATCACTATTGCTGTATCCCAAAGAGACAAAAAATGTGAAAAATCTGTTTGTACAAAAATATTTATAGGTTTTTTTGTATGGTGGCAAAGAATTTGAAACTAAAGGATGACCCTCAATTGGAGAATGGCTGAATAAATTGTGGTAATGGTGATGAAACAGAAAGAGATGGAAAGACCTACATAAATTTAAGCAGAATAAAATAAACAAAATCAGAAAAATGTTGTACATAGTAAAAGCAATATTGTGGAATAATCAAATGTGATAAACTTTGCTACTAAAAGCGATACAACAATCCAGGACAATTCTGAAGAATTTATGACAGAGAATGCTCTTCACCTCTAAAGAAAGAACTTTTGGAGTAGAAGTGAAGACGAAAGCATATGATTTATCACTAGTCCATTTGGGTATATGTTTTGGGATTTTATAAGATTATTAATTTACAAAAATGAATAATATGGAATTTTTTTTGTTATAATCCATATATAGTCCAGATTGAATTGCTTGTCAGCTCTGGGAGAGAGGAGGGTGGAAGGAAGTGAGACAATTTGGATTATATAACTTTGGAAAACTTATGTGGAAATTTGTCATTAAAAATAATTTTAAAAATTAAGGACATTATCTTCAGAGCCCATGGAGTGTAAAACATTCATTTTGTAATTTTTCCCCTAAAGGATTCAACTTTTGAGAAAAATAGATCATGTATGGTGACCAGATCATTTCTGTTCTCTATTTCTGTAAATGTTTAGTAAGTATTTAAAGTTTATTCTTGAGTGGAAAACTTTGGTTAAACTAATTTGGGGGGGGTCAGTCTTTGAATTCATAAAAGGAATAATTAGATAGCTACCTCCTTTGAAATAAGTACATGACAATAATTAACACTGTACCACAAGTGTTCTGATGGCACTTCTTGAAGTGTCTTGATAGTGTAGGTTCAAATGTGAAAAATTCAGAAACTCTTTTTGAGTATCAAAGTGAAGCTAGCAGATGTCTATGCTAGCTGTGGCAAAACTAGCAGACTAGACCCATGAGGGTCTAGCCCTTTTCAAGTGAGCTAAGGGAGTTTTTTTGGGGGGAGTCTTCACCAAGACCCAGGTAAATGGGTCAGGAGTCTGCTGAAAAGTTAGAAATACCAGATGATTTGTGGTCAGCCTCCTCTATATGCTCAGAATACAGTAAAATATGCTGCTAAGTGTAAAAAAAAAAGGGGGAGTGAGGAGGAACACCTAGAAAAACAGGATGCAATTGCCCTCTTTTACATGATCACAGTACAGCCTGTGATGTACCAGGCATGAAGGGGACAGTCATATCACTTCTAGCTCTAAAAGTAAGATTCTATAATTATAAGAGATTAAATACCAGTAATGGAGAACATGTTAGAGTCTTTTAGAGAGCATGTGCCATGTCTCGCCCCACCCAAGACTGCCTGCTGCGCCCCACCACACTCCCCTTGCTACAATCACTCTAAACATGGGAGGGAAAAAATGAGGGTAGTGGTCCAAGCACTCCTTTGAGTAAAAGGAGTAAGAGCTTCCATTGGGATGCTAGGTAGAGGGCTAGGGAATTGCCATGGAGAGGGGGAAGGGAACAGCTCCACTAGAGTCCTTCTGCATTTCTAGTGACTAACTCTGGTGAGGGATTGTGGATTATAGCGTGTTGTTCATAGAGAGGTCTCTGTATGCCATCTTTGGCACCCATGCCATAGGTTCACCATCACAGTTATATATAGACACTGACATTTAATGATTGTCTGGATATAGGGGGTAAAAGTGGTGGAGTCAATTATTTAAAATTTAATTTAATTTTTTTACATGTTGATGCAATTTTAATAGTCATTTTCTGACATTTCCTTATCCACATTCAGTTTATCTTCCCCACCCTTTCTCTTGCCCAAGATGTCAGGTAATATGATATAGGCTGTACATATGTTATCACAGAGTACATATTTCCATGTTCATCTGACTGTGAAATAAGATATATATCATACTATAGAAAAATTCATTAAGGAAATAAAATGAAGAAAGGTATAATTAAATCTGCATTCAGACTCCCTTAGTTCTTTTTGTGGTGATGGATAATCTTTTTCGTTATTCAGTTCTTTGGAGTGTCCTGCATCCTTACATTGCTGATGACAGTTAAGCCATTCATAGCTGATCATCATCTATTTTTATTGTTATTATGTACAATATGCTTCTGGTCCTGCTCGCTGACTTCCCTCTGCATCACTTTCTACATTTTTAGACTCATTGTGTTAATCATTTCTAATGGTTTAATAGTATTCTATTACAAATCACACAGCACAACTTGCTGAGCTGTTCCTCCATTGAAAGCCATCACTTCAGTTTCCAGCTCTTGGCCACCACAAAAAAAAAAGGCTTTATTTTTTTGGTATAAGTAGGTTCTTTCCCTCTACTTTTGATCTTTTTGGGATACAGAACTAATAGTGGTATTGCTGGGTCAAAGAGTTCTATGACTCTTTGGGCATTGTACCAACTTGTTCTCCTAAATGGTTGTATCAATTCACAACTCCATCAACAGCCTATTAGTACCCTAATTTTACTACATTTCCCTCCAACATTTATCATTGTTTTGTCCTATTAGTCAGTTGGCAACTCTGAGTTATTTGTTTTAATTTGCATTTCTCTACTAATAGTAATTTGTAGTATTTTTATATGACTAAAGATAGTTTTAATTTCTTTAACATAATTTTCTGTTCATATCATTTGATCATTTGTCAATTGGGGAATGCTGTGTATTCTTATAAAAAAATTTGACTCAGTTTTCTATATATTAGACTTTTGTCAGAGATACTATAGAAATTTCCCTCCCTTCACCCTCTGGTGTTTTGTTTCCCTTCTAATCTTGGCTGTATTGATTTTGTTTGTGCAAAAACTTTTCATTTTATGTAGACAGTTATAAATTTTACATCTTACAATGTTCTCTGTCCAAAATAACCTCAAAGCAAATGTTATAACATTAGAATCTTCTGAAATGAGAATGTTATAATAATTTGTGCTTTCCAAATTCTATCCTTCTCTTCTTAAACTCTGCTTGTCATGGAACAAGTGAGTTCTAAATGTCTTTAGAGCAAATGGTATTAAAGTCTCATAATTCTTTTTGTTAACATTATTTATGTTGTATTATAATTTTATTTATTTTATTAAACATTTCACAATTATATTTCAATCAGGTTTTGTATATGAGAGTTTTGAAACATGGGTCCACCTCTTGTAGCCCTAACTCAATCTCTTAACTATTAACAGAGCTAGCAAAAGTACAACAAAATTTCTTATTAACATAAGTGATTTGTATTTGAGCTTAACATAGTTACAAATTCTCAGCAAAAAAAAAAAAATATATATATATATATATATATGCTCTAATACACAAAAACTCACATGTTCACTTCTTTCCAGAACTTCAAGTTTCATTTGAATAAGAATGACCTAGTGGGGAATGAATGATTCAGAAGGAAAGGAAATGGCAAATCACTATTAATAACTAGAAGGCAGATGGATCATTCATGAGAATTTTATATGTGGACTGAAAAAAAAAAGTATGGTACTATCATTGATTATATATTTGTCTTGAAAACTTGTGAAACTTATAAAAATAAAGCATGATTTTTGATTACTTTAGAGAAAGTCTCCTAATTCTAACAGTGGAGAGAGACACACTTGTTCCTCACTACCATCTTGTTCACTGACTCATCACTTGAATGTAACAGTTGTTTGGAGTAGAATTCTGGGGAGGCTTGTACCACCAGAAATCACTCTAGTGAGCAGACAGACTTGATAAGATGCTGGCAGAGAAAAGCAACTTTATTTGGAGGAAACAATGTGGGGGTGAGGGAAAGGGGAGGAAAAGGGATTCTGACTAAAAAAGTGGCTTGCTTGGGCAAACATGTTCTCTCTTCTAGGTACAATCACAGAAGTTTATAAAAATCCTGATGGAAGAATCTCTTTCTCCCCTCTGTCCAATCCCACAGAAGGGAGGGGGCTGTAATATTTACAGTCTTGAGTGTATGATTTTCAATACGTATTCCTAAGGACCCCCATGATCAAGAAAAATCTTGTGACTATCAGGGGTTTCCAGACTAGGACAAAAAGATACTTTTGAAACTCTTTGCACTTTCCCTCCTTTAGCTTATCTTAGCTTTCTTCCCAGGGTAGAGATAAATTCTTCTGGAGGCTTTTGAAAATAGGCCAGGAAAACTAAAAGTTTTATGGAGAGGGGGGAGGAAGGCAGTTGGAGTCTAAGGAATAGTAATATTAAGAGGTCTTGAGAACTGGGGTTAAATCTCATCCCACACACACAGTCTATTTGACTATGTGAATTTTAAAACTACACCCTACTCAGACCTTACTTTAAAAAACTTGATTTAGCTATTTCCTGATTTTTAACAATGGAGATACTTGGTCTAACAGAATCAGGTCTTGGGAACTCTACATTGCTCCACCCTACTTAGTTTAACAAGGTCAGGAATGTCTGCACCCATACTCAAGGATTAAGTATCTAAGAAGATGGCCTTCAACAGACATGTGCAGAAACAGCTGACAGATCCCTGGGCTGTCCTAAGTCAAGCTAAGCTAACATTGGTACAGTTGAGACATAGGAAAGTGACGTAAAACCATCTATATAAGGCACATAACTTCCTCTCTTGGTCTCTTTCCCCGGAGAGGCAGCTCTGGCTGGCAGCGTGCTAAGCTTTCTGAGATTTTGGAGTGGTGGCAGCTATTTCTCTGGGTTTTGGCAGTGAGTTTGCCCTTGAGCTAATTCAGATTCAGGCATCTTGGCTGAGCCCTATTGGAGTTCAGGCTGATTCCTTCCTCCTTCACATTCCAAACCTTACTTTCTAGATCCCCTAATCTTCTCACCTGGCACAAGCCAGGTGGGAGAAAACCCTACACTCTTTCCTTCTCCCTTCTTCTTAATTTCTTTCCACCAGATGCTTTCCATATTAATCAAATCATAAAATTTCTGACTGACTTGGGTATTTTTATTTTATTAATTGGGATATCCATGGCGACCAAAATTAATATAATTTAGGTCACAATGCTAAAATTATTCTTTACAACTAATTCCTTAAAGAGTAAGAATCTTTAACCCCTGGCTGATCACTAGATGAAAGCTGAAATATCTTGTCATCAGAGCCCTGAGGTCACATGCTTTCTCAGTGATTTTTGTGACCCTCACACAATGCTTGCATATTTTACATAAATCACAATAATTTTTTAATGCACAGATATTTTGCTCACATGGTGAAATCAAGACTAACAAGCACTTCATTAATCCATTGGAACTTCTCAACTTTGTCATACCCATTTCTTTGGGGAGGTAGGAAATATTTATTTATTTAGCATGTATTTTATTTTGGGTATTGTGCTAAGCAACTTTATAAATATCATCTCATTTGATCATTTCTTTAGTGAATTTAAGATGCAGAGATTTCAGTAGAAAAGTTTTCTTAGGAGACTGTCAGGAGGATTGTTATATTATTAATGGCAAAGTGTATATTCAGTAACCATTATTTTCTGAATATCACTGTATCTTCAATACCTTTTTTTAGGCAGTCATGTCTCTCTGCCTTTAATCCAGACACAATGAAAAATTTCAACTCCATTCCCAGTTCCTGTTTCCATTAAATGTAAATGCTTTAAAAAAATGAAATTGCCTATAGAAAAAAAGAAAGAAAACTCAGTCTTAAATTAAATAGTTTTGTATATGTTTCAATTATTTTTGCATTATAATTCTTTAACAAAATTATTGGGATCTATCTGCAATTTTTCAGTGCTTTACTATACCATTACATTTAAGATTATATTATATATAATGTATATAATTTATATAATCATTATATATGTATTAATGTTTAAGGAATTATAATGAAATTAAGGGTGATTTTAGAAAATATTTCATTTATACTTTGAAAATATTCATTTCTCCCCAATATAGGAAGGCAATACACCCCAAAAGCATCAGAAAAAAAAAATTACCAGATGCTTAGTAGCCTTGGGCTACTAAGATATTGATTGAAACTCCAAAATTCACAGATGCTAACCAATCTGTTACTTTGCTTTAAGCGTTTTTTTTCCCTATCCTAGTAAAGCAACTTAAGTATACAGCATAAGCCAAATCCTTTCATTTTTTTCATTTTTTACTGCATTTAAATTAATACCATGTTAGTTTCATGGAGCATAATATAATTTCACTCATTGCATTGTGTATACTTACCAAGGGCTAAATTCAGTTTTCATGTATATTTCAAATTTGTGGGGGAGGAGAAGGAAAGATCTTATTTTTACTGTCTATTAAATTTTGAATACAAAATTATAAGTTCATTAAATGTACAGAAAAAAGTAAATTTTTCCAAATGGCCACCTTTAAATCTTAGACAATAATAATTAACTAATCTATATCCCGTTACATCTTACTTCTTTAGCTGTCAAGTGTTTCTGGACCTCAGACCCAGTCAAAGATAGCCTTCCCATAGAGGGTGTAGATAAAAGTCTTCTCATTGTCCAGGTGAAGAAGCATTAAATATGTCTTCAAAGAAATATACAAGGAAAAATGAAGATGGATTTGTTTTTTGGTTGAGGGTAAAGGGAAAACAGATGGAGAGCTTGCATACTCCATTTTCAATCATGTGATATTTAAAAAAATCAAGGAGGCTTCAAACTCATTCTATACTTTGGTTATGGAAGGACACAGACAAGAGATGCACATCATGGATAATCATAGGTGGCTAAATATCTTTATCTTTGAAAGTAATATCCATAACAAGTTTTGAGAAAGGTCTCATTTTAAGCTATGTAGAGAACTTATTTTAATGTATAATAATAAGCACCATTCCTCATTTGATAAATTGTCAAAGGATATTAATGTTACTTTTTCAAAAGAAGGAATTACAGCTAATAGTTTAGATATTTTAAAATTACTACCACTGATAATTAGCAGTACAATATTGATGATTACCAATTATTAGATTAAATACACATAAAAATCATAAAGCACCTGACATTCTACCTCACATCCATCAGATCAGTAAAGTTGTCCATAAAGGATAATGAAAAATGATGTAGGTGCTATAGGGAAGGGAATGGGTACATTAATATACTATGGTTAGAGTTGTTAACTAGTTTGGCCATTCTGGAAAGCAATTTGTAACAAAGTTCTTAAGCTCTGTATGATTAAAAAAATCATTACTTTCTATCTTGGGATCAATACTGTGTGCCAGTTCTAACTTAAAGGAATGGAAAGGGCTTAGGCAATGGGGGATTTAGTGACTTGCCTAGGGTCATACAGCTAGGAAGTTTCTGAGGCTTGGTTTGAACTCAGGACCTCCTATCTCTAAATCTTGCTGTCTAGCCATGGAGCAATGTACCAGCCTCCAAACTCTGTACAGTTTTTGATCCAGTTATTCCACAATTAGGTTTATATCCTCAGTGAGAACAAAAAAAAGGAAGAACAAGATTCCTATGTACCTAAATATTTATGATAGCTTTTTTGAGGAGTTAGAGAATTGGAAACTGCAGGGGTAATCAGTAGTTAGGTAATCAATGAATAGAATATGGTATATATAAAATGATAGAATACTTTTCAAATTTAATAAATAATGAAGGGGAGTGTGTCAGAGAAACTTGAAAAGACTTGTTCAAACCAAGGCAAAATAAAATTAGTAGAACGATTTATACAACAATAGCATTATAATAAACATAAAATATATTAAATGAATTGGGAATTCTGATCCAAGCAGTAAATAAGTTTCAAAGGACTAAAATACAACAAAGACTTTAGCGGTAATTTTCATGTACTAATAAAGGGAAAAACAAAAGATAGGTACATATTGGATTAAGCCAATGAACAAATGAAGGCCATATGTCCTCATGTAAATGCAATTAGAATTTTCTTGAAGTAATAGCCTCATTTTGATATCGACATTAGGTTACACCATAGAATCATAAGGTGTGTCTAAAAAGTAATTTTATGTGTTCTAAAAAAGTCCAAATTAGTGCTATTCAGTTGCTATTGTTTAAAAAAAGAAACAAAAAAACCCAAAATTGAATTTTTAAAATTTCTTTTTGAAAATGCCTGGTATATTGTATGCCCTTTATGTTTCTCAGATTAAACTGTTCATCACTGTTATGATCAGTCATGAAATTGGTATTGATTCCAGAGAAGAGTGGTAAGAACTAGGTAAATGAGATTAAGTGACTTGCCAAAGGTCACACAGCTAGGAAGTGCCTATGACCAAAACTGAACCCAGGATCTCCCGGCTCCAGACCCAGTTCTCCCTCTACTATGTCACTTTGCTGCCCCTGTTCATATATTTTTATGCTTTCTTACTTTTTTGATTTGTACCTATGATTTCATTAGTGTAAAGAATTCCCAACAGGACAACTTCTAGTAATATATATTAGCAACTTGTCAGTAATTTAGGCAGAGAGCTGCCTGGGGAACTAACACGTAAAATGAATTGGCCATGGCCTAGGTCATGTGTTTCAGAAACATGGCAGATAACAAACAAAATGGCAGGTAATATGATATAGGTTGTATACATGCGATCATACAATATGAATTTCCATGTTTGTCCTTTGGTGAAAGAAGATACCTATCACATACACTAAAGAAAAATCCCTGGGGGAAACAAAGTGAAGAATAATATGTTTCAATGTGCATTCAAATTCTGGCTGTTCTTTCTATGGTAAGAGAGTCCTTTTCATCACGAATCCCTTGGAGATACCTTCCTGATTTTCATATCCTCCTGAGAAGTCCATACTACTCTGGGAATAATTTGGCTTTTAGATGCAGAGTATTATAACAGAAAGCACACTAGAATAAGAACTGAAAATCCTGATCTTTGATTCTCATCTCTGAAACTACTTATGTGTAATCATTTAAATGGCACAATTCCCTCCCATAGAAAATGAGAATAATAATATTATCCCAGGGATAAGGTAGTTAATCATGTGCCTCTCGACTGAGGCCAAAGGTCTTAATAAGCTTGTCCTCAACTGCCTTAATCTTTGTCTTTAACTGCTTTTGTGGCTGCCCTACATCCACCCCTCTGATACTCTCCACCCCCCCCTTTTCTTTGGGGGAAGGAGACTCCCAGGGTTTCAATTCTACTCCCACCTCAAATTTCTAAAGCATAGCTCTATTTTAGGTGCTACAAAGAGGTCCTGGGAGAGGGGAATAAGGGCAAGGAAATAAAAATAAAATAAAATAAAATTACTGAGCTTTCACACATGAATGAGATATGCTAAATACCACTTTATTCTTATATAGGAAAGGAAACACTAAGTATAGAAAAATTATAAATTTTTGAGAGGCTACTATAAAAATCTAGTTGAGACATTTTCAAACATGACTTTATTAGCTATTTTACTTTTCACCTATAGTGAATATAACTAAAAAAAAATCACATATGTATCTTTTTTATCCCTCCATTTCCTATGGTATCTCAATGAAAGTCAGTGACTTTCTTTTTCCACTAGTCTACCTCTGCCACTGTTTCTGCTGCCATTTTTCTGGTAGATGATACCCTTCTGCGCTAGTGTCTATGAAGAAGGGAAAATTTCCTTTTTATCTCAAGATCAGCTAACACTGTACCAAAGGAAAGAAGAGACAAAAAGGAGATAATCCCATTTCATACAAAGGCAGTTATTTTCATATTTCAAGGTGGTCAGAAGTAATAGCCCTGAGAGGTAGAGATCGGATTTTTAGTGTATCCACAAAGTTCTACATCAGCCACCAATTAAAAGAATCATCAGAGGGCAGCTGGGTAGCTCAGTGGATTGAGAGCCAAGCCTAGAGACGGGAGGTCCTAGGTTCAAATCTGATCTCAGATATGTCCCAGCTGTTTGACCCTGAGCAAGTCACTTGACCCCCAATGCTTAGCCCTTACCACTCTTCTGCCTTGGCGCCAATACACAGTATTGACTCCAAGATGGAAGGTAAGGGTTTTTAAAAAAATTAAAATAAAACAGAATCATCATTCCAAGTATTAAATGGCCAGAGGGCAATTGTATGTTTTATTACATGCATGTATGTATGTGTTTATGTGTGCTATGTGATTAAAGTGAGAGACGTGGTGAAGAGTAGGAAAAACCCTGTATCATTAATTCCCAGTGGATTGAAAATAATATTTACACAACCCATAGCTCAGGACTAAAATGAGAAAAATACTTTGTCATCTTTTACCTGTATTATTGAAATGACTTATCAAAGAACTATCAGTCTTTCAGGGGATTCCATCTTCTTCAAGCTTGCCAAAATTATCTTTTAATGCAACCAAACCTGACTGTATCATTCACTCACTTGATTAAAAATCTTTAAAACCTTCCTCAATTTGTCAGTAATATATACTTCTGTATTTATTTCACATTATTCCTTCTCCCAATACATTCTATAGGATATATTACATTGTGTTAAAATTACTAGCTATTGAACTCAATATCCCATCTGTGATTTCCTTGACTACCTTTATACTATATCCCTCATCAAGAATGCTTTCCTTTAAAGACCTACATGAACTGATGTGCTGTGAAATAAGCTGAACCCAGAGAACATTTAACACATAGTTGACAACATTGTGGGACAATCAAATGTAACTGACTTTGTCACTAACAGTAGCAATGCAATGATCCAGAACAATTCTGTGGGATCTATGAGAAAGAATGCTAAAGAAAGAACTGTGGGAGTAGAAAGCCAGAAGAAAACATGTGATCTGTCACTTGTTTATATGGGTATGTGATTTCAGGTTTTGGTTTTAAAGGATTGCTCTTTTACATAAATGAATAATATGGAATGGATTTGAGTGATAATATATGCATATATATACCTATATTTTTATATATGTAAAATCCAGTGGTATTGTTTGTCAATTCTGGATGGAGGGGATAAGGAGAGGGAGAAAACATGAATCATGGAATCATGGAAAAAATTTTTAAAATAAAAATGTCACCCATATAGCTGTACATTCCCAAGTAGAGTAAAATTATTTAATAATGGTCTATAAGCTCATGACAATAGAACCCTGAATTGTCTAAGTAATTAAATAATTCTGCTTATCTAATTCTTAAAAAAAAGTGCTTTCATTTCCTACCCTACCCCATTCCCTTATACCTTTTAGGACCTTTGTGAGTACAAATCATATTTCCTGTGTTTTGAATTGTTTTTATTCCTTTATAAATGGCATCCACTATAGTGGCTCATGTATATAGTGGCTCATGTATAGTGGGTGCAAATTAAAGCTTACTAAATTATATTATTACTTTGAATTTTGTGAACATATAGAAGGAATGAAATCCATAGATATTAGCACACCTATTTCCTGATATGTTTTCACTTGCTTCTGTATTTACTTGAATTGAGCTTCAATAATGGAACTTTATATAGACATGGAAAACAGGATGAGGATGACATAATCTGAATGGAAGCTTATGCTATTTAATATGTGATCATAATGACAATGATTATAGTCATAATAATTTTTTACACTATTCATGGACAAGAGGATTAGTTGTTGTCAAACTCTGTTACCCCTTAAAGATTAATTTAAAATTATTTGTAAAGGCCATTTAAAAATTTTCTTTTTTATAGTGTTGTAACTTACATGGTTCCAATCTGGTCAAAGTAGTCTTCCTAATCTGAAATGATGATGCAGTTACAAACAATATTGTGAATGTGAAATTGACTTTTGGGCAGTCAGTGAAAAGCCACCGTTATGAATGGAGAGAATAGCTGGCTATGGTATTTAATTTCAGTTTATTTTTATTGACTATAGTTAAGATTTCCTAATCTGCTGCAATGTATGCAAACAATGCCATTTCCAACAAAAAGAAAATGTTGTACTTAAGCAGTAGTTGCTTTTGTGGGCTGGTTCCTTCTCTAAGTGAAAGAACTCAGTGATGCCAAATACTAAAACCCTGGAATACAACCAGTGTTTCTGTCAATTCATAATGGCAGCTTTTTATCCACTGACCTTAGGTCAATTACATTGTCTTTGCTGAAAGATATAGAACTATTTCAAGGCAAGATTTCACTGGGCAGCAACTCTGAATCTATTTTCTCTGATGAAATGTCAATAACTTCCCAGGCCAAAATGCAGTTTTTATAGAAACAAGGGTGAAATTGCTTTTAAAATATATTCCACAAATCAATTCCTTTCATTATAAAGCACTGGGGAAAGAAAAATTAACAAAAGTTACCCAATATGCAGCAATGTTCCTATCCTTTTATTTTAATCCATTCAAATACATTGCCATTTTGTCAAAAAGCAATTTAGAAAAGCACTGAAGGTCTTCTAATGTCTTTAATGTTATAAACCATCAAGTAAAATAACATTCTCCTAGAACTTGGCATTACTGATGGAAAAAAATAGAAATGTAATTCTTTTGGAGTCTAACTCATAAGACAACTGGTATTACCTTGTTTAACAATGCAGAACCTAGAATATTAATTAAATTCCCCTCTTTGAGTATGCAGATACAGGATAGGATTTTATCTAGCCACATCTACACCTTTGGGGAAAGCCTTTTAATTGTATCATATAAACAAAAAATGCAGGCATGAAGCTAGGCATGAGGAACAAAACATCTCTCCCCGGGGGGTTAACCTTAGTTCTAATGCCTGTGTCTCCCCTACTTCCCTTTATTTGCATGGGAGACCAAAGAAGTTTTGTGGGATGAAAAGTAGAGGTCCTTGAATTGCAATAGCCATGTTGGTCTATTGTGGGGCAGATTTTGGAAAAAAAAAATCGTACTTTCTGGCTTAGAATTGCCTCTAAGTTTAGGTTCCAAGGCAGCAGAGCAGAAAGGACTGTGCAGTTGGGGTTAAGTGATTTGCTGAGTCACATAATTAGCAGGTGTATTAGACCAGATTTGAAACCCAGATTGCTTATCTCTAGGCCTACTTTTCTATTTACTGAGCCACTTAGTTGCCCTGATATGTGTTTTTCAATAAATAATGAGTACAGTTTATCACTTGGCATTTAAACAGAAAGTAATTCAGTCTATCAGAAGGCTCAGAAAGAAAATCTCTTGTGGTTATCATAGCTGGAGAGGTTCTGTCTTTGCTTCCCAAAATGTATTGCCTAGGGACAAGGAAACTACTCTTCCCTTTCTTGTAGAAACAGAGAGCTATGCTTGTGAGAGAAAGTCCCTGAAGTTTTTTGGTTTTGACTTCCTTCTGCCCCTTCCCTAGTCTAGGGACTCAGTGTTTGAAGATTAATGTCTTCCTAAAAGGTCATAGCGGAAAATGCTTTGAGTCTTAAACTCTAAAACAATATAAGCAATGTTAAAGCTCACTGATTCTTCTATGTGGAAAAAAGTTTAGCTGAACTCAAGACCTGGACTTAAAAAAGACCTCCATGATGCTTTTTCCATTGTCATGCATGTTTTCTACAGGTGCCTACTTCTTCTGCTGATGGTATGTGTATCTGTGAAAGAATAGATACTGGGTTTATAAGAGCAGTCTTTTATTATTGTTTTCCTCTTCTATAAATTAATTTTGAACTATGTGTATCCTTGGGCTGACTAATAACTATAAACACAATAGTAGAGGTTGTGAACAATTGTTTTGATTTGATAGAGATACATAAGATGCCCTAAACCCAGAGTAATCTTATAAGAGGGACCCATTTTTTTAAGAATTGAGTATTATTCCCAAGTGCTACACATGTAATATATTTGAACATATGTATCTATGTATATGTAAGCACATATACATACAAATTGAATGTTTATTGTCTTAATGTTCAGTGCTTTTTTTGTTGGTTTATTTCTTTTTTAGTTACATGCAACTCTTCCTAACCTCATTTGGGATTTTCTTGGCAAGGATACTGGAGCAATTTGCCATTTCTCTTTCCATCTTATTTTATAGATAAAAGACTGAGACAAACAAGGTTAAAAGTGACGTGCCCAGGGTCATACAGCTTATAAATGTCTGAGACCACATTTTAAATCAGGAAGATGAATCTTCCTAACCTCAAGACCAGTACTCTACATAATGAACCATGTATTTGCCTAATTTTTTAAAA
Organism: Monodelphis domestica; assembly: GCF_027887165.1. Lineage (NCBI taxonomy): Eukaryota > Metazoa > Chordata > Mammalia > Didelphimorphia > Didelphidae > Monodelphis > Monodelphis domestica. The sequence goes on from NC_077229.1 coordinate 362,589,960, forward strand.
AAATATTTAAATAGATTTGTTTTTTTGTTTTTGTTTTTGCTCAGATTTCAGAAGTTTTAGTCAACCTTGCCACATTTTGGAGAAGGAAAGAGACAAGGCTAAAAGAAGTCATATAGGGCATAAGATTAAGATTTGGTTCAAAGTCAGAAAGAGCTAGGCTCAAATCCAGTCCTTGACACTAGTTGTAGGACTCTGGGCAACCAATTTAATTTCTGTTTGCCTCACTTACCTCATCTGGTAAAAGAAGATAGTAATAGCACCTACATCCCAGAGTTGTTTTCAGAATTAAATGGTATTAAAATTGTAAAGTCTGTTAGGCTATAATTGTTATTATTGGTCAACTAAGTAGTATAGTGGGTAGAGCACTGGGATTGGAATAAAGATTGATCTTTTTAAGTACTTGCTTCAGATATTTACAAGCTGTTTTACCTTGGGCAAGTCACTTAACCTAGGTTGCCTTGTTTTCTTCTTTTGTAAAATGAACTGGAGAAGGAAATGGCTAACAATTCTACTATATTTGCCAAGGAAAACCTAAAATGTGGTTATGAAGAGTCATATCTGAAACAACTCAACAACAATAACCGACTTTCATTGCCCAATGTGCTGACAAAGACATCATTATAATCCATGCCATCTTCCTAAATATCCACATTTCTCTGGAACTAATTTATGTGACTGGCTGCTTCCTCCACTGAGAGTGATCTCAGTGCCTCTATACCTTCTCTTGATGACTTATTCTTATTATGTCTTTCAATATATACTTCATCAACTGTGCTTTTAATTTTCTGGGGATCTTTCTTTGATATAAAATATATTTGGAGGAGGTATTAATATAGCATTTGTGTTTACTATTTGTAACATCTCAGACTTGCTACTTTACTGACTCACTTCTTTTTTGCATTCATACAGAAATTTATAGATTTTGATATGGGAATGACTTTAGAGACTTGACCTTTCATTGACATATAGGGAAACTGATACACAGAACTTTGAAATGACTTGCTTAAGTAAGACAAGGAAAACTATAATTGAAATCTGGTTCTTTGGCCTCTAAATAAACCACTTTTTTATATTTAGAATTTTTTATTTTTATATCAGAACTTGTTAATTCTTGCCATCCATTTTCCACTGTCCTTTGTTACCTGTAATATTTTACTTTACCAGAAATTTTGATGGTCCATGATATTCATAAATATAAAGTACCATTAGGCCATTGTAAAATGAGATAATCTATAGTGTTATTATTAATGCAGACTTTAATTAACGTCATGCCAGTAGCCATATTGTTTCAATTTTATCTCCCAAACTTCTCTCATAAATGTTCCCTTCTTTCCAGTCACCTAGCTAAATGGGAGTTTATTTTCTCTCATCCAGACTGCTCCTATGTGCTCCTAAATGATATCCCTATCTCTAGTCTCTCCCATTTCTCATCCGCCACCCCCACCCTACCCCATGCCAATACACTCACTAATATTTAATTTCTAAGGCACAAATCTGATCACAACAAGAAAGGTGAGGGGCTCTAAGTTTCTTGAGGAGGGACGGAGGGAGAGATATAGTTAGAACTGTGCTTTGGGAATTTAATTTAGTAGTTGCATAAAAAATAGAATAGTATGAAGGCAGTTTATAGAATAAAATACACTCTCCACTTATTGCCATTTAAAGCACTACACAATCTCTCTCAAACTTATTATCTGTTCCTCCCTACTCCTGCATTCTATATTTGATTCAAACTGGTCTACTTGTCAATCCCTATATTTGGCATCACAACATTTGCTACTAAGACTATGTACAAGCTGTTTTCTATTCCTAGAAGTCTCCCTCTCTCAACTCTTCCTTTTTAAAATCCTAGCTCTATTGAAGATATCACAATAGATATCTCATAAACTCAGGCTTTAATGTCTCCTCTAATTACTGTTGTTCCTTTAGAATTACTTTGTATTTATGTTGTCTGCATGTGTGCACACACACATACACACACACACACACACACATATATATATAATATATAAAATAATAGTATAATAGTAATAGCTATATATGTAGCTATTGCTTATCTTTACACCTGCTCTTTACCCCAGTAGAATATAAAATGCCCCAGAACATGGCACAGTTTTATTTGTATTTTTAAAAATTTATTTGCCTAGCACAGAACCTGCCTATAGTAAAGAACTGAATTAAAGTTTGTTGAATTGGCTTGAATACTGCAGATTTTCTCACCTAGTCGTCCCTCAACAAGCTCCTTAATTCCTTTCTTTGTCAATATAAATCCTGCACAGAAAATCCAACCAGTTTACTGAGGGTGCCCATTTGACTTCTTTAAAAATGTGATTTTTGAGAAGCATTTTTATTGGTGATCCTTTGACTTCTCAATAAAACTAGCCCTTATCCTTTTTATGTTTGTTCTGTTTGTATAAAATCTTTAAGAGGTTTTGCTTTCCTTTCAACTTCCTACAAATTGCCTAGAGCATGAACATACTTGAGTCTACTGATAGCTACTACATATCTCTTCATTGACCTTTAGATCATCTACAAATTTTGTTCTTCAGTGATTCTGAATTCTAATTTTTAGCCATATATCCTTAGTGAAAAAATATTCTTGATAAGAATGAGTTTTGTAGGAATAAATAATTTGGAAAATAAAACCTGAAATTTCCCAAATGCCATGTAGTTTGATGCACTTAGTTATTTGTCCATTTATAAAACCTATACAGGATATAGCAATGTATTTCATACAAATAATTAGAGGGTTCAAGAAAAGCTTTCTGTAGAAGGAAGCCATTAAAGTGAGTGTTGAGTGAGGCTAGAAATGCATATAGAAATAAGAGAACATGCTATACTTGGGGAGACAACTGCTACTAAGAGATTAGGTTAAGTCTTAGAATGCAAAGTACAGGGAATTACAAGTAGACCATTTTTACTCAAATGTAAAACATGTTGAGATTTTATGTGAGGAGGAAAGATAATGGAAAATAAGGCTAGAAAAACATAATGAATTCATCTTATGAGGAAATTTAAATGTCTAAAAGTGGATTCTGTTTTTATTGTATAGACAATAGCGAGCTACAAAAGTTCCTTGAGGATGGAGAGAGGAATGTGATTAAAGATGTGCTTTAGGAATGTTATTTAGTAGTTGAATAAAAAATAAAATAATCTGAAAACAGGGAGATGAGCTAGAAAATTAGGAAATCATTGCAGTCGTCTAGCCAATAGGTGATATAGATTTCGGGAATGTCCATGTGGTTTAAGATCAATTGTCAATGTATGATTTGGAGGTAGAGTTTAGCAACTGATAGAATCTGGAAGATGAGGTACAGAGGAGTACATATCCACATTATGTTTCTACAACTTTGTCTCTCAATTCATGTCTCTACTTAGATATTTTTAACTATATCTATACCTCTATTATTTTTGTCACTACCATCTAGCTTTATCTTTATTTGTATGTATGTCTACTCTAAATCTATGTTTCTTTAGCTATATCTATATATAGCTCTTTCTATAGATATAGAGAATTAACTATGTCTTCTACTGCTTAAATGAATTGACCAGACATATTCTAAGATATCTTCCAATTCTAAATTTATCCCCCCCCATTTTTAAAATTTAGAATACTTTTCCATGGTTACATGATTCATTATCCCTTCTCCTTCTCTTTCCTCCCCCCTCTCAAATCAGACAAGCAGTTCTATTGGGTTATACATGTATCATTGTATCACATATTTTTCTAATGCATTTCCTTTTCAACAGTTCTTTCTCTAGATATGGATAGTATTCTTTCTCACAAGTTCCTCTGAATTGTCCTGGGTCACTACATTGCTGCTAGTAAAAAAGTTCATTACATTCAATTGTGCCATAATGTGTCAGTCTCTGTGTATAATGCTCTCCTTGTTCTGCTCCTTTCACTCTGTATCACTTCCTGGCATTCCAGTTCACATGGAATTCCTCCACTTCATTCTTCCTTTGAGTACAATAGTATTCTATCACCAACAGAATCCACAATTTGTTCAGTCACTCCTCAATCAATGAACACCCCCCCCCATTATCCAATTTTTTACTAACACTCAAAAAAGCTATAAATATTTCTAAATCCTATTTCTGTTAACTCAAATAAGTGCACAGACAAATAACAGGTTGAATTTAGGCAATTAAGCATTTTATTCTATATTTTGCCATTATGGGCTGTTAAATTTTTTTTCATTTTGAATGTTTGTAGTTTCAATTAAAAAATTGTAATTTTCTCTAGCTTAATGTATTTTATTGACATTAAGTGAACAGATAATATTTGGAGAATTTAATGACTAGAAAGATTTTCACCCTTTCTCTTTGGGTCTTCTAATGCTATCCTGAATAACAATGGCAAAAATCTTAAGTGAGTGTGCTTCCTTGTTTTATTTTTTAATTGATTGGGATTCTCAGTGAATCACTGAAAAATGTCTTATCAGTCCAGAGGAATTTTTGCAGGGGAATTGGAATCATTGTATTATAAAATAGTGAGGCTAGAAATCTCAGTGATCATTTATAACAAATACTTTATTTTGCAGAAATCCATAAAAGTGGCTTTACTAAGGCTATAAAATTGCTAAGAGATAATTAGGCTGAAAGAGTTCTGAGTCAGGAAGACCTAAATCCAAATTTAGCCTGAGACACTTAAAAGCTGTGTGACCCTGAGCAAGATGCTTGCCTAAGTTTTCTTATTTGTAAAATGAGATGGAGAAGTAAATGGCAAGCCACTCCACTCTCTTTGCCAAGAAAACCCTAAGACCTTCTATCCCTCCTCTCCTTTGTTCCTTCATTCCTTTCTAAATAAAAAAAAAATATATATATATATATATATATATATATATATATAATTTTTCTCCAATTACATGTAGAATAGTTTTAACAAAGCTTTTTGGGGTACCAACTAATAATGTCATTGCTGTGCCAAAGGCTATGTAGTTTTATAGCCCTTTGGGTATAAATCCAACTTGCAATCCATAATGGTTGAATCAGTTTGCAACTCTCCAAACAGTACATTGGTGTCCCAATTTTCTCACATTCCCTCCAAATTTTGTCATTTTCCTTTTCTGTCCTAATAGTCAATCTCATCGGTGTTACATAATATCTCACAGTTGTTTTAATTTGTATTTCTCTAAATTATAGTAACTTAGAGCGTTTTTATGACTATATATAGCCATCCGTTTATATCCTTTGAACATTTATCAGTTGGAAAGAATTGTATTCTTATACATTTGGCTCATTTCTCTGGATTTGAGAAATGAGTTTTTTATAAAAGAGACTTGTAAATTTTTTCATCATTATAATTATTATATAATTACTCTCTGTCTTATTTCCTTCACAAGACCTTGTTTTTGCTGTTTTCTCCTCTTTCATTTTGTCTATCCACAAAAGTGGTTAGCTTCTAAATACCACATTCCCCAATCAGCCCTCTTTTCTATCAGCCTCCTCTTATTCCATTAAATTTCTTTCTTTTTAAATTTTTTTCCAGATTACAGATTGTTACTATTTTTAATAACAATTTTCAGGCATCTTGTGATTCATGTTCTCTCGCTTCCACTTATTCCCTCCATTCCCAAAGCAGAAGATGTTATGTTATAGGTTTTGCATGTGTTATATCACAATAAATATTTATTTGTTTATGTCATTCTATGAAAGAAAACATATCCAAGTATAGAAAAACTCATGGAGGAAATAAAGAAAAGAATGTATGCTTCCATTATCATTCAAACTTTTCAATTCTTTCTATGGCAGGGGTTAGTCTTCCTCATTAGTCCATTGCAACTATCCTGAATTCTTGTATTTCTGATACTTAATTCATTCACAATTGATCATTGTACACTATTGTTACACTCTCTTGCTTTCCTATACTGTACTGTTAGGTAGATTTCTGGAGCCAATTGATTGTGCATGTCTTCCCCTAGGAGAAGTAATTTTGATGAAAGTAATGTTCAAGTGTTCCCTTCTTCACATCCCACATTTCCCTTCCATTGTAAAATACTTTTCATCCATCTTTTATGCAAGATAATTTACCTGATCCAATTTCTTCCTTCCCTATTCTCCTAGTCTCATGTCTAATTTTTATTTTTAGACAGCATCCCTTCATAATCAACTCATATCCTTTCACTTTGCCTATACTTCTTAGGAATTATAAAAAAATTATTTTCCCATGTAAGGATGTTGTGAACCTTAAAAAAAATTCTCAGACCCTACTTCATAAGGTTTGGTTAAGACCATTCCCCACTTTAAACAATGAAGGGACTTAGATCAGGAATGTGAGACCTCTACTCCACCCCTACTTAAGCATACTTTAGGGAAAGAAAATCCTTGCTGAAAAATGAAAAATACTTAAACCCATACTTATAGTAAGGCAAAAAGTTCTTAAACTGTGCACTTTTAGATCTAAGATAAAAGGGTGCTAAGTACCTATAAAGGTCAGGCAACTTGTGAATTTGCAAGGAGCAAAGAGGTGAGAACTTACTCAGAGGTTTTTCCAAGTGTGAACTTAATCAAAAGTTTAAGCCTACTTAGGTGTGAATTAAGAATGGTCTGTCCTTTGGAAAAACGTCTACTGTGATTGGTAGATGTGAGAACTTAGGGGAAGTGACATAAAAGAAAATTCCCTTTAAAAGGAGGTCAGAAGCTGAGAGAAGGGGTCTCTCTCAGGAGATGCAGCTGGGAAAAGCTGAATTGGAGGAGGCAACTGGTTTATCTCTGAACACTAGAATTTTGCTTGGAACAAATCTTGTGGTAAGTGGATTGAAGACTGACTGATCTCTCTCTCTTAAGGCTGGCCTAAGCTGGCCTAACCTTTTTTCTCATTATTCCCTTTTTCTCTCTCTCTCCCTTTCTTTAATTCCTCATTTGTATTAATTAAAATCTCTATAAAACCCAGCTGACTTGGGTATATTTCATATTTGGGAATTTTCCCTGGTGACCACTTTATATTTTGATTTAAAACAAGACACTGTCTTGAAACCATATTTCTGTGGTCACAATTTAAATCAACCACTCTTTTATCTGCCACAGTTTATGGCCTCCACTATTTTAATCACTACAATGTAAAGAGCTTAACCATATTGAATGTCTTTTTTCCCTTTCCTAATTACCTCTTTATTCTTCTCTTATATTTGAGAACTAAATTTTCCATTCAACTCTGGTCTTTTCATCAGGAATGTTTAAAAGTCCTCTCTTTCATCTAATACTCATTTTTTCCCTTTAAAGGATTATGCTCAGTTTTGTTTTGTTTTGTTTTGTTTTGGCAAGTGATTCTTTGTTGAAGTCCTACCTCCTTTGCCCTCTGGAATTTCTTATTCTAGACCTTGAGGCCTTTAATTAGAAGGTGCTAAATCTTGTGTTATTCTAACTTTGGCTGAACTATATATTAATTGTTTCTTTTTTGGATGCTTGCAATATTTTCTCCTTGACATGTTCTAGAATATGGCTTATAATATTCCTGAGAGTTATCCTTGTGGGAGTTTTGATTGATTCTTTTAATTGAATTGAGTCAACAAAAGAAATCCTGTAATCTCCTTCTGAGTATTTATCTGCTCCCTTTGACCCCCTAAGAATCTGTGGCCAAGAGCTAAGGAAACTTTGTTGCTGATTGAGGTATGATCAAGCCCTATTGCTGCAAGTGGGATCTCATTCCTTTTATCTTCCCTTCCACTCTGGTGAAATAAATCTTTCACATGGACCTTCTAAGTTGTTTTAGGCTGAAACATTATTTCACCCCATCTTATTTTCATATATACTGATCTAAAATTTGTTTTTAGGTGTTATAGTTGTTTGGAGGTTAATTTGTTTGAGATCACATGGACCTGTATACTTTCTCCACCATCTTGCCTTTTTTCCTTCCTTTCTTCTTTCCTTTTTTCTGCTTTTCATCCATACTTTTCTTACTTTATTACTTTATTCCTCCCTTTCTCTCTTCCTTCTTTCTTCCTTTTGAATTAGGATTTGAAAACAAATTGATGAAATGATCCTATTCCTATATTCTTTCCTTGATATTATGTAGCTAAGGTTAATTATGATAGAATAATTGTTTTATTTTAAAAAAAAAATTGGGGGCCTCTGGGTAGCTCAGTGGATTGAGATCCAGGCCTAAAGATCCTAGGTTCAAATCTGGCCTCAGACACTTCCCAGTTGTGTGACCCTGAGCAAGTCACTTGACCCCCATTGCCTAGCCCTTATCACTCTTCTGCCTTGAAACCAATACACAGTATTGATTCCAAGATGGAAGGTAAGGGTTTAAAAACAAATGGACATTCATCAAATCTCCATTTTATGTGATAGGCAGTAGACTATAGTGGTTAGAGAGCTATTCTTTCACTCATGAATAAATGGGCTCAAGTGTGTACTTTAATATATATGAACTATTAGGGTGAACAAATCATTTATTCTTTAGAAGCTACATGCAAATCTCTAAATTTTTAAATTGCAAAACAAGTACTGATCTGTCTTGGTAGAAGGAATTTCTTCTCTAGCAGTTGTCTGAAGTACATTCATGGTAAAAGAAAATTCACAGATCCAGTAAAAGAAGCTATGAATCCTTCATTAAAAAAAAATTATAAATCAAGAAAATTAGGAGATAGAAGAAAAATAAAACCTATTTATTTTTCATGGAAGAAGGCTAGATTTTTTAAAAAGACTAAGGAAAATAGTTCAGTTATAATAATAATAACAATATCTTTTTGTATGATATTTTGAAAAGGGAAGGAAACAATTATAATCACTAGGTCTGCAGCACAGAGGGAAATGCCTGTTAGGAAGGCCAGCACTTCCAAGCCTGAAGAGAATACTATAACTGCTACTATGAAAAATATTCCTGAGATACATTGTTAAGGTGACAAAGCTACCTTAGATATATCAGCGGCTAATATATGAAGGTAGACAGGACCACTCTCAAATGACAATATGAAATCGCTGGAACACAATTCAGTTATTATTCTCGCAAGAAACAGAACAATCACTAAGCTACAATGAGTTTTCAATTTGGAGTTTCCTATAAGAACATTCTCCCACAAAAAAGGGTCTTAAATAATTTTTCTTTTCTATTTATCATTTTTGTTAGGAATCAGTTCATTGAAGAAAACCTGCAGGCAGGGATAACTTGAATTTCTTTTGCTCCAAAATAGTCCAAAGTCTCAACTATATGATGGCAGAAATGGAATGGCTGCTGTTTTTCACACTCTGTCTTCTGTTCAAAATATCTAGAAATCTTTTGAAGTAAGCTTTTCCTAAGACTGAGAGATGTGTTCTTAGTAGGAAACTGATCAACTAAGAGCAATACCAAAATGTTCTTGAAAGTCTAACATATATGCCTTATCTGACATATATGTCACCTTAGAAGTCTCCATTGGCTAGCAATTTTACTGTCATCATCTGCTCCAGCTCTTTCTCATGAATCTTTATTCCAAAATATTTTTGAGAAAAAGAGAAATTTCTTAAATAAAATAGTTTTGTCTGTCTCTTGTAGTATGAATCACAGAACTATACATTGTAAAGACCTTTCAATTTATTTGCACTTACTAATCTTTCTAAATTTTCATTTGTAGAAAACTTTTAAAACATTTAAAAGACCAATTCCACTTTTCTCAGAATTGATGGTAGGGAGTTATTCATTCTATTAAAAAATTGATATGTGAGTGTTCCCCCCCCCCCATAAGATTATACTCCACTTTGCCAGGATAAGTTATTCTTACATGTAAATCATTTTCCTTTGCTTTTGAATATATTATAGTCTTTTGGTTTTTTTCATAGATGCCAAGTAATCCTAAATAAGTTTAATGTGAGTTTATTGCTATGTGAATTTTAAATTCCTGCTATTATCTTTTTTCCTGTTAATGGAAACTATGTAGTTAGGTGACCATATTTTTGGTGATATAAACCTAAGACAGCACAGTGCTAAACACCTCTCTCCACCATTCAACATTTCATTGTCATATTATTACCCTTAAAGTAAAATATAAACTGTCCTCTTTGTAATTAAAACTCTTTAAAACCTGGCTCCAAACTACCTCTTCAGACATATTATATATTCTTTTGCCTTTATGCAATCCTTTATCCAATGCCTTATCCAATTTGATTAACTTTCTTACATTGTCTCATATATGACATTCCATCTCTATTTTTATGGCTTTAGAGAGACGATTCTCAATGCCTAGACTCCATTCCCTCCTCACCTCCACCTTCATTTTTAAGTATCACTAGGTTTCTTTAGAGTATAGTTGGAATATTACTTCTCCCATTTGGCTTACCTTAATCTGACTTCCCTTCCCTGAACCCTCAAATGCTTTATAAATTTATTCTATATATTTTTTATGGATTTGCATGTTGACATTTTTCCTTCTATGCATTTAAACTCACATAGTGCATGGAGTATTCCTTTCTATTCTCAGCATATAGAACAATGCCTATCACATAATTTAAAATGTTTTATTGACTTCTGAATGAATTGATGATGTCCTATGGATTCTATCGATCTGTACCACTGAGTACCAAAATTTTCAGGATATTTATTGCTATATTTTTTTGAAATTTCTGTTATCTTTGGATATGTTATCAATTTTCCTTTTAAAGCCTTTCCCCCTGGTGCTGTAGCTCTTATACTTATTTCTTTATTCATTTTAAATAACATTTTAAATCACCACAAATATTTCTTAATCAATCCATTTTATTTTTTATAAGTTTCCATATGAAATTATTGAAAAATAAATCTTTTTTCCATATATGTTTCCTTTAAAATTTTATTCTTATTTTTCTCTTATTCTTAGGAGTTTTTCTCCTCACTCATTAATATTTTTGTGTAATGTGTAATTTGTGTCAAGTGCAAAACATACCTGCAAGCACACACAATAAATGCCCATTGGTCAAATAGCTGATCTTTGCCGGCTCTTCTGTGGGCAATTCCTTAAATATTTGTTTGGCTTTTAGTTTCTTCCTTTTTGTTGTTGTTCTATTATTTCATGTGGCTTTTATTTTTTATTATTTTGAGGTGATGAAAGAAAATCTCAGCTTAGCCATGACCTCTCATTTAGTCATCTTGTCAAACGTATCTAGAGAGCTTTTTTGAGTTTTGTCAGAACTTCTAGACAACTTTATTGACCAGGTGTGACTATTGACTAGCTGTGAACCACAGGAATTCAAAATTGCACCAAAAGGAGTTCAGATATCTCAGCTCAGATTGACTTAGTGGTTTATTTACTTGAGAAAAGAGAAAGCATGATGACTGTCCCACTGAGGTTTAGAAAAAGCAGAAGGAATTCACCCAACCTAACTCACCAAGAAAAAGTTTCTGGTGAGAGGGAAGGAATCTTACAACTTACTTAGCAACCCATTTGTGCTCTACTGAGGCACTTTTGTGTGATAAATTATAGATAGGTCTAATTATGTCTAATTATGTGTTTGAATTACCCCCAAGGAATTTAACATGTATAATATTACATTGAGAGAGCAAGGACACTTCTCCAAGGCAGCAGTGGTAATACCACATAGGGAAAAACAAAAGAAAGAAAAAAAGGGAAAAAAAAGGAGTCAGTAATGGGAGGAAACTGCAGTGGGTATCCAATTAGTGGAAAAGTAGGAGGTAGGAGCACCAGGTGAAACATTTCCATATGGTAGTAGTAGAGACAAAGCCCATCTAACAACCAGGTACTCAGAAGATATTTCCAATCCAAGACCAAGGCAAAGGATGCTAAATTTCTTCTAAACTTCGGAATAAGAGTTTTCCAAGAAATTCCTCCTTCCTTATTGCTATATCAATCTAGAGGGGAAATTACTCATTTTTAAAAAATCATAGTTACTAGTATACTTTATTATTGGTATACATTGTCAAATATACACAAGAGGCTTCAACTCTAATGAAATAATCACATTCATTCTGTTTCATTTTTTTTTTTAGTTTTTAAAACATTATTTTATTTGGTCATTTTCATACATTATTCATTGGAAACAGATAATTTTCTTCCCCACCCCCACCCCTCTCCTAGCCGACCCACGATTCCTCTGGGTATCACATGTGTCTTTGAACTGAACCCATTTCCTTGTTGTTGGTATTTGCATTAGGGAGCTCATTTAGCATCTCTCCTTGATCATGTCCCCTCAACCTCTGTAGTCAAGCAGTTGCTTTTCCTTGGTGTTTTTACTCCCTCAGTTTGTCCTCTGCTTGAGGATAGTTTTTTTTTTTTTCTCCAAGATCACTGCAGATTGTTCAGGGATATTGTAAAGCCATTGATGGAGAAGTCCATTACGTTCTCTTGTACCACAGTGTGTCAGTCTCTGTGTACAATGTTCTCCTGGTTCTGCTACTCTCACTCTGCATCACTTCCTGGAGGTTGTTCCAGTCTACATGGAATTCCTCCACTTTATTATTCCTTTTAGCACATTAGTATTCCATCACCAACATATACTACAATTTGTTCAGCCATTCTCCAATTGAAGGGCATCTCCTCATTTTCCAATTTTTGGCTACCACAAAGAGTGCAGCTATGAATATTCTTGTTCAAGTCTATTTCCTTGTTATCTCTTTGGGGTACAAACCCAGCAGTACTATGGCTGGATCAAAGGGCAGACAGTCTTTTATCCCACTTTGGGCATAGTTCCAAATTGCCCTCCAGAATGGCTGGATCAATTCACAAGTCCACCAGCAATGCATTAATGTCCCTACTTTGCTATATCCCCTCCAGCATTCATTACTTTCCTTTGCTGTCATGTTGACCAATCTACTAGATGTGAGGTGATACCTCAGAGTTGTTTTGATTTGCATCACTCTGATTATAAGAGATTTAGAACATTTTTTTTCATGTGCTTATTAATAGTTTTGATTTCTTTAACTGAAAATTGCCTATTCATGTCCCTTGCCCATTTTTCAATTGGAGAATGGCTTGATTTTTTGTACAACTGGTTTAGCTCTTTATAAATTTGAGTAATTATACCTTTGTCAGAGTTTTTTGTTATGAAGATTGTTTCCCAATTTGTTGCTTTCCTTCTAATTTTAGTTACATTGGTTTTGTTTTTAAAAAAAACTTTTTAATTTGATGTAGTAAAAATTATTTATTTTGGAAATTACTCATTTTTAATTGAACCTTAGAGTGATCCTTTTCCACAATTTATTTCCCTTACATATTTTGATATTGATTTTTGTTTTCTTCCTCCCCCATATTAGACTGAAATAATGTGTGATTTCTGATTTACATAGAATTCATATTTCATATCAATTCTCTTTTAATTCTTTGCCAGCTATGGTAATTAGTGAACATATACATCTTGTTTTTGTGACAAATAATACAATATTGTTTCATTTTTATTATCAGCTTAATTCAGAGTAGTCTTTATTCTTTTTATGTGTATTTGGTAGAATAACATTAGGCCGAACTATGAGAGAAAAAAATTTCCATATCCAAATCTAGTGCAGTAAATAGCTAAAACTAGCCTAGTTGATAATTATTAGAACATTGGACCTGGTATCAGGAAGACCTGAGTTCAAATATAGTCTCACATTTTTATTAGTTTTGTAACACTGGGCAAATCATTAACCTTGATTTCCTCATTTTGCTCATCTATAAAATGGGAATAACAAAAGTGTCTACCTCTCTGCTTCAATGTAAAGATCAATTAAGAAAATAATTATGAAGTTCTTAGCAATGTTTGACACATGGTGAACACTATACAAAGGTTAGCTATTATTATTCTGTTGATTAGTTTCTCAACTCTAGACTAACCTGACTCCATGATGGCAGCTACAGTTTACTGTTGTCATTTTGATGGGTTCAGACTCAAAAATTTTCTAGACCCAAAGGACCTACCACAGCCTCTGTCCCATCACTCTAGCATTTAAGATTCCAATGTCACTTCCACTAAGTGATGATTTGTCAAAGGAGAATTTTAGTGAATTAGTTTTTTCATTGTATGCAGCCAGTCAATTTTATTGCTAACATATTTTATAGGTATAAATATAATGTAAAGAGCTTCTATGAAATATATTAAGGGACTATCTCTTCCCCTTCTCCTAGAAGAGAGTTCCTAAAACAATATCTCATGAGAGATTAGGCATTTGGCTTTACTTATCTAGGAGTAGCAAAGAATAAAGATGTCATGACACAAAATAAGGGCACTACTTTCATCAAAGTGTTTTTGTAATAGAGTGTGATAGAACAGATTTATTGTTAGAGGCAATATTTTGATAGCATAAAGTGAGTTTCAGATCATTATTATAATACCTTGATATATCAATTAAAAGAGCCAGTTTTTAAAACACTACTTTTTTCTGAGCATTTAAGATTTTCTTTCAAAGTTCACCTACTAAAGAATTCAGTGAAGCTGAGATAGATGTATGCAAATTAGTTTAAAAGTTAACGATTTTTGTAGGAACCTTTGAACTACAGGATAGTATAAGATAGCCTTTGAGCTTCTATTTAAATTTTTATGAGATTTGCCCCAAAAAGTTAAGAAGGAAGCTATATCTCTATAATCGATACTATATTCATTGTCAGTAATGGCTTTCATTTCCTTCTGATGATTTATCTAAAGTCACTCCTCTCAGTCACTACCGATGATACTCTCCTTTCATGTTATGTTCAGCAAAGTAAGATTAAAGCTTAACCTGAATTTATCACTGATGACATTTTGGTGACTTTGAACCATCAATCCTTCATGATGGTTGGATGTCAGAACAAAGTCATCACAAATTATGCAGTGTCATTCCATCCAAAAGAAGGATGTTTAAAGAGCTGATGAAGCATATTGCTCTAAAGTCTGTATTTCTCTATAAGGGCCATTAAAGACTATTCTTTTGTGATTTAAAAATTACTGAGATACAGATCAGTTTAACAAGGACTGATTTCCCCACATAGTCTGAGTATAGGTAAAGGTCAAAAAAAGTATTTTATTTCTACTTTTGGATGCAATTATTTGTCTGGTCTTTATTTTCATCGTGGCAAAATACCAGTGTGAACTCACCAGTAATGATATCATTTATTCTATCCATTTCCAGCCTGGATATTACCTCACTCTGTTAGTTGAAAGTATAGAGCTAATGAAGCCAAGGTTCAGTTCATACATAGTCTTCCTTATCAGCGTTTATAATTGTCATTTTGGGATTTGACACTGACTGGGGACTTTGGCATAAGCAAAGAAGTTTTACAAATTAGTTGGGCATAGTGATAAGGTCAAATCCTTCCCATTAGTAGTAGTAGTCAGGCTACAAGTGTCTCCTTTATGAAAGTTTTCACAAACATTTGATTTTGTTTTATGACCATTGCTCAAAGATACTTTCATTCAGTATTTATGATAAATACTATAACAAAGCAAATTTCTACCATTTGTAAGAATGAATATAAAAGATGTGCATAATTTTCTTAGTACTTGTAATTTGACTTACTTTCTATTTATTTGTACTTTTCCCTTTTGCCCTTCAGAGAATTTTGTAATGAGGAAAGGAACAATAAAAAATGTAATAAAGTAGACCTTCGACAAGTCACTTTTATCCCTACCTGTTTTCTTTTTAGCTATTTAAATAATCTTTCTAATGTAATAAAGGGATATTATTGTAACAATGGAATTAAATATATATATATATAATGTTATAATGTTACCTTTTGAATGACAGATGATGTCCTTTGCATGCATTACAAATTCTCTCTTTTACACTAATGTATAGGTCTTACCAAAGCACAAGTACCTCTCCCCATTCAAGCATTCTCCATTACCTCCCAAATCAGTTATGAAATCCCTTTTGGTTCTCCGTATAGTCTGTTGCCAGTGTAATTCCTTGAAAGTCTTACACATAATATTCCATCTCTTAACTCTATCTTTTCATTGGCTAAAATTCTATGGCTGTTGCTCTAGCCTTCATCATCTCCATTTAGATTTTCCTGACTTTCCTCAACTGTCAAATAATTTATAACTTTTCCAAGAAGATTTCTTTTTCCCACTTGATACTTGTGTCTTTCCTCTAAGTTTATCTTCAATTTATGTTTATTAATTTGTCAACTCTTTTTCTCTTCACTGCCGGAAAGATCCTCGCCCGTGTTATACTCAACAGACTCCTGTCATCTGTTTCAGAGCAGAACCTGCCTGAATCACAATGTGGCTTCAGACCAGATCGCAGCACCATCGACATGGTCTTCATGGTGAGGTAAATGCAGGAAAAATGCCTTGAGCAGAACCTAAGTCTCTACATTGTCTTCATAGACCTAACAAAGGCATTCGACACATTGAGCAGGGACGCATTGTAGGTGATCCTCAGCAAGCTCGGTTGCCCAGCAAAATTCATCAAACTGATCCAGCTCTTTCATGTCGACATGACAGGGGAAGTCCTATCTGGTGGAGAGACTTCCGATCTCTTCAACATCTCCAATGACGTGAAACAAGGCTGTGTCCTCGCTCTGGTACTATTCAACCTATTTTTCACCCAAGTATTACGACATGCTGTGATGCATCTAGACCTGGGCGTCTACATCAAATACCGACTGGATGGCTCACTATTTGACCTTTGCTGCCTGACTGCAAAAACAAAGACAACAGAGAGACTCATCCTGGAAGCTCTCTTTGCAGATGACTGTGCTCTCATGGCCCACCAAGAAAATCATCTCCAAACCATTGTGGACAGGTTCTCCACCACAACAAAACTGTTTGGCCTGACTATCAGCCTCAGAAAAACAGAGGTGCTGTTCCAACCTGCACCAGGGAGGCCAACAAACTAGCCGTGCATGACAATCAACAGCATGCAGCTTTCTAATGTCAACACTTTCAAGTACCTGGGCAGCACCATCGCCAACGATGGGTCCCTAGACCATGAGATCAATGCCAGGATCCAAAAGGCCAGCCAGGCACTCGGGCGGCTGTGCTGCAAAGTCCTCCAACACAGAGGTGTAAGCACTGCAACGAAGCTCAAAGTGTATAACGCAGTGGTCCTCAGCTCGCTCCTGTACGGTTGCGAGACATGGACACTGTACTGGAAGCACATGAAACAGCTGGAGCAATTCCACCAATGCTCTCTCCGATCAGTCATGAGGATCTGATGGCAGGACTGAATCACCAATCAGGAAGTCCTCGACAGAGACAACTCCACCAGCATCGAAGTCCTGGTCCTCAAAACCCACCTACAATGGTCTGGACACGTCATCCGCATGGACCCACAGCGAATACCAAGACAGGTATTCTATGGTGAACTGTCAGCTGGACTCAGGAAACAAGGCCGACCAAAGAAAAGATTCAAGGATCAGCTAAAGTCCAACTTGAAGTGGGCTGGCATGACACCAAAGCAACTAGAACTCGCTGCCTCTGACAGAAGCAGCTGGCGAACCCACATTCACCATGCCGCCACCGCCTTTGAAGATGAGCGACGTCGACGTCTTGCCGCTGCGCGTGAACACGGACACCAGGCCACAACCTCACCTCCCATAACAACTGGAGTCCCAGGCCCCACGTGCCACAAACTGTGCGCCTCAGCCTTTGGACTCCAAAGCCACATGAGGGTGCACTGTAGATGAAACTGCACAAAGACAATAGTCATTCTCAATCACTGAGTGACTACTATATATATAAATTTGCATAGGGTTCCCTTAATTAGATTTTGACCTAATTATGAGAAGAGCTGATTTTTACCTTTCTTTGTATTCCCAGGGCTTGGCAGTGTCTGGAATACAGCAGGACGTAGATTAATGCATGTTAGTTTCATCTTCCTGGACCTAAATTCCTCATTTGTAAAATGAAGATTTCTAAAGTCCTTTCCAGTTCAAACTCTATGATCCCATGTTCTATAATTGTATGATCCTGTTTTTCTCTTTACTAGATTTTAGAGAAAGATAATTAAAAAAATCAAAACAAGGTTAAGGTTAGAGAAGACATTTTTCTCATTACTATATTTAATATTTGTTAAATTAGAACTCTCCATACTTTAATTGGTAAAATGTACAACTATTTACATATTGAAATATTTGTTTTGATTTACTACTAGTTAATAATTTTTAAAATGATCAAATTGCTTTTTGAGACCATCTTAAACTCTCTCTTGTTGCTTCAAGATACTGTTTGCCTGAATTGTATTTATTTAATAAGTTGAAACCAAGCATCCCTTCAGTGACAGAGCAACATGTTCCTAAAGTATTTTGAGTAGGATAGTTCTTAGTTTATAATGTATCTGTGACAAAGGATATAGTATTTAATTTGTCATTTTCTTTGGCCACTTCCTAGAATTTATCTACAAAATCTTAGCTGGTTATAATTTACATTAGTGGAGGAATTTTTCATATTGAGTCAGTTATTGTTTTCAGTGCTATCAGTAAAACCTCATGGCATTTTTTCTAATAAATGTGTGCCAATAGACATTTGACCATTGATAAAAATACATGATTAGCTATTTATGATGCAACAGTAGTTTACAAGCAAAATATGACCCTTTAAAGCATTAGTGCCTTAGAGAAAAGGACATGAGAAGAGCTAGTAATAAAATTTTTATTTCTCTAAGTTTCAAGTTCTCTAGTTACAGGTTTAACATAAGAGGCAATAACAATAAAGTGAAAATTATAGAGCAATCTCATAGAAATTTTATTTCTCTTCTGTTTCATTTCTATTGCTCATATTCTCTTACAAGTCTGAAAATATTTTCAATTATGAGACCTCAAAATCATACAATGAAAGCAGGCATAAAATATCTATAAGAACCAGCATTTTGATTTAAAAAACCAGGACTTAAAAATGAATTATCACTGTTATCAATATCTGTCTTCTTACTATGGATGAAAAGAATAAAGCAATCAGTTTTAGCTAAAAAAATCCAACCTAAGAACACTAGCTTTACATTATTATCATCCAAAGTTAGTCAGAATTTTGTTGTAAGAATTTAAATAGATGGATTTGGCAAACCATACAGCAATATGCCAGTATCACCTATAAGTCAAGTAGATTGACTTAAATATTTTCTAATTAATATTAGCATAGTTTTAACTTGTTCATCTTTCAGTGATTTTTAAAAATTATATCATTTTATTAATGTAGACAAGACTAATAATTTTGGGCATGTTATATGTGATTGGCTGATATAATTGCTAGGTATACTTCAGAGCCTGATCAATTATGGCTGTTTTCTAGTTTGCTAACCATGTAGTGAAGAGAAATATTTTTTTTGACAGCTAAGCTGGAGCTAATAATACATAGAAAATAGTTCAGCCAAAACAACTTGGTCATTTTTCTTTCTCTTAATGCCATCAAGGAGCATGATCCATTTTAGACTTCTGGGTAATACAAGAGATTTGGGTCTCTCACACCCAAAATTATCATGAAGTCCATATAACACGGTCCTTCTATTGTAAAGCAAGGTAGTAGTAGTGACAGTTGTAGGCTCCTGCTTCAGATATCTATCACCTACTTGAGTAGCTGCTATGTGGTCCATGAACATATAGTCTTGCTATTGTTTTTCTTTCTTTGGGGTTTATTCTTTAATGACTTAGATGGAGGAGTTTAGAGATGGAATTGACTAGCCTTTGACATAGTGAGGTTTAAAAAATTGGAAGATATTTAAGAGTCTGAGTTCAAGCTAGACTTTGTGTTCTACCAGCAGAGAACCAAAGAGTGAGTCCCACATCTTATTCATCAGTAGATTGACCCCTTTTCCAAGAAGAGAAATATTGGAAGTGACTTCTAGTGTGCCTTTACTTTGTATAAACTGAGTTATAATGCTTACCAGGGATCAAAAAGGTAAAGGAAAAAAAATAATTCCCCGGGTAACAGGTGGAAATTTTCATAAATTTTGTTATGTGATATCTTTATAGTACTTTTGTAAAAGTTACTTTATGTAAACGATGGTGCAAGTGATGATGCTAGATGATGGTGATTTAATGATGTTAGAGCACTAATCTGAGAACACATGTAAAGGACAACTCAAGGTGATAATTTTAGAGAAATACATCAACAATTCTACTTAGCTAACTTAGCTTTGGGTGACCTGTAATGTTAGTGTGACTAGAGTGGGCTCAAATTCAATTGTTTCCACAAAGCATTTGTACTTCAGGGTTCACTTCCAAGTGAAGGAGACTTCATTTTCTGGGGAAAAATTTCTTGTTCTAAGGGAACTTGACACATGCAATTGATATGGAATAGCCAAAACTCTACTTCTAGGCTATGTGCTAGTCTATATTCTAGTCACTCATTAGGGCTATGCTGTTATAATAGAAACTGTGGTCTGAATTTTGACTCCTGGAGTATCTGTTGCTTGCTGTCTTGACATTTTGAAGCTCACAAAGTCATAACCTAGTCCAATCCACTTTCCTCTAAGAGCAAAAATGAATAAGTACAGCAAAGACAAAAGCAAAATAGGACTATACATTCATGGGATACATATTAGTGGCTGGGTGAGGAAATTTCTTTTTTCACAAGGAAATCACCAAAGTCCTTCTTCTCATTTTCATGTCACCTGGTGGGAAATAGAAAATGCCTTGGGCAGTTAATATTTTTTAAATAAGATCTCAGTTCCAACTGTGATAAGTAGATGTGAAACAGTTCATGGATATGTTCTGAATTAGGAACAGGTTTTTTTTTTAAATTATTATATATCATCTTAGTATTCCCAATGTAGGCTATCTAGCCTCTTCAATATAGGGATTTCATCAGCCCAGCAGAGCAAGCTGTTCATGTTCATAGATGATTGGCTAGATCAGATGTCAGTGATAGGACATTGTTTAGCAGTTGTTGTGGACTGGCTCAGATTGAAGCTATGCCTTTGTTTTTTCTTCATATTTTCCTATGTATGATATTGGAACAAAACAAGACACATGTAGGTCATTCAAAAGTTAACAAAAAGATTAACTTAGGCATAACAGCAGATGGATATTCAACCAGAAGAAATGAGAAAGCCTTGAGCTAATTCTGCTGAATAAAGCTCCATCATCCATGATCCACAGATGAAAGACTTCCTATTCTCCCTTTCTCCTCCTAAATCCTTTGTACTCAGGGTTGAGGATTTGACATCTAAAGTCTGAACTCTTTTTCCCTTGAGCCAATCAAGACTTGAGGAATGCCTCAATATTTTCGAAACAAACACTAGCCTAACCTACAAAAGAAATGATTAGTACAGGACAGTGCTTCTATTAAAGTCTTGTTTAGAACTTTGTAGTTAAGTCTTGATGGAGAATTCAAGTGCCAAAGGGCCCAAGGCTCCTCTCCCAAAAGGAAAATGACAGGATGCCATTCTCCTTGATAACAACCATAGAAGGAAAAAGTATCAAGTTGCCCTCAATTGCAGTATTTTCTATGCACTCTCAATTCTACATCAACAACCAATCATAAAAGTTTCTTTATCATAAAATGTGTAACCCATAAAACAGCCATAACTGAGCATGTTCTGGGGGCCTGTGAGGACTTCAATTACCAAACAAACTGAATATATTTGGACCATCTTCTATTATGCTGTAAAACTTTATAAAAAACCACATTTTTACTCTTTATCTTTTTATTTTCCCCCAAATTCCACATTGATATGATTTTGATATTAGTTTTCTGATATTTTGTAATTCATGTTATCTCATTCCCTCCATCTCACACCACTTCTCTTCCTAAAAAGACAGGTAATATGATTAATTTGTACAAAAATTATCATATAATGGATATTCCCATGTGCTTCATGGTGTGAAAAAAGACAAATATTGCTCATACTGGAGAAAATTCATGGAGGAAATATTGTGAAGAATGGTATCTTTCAATCTGCATTCAGAATCTATTTCTTCTATGATGGTGAATACTATTTTTTATCATGAGTCCCTTTGAGTTGTCCAAGATTTGCCTTGCTGATAATAATTAAATCATTCATAGTTGATCATCATACATTATTGTTATTGTGTACATTTTCTAGGTTCTGCTCACTTCACTTTGCATCACTTGATATGACTTCCCAAATTTTGGGGAGATGTGATTGTCTTCTAAATTGATTATCACTTAATAGTAATTTGACTAGTCAGACTTAACTGACTTTTAGAAATAAATACTTATTAAATAAAATATGTCAAATACTAAGGATAGTACTAAATAAATAAGTAAAATAATTAAAAGAGTTGGCACAAACGTTCTCCCATGCTAAACCAGGGGCAAAATTTCCCAACAATATGTGCTGAGAGCAGATGAAAAAAGGATGAGCTATGTAACATTTAATGTTGTAAAGAGAATAGTTTCATTTATAGGCCCTGGAGGTTGTTTTCTTCTCTTCCAGGGGACCACACTCATTGTCATCTAGGTATGTTATAGCTTACTTCTGAGCTCCTGACTCTATTTTTCCATAATTTGTCAATTGATTCCCTAGATCCTGAAATAGACAATGTCATCAGCTATTGTAGGGATGCTGCTAGAAAATCTATGCTAAGTCCAATACCTCCTGACCTTTCAAAGTTCAGAAGATATCCCTCTGGTCAAGGATTGGAAAGAGACAGAGATTCTCTTTTTCTCTGTCCTCTCCAGAGATTCTTTTTCTAGGACTTACTGAAAGTAAGTTTCTCCTAAAAGCTAACCCCATTGTTTAAATTATTAAATTCTTTAGAGAAGCAATTTTATCTTGTCCTGTTGCTGTATGATTGAGCAGCTTTATCCAATTCCATTACGACTTTCTAAGTAGCATCAGTTCATCCATTAGTACCACTACATAAAATTCAGTATTTTTATTACGTATTTTAAACATT
Organism: Monodelphis domestica; assembly: GCF_027887165.1. NCBI lineage: Eukaryota > Metazoa > Chordata > Mammalia > Didelphimorphia > Didelphidae > Monodelphis > Monodelphis domestica. The sequence continues at coordinate 362,612,624 of NC_077229.1, forward strand.
ACTTGCTCACCTAATTCAATAGAATTGTTGCTTTCTCCTAATTAAAGAAGTTACTTCATATGGGGGGATTGGAGGGAGTAGTAGTTGACTTATTCAGTTGGTCCCTATCATTACAGGGCAAAGTTATTCTTTTTTTTAAGCTTTTAACTGTAACAAGTATACCATTATATCCAAATATAACATAATGTGAAGTAAAGAGATCCTCTCTGGTCATATAGTCCAACCTGGGCCAGAATAATAAGTGCCTATTTGTCCTTCACATGCAAAATTTTGGGAATCCTTCATTAGGTTTTATTTATCTCATGACATAGGACACATGTCATTCATATGTAACAGTGGTGGATATCCCAACACTGGTACTTTGTCCTCTAGAATAAATTTTTATTTCTTCAAGAAGGAACATTTAGGTTCATTAATTCAGACCTTTCATTAAACAGAGGAGGAAATGGGCAATCAAATAGGTTAAAAGACTAGACAAGGTTAGAGGTAGAACCAGGAAAAGAAATCAAGTTTCTTGACTCTGTCTTATGCTCCTTATACTATAACATATGTATATTTCCCACATCATTTATGAATATATACATACACATGTGTATGTACATATATCCACAAAGATATTTTAAATGTAATTTAAAGAAAAGTTTTAATAGATATCTTTTGAATTTGCCTAACCTTATACAAAGGAGATTTTTATTCTTTCCTAGGGTGAAGCAGGACATTAGAGCTTCAAGATTGACTCCTTTGCTCTTCACAGAAAGGGGGAACGGAGGTCCTGGACTATATTTATATATATATATATTCTTCCTTTAGTTTCTAGGGCATTATTCTCAATATATAGTCCATGAAATCCTGGAAAGCCCTAAATAATCTTTCAGAGGCTCTTTGAGATCAAAACTATTTTCCTACAATAAAAAATATCACTTAAATATTAAAATATCCCTATTTCTCTCTACAAGCTCCAATCAAAACAAATTAACACAAAAGGTGGAATGTAGAATCAGACATAACTGCAACTCTCTTCTATTAAGTAAGACATTAAAGAGATTTACAAAAGTATATAAAATAATGCTACTGTTATTTTTATTTAGAAAAATATAGGTATTTTAAAATGAAAATTTTATTATTTATAATAATATATAATACAATTTATGTTGGTTTTTAAAAGGAATTAATTCATATGCCAAGATGAAGTCCAAATGGGTATATTATATAGAAATAAAGAATGATACTCTAAACAAATCAGGGGAGCACAAAAATAGTGTAATTTTTAGTCCTATTTATAAGGAAAGAATTTATGATCAAAGAAGACATAGAGAACATTACAATATCTGAGATAAATAACTTTTCTACATCAATTTTTTAAAATTCACAATCAAGAGTTTTGAAACAATATTTTATTTGGTCATTTCAAAACATTATTAATTGGGGACAGAGATCATTTTCTTTTCCTCCCCCTCCCCCCATAGCTGACACGCGATTCCACTGGGTTTCAAATGAGTTCTTAATTCGAACCCATTTCCATGTTTTTGGTATTTGCATTAGAGTGTTCATTTAGAGTTTCTCCTCAGACATTTCCCCTCCACCCCTGTAGTAAAACAGTTGCTTTTCCTCAGTGTTTTTACTCCCACAGTTTGTTCTCTGTTGTGGATAGTGTTTTTTCTCCTAGATCCCTGCAGATTGTTCAGGGACATTGCATTGACACTAATGGAGAAGTCCATTAACTTCAAATGTACCACAGTGTATTAGTCTCTGTGTACAATGTTCTCTTGTTTCTGCTCTTCTCACTCTGCATCACTTCCTGGAGGTCGTTCCGGTCTACATGGAATTCCTCCAGTTCATTATTCCTTTTTGCACAATAGTATTCCATCACCAACATATACCACAATTTGTTCAGCCATTCCCCAATTGATTGGCATCCCCTCGTTTTCCAATTTTTGGCCACCACAAAGAGCGCAGCTATGAATATTCTTATACAAGTCTTTTTCTCCATTATCTCTTTGGGGTACAGACCCAGCAGTGCTATGGCTGGATCAAAGGGTAGACATTCTTTTATTGCCCTTTGGGCATAGTTCCAAATTGCCCTTCAGAATGGTTGGATCAGTTCACAACTCCACCAGCAATGAATTAATGTCCCTACTTTGCCACATCCCCTCCAGCATTCATTACTTTCCTTTGCTATCATGTAAGCCAATCTGCTAGCTGTGAGGTGATACCTGAGAGTTGTTTTGATTTGCATCTCTCTGATTATGAGAGATTTAGAACACTTCTTCATGTGCTTATTAATAGTTTTGATTTCTTTATCTGAAAACTGCCTATCCATGTCCCTTGCCCACTTATCAATTGGAGAATGGCTTGGATTTTTGTACAATTGATTTAGCTCTTTAAAATTTGAGTAATTAAACCTTTGTCAGAGGTTTCTATGAAGATTTTTTCCCAATTTGTTGTTTCCCTTCTGATTTTATTTACATCGGTTTTGTTTGTACAAAAGCTTTTTAATTTGATGTAGTCAAAATTATTTTTTACATTTTATGACTCTTTCTAAGTCTTGCTTGGTTTTAAAGTCTTTCCCCTCCCAAAGGTCTGACATGTATACTATTCTGTGTTTACCCAATTTACTTATGGTTTCCTTCTTTATGTTTAAGTCTTTCACCCATTTTGAATTTATCTTGGTGTAGGGTGTGAGGTGTTGATCAATTCCTAATCTCTCCCACACTGTCTTCCAATTTTCCCAGCAGTTTTTATCAAATAGTGGATTTTTGTCCCAAATCCTAAGATCTTTGGGTTTATCATATACTGTTTTGCTGAGGTCCCTTGCCCCCAGTCTATTCCACTGATCCTCTTTTCTGTCTCTTATCCAGTACCAAATTGTTTTGATGACCGCTGCTTTATAGTATAGTTTGAGATCTGGGACTGCAAAGCCCCTTTCCTTTGTGTTTTTTTTTTTCATTATTTCCCTGGATATCCTGGATCTTTTGTTCTTCTGAAAGAACTTTACTATGGTTTTTTTCTAAATCAGTAAAGCAATATTTTGGGAGTTCAATGGGAATGGCACTAAATAGATGAACAAGTTTGGGTAGGATGGTCATTTTTATTATGTTGGCTCATCCTATCCATGAGCAGTTAATGTTTTTCCAATTGCTCAAGTCTACTTTTAGTTGTGTGGAGAGTGTTTTGTAGTTGTGTTCATATAGTTCCTGAGTTTGTCTCGGGAGATAGATTCCTAAGTATTTGATTTTGTCTAAGGTGATTTTAAATGAGATTTCTCTTTCTAGTTTTTGCTGCTGAGCTGTGTTGGAGATATATAGAAATGCTCATGACTTATGTGGCTTTATTTTGTATCCTGCAATTTTGCTAAACTTGTTGATTATTTCAATTAGCTTTTTGGTTGAATCTCTAGGACTCTTTAAGTAGACCATCATGTCATCTGCAAAGAGTAATAACTTGATCTCCTCCTTGCCTATTTTGATGCTTTTAATTTCTTTTTCTTCTCTAATTGCTACTGCTAATGTTTCTAGTACAATGTCAAATAGTAGAGGTGATAATAGGCATCTTTGTTTCACTCCAGATCTTATTGGGAATGCATCTAGTTTATCCCCATTGCAGATGATATTAGCTGTTGGTTTTAGATATATACTGTTTATTATTTTTAAGAATGACCCTTCTATTCCTATGCTTTCTAGTGTTTTTAATAGGAATGGGTGTTGTATTTTATCAAAGGCTTTTTCTGCATCTATTGAGATAATCATGTGGTTCTTGTTGGATTGCTTGTTGATGTGGTCAATTATGTGAATGGTTTTCCTAATATTGAACCAGCCCTGCATCCCTGGTATAAATCCTACTTGATAATGGTGGATGACCCTTCTGATCACTTGCTGGAGTCTTTTTGCTAGTTTCCTATTTAAGATTTTTGCATCTATATTCATTAGGGAGATTGGTTTATAGTTTTCTTTCTCTGTTTTTGACCTGCCTGGTTTTGGAATCAGTACCATGTTTGCGTCATAAAAGGAGCTTGGTAGAACTCCCTCTTTGCTTATTATGTCAAATAGTTTGTATAGTATTGGGGTTAACTGTTCTCTGAATGCTTGATAGAATTCACTGGTGAATCCATCAGGCCCTGGGGATTTTTTCTTAGGAAGTTCTTTGATGGCTTGTTGGATTTCATTTTCTGATATGGGATTATTTAAGCATTCTAATTCTTCTTCTGTTAGTCTAGGTAGTTTGTATTTTTGCATATATTCATCCATATCACCTAAATTGGTGTATTTATTGCCATATAATTGGCCAAAGTAATTTTTAATGATTGCCTCAATTTCCTCTTCATTGGAGATGATGTCCCCCTTTTCATCTTTGATGCTGTTAATTTGCTTTTCTTCTTTCCTTTTTTTAATTAGATTGACCAGTACTTTCTCTATTTTGCTTGTTTTTTCAAAATACCAGCTTCTTGTCCTATTTATTAAATCAATAGTTCTATCACTTTCGATTGTATTAATTTCTCCCTTAATTTTTAGGATTTCTAGTTTGGTTTTCTGCTGGGGGTTTTTAATTTGATCTCTTTCGAGTTTTTTTATTTGCATTTCCAATTGATTGATCTCTGCTCTCCCTAGTTTGTTAATATATACACTCAGGGATATGAATTTACCTCTGATTACCACTTTGGCTGAATCCCAAAAGGTTTGAAAGGATGTCTCGCCATTGTCATTTTCTTCAGTGAAATTATTAATTGTTTCTATGATTTCTTCTTTAACTAAAAGATTTTGGAGTAGCTTATTCTTTAATTTCCAATTAGTTTTTGATTTGGTTTTCCATGTACCATTACTGATCATTATTTTTATTGCCTTGTGATCTGAAAAGGCTGCATTTATTATTTCTGCTTTTCTGCATTTTTGTGCCATGTTTCTGTGACCTAATGTATGGTCAATCTTTGTGAATGTGCCATGTGGTGCTGAGAAGAAGGTGCATTCCTTTTTTATCCCTATTTATTTTTCTCTATATGTCTATTAATTCTAATTTTTCTAAGATTTCATTCACTTCTTTTACCTCTTTCTTATTTATTTTTTGATTTGATTTATCTAAATTTGATAATGGTTGGTTTAAGTCTCCCACTAATATGGTTTTGCTGTCTATTTCTTCCTTCAATTCTCCTAGTTTCTCCATTAGAAATTTGGGTGCTATATTATTTGGTGCATACATGTTGATTAGTGATATTTCTTCATTATCTAAAGTCCCTTTTAACAAAACATAATTAACTTCTATTTTTGCTTTGGCTTTATCAGATATCATGATTACCACTCCTACCTTCTTTCTGTCAGTTGAGGCCCAGAAGGTCTTACTCCATCCTTTAATTCTGACCTTGTGGGTGTCTACCCGCCTCATGTGTGTTTCTTGAAGACAACATATGGTAGGGTTTTGGATTCTAATCGATTCTGCTATTCATCTACATTTTATGGGTGAGTTCATCCCATTCACGTTCAAAGTTATGACTGTCACTTGTGGACTCCCTGGCATTTTGATATCCTTCCCTAATTCTAACCTTTCTTCTTCAACTCTACCTTTTAGTCCAGTGATTTACTTTAAATCAGTCCCTCTTGTCCCCTCCCTTGATATGTTTCCCTTTCTAGTCCCTTCTTTTTTGTTCCTTCCCCCTCCCCCCTCTTCTTCCCTCCCTTTTTTATATTCCCTCACCCCTCCCACCTTGGTTTTCCCTTCTCCCTTACCTTGTTGGGTAAGATAGAATTCAAGGTCCCAATGGATCTGGATGTTCTTCCCTCTCAGAGTTGATTTCCCTGAGAGTAAGGTATAAGTAAAAACTCTCTTCCTCTCCTTCTTGTAGGAGTTTTCTTCCCCTCCCCTTCCCCTGTGAATCTTTGTGTGAGAAAGATTATTCTAGTTGGTCTTTTTTTCCCCCCTATTTACACATTACATTTCTCCCACATGTTAGTATACATAGATTGATGTAATTGTATTCCTTATTGAAGAGAGTTTGAGTAAAAGAAAAAGATAACATTTTTCTCCTTTTCCCTTTCCTTCATATTTACCTTTTCAGGTATTCCATGCTCTTTGTTTTTCAATATCGAACTTTCCACAGAGCTCTGGTCTTTTCTTTGTAAAAACTTGTAAATCTTCTATTTTGTTGAATGCCCATACTTTCCCTTGGAAGTATATAGTCAATTTTGCTGGATAGCTGATTCTTGGTTGAAGACCCAGCTCTCTTGCCTTTCTGTAAATCATGTTCCATGCCTTAACGATCATTCAGAGTGGAACTTGCAAGGTCTTGTATGACCCTGATTGGCATTCCTTTATACCTAAATTGTCTTTTTCTGGCTTCTTGTAGGATTTTTTCTTTTGTTTGAAAGCTTTGGAATTTGTACATTCCTGGGAGTTGTCTTTTGGGGATTTAGTGTAGTGGGTGTTCTGAGAGCTCTGTCAGTGGCTGTATTGCCCCCTTGTTCTAGCATCTATGGGCAATTTTCTTTGATTATATCTTGTATTACGCTGTCAAATTTGCTGTTTATTTCTGGCTTTTCTGGAAGTCCAATTATTCTTAAATTATCTTTTTCCTCTATTTTCCAAGTATGTCACCTTGTCAGTGAGATATTTTATGTTCTCTTCTAATTTCTTGGTCTTTTGGCTTTGCTTTATTAATTCTTGCTCTTTGTCTTCTAGTTGCCTGATTCTGACTTTTAAAGCCTGGTTTTCCTTTTCACTTTGGTCAAACTGATTTTGTAGATACGTGAATTTCTTTTGCATTATTTCCCACACTTCCTCCCAGAGGGCTTCCATCTTTTTGATCCTTTCAGATTCAAATTCTTCATGGGTTTGTGAAGAGTTTCCATTTCCTTTGGAAGGTTTTGAGGTATTTGCTTGTGTTTCCTCTTCTATCTCCTCTGTATTTTGTATTTTTGCTCCATAAAATTTGTTTAAAGTCGCCCCCTTCTTCTTGTTTTTCTTGGAATTTGTGGGCTTTTGTGCTTCTGTGGAGTTTGTCATCTCTATCTGAGTGGGGAGTACTAGCTTTTCTTATCTCTGTCTGGTGTTCAGAGGTTTTAGCCCTAGGCAGATTGTCAGTTCTATGCAGTTGTTGTTCTGTCTTCCCGGGGAAGCCAGGAATTGCTGGTGTTTCCGTGTTACTTCCCTCCTCAGTTCCCTCCTGATGCTTCTCCGTTGCCTTACTTCCACGCTCTGAGCCTGGCTTGGCCCTTTCTGCGGGGTGTTTGTTTCTGTGCCTTAGTCGGCCAGGAGAGCCAGCACTCTAAGGGGGGAGAGGCCGCGACTTCCGGGAGCTCCAAAGGCTCCTGATAAGATTAACTTTCTCTGGGTTGAACTGAGTATGCTTTGAGGCATGGACCTTCTGTGAGACTAGGATGGAAGGATCCAGCCAGGGGCTGCAGGCTCCCCCCCTCAGCTCTCTCTGTTTCCCTGCTTTCTGGGTGCCCCCGAGACTGGGTCAGATTGTTTTCAGGATGTGGCCTTCAGAATAGCCGGCTCCCAAGGCCCTTTTGCCAGGCCTGAGGGTTACTGTTGTTTCAGATGACCCTGCTCTCTGAGGGGGGAGGGACCATGGCTTCCTGGAGCTCTGAGGGCTGGTGATAGGATTAACCTTAGACTGAGTATGCCCTGAGGCAGGGACCTTTGGTGAGACTCAGATGGAAGGATCTGGTCAGGGGGCTACAGGCTCCCCCGTCTCTCTCTGTTTCCCTGCTGTCTGGGTGCCCCCTCGACTGGGTCAGTTTGTTTTCAGGAAGAGGCCTTTAGGATAGCCAGCCCTGAGGCTCTGAGGTTCTCTCTGCTGCCTCGGACTCAGCATTCTGGGTTGGGGGGATGGGTCCTGGGACCTTCCTTCTGCCTACCCCTTAGGTCCGAGTAATCTTGGGTTCTGACTTTTGGGCGGGGGGGGGGGAGTACCTTTTGATCCAGGTCCAGGTCCAGGAGGAGGATTCCTGGGGTCTATGCTGTTGTTCATTTTGAATTTCGGTGCCTTAGAAGCATATAGTTTGAGTTCTGTAGGGAAGGGTTTCCGGAGATCTGAACTTTAGCTTTCTCTAAGCCGCCATCTTGACCGGAAGTCCCAGGTATGAATATTCTTGTACAAGTCTTTTTCCTTATTTTCTCTATGGGGTACAAACCAAGCATTGCTATGTCTGGATCAAAGGGCACACAGTCTTTTATCGACCTTTGGGCATAGTTCCAAATTGCCCTCCAGAATGGCTGGATCAATTCACAACCCCACTAGCAATGAAATAATGTCTCTACTTTGCCACATCCCCTCCAGCATTCACTACTTTCCTTTGTTGTAATGTTAGCCCCTATCTGCTAGGTGTGAGGTGATACCTCAGAGTTGTTTTCATTTGCATCCCTCTTATTATAAGAGATTTAGAACACTTTTTCATGTGCTTATTAATAGTTTTGATTTCTTTATCTGAAAACTGACTATTCATATCCATTGCCCATTTATCAATTGGAGAATGGCTTGATTTTTTGGTATAATTGATTTAGCTCTTTGTAAATTTGAGTAATTAAACCTTTGTCAGTGGTTTTTGTTATGAAGATTGTTTCCCAATTTGTTGCTTCCCTTCTGATTTTATTTACATTGGTTTTGTTTGTACAAAAGCTTTTTAATGTGATATAGTCAAAATTATTTATTTTACATTTTGTGATTCTTTCTAAGTCTTGCTTGGTTTTAATGTCTTTCCCTTCCCAAAGGTCTGACATGTATACTATTCTGTGTTTGCCTAATTTACTTATAGTTTCCTTCTTTATGTTCAAGTCATTCACCCATTTTGAATTTATCTTGGTGTAGGGTGTGAAGTGTTGAACCAAACCTAGTCTCTCCCATACTGTCTTCCAATTTCCCCAGCAGTTTTTAATTGAATAGTGGATTTTTGTCTCAAAAGCTGGGATCTTTGGGTTTATCATATACTGTCTTGCTGATGTCATTTGCCCCAAGTCTATTGCACTGATCCTCCTTTCTGTCTCTTAGGCAGTACCAAATTGTTTTGATGACTGCTGCTTTATAGTATAGTTTGAGATCTGGGACTGCAAGGCCCCCTTCCTTTGTATTTTTTTTTCTTTATTTCCCTGGATATCCTTGATCCTTTGTTCTTCCAAATGAACTTTGTTATGGTTTTTTCTAAATCAGTAAAGAATTTTTTTGGAAGTTCGATAAGTATGGCACTAAATAGATGAACAAGTTTGGGTAGGATGTTCATTTTTATTATATTGGCTTATCCTACCCATGAGCAGTTAATGTTTTTTCCAATTGCTCAAGTCCAGTTTTAGTTGTGTGGAGAGTATTTTGTAGTTGTCTTCATATAGTTCCTGTGTTTGTCTCAGGAGATAGATTCCTAAGTATTTTATTTTGTCTAAGGTGATTTTGAATGGGATTTCTCTTTCTAATTCTTGCTGCTGAGTTGTGTTGGAAATATATAGAAATGCTGATGACTTATGCGGGTTTATTTTGTATCCTGCAACTTTGCTAAAGTTGTTGATTATTTTGACTAGCTTTTTAGTTGAATCTCTAGGATTCTTTAAGTAGACCATCATGTCATCTGCAAAGAGTGATAGATTGGTCTCCTCATTGCCTATTTTAATGCCTTCAATTTCTTTTTCTTCTCTAATTGTTACTGCTAGTGTTTCTAGTACAATGTTAAATAATAGTGGTGATAATGGGTATCCTTGTTTCACTCCCGATCTTATTGGGAATGCACAATCAAGATTTTTAAAGGAAAAAAGAAAAAAATTTATGGCAGATGTCTCTAAAAAACCTTATTTCTCAAATATATAGAGAACTGAATCATCTATATAAGAATACAAACAATTTCCTGTTTGATAAATGTTCAAAAGATGTGAACAGGCAATACTCCGTTGAAGAAATTAAAACTAGTTTTAATAATATGAAAAAGTTCTCCAAGCTTATATTTTTAAAATAAAATCTATCAATTAATTTTAATAAAAGATTTTGTTATTGATAGCAGCTAGAAATATTTTTGGAGATGACACATTTGTCAGAATAAGGGTTCCAGATCTCAAGTACTTAGTAACAGCAAAGCAAGCACTACATAAACCTTTTTATGCATTCAAAAATACCTGTTTCAGATCCTTCCCTTAATATTAAATCATTAAATAAGTTTCCTCAAATTATCAAATTTATAGAGAAATAAATTTTGACATTAGAAGCATATCTCTATTCATATCCTTGAAAAATTCTGAAAGTTCATAGATAGAATGCTTTTTCTTAAAAATCATCTTAATCTTCAGTTTTTCAAATATTACTAATAATAAGTCAAAATGGTTGTGAATAAGAAACAAGAAAGTCCATTTTCAAACTGATTTCGAATGATATATTAATTTGCATAATAAGACCTTGGTTCATCCTCCCTACCAACTCCACCATCCTGATAGTTCTCCTTCTTTGGGATCATTAGTTTCTATTTTAAATCACTCTCTTTTTCCCTCTTAAATAGTCATGTTTTCAAATCAATTAAGTTCTAATTGCTTTACCCAATTTCAAGCAAATAAACTTTTAAGTTGAAAAATGATGCCCATTTTGAAAGCTCATTCTCTGAGGATGTACTGAAGCAGGAAAAACAGACTATTCATGATGTTTTGTTTGTTTTGTGAATCTGTTTGTCCCCATCATGTTTAGAATTTTAATAAAAAAGAATAAAGTTTCCAGCTTTGAATACTTTCCTCTTTCATTGCCCTGAAATAGCTGATCACATAAGCTAACCACTAAAATGCAATCATTAAATACAAACTAAAATGAAATATGTTTATAAAGCTGTTTGTGCAGCATTATCTAATGGATGCATGCCATCATGCCAAATCATTTTATTTTCTTAGCAAATTGTTTTTACGGGTTTGTGTTCAGCATGCTATTTATGAAATTTAATGTGATTCAAAGTAATAAAGACATTTGCATTTGAAGCAGTCCTTAAGAATGTTATAGGACAAACAGCATTACATTATCCTGCATTTCAAACGTTTGAGGAGAGCAGCTGAGCAGGACATATCTAGAAGATTCTATTTTGTATTTTACTTCATCTCTTACTGCTACTTGAAAATTAAAAAAAAAAAGGAAGCTATAGTTGCTAGAGAATAGAAAGGGCCTTACTTAAGCTTTGAATAAAATTATTCAATAACTTGGAAAACTAGTCCCCTTTTAATATTTTCCACTGGGCAGGGGATGGTCATTTGAGTGCAATTCTAAAAAAAGATGCTTACTTTAAAAAGCTTTCTTACCTTTGACTTTTTTAAAGAATCTATGTTCAAGAATTCATTTTACAAATACATAATTAAGTAGTGTCCTCATTTCTATTTCACAAAATTTCTTATTTCTCTTATCTTTATTTTCAACCCATAAATTCCTAAATTCATTCTTGACAATGAAGATAAAACTGAAGATCAATAGCCAAGTGAGTAATTTATTAAGCGTCTTCCATCTTTCATTGAATATGCTATATTTGCAGATTCAATAGCAAAAGAAAAAAAAATATTCTGACCTCAAGGAACTAATAGTTTCCTATGGAAAGACAATAGTACTTTTAGTGTTATGTACACAATAGATTTAAAATTATTTTTGGGAAAAGGCAGCAGGGGAAAACATGGACTGCTATACGAATTAGCTATAATTGTTTGGAAAATTTGCAAAGAATCAGTATAAAAATTGGCTGTGTATATGTGCATCTAATTTAAAAAGGCAGTTGATGTTCTATTTTCCAATTAACAGTAAAGTTTTACTTGTACATTTCTTTTTTTGAGCAAAGATGATGTCAGTGCTCAATCCAGTTTTTAAGAAATTCTATCCAATTAAACTTTCTTTTACTGTCCATCAAATTGAACTAGTTCTAATGTGCCACATTATGCTAACTAGGTATCGTTTTCTTATGCATCAATAGTTTTTTTCCCAAATAACTCTTGATAAGAAATACCACTCCCAACTTCCACTTCATTTTGCTCTGATTAAATGGTCTCTTGCATTTGAAGAAAATCAGTCAATTTAGTCAAATGGCTGGTTTTACTAAATTCTTTTTTGTTTGGTTTGAATGGAGCTCTAGTTGTAGGATCATGAGCCATCTTCCCTAGTGTCTGAGGGGAATTAGTGGTAAAGATGCTGATAGTATTTACTACCATACAAAATGAGAAGGCTAAGAATGACTGTTAGTCCAGTTAATAGGGATTCCCCCCACCCCCTACAAACACACCCTCACATACTATCTCCATTTCACTTTCAGGAAATCTTACTTCTATTAGTAGGTATAATGGATATAGAATTAGTATGAAATAAGAAAAATTTGGGTTCAAGGGCTACCTCTCAAACAAACTGAAGATATGACCCTAGACACATCACTTGCCAATCTAAATTGGTGGCAGCACCTAAGACAGGAGTTCCTAGAGCAGTGATGTGAACCTTTTAGAGATGGAGTGCCAGGCCCCACCCTCTAGAGTACCATGCTTGCCCCTACCTCCAGACCCTGTGCCATGCCCCTCCCCTTACTAAATAACAGATGCACCCCTCACTCACTCCACACAGGGAAGAGAGGAAGTGTTCCCATTGGGTTGCTTGGTGGGTGAAGTGAGGAATGTCCTCAACAAGTAGAGAGGGGAAAGAGTGTGGCCTCAGTACTCCGCTCCCCCCCCCCCCAGCTCTTCTACCCGTGAGCCATCCACCTTACCCTCTGAGTACTCCTATTGGGCTGCTGAGCAAAGGTGGGAGATGTAAAGAAATGTCAGACCTGGTACAGAGGGACAGGGGAGTAGCTCTGTCCAGGTCCCTTTGCCTTTCTAGTAATGAACTCTTTGGGGGGGGGGGGAGAGAGGTCTGCCTGCCATATTTGGCATCTATGCCATAGGTTTGCCATAAGTGTCCTAAGGCAAATGAAATCACAAGTTCTATTCATATTTCTCTCTTATCTTTCAAGATGGAAGTGGAGTGGATGAAGGGGATGACATGTTGAACAAAATGCCCTTTAGTCTCAGCAGTAGTCTTCTCTTTTACTAGGTGCTTATTAAATACTCGTTGCTTATTATAATTTTCCCATTGGCTATGACAGAATGATTTTTTTAAAAGAGTGAAGGTAAATGGAATTGCATGTTTGACAGTCAAAAAACTTATTCTTTCTTACTGAGTGAAAACCCTCTAGATCTTGTTCATAGTGGCACAATGTTAGGTAGGAGCTATTGTCATACCTCTATGTGTCTATAATGTAAACAAATGTACACATATATACATATATGTTAATATTCAGTTCTGGAATTTTCTAGAGCTTTAAATTAAATTTAATAGCCTGCAGTTGTTGCAATCTATCTCCTTTTTATATAAAGGACTGAATTTTCCTAGACAGAAAGTGGCTTTATGAGGAAAAAAGAAGATAATTAAATTATAAGCATAATACAAATGAACAAATCAACAATTCAAAGGAAAGAGAAGCACATCAGTTTAGTAGTGAAGTGAATGAAAAGCACTTTAACTACATGCAAAAGTCAAGAATTATTTTCATTTACCTCATGGTTTCATTTCATTTACACTATTTTTAGAATTAATATCATGGATCATTTTTATCACTATTAACAAAAGTAGAGAGAAATTAGAGCAAGTTCTCAGAAAAGAAAAAAATAATGATCAGGAAATGAGAAATGGTATAAAAATGTTAATGAAAATTCAGATCTTTAGTTTAGAGAAGAGATGATCAGTATCATTGAATATGTGAAGTATTTTTTTTTAAATGGTAAGTAGTTCTTCATTTTCACAGGAAAGAAGAGAATATGTTAAAGGAGAGATTTTGGCTGACTACAAGAATGTATTGCCAGTCAGAGTAATATAAAAATGGAATGAATCATGGTGAGAAGGCATCTTTCTTCTTGAATATCTTCAAAATATGAGTTTGGAAACTATGTAGCTATGATTCTCTCTCTTTATCTATATATACATGTATCTATATATAGTGTATATGTATAGATTATATAGGGTACATACATATTTAGTAACTTGTTGATTTGATTCTATTGTTACCTAGAGAGCAAAAGTATATGTGCAAGCCAAATGACCTCTCAGAGTTCCACTTAGTTCCTCTCATTTTTTAACCCATCTTTAAATTGGAATTATTGGAAATATTTTGACCAATGATTCCTAACAATGCTCATATTACTCTAAATGTGGAAGATTATTCAGAAAATTTATGTAAGGATATTGTAGATCAGAAAAGATAAGTATCAATTAATTACAGTTAAGAATATCTACTGATATCACTGATTAATTTAGGCATTTTGAATATTCAGAAAGCATTATGAATTCAGAAACAGAAAGCTTTGGGTTAACATTAATAAAAACTGTACAACATCCAATATAAACAGTTTCTAGAGTCCCTCTCTTCTGGAAATACAGGCTTGCCTTATAACATGTGGTCTTTTAAGTAGAGTCTTAACCCTTTACGTTTTGGTGAATAGCCCCTACACCCGAGAAGTAATTTCCATTTTTTGTCATAAAACTTCCTTTTATGTGGCCTTTTACAAGCCACATATGATTCATTTTCAAACTTTCTAACTTTTGATACATTTTTGTAATTTTCATGTACACAAGTGTACAATATCTGAAAATAAATGTTGTTTTTTAATAATTTTCAGATGATATGTGCAGGACATATATGGATATGATAATAGACAACAGTACATCTTACTTCGTAGGCTAAAAAATTAAATAACAGAAATAACTACACAATAAAAAAGCCACTATTCTTTTTTCTCATAAGTGATTTTTTACCCACATATCAAGAAGATATGCATTCATGCACAGAAATAAAAAGTAGAATAGTAGGATGAGTAATTTATGTTTTTGATAAGAAATTATACTGATAAACATGAATGAAATTATGCACCTCCCACATATTAACCAAATATTCAGGATATCCCAAAAGTACATTTGAGCTTTAATAATATCAATAATGTGCATTAAGCAGACTTAGAGAAAATATTCAGAAATATATTTAAATTTATTTTACACTTATTAAATCCTATGAATATGTATATGTGTACATCTGTATGTATGTGCACTTACATGTACATATACACACATATACACCATACATACCTCCACACCCATTTATAAATATATATGCTATAAATATATTATATTAAAATATGTATAATAAATATATATTATAGTTTCTAAATAACATTTTCTCAGCTTTATAAATAGATGGGGGGGGGCAACTGGGTAGCTCAGTGGATTGAGAGCCAAGCATAGAGATGGGAGGTCCTAGGTTCAAATCTGGCCTCAGACACTTCCCAGCTGTGTGACCCTGGTCAAGTATCTTGACCCCCATTGCCTAGCCCTTACTGCTCTTCTGCCTTGGAGCCAATACACAGTATTGACTCCAAGACAGAAAGTAAGGGTTTAAAAAATAATAATAATAATAATAAAATTTAAAATAAATAGATGGGGTTCTCTTAAACTCATTTTGATCATCTGATCTTCTGCTATTAAACATTTTCTTGTGATATCTTATCAAAATTTTCATGTGGTCATAAAAATACTGTTCTCTGAATGATCTCTTATGAATATGTAGTGGATCTGATAAATATGTGAACTGAGAATTATTAGATGTGCAGTCTTGTTTTTGAAGAGGCAGAGGATTTAGTGACCAAATTTCCAACATTCACTAGATTATGGAGAAAGCACTGGATTTCTGGGCTGGAGTTGGGGGGGGGGCACTTTCACATAATAGATTACACTAAAGCCTTTGACAATGTAGATTAAAAGGAATTGTGGAAAGTTTCTCAAAATTTCTCAAAGAAATTTGCTATCTAGTCCCAATATATCCTGACAAATAGAAGTAAAAGAAATGGAAATAGTGTTCAGTATTATATTCTTGGGCTCAAACATGGTGATTGCAACAATGAAATTAAAAGACTCTTGATCCTTATAAAGAAAATTGTGGCAAATCTGGATAGCCTAATAAAAAGCAGAAATAATCTTGCTGACAAAGATATATATCTAGATCTAGATCTAGATATAAATATATAAACAAAGCTTTAGTTTTGTATGTCTGAGAGTTGGATTATTAGGAAAGCTTAGCACTATAGAATTAACATTTCAAAATCTGTTGTTGTACAAGATTTTTGAGAATTTCTTGGACACCAAGGAGATCAAATTAATCAATACTTAATGAAATTAACTCTCGCTGTTCTTTGGAAGGACAAATAGTGAAGAGGAAGCTTAAATATTTTGGTTACATAATAAAACAATAGAATTCATTGGGAAAAAACTGATGCTTGGAAAGATTGAAGGCAAAAGGAGAAGAGGACATTAGAGGAAAAGATGAATAGATATTGTCATGGAAGCAATGAACATGAGCTTGGAAAGGCCTTAATAGTAGACACAGAGAAGTTTTATGTACTATGGTGCAGAAAGCCACAAAGAGCTGAACATAACTGGAAACCATACAAGTGAAATTCTTTCAGCCATGGAAAAGAATATGAAGAATTTTTCATATATAAAGATAAAAAGTATTTTAGAGTGATAATTAGCATAATATGGTCATTATATTTCAATTTAATAATAAATATTAAATATATTTAAAATGTAACTAGTTCAACTTTTTAATGTTACTTTCTGAAAGTTTACAGCATTTAAGCCTCTGATGTTGAAACAATTGCACTGACTTTTTGTAATAACCTATGCATTTATGTAGAAGGTAAAGGAAAGAATATGTGTGAGAGAGAATTTCAATTGCAAATGAATTTCTCTTATGAGAGGACTGGAGAACAAAGATTAGGAAGATCACTGAAAAAAATTGAGAATGTGTTTCCTGAGGAAGAGACTGGTTACTATGCAATACCTAATTTCCTGTGTTTTTTGTTTCTGTTTGTTTGTTTGTTTGTTTTTAGTTTTCTCATATGGAAAATACTAGATTTGTTCTCGTTGACCTCAGAGATTAGACTTATGATCAGTACATGTAGATTATATAAATGTAAATCTAATTTTGATATAATGAAATCATCCAACTCCCTAACAATTTGGAGCTTCCCAAATGTGGAATTTGACAGTAATCGTTTTCACTTCATTAGAGGTCTTCAAGAAAGTGCTAGATTAACTTTAATTAAAGAAAAATGACTTGTTGCTTTGATCAAGAATTTATTTCTTCTTAGTTTTACATGGGTTGTATTAGAATGCCTCTTTGATCTTTTGAAATTCTGTGACTTTGGGGCAGTTAGACAGCGTAGTAGATAGAGTTCTAGACCAGTGTCTGGGACCTCTGAAGACCTAGAGTGTCTATTAGGCACCATACACAGTATCTATGCCCACTAGAGGTGATTGCTCTTCATTCATTGCTATTCTCTATTTGGAGATGGAAGCCAAACAGTGCCCTGAACAAGGATGGACATTTCTTCTTTCTTCTATTTTTTTTTCCTTTATTTGGGAGAAGGAAGTATGCTCAAAAGCTGATGGATCATCCCCAAAACTAACTATAGAAAGGTTATTTTTTCCTCTTAAAGAAAATGACAGCAATTTTTATATACAATATCCATAGGCTATTTTTTGGGTTATTAATTAATATGTGTTTCTGTGTGTATGTGCATATATGTGTATGAAATAGGTGAAGTGTAATGGTGAATGATGACAATCTTGTAAAAATAAATGGCCTGGGCTCCAATCTGGCCTCAGACACTATATAGCTGTGTGACTCTGGACAAGCCACTTAATCTCCATTTGCCTAACCATTGCCCTTCCATCTTGGAGTTGTCACTTACACAGAAAGTAAGGTTTGTTTTTATCTTTTTAAAGATATTCTGTGGTTCTGTGATTTTATATTTGTCATGATCAGTGTATTTGTCATCTAGTGTATGAATGAATTAATGAATGAATCATTTATCATGTGCAAAACATTGTGCTAAGTATTGGAATTCAAATTACCAGAGACTGTGATTTTAAGTAACTAACTTTGTAATGCAGGGAGAGAAATCATTTGGAAGCTTTTGGCTGAAAATCAGGTGGGGAAAGGTCTCCTATGCAGTAGAACACAGAAGCAAAGTAAATAATAATGTCTGCTCTTTAACGTAATTTTCTCTGATAAAATCATATCAGTTTCTAATGTTGCACCATTTGGTTGTTCCAAGTATATGAAATGATGGATTTTTAAAATGTATTTTGATGAAAGAAAAATATTTTATTCCTTCAGAATGTACTTTTGTTAGTTTTAAAAATGACCTTTTGGATAATATATATATGATTTAGCCACTTTAGGTCCTTCCCCCAGGCGCATTTTGGTCCATATTGGGAACTTATGAGTCTCTCATAAGTTTTACTTGACGTAATTCTTTGTAATTGTTTCTTATTGAATTATCTAGTTCCTATAGTTTCAAAAATAATTAATTCTGTTATTTATAATGAAAATGTATTGAAGATGGCTGCATTTAACACAGCAAGATAAAAATATAGATGAATGTTAATAGGCAACATTTTCTGTGCTTATTTAGAGAACCACTTATAATAATATAGAGTAGTATTCATATTACTATGATATAATTATATGTGAACCTGACATTTCAGTGATGATTGATTTTATTACTAAATTGAATTTTTAAAAGGGAAAGATATTAATCATAATCATATTCTGAAGAGAGGAGTAAACTCCCAAATACTCATTCTGATTGTCACAACTGAAGACAGCAGATTAAACCACAAGAATTATAAGGATAAATATTTTGTGATTTATCAAAGTAGAAACAAATTAGCTAAACAAATGTAGTTAATCATAATAAAAAAGATTAAGTAAAAAATATGTCCTTGAAGCCTAGAGTTGAAAAAAGTATATTAAATACCACTTTAAGGTATTCAAGTGGAAAAACATTTTTTGTTTGTAGTCTTAAATTTTTTCAACACATGAAATTATCAATAAACTGTTTAATGAATACAGAATGTTAGCAAGTTGAAACAAATTAAATACTATATTACTTAACAAATAGTTGACCTTTATCGTTATAAAGAGAAATGACTGTATATAGTTGTCAGACCCGAAAAATACAGTTTCTATGGGGGGGAAAGCAAATTTGTGAATAATCCAAAGACAAAAATTAGTTTCATGATAGACCCAATTTGTTTGTAGCATATTTGAGTAAGAAGTGATATAAATGATAGTGAAAAGGATACATATGATTAGAAAATGTAATCTGGTTGTATAATACAATAATAGCAAGGGACAACAGATGGATAAAAAACTGAGTCCTCATATTTTAAATATTTTAAAAGTTTTATTAAGAGTCTTCTAGCATATTCAATAAATCCTTTATAGAAAATCTATGAAAGAACATGAAAAATATGTAGACAATTTGTTCTGTGCTCAAGAAATTGTTACTCATGCAATACACAGTGAGGTAATGAGATTACAGAATCATTCAAGTATTGAAATATGGCATTCAATAAAATTGGTTATGAATAATTTATGCCTATACACTTCTAATTCTCTATGTCTCATTTTAGATTATAATCTCTTTGAACACAAAGAAAATAGCTTCCCCCTACTGTACATAGGTTAAATACTTAAGCAGAAGCTTATATACTTTGCTAATGTAATGAGAAGATAGGAATCCCTGAAACAAAATGAGAAGGGGAAGGCAGTAGATGAGATAGACAGATAGATAGATAGATAGATAGATAGATAGATAGATAGATACATACATACATACATACATACATACATACATACATATATATATACATACATACATTCATGTAAGCAAGGAACATGAGATTGGACAGATTTTTGGGATATACTTTGGACAGACACTACCTTTGGGAAGTGCTGGAAGTTAGAATGGCTGGGCAGGCTATGATCCATAGGGTCAGGAAGAGTTGGACACTACAAAATGACTTCAACAGACATAGCAAATGTACAAAAGCTAAACATCTTAGTTCAATCAGTCAGTCTTTCAAAGACATTATACCAAGTGCTAATTAATTAATCCAGTGGAGGAGTAAAGTGCTTTAGAGATACAAAATGAAATGAGATAAATCTACACAATAAGTATAACAGATTGGGTGAAACATCTCAAATCACGATACAAGGTTTGTCATATAAAATAGAAAAGAACTCAGCCATTCAGTTACCTGGCCAGAAAAGAAAGCAGGTCCAGTTTAGGCCTTTTAAAGAAAGTTGCTATGGGGAGCAAAGGATAAGAGGAAAAATAAATGTGTGTGTGTGTGTGTGTGTGTGTCCTGCCCTGCTTGCCTTGGCCAGAGGAAAATAATCCAAAACTAAAAAATATTGAAGTTTTTGTGTTCCTCATCGGCGTTCTGATAACAGCTAATAGCAGTGTTTGCATTTAGAATAGATGGCAAACTATAAACTAGAGGGTAGGAAACTTTAGGATTTTACAAAGATTATAGAAAAAAAATTACATAATGACTCTGTAGGAAATTTCATGAAGGACCCACAGAAGGTCTTCTAGGCAACTATAAGTTATTAGACCCTTTTTGTTATATGGGCTCTAAATTTGAGCCCAGTTCCCCTGGAAACTTGAAAGTAATTATGTAGAGATTATGTCCCAAGATTTATTGAGTTTTATTTTGTTTTATTGGGAGGCTGTTTTGTAAAATCTATTCTTACTATACCACCTTAGCAAATCTTTGTTTCCTAAGGCTAATTAAGTCTTGGCAATTAACTTATATGTCTTTTCATAATGAATAAGGTAGGTGCATTTATGAAGTAAAATTCAAATCCCATTTAGTCTTACCCTTCTAGATCTCCCCTCAAGGCTGCCATTGCTATCCCTGGAACCCTAAGGCAGCCATACTAGCCAAACCCTGGTGATCCAAGCTTTTGGTATGAGTGGAAATTTTAAAAGTGAGACCAATTGTATGTGCTACACCATCAAAATGGAAGTTTTCTTTTAACTTTAGATTCCTAAGTTTCAGTGAAGAAGAATTATCTCAAATTCATAAATTAGTGAATCAACACTGTAAAGGTTTTGTACAGAGAGATAAATACATATTCAACTTACCATAATATTTACCAACTAGAATTTATAAGATTAAGCTCAAATGAATAATATAGATTCTATATTATGAAAGGATAGAAAATGAATAGTGAAATTAATATTTTTTCACTTTTACTGTTTTTGGAAACAAAAAAGTTAACAAACATATATTAAAAGGGTGAAATGAAGTTTGTTAAATTTTGTCAAATTCAGCTTAAGCGAGGCTGACACCTGAACATATGTTTTATGATTTTCTTATCACATAGGGTTGAGATAAATCTCATATCAATGACATTTTGTTTTGTTTAGTCATTTCAGTTATGACTAGGCCTTCATGATCCCACTTGGGGTTTTCATGGTAAAGATATTAGGGTAGTTAGCCATTTTCTTCTCCAGTTCAGATCACAGATGAGGGAACTGAAGCAAAGTTAAGTGCCTTGCCCAAAGTTCATATAGCTAGTGTGAATTTCAGAACTACTTAACCCTGTTCAAACCATTCTTTAGAGGATGGGATTTGGCTATTTCCTGATCAATAACAATGGAGATACTTGGAATGACAAAATCAGTTCTTGGAAACTACAATCTCCACCCTACTCAGGGTAACACGATTTAGGAAGGGCTGCAGCAAAGCTCAAGATTTAATTATTTGAGAATATGACCTTCAACAGACATGTGCAAAGGGGACAGACCTCTGGGCGGTCCTGGGTTAAGCTAGAGCCACCATTGGCACAGGGGAGACACAGGAAGTGAGGTAGAGGACAGCTGAGGAGTCTGGGGACTTCCTGTGTGGAGGAAAGGAGGTTGTTGGAGCCTGGTGCTTGGAGTAGAGGTGCTCAGACTGTTTCTCCATTTTGGTCACGTGAGTGATAGGGACTGATCTCTTTTCTTTGCCTCCACTATCCAGGGCCTTGGGCCTTTGGCCCAGCCTAAGCAGAGTGGGTATTTAAGCCCTATTCCCTTCTCTCCCTTTCCCCCCCCCCCTCTCTCTTTCCCTCTAATACTTTTCTTCCTCCTGTTTGTAATTAAAATTACATAAAAGGTTGACTGCTGATTTGAGTTTTCATTTAGGAATTACATAGCTGAATTCCTTGGTGACCTTAAATTAATATATATCAGTCTTTTAAAGTGATTTCCATATCACACTTGTAGTATCTGAGCTAGATGTGAACTTTGAAAGATAAATTTCTTGATCCCAGGCCCAGGACTCAGTTCATGGTACCATCTAGCTGCCCTTCAGTGACACTGTTCATCTCTTATATTCAAGAGATATTTTGTAAGAAAAACTAAAGACTGGTCTCATAGAAAAAGAATCTGTAATATAAATTAGGAATGTATGGGGTTACTCATATTTAGTTTTTGAAAAATAATTCTCTATAACTTCCCACTAATGGCAGACAATACTTAATTTACATTTTACTTTGCTATTAAAAAACCAGGTTAGGATGGAAAAAATTCCATATACTTTATGATAGGAATTTCTTTTCTTTCATTCATGGTAAACCTATTATTTTCTTTATGCTATTTCAGATGTCATTAGTATAATCTCCTAAATATTTCAGCTTTCAGACTCTTAAAAAACATTAGGACACCAAGTGAAGAGTGTTTTAACCAAAATTATATTTTCCAGTTTATGATTAGATGAGAAATTCAATTTCAAACAGATTCACCTGATGTGTTTGCATATTTTTTTTGCTTTAGTCTAAAAGTTTTACAGAGTCCTTTAATTATTTTTTTCAAAGACTAACTTTTTTGAAGAATAATCTGTTTCAGTACTTTATCAATCCTTTATTTCAGAATTTGATTTCTTACCCTTTCATTTACCAAATGACTTTTTAACCTCTGATTCTATTTTGTCTTTTTTCAATAATCTGACCTTTAAAATTTTCATCTACTATTGAATTTTCAGCCCTTATTAATTACATAAATTCTGCTGATTTTCTTTATTTCAATAAAAAGATATCCTCTCATGTTTTCAATATCATCATAAAAATGCTTTAGAAATACATAAAAATGAACAAAAATGAGTGAGTCAAAATAGCAAGACTATGTGTATGTCTTTTTCCAGAGTGGGTGATTATTATTTTAAAATAGTTTTTATGATCACAATACTAACACTGGTACTATTTTAGATTTTAGAAAAAAAATACACTACCCTTTCTTTCATGGGACTTATTCTCCAGTAGGTGGAAATAATGTTTACTTTGATGTAACAATTTAAATCACTGAAACAAATGTAATGGTAAGTGCTCCAGAGAAAAGGGGAAAAAAATCTGAAGCACACAGTTTTTTATTATTCCTGCCTGGATTACTAAAATGTGATATCATGAAATATCATGTGATAACCATTGAACTTGGTCTTCAAGAATGGGTAAAATTTACAAAATGTGGCATGTCTATAGAGTGTATTACAGAGGTATGAAAGAATATAAGCCCAAAGTTAAGAGAGTATGGCATATTTATAGAGAATACTGATTAACTGGAAAGATGTAGAAGGGAATGCTTTCAAATATATGGACAGATAAAGGATGGCCTTAGATGTGATGGTAAGGGATTTGAATTTGTTATTTAGGCTTTGGGACAGCTAGGTAGTACAATGGATAGTAGCGCAGCATATTCATCTTTATGAGTTAAATTTTGGCCTCAGATACTTACTAGTTATGTGACCGTGTTTTTTTATCCTCTGTTTCCTTATCTTTAAAATGAACTGTGTGAGGAAATTGCAAACAACTCCAATTTCTAACCCCAAGTGAAGTCTAGAAGAGTCAGAAACAACAGAAACAATTGAATGTATTTGGACATTAGGAATATATTAAAGGCTTACGAGAAGAAAAGCTTTATATATCACCTCTATGTATGAGGAAGATTAATTTGACACCAATAGGAAAAATGAAAAAAAGAATCTACCTTCTTGGTGACAGAGAAAGGATTATGAGGGAGGGAGAGAACATTGATTGCAAAATGTCAGAAAATAAGTATTAATTGTATTGCCATATAATCTGGGGGAAAAAAAGGAATTTATTTAAAAAAAGAATCATCATGGAAAGGCTCTCTGGTGATGAATTAAAAGCATCAAAAGCTCATAGCTTTAATCCTGTAAGTGAACATAGAAATCATATTTAGTATGAGGTAAATTGAACATTTATGTTTGGTCTCATAGGAGAGTTAGTTATTCAGTGGAAAAGGAAAGGATAGGCAGTAGTGAGAACATTATTGGCTCAGGGGACAAAGCAAATGATCATGTTCTTGATTGCCTTTAATGTTTGTGATCATTTTAGTCATGGTAATTCCTATCCCATTTGGTTTTAGTTGATTAATTAATCTCTTATCTGAAATTCTTACCTGAAATCCATCTTTAAATTTTTGTGCGTTGAAAAAAAACCCAATACTCTTTTCTAAATCTACCAATCAATGAGCATTTAATAAATACCTACTATGTACAGGGCATTGTAGGCATACAAAGTCCAAAACGAAATAGTCTTGAAATAGTCTTGACCTGAAGGGGCTAAATTCTAAAACGATTGATTTGGAGTAAACTATAAAACCAATATTAATTCAATTTTTTATTGCTAAAATAAATGTCCATTCAACTAACATCAAAAAGTTCCCTCATGGTCTTTAAGTATAGATAGTAAATAATCAAAGAGGAAGAGGGAAAATACACTTCAAAGCAAATAATAGCTTGTACTATAACAATTCTTTCCATAGGGAGATGTTATAATATTCACCGTTCTAAGGTCTACCTTAGAGGACATGGAACAACTAACTGAAGTTAAATTCAATTACCTGACATTATCCCAGCAGAATGAGGAGTATAGGAAGGGCAAGAGAATTTGCATTTATCTACTAATCCATTTAATGCAAGGCTTCTATCTTGTCAGTATTCAAGAACCACTGAATAGAGACATAAAGTAACTGATTATAGGTGATTTAAAAGTAGGACAGGATGTAAGCAACCATAAATTGTAGTCTTCAAGAGCTTTTCTGTCAGTTATTTCTTTCTAACTGGTTCAAACCTCCAGGACCTTTTATAATTGTCTGTGCAATCCACTTAGCATTACAGTCATTTTTAAAAACATATTTTATTTATAAGTTCTCTTATTATTATGCATAACATAACTATAGAGCAGTAGAAGGTAATGGGTGCACATTTCAAAATAATTGCATATCTCTTTCAAAGACATATGATGCTAACATCAGCCAAAAAGTATAATATGCATATGGTGCCTACCAACTGGTGCTAGGCAGAACAAGGTAAGAATTCCATTACTTTATGAATATGAAAATAGAGTAAAGTGGAAAGTCACATATTATGTGCTGTAAATAAGAATGGTTATCATTTGCAAATCATGACTATATCACTAGCATATATACATTTTTAGTAACTACTTAATGGACCGGAAGAAATCAAGTACTTAGTAGAAGTCATACTTTTTGAAAGGTCATATGATATGATAGTGTTACTCTGTGAATTATTCTGTCTATTGGATTTTATTTCTAATGAAGAAATTATTATACTACCTTTTTCTGGTCTGAGCTAAATTTATTCAGGAATACATGAAGGTTTTCTTTTATAGCTAACTTCAAAGAACACCTTCTCCCCTCACCCCCACTTGGACATTTTTTCTTCCTACAACATGGGCAATTTCTCCTAGAAAGAAGATTTTTTAAATCATCAATTAATATAGTCAGAGAATATAGAGGAATAAAATTAAAAATAATAACAATAAATATTAATAAATATCTAGAAATACACTTCTCAAAATATGATTTTAGAGAAATAATTGATGCTAAACATGAATGTTGTTTTTTTAAAGTTAAAGTTGACCTTCTAATGTCTTGCTTTTTCTGTGAGAAAAACCTTCAAGTTGACAGCAGATGATAGAGCATCTACTTTAACTGGGGCATAATTGACAGGTTCCGTTTTTCACAGTTTCAGTTGGGTTTTGACATTTCATTAGGTTTATTTTCTGTCACAAAGGACACTGACAAAATTAGGCTTATATGACAATTTCTAAAATTTCCATCATTCTAGCAAAATAAAAATCTTTTCCAAGTAATCTAACTAAATATTTATTGGATGGAAATGGATTTACAAAATGTAGTTTTACCCAGTAATGTTATTTTAGGAAAATTTGAAATTATTAATCTGAAAATAAAAATAAAATTATATCACGTGCTGAAGTTACAATGATACAAAAATACATGCACATTATTTAAAGAACATTAAAAACTGATGCAAATTTGCTTTTTTTTTACATTTTAATAATTGTTTTTTATTTTGTGATCCATGTTCTCTCCTTCCCTTCTACTCCTCCTCACTTCCTGAAACAGCAAATAAATAGGATATAGGTTGTCCATGTGTTGTCTTACAATATATATTTCCATGTTCATTATGTGAAAGAAGACATACATCATGGGCACTAGGGGAAAATTCATGCAGGAAATGAAGTGAAAATGGAATGCTTCAATCTGTGACTGTCAATTTCTTCTATGTTCATGAATAGCCTTTTTTCATCACTAGTCCCTTGAAGTTGTCCTGCCTTCTTGCATTGTTGATAATAGTTGTCATTCATGGTTGATCATCAAACTTGATCTTTTTCATGGTTCAGTTCTTTTATTTCCCCCATTTTAAAATACATTTTATTTTTCTCCAATGTGAGATTTAAATTGGTTGAGGTCTTAAACTGTAGTGAGTTAAAATGGTGGAAGATATAAATTGTGATAGATATAAGAGAGGGTGAGTAAATTTGACCACAGAAAATATTTTTCATTACAGTGTCTTGGTTTTTAAAATAAATATAAGGTGGTAGCCAGGGAAATATTCCCAATTATTCAAATACTCAAGTCAACTGGGTTTTATAGAGATTTTTAATTAATAATATAATGAGGAATTAGAGGAAGAGTAGGAAAGGAATAATTATGAAGGGCCTCAAGCCAATATGGCCTAGACCTGAGTCTTAAGAGAGAATCAGTCAGTCAGTCTTTTAATACTCACCACAAGGTCTGCCTAAACAAGAATTCTAGTGACACCAGGCCAGCTCCATCTCAGCTGACTTCACCAGAGAGACTTCCAGCCAGAGACTGTTCCAAAAGGCCTCTCTCCAGAGCCTCCAGAGGGACAGAGTCCCCTTAGAGGAGCTCCAGCGAGACCTCCTTAGAGATTGTCCTCCAAGAGCTTCTCTTCTCCAGAGCCTCTCCAAAGAGATTCTTCCCAAGCGATCCTCATCAGAGATCCTCCAAAAGGATTTCTCCAAAAGGATATCCCCTCAAGAGATTCTGCTTTTTCTTATATAGGGGTTTTTCTCCCATGTCACCTCCCCTCAGTCCCTACATCTACCAATCACTGTAGACGCTTTCCAAAGGACTGCCCATCTAAATTCCTGCTAAGTCGAACAATCTCCTCAGTAAGTCTGAATCAGAAAAAATGCTGCTGTGTCGACCAAGATCCTCAGTAAGTCTGAAGGAGAGAAAACACAGCTGAGTCAACTAATCTCATCAAGAGAAAATTAGCATCCCATTGTATCAATTCTAAATACAGGCCTGGCTCAAAGAACTCCTTGCCCCATCATAAGCATGGATCCAAGTACTTTCTTTGTTTAGCAAGGAGTTTTCTGCCCTAAAGCATTCTTAAGTACTGGAGGAATAGAGGTCCTCCTATTTCTGATCCTGGAGAGTTCTCACATCAAAATGGGGAATGTTTCTCAGTAGGGAATTTGTTCCAATTAAGAATTCCCCGATGGGGAAATTTTTAACATTCACAAGTCTGAGAGATTTCAAGATTTACACCAATTATACATAAAAACATTTTAAATTTTCTTTTTTAAAAATCATTGCTCAGTTCTTGATGAATCAATGATCTTGTGGGTATAGGAGCTTCCTCTGTTTTTGAAAATCCTAATTGAATTTAGTTATTTATTTAATGAATTAATTGAAAATATTTTTCCATGGTTACATGGTTCATGCTCTTTACTTCCCCTTCTCATTCCCCCCTCCCAAAGCCAACAAGCAATTCCACTGGGTTTTACATATATCATTGATCAATATCTATATCTATATTATAAATATTTACAATACAGTGATTGTTTAGAGTCTACAACTCCAATCATATTCCCATCAAACCATGTGATCAAGCAAATATTTTTCTTTTGTTTTTGTACTCCTGCAGTTCTTTCTTTGGATGTGGATAATGTTCTTTCTCATAAGTCCCTCAGAATTGTCCTGGACCATTGCATTGCTGCTAGTAGGGAAGTCCATTACATTTGATTGTACCACAGTATATCAGTCTGTGTACAGTGTTCTCCTGGTTCTGCTCCTTTCACTCTGCATCAATTAATGGAGGTCTTTCCAGTTCACATGGAGTCCCTCCAGTTCATTATTCCTTTTAGCACACTAGTATTCCATTACCAACATATACCACAAGTTGTTCAGCCATTCCCCAATCGAAGGGCACCCTCTCATTTTCCAATTTTTTGCCACTACAAAAAGTGTGGCTACATACAAATATTTGTGTACAAGTCTTTTTCCTTATTATCTCTTTGAGGTACAAACCAAGCTGTGGTAGGGCTGGATCAAAGGGGAGACAGTCATTTAAAGCCCTTTGGCAATGTTCCAAATTGCCCTCCAGCATGGTTGGATCAATTCACAACTCCACCAGCAATGTATTAATGTCCCAATTTTGCCATATCCCCTCCAACATTCATGACTTTCCTTTGCTGTCATATTGGCCAACCTGTTATATGTGAGGTGGTACTTGAGAGTTGTTTTCATTTGCATTTCTCTAATTATGAGATTTAGAACACTTTTTTATGTGCTTATTGATAGTTTTGATTTCTTTATCAAAAATTGCCTATTCATGTTCCTTGCCCATTTTTCAATTGGAGAATGGCTTGATATTTTGTACAATTGATTTAGATCCTTATATAGTTGAGTAATTGGATCTTTGTCAAAAGTTTTTGTTATAAAGATTTTTTCCCCATGTGAATATAGGATTAACTTTCCCCTTGTCTATTTTTAGCTAATCAAATCAAGAAGTAAAGTACCCCTACTTACCATTAAGTATAAGAATTCACAAGTCACTTACTAGAGTAAGCTCACACCTACAAAGGCTGCTGCCTCCCCTCCCCTTTGTCAGTGCTAGGCAAATTGAAAGACTGCCATTGGTTTCTGTGAAGAAGGGGAAATGACAGGAAGTGACAGGAAGTAAAAAAAAAAGGAGCATTAAAGAAGAGACCAGCATGATCTAGAGGTCTTTCCTTCCTGGTCTTTGGAGAGTGGTTCCTAAGATTCTTTCCTGGTATTTGGAGTGAGTGACTGAAATTCCTTGGCATAGAGAGATTTTTTCCCCTGGATCCTGTGTCAACTTGTTGGGTGAGTAGCTGAGATTCCTGCCTTGGCTTTGGAGCAGGCCACTTTGGTGAAACTCTGGCTGAAGACACCACTGGAACTTCTGGTTGAGGATTACTGGGGAATCCACATGGAGACAAGGGACTTGGGGAAGTCCCTGATAGGGTTGAGTTTGACTTCACCAGAAAAGGGCTGGTAGGCTTGTTAGAATCTATCTCATTTTTCTATATTTTTCCACTTTCACTATTTCCACCTCTGTAAATAAAACTGCTAAAAGTCATTTTGACTTAAGCTACAAAATTTGAAACTCAGTGACCACAATATTACTTTATAACTCTCATATTTAGCATAAAACCCTAAATTTAAACCTTATCCCAATTTGTTGCTTCCCTTCTAATTTTGGCTCCAGTGGTTTTGTTTGTATAAAAGCTTTTTAATTTAATGTAATCAAAATTATTCATCCAACTTTATTGCTGTTAGTATTTACACCATTCCTCTGCTTCTGTTCATTTCACTTTGCATGACTTCATATCTTCTTTTTTTAAATCATAGTGTTTATCATTTCTGAAGGTAGAATAAATGCATATACCACAACTTGTTCAGTCATTCTCCAATTACTGGACATCCTTTCACTTTCTAGTTCTTTGCTAACACACACAAAAAAAGAGCTGCTATAAATATTTTTGTACAAGTAAGTCCTTTTACTCTCTTTGAACTGTTTTGACTTCATACCTATTAGCAGTATCGTTGGGTCAAAACAAACTTGTAAAATGTTGCATAAAATATAATCTTATAGGGCTAGTCTAATACTGCCATGCAGAAGTACACCATGATGACTAGGAATGGAATGGTACTGGCAGCTCCGAAATAGATCAAAAAGGTGAATGCAGCATCAGAGTTGATCTGAACCATGTGATTTAAGTGATATTAATTTTTTTTAGCAGGATCCATAAAATCAACCTGTGGCAAAGGCAGGAAGAAAACCTTTCTAGTAAAATTAGCCAATACATATGTGAATGGATTCTATAGAGTGTTCACAGAAGTCCCTCTGGTGTGAGAGTTTGTCAAGCCCCTTTCAGGGCACTTCATCCTTCTTTGGTGTTCTGCTCCCCAGCTCTTATATGTGGCTCCAAGAAGCTATAGCATGAATACCTCTCACACCCCTAGAAATAATCTTAGAAGACAGTATAAATCATGTTGGAGTTAACCAACAAACTTCACACCCATTGGTGAGTTGGTGGAATGGATACTCAATTTATGTTAAGACTTCCCTTGCAGAAGTAGATGATGAGAACAATTTGCTCCAAAGACTATAAATGCAGCTAAAAGAAGCAATGTGGTATGCCTAGAGTTCTGGTAGATACCAAAAGAAGTCAAGGTCATCCACTACATCCTTGGCCATTTTATGATATCCTGATTTTTGTCTGCTTACAGGACTTTGATTACTCTGGATGAAAGAATGAAGCTGATTACTTTATGCAACTGTCACATTTTAATTCAATTTGTGCATGAGTCCAAAGATATCACAGTGATGCTAAATATGTGATTATTAATTCCAACCATACAGATATTTTGTGGCTATCTTGGTTTGTATTTGCTATAGGAGTTTCCTCATATTCTGTTTCTTAGCTTGGTACTAAAGTTACAAGTGGTACTATAGAGAAAGTACTGGGTCTAGAGTTAGGAACATTCATCTTTATGAGTTGAAATGTGGCCTCAGACACTTGCTATGTGACCTGAAGCAAATCACTTAATTCTATTTGCCCCAGTTTCCTTATCAATAAAATGAGTTGGAGAAGGACATGGCAGACCACTCCAATATCTTTGCCAAGAAAACACCAAAAGGGATCATGAAGAGTTGAGCATTATGAAAAATGATTGAATGACAATGACCTAAGTGATCTGGGATTATGAATCAGTTTGGGTTTTTTTTCTGATTGCTATATTACTAGCACCTCTCTTTAATTTTTCTCCAAGTCATATGTCTCTTTGATAACACCCTGCATAGTTCTTTATTTGTAAAGTACTTTGACTTGCTCATATGTACCATTTTCTTCCTTTTATGACTTTGGACCTCTGGTTTCAATTCTTCATAGGTGCTAGTATTCCATGACTTGCAATCATAGAATAGCAGTGGAAGAATATTCTTAACTAAAATATAGGACTTCATGAGAGTAACTTGGTAGTCAATAAAAGGACTTTAAAATTTCTCCAAGATGTCTCACATTTAATCTTGGACCCAACTTATCCATTTGCAGTGTCCTAGATGTCTAAGATACACAGATACCTGGACAAACCTTAGGGTGTCAATTCTGCTATATTTCATACATAGTCTAGACAATTGCATTATTTATTCTTTTGCTTGAGGAATAAGGGGGACCTAGGTGATGCAAAAAAAAAAGATACCAATGAACTATACTTAAAATGAAATGCTTTTTGTTTTCACCAGAAGTACAAGAGAGATTTTTATTTGTCATGAGAGAAATATATTCTAAACAACAACCCCCTTCTCTCCCTACTGTGACTAAGAAGTGTTCACTATTTGAGTTCACCTGCAAGGAGAAAGATAAAGGACCTGACTTCCTACAGCTAACCAGATATCCTTGAAGAACAGCTTGATGCTCTAAACATATTAGGCCTAATTCTTTTAAGGGAAGCCTTGACCTCCAAGGTCCTCCTAGCTGCCATAAGAATTCCCTGAGGCAAGTACAGAATAGTAATTAACAAGACAACTGGATTTCTAAATTTAACTCATTACATACACTTCAGCTGAATTCTGAAATAAAATCAGACAAAGAACCATGCCTTAGGCAGTTAAAGGAAACAATCAACTAACTTTAAATAGGATCAAAAGAAAGGATACAGAATCAATTTGATCTTTTGAGCTCTCTATATCTTTTAGTCAATTTAATAATGAAAAAGAGGTCACATAGTTAGAAAACAAATAAGAGAAAAATAATCTGTATATTAAGTCTCTCTAGGAGGCTTCAGTCGAAGTCCTTCTGACACTTTTACTTTTGTGACTGAGTAAATTATCTGAGGTTTCAATTCTCTAGGAAACTTTCTAAATCTATATGCTACAGATAATTTGCTGATCTGTCCTGGTAGAAGGAGTTTCCTCATTCAGAAATTCTGTACATCAGTGAGACCAAAATTCACTATACTAAATTCTTCATATTAATAACTATCAATAGTCTCTCTGTGTCTCTCTCTGTCTCTGTCTCTGTCTCTCTCTCTCTATGTCTGTCTGTCTGTCATTGTCTCTGTGTTTTAATTACAAACAGGAGGAAGAAAGTATTAGAGAGGGAGAGAGAGAGAGAGAGAAAGAAAAGGAAAGAGGAGGGAAGAGGGTTTAAATACCCACTTTGCTCAGGTTGAGCCAAAGTGGGCCTAAAGGCCCAGAATAGCCAAGGCAAGAAAAGAGATCAGTCCTTATCACTCACATGAGCAATCTAAAGGGAAATAGTCTGCAGGGCTTCTCCACCTCAAGCTCCAGCCTCCACACCTCCTGGCCTTCCTCCCAGGAAGTGGAGACCTCCAGAGGCTGTCCTCTACCTCACTTCTTGCTTCTCACATGTGCCAATGGTGGCTCTCCCTTGAACTACGACAGCCGAGGTCAGTCCTTTTTGTACATCTCTGTTGAAGGCCATATTCTCAAATAATTAAATCTTGAGTTTGATGCAGCCCTTCCTAATTTTGTTACACTGAGTAGGGTGGAGATTGTAGCTTCCAAGACCTGATTCTGTTATTCCAAGTATCTCTATTGTTATTGATCAAGAAATAGCTAAATCCCATCTTCTGAATAGGGTGAAGTAGTTTTGAAATTCACAAGAAGAACAACAATTTTGATACAAAGTGCTGTGAAATTATAATGACCCATCTTAAAGACAAAAAATGGTTCATGATAATTGTTGTTCAGTTGTTTCAGTCATACTTGCCTTTTAGTGACACCATTTGGAGTTGTCTCATGAATATGCTCAACTATTTTGCCATTTCTTTCTCTAGCTCATTTTACAGATGTGGAAATGGAGGTAAACAGGGTTAAATGACTTGCTTAGTGTCACACAGCAAGTTAGTTTCTTAGGTTGGATTTGAACTCATGAAGAAAATTCTTCCAGACTCCAGTGTTCTATCCACTATGCCACCTAGCTGCCATAAGAATTATAATAGCTAGCACTTTTATAATGCTTTAGGTTTATAAAATGCTTTAAAAATATCTAATTTATCTTTATTTCCATAATGAGGGGGAAGTGCTATGATGGTCCTGATTTTACACATGAGAAAATTGAGTCAAAAAGAAGTTAAATAATTCTTCTATCATCACAGAGGTATTAAATATCTGAGCCTGGATTTAAACTCAGATATTTCTAATTCTCAATCCAAAGCCGTATTTACCATGTTACCCAACTTCTCCTCTTCTTTACAGAAGGGAGGGGGAGAGAATGTTCCTTCTTTATGAGAGGTAGGAGTTATCTGTCCAGAGACTATATTTCAGACACTTTAAATGTTTTGGTTAGTACGGGTGAAATGCTTTTGTCCCCCTGCTTTTTCTTTTTTTCTATTAAAATGATTGGCTATGTGTGTGGGATGATGAAGGAATTGGCATGTTTTGTGAAATGTTAATGTTACATGTGAACAAGGTAAACTAAGAAATAAGATTGTGAGTATTATCGATTTATTAATTAGATTAGCATAGCAAATAATTTTGGTCAATGATGTCTCAGTGGCCAAAGGCCTGGATTGAGGAATGACATGGCATTTTATAGGAATTAAAAAATATGGCAGAGCCAAATTTCAAGATGCATAGATGTGTATTCTTTTGATATGCTTATTGATGACACTGAATTGACATTACATCTTTTGCACCATCCCTTCTTAAATTCTCTTTAGTACATCCAAGGCATGAGATTTGAGTCACAACACAAACATGCTACCAGACTATAAGAAAATTATCAAATATTAGGAGCTGCTACAATTGTTTAAATTAATTATATTTACCCTTTAGCTTAACCAAGTTTCTTTGGAAAGTGGTTGATCTGTGGGGTTACAAAGTTGGAGGTAACTTCAAGACAGTGATGTTGACAAGTTTCTCAGAGATGTGGATGGTAGATGAAATATAAAAGGTGATTCTCAGATTAATAAAATTAATGTTAATTTCAAAAATGTAAAAACTAAAGTTGTAAATCCAAATATATTTTAAAAAGTCAATTTTCAGTTATTTAATTACAGATCTTTATTTCCCCTCTCACTTTTACTATTTCCTCTAGCAAAGCATGAATTTTGATGGAACAATTTAATGGTGTGATGGGACATACTTAGGTGATAAAGAAATGGTTTTCATATTCATTTGAAATAATATCCTTTCAGTTAAAATATAGTCAATTTCATGTTTCTGTGTTGTTATGTAGTACCTTGATGTCTTGTTACTTTCAGCCATTTGGTTGTGTCCAACAATAAGAGTCTCCCTGATCTTTTGTCCCTGTAGATTTCTCAGCATAGATATTGTAATGGTTTCCCATTTCTTTTTCTAGCATGTTCCCATATTACAGATGAGGAACTGAGGCAAATATGGGTTAAATGACTTTTTTATGGTCAGATCACTAGTGAGTATCTGATGTTGAATTTGAATTCAATCTCCCTGACTCCAACCACAACCTTCTATGTATTGTACCACCTCACTACCCCATAGTAAAAAAGATCTGAGGTCAAATCCAGCCTTAGGCACTTACTTGTTGAGTGATCCTAGGCAAGACACTTAATCCTTTGTCAGGAGGCATAGTTTATCAACTATAAAATGAGGATAATGGAAGCACTTAATTTCTGGGATTATTGTGGGAACAAAGTGAAATGATATTTGTGAAGCACTTAGTAAATCTTAAATTTCTAGATACATTCTAGCTTTTAAAATTATTATTATTATTATCATTACTATTAGACACTGTTTTTCTCTTTCTTATGCCACCATACTTTCAAATTCATTTTGGCTAACTTTAACTGGAATTCACCAAGTATTCAAATAGTGTAGATTTAATTTAAAACAACTAGGTGGAACAGTGGAAGTCATCTTCATGAATTCTAATCTAGCTTCAGATATTTAGTAGCCGAGTGACCCTGGGCAGGATACTTAACCTTGTTTGCCTCTGTTCCTCATGTGTAAAATGAGTTACAGAAGGAAATGGCCAACTACTCTGATATTTTTGACAAAAAACAAAAACAAAGCAATAAACTCAAATAGGGTCATGTAGAGTTGGAAAAGGCTGATAGGAAAAGGAATAATAGATAGTATATTGGGCCTCTAGTAAGAAAACCTGAGTTCAAATTCCACATCAGACTTCTACTGTGTGACCTTGGGCAATTCACTTACCCTCTGTCTGTCTCAATTATCTTAATTTTAAAATGAGAATAATGGCACTTTTTTTCATGGAGTTGTTATGAGATTCAACTGATACAATATTTTTAAAGTTCTAGGCATAGTATCTATTACTATAGATATTACTATAGATATATCTATAGATATAGATAGCTATTATCATTATTAATATTCACATGTTTACAAAATTTTTAAATGAATTTTTAGTAGAAGCTGACATTGTTTTCATTGAGCTCAGTTTAAAAACATAATTTTTGTAATTACTATAATGTGAAATGATCAAATGTTATGTTTCTTATTGTCTTTGAGTACATGATAAAACCAACTTTGCCAACACTTGATTTGCTTTTATCCAGGAGAATCTGTGAGCCATTCTTAAGCCAAGCTGAAACTCCTGTCACTGGGGTCCATTTATAATAAGAATGTAACAATTGATATAATTTATTTACTCCAATAGGCTGTCTACTAGGTCATTAGACAAGGATTTTCTATTTGATGTATTAACATCTAAGTTAATATTAATAATAATATTTGAGTAGTTCTTAACACTTTCCCCCCTTTTTAAACTTTATCTCATAATCATTGTGGAAGTAGAAATAAGTCATGGAAGAATGAAGAGCATGCCTTTTTTCTTTTACTTCATGGGTTACTATAGTCCAAACTTTCACCAGCAATTTGCTGACCTAGTATAAGAAAGCTAACCTTGTTTTGGAAAGTAAATGAAGTTCATCATAGGAACCTTACTCAAAGCCTTTCTAGCACAGTGGAACCAAAGTGAGGATAATAATGAACTTTGTTTTGCTTCTGACCTATGAACACCATTTCATCTTAGTCTGTTAGTCAGATTATTCCAAAAGATTGAGCCTTTGGTTGTGAAAGTATCCTTTGTAATTACTGCTTTAGAGAAGTATCTGGGGCCTGTGATCAGGGTCATAATCTTTCCTTAAACCTAGTTGCCCTCATAATCTTCTGCTATGACTGGGATCCAATAAGACTGATTTATTGATCTTGATTTGACTCTGTACTACTTAGTTAGCTGAGCTGATGGATGTATTTAAAAATTAATGGATTTTTGACACATTTCCTTGTCTTTTTGCTTTATTTTATAGCTGGCCCTGAGCTTTAGTTCAGTGCAGAATTCAAGACCTAGCTATTTTATAAAATCCTGATCTCATAATAATTCAACAGAATACCATATAATACATGATATCAACAGATTCATTTACCTGTCTCTTCTCTCCAGGATTACTAGCTGGGTGACTTTGGACAAGTCACTTAATCCTGTTTTCATCAGTTCCTCATTTGTACAGTGAGTTGGGGGAGGAAATAGCAAATTACTGGGTATCATTGGAATGAAAACCTCAAATATCATCACGAAAAATTAGGCTGAAAAACAGCTCAACAACAACAACAAAGAAAAAACAGTAGCAAAAGTTGGAAATAGTAGATAGAGGAGATAGGGTTATAGTGTGATGCTCTTCTTATTTAAGATTGAAATTCTCTTTCCCATATTTTTAACAAGCAGTACACAATTATAGTCACCTTTTAGGTGTTTTTCATATTTTCAGGATTCAGTATCCTTTCTCTATTCTTTTAGGACATTGTATCTATGGAAAATTGAACTATTTTAGAATTCTTCCTGGTGATCTACCTAAGAGTATTAAAATGAAGCATAATGAATTATTTTAGCTATGTCAGAGGATGAGAAGTGATAAGAATTTGCCTTCATCATGCAACCAGGGAAGGTCCTCTCGCATAAATAATGTGTTAATTATTTATTTTTCTGGCATTGTTTTACTTCAGGGTTTTTTAAAACAAACAACAAACCTGTTTCCCATTGTGATAAATTGAAAGCCTTCTACTAATCTTATGGAATAGAAATCTGTATGCCCTTACCAAACTGTCCAATATTACTTTACATTTTCACTCTTTCCCAACTCATACAATAGAATTATCAATAGCACAGTTAGATGGATTGACGTTCCTCTCAGAAAGAAAAAAAACATTAGGATGCCCTGCAATGTGCTCAGAGATTAGTCAATGCAGGATGCCTCTTGCTAAACAGAATGCTTGAGGTCTGAATAGGGGAAAGAAAGTTGATACAATGAAAATCTCGATTATCTTTCTGAAACCACATGAATACTCAGAATCTTCTAAGGCCAGCTATTTCTTTCACTCAAGGATCTCTCTTGAGGTATTCCTAGTTTTAGGGGTTCTTTGAATATTACTATCTCAAATCCCTATTTTAGTTTTCCAAAAATCACCAGTGATAAGCACCGCTAATATATTGTAATCAGTTAATAATGGTTACATTTACAAAGGAATATTTACTGAAAAGAAGTGGTCAAAACCAAAGTATAGAAACAGACCTGAATTAGGTTACAGTTTGCATTCTATCATTTTAGTTCCTAGAGATAATGACCTCAAACAAACAAGCAATATTATTATAGACATTTGCCTCACCAAGTTATTTCCAGATATAATATAGTCACAGGAGGCATCAAGGTAACTCAATTAATAGAGAACTAAGCCTAGAGTCAGGAATACTTGAGTTCAAATCCAGCCTCATTTTTACTAGTTCACTAGTTGTGCCATTCTGGACAAATCACCTAACCTCTGTTTCACTTTTTTTTTCCACTGGAAAAGGAAATAATAAACCATTCCAGTATCTTTGCCAAGAAAAACATATGAATAATATGGCCCACAGGATCATGAAGAATTGGACATGATTGAATCAATGAGAACAAAAGTACGGCTGCTGGACTGATCATTCATGGACTAGAATGGACAGATCACTGTTTCTGACTATGATTATGATGTGAGGATTCTACAACCAAATGGCCTCCAGTTCCTGGATATATGATGGTTCTTCTGAAATCTTGAACCTAGCAAGACTCTAAACAACCTCATTCCATCTCTAGCACTCATTTAACCAAGGCCCATTTGGAATGGAAAGAGCTTTGGACATCATCACCTATCCAAAGATTTAAGTAATGTCTTCTCTTGAGTCTCAATATGAAAAGTGAAAGAGAAATTTTGCTTTTTTATGCTTTTTCTATGTTCTCTCAGTTCCAAATGAGTAAACAATTAAAAAAAAACTTTTCTTTAACACAGAGTAAAAAGATAGACAACAATCACCAAAGGCTTCCTGTGAATTCAGGATAAAAGCTTTTCGTTATATCTTATCACACATTTTCAGAAGCAAGTTTACCAAACCCCCAAAGTAGATTAGGAATAGGCAAAACTCCCTTCAGTGCTTTGAGAGCTCAGTCCTAGCCAGTAACCTGTCCCATCCCCTGCCTGTTGTTCTACTCTTCACACTGACAAAACACTGCCCCACATCTATAGGCACAAAAGGTATCACAATTGCACAAATGACCATAAAGAAATACAAGTCTGTTGACAAAAGTTAAAAGATGATACAAGAAAAGAATACACTCAAAGTAGTTATTCTTTTCATTCCTGAGGAACAATAATACTACTCTAATTTTAGGCCATGGAAATGTAATGAAGTGAAAATATATTAAAGAAAAATAAAGCTCCTCTTAGTCATGCATAGAATCAGGAAGCGATGACATTAGCAAAGAAAATTGTATTTAAATAGCTGCAGGTACTTCAATAAAAATATTCAAAGTTCACTAGCCTCTAATTTTCTTTATAGTTTTAGCCTTAAGAAGTGTCAGGATACTCTCTGATAATCCTAAGCCTGTTATATTCTTTTAGAAATGTAAAATTACCTCAAAAGAAATATATCCACAGTAGAATTCTTAAGAAAAAATGTGTTGGGTGTTTTTTTTAATATATATTCTATTAGAAGCTTTAAAAAAGTCATCCATGGCTTACTAATACTGCTATTTATTACCTATGTGACCTTGGAAAATCCATTAGACCTTTCTTGCTCTGTTTTATCAACTAAAATGAGCATGTTTGAATAGATATTTTTCTATGTTCTGTCCAGATGCAACATTCCTAAAAATGTAAACATTCTAGAAAGATAAAACTATCTCAGAAAATTTTGCAAATGTTAGAATCCTCAAGAACAGAATAAATGTATTCATGCTATTTGTTCACTTAAAAATCACTCAGGGCACCTACTCTTGTCTTTTAGGTTGGTTAATTACAGAAGAAAGTTCACTGGACTTAATATCTAGGAAACTTGGATTAAGCATAAATTTTGCTTTTTATTCAGCTCTTACCTTAAAATGTCAAGAGATTTTTCTTGGTCTCAGCTTCCTCAGTAGTAAAATGAGAATGCTGGGAGCAAGGTCTCCAAAAGTTCATTTTAACTCAAAATTTTTGTCTCATATTCCCATTTTTAAAAGAAACATAATTTCCCACAATATTTCCTGTTCCATCACTAATTTTTATCATATTTTATATGGGAAATGAATTAGCCATTGATAAATTAGATAAGTAAATTTTAAAGAATTACTTAATTGTATCTACCATTTGTATGGAAGTAGTTCTATTCCTCCATCTTCGTGAAAAAAAGACAGCTAAAATTTTCTTTAAGTAAAAAGATGAGTCTTAATGGGATATTTTACATTATATTTCTCTCATAGAAAAGTTCTGATATTACATTCAAAACTTGATACAATCCAAGATTTGACCAAGTGTAACTATTGACCTTGAAAAGAAGACATAACTCCCCAAGACCAAGCTATAGATAAAGACAGAAGAGGGAGAAAATTAAAAAGCACTGAAAAGGATATAATGAGAGGGGAAAATTGGAGGTGGGAAATACTTTATATGAGCCAAAATGACAAACTCAAGCATGGTAAACAAGGTTGAAACAACTTTCCAATGACTCCTGCTCTCCCCTCACCACTTTAATGTAGATCTTCAGCATAGCCAGATTCTCCTAAGGTGATCAGTGTAAATTTTAAAACTATACCCTACTCAGACCGTACTTTAGAAGACTTGATTTAGCTATTTCCTGATTTTTAACAATGGAGATACTTGGTCTAACAGAATCAGGTCTTGGGAACTCTACATTGCTCCACCCTACTTAGTTTAACAAGGTCAGGAATGTCTGCACCCATACTCAAGGATTAAGTATCTAAGAAGATGGCCTTCAACAAATATGTGCAGAAACAGCTGACAGATCCCTGGGCTATCCTAAGTCAAGCTAAGCTAACATTGGTACAGTTGAGACACAGGAAAGTGATGTAAAACCATCTATATAAGGCACATAACTTCCTCTCTTGGTCTCTTTCCCCGGAGAGGAAGCTCTGGCTGGCAGCGTGCTAAGCTTTCTGAGATCTTGGAGTGGTTGCAGCTATTTCTCTGGGTTTTGATAGTGAGTTTGCCCTTGAGCTAATTTAGGTTCAGGCATCTTGGCTAAGCCCTCTTGGAGCTCAGGCTGATTCCTTCCTCTTTTACTCTCCAAAACCTTACCTTCCTAAAGCTTCTAATTTTTCCCCTGGTACAAGCCAGGCAGGAGAAATCCTACACCCTTTCCTTCTCCTTTCTTCTTAATTTCTTTCCACTATATTTATTAAATCACCATAAATTTCCAGCTGATGGGTATTTTTTCATTTGGGATATCCATGGTAACCAATAATTAATATAGTTTAGGTCACAACACCAAAATTATCCTTTACACAGTAGTCATGTAAGTTGTTAAAAACTAAAATATTTTAGGAAAAGATCTGTTTAATTATCTGAAGAAATGTCTATTTGATGATACATTAACCATTTTGCACCAAAAGTTAGAACTCAGAGCAAATTCCAGAGAAAAATTGGGGCTTAATATAATAAAAACTAAATTAAATTAAAAATCATAACAATTAGAGATATCCCAATATTCATGGGGTAATAAGTAGTTTACTTATTTTATCTTGTGTGACCACTTTTTGAGGCCATCATGTGCAAGAGAAAATACTTTTCCAGTTAAAAGTTGGTTAAGATATTTACTGGTCTTTCTTTCACCTGTGAAATTTTGTAGATAGCTCCCTGTGTATGAACTGTGAATAACATTTTGCAACACTTTTTACTCACTCAAGAAAAAAATACATTAAAACTAGAGCTCTCCTCCTAAATTAATTAAACCAGCTATTATCCCACCTTAAATAACTTTACCTATAGCACTGGCTCTTCTCAGTTGTCAGAACAAATGTTTTCTAAGAAGGATTTACGGGTACCAATAAACTTATATAATACTTTATTAACATTTATAAAAACAACATTGAATTTAATTAATTCAGCCCCAAATGCTCATTTTTCTGGATTCTCACTAAGTGCAATTATAATAATTCCTTCTTTCCATATACTTAACTAATAATTAATATCATTACTTTATGTGTGCACATTAAGGGGCACGATGAGGCCATTTTCATTTTCCCAATACTGTATTGAAGCTAATTCTCACCATATACATGCATGTTATTCAGCTTACTTATCTGAATAAGAATACATTTTAAAAACTGAAAATTAAAGTCTACACACTTTGCAAATTATAATAGTAACTCCTGTCACTGTTGGTAACTACATGGGAAAGTCAATTAATAATGGTTGGCACAATACTTTCTCTCTGCTTTTCTCTCTCTTTTGCTTACTCACTCTTGCTCTTG
This sequence comes from Monodelphis domestica, assembly GCF_027887165.1. Taxonomy (NCBI): domain Eukaryota; kingdom Metazoa; phylum Chordata; class Mammalia; order Didelphimorphia; family Didelphidae; genus Monodelphis; species Monodelphis domestica. The sequence goes on from NC_077229.1 coordinate 362,654,879, forward strand.
CTCTCTCTCACCAAATATTTTATTGTAACTTTTTTCCAATTACCTACAGAAAAACATTTTAAAATTAATTTCCTTATACTTTGTGATCCAAATTCTCTCCCTTCCTTCCTCTCTTCTTTCCTTCTGAGGCAGAATGCAATATCATATAGGTTTTGTACATGCTATCATGCAATATATATTTCCAGATCCATTACATTGTGAAAGAAGAAACATATTACCCATAAAGGAAAATACTCATGTAAGAAATAAAATTAAAAATGGTATATTCAATCTTCATTCAGATTCCATCAGTTCCTTTTATGGTGGTGGATAGTATTTTTCATTATGAATCCCTTGGGATTGTCTTAGGCCCTTCCATTGCTGATAGTAATTGTCATCCTTTGCAGTTGATCCTTGTTCAATTTTGATGTTACAATATACTTTCCTGGTTCTGATCACTTCACTCTACATCAGATTATACTACTCTTTTAAGAGTAGTATATCATATTATTATATTGTTCATTGTTCATTTTTCATAAATTATATTGTTCATCATTTTTAATAACATAAAAGAATTTCATTACAACCACAAACCATAACTTCTTCAGCCATTCTCCAATTGATGGACATTCCTTTCCTTTCCAATTCTTTGCTACCACAAAAAATAGCTGCTATAAACATTTTTGAACTAGTAGGTCCTTTCCTCTTATTTTGATCTCTTTGGAATAGAGACATACTAGTGGTATTGCTAAGTCAAATGGTATGTACAGTTTTATGATCCTTTGGACATGTTTCCAAATTGCTCTTCAGGATAGTAGTGTCAGTTCATAGCTTCATTAACATGTACTAGCATTCCCATTTCCCCACTTCTTCTCCAACATTTATCATTTTTCCCATTTTAACACATTACCCAATTTGTTTTTTTTTTATCCTTGAACATTACAGTTCTATTTTTTTTAAATCCTTTACCATTCATCTTAGAATCAATACTGTGTATTTGGTTCCAAGGCAGAAGAACCATAAGGGCTAGGAAATGGGGGTTAAATAACTTGCCCTGGATCACATATCTAAGAAATGTTGGAGGCCAGATTTGAGCCTAGTACCTCCCATATCTTGGGTAGGCTCTCAATCCATTGACTTACCAAGCTTCCCTCAACTGAGTTATTTTTTTTTTAATAATTATTTTGCTCATTTATTTGTTACATTAAAATGATTTTAATTTCTCATATCAATAGTGATTTGGATCACTTTTTAAAAATATCTTTATCTTAGTTTCATTGGTTTTCTTTAGAGAAAAAATTTTAATTTAATGTATTCAAAATTATCTATTTTATATCTTGTAATATTCACTATATCTTGTTTGGTCATAAAGTCTTCCCTTATACATGAGTGTGAAAGGTAAATTATTGTATGCTCCCTTAATTTGTTTATGGTATTACTCTTTAATTCATGTATCCATTTTGATTTTTATCTTGGTACCAGTGCACTCCTTTAAAAATGCCACAGCCTCAATACTGAATATAAGTAATTAAGAATAGACTTTTTGTCAGAAGAGGAAGTCAGATGATAATTTTAGCAGTTAGTCACATGTGAGCACTTCATGGTCATTGTAGAAAAAATTAACTTTCAGTGTAGTAAGGGAATATTTATTTTGCTAGTTTCATCAAAAGAGTAAAGGCATCTTAAACTTCTAACATCCAAAGGAGAACTCATTATTTACCCCTAATACCTTAATGTCTCTATTATTATTAAAGGTACTACCATCTTCCCAGTCACTCAAGCTTGATGCCATCATTGACTCCTCACCCTCACCCCTTCCCCATTTAACATTTTGTCAAATCCTGTGATTCCTACCTTTTAAGCTCTTTTCTCTCCCCTTAGACTGACATCAAACCAGTGAAAGCACTTATCATCTCCTGCCTGAGCTATTACAATAGTCTGCCAGTTGTGCTCTTTGTCTCATTTCTCTCCATATACCAGCTCACTTATGACCATGGAATCTCCCCATTCAAATTAACTCCAGTGGCTCCTGATACCTTTTAAAATTAATTTGAAATATCCCATTCTCTTTTAAACCCCTTCATGAGTCAAACTTTTTCTACCTTTCTTTTTTCCCACCCGTATTCATTTACTTTGTGATGCAGTGACAAAGTCTTGCTTGCTGTTGCTCATATAGGACTGTCCACTTCCTAACTGAATATTTTTACTGACTATTGCTCATTCTTAAAACTATTTCCTTTCTCCTCTCCATCTCCTAACTTTTCTTTAAAAATTTAAGAAATATCTCATCTATAAAGAAGCATTTGCTAGCCTTCTTAACCTTTAGGTCTTCTGTCTGAGTTTTTCTCTAAATATTCTACATATTTAATTTGTATATCTATCTGCACGTTGTCTTCTTATTAGACTATGAGTTCCTTGAAAGGAAGGAATTTTAAAAATAGTTCTATTTTTTCCTGCCCCCTGGACACTTTGCACAGTGTCTGACCCATAACAAGTGATAATAAATGCTTGTCTATTGACTGACATGCTGGAACTATGAGATAAGATAGTGCATATATTGAAAGAATTTAGTTGGTTTAAGATAGAAAGATAAAATAAGACTTTTAAAATATATGCCAAATTATTATATCAAAGAAAACATTCCACTTGGCCATAAGGAAGTATAATACCAATGAGAGGAACTTAATGGAGATGGCTTTTATTTAGTTCACTATGAGGAAGTGGTTCTGAGCAATTAGAATTTTTCACCAATGACATAACTGCATCATGAGATAGTAAGTTCTATGTCACTGAGGAGATAAAAACAGAAGTTGGATGAAAGCATAACAGAGGACATATATGTTTCAGACAGGGGAAATAGTAAATAGATGAAATTTAATGTGATTCCCAACTATAAAATTCAATGAGAACAAAGGAATCTATAACAAAAATATACAGTTATCCCATTATTTTGCTTTATATGACTTATTTTAAATTAACTAAGATTCTTTACTCATATCCATTATATGTATACATATGATATTAATATGCATATCATATGTATACATACATATGGGTGTATCTATATATACATCTCTTTTTTTCACTTTTTTGTGACATGACAGCCTCAAATTTTGTCTGTTTGATTTGTTGTTATATAATCAAACAAATAGTGTATTATACAAATCCCTAAATAAAAATCAAGTGCTTCATTCAAAGACCTGCCACCTGCATAACTAGAAACACAGTCTGCATAATAAAATTCCCTGCTGGCATTCATATATCAAGGGAACTCTATGAAAGCTTCAGCTCAGAATTAATGACAAAACCATCATGCTATTAGCTCTAATATCAACTGCAGCCCTTAAGCAAAGCAATCCACTTAACCAGCCATTACTTGAATATTATTTTTTAATCAAAATAATACCCTTAGCAAATACTAATATTAATACCATTTGGAAAGAAAACAAAACAAAGTAGATCTTTAAAATTTGCATTTAATATCTATAGGACTTTGGAAATGACAGAATTTTCCGCAACTAAGCAAAATTTGCAAGACACTAGGGATTTTTGTTTCTGGGGAGTGACTATTTAAGGGCCAACCGAAATCAAGTCCATAAAATGACTTCTAGTAGTTCTTCCCATTTCTTTCCATTCCCTTTTTTTTTTATCGTCAAACAAGATGTTGCTTGATTGTCCAGGAATGTCAATATTACCTCGTGGTTCAAGAAAATAGATAAAAATAACTCATTGTAAGAGCAAAATTCAAGTGTAGATAGTGTATTCACTAGGCACATGCATGGGCTTTTATTAAGGACTAAATTAGAGATGCTCCTCTTCTTTATACTTATCTTGAAGACTTAAATATGTCTTTGCTATATTTAAATGGTTCTAGACTTCAAAGTGAGACTAATAAAGCTTTGTGGACAAGTATAATTGAATGACTCCTAAATCTTGTTTCATTCACATATCTAATTAATTAATCAGTCCCCTTACCACCTAAAAAAGACAAAGTAGCAGGATAATTACATCAGCCCTTTCATGATCTGACTGCCTTCTCACCTGACCTTTGATTTGATTTAGGATCATTTGTCTAGATCTAGTCTTTGCCTTGTTTGACTCCTTTACAGGATATTACTCAGGTTGTATTTATGCCAAAGTTCTCTGGAACTTTGATTTCTTGGCTTGGATCTGTATCAATCAAATGCTTCACTGCCTATGATTCCGGAATAATCAGCCAGAGATACTTTCTCAGATGTACTGAGACAATATCTATTAATATAGACAGAAGGCATTTCTCCTCTGGGACTGACATTTCACTTTTTATTCACTTTTCTTTTAGCACTCCCCAATACTTCTGGTTCTCAACTTTCAACTCTCAGTGTCCTGTCATTACTAGGAAAATTCAGCGCTGACATTATGGCCAGAACTCTCCTTTCTGCTGCCCTAGCTATTCTATTCATTTGTAATTTATAGAGCAACACAGCGATTAAAGCTGATTATGACCAAGAGAGTCTCAAGTTGCTCCCAGGACGCTGCTGCCAATGATTTTGATGAATTATTAAGGAGTTTGCTACTACCTCTCCATATATTGTTGGGTTTGACAGCATCCTTAGTTCATAGTAATACAAGAAAATGCAGAGTACTTATGATACAGAGTAAGACCAGCATCTATAGGTGTATACAGCAGGCAGAATCTCAATAAGTCTTTCTGTTTCATTTGCCTAGAAATACTACTATGCTATACTGGCATAGAACTCATGTCACTTAACCAATACTCTTATTAGCCCTTACTATTCCCTGACTGATGTAATTACACAGCTTTCTATCCATCTTTATATAATGGTTCCCATTATAAATGTCCCAGAGGACACAGTTTGCATTTCCTTTTCAATTGTTTCTGACTCTTTCTGAACCCATTTGTAGTTTCCTTGACAAAGATAATGGAGTGATTTGCCATTCCTTTCTCCAGTTCATTTTATAAATGTGAAACCAAGGCAAAAAGGATGAGTGACTTTTCTAAGATATCTAGTTATTAAGTGTATGAGTTCAAATTTGAACTCAGGAAGATGAGTCTATCTGACTCCAGACCTGGAACTCTATCTAGCTGCCCCAAGAGAAGTCAAAGGGAAAAGCTGAATTTCTCTATCAGCTCCTGCATGAGAGATGCCAAGTCTCAGAGACAAGGTCTTAAAAGAGTAGAATAGGAAAGGCTTTTGCCAGTTCTAGGCTAAAGGTCTTTACTCTTTCCAAATTAACATATCAATAACCAATTTGAAGATTATCCCTAAACCTGAAGCTGGAGATGTTAGGAGAAGACACTAGATCACTGAGGAGTAAACTCAGAGAATATCACAGTGTAGAGTAACCTTTTCTAGCAGAAATGCCATGTCCTGGGAGGAGGAAGTCCAATTTAATCACCCTTCAGTACAAATGGTAGAACCAACTTGGAACTTTGTGAGGGGTCCACAAAGAAAAAAGTAATATTGAGTTTCTACATTTGTGAGTTGCCTTAGCCATATTTTTGTGTATTTTATTACCAATGAACTTTAAAAGTGAACTCACTCTTCACACAGAAGCTATGTACATCTAGAGGGAGAATATACTCCAATATTATGGGGGAAATGTTTTATATATCTACTCTTACTCTTTTGTTTTCATAAATGTGATTGCTAATAACTGTCAGAATAATAACTATAATTAAGGACTTGTCACTGTCATTTGATTTTGTTTATTTAACCTGGAGTCAACTTTCCTATCTCAGAAACATAGAAATTGATCAGCCCTTTGGCGTTAATACAGTATGTGCATAAAGACTAATTCTACCTGTCTTAAGAACAAAATAACAAAAAATTAAGAGAAAATAAAAATCATGTATTCTTGTTTATTTTGCATGTAATTTAAAAAAAGTTAAAAATTCACATTGGTTCCATAGTTCTGGCAACTATGTTAGGAAGAATTAGCTATTGTTTATTATGTTTATTCTATGACAAGCAGTATGAAGTAATGAAGTGATATCAAACTCAAATAGAAGTGAATTCCACTAAACTATATGTAAAGATTATTTCAGGTTTCATATTGACTTAGAAAGTGACATTTACTTTATGTATGCTTTATTATGTTCTCACTTATTTTATTAACATTTCTAAATTACATTTTGATCTGATTTGGGCAATACTTAACTGTATGGCAGGCCCAGATGTACAGTAAGACACCTTTGATGTAATAGAGGTCTAAGACTTAAAGAAGATCCGAGTTCATGTTCTGCCTCTCATTCATAACAACCTGAATTGGAATCTGAGTGAGATATTTTATCCTCTTAATGACATGAGCAATCCTTTATGACTATGTTATAAGTATGTGCCAATCTATATTAGCAGGAAAACCTTACAAGTAAGGAGGTGTATACACTAAAAAAAAAGCAGGTCTGAAAGCCCAATTCCTTATCCTTTTCCTACTGTACTCCCCATGTTCCTTCCAAAGTAGCATAAAAATTATGTTGTTTCTAATCTGGAAAAAATAAAACTTACAATTAGAAAAAAAAAATTCCACCGAATTCTCACCAAGAACACAAATATGCTGTTTCTATATCTTTAAGAACCAATTGGAATGTAGTAGAAATTATAATTTGGAAAGATTTATCTGTCCTTATGGACAATTGTTCATCTGCCCATCTATAAGGAATCACTATGAAACAATTATTTAGTGGTGGCTTAAGAGAAGATGAAGAGATTTATTTTTCTGCCCTGGCTACAGAAAAGCTGTATCAAACAGAGAAAAAGAAGTGCTAGAGATCATTATTCTTTATGAAGTTATTCTAACCTTTATCTTGCAGGAAGTATGAAGAGATGTCTTGAGAAAAGATTTTATTTGGTATCTTCTGTGAACTTAGTTATAAGAGATATTATTTTCTTATGCAAAAATAAATCATCTGAAATGACAGAAAATAAATAATTATGCTTGTCTTTGTTTCACTCTTTGTTACATTGCTAATGTAACAAAAGTTTATTTTAATCTAATATAACATGTAATGTAATATAATAGACGTTTATTTCAAAGGTTTACCTTAATCGGTAAAGATAGAAGAAAGATTATGAGTTTCTTAGGAACATTAAAGGACAGTAAAACTCTGAAAGAGAAATGATGGTAATCTAAAGAATTCCATAGAGAAAGGGCCTGGATATCTGTCTGAAAAAAAATAGAAAAGTCAATTACACTACACAAAAATCATAACATTATCTGTAATAAACAAAAAGAAAAGAATTTTTAGGCAAAAAAAATTAGGATAGAAAAGAGGGGCTCTTGAGGAAAATATGTAGAAAAAAGAAGAGAGTACTTCTTAAGGATGAAACCCTTGAGATTTCTGAAAGTGGGGGAAGAGGGGACAAGATAGTGGATGAGAGGGAACAATTTAGCTCAACTCATCATTCCCCTCCCAACAGTTTTACATTAATGCCTTAAATCATGTTTTGGAGTGTCAGAGCCAACAAAAGGTGAGAATGAGACCTTTTTCTGGCCCAAGAAAACATTGGGGAGGAGGTCAGCAGAACAGATTTTTTTTGACACTAGAATACAAGCCTATCAAAGGTGCACACATCCATGGAAACCGAATGAGCAGTAGCAGCATTAAGAGCTCTCAACCTAGAGATGATTAAGGATCACACAAGTCTGAAAGCAATTACAGGGGACCCCTAGCTGACAGTGAGTGCAGCTGGTTCTGATTAAAACTCCATTGCTTACAAGGAGTTCTGGGTCACAGCTTCTAGAGGAACACTTATGTTTTGTTCACAAAAGAGCAGGTGGCCTGGTCACAGTTCCAAGGCAGAGATGAGCTCTAGCAAGATACTTGTAGGAAAGTGAGATTCTGGTCATAATTAGAGAGTGAAGAAGAATTTGAGTGTTTGTGGCTAGAAGAGAGGAGGAGTCCGTCCTTGGTAAAGACCAGAATACAAACAAACAGAGAAGTGGCCACATTTCTCCACAGATCACAATACATTAGTAGTATAAAATGGAAGTGTGTTTTGCATGGCAATAAAAATAAAGCAAAAAAAAGAAAAAGAAGCATAAAAATCTTACATACTCCCAGAAGTAGCTCAAGGAAATAGTAGTATGAAAACTGTTAAAACTTAGGATAGCACCTCTCTAACCCCAGATTAGCAAAGCCTAAAGGTAAAGTTAAGTTCAAAATTAAGAAATAAAGTTGAAAAAATGAGAAAACCAAAAGAAGAACTTGACGTTGTAAAGGTATTATATGCCAAGGAAGGCAAAGGCACAAACTCAGAAGACAATAACTTGAAAAGAAATACACCCAGAAACCTCAAAGAAAAATGCTAATTGGGAACAAGTCCAAAAGGCCCACCGCCCTATTATTGGCTCATGGTAGCAGAGGAACTTGAATAGCTCAGTGAAATGATGCGCTATGCTTTGGAAAGTTGTCCAAAATAGATAGGTCATGGTGGAAGGTTCTAAAAAAAGGATATCTACTGGAAAAGGAAATGAAAAATCACTCCAGCTTCTTTGCTAGGAAAGCCCCATGGACAGTATTACAACGATAAAAGGTGTGACAACAGAAGATGAGCCCCTCAGGTTAGAAGGTCTCCAACATGCTACTGGGTAATTACAAGTCTCGCCAGTACTGTAAAAGTGACTGGACCAAAGCCAAAAAAAGGAAGCTCAGGTATGAATGTGTCTAGTGACAAAAGTTAAGTTGAATTGTAATAAACAATATTGCATAAGAATGTACCAACTATGAACCAAGGCAAGCTGGAAGTGATTAAACAGAATTAAACAGGACATAGAAATGTCAATATCTGACTTCCAGTCAAAATGGCAGCTTAGAGAAAGCTGAAGTTCAGATCTCTGGGAAACCCTCCCCGACCGATCTCAAACTATAAGCTCCTAAGGCTCCGAAATTCAAAACGATCAACAGCATAGAACCTGGGAATCCTCCTCCTGGACCTGGACCAGGATCAAAAGGTACGGCCCCCCTCAAAAGCCAGAACCCAAGATCACTCGGACCTAAGGGGTAGGAGCGCAGAGTCTAAGGCTCCAGGAAGCTGCAGCCCAGCCCCCCTCAGCGAGCAGGGTCGTCTGAAACAACAGCAACCCTCAGGGCAGGCAAGACAGCCTCACCAGCTGGATGCTGCTATCAAAGTCTCAGTGAAAGTCACTGCCCTCGGAGCTCCAGGAAGCCGCTGCCCCTCCGCCCCTTAGAGAGCATGGTCCTCTGAAACAACAGCAACCCTCAGGGCCGACAAAACAGCCTCATGGCCAGCTATTCTGAAGGCAACTTCCGGAAAGCAACCTGACCCAGTACAGTCGAGGGGGCACCTTAGCAGCAGGGAAACAGAGAGAGCCGGGGGAGAGTGTGGCCCCCTGGTCCGACCCTTCCATTCCAGTTCCAGTGAAAGTCATTGCCTTAAGGCATACTCAGTTTAACCCAGGGAAAGCTCATAGAACCAACAATCTACCCAGGACTAAAGCCTCTGAACACCAGACAGAGATAAGAAAAGCTAATCCTCCCCATTCAGAGGTGGCAAACTCCACAGAAGCACAGAAGCCCCAAAATCCCAAGAAAAATAAGAAGAAAGGGGTGACTTTGGACACATTCTACGGAGCCAAAATACAAAATACAGAGGAGATAGAAGACGATACACAAGAAAATGCTCCGAAACCTTCCAAAGGAAATGGAAACTCTCCACAAACCCATGAAGAATTTGAATCAGAAATGACCAAAAAGATGGAAGCCTTCTGGGAGGAAAAGTGGGAAATGATGCAAAAGAAATTCATGCATCTACAAAACCGGTGTGACCAAACTGAAAAGGAAAACCAGGCTTTAAAGGCCAGAATCAGACAACTGGAAGACAACAATCATGTAAAAGAGCAAGAATTAATAAAGCAAAGCCAAAATACCAAGAAATTAGAAGAGAACATAAAATATCTCACCGACAACTTGACAGATCTGGAAAATAGAGGGAGAAGAGATAATTTAAGAATAATTGGACTTCCAGAAAACCAGCAATAAACACCAAACTCGACATCATGATACAAGATATAATCAAAGAAAATTGCCCAGAGATTCTAGAACAAGGGGGTAATACAGCCACTGACAAAGCTCACAGAACACCTTCTACACTAAACCCCCAAAAGACAACTCCCAGGAATGTAATTGCCAAATTCCAAAGCTATCAAACAAAAGAAAAAATCCTACAGGAAGCCAGAAAAAGACAATTTAGATATAAAGGAATGCCAATCAGGGTCACACAAGGCCTTGCAAGTTCTACTCTGAATGATCGTAAGGCATGGAACATGATCTTCAGAAAGGCAAGAGAGCTGGGTCTTCAACCAAGAATAAGCTACCCAGCAAAACTGACTATATACTTCCAAGGAAAAGTATGGGCATTCAACAAAATAGAAGACTTCCAACTTTTTGCAAATAAAAGACCAGAGCTCTGTGGAAAGTTTGATACCGAAAAACAAAGAGCAAGGAATACAAGAAAAGGTAAATATTAAGGAAAGGGTAAAGGAGAAAAATGTTTTCTTCTTTTACTCAAACTCTCTTCTATAAGGACTACATTTATATCAATCTATGTATACTAACATGTGGGGAAAATGTAATGTATAAATAAGGGGTAAAGAAAGACCAAATAGAATAATCTTTCTCACACAAAGATTCACATGGGAAGGGGAGGGGGAAAAATTCCTATAAGAAGGAGATGAAGAGAGGGTTTTTTACTTAAAATTTAATCTCAGGGAAATCAACTCTGAGAGGGAAAAACATACAGATCCATTGGGATCTTGAATTCTATCTTACCCAAGAAGGGTAGGGAGACAGGAAAACCAAGGGGGGGAGGGGAGAGGGAAAACAAAAAGGGAGGGAAAGAGAGGGGGAGGGGGGAGTGAACAAAAAGGGAGGGACTAAAAAGGGAAACATCAAGGGAGGGGACAAGGGGGACTGATTCAAAGTAAATCACTGGACTAAAAGGTAGAGCCGAAGAAGAAAAGGTTAGAATTAGGGAAGACTATCAAAATGCCAGGGAATCCACAAATGACAATCATAACTTTGAACGTGAATGGGATGAACTCACCCATAAAATGTAGACGAATAGCAGAATGGATTAGAATCCAAAACCCTACCATATGTTGTCTTCAAGAAACACACATGAGGCAGGTTGACACCCACAAGGTCAGAATTAAATGATGGAGTAAGACCTTCTGGGCCTCAACTGACAGAAAGAAGGCAGGAGTGGTAATCATGATATCTGATAAAGCCAATGCAAAAATAGACCTGATCAAAAGGGATAGGGAAGGTAATTATATTTTTTTAAAAGGGAGTTTAGACAATGAGGAAATATCATTAATCAACATGTATGCACCAAATAATATAGCACCCAAATTTCTAATGGAGAAACTAGGAGAATTGAAGGAAGAAATAGACAGTAAAACCATATTAGTGGGAGACTTAAACCAACCATTATCAAATTTAGATAAATCAAATAAAAAAAATAAATAAGAAAGAGGTAAAAGAAGTGAATGAAATCTTAGAAAAATTAGAATTAATAGACATATGGAGAAAAATAAATAGGGATAAAAAGGAATACACCTTCTTCTCAGCACCACATGGCACATTCACAAAAATTGACCATACATTAGGGCACAGAAACATAGCACACAAATGCAGAAAAGCATAAATAATGAATGCAGCCTTCTCAGATCACAAGGCAATAAAAATAATGATTTGTAATGGTACATAGAAAACCAAATCTAAAACCAATTGGAAATTAAACAATATGATACTCCAAAATCATTTAGTTAAAGAAGAAATCATAGAAACAATTAATAATTTCATCAAGGAAAATGACAATGGAGAGACATCCTTTCAAACCTTTAGGGATGCAGCCAAAGTGGTAATCAGAGGTAAATTCATATCCCTGAGTGTATATATTAACAAACTAGGGAGAGCAGAAATCAATCAATTGGAAATGCAAATGAAAAAACCCGAAAGCAATCAAATTAAAACCCCCCAGCAGAAAACCAAATTAGAAATCCTAAAAATTAAGGGAGAAATTAATAAAATCGAAAGTGGTAGAACTATTGATTTAGTAAATAAGACAAGAAGCTGGTACTTTGAAAAAACAAACAAAATAGACAAAGTACTGGTAAATCTAATTAAAAAAAAAGGAAGGAAGAAAAGCAAATTACCAGCATTAAAGATGAAAAGTGGGACAGCACCTCCGATGAAGAGGAAATTAAGGCAATCATTAGAAATTACTTTGCCCAATTATATGGCAATAAATACACCAATTTAGGTGATATGGATGAATATATACAAAAATACAAACTGCCTAGACTAACAGAAGAGGAAATAGAATTCTTAAATAATCCCATATCAGAAAATGAAATCCAACAAGCCATAAAACAACTTCCTAAGAAAAAATCCCCAGGGCCTGATGGATTCACCAGTGAATTCTATCAAACATTCAGAGAACAGTTAATCCCAATACTATACAAACTAGTTGACATAATATGCAAAGAGGGAGTTCTACCAAACTCCTTTTATGACACAAACATGGTACTGATTCCAAAACCAGGCAGGTCAAAAACAGAGAAAGAAAACTATAGGCCAATCTCCCTAATGAATATAGATGCAAAAATATTAAATAGGATACTAGCAAAAAGACTCCAGCAAGTGATCAGAAGGATCATTCACCGTGATCAAGTAGGATTTATACCAGGGATGCAGGGCTGGTTCAATATTAGGAAAACCATCCACATAATTGACCACATCAACAAGCAAACCAGCAAGAACCACATGATTATCTCAATAGACGCAGAAAAAGCATTTGATAAAATACAACACCCATTCCTATTAAAAACACTAGAAAACATAGGAATAGAAGGGTCATTCCTAAAAATAATAAACCATCAGCTAATATCATCTGCAATGGGGATAAACTAGATGCATTCCCAATAAGATCAGGAGTGAAACAAGGATGCCCATTATCACCTCTCTACTATTTGACATTGTACTAGAAACACTAGTAGTAGCAATTAGAGAAGAAAAAGAAATTGAAGGCATCAAAATAGGCAAGGAGGAGACCAAGTTATCACTCTTTGCAGATGACATGATGGTCGACTTAAAGAATCCTAGAGATTAAAACAAAAAGCTAATTGAAATAATCAACAACTTTAGCAAAGTTGCAGGATACAAAATAAACCCACATAAATCATCAGCTTTTCTATATATCTCCAACACAGCTCAGCAGCAAGAACTAGAAAGAGAAATCCCATTCAAAATCACCTTAGACAAAATAAAATACCTAGGAATCTACCTCCCAAGACAAACACAGGAACTATATGAACACAACTACAAAACACTCTCCACACAACTAAAACTAGACTTGAGCAATTGGAAAAACATTAACTGCTCATGAATAGGACGAGCCAATATAATAAAAATGACCATCCTACCCAAACATATTTATCTACTTAGTGCCATACCCATTGAACTACCAAAATACTTCTTCACTGATTTAGGAAAAAACCATAACAAAGTTCATTTGGAAGAACAAAAGATCAAGGATATCCAGGGAAATAATGAAAAGAACCAAATATGATGGGGGCCTTGCAGTCCCTGACCTTAAACTATATTACAAAGCAGCAGTCATCAAAACAATTTGGTACTGGCTAAGAAACAGAAAGGAAGACCAGTTGAATAGACTGGGGGAAAGTGACCTCAGCAAGACAGTATACGATAAACCCAAAGATCCCAGCTTTTGGGACAAAAATCCACTATTCGATAAAAACTGTTGGGAAAATTGTAAGACAGTGTGGGAGGGACTAAGAATAGATCAACACCTCACACCCTACACCAAGATAAATTCAAAATGGGTGAGTGACTTGAACATAAAGAAGGAAACCATAAGTAAATTGGGTAAACACAGAATAGTATACATGTCAGACCTTTGGGAGGGGAAAGACTTTAAAACCAAGCAAGACATAGAAAGAATCACAAAATGAAAAATAAATAATTTTGACTACATAAAATTAAAAAGCTTTTGCACAAACAAAACCAATGTAACTAAAATCAGAAGGAAAACAACAAACTGGGAAAAAATCTTCATAGAAACCTCTGACAAAGGTTTAATTACTCAAATTTATAAAGAGCTAAATCAACTTTACGAAAAATCAAGCCATTCTCCAATTGATAAATGGGCAAGGGACATGGATAGGAAGTTCTCAGATAAAGAAATCAAAACTATTAATAAGCACATGAAGAAGTGCTCTAAATCTCTTATAATCAGAGAGATGCAAATAAAAACAACTCTGAGGTATCACCTCACACATAGTAGATTGGCTAACATAACAGCAAAGGAAAGTAATGAATGCTGGACGGGATATTGCAAAGTAGGGTCATTAATTCATTGCTGGTGGAGTTGTGAACTAATCCAACCATTCTGGAGGGCAATTTGGAACTATGCCCAAAGGGCGACAAAACAATATCTACCCTTTGATCCAGCCATAGCACTGCTGGGTCTGTAACCCAAAGAGATAATGGACAAAAAGACTTGTACAAAAATATTCATAGCTGAGCTCTTTGTGGTGGCCAAAAACTGGAAAACGAGGGGATGCCCATCAATTGGGGAATGGCTGAACAAATTGTGGTATATGTTGGTGATGGAATACTATTGTGCTAAAAGGAATAATAAAGTGGAGGAGTTCCATGGAGACTGGAACAACCTCCAGGAAGTGATGCAGAGCGAGAGGAGCAGAACCAGGAGGACATTGTACACAGAGACTAATACACTGAGGTATAATCGAACGTAATGGACTTCTCCATTAGTGGCGGTGTAATGTCCCTGAACAATTTGCAGGGATCTAGGAGAAAAAAAAAAACACTATTCATAAGCAAAGGATAAACTATGGGAGTGGAAACACCGAGGAAAAGCAACTGCCTGAATACAGAGGTTGAGGGGACATGACAGAGGAGAGACTCTAAATGAACACTCTAATGCAAATATTATCAATATAGCAATGGGTTCAAATCAAGAAAACATGTAATGCCCAGTGGATTTACGTGTTGGCTATGGGGGTGGGGTGGAGGAAAAGAAAATGATCTATGTCTTTAATGAATAATGCTTGGAAATGATCAAATAAAATATAAAAAAAATCAGTTCAAAAAAAAAAAGAAAAGAAATCTCAATATCTTAGATGTCATTCACTTAATTTAGATAGAAAGAATGAATGTGATTCAAGTGATTATAACATATACTACTATGGGCAAGAATCCTATGGTGGAAATGAAATAGATGCCATAGCCAATAAATAGGTGATAAAAGCAGTACTGGGGTATAATCTCAAAAATGACCAAATATCTGTTTGAACCAAGGAAAACTGCTCAATAACACAATAATACAAGTGTATGCTATAAACACTGATGTCAAAGTGGCCCCAAATGATAAGGCCTATGGAACCCTACAACATCTACTAGATCAAATGAACAGTAGTCATATTCATTGTAGTGATTAGAATGTTAAAGTAGGAAGTCAAAAGATACATGGAATAATAGGCAAGTCTGACCTTTGAATCCAAAGTGAAGCAGGACAGAGACTAAAATAATTTTGTCAATATAACTTGATGGTAGAAGGATTATATTAAAAATGAGGTCTTGTTATATTAGTTTAGAGATAAGAAGTAGAGAAACAGCCTTGAGAAAGAATTGGAGTTTCAAACAGAGCTGAGTCAGCATGTCAGTTTCAAGTTTAATGGTTTTTCTGTGACAGTTACTCTCTCTGGGTATGGCAGTTGGTCTCTGGCAGTTGGCAGAGTTAGACTCTCTCTGTGGGTTTGGAGGAGGTAACATCTTTGCCTCTCTCTCTCACTGTCTGAGATAAAAGGAAAGGAGGGAAAGACCTGAAGGAGCTTAGTGTTTTCTTTTTCCAACTTGGGAAACACTATTGACAATCTATTACTGTTTTTATAGGTTGTTTTAACTCTGAGAAGATGAAAGAAAACCCTGGTCTTTGGTTTGGACTCTTGAGTTTGCTGAGGCTCAGAATCCTAACTTGGTTCTTGCTGAGACTTAGCCAGCTAGCCTTTGTTGTTTTTATATTCTTAAACGGATGTCACTAGATGATCTGTATTAAATTCTTTATATTTTGTGAGCAAAGCAGAAAAGTTCATATACTATCAGTTAAAACAAGATCTAGAACTGACTGTGTATGAAACCATTAGCTTCTTATTAGAAAATTGAGGCTTAAATTAAAACAATTAGAGAAAACCATAAGAATGTGTCATCTAAATAAACTCCTCTCTTATTAATTTAAAGTAGAAGTGATGAATAGATTTAAGGGAGTAAATCTGATAGTCTCTATATAACTATGGTACAAAGATCACAATACTGTACAGGAGACAACTGCAATGACAATAACAATAAAAACAAAGAAAAAGAAGGGCAAGAAAGCAAAATGAATGCCTGATGGAATGATACAAATAGCTGAGGAAACAAAGAAATCGAGACTTCTGGGTAAACATGGTGGCAGTCTAGACATGGGACTCTTTTTCTCCTTACCACCTATTAATATAGACTACTTCAAAAGGACAAAAAAACAAACAAACAAATTCATACGAACCAAGGTACTCTACAGTAGGGTGTAGCATTGAAGTTTTGTGGGATTTTGGTATTTCCACACTATAAGGGGGTGAAATAGCTTCCACCAAATACATAAGCTGATCATCCCTCCCCCACCCCATCTACTGAGCCAGAGTTAGAGCCAGAGACAGCTAGCGCTATAATCAGTGAGTGAGTGAGGGACACCTTTAGAATGAGCAAAGGGCACCTCTAGGTCCTCAGGAAAGTTGACTAAGACCACCGAAGACCTACCCCTGAGAGCAGCTAGACCTGAAACCCAAGCAGGCTGAAGAGCTCAGACCTAGGGTGCCCACATGGAGATAGCACAGAGAAGATCAGAAAACAGTAGAAGCTACAGAGATTCATAAGGTGGCCTTAGGCAAAAACCTTGCTCCTTAGCTCCATACACAGAGAGCCTTCCCTCCTCACTTAGATTTCTGACTGGAAAAGGAAGTAAAAATTACCATAGTGATGGCAAAGAATGCCAAGAAAAAACACATTCTCAACACCAATAAAAACAAGAAGAGTTTGACCCTACATAAATTTTATGGAAGAAAAATCCAGACTACAAATGAAATAGCTGAAGAGGACTTACAAATAAATGCATCCAAGTCTTCCAAAAAAATGGAAATTGTCCACAAGCTCTTGAAGAATTTAAATAAGAGCTCATCAAAAAGATGGAAGGATTCTGGCAAGAAGAGTAAGAAATAGTTGAAAAAGAAAATAACAGTTTAAAGGACAGGAACTCCTAATTGGAGAAACAGTTGGAAGGCACAAAAAGCAGGATAGATGAAACTGAAAAGGAAAATCAAAAGATTATATCAGAAAATCAAAAGATTATAGCAGGAAACCAGTCCTTAAAGACCAAAATTGGGCAATTGGAAGCCAATGATCTTGCAAAACTGCAAGAATTAATAAAGCAAAGTCAAAACACTGACAAAATAGAAGAAAACATAAAATATCTCACTGACAAGATGACAGATCAGGAAAATAGAGCAAGAAGAGACAATTTGAGAATCATTGGTCTACCTGAAAACCCAGAAATAAATAGAAATCCTGACATCATACTTCAAGAAATTATCCAAGGAAACTGCCCTGATGTTCTTGAACAAGGAGGCAAAATAGACATTAAAAGAGTTCATAGAACCCCCTCTATACTAAATCCTCAAAAGATAACACCCAGGAATGTAATTGCCAACTTGAAGAGCTTCTAAGCTAAAGAGAAAGATCTACAAGAAGCCTAAAAGAGACAATTCATATATCAAGGAGCACCAATCAGGATTACACAAGACCTGACAGCTTCCAAACTAAAGGACACAAGGCTTGGAACATGATATTAAGAAAGGCAAGAGAATTTGGTCTTCAACAAAGGATCATCTATCCATCAAAACCGACTATATACTTCTAGGGGAAATTATGGACATTCATCAAAACAGAAGATTTCCAAGTATTTGAAAAGAAAAGACCAAAACTAAGTGGAAAGTTTGATATCCAAATACAAAAATCAAGAGAAACATGAAAAGGTAAATAAAAAAGAAAGGGGGAAGAGAAAAAATATTTTTTTAATTTAAACTTTCTTCTTTAAGGGCTTCAATAAGATCAAATTGTTTATATTAATATATTAAAATATTATTTTAAACTCCCCAAAATTATATTCACTATTATAGTAATTAAAAGAATCATTCACAGGTAGAAATTAGGATAATGAGGGGTATAAGATGATATGCAAAAAAAAAAAAAGAATAAAGGAGGGGGTGATAGAAGATGATACCAAGAGAAACTTGAAGAAATAAGATAAATAATATTATCAATATCACACAAAGAGGCACATGGGAAGGAAGGGGAAGAATACTACAATAAGAAGGAGAAGAAGAGGGGGCCAACAGGTAATACTTAAACCTTACTCTCAGTGAAATCAATTCTGAGAGGGAAGAGCATCTAGATCCATTGGGGTATCAAATTCTATCTTACCCTATAGGGAAAATGAGAAGGGAAAACTTAAAGGGTGGGGGGAGTGGGTTGGAGGGTACAAAAAGGGAGGAAAAAAATGAGGGGAGGGAACTGAACAGACCCTAAGAAAAATATAAGAAGAAGGGACAAAAAAGGGAGGGAGCAGAAAGGGAATCATAATAAGGGTGGGGATAAGGGAGATGGATTAAAAGGAAACCACTGGTTTGAAAGGCTATAGCGAAAGAAGGAAGGGCAGAACTAGGAGAGGACATCAAAATGTTGTGGAATACAAAAGAGGCAATCATAACTTTGAACATGAATGTGATGAACTCACCCATAAAATGAAAAATAGCGGAGTTGATTAGAAACCAAAACCCTACCATATGTTGTCTACAAGAAACACACATGAGATGAGTAGATAGTCAGAAGGTTAGAATTAAAGGTTAGAGCAAAATCTATTGGGCCACAACTAAGAAAAATAAGACAGGAGTTGCAATCATGATATCTGACAAAGGCAAAGTGAAATAGATCTGATTAAAAGGGATAGGGAAGGGAATTACATCCTGATAAAAGGAAGTATAGACAATGAGGAAATAACACTACTCAACATGTATACAACAAATGGTACAGCATCCAAATTTCTAAAGAAGAAACTAGTGAAGTTGAAGGAGAAAATAGAGAGCAAAACTGTACTAGTAGGAGTCCTGATCCTTTCTCTATCAGATCTACATAAATCAAACCAAAAATTAAATTAGAAAGAGGTAAGATATGTGAATGAAATCTTAGAAAAATTAGAGTTAATAGATATGTGGAGAAAAATAAATAGAGACAAAAAGGAAAACATCTTATTTTCAGGAGCACATGATACATTCACAAAGATTGACCATGTACTAGGGCATGAAAATATGGCAAACAAGTGCAATAAAGCTGAAATAATTAATGATGCAAACTTTTAAGATCATAATGCAATGAAATAAGATTTAGTTAGGGTACATAGAGAGCCAAATCTTAAATTAATTGAAAATTAAATAATATGATTCTCTAAAATTGGTTAGTTAAAGAACAAATCATAGAAACAATGATTTCATTGAAGAAAATTACAATGATGAGAAAACCTTTCAAAAACTATAGGATACAGTCAAAGCAGTATTCAGGTAAAATTTTATATCCTTGAGTTCATATGTTAACAAATTAGGGAGGGTAGAGGTCAATGAATTGGACATGCAAAGCAAATAAACTTGAAAGTGAACAAATTAAAAATCCCCAGATGAAAACTAAATTAGAGAGCCTAAAAATTAAAGGAGAAATTAATGAACTCAAAAGTGAAAGAACTTTTGAATTAAGAAATAAGACTAAAAGCTGGTATTTAAAAAAAAACAAATAAAACAGAAAAAGCATTGGTCAATCTAATAAAAAAAGATAAGCATTAAACCAAATTAACAGTATCATAGATGAAAAGGGAGACCTCAACTCTAATGAAGAGATAATTAAGGCAATCATTAAAAACTTCCCAATTGTATGGCAACAAATATGGCAATCTAAGTGATATGAATGAATATTTTTCCTTTAAAATATATCTTTATTTCTCAATAAACTCAAAGCTTTTTTTTATAAAGTTTTAACCCATTTTGCATTGACAAAAGAAAGTGATTTCTTCCACATTGACTGAGAAGGCTAGTGACCATTAAAAAAGAAGTAATCCTACACATCTTGAATTGTCAAAAAATAAAAAATTCCAATGGCTAAATGCTATTCAAATTTAGAAAACTGAAAAGAATTTCCTGTTTTGTCTAATAGACTAAAGGTGGTTTTTTTTCTGTGTGTGTGTATGTGTGTGTATATATATATATATATAAATTTGGAAAGAAAAGTTAAAAAAAACTGCTTTTAAAAAGTTAGGAGTTTCTTCATCCTTAAATAAGTTTTAGACAAAAAGAAAACCCACATAAACTCACATCATTTAATTTATCTATTTCATTAGTGAATGGTCTCTTAACCTTCCCATTCATGCACAGGTATAGGTGAGTGCTCTGAACCTTTACAAAATGTAAAATAAATAATTTTATTACACTAAATTAAAAAGGTTTTGTAGAAACAAACCAATGCAATTAAATTAAAAGGGAAGCAACAAGTTGGGGAAAAAATCTTCATAACAAAAATCTCTGACAAAGGTTTAATTATTCAAATTTATAGAGCTAAATCAATTGTACAAAAATATCAAGCCATTCTCCAATTGATAAATGGACAAGGGACATGAATAGGTAATTTTCAGATAAAGAAATCAAATCCATTAATAAGCACATGAAAAAGTCTTCAAAGTCTCTTATCATCTAGCAGACTGGCCAATATGACAGCAAAGGAAAATAATGAATGTTTTAGGGGATTGGCAAAATTGGGACATGAATGCATTGGTGGTTGATTTGTAAATTAATCCAAGTATTCTGGATTGCAATTTGGAATTTTGCCCAAAGGGCTTTAAAAGATCATATGCCCTTTGATCCAGCAATACTGCATTTGACTCCAAAGACATTATAATGAAAAATGTTTGTATAAAAATATTAATATTCATGCTCTTTGTGGTGGCAAGAATTTTGGAAAATTTGGGAGTGTCCCTCCATTTTGGAATAGCTGAACAAATTGTGATATATGATGATGACAGAATACTATTGTGCTGTAAGGAATTTTGAAATTGAGGATCTCTATATGAACTGGAAGAACCTTAATGAGCTGATACAGACTGAAATGAGTAGAAAAAAAGAAACTATTGTATACAGACAGTGAAATATTGTGTAACTATACAATGTAATGGACTTTTCTACTAGTAGCAATGCACATGTGCCTGTTTTTCTCAATTTCCAATCTGTTTGCCTCTCCTTTTTGAAAATGCCTACTAAATTTGGCCTAGTATTGAAATATCTGTATGTTGTTGATGACAATGTTTGGCTAAGAATAATGAAACACTATTGCTTTTGAAGAATAAAAAAATTAGCAAAGAGAGAGTAAGAAAGAGAGGGTCAGAAGAAGGGAAAGAAATTGGAACTCAAAACTTAAAAAATTAATGTTAAAATTGTTTTTACAAATAATAGGAATAATAATAAAATAAAATATTATAATGAAAAGCATCACTCCAAGGACCATGAAGAGACTCATGCTGCTACAACAAATAAAGAAGTATTAAGAATTGTTGTAAGAGATATCAGTAAAGAAATGTAATTTTGAAATAAGCTCTAGTCATATGCTGAAAGAACTAATCAAGGATTACTAGTTCAGTTGACCTACTCATTATAACAAAAGAAGGCATGGGAAGGTCCTTAGCACTTTTGACTCCTTGTAGCAATGTTATGGCAGTACCAGGTAAAGATTATCAGATAATAGGGTTGTGATATACCTCAATGAAGAAATATCTAGCTATGAAAAACCAACATATATAAGTTGGAATATTTGAAGTATGTATTTGTTACATGTTCTGTTTTCCCATTAGGATGTATAGGATTCTAGTCAATATACGACAAATCATAACTTCTTGAGAGTGTCAAATGTTGTTAAGTAAGGAGGTAAATATAGACTATAAGACTGAAAAGTTAGTTGGATTAATACTTGATTAAGGAATTTGGACTTCATTAAGGTTTTAGTAGTACAATTAATCATTTGATTGAAAAGAACAGCATATTGTAGAAATTAATATGTTAAGAGACTAGAGACAGAGTTATTGGTTAGAAATCTCATACCATGTTTTCAGCGGGTGGTAATGAGTATATTGTCAACAGAGCTTTGAGAAAAAGAGTGAGGAGAGAGGAGAAATTAATTTAATTAAGACTATAAAGCACAGACTCTGGAAAAATATTTTTTTACTTATAATAAATATATTCATCTTTCAAAATATTAAATTAAATCATAATTCTTAATAGCAACTTTAAAAATAATAGAAAAACAAATATCACAGTAAATACTATAGAACTGTAACATCTTAGTATTTTTATCTTAGTATTTCTGAAACTACCTAATATTGCTATTGTAACATATGATGACCAAATTTGTCAAGTAATATCTTATGTTACATCTTGCTATGGGGCATAAGATGAAACTCACTCAGTTAGTTCCTTTCTTTGTCTCTTCACAAATACATCCTTCCATTTGTCAATATTTTCTTCTTTCTTTTTTCAAAATTTATATCATTCAGATCCTAAGCAATATGTCCATTTATCATTCACTGGGCAAGAGTCTCCAAACTATCTTCTACACAACTGCCAAATTACTATTACTAAAACACTATTTTGATCTTTTTGCTTTGCTAGTAAATTATTTTCAGTGTGTTCTTATTGTTCCCAAGTTAAAATGCAAAGATCCCTAATTGGTATTTAGAGAACTCCACAATATGGCTGTCATATACCTTTCTAAAATTATTTCACATTAATCCTCTAAAAGCACTTTCTGTTTGGAAAAAAAAAAACTTACTAGAATCAACTATATATGAAGTTCATTATCCATATACATGTAATTTGACAGACTTTAATATATGTATTTAAGGCATTCCCTCGTCACCTGTTATCCATCAATTTGTAGCTGAGATACCTCTTCTTACATGATGTCATTCTTGTTCTCCCTCGTTATAACATCTTGATTTTTAAAAAAAAGTTTTGCATATATTTTGTAGCATCCCTCCATTTCAAATGCAAACTACAGGGCAGGAAAATCTAGGGAATATTCCTTCTAACCCCCAACCCCACCCATGAATCTGGAGCACTTAACATAATAGTGTTTTGTGCTGGAGCTTAATAGAACTTAATAACAATTTATGAGTTGAATAAATTGAGGAACTCAATATAAATATTACTGAAAATGAAGAGAAAAAATGGAATAGAGAGAAACAGATCAATCTTTTGAAATCATCAAAGATTCATCAAGATAGTCTGAAAGTTGATATTTGACTACAATAATGATGGGAAAGGAGGACTGTATAAGTGAATGGAATGAACTTCTGAGGATAAGTTATTTTTTAGTAATGGTCAAAAGTGATTATTTCAGAATTGCAATGTGGAACCAATTGTTTTCTAACCTGACCGTCTAATCCAAACTTGATAATAATCATGGCTTAAGAGAGAATATATTGAAAAGAACATTCTTGATCTTTTTGGATCATTCATTGTATTATAACACTTCTATAATCATTAAAATAGTTTTGAATGTAATCTGTATCTTCTCTATATATGTATGTGTACAGTAGGAATAAGCAGAACCAATTCACCTTTAGTCCCAAATAGTTAAAATTTCAGCCTTATCCTAAAATAACTTAGTGAGACAAAATTAATCTAAGAGTTACAATCAAATTCATCTGGGTTAGCAGATCAGGCAGCTCTGTGGTGATATATGTGGGCAATTTTTCAATACTTCAGGCACTCTCTTCAGAGGAAGAGAGGAATAAATAAATATGACTCAAAATAGGTGCAGGCTGAATGTGCAATCATATCCCCAGCTGTAAAAGTGAACTGGTGCATACTAGAAACTGCCAGGGAACAGAATGTGTCTGGTTACATTCTCATTCCTGTAATTGAATCAAATTCACTGCTTCTCATAAACAGTTTTGAGACACCAGGTTGTGGTGGGTGAAACAAATAATTTATTTGTTATGGTTCTCACAGATGTTAGTCTGCTACTTGGAACTTTCTTCCCTTGTTCTCTCCTCCCTCCCATCAGGAAATCTGTATTGTCTGAGAACGGTGACTACTGAAGGACCATGGAGAACTGAAACAACTCCCTTCTAGATTAAAATAGCTTAAAATGACTTGATAAGAAATATTTTAATCTAAATTGCTTCAATAATTGGTCTAACTTTATATCTCTATTTTTATATGATGATACAGTCTGAGAGTGAGTTAAAGACTATCTTTATATTTGGATATAGTCATTTATATCAAGATGGAGAAATTGGAACCTAATTCAAAAATGGAAGACAATGGAGAATCAAGATATCTACTTAACATTTTCTCCTCATCATAAAAATTCCTATTTGTAATGATTACTTGGTTGAGCAGGGTAATGCAATGTTATTTAACTCTCTGTATATTGGCTGAGCCAGAGGCTGATTGAGCATGCTTCAAATATATTATCAGGTTGTCAGTATGGATGTTGACTCAATGTCAAGAGGAAAAAAATAAAAGAAAGACAATGCAAAGGAATCATATATCATTTTATACGTGTGACAATGCATTGAATCTAGTAAGGCTGTCTGACTAGTTTTACAAAGCATGATGAAAATACCCTCTGAATATAGACAGGGTAGAGAATGCCATGTGACACAGCAGCTCTAATAATCATACAATCATAACTTTAGAGACAGAATGGATGCTGGATGTTGTGAATTTCAAAACTATTCCACCCTATTCAGACCATTCTTTAGAAGATCGGATTTTGCTATTTACTGATCAATAACAATAGAGATACTTGGAATAACAGAATCAGGTCTTGGAAACTACAATCTCCACCCTACTCAGTGTAACAAGATTAGGAAGGGCTGCAGCAAACTCAAGGTTTAATTATTTGAGAATATGGCCTTCAACAGACATGTGCAAAAAGGAGAGACCGCTGGGTGGTCCTAGGTCAAGCTAGAGCCATCATTGGCACATGTGAGATGCAGGAACTGAGGTAGAGAACAGCCTCCGGAGTTCTCTTGACTTCCTGTGAGGAGTACTAAAGGTAGTTGGAGGCTGGTGTTTGGAGTTGGAGGACTGTTTTTCTCCATGTGAGTCATGTGAGTGATAGGGAATTATCTCTTTCCTTGCCTTGGCTATCCAGGGCCTTAAAGCCTGCTTTGGCACAGCCTGAGCAGAGTGGGTATTTAAAACCTCTTTCCTTCTCCCCCCTTTCCTTCTCTCTCTCTCTCTCTCTCTCTCTCTCTCTCTCTCTCTCTCTCTCTCTCTCTCTCTCTCTCTCTCTCTCTCTCTCTCTCTCTCTCTCTCTCCCTCTCTCTCTCTTTCTCCCTCTTTCTCTTTCTCTATCCCTCTAATACTTTCTTCCTCCTGTTTGTAATTAAACACCATAAAAAATGTTGGCAGCTGACTTGAGTGTTTTATTTAGGAATTACATAAGTGAATTCCTTGGCAACCTTAAATTAATATATATATATATATGTGTATATATATATACATATATATATATCAGTCTTTTAAAGTGATTTCAATATCACATATGTCGAGTTCCATTTCCTCAATCTATATTTGATAAAACTGAAGTAGTATCAGTCGAATGACTTGCCCAAAATTACACATAGAGTAAATGATGGAAGTGAAATTTGAATATATCTTCTGACTCTAAATTCATTGTTCTCATTCTTTTACCTTCTAAATTTTCTTCCTAATTTTACTGGTTTTTTTTTATGCTCATCTGCCCACTGTCTAAGCCTTTTTCCTTTTGACTATAGGAAAATTGTCCTTGGTCCTGTGAATGCCATATGAATAACATTCAATGTAAAAGATTAAGTGTTTATTAAGTTTCAAGCATTATGTTAAGTGTGGACAACAAGATAATCCTTGCTCTCATGAAGATAATTTTTAACTATAAATTCAGTAGATAATACAGTTAGAAAATTGGAGTGCAAAGTCAAAGGAGAATCTCAGGAGTTCTTTTGGTGCATCAACAAGGCAAAGGACAATGGCTATTCTCCAGAGAGTATTAAGGCAAAACAGATGGCGAGGCCCTGTTGTGACCATTTAACTAAAAGGGTTGGAATTCATGATTTCTTGTTCAATGAAAAGTCAAATCTGTCCCACGACTGGGATGAGGATAGGGATTAAAGCATTCAAGAATTGTAAAGAGTGGGCAAGAAAGTAAAGGATGGGCAAGTATGGTGACTGAGGAAGGAGGAGGAAAAATCAGAAAAGAAGAAAAAAGGGGTGGGAACATTTACAGGAAGCCTGGGGAAAGGGGGAAATTCTATTTGAGCATAGACTGAACATTGCCTGTAGCAGGATAAAGATTTTCAGAACCCACTCTGTTCTACCCTAATGAACTCAGAGTGAACATAACCCTGTACTGAGCAAAATTCTATTAATGATTTTGAAGGAAACTATAAGAGGCATACTTATTAAAATTATAGATATCATGAAGTAAAGAACTAAAACATTGGATGACAAAACCAAAACTGAGAAGGAGCTTAACAAATATAATAGAATGACACTGAAAACAACAACTCTAATGTTCTTCACCTAGATTAATTTTTTAAATGCCTTTTTATATTCAGGATAAATGTTAAGATTTGAAAAGATTATAGTTAATGTGAAAATTTCCTTCCTTTTCTTTTTTTTAAAGCATAGTAAGGTCAAAATGAGCCAGCAGAGTGGCACTGAAACATTTGTTCTGAAAGCAATTCGTGGATTTTAATGGTCTGCAAGTTCAGTATAGTTTAGTAATATGATGTAGAAGCCAACAGAGCTAATGCCATTTTGGATCCAGAAACAGAGGAGTGGTAATCCTATTGTATTCTCCACCTGTTAGACTTCATCTAGGTATTGTGTTCAGTTCTGGGTGCTGTGAAAGGCACAGCCTGATACCCTAAAAATAATCAAAAGCTGGAAAAGTGCTCCTAGGAGAGCAACCCAGATGGTGAAGATCCTTGAAGATTTTAATATATGAACATCCTTTAATGGAATTTCATGTGTTTACCCTGGGGAAAAGTCTAAAGTGGACATGATATCTGTGTTCAAATATTTAAGGGTGGTCATGTGGCAAAGAAATTAGACTTGTTCCATTAGTCTCTAGAAGAAAGGACCAAGAGCAATGAGTAGAAGTTGCTAATAGGTCAATTAAGCTTGACATAAGGGAAGAAAAACAAAACAAAACAAAACAAAAAAACCTTCCCATCCATTTGAACTATTAAAAAATGGAAAGTCTTGCTTAAGGAGATGATGAATTCATCTTTCTCCAAAATACTAGTTAGGAGGATGTTAATTACTTGTCACACGTTATAATGGACAGTTAACCTAGATGACCATTGAAAAGCTTTGCAACTGGCAAATATGATTTTAAAGTCAATGTTCTCCTAGCCTTAAGAGAATTATTATACATACATGCATACATGCCTATATACATCCTCCCATTTTTACAGACATACACACACACACACACATATGTATATATATATATGGTAAATGTCTTAATAATGGCTCTGTACTCTTACCTGGAATATTGGACTTACTTTGGAACCAACTGGAGGATGTTTACAAACAAGATTGCATAATGAGGAAGATAAAGATAACTGTGAGGTTAGCAGAGATTCCCCTTAATTGTAATCCTTTGGGGGAAATGAAAATATTGAATATGGTAAATAGTAGACTTAGGAAAGGGGAGTGAGACAGGATAACTATCTTTATCCATTTAATGGGCTATTATATGGAGCAGGGAATTAATTCACTTTGAACCTCAGGGCAAATATACAGATAATGAGACATAGATTTGATATAAATTAAGACTTAGAAATTACATAGATTAAGTTGAGGTATGACTACCCAAAGAAGTAATGGACACCATCTCAATGGAAGTGTTCAAGAAAGGACATGATAATTTGTCAAAGATGTTGTTAAAGAAATTTACATGAGTTCCAATAGTTTGGTACCTCACTTTAGCATATTTGTGAAGACTAAAGTTTTGAAAAGCCTACCTGCTATATTCTATATTTTCAAGTTATTTAATAAATAATTATAGAATATTTAAATAAGTTTTGTCAGAAAAAGGACTGGGATAAAACAGTTATTTAGATATAAATTACTTATTTCTTAGGAGAAAAATAGGAATATAGTGAGCTGGATATTCATTGTTCCTGATTATAATGATAACGATAATCCTATTTTGGAAAAGAAATCAGTGGGGGAGGGGAGTGTGATATTACTTTAATACACTGTTTTATTTCAATTAAAGTAACTTCAGGTGAAAGAATAACCTATGGATAGAAACTCAGATTTTTTTTTTTTTTAGGGCACTGGGGACAAATCAGTTCAATGAAATCACATGGTCTAGAACTCTTCTGCCTGAAAGGTGAAACAAATGCAATTGATGTTCAAATATTATTAGCAAAGGTAAAGACTCTGGCACTTGGGATTAACAAATGAATTAGTTCATAGGATTTTCAGCTGTAAGGTAAATGAGATCATCTTCTCTATCTTTGTTTTATAGAATCAAAAACCGATGCTCAGAAAATTTTAAGTGAGTTTTCCAACATTACAAAGAGATTGTGAAAGTCAAAATTTCTCGTCCAGTCAGAGGATTCTAAACTTAGAACAGAAAGGGATCTTAGAGGCAATCCAGTCACATTCAGTCCTAAAGAGAACACTAAGGCTAAGGGATTTTAAGTGAATTTACCCAAATTCACAAAGGTAAAAAGGCAGATACTCATGTAAAATATGGTCCTCTAACACAAGGGATAGTCTTTTCTTTCTGCATATCACACTGCCTATAACTGATTATGAATTTATAAATAATAACTTTCTGTTCACCAAGTATTACTCTGCATGAAATATGATTTGAATATTTGAAAGAGTTTAATTGGGATTAATATGTGCTTGGATATGTTTAGTTCTTTAAAATAATTTTCTTTTGTTATTTCTTTTGTTTTATTCATTTGTTTTCTAAAGATATAGATCTATCATTCCTGGAACTTTATATTTAGAAAACCTTTCCACATTTAGAAAGATTAATTTCCTCTTCAACTCAAATCTTTACTACATATTCCTGGAGAAAACAACTAACTCTCTAGCTAAACAACACCATCTGGTGGTAGATGTCCAGATAATTCATGTAGTTCATCTTAAATAATATAAGTTTTAAAAAGCATCTTCTAACATGATTTTTAGCAACAGTTTAAAAGGCGATGATCTCATAAGGAAAGTATATTGGAAAAGCATATGAACTAATCACCTAAGAACTTAACAAGTAGCAAGAGGACTGTTTAAGTGTTCCATTTGGTGTTCTTGAAATGTGAAGAAAATGAAGGCCCTAACTTTTTAATTGACTGGGTAACCCAACAACAAATATTAAATGCAATGGACAAGAGTTGTCAAGGATAAGCAGTGATGGTTGATCTGTGATTTGTATAGTTGAAAGGATTATTTAAATTGATAAGATAACAGATCTATTTAACTAACATAGTAATCTAGGATGTTTTAATAATCTTCCTAATTGTCCTTGCTCATTTTACCATCCTAAGATCAGACTCAGAGAGATCAAGTAATATACCCATTTTAAATAGGTTCTATAGTTAGAAGCAGGGCTGGGAATAGAACTCAGGTCTTTTAAATACAAGATAAGCATTTTCCCCTTACCTCAGGATAATTTTACTGTAAGTTAGGATTTGGTTTCTTCTCCATTCTTGCACAAAGGTTATTTCCTTAAACATTTGCTCTACCTATAACCACCCATAACTATTCTCATCATCTTCTCCAATACAAAGATCTCCAGTACTGGGATCTTTGGGCATAGACTGTCTTGCTGAGGTCACTTACCCCAAGTCTATTCCACTGATCATCCTTTCTGTCTCTTAGCCAGTACTATATTGATTTGATGACATCTGTTTTATAGTATAGTTTGAGATCTGGTACTGTAAGGCCACCTTCTTTTTAATTTTTTTTTCATAATTTCCCTGGATATCCTTGATCTTTTGTTCTTCCAAATGAACTTTGTTATGGTTTTTTTCTAATTCAGTAAAAAAGTTTTTTGGTAGTCTGATGGGTATGGCACTAAATAAGTAAATAAATATGTGTAGGATGGTCATTTTTATTATATTGGCTCATCCTACCCATGAGCAGTTAATGTTCTTCCAATTGTTCAAGTCTAGTTTTAGTTGTGTGGAGAGTGTTTTGTAGTTGTGTTCGTATAGTTCCTGTGTTTGTCTTGGCAGATAGATTTCTATGTATTTTATATTGTCTAGGGTGATTTTAAATATAATTTCTCTTTCTAATTCTTGCTACTGAGATGTATTGGAAATATATAGAAATGTTGATGATTTTGTGGATTTATTTTGTATCTGATAACTTTGTTAAAGATTTTGATTATTTTGACTAGCTTTTTTTGGTTTGTTTTTAAAACATTTTATTTTGACTAGCTTTTTAGTTGATTCTCTAGGATTCTTTATGTAGAGCATCATATCATCTTCAAAGAGTGATAGCTTGGTCTCTTCATTGCCAATTTTAATACCTTCAATTCCTTTTTCTTCTCTAATTGCTACTGCTAGTGTTTCTAGTACAATGTTTATTAGTAGTGGTGATAATGGGCATCTTTGTTTCACTCCTGATCTTATTGGGAATACATCTAGTTTATCCCCATTGCAGATGATGTTAGCTGATGGTTTTAGATAAATACTTTTTATTATTTTTAGGAAAGATCCTTCTATTCCTATACCCAATTTCCTTGCCTTTCTGATTATCATGTTCCAAGCCTTGCAATCCTTTAGTGTGGAAGCTTACAGTTCTTGTGTGATCCTGATTGGTGCTCCTTGGTATCTGAATTGTCTATTTTTGTCTCTTGTAAAATTTTTTCCTTAGCTTGAAAACTCTTGAATTTGGCAATTACATTCCTGGAATTGTCTTTTGAGGATTTAGTGTAGAGAGTGTTCTATAAACTTTTTTCAATGTCTATTTTGCCCCCTTGTTCAAGAACATTAGGGCAGTTTTCTTAGATGATTTCTTGTAGTATGATGTCAAGATTTCTGTTTATTTCTGGGTTTTCAGGGAAACCAATGATTCTCAATTTGTCTCTCCTTGCTCTGTGTTCCTGATCTGTTATCTTCTCTGTGATATATTTTATGTTTTCTTCTATTTTGTTAGTCTTTTGACTTTGCTTTATTAATTCTTGCTGTTTTGCAAGATCATTGTCTTCCAATTGCCTAATTCTGGTCTTTAAAGACTGGTTTTCCTTTTCAGTTTGGTCTATCCTGTTTTTTTTTTTTTTTGTGGCTTCCAGTTGTTTCTCCAATTGGGAGTTCTTGTCTTTTCAACTCTTATTTTCTCTTTCATCTATTTCCCACTTTTCTTGCCAGAAGGTTTCCATCTTTTTGATAAGCTCCAATTTAAGTTCTTCAAGAGTTTGTGAACAATTTCCATTTTTGGGGAAGGTTTGAGGTTGATTTGAATTTCCTCTTCTATTTCCTCTGTAGCCTGGGTTTTTCCTCCATAAAAATTTTCCAGTGTCAACACCCTATTCTTGTGTTTTTGTTTGTTTGTTTTTGTGGAGGGAGGTTGTTGCTCCTGGGCATAATTTGCCATGATTGTGGAAGTTTTTCCTTACCTTTTTAGTCAGAAATCAGAGTGAAATGGGCAGGCTCTCTGTGTATGGAGTTAAGGACCAAAGAGTTTTCCTGAGGCAGGCTCTCAAATCTCCCCAGCTTCTGCTATTTGCTGCCCTTCTCTGTGCTGTCTTCCTGAGAGCTCCCACACTCTGCACTCTTAAGCCTGCTGGGGTTTCAGGTCTAGCTATTCTCAGGGGTAGGTCTTTGGTGGTCTTAGTCAGCTCCCAAGGACCTAGAGGTGCCCCTTGCTCACTCGCTGATTCTGGGGTGCACTGGCTCTGACTCTGGCTCCTTAGCTGGTGTGGGGCAGGGTAGATCAGCTCACATTTTGATGGGAGCTTTTTTACCTTTTTATAGTGTGGAAATGCCAAAATACCACATACCTTAAGTGCTGCACCATTCTGTAAAGTCCCTTTGTTCTCATGAATTTGGGTTTTTTGGGTCTTTTGAGGTAGTCTATATCAGTGGGTGTTGAAGAGAGGATGAGTCTTGTGTCTAGACTGCCACCATGTTTAACTGGAAATCTTGAGAGATTATTCTGAAGAATCTCAGAATACAATTCATTCCCTGATTCTCACAGTGCAATTGTCCTCAAATCTATACATATAATATATACATATTTCCCAAATAGTATTAATTTCCATCTCAGAGAAAATGAATAAAACATATGAAGTATTCACAATTTTCCAAAAATAATTGGTGAGTACCACTTTTTACATGGAGCCTTTTAATTCCATAGAAACATACTTCTATTCCATCATTTGTACTTCCCCGGAATTTAAACAAAATTGGGAGTACAAATAGACAAATTCCAACATTTACATATCTCTTTTTATAATTTATACCAGAGACCCATATAGATCTTTATCCTTATAATAGTATTTGAAGTTCTAGGCTCCCTTAGAAAGAACATGAAGGTGGAAGCAGGCAATCTTTTACTCTTTGGAACCACACAATATGAATAATGTATGTTAATAGCAGCATGTAAAATCTAGATAGTATACTAGGGTCATATAATAGCTTTTAGTCCCTTGATGCTCCTACTATGGGAACTTTACCTTATTTTTTTTTTCTGACTAAGAAAATGGCCCTAACTAGGATCCTACCTTTTCTATTGAAAAAAGGCCTAGTTCTAGAATCTATGAACTTGGGGTGTCTTTTTAAAATCAATCCTCCAATTATTCTTTATGTCTATCCCACAACAGTACAAGGCATCCTGTTCATCCTAAAGGAATCTTTAATCACTGAGATCTAATAAGCACCTTTCAGCAAGGTACCAATGGCAATGTGCACATAATCTATAGGGAAATCCTCTCAGAAGTGTCAAATTGAGGCTCACTTTCTTTCATATTGTTGTTTGTCAGGCAACTCCTCTCATCACAGTTTACAAGCAAATGCCTTCTTAATTATGGATATAGGTGCTGGCAAAATTGTTGCAAATACAATATTTAACTGGTCAAAAGAAATGAGAAGATAATACATACATACATATATGTATATATATATATATACATATATATATATAAATAGAATTAGTGTGTGAATAGTATAAAATTGAACTGAACTTTAATTTGAATTTTTTTAATTAGAAGGAAGAACATTCCTATAGAGCATTATTAAAGTGTTATATTTTTGCCATGAAATGAATGCTTACATTTGGTGGATCCTATTGGGTTCCATTTTTTTTTCTTTTTTGGTTGCCATTGCTTTGGAAAGAAGCCTTCTTATAATCAAAGAAAAGGGATTAACTGTATTATCATAGTTGTCAGTGTGAAATTCCAAAATCAAAGGTGCATAGTAGACTGATATTAAATTGCAGATTCATCCAGTCTGGAGTAGGTTGACATTATTATGGATTAAAATTTAGTATTATTACCTTGCTTTATTTTCTCCATTTGGAAGTGAGTCAAAGAACATTCAAGAGAGGAATACTAAGCAGATTTAAATGGAATCTCAAAATAACATCTGAAGAATGACTTTGAATTTATTATAAATGTACTGAAATAGAATAGTAAAAACATATTTGAGTCATATAAAAGGAGGCAAATTGGTGGGTAACACTGAAACATGTGAGTGGAATGACAAAAATCTGTTTGATATCATGAGTCTCCCAAAGCAGTTTTGTTTCTTGGATGTTAAAGATTGATTTTTTTTAAATCCTCTACTTTTTCTTCATTAGAGCCCCCACCTCCAGAAAAGAAACCAAATCAATTGACAAATAAATGGAAGTCATCCAAATAAGTTGTAAGCTTCAGATCACTAAAGTACTCACTATACATAATCCTTTTGACAAGACTCCTCTATCTTTCATGTCTATTATACTACAAATGATGGAGAATATACATTAAGAATGTTTGCTGACACTATTGGCTTGATATTCTTTACCATCGTCTGAAGGAAAACTATGATTCACTTTATTCCAGTACCTTTAGATGTTCAGATCAATATATTGATGATGTACAAAGTGCTTTCTGTTATGTCCTCTTGTCTAGGAAATGCCTCTTAAGAACACTACAGCAAAATCAAAATTGCCTTATATGTTTTGTTAATATCTTTCAAATTGTTTAATGTCTTTCAAGCTGGGTAAAATAATGTGACTGAATTAGCTGTATTATTCATGACATGTAATGTTTAGTCAGATTTTCCTGGTATCCAAGCTGTTCTTAGGCTAGACTTATGAATGTAGTGGCAGAAACAAACCAACCAAAAGGATCATTTCATATAATACACTGCTGCAAATCTGTAGAAACCTTTAATGGTAAAGTAGATATCCCTTCTGGGTTTTCAGCCTGTTAACATAATGTATTGGATTGGAATTACCTCAATATTTCCGGTGATTCAGTTCTATTGCTTTATATGTAGACCTAACCTTCACATAATTAGGTCACTAATTAGAAGCTCCATTACCTCCTTTAGGTCACTGGAATAGCCTTAAGTGCACTAAAGGAAGGTTACTAAATAATAAAAAGCACTACTACTCCACTATTGAGAAAAATGTGAGCCATAGAGGAGTCTTCACAATCATTCTTATTGGCTTTAGTCATAAATTGAACTCCATTCTAGTTTAGGTATCTATAGATCCATGCTATTTTAGAACAATATAATTATCAAATACAGGGATGGATCTTAGATTTCATCTCTTAAGGAGTGATATAGACGTCAACTCATTTATTCTTACTCATCCCATTTGATTCTTGTCTATATCCTCCCACTAACTGGCCACAGAAAATCCATCCAACATGCTGGAGATCTTCCTTGCTCTTTCTTTACCTTATGAGTGTGACAGAGGTCACTCTGGCAGTCCACCTGTTCTCTTTCCTTCTCACCATATGCCTAGTCTACCTTCTCTTTCTATCATACAAATCCTTGATGATATCTTTTACTTTCATTCTTTTTTAGAGATTCAATTTCTATATTTCAACTTACTTGTACCCACCATATTCTGCTCCATTGCTCTACATATTATAATTTTATCTATTCATAACAGTTTCATTTCATGAGTAAGTTCCAAGTAGCTAAACAATTATTATATCAACATTTAAACAATGGCTATTTACTTTCATAGGAAGTTTGTGGTCAGTATAAGATCTTAACAGTATTTACCTCTTAGTTACCCTGGCTCTTTTCAATTCTAAGCTAAAGTTTTACCTTCTTCAAGAAGTCTTTCTTCTTCCTACTTAATCATCATGTCTTCCCAAAGATACTACTTATATTTTCATTCTTTATGTTAACATCTTTATACATAGGTCTTAGGTTTTCTCCAACATTCTGCTATGCATTTTTATAGAGCCAGATTTTATAATTTTTTACCTGAATTTGTATATACTCATCATTTAGCATAGTGCCTCACTTCAGCTGATTGAAGGTAATCAACTTTTCTTTATTTCTATTTAACTTTGAATTCAGTATATATAAAATGATTATCCTACATATATTGATGGAAAAGCTAAGCATGTTGTCTAACCATTGAAATCTGGGCAATAGATAGTTTCCCTCCACATTATTTTCTGTTTAGATGGACAATTCAAAATTCCTTTTCATGAATGTAGGTCACTTCTGGGAAACTGCAATATGTCAGGAATTGACACAATCAGCACAGTTTCATCTGCAAACAGGACATCCATTGGAAATCCTTCCTCGACCTAGATTCCATGCTGGATCTACTCCAAAGTTGAAGTGAATACCTTTGGAGATCATGCATCTCTAAAGTTTTATAGCTTAAATGTATAGTTCTTTTTTTATTAAAAGATAATTGGACATGTTTACTTCTCTTTTTAATATCTTCCAATGAATCACTGAACATTTTAATGTATAAAGGTGAAATATATTTTTGAAAGGGACCATAAGATCATGTTTCATATTGATGAAATAATAGTTTTTTTCATAGAGCCTTTTTCCAAATCTCAGCTCTTTGGTCATGGATGAAGTCACTGACTGGCCCTAATTAGGTTCTTGTCTATAAAATGAAGGAGTTGACCTTCTATGATCTTTAAGGTCTACTACCTTGATTTTATAATCTCATGACTTGCATAATTATCATGTAGTTACTAGAAGAAATGTCAATAGAACTTCAGTGTTTCTAATCCCTCATCTTATTCATGGTTGGAGATAACTTCTTTAAATAATAGGGAGGAAAATCAAATACAATGCAAATGTGGATCACAACTCCAAAGCTTTAGTTTAATCTAAAGATAGAAGTTGCAAACATGGAATAAAAATGCTTCCTATGGTCTATGAAGAATAACTGTCCTCATCTTTCAATCAATTTAAAGAGGCTACTTGTGGCTTTTTTTTGTCATTTTAGTGTTTCCTTAAATTAAAACTTTTATGAATTTGGATTTGTTAGGACAAATTATTCTAAGTGGTGTTTTTTGTGAAGGAGTAACTCATCACCATAAACTTTAATTCAATGAATGCCATGTTAACAAGGGAAATCAAACCCACTGCTCCACTCAAATTTCTTAAAATGAGGAATGCTTGGTTATTAGACTATACCTATCTCCCATTAAATTGTAAATCTGTAAGTTTCATAAAATTGTCCCTGAGTAATAATCTTTCATATTCACATCTACTTTCAAGAAGAGAAGAAATTACATTATAAAAAAGGGATTCAAAGGGAAAAAGTTTACATTGTTTCAAAATGTTAGTTAGCCAGAGACAGTAACTAGGGTTTCACTAAGGCTCTGTTTATGGTGAAGTTCAGGGAAAAAATGGCTTGCCAAAAGAATATATGATGGCATCTGACACATTTTAAGAGATAAAACCAAATTTTTGACATCTTATCAATGGTATGTCTTTTAAAAAGTCTGTGTGCTCTCTTTTACTCTTAGATTTGCATGCATTAGACCTGCTAGTGCAGAGCATGTGGGGGTAAATGGAGTAGTCATTATGTGATCAACAATAGCTACCTCAGTCTTAGTCTCTTTTGATTGAAAGGGAATGCTGGCTAGGACAACAGGGTGTCCAAATGCTGCATCTCAATAGGACTTAGAGTGTTTCAAGCATAAGATGGAAATTGGTTATCCCAGTGTAATCATGAGGTTAAATCCATATTTTCTAAAGAGCCCCATTGTCCCAGGAGCATCAGGTGGCATGGCCTAAATGAAGTAATTTCTTTTGAGGACAATGGCTGTAAGCATTTTCAAATGTACAAATAACCCTATGAATAATTCCATTATGCATTCAATATAATTTAGGATAAATTATTTTCTATATATTATACCATATACCTTTCCAATGGATTTTGTGATATTTGGCAAAAACATATTAGCAAATTACATGTTTTTAAGGTCTTTAAAAACAAAACAAAATGCATACACCTGGTATCTAAGCTTTTGAGATACAATGCTAATTAAATGAACACCAGGTGTTATTTTTCTATTCTCACAAGAATTATAAAAGTCAGGGATTCTATGGGCAAACATGGCTAAAATTGGTTCTTCAAATGTTCTGTTTCAGTAAATTATTTGTTCTCCTCAGTGGCAGAGACACCTGTTACAATTTTCAATAGACAAGATAAACTACTCAGAGTCAAAACAACCACTTTCCTTGTTTTTCTTGATCCTTCATTGAAAATAAAGCACAATAGCATTTATACTTTCTGAATCCATAAATGTATACATGTGTACACATGTACACATGTTTCAAAATATATATGTGCATATCTATATGAAGAAGCCCAGTCCATGTATATACACACATACATATGTATGAGTGTACTTACTCGCATTTCCATGTATGTATATGTAACTCTCCTGGACTTCTTGTACTTCACTGAAGTGGCTGAATCAAAAGCAGGCAATAAGGATGTCTGAGAACCACATGCTACAATTGTTCCATTTGGGCAGGGGAATAAACAATCCCACAATAAAAAGACCTGAGCTTTTCCCAAGTAACTTGAGTTTAGAAAGAATTTCAGTCCCATAATTTGCTTTACATCTTTCTATTTACTATCTGGCAGATTTCCTAGGGCTTTTGGCTTTCTCCTAATCTCTCATTCATTTCATCTCCTAGGATAGAGATAATGGACCAAACATTCTGACAATGGGCCTAGACTTAGCCATTATCCACTCTGAGCTTTGTTTTCCCTTCCCTAGGTCATGATGATGTTGTTCTCACACCACCTATAATTGTTAGAATAGTGTTTTCCATATGGTTGACCATAGTTGGCCCTCTTTTCTAAGGGATAGTATACATTGTTGTTGTTTTCTGAATTCACAAGTGTGCATGAATTACAGCTACTATCCACTGATTTACTAGGTTGAGCATTAACAATCATTAAACAAACATTTATTAAGCACCTGTTATGCAATTGGCACCACAGTGGGTAGTGAGGGAACCAAAAAGGAAAAAATAAATGAAGTAATCATGTCATTAGAAAGTTAAAACTTTGTATATACCTTCTGACCCAGTAATACCTCTATTGGATTTATTTACTAAGATGATCAAGGAAAAAGGAAAATAAACTATATGTTCTAAAATATTTACAGTAGCTCTTTTTTTTTTTTGGTGGCAAAGAACTTGAAACTGAAGTGATGTCCATCAATTAAGGAATGGCTGGATAAGTTATGGTATATCATTGGAATAGAATACTGTCATGCTATAAGAAATGTCAAAAAAGAAATGAAGTAATGCAAAGTAAAGTGAGCAGAACCAGGAGAACATTTTACACAGCAACAACAATAAAGTATGATGATCAGCTGTGAATAACAACTGTCATCAACAAGGCAAAGACCCTGAACAACCCCAAGGGACTCATGATAAAAAGGAATATCCACCACCATAGAAGGAACAATGTCCAAATGCAGATTGAAACATACAATTTTTCACCATATTTCCTCCATGAACTTTTCTCTAGTGTAAGCAACATTTCTCATTTCACAACATGACTAAGGAAAATATATATTGTATAACAATGTGCAACCTGTCTTCTTGGGGAGGATGGAAGGGTAGAAGGGAGGAAAGAAAAAAGAATAAAACATAGAGATATAGACATAGCTAATGTGAGAATTTTTTCACTTGGGTAAGCATATTTATTATGATTTATTACAAATTTATAATTAATAATATATTATTGATACATATTATATTGTTATATAGAAATATATGATAAAAGCCCTATTTGTTCTATTAATAGAGGTAATACCTAAACATAAGAATATATAGAAATAATAGAAAATATTATATATATATATATCTTAATTTAACTATATGTCTAGAAATATTTTAAGTAATGTGGGGTGAGGGAAGTGTAATATTTATTGGAAGAGATATGGTGGATATGAAGAATAGGGGATAAGGAAGGTTTGTAGCAGTGAATGGAGGAGTTTAAGGGAGAGATACCCCCTGCCAAGAGGCAGCAGCAGGGTTCTAATAAGGACCATTTGTCCTTGAATGACTGAGCTAATGTTCAGCTCCCTCTATGCCCAGAAAAGATAGTCTACTTATCTGACTGCGATATTCTAATAAGAGAACTTTTAATAACCAGTTTGGATTGGAGAGGTATCAGGGAAAAGGGAAGAAGGATGTCCCTAAATAAGGTTGGAGTCTTTCTCAAACTTGGAGCTGAGGCCAGGCCTCACAGGCTGGTGGAGGGTTTCTCCCACTCCCATCTATGCTATATCTGTGCCATTTTTGTCAATTTCAGAATCTTAGCAGTAGACAGAAATCAACAAGAACAGTTCTAATCTTCAGAGCTGATTGGGCCTATGTCTTCATACTGAACCGAGTAGAGGCACTCCTAATCCAGACTGGGCAGTCAATACTCTTCCTACCTCCAACACCAGGAAAGAAGGAAGCCAGGCAGGAAGGACATGCTATCACAAGACCTAACTGCCACTCCCAGTTACTCCTTCCCCTACCAAAGGTCAGTCTTGTTTCCTTTCCACAGAAGTAATAGCTGGAGGTATCAGTAACAACCCAAGTTAGGTGGCATTTGAACAAAGCTTTGAAGGAAACTAGAAATTCAGAGGAAGATGTCAGGAGGGAACACCTTTCAGACATATGGGAACAGAACATAAAAACATAAATGAGGGAAAGTGTATGTTCCAATGCAATAGAATATTTGTGGAACATCTAGTAGTTCAGTTTGGTGTAACCACTGAGTACATAAAAACAAATAACACTGATACCAAGAAAGATATCATAGAGATAGACTTCTCTAGAAATACATGACTATTATTGTTTTGGTTGAAGCAATTAATTAGTATTCAGTTTTATCTAGAACCAACATCTAAGAGAATAAGTCTTTGAAGTTAAAAACTAGGGAATGAATATAAGGCACTTATCCAAAATACAACCTGTGCCTTTTGCGTTGTAATTTGGAAATTAATTACTT
Organism: Monodelphis domestica; assembly: GCF_027887165.1. Classification (NCBI taxonomy): domain Eukaryota; kingdom Metazoa; phylum Chordata; class Mammalia; order Didelphimorphia; family Didelphidae; genus Monodelphis; species Monodelphis domestica. The sequence goes on from NC_077229.1 coordinate 362,695,523, forward strand.
GGAAAAACATGAACAAAAGATCAACTGTTATTTAGTGAAAATCTCTATACTATTTTCAAATATAGTCAGGTTTGTTATTTTAAAAGTAGAATGTCATTTTCTACTACTGTACCTGGCCATTTCCAGTGTCAAAGCTATCTCCTTAGTATCAGAAATATTGCAAAGTGTTTATGGTTGTTGAGATAGAATTGTCACCTTCACATAAGCCATTTGATTGTATAAACAACTTGGTTCTTGGAAACATATTCCCAGTCAGCCAGATTAAAAAAAAAAATATTGACAAGACTAATTCTTTTGGGGTTTTTGGAGAAGAACAAGAAAAAGGGCATCATCTGGCTTACTTCCCCCACTAGAATTCTGGAGGTAATCAATAAAAGTGTTTTGAGCCAAGTTTGTCCCATGACTATAGTGCTCAGAGAATCAATAACAATGGGAACTTGTATTCCAAACCCTTGATACCTGATGAACCAGTTTTCCTAGACAGTGATAATCAATAAAATGATGTCACCTCTATGGAGCAGAGAACAAATGGTATAATTCAACTTAACTAAAATGAATTAAAATGCCACTTTTGTATTGGCAAAAGTTAACAAATCCATTCTACCTTGGCTACTTGAAATGGTATGACCATGAACTGATTTATGATTCATCCATGTGAGTCTCCAAAGAAAAGAAAAACAAAACAAAATCCAACTTCTCAGGTCACAAATCTTTTATATATGTTATCTTAAGAATATTTGCTTCTTGTGGATGGCACAGTGGGTAGACAAGTGAACCTGGAGTCATAAAGACTTTAGTTCAAATCTAGCTTCAAACACTATCTATATGACTAGTGTAAGTAATTAAATTAAGGGATTGGACTAAATATATGACAATTTTAACATAATACTAGGGTCACCAATTTTAAAATTAATACAGCCCAAGTCAAAATGACTTTCAGGAGCTTTATTTACAAAGAGGTGGAATGAGTGAAAGTAGAGAAATGTGAAAGAGAGTGAAGTAAGAAGTCTAGCTTATCATCCAAAATGTTGCTCTGGTCCCCCACTCAACCCACTCGGGGCTCATTAATCCCTCTGCTAGAGGACTTGGTGGTGAATTAAAGGAGAGTTCAATCCATGCAGCCTCCTCCAAAAAGGGGAGGCCTCTCTGGAAATAGTCTCTCCAGAAGCCAGGAAAGGAGGGTCAGCTTTTCACTCACTAGGAGAAGATCCAGGAGCAATCTTACAAGAAGTAGTCCAAGAGCCTCAGTTCTATGCCAAGCTCCTTCAACCCCAAAATTCAGGATGAAGACCTCTTGAACAGGAAGTTTATTATCTTTTATAGTCCTTTTTAATGTCACTTCCTGTTCCTTCCTCCCCTTTACAGGGACCAATTTCAGTCTTTAAATTTGCTTAGCACTGTCCAGGGGGCAGTGTTTGCAGGTTCCACATCTCCTCCTATGAGGGTATAAACTCTTATCAAAGGATTAACAAATTTCTGACTTAATGAGTTGAAAGGATGGAGCTCTCTAAGTGGCTTGTGAACTCCCCCACCTAGTGCCAATTAGGGGTGTTCAAGCTTTGGTTGATTAATTCAAAAATAGAAAAGGGGAAAGTCAATCCCATCTTCACACTAGCCAGTCACTTGATCTGTCTGCCTAAATTTCTCAATCTGTAAAATGAGAATAATAATAGATAGAAAACCACAGGGTTGTTGTAAGGATTAAGTGTATAACATTTAGAAGATAATAGAGGTTTTCATAATTTAAAGTACTATCTAAATATTTACTACTACTACTACTACTACTACTACTACTACTACCAACCACCAGAATTGTTTGGATTTGACTCTATCTGCATCATACCCCACCTTCTGCCCCACAGGAAAAACTTATCACCAGAAAATATATTATCACTGAGACTACATTATCTTTGGTACTCATATCTCATCAGCAAACTCATTTGTTATTAAACTTCTGATTGGAGAGGGAAGTAAAAATACTTCTTCCTTAGACCCCCTCCCCATTTAAAGAGGACTCATCAGCTGCATTTATTGGATTCAACTCCATCATTGTTATTTTCCTATAGTTTTTACAGCTTCTTTTTGTGGAGTGTCTTCTCTGTTAAATTATAAGCAACTTGAGGACAGGAGCTACCTTTCCTTATTTACATACTTAAAATTTAACAGTGTCTGGAATTTAGTAAAAGTGTATTTTACTGGATTGGATTGGACTGACTTTTTTAATTTGAGTAGATTTTAATAGGTATTTTGTCCTTCCTTTTTCCTTCCTTCCTTTCTTCCTCTCCTCCTTCTGCCCTTCCTTTATTTTTTCCTCCCCTCCTTCCTTCCTTATTTTCTTCCTTCCCTCCTTCCCCTTCTGTCCTTTCTTCCTTCCACCATGACTGTTTGGAAACCTTAGGTACCTATTTACAACTTAATGCATTCACCTGTAATTTTGGGTTTTTTAACTTTGATATATAATTAATTGGTGCATACGGTATATAGAGAGAGCTATATTTGCAAAGGAATAATAAAGACTTCTTGAATAGAGTTTCCAAGAAATATTATTTATTCCCATTTGCCAATAGCACATCACAATAAAAACAATCCCCTTGTCATTGCAGGAAATATTTAGTTCTTCCCCTTTGTCCCTTGAATTAAGACACCAGTCTCATCCCTTATTTCAGAAGTGGCTCACCATCCTAGAAATAAAGTTTCATCTTCCAAGTGTAGTTGCATAAAGTATGTCATTATTAATCAGGTTAGCAATAAGAGTACATGATCTGATGACATAAATAATATCACTAAGCCTACAACTCAATCAGGATGATTTGGTTGTACTACTATGGACTTCAGAATCATGTTTTTACCACTCAGTCCAGTAGTTCCCCCCCAAAAGTGATCTAACTATACTATGGTTTCTATATTTTTTCATAACTAGAAGTAGGGAATTTAAAAAAATCCTTACCTTCTATTTTAGAATCAAAACTCTGTATTGGGTCCAATGCATAAGAGTGATATGAGGTACACAAATGGTGTTTAGCAACTTTCCCAGGGTCACATAGCTAGGAAGTGTCTGAAATCAGACTTGAACCTAGGACCTCTCTTCTCTAGACCTTGTACTCCATAGGGCCACCTAGTAGCACCTGATGTGTGTGTATATATACATTATATAGGTACAAACATACCATTTCAGTGGTATTCAAATGTGGCATATTCAACTTGAGAATTTACCATATTTGAATACTACTGAATTTTATATTCTCTCATTCTTGACTATGTGTTTAGAAAACATTGCAAATGATAATAAAGCACTATGGAAATGTCATTCGAGTACTTTTATTTCAATCTGGATTTTGTCCTCCTAGCTTTCAGAATGGAAAAGTGCATGTTTTTTGGATTTTCTCCATTTCTCTTATTTTCCCTTTTTATCCTTTCAAAACTGTATTCCATTTTCTAGCCTCAATCGCTAGGTGCAACCTTCTTTTGACTTCTATAAAATTGTTATCTCATTCCATTTATAGTAAGAACATGAAGACTGATTTGATTTATTTCTTCCAGTAGTATATCCATTTGTTGGTCATTGAACAAGAATCTGACATTAAAAGAATCAACAGTTAACCTAATGTTTATTAATCCACTTCTGTGGGATTCCTCTTGCCCAGTATACTGTGATTAGCATTTTAGAAACATAAGAGGATATGGAAAGAGCCATGGCAAATTTTGGATTTTTCTTTATTTTTTGAGTTGCCACAGTCATTGAATCCATTTCCATGTAAGCAGTTCATTTAAGATGAGCTTTTGAATTCTTAACTAGGCTGGATCTAAGAAAACAGGCATAGTCTATTGCCAGGACAATTTGTGCCACCTTTCTGATATGTTAGGGACTTTAAAGCTTTCATTCTGCTCACATCAAGAATCCACAGCCTCCTTCAAAAACCGTGGGACTTTATAGATATAAGTGCATACTCTAATCAATTGCTATGCTATTATCTCATAATAATATTAAAGTGATCTTGGTTTTAGAAATGCTATGCTCATAGAGCTTTATTTTTGATAGATCCTTCATAGTTGAATGAAACCGTTTGAATGACAGACTACATGTTATTGGGTCATTAATTTTTCAGCCCCATTAACTGTGAAGATTGTTCATAAAATCACATATGACTCTGAGTTATTTGTAAAGGAAGTCTCCACATTAATAGAAATGTTGGTCCTTAAATATTTAAACCTACATATTTATGTTTCTTGGATTATTGTGTCAAGATAGAAAAAAGAGACATACAGAAAGAGACAGAGACAGAAACATAGATACAGACAGGAACAGAACAAAAAAAAAGAATGAGAGGGAGAAAGGAAATGAGAATACATAAAGCTTCACTATTACTTTCACAATGTCAGAAAATGAGGAAGATCTTCCATAAGTTGAATAGATAGCATCTTAGATTGGATTTATGATATGATATTGACAAGAGACTTTAAGGATAGGTAGGTATGAAGGGATTGAGTTGTACATTGTGGCAGGGAACTTTCAAATCAATAAGAGCACGGATCAGTTGAGCATCTGAGTATATATGGGAGGCAGTGTTGCATAATGATTGGAAATGTAGTTCTTTGAAGTTTCATATCTCACATCTTTCACATATTATATCCAAGATCCGAGACAAGCCCCTTAACCTCTCAGTTCCCTAAAATATTATGTAGCAGAGAAAATTCTTATCATCATTAGTAGAATTTCATTATCATCAATGAAATCCCAGGTTCAGGAAATTTTCTTATTAATATTTTTGTGAGGGACAGCTGGGTAGCTCAGTGGATTGAGAGCCAGGCCTAGAGACAGGAGGTCCTAGGTTCAAATCTGGTCTCAGAAACTTCCCAGTTGTGTGACCCTGGGCAAGTCACTTGACCCCCATTGCCTAGCCCTTACCACTCTTCTGCCTTGAAGCCAAAACATAGTATTGACTCCAAGACAAAAGGTAAGGGTTAAAAAAAAAAATATATATATATATATATATATATATATATTTGTGTGAAGGGTAGTATCTAAGAGTTAAATACAAGTTAGAGTCAAGAAGATGGAAGGTCAAAATATTATACTGACTATGTGATCCTGGGCAAGTCACAATCTCTCAGTCTGGTTTTGGCAACTATCTTAGACTATATGTAGCAATAAAAGGCAATGATTTGCTTTGGTTGGGGGACCTTCCTCATAGGAATTTCCCTATACCATTGAGGTCAAAGATCAAAATATCAAAGATCAAAAATATATAGACAGACAAATATATATCCACATGGGGAAAAATAACATCTCTTCTAATATTCACATGCTATTTGACCAAGGGCAAATCTCAACCTCCATAAGCCTCCACTAAAAAATAGTTATAAAATATCCTTTTGTATCTACTTCATGGGGTTGTTGGGTAATTAAATGCAGTAAGAAAAGTGTTTGTAAATCTTTAAACTCTAGATAAATGTCAATGATCCTTGAAATATATTTCTCTCTTAATTTTACTGCATGATTCTTTTGAGGTTATCTTTGCATATTAATATTAAAAATGATATTCCATAAAAAGAAAATATAGAAATAGATTACAAATTGGTGATTAATTTTATTTACTTTCAGATACTGAAGAACATTTTTACTAATAAACAACTTACACAAATCTTTCAAGCAATGTTGTCTCCTTATAATTAAGCTTGTTGAATTCCAAAAGAATGCAATTATACTTTCAGTGTATTTTTAAATGATACATGCCCACTGATTCATTTCTTTAACAATTCATATTTTAACAACTATTGTATTCATTCTTTAAAGTCAGCCTTCCATCAAAACAAACAAGGACAGGTCCCAAAGCACATTTTTTTTTTATTTTATAAAATGTTTATTGGTAAGCAAAAACTTCAGATACAAAATACCCAGAAATTTGTCATAAATTAATAACTTTCAATGGTAAGTTAATATATCATCATACTGTTTTGTTTATAGAGATTTCAGTTTTGTAGAAAATCTGTAATCAAGAATGTTGTTTATCAGTTCTTCCATAATAGCTACTATTTAATTCCTCTAAAGTGCTACTAAGTTTTCAAAATTCAGCTTGTTAGATTGTCTGTATTAGAATATTTAAAATTTTGAAATACATAGTTTTCCTATAGTTTTGAAATATTATGATATATATAGTGTAAAGTGCAAATAAAATCTAGATGTTTAGGAAATTATTATTTGGCAAGCTCTGAGATGTTAAGTTATTTATCCTCTCTGAACTAATTTATTCTTATCTATCAAAAGAAGGGTACCAATTAAGAGAACAAATTTTGACCTAATATAAAAAAATACAATCTTAATGAGACCAATCTAAAAGTAGAATTAATTGTCCTATGAAATAGTGTTGGGGATGTTGTTGAACTGATTTATGCATCAGGGAGGTTTGAACTAGATGACCGCTAAGCTTTTTGATATCTCTAAAATTTTGTTTATGATTTTAGATTATTATATGACCTTTGGGGATTCTGAAATTTCCTAACTTCTTGTTGTTAAGAAAGTAGAAAATCTTTACTCCTCTTTTTTGTGATGGATAAATATAAGTAACATTTGAGAGCCATTTCCCCATTCCCACACAAATATATACAAACATATATATACAAATATGTATTATTATTATTTATTAAAAGAAAAGGACTTTTACCTGACCTTACTTCCTCAAATCTTCCAATTCATTTAATTCCCTCTGCAGTAACTCTGCCCTGTAGACCAATCAGTTAATAGTGCTATTTCATGCTATTTGTCTTCAAAACTCTATTAGACCTGTTTTCACTGAGATTATCAGGGATTCTAAGAAAAGTATTTTCTTGATTAGCTTTTATGTGGGGGAGAATGTATTTTCTAGAGTTGTCACATTAGTATCCATTAGTATACTTCATTGATGGTTTTAAATTAACCAATGTACATAAAAATGGTGAATTGTAATAATATCAATGCCATTAGAATGAATGGAATAAAAGGATTTTTAGATTCTTAGAAAGGAGGAATTACTATATTGGAATATATAGTATATGTAATACATATATATATATATATATATAGATGGGATACATATGTGTGTATGTATATATTCATAGATGACATCCATATGCATGAATTATATGTATATATAAACACATTTTCTTAATGGAATTGTTAATTAAGTCATTTCTCTTTGAAATAAGCCCCCCCAAAAAAATAAGCCTATGGAATTAAAATTCCAATTGGAGACAATTATGTGTTCATTTTTTGGTAGATATTTGTTTTGTAAAGCAGATTCCAAATAATAGTAAAATATGTATCTGGAATTAAAAGGTATCTTAAATTCTCCCTTTCATAGATGAGAATCCTGGAGCTCAGTGAGATTAAATGCTTTGCTCAGTCTCCTAGGTACTAACTGATAGAATTGATATTTAAACTCATCTCTTATACCTCCAATTTAAATATTCTTTACATTTCAACATTCTGAGGGGAAAATCCACGAATACTGCAACTATAAAATTAGAAAGGTTTACTTCATAAATTCTTTCTATTTTAAGAAATATTCTACTTTCTCATTCATTACCCATTAAGCCCACATTTTCTTCCTGACAACCTCCAATAGTACTTTTTTTTTTCCATTTGATAGTCTGCTCCTTTACCATTTATGAATACTCAATTTTTAATAAGAAAAGTTAATTTGATTTTTCTTGATTATTAGGCATATGTTCATAACTAATTGTATGATTCTGTGTAAAATATTCAAATTTCTATTATCTCTTCATATCACAAAGATACCTTTTCAATAGAACAATGTGAACAACTTAAGAGTATGATATCCTTATGCTATACAGATTTTAACTTTACATTCTGAATCCTAAAGATGGAAGGAATTATGGTGTACTTTTTATTATATTTGACATTTAATGACTGTGAACAGAAAAGGCACTATTATAAATTCTAACATTCCAACAGTATGTCTTTTGCAAGGCTTTATCAAGACCTACTTGATAAAGACTTTCCATGTGTCTGTTATCCTTTGTGAGTCTTAGATATATCTCTTATCAGTAATGTGAAATTGCTCAGCAAATGATTTAAAAATACCTTATGTTTCATTATTTTTATGTTGAACAAGGTGATATTTCTTGGATTTAATGGGAAGTGTTGCTGAGGGCAAAGTGTTGAAAAACAGGGAGGGAGGGTGAGACAGTGGTTTTCTTTCATTATTAATACAAAGATTACTTTTCCCCCTTCAAATTACAATAACCATTTGTAGGTACAAGGCATAATTATCCATGGAAAGAAGCCACTGTTCATGGCAATTTGAAATAGATTATTTAAGCATTTAACACTGAAATTAATATCTTCAAGGCTAAAATTTTCATCTGTGCACTAATTGCTAGTTGACAACTATTTTAAGAAAAGGAGATACTTTGACTTTTTGTCTAGTTAGGTGAAGTTCCATGACTCTTTTATATGCAATTTTTAAAAGACTTGTGACTTAATTAGTAAAGTTGTTCTCTTACCTAATTCAGATCACAACATTTTCATGACATGGGTTGATAGCCAGAAAAGAAATGCTGTGGTTAAGATACCAGTCTAGTGATGAGCCACACTCTCCCTTGCCAGGCTAGGCCTAATTCTTTTGGGAAAAAATCAGGGAAAATTCAATTTCACAAGAGACAGGATTTTAGGGGCACATTATAGAAATGTGAGTATTTTGTTATTACTTCCATCACTTTTTATACTTCTTTTTAACTATGAAGAGTTAAGGATGGAATTCAATAGAACATTTTTAGCATTTATTGCACACTTTCTGTAAGAGATTCATTTCTGTGTTATTCCATGTAATAAAGACATTATCTTAAACAAAAGAGGGAAGAGCAATTGAGCTATTCACTTCTGGGAAACTGCAATATGAGCTATTCATGAATTTAGATTTCTTCTAACTAAAGATATACACAATATTCAATTCTCTAAGAGAAATTAGAATAGTGAGAGAGGAAATAGGAAAGAAAAGAAAGCAAAACCAATGTTTGGTAGGCGCATTGACAGAAAGCCAAATTAGGGGCAGTCCCTTTTGGCATAAATGTTACAATAAATGTTCAATCAAAAGTTCAGTCCAATCAATCACATCCAAAGTTCATTCTTGATCTTCTTGATGAATTGTAGGTTTTTGGCATCTTTCTGCAACAGTTCATTCTCTGGATATAAAAGTTTCAAGCTTCTTTCTTGAAGATCTTTTCTCGAACAAAATCAAAATCTTTAAAATTTTTTATAACAGTAAAATCTTAAACAAAATTCTTGGATTTTTATAAAAATACAATCTCAAACAAAAAAAATTCAAAAATTCTTAGATTTTAAATTAAAATATAATCCCCCCTGAAGTAAGTATTTAAAAAAAAATATCAAGTTTAGCTCAGAATGCAATGTTCAGTTATGGGGGTGTATGTGTCAATTATCAAAAGAATAGAAAAAATAATCAAAAACATAAGAAAAACTCAAAATAGACCTTGTATAGGTCCAGTTTAAAGTAATTTCTATCCCACAAGTATGTAGGACAGAATGCAGTAATATTTCACTTAGCCATTTGTAGCCAAGACTACAGGAAGTTGCCATAATATAAGAAGAAAAGAATTAGAATTCTATTTTGATGGGGAAATGTCATTCCCTTGTCTGATTTTTTTTTTCCTTCAGAGATATAGGGAGCCAGCATGATAGTCAAGCTTTGTACTTGTTTGAGTACTTCGAAAGGAGTGTAGATACAAGGAAGTCCTACGACTTAAACATAAGTTAAGCGTCGCAACCTTGAGTCTCACTTTAATATTTCATGTGTGCTCTATTGGCACTATTCAGGTTTAGTCTGTGCTCCTTGTTTTTATCCCTTTTCCTGTAATCAGACACAAACATTAATCACAGCCCTATAATATTTTATCAATAAATGGCAGGTTCCCATAGTTTAAAGCTTTTAGGCATATATTGATATTATAGCAAGAGTATATATATTAACTTGTATTACTGCAGGGAAAAAAATAATATTAATATTAATTATGTGTACCTTCAGTACAAAACATGAAAAAAATCAAATATTCTGAAAAAAAAAAGAAAAGAAAAGAAATAAGAAAAAATAAGAAAAAAATCAGTAATTCAATATATTCTTGAAAGAAAAACAGCATCCATTTGTCTATGGATTATTATCTCCAATTCTTATGATAAGATAGAGTCACAATTTATATGATAGGATAGAGTCAATCAGTCTCAGCAGAAGATGCTTTCTTCACATGTGAGCAATGAATCCAAGAGTCTCTTTCTCCAATCTTTATAGATGTTGGAGTAGTTAATAATATTTGGAATGGTCCTTCCCAGGAAGGTTCAGTTGCTCCAGTTCGCTTGAAATTCTTGATATAAACTTTATCTCCTGGGTTCAGGTCATGCAGAGAAAAGTCTAATGGTCCAGCTTGTACTGCAGCTCCGGATTCATGAAGTTCACGTAGTTTGTGCTGTAACTCCTGTATATAGGAAGCAATAGTAATATCTCCCCCTAATAGCGATGTATAAGCCGGGGAGAAAGGCTTAGCCTGTATAGGCGGATGTCCAAAAAGCATCTCAAACGGTGAAATATGTAAGTCTCCTCTCGGCCTGCTTCTAAGATAAAATAGGGCCAGAGGGAGAATTTCAGGCCATTTTAAATGGGTCTCAGTGCATAATTTGCCAATCATAGTCTTAAGTTCTTTATTCATCCTCTCCACTTGGCCTGAGCTCTGGGGGTGATATGGAACATGGAATTTTGGAGTTATCCCCAAGCAAGAATATATTTGATTTAAGACAGAATCGGTAAAATGACTCCCTCTATCGGAGTCAATACGTGCTGGTAGGCCAAAACGAGGGATAATTTCTTTTAAAAGTATCTTTGCAACAAAATCTGCTGTGGCTCGGGTTGTAGGAAATGCTTCTGGCCATCTGGTTAGTTGATCTACAATTACTAGACAAAATTTATAACGTCCAGCTTTTGGCATTGTAATGAAATCTATCTGTAGATGTTCAAAAGGTGTGTAAGCCAGAGGACGTCCCCCAAAGGCTTTTCCACGATATGCATGTTGGTTATATGCCTGGCAAATAGGGCAGGCTGAACATACTTTAGAGGCTACAGTAGTTATACCAGGGGCTATCCATACTCTCTTGACAGAGTCCACGATGCCCTGGGTGCCAAAATGACCATTTTTATGAATAGATTGGCAAATTAGGTTATAGAAACTTCTAGGGAGCAGGGGTTTTCCTTCAGATGACACCCATACTCCATTAATTTGTTTTGCTTTAAATTTTTGTTTCCATTTTTCCACTTCCTTTTCATTATAGGAGAGTGATAAATTTAAATTATCAGTGGTTGTTAATGTTAAAATTAATCCAGGTCCTTCTATGGCTGCTAGTTTTGCAGCGGCATCTGCTCGGTCATTTCCTCTAGAGACAGGGTCAGAGCCACCTGTATGGGCAGAGCAATGAACTACAGCTAGGGCTTTAGGCAGTTTGAGAGCAGAAAGAACTTCATTAATAATTTCTGCATTAGCTATGGATTTTCCAGCTGAGGTTAAAAATCCTCTTTGGAGCCATAGCATCCCGACTGAGTGACAAATGCCGAAAGCATATCTAGAATCCGTATAAATTGTTGCCTTTTTATCCTTGGCAATTATACAAGCTTGTTTTAGAGCTATGAGTTCTGCTCCTTGAGCGCTAATGTTAGAAGGTAGTGAAGCTGACCATTCAGTGGCAAATTCTGAGACTACGGCAGCTCCAGTGTAACGTATGCCATCCCTCATAAAAGAGGAACCATCGGTAAATAAAATCAGATCTGCATTGTCTAAGGGAGTGTCCAAGAGATTATCTCGAGGCTTTTCTGCCATGGACACTAATGTTTCACAGTTATGTAGTGGTTCTCCTGAAGTGGGTAAATCTGGAAGCAAGGTGGCAGGGTTAAGAGTTGAACAGCGTTTCAAGGTAATATTTTCACTATTTAATAAGGTTATTTCATACCTTGTAATTCTCTGATCCGAGAATGCCTGTGTTCTATGTTTTACCAATAATGCTTCAATCTCATGTGGGCACATTATTGTTAATGGACATCCCAATACTAAATCAACGGTTTTTGTTACTAGTAAGGCTGTAGCAGCTACTCCTCTAAGGCATGGTGGTGCTCCTGCTGCTACTGGGTCTAGTTGGGCAGAATAATAAGCAATTGGGCGCTGAGAAGGTCCCAAAGTCTGAGTTAACACACCAGAGGCTACTCCTCTTCGCTCATGCACATATAAAGTAAATGGCTTGTTGTAATCTGGGATGCCTAGAGCAGGGGCAGACATGATAGCCTTTTTCAGATCTGTTAGAGCTGACAAGTGTTCAGGCTCTAATTTGAGGGGTTCAGGAACTGAATCCTTTGTTAATGCTATAAGGGGTTTAGTGATTTCCCCATAGCAAGGAATCCATTGTCTACAAAACCCTGTTGCTCCTAAAATTGCTCTCAGCTGTTTCTTAGTGGTAGGAGCACTCAATTTTTGAATGTTCTCAATTCGTTTTGGAGAAATATAACGAGCACCCGCAGTCAAGATGAATCCCAAATATTCTACTTTTTGGAGACACCATTGAACTTTATCCTTAGAGATTTTATGTCCTCTTTTGTGCAATTCCAAAAGAAGGTGTTTGCTATCTTCTTGACATGTTTCTGCATCTGTTGAAGCCAAGAGTAGATCATCTACATATTTGATTAATTTGCTATTTTTAAATGTTATATTGTCTGTGTCTTGGCTCAAAATTTGCTCAAATAAGCTCGGACTTTCGACATAACCCTGTGGCAGCCGACACCAGGTATATTGTGAGCCCTTCCAGGTGAAAGCAAAAATATGCCTGGAGTTTTCATGTATTGGTATGGAAAAGAAAGCTGAACACAAGTCTACTACTGTAAAGTATGTAGCTGTGCTAGGAATAGATGAAATAATAGTATGTATGTTAGAAACTACAGAGTGTCTCTTTATAACATGATTATTCACTGCCCTTAGATCCTGTACGAATCTATAGATGTGCTTGCCATGGGGTCCTTTTTTTGGTTTTTTAATTGGCAGGATGGGCGTGTTGTATTCAGATTTGCAAGGGATTATTATTCCCTGTTCTATTAATGAGTTAATAACTGGTGTAATACCCTCAATTGCCTCCTTTGAGAGGGGATACTGAGGGATAGAAGGAGGTGGGCTAGATTTAGTTTTTATCTGCACAGGAACAGCAGATTTAAGTAAGCCTACATCAGAAGAAGATGTGGCCCAAAGAGACTCCGGTATATCTTTAGGTATTTCAAAAATGGAAGGTTCTTTTGCCTCCTGGTTTTCCGAGAGAAGTACAGGGAGTAAATTTAAAGATTCCTCTGGTACTTCTAATGATAATGAGCCATCTGGGGAGCAGGTTATTGTGGCTCTGAGTTTGCATAGAAGGTCCCTCCCCAGCAAATTTAAAGGGGAGTCAGGCATCAAAAGGAAGGAGTGTTGTACCTCTAGGGGTCCTACAGACACCATTCTAGGAGGAAGTCTTTTAACTCTTTGGGTTATTCCTGATACTCCCATTACATTCTCTGAGCCAATAGAATAACATTGTAAATCAGGTGTTCTCTTTAATACAGACCAGGAAGCTCCGGTGTCTAATAGACAATCATAATAGGTGTTACCCACTTTTAAGGTAACATGGGGTTCATTAGTATGGGGAGGGCAGTGGATAGGGACAACGGGTAGTAGGACATCAGGGTCTGGGAAATCAAAGGTTGTATCCTCTGATTCCTGTGCCCCAGCCCCCCCCGGGCACCATCATTGTGTTTGGGATATTCCTTGGGCACCCCCCTGAAGGGCACCTCTCTGAGGGTCATTAGTACCTCGAGTAATTTTTGGACGAGCGCCATTTCTCATATATTGTTGAGTATTATCATTAAAATTTTCTTCAATTTGAGCATTGTCATTAAATTCCCAATTCCTATTTCTATAATTCTGGTTTCTAAAGTTCTTATTTCTATATTCATTATAGTTATTTCCATAGTCATTATTATAATTTCTAGAATTCTGGTTTCTATAACCATTATCATAATTTCTATAGTTATTATTTCTAAAACCATTATTAAACTGTGTATTCCTTCCAAACATCTTAAGAAAGGTTCTACATTCCATCATTTTGTGGCCCTTCTTCTCACAGAAGTGGCAAGTAATGGATTGATAATTGGATTTCTGGAGAGGGGCAATTGTCGTTGGTTCATTATCATGCCCACTTTCTAATTTAGTTATCCTATCTATTACACATCTCATTTTTTTCTTCATTTCCTCCATGTCATCATTATTCTCTTTCTCCTTTTCTTCGTTTCCCTTAAAAATATATATAGCTGTTTTTCGCAATTCTTCAAGGTCCATATCTGACCATCTTGGGCATTGTGTTTTAAAATAATTTTTAATTACTTTGCATGAATTATTTACAAAGATTCTTCTAACTTGTCTTAAACTATTCTCTTTATTTAAGTCCCAATCTAAGTATCTGTCCCCAAACTCGATAATTCTGTCCATAAATCTGGAGGGTGTTTCGTTTTCCTTTTGCTTAATTTTTTCCAGTTCCATCCACTTATCTGTACTGTCCGCACATTCCTTCATGGCCGTGAGGATGGCCTCTCTACAACGGTATAGTTGTAGATAGTCCTCAGGATTATTATAGTCCCATTCGGGATCCTGAGATGGCCAATGTGCTGCATTACGCCCCCGGGTTTTGTTGACATGAGCAATTATTTTATTTTTTTCACGTTCACTTAAAAAAGCCTGTAGTAAGCTCTCAACGTCCTTGTAAGACGGATTATATTGAAAAAATATGTCTCCCATCTTTTTTGTTACTAGAAAAGGATCTTGTTCATATGTGGGGATATTTCGTGTAAATTCATTTATTTCTTGGGGAGTAAACGGTATCCTATGTCTTAAAGTCACCACATCCCCATTTCGTCCTATTTCAGGTACTTCTCTTAGAGGAAACAGGCCTCTAGTTGAATTTTGCACCTGTGGGTCAGTTTGACAAGGACAGGTTTCTCTAGGAGGACAAGATCTCCCTTGCATTGGAATTTGGTTTTCTGTGGGAGAAGGAACATGAGAAGCTGGGATTGCAGGGGAAGGGTTTTGGGGATTAAATTCAGACAAGATTTGCACTGCACGAGAGAAGCAGTCTGTTAACTGGGCTATAGGGAAGGTGTTTTCCATCTCTATTTCAGGGAAGGAAATTTCCTCATTCAAAGGTTCAGAAACAGGTCTGTTTCTGGTAGAGTGGGTGTTTGCCCATTGATCCTGTAAGAAACATTTTAGATCTTCTAATTGGGCTTGCATTTTATCCTCAATTTTTCCTATTTTATCTTCCATATTTCCCATTTTATCCTCAATATTTCCTATTTTATTCTCAATATTTCCTATTTTATCCTCAAGTTTTTCTATTTTATTCTCAATATTTCCTATTTTATCCTCAATTTTTTCTATTGTATCCTCAATTTTTTCTATTGTATCCTCAATTTTTTCTATTTTATCCTCAATATTTTCTATTTTATCCTCATTTTTTTCTATTTTATCCTCAACATTTTCTATTTTATCCTCAATATTTTCTATTTTATCCTCATTTTGTTTTATTTTATCCTCAATATTTTTTATTTTTTCATCTCTAAATATAGTATTGAGGAGTACAAAAATGACAGTACCTATTAATATAAAAATTTGGAGGTATCCTTCATTCCTCAATGCCCCTACTTCTTCAGCTGCCATATAATTGTCAAAGAATGTAGTACTCATTTTTATATGTATATTTTGTAATTTCACAAAACACGTGGGGAGCAGGGCAAAGCAACAAACTTTCCACAGGGTTTTTTTTTTTTTTTTAATCCAGGAAGTTGTTCCT
Organism: Monodelphis domestica; assembly: GCF_027887165.1. Lineage (NCBI taxonomy): Eukaryota > Metazoa > Chordata > Mammalia > Didelphimorphia > Didelphidae > Monodelphis > Monodelphis domestica. The sequence goes on from NC_077229.1 coordinate 362,711,433, forward strand.
TAAGGGAAAGGATATTTAGAAACAGTTCTTCCAGCCAGGACTTTAGAGTCCTGTTGCTGAGATTTAAAAACAGCTGTTTTCTGTCTATCAGAGTCACACAGCTGGGAAGTATCTGAGGTCCGATTTGAACCCAGGACCTTCTGCCTCTAGGGCTGGCTCTCAATCCGCTGAGCTACCCAGCTGTCCCTTAAGATTAAAGGGAAGAAAAAGAAAAAACTGCTGATTCCAATTTAACTTAAGGAGAAAAGAGAAAAAGTTTTTTATACTCACGTGTTCTAGCAGCTGTGTCTTTAAGCCAAGTTTTTTTTTTTTTTAAAAAAAGGACTAAGTGGTGAAACAGTATAGTAAAAAGGCAAGGAAAAAGTTTTATTGAGAGGATTCTTTAGACTCCCGTGTGGTCAGCCACAATGTTACAAGGGAATCACTTTAAAAGACTGATATATATTAATTTAAGGTCGCCAAGGAATCAGCTATGTAATTCCTAAATGAAAAACTCAAGTCAGCCGTCAGCCTTTTTTGGAGTTTAATTACAATAGGAGCAAGAAAGGAATTAGAGATATATAGAGAGAGAGAGAAAGGGGAGAGAAGGGAATAGGGCTTAAATACCCCTTCTGTTTAGGCTGGGCCAAAAGGCCCAAGCCCTTAGATAGCTGGGGCAAAGAAAGGAGATCAGTCCCTATTACTCACGTGTCCAAAATGGAGAAACAGTCTCAGAGGCCCCCACCTTCAGCTTCCTTCAGAGCAAGCCTCCCCAGAGCCCAGGAACCACCGACCAAAAAACTCCACCCTCTTCAGTCTCCAGACCCTCCTATCTTTAAGGACACCATCCAAGTTGCCTCCCCTCAGTCCTCACATCTACCAATCACTCTTCATCAATTTCCCTGTCAATGGAGGCTCTCGCTTAACCCAGGACCGCCCAGAGGTTTCTGGCTTTTTGCACATGTCTGTTGAAGGTCATATTTTCCAATGATTAAATCTATACTCCTTTGCTACAGCCCTTTCTAAATCCTGTTAACTTGAGTATGGTAGAGATTGGAATAATTAAATTTTGATCTAGGCTGCAGCCCTTACTCAATCCTATTAGGACTGAATAGGGTGGAGATTTATTCCAAGTATCTCCATTGTATCAATTCTAAATCAATCAAGACTCAAAGAAATTCCTGTTCTATGCTTAAGCATAGGTCAAAGTCCTTTCCATTGTTCAGCAAAGGGTTTCTGTCCTAAAGTAATCTTAAGAAGGGAAGAGAAGGAACCTCCCATGCCAATGGAGTTCCCATTCCAATAGACTATCAGTAAGAAATTTTTCAAGTATGAAATATCCCAATGGTGAAATTTTCAACAATTATAAGTCTAAGGAAATTTGAGGTTTACAGTTTACCTTTCTATGCTCATTGTTGCAATAATCAGTTATTTCATTCATTCATACTTTCATTTATATGTCTCTTCTAAGTCAGAGATTAAAATGTATAGATGACTAAAATGTAGTAAGCCAGGCACTGAAATGTAAGGAGTTGAAAGACATAGATAATAGTAAAATGCATTTGTATTTATTTTTGTTAGGATTTATGATCTTGCTTATGTACAAATGTGATTTGCCACAAGGAAAACCAATCTTGGAGTTCTTAAGACTAAATGCAAAATTCCTCAAATTTTGAAAAATATATTAGCTTTTTCTGTCTCTCCCTATTAGAAAACCAAGGAATCCCAGTGAATTCCTTATCCTATAGGGCAGAAATCCCTACTCCTCCCATGTTGAATATGACTTACCAAGGAAGCTTTGCTTGAAAGGATCTCTGTACTTAACTACAAGTGAAAGGCTCTTTGAGAAATGTCAATCCAGAACATTTGCTTTCCAGAGGGAAGGCAGAAAACAGAAGAGAGGAGATTTAAGATGAAAGACAGAGAGATACTTGAGAAACATAATCTAAGAACTTCTGCTTTCATGTAGTAAATCATTAAAAACTTTATTATTAGGAGGTAACTTTAATTATTCAATAACAGTGCTATCAAAAATACAACTTTGGAGTCGAATTTTCCAAAAATAAATTTGGTAAATACACTTAAAAAAAATCTTGAGGGGGCATCTAGGTAGCTCAGTGAATTGAGAGCCAAGCCTAGAGACTAGAGGTCCTAGGTTCAAATCTGGCCTCAGGCACTTCCTAGGTGGGTGACCCTGGGCAAGTCACTGAACCCCCATTGCTTAGCCCTTACCACTCTTCTGCCTTGGAACCAATACCCAGTATTGATTCTAAGACAGAAGGCACCAGTTTTAAATTTAACAAACAAAACAAAATATTTTGAGTGTACTGCACTAAAAGCACTTCAATAACCACAGTTAATTGAAGTCATCCTAAATTTACACTATCCTTTCTTATGCCTTTCATAGCAATCTTACTAATTTCCATGGTATGTAATACTTATTTTTTCCTTTATTCTGATATCTATAACATATTTTCTTAGCAAGGAGATGAAGAATATAGATGGAGAATCAGAAGGACATAAGTTCCAGTTGGCTGTGTGACCTTGAGAAATTTATCAGAAGGACATAAGTTCCAGTTGGCTCTGTGACCTTGGGAAATTTATCCTTATTACCTCAGTTTCCTTTTCTGTAAAATAAAGATAATAGTAACACCTATTCTGCAATGTCTTTGTAAGTCTCAAATAGGATAGTATATGTAAAATATTCTATAGACTTGAAAAAGATATATGTATTATCTATTAATTTTTTACCTTCCTTGACTTTATAATTTGAATGGGCATATGGGACTTCAGTATCTAATAATCTACTTTATCAAACAATCAAATTTAGTCATATTTTATCTACTGAGCCACCTCGCCATTTTTTTTTTTACTGGTAGTAAGCTACAACTATCTTATTCCTGTCAGTATGGTTATATGTATATTTAAATATATGTATATACAAACATACATGTATTTATATCTATATATATTTACATAAAGAGAGGTTGTATAAGAGATATTATATGAAACTTTTGAGGATAATTTGGCAAAAATAAAATTTAAATATTTATTTTATATATAATATCTTTTTCATATATATTTAAATCATTTTATTATTAGCACTTTTCAATAGATGTTTTTAATTAAGGATTTATTTTCTCTGTGGGTTAGAATAGGTGGCCAATGAAGTACTTTCCAGTTCTAGAATTTAGTAATTTTATATTTACCAAAATCTCCATAAAATTATAAAACTAAAAATGAGTGAATACTCCAAGAATTTAAATTTATAGGATTTAATAACAACAAAGTGAGAAAGGGATTCCTTCATCTGAGTGAATACATCAAAGACCCAGAGACCCACATCTGCCGTGCTCAAGCCAAAGCAAAAATCCAAAAGCCTCCTAAGTTTGTGTTTTAGCAAATTTATAAACAAATCTATGTCTGGGTACAACACAGGGGCACAAGACAAGGGAACCCCAGAAAGAGTAAAGAATGCTGGGAAATGAAGTCCTTAGGATGAAAATTTTTTAAAACACACAATACTTTTTGCTCCTGTTTATGATACTGTCAAAGAGTAGACCTGATTGAGCACTGATAAAGTAAATAATTTCCTTCAAATTGAGACAACGGGCTCACCCTTCCAACCCTTGCTTTCCACATTCTCTAAGATGAATCATGGGAAGTACATACAGCTGCTGGGTCTTTAGAACTCTTATTCAGTCCATATTCTTGACATATCCTGATGCAGTGCTAAAGATCAGCATGTAAGAGAGAATCCTCAACATGCACTTATGAAGGAGCTTCAGATATGGCAGTATAAGGAACAAAGAAGCAACAACCAGCTAAAGAAAACAGTTTAATTCAGCATGTATTCATGGTCACAAACAACACTCGGACAATGGAAAGAATGCCCCTGGTTGATTCCAATTGGTTGTTTTTTTGGTTGAAAGTGATGCTAGGGATTTGACCACTTGGTAAAATATAGAGAGGGGACCCAAGGAAGTAAGGTTATTACTCCCTTTTCCTATACTTAGTGAATATTCTTTATTTTACATTTTTATTTTTTACTAATTACATATAATAAATTTTCACACAGGTTTTCCCAAGTTATATGATCAAACTCATCTCCTTCCCTCCCTTGCCTTCTCCATCCCGGTGCTGACAGGCAATTCGAGCTGGATTATACATGTGTTATCATGCAAAACGTTACTTCATATTGTTCATTTTTGAAAGTGAGTAATCTTATAACACCCAAACCCCAAAACATAAACCCAAATAAGCAATTGAAAAATCATATGCTTTCATCTGCATTCTGATTGTAACAATTCTTTCTTTATCAGGAAATAGTCTTAGGCTCTAGCCCCCACCAGGGTAGAATTGGTTCCCCACCAGAGAAGGAACTGGTAGGTTATTTAAATGCTGATTAAGTAACTTAAATGTGGCTGTGAAATATTCTAATGACAAACTATTGGGTTGTTATTACTGCTGTGCCAAGTGCCCCAGGAGTAAATGGACAAAAGGTTGCCACATCTTACCAAATATATCTACCCTGTCCCTATGACAAAGACATGCCGACATTGATCATTCTCAGCACACAATCTTGTATCGCTCTTTATTAACAGCCGAATGATCCAAATTTAGCTCCTTCACCATGCTTGTATATTATTGCAAATCTCTTCATGGTATTCAGTCAGTTAATGAACATTTATTAAGTGTCCATTATATGCCAGGCACTTTATTTGTGCCTGGGGTTACAAAAAGGAAGCACAGATAACACCTGACTCAAGGAGCTTACAGTTATTGGGTGCAAAAACATGTCCTCTAATATACACATATCAAGGTATCATAAAGTATATTAGGAAATAATTATGAGCAGAAAGACACTAGAATTAATAGGGATTGGAAAAAGCTTCCTGTATATGATAGTATTTTAGTGGAATTTAAAGGAAGTCAGGGAAGTCAATAGGTAAAGATAAGGAGACAGAGCATTCCAGGTATGGAAGACAGGCAGGAAAAATGCCCAGAGCAATAGATGGAGTGTCTTGTTTGAGTAATAGCAAAGATGTCAGTGTCACTGAACTGAATAATAAGTGGTATAGATAGAGTAAGGAGTAAAAATGCTGAAGATTTAGGAGGGAGCTAGCTTATCAAAGTCGGTGAACACAGAACAGAAGATTTTGTTTTTGATGCTGGAAGTGGTTGGGAGCTATTGGAATTTGTGGAATAGAGGGAGGAAGGGGATGCCATGGTCAGACTTGTGCTTTAGGAAAATTACCTTGGTGGCTTACTAGAGGATAGATTGGAATCAGGACTAACAAGGAAGGCAGACTTACCAGTTGGCTATTTCAATAATTCAGGTATGAGCTGATGAGAGCCTGCATCCAAGCTGCAGTTGTGTCAGAAGAAAAAAATGAAACATGGCATCTATTGATGATAAAAAGATAAAATTGATAGGTCTTGGCAACATATTGAATATGCAGGATGAGAGACAGGGAGGAGTTGAGATTGCCATCTAGATTGGAATCCTGTGGGACTAGAAGGATGATGTTATACTCCACAACAACTGTAAAGTTGGATTGAGAGGATTTGGGGAAGAAAGACGAGTTCAATTGAGAACATGTTGACAATAAGATGTCTACAGGACATCTACTTCAAGGATTCACAAAAGTACCTGGAGATGTACTATTAGAGAACAGAAGAGAGGTAGAAATAAGCTAGATCAATTTGGAAAGCATCAATATAGATGTGATAATTAAATTCATGGGAGTTGATGAGATCACTGAGTGAAATGATATATAGAGAGAAGGGAAGAGGGCCAAGGACAAAATTCTACTGGACACTATATAAGCATTTGGTTTTCCTTTTCTTCAAAATCAGATTAACTATTCCATTTTATGCAGTGTCCTTTATCTTCCCATCTGCTCTATCACATTTCTCTATTCATTATTTCTTCCCTCTGCAAAAAGGCAATATAGTATAGTGGGAAGAAAGATGGATTTGGGGTCTGAAGAATCTGACTTTGAATCTTGTTTCAAGATACTTACTATGTGACAACAGACAAATTGCATGTTTTCTTTCAGACCCACTTTCCCCATCTGCAAAATAAGGTTAATAAGGACACCATAGCCTGCAGGATTGTTGTAAGAATAAAATGAGAAAATGTTTCTAATGTACTTTGAAAACTTAAAAAATTCTGTATTAATGTTTTCTATTTTTTTTCAAGTTATCCACTCCTAACACTGAGTCCTTCCTCTCTATTAAAAAACCTGTTTATGTCTTTAGGTCTCTATGTTTCTAAAAGTCAATTGAAGCAAAACAAAACAAAATAACAAAACATTTGCTCTGCCACCATCAAGTAAATATTTCTTTTTCTTCAGTGCCTATTTCCACAAATATTTGATATTTATTTCTAGCTGTGATTCTCTGTTCAATCTATTTTGTGCATTTGGAATTTGTCTTTTGCCTAACTGTAACTGTTTTTGGTAATTATGAGTTATATCTCCATTGTTTAATGCAATGCACAGAGACTGCATTTAAAGACATTTAAATCTCTTTCACGCACAAGGATCTTTGTGCATGCTCATCTATTCTAACCCTGTCTACACTTTTCAAGACCTGCAGCAATGGGGGAGTGGCGACGCAACAGGTGGAGGTGACCAATGGCAGGTGTAGTCATGATCCTACATGTAGGCAGCCCACGGACCAGTGGTCGTTCAGCCCTGTACCCAGGGCAGCAGAAACGTTCAGCAGCATCCTGGGCGACTGAGCAGCCCTCTCTAGGACAGCTCTGCTCCCCCTAATCAAGGGAGGGGACTAGAAAAGGTGTCCCAAACATTGCCCGCCCTATAAACACCCAGTCAGCACACCGCGGCTGGCGGGTCATCCCTTTAAGTGGTCGAAACCTAAGGAAAAAAAAACAAAGAAACTCCTACTAGAATCATGGAACATGAAGACATTACTTGACAGAGAGAATACCCCAAGACCTGAGAAAAGAACAGCTTTAATCAGTAAAGAACTGGCACGATATAACATCGACACCAGAGCCTTAAGCGAAACATGCTTACCAGAAGAGGGATCACTCAGCAAACCCACCACTGGATACACACTCTTCTGGAAACGTAGACCTACAAGTGAAGACAAAATCCATGGTGTTGACCTGGCCATCAAGACCAACTTGCTTAAAAAGCTGTCAGACTTGCCTGTGGGCATCAGCAAGAGGCCCATGAAAATCTGTTTGCCTCTCAGCAAAGACTAGTATGCCACAATCATTAGGTCATATGCCCCAACACTGACCGACACAGAGGAGACCATCAAGCAGTTCTTCTCTGACCTGAGTGTCATCCTGCACTCAGTGCCCACCAATGACAAGGTGATACTACTGGGAGATTTTAACTCCTGCATTGGCCAGGACCATGAAAGATGGAAAGGAGTGCTCAGCAAACATGGCGTGGGCAAAATGAACAACAACGGCCTACTGCTACTTAGCAAATGCTCAGAGTTCGAACTCACCATCACGAACACTGTGTTCAGAATGGCGAACAAATATAAAACAAGGTGTATGCATCCACGATCAAAACCGTGGCATCTCATTGACTACATCATTATACGCTGGCAAGACATCCAGGATGTACAGATCATCACCAGAGCCATGAGAGGAGCTGAATGCTGGACAGACCACCGATTGGTTAGAGTGACTCTTCAAATACAGATTGCGCCTCACCATCCAAAACGCGCCCAGACAGTTCGCGCATCTTGCAATGTGAGTCATCTCAGAGATCCATTCTATCTGCAAACATTCCAGTCCTGTCTGGACAACAAGCTGTCTCCCAAGGGACCACTCATTGGAAGCCTAACCGAGAAATAGAACCAGTTCAGAGACAGGGTGACAGAAACATCAAAGGCAGTCCTAGGCCCCAAACAACGCAACCACCAGGACTGTTCCGAAGAGAACAACACTGCTATTGAAGACTTGTTGAACAAAAGAACAAAGCCTTTATGGAGTGGCAAAATAACCCAAACTGTGATCCTAAAAAGGACAGATTCATGTCTCTCCAAGCCACGGCACAGTGTGAGATCAGGAAAATGCAAGACTGATAGTGGGGAAAAAAGGCAGAAGAAATCCAGCACTTTGCTGACACGAAAAACTATAAACAATTTTTCAGTGCCCTAAAGACTGTCTATGGGCCATTAAAACCCACCACCACTCCCTTGATATCCTCTGACGGTGACACTCTCATAAAAGACAAAAAAGGCATTAGCAACACATAGAAAGAACACTTCAGCCAGCTCTTCAACTTACCCTTCTCAGTCGACCAAAGGACCCTTGACCAGATCCCCCAAAACCGCATCATTGAGCAACTTGACGTCCCTCCTTCATTAGAAGAAGTCCATTAAACAAATGAATGCAGGCAAGGCACCAGGTAAAGATGGGATCCCAACCCAGGAGTACAAGGCCTTAAATGGAAAGGCGCTTCAGGCATTCCATATAGTGCTGACCAGCATATGAGAAGAAGAAGACATGCCCTCTGAACTCAGAGATGCCTCCATCGTAGCCCCATAAAAGAACAAAGGCACATGAGCAGCCTGTGACAACTACAGAGGTATCTTACTAATATCCACTGCTGGAAAGATGCTCACCCATGCTATACTCAACAGACTCTTGTCATCTGTCTCAGAGCAGAACCTTCCTGAATCACAATGTGGTTTCCGAACAGATCGCAGCACCATCAAGATGGTATTCACGGTGAGGCAAATGCAGGAAAAATGCCTTGAGAAGAACATGAGACTTTACATTGTCTTCATAGACCTGACAAAGGCATTCGACACAGTGAACAGGGACGCATTGTGGGTGATCCTCAGCAAGCTTGGTTGCCCAGCAAAATTCATCAAACTGATCCAGCTCTTTCATGTCGACATGACAGGGGAAGTCCTATCTGGTGGAGAGACTTCCTATCACTTCAACATTTCCAATGGCGTGAAACAAGGCTGTGTCCTCGCTCCGGTACTATTCAACCTATTTTTCACCCAAATATTACGACATGTTGTGATAGATCTAGACCTGGGCGTCTATATCAAATACCGACTGGATGGCTCACTATTCGACCTTCGCCGCCTGACCGCAAAAACAAAGACAATAGAGAGACTCATCCTGGAAGCTCTCTTTGCAGATGACTGTGCTCTCATGGCCCACCAAGAAAATCATCTTCAAACCATTGTGGACAAGTTCTCTACCGCAACAAAACTGTTTGGCCTGACTATCAACCTCAGCAAAACAGAGGTGCTATTCCAACCCACACCAGGGAGGCCAACTAACCAGCCATGCATTACAATCAACAGCACCCAGCTTTTTAGCGTCAACACTTTCAAGTACCTGGGCAGCACCATTGCCAACAACGGGTCCCTAGACCATGAGATCAATGCCAGGATCCAAAAGGCCAGCCAGGCACTCCTGCGGCTGCTCTCTAAAGTCCTCCAACACAGAGGTGTAAGCACTGCAACAAAGCTCAAAGTTTATAACGCAGTGGTCCTCAGCTCTCTCCTGTACGGTTGTGAGACATGGACACTATACCAAAAGCACATGAAACAGCTGGAGCAATTCCATCAATGCTCTCTCCTGTCAATCATGAGGATCCGATGGCAGGACTGAATCAACAACCAGGAAGTCCTCGACAGAGCCAACTCCACCAGCATCGAAGTCCTGGTCCTCAAAACCCAGCTACGATGGTCTGGACACGTCATCCGCCTGGACCCACAGCGAATACCAAGACAGGTATTCGATGGTAAACTGTCAGCTGGACTCAGGAAACAAGGTCGACCAAAGAAAAGATTCAAGGATCAGCTAAAGTCCAACTTGAAATGGGCTGGCATTACACCAAAGCAATTAGAACTCGCTGCCTCTGACAGAAGCAGCTGGCAAACCCACATTAACTATGCCGCCACCACCTTTTAAGATGAACGACGTTGACGTCTTGCCGCTGCGCATGAACGCCGACACCAGGCCACAACTGCACCTCCCGTAACAACTGGTGTCCCATGCCCCATGTGCCACAAACTGTGCACCTCAGTCTTTGGACTTCATAGCCACATGAGGGTACATCAATAGATGATAATGCACAAAGACAATTGTCATTCTTGGCTTCTGAAAGACTACTACTTAGGTTCTAATGCAATGGCCTGTTCTTAGTCTTTATCTTCCTTGACCTGTTTTAGACATTTGGCCTTCATGACCACCTACTCCTTTCAATTCTATTTTGTTGATCTTCTCTTGCACTTTTCTATATTGATTATTTTTTAATTATTTTTTAATATCTTTTCTCTGTCTTATTCTACCCTTTAAACATTAACATTTCCCAAGATTCTTGCTAAGATCTGCCGCAGTAAATTATTTATAAAGGTCTACTATGTAGTCAAAAGCAAAGTAGTCCTTCACCTACAAAGACCTTGCATTTTAATTATATTATGTTCAGCTCATGCTTCTATAGGTATAATTACCAAATCATTGTTCCAGATTTCACTTAATATAATCACATAATTTCAGTTACTGAAATTCTTTATCATCTGGTTTAAAACAGTTCCTAAGAATTAACTAGTAATTTGTCATATAGCTTTTTCTTGGACACCTTCTGTGAAGGGAGAAACACAGTACTTCCTATGAGAGCTCATTCCATTTTTGAAAGTTGTGTTTTAGAAAATTTGTTATTTTAACAAATCTGTTCAACTCTACAAGTACAAATTGTTAGTTCTGTCTCTGGTGCCAATAAATAAACAATTCAATGAATGAATAAATAGATCCCTTTTCCATTTGAAAGCTCTTTTTATACTTGAAGGCAGAAACCATTCTTCTCATGCTTTTTTTTCTTCTGTTGATTAAGCACCCTCATTTCCTTCAAACTAACCCAATTATGATATGAATTCCAGACCTTTAACAACCTTAGTCCTAGAGTTCAACATTTCAAGCTGTGTGTTGGATATCTACACTTGTATATTCCACATTCACTGCAATATGTTCAACTTTAAATATAATCTTTCTTAAAATTCAGATTCTGTTACATTCTTCTCCATGTCTTCTTCTGGTACCTTCATTTTCTCAGTCCCACTGGGCAAAAACCTGAAAATTAGTTTTGGCATCTATCATTCTCCCACATTCATTCATTTAGTGGGGCTTGGAAAGTTATGCATCTTCAATATTTCACTTAGATATCATCCTTTCATCCCTACTGACAACTTAGTTCGTATCTTCATGACTTCTTATCTGATTATTAAAGGGATTTCTTAATCTGTCTCTAGGACCATAATGCAACCCAACCCCCTTCCTGATGCTTCCATTTGGCTGTTTGCTCAATCTTAACATTGTATAACTGTGATTATATTTCCCCCCCCCCAAAAAAAAAAAACCCTGTGCTAGTTACTCTTTGTCTATGAATTAAGTTTAAATTTAGGCAAATATTCAAGGTTCTCTACAACATGATTCTGATTTCTTTTCTCATATTACTCTCTTCTATTTAATTCTATGCCCAAATGAAAGTATTGATATTCATAGGACCTTTTCTATTTCTATGTTTTCACAGCAGCCCTTACTTGTGATAATATTTGAGAAATGCTTAGCAAAGTGACTGGTAGGTGTTTAAAACTAGTTCTTATTTCCCTGTCCCCTCCAAATTGTCCTGTTTTCCCAAAACATTACCTTCTATCCCATATCTAAGTATAGAAATCATAACCATACTTCTAGGGTCAATAAAAATGCAAAATCTTTCTTGCACTTTTCCTTTCTCCTTTATTTGTTAGTTGTGTCAGCATGGCCAAGCCACTTATCTATGCTAATCTTCAGTTTACTCCTCTAGGCTAAGTCAAGAGTCATTGATTCATAATGGCTAGGAATGGTTTTGGATTAAGAAAACTTGGATCAGGTTCTTCTTATGATTGGTACTTTCTATGTGTCTTCACTTCTAAGGTCTTCAGGAAACTCCTGAAATATAATTTGTAGAGACGTTTCTAATCTGCATTGGTAGAGGGGAATTTCTTCTTGAGTAACCCTCATTAGTGAAATTAGCCCTACCTCAAAAACAAAATGCATATCTCTTATAGTACAGTTTTGTGATTTCAAAAGAGATAAAGTAAATATAGATTATGCTTTTTGACTTTGAAAAATACAAATGTTCTTATTTGTTATTTATGCTTCCATCCAGAAATAATTTTCTCTCTCTGGATTTTCATATTAAATTTTAGAAGTTTCATGTACTTTATAAATTTAAATTCATATGTTATATATTATATGTATATATGTTATAGTTTTGGAGATATTTTATCTCAATTACCTTATTAAGTTTCTTAAAAGAAGACATCATTACTTTTATCTTTGAAAATCTTCAGCACATACCATTGTGCCATAGGGAATTAATAACTTTATAAAATTTGGATTTTTGAATGACTATCAGTTTATTATTTATCTCTATATGTCTATATCTATTTTTTTCATCACATCTTTGCTGAACTTTATGTTTCAATTTAATGAAATAATTACCTGTCACAACAATTTCAATGATTGTATGAAGGATTATACATTATAATATAAAGTGATGAGAGTAAAATAGCATTATTTCAAAAATAAATCCAATAGTCCTAATGAAATAAAATTGGGAGAATGAATAGGAGTTGGGAGAAAATGAAATATTTTATATACATAGCCACATCCAAGGAATGTTTTTATGTGGAAAGAATTTCAAAAATTAAGTAGAATGATTTTATAGATACTGAAAAGTCTCAGAGGGGCTAAAGTGCTAAATTATTCACCAAATTCAAAAGTATGGTAAATATTTAAACACAATTAATAATCATTCCCCAGGTTTTATATAAATCTAGAAGAGAATTTTTCATAAGATGTGAGAGCCTGAAAACATGATTCATTTTTATCATTATCCCCCTAGTGTTGTGACTCTTCCATGATCATCAACATTATCCTCAGTATCAATTATTCCCAAGTAGAATGATCAGCACCCAAGGAGGTATGCTAATTTTCTTAGCCTACGAAGATACCATTTATACACTGAAAGTCATTTGTTAATGGCACCTTAGTTACCCAGAAGACCACACAGCTTCTAAGCATATCTCACTTACTCCCAAGGAATGTCATATACCAAAGAGATCTGACTATTGTAGTTGTTGTTTTAATTTTATTACTATCAATAATGGTATTTCTGGAAACTAATATAAGCATTAAACAAAACCAACTAAGCTATGAGTACAAAAGAATATATACTGTTCAGAGGCCTCTAAAGTACTTATGCATAATTAAGAAACTTGGCGATTCAGTTGAATTCCAGTCATTTATTTTGTTAATAAACTAAATAGCCTAATCATTTGAATGTGTTCTTTTAAAATATAATGAAATATATTTATAACAACAAATTCATCAGCAAATGGATTTTCATCTTCTTCAAAGCAATGCATTATAATAAATCTATTTTTCTGTTTCTTTGAAAAATAGTATTTCCATATTTTTTCTGATTTTATATCATAGCTATTATTTTGAGTTATTAGCATGCTAATAATTCTAGATAGAAAGAAAGGTTTATTAACAACATGCAAGTATGTGTTTAATAAATATTTAAAAAAACTTTTATTATGATTATATATAATGAGTCTATAGTACAATGTACTAGTATTTCAAAAGACAAACCTTTTTCCCCCTCAATGATAGAATATTAACAATGTTTAGGATGCTCATTATAGAAATATAGTATGAATAAACAAAGGTTATTTTATCAAGTTCAGTGCATAGAATAAAAAAGTATAATTGTATCTATAATTTAATGTAAATAAATGACTATGTTTCTGTTATTTAAAGTGACAAAATCTGAGGAAGCATTAATATATCTTTATGGAATGGCCAGAGTATAGAATTTTTTTTAATACTGTAAGGGGGAAAAGTGGTTATTTTTAAAAGGGTTGGACTGGATTATTTAGGAGTGTGGTCACCAGGAATTTATATTAATTCCAAAGAGATTTATTTGCAATTTATTTATAAAATGTAGAAAGAGTGAAGTAAGAAAAATCAGAGAGAGGATAGGGTAAGATATCTGGCCTAAGCACTAAGTAATTTACTTCTGGCCCCTAGCCCAACCCAGGAAGGGTGAGTTTGTTCTTAGCTGGCAAGGGCAAGGCCAAGGACCTGGGGAAAAAACCTCTCTCAAGAGGTAGTATCTGTTTAGGCTAGTTTCTTCAGAAAATATCCAGGAAAGAGTCAGCTCTTTCATTCACCACATAGTCTCATCAGTAACAGGGTCTCAGGTCCAGTCAGCAGATTTCTCCTTTACCCTCCACTCCAAAGAATGAAGAAGAGGCTCACAGGAAGTGACTGCCCCCTTTTAAAGACACTTCTTTTGCTTCATTTCCTGTGTCTTCTTCCACTTTTTACATAGATAAAACATACTCTAAAACCTTGCTATAGGACTGCCCAGGAGGGAGTCAGTAGATTCTGATTTGTCACCCACTATTTCACATGTGGGTCACAGATTTTCCACTTAATTATTAAGTGGGATGTTTATACTTTTGGTGATTAGATCTAAAACAATAGGGAGATCTTCCCACTCTATTTTAAGTAGGATGTTCTAAAAATAGGCAGGGGTTACAATTTTAATCTTCACAATCAGAGGAGAGTTAATTTTAATCTTCACAGTACTTACAAATTTGGATTACAAGTTCATTTACTTACCCTTCTATTGTTGGAGATTATTACTTAAAGAGGTATAAGACAAAATGCAATCTATGTGCATTTTAAAACTACTCCACCCTACTCAGGCCATACTTTGGAAGATCTGATTTAGCTATTTCCTGATTAGTAACAATGGAGATACTTGGTTTAACAGAATAAATTCTTGGGAACTATACATTTCTCCACCCTACTCAGTTTAACAAGATCAGGATGCCTGCACCATACTCAAAGATTTAATTATCTGAGGAAATGGCCTTCAACAGACATGTGCAGAAAAAGCAGACAGACCCCTGGGCTATCCTAAGTCAAGCTAAGATATCATTGGTACAGATGAGATGCAGGAAAGTGACGTAAAACTGTCTATATAAAGCCCATCACTTGCTCTCTCTCCTTCTTTCCCCGGAGAGACGACTCTGGCTGAAAGCTTAATAAGCGTTCCGACATCTTGGGGTGGTGGCAGCTATTTGTCTGGGTTTGGCGGTGAGTTTGCCCTTGAGCTGATTCAGGTTCAGGTATCTTTGCTGAGCCCTTTGGAGTTTAGGCTGATTCCTTCCTCTTTACTTCCTAGAGCCTCTGGTCTTCCTCCTGGCACTAGCCAGGAGGGAGAAATCCTACTCCCTTTTCTTCTTCCTTCTTCTTAGTCTCTTTTCACTATATCAATTAAATTACCATAAATTTCCAGCTAAATTGGGTATTTTATTATTTGGGATTTTCTCTGGTGAACAATTGAATTTAGATTTTAAGTCACAACACTAAATTATCCTTTACATCTACAAACCAACAATATAGTTTATAAGGATATCTAAGATCACAATATGTTATGAAATAATAGAATATAGATAATGTAGTAAATAACTTTAAACAACAAAATAAGTGTTAATTATGTGGTTCTCGTAATTCTAAAGTACATACCTAATACAATCCATTTTATTTTCCTTATTATAATTCCTTAGGATAATTGGTTAAGTATTAAAGTATAGCATAAAAACATAAGTAACTGAAATCCAAACTGGAACATTGACTGAGGTCTCTTTCTGACTAAAGAAATCCACATAGTTCACACATAAGAGGATCATTAATACTTGGAATATTTCAGTATATCTGGAATACTTCAATGAAGACCAGCATCCATCCAGATGAATAACTATTTGAGACCAAATATATTATTAAAAAACCAAGCAAAGTACATTCATTTATATTATTTTCCATACATGATCCTCTAGGTATGTTACAACTTTTGTTGTATAATTTAATTCCATTGACTTGACATTTATTCATTAAACCTATTATCAATGTTGTCAAAATGATAACACGATAGGTTAATGAAAGAAATAAAATCTTTCTCCATTTTTATTCACACTTTCATATTATAAATTATATCTGCTTAATAGATGGATAAGATGAAAGGCAGCTTGATCTAAAGGATAGAGATATGGTCTTTGATACATGAAAACATGGGTTCAAAACTTGTATCTAATATATAGTAACCATTAAATCATATGCCATCCAGTTAATTTCTCTATACACTAGACTAGTGGTTTCAAATTAAAATAGAAAAAAGAGATCAATAATTTTACTTGATGATCCCTGTGGCCTTATATTGACTTAGTTTTAAAGGTAATATTATCCATGTTGAAATGTATTTCTAATTGTTTTGTCAAATATTTCTTAATTACATTTTAATCTGGTTCAGGTCAGACTCCCTAGTTTTGCGAATCAAATGACTTGCTCTGGGCTGTTTGACAGCATTGTCATTGACAACTTACTAAGAATATAAGTTATAGGATGGAGTGAAAATGATAGAGTAGAGGAAGTACTCAAGTCAAACTCTCCCAAAATTCTTCTCCAAACAATTTAAAAATAATGCTTCAAATAGAATTCTGAACTCATTGATCCAATAAGAGGTCGAACTAGATATTATTACAATGGGGAAGCTAGGCAGAATAATGGATAGAGTTCCAGGCCTGCAGTGAGAAAGACTTCTGTTTCTGAGTTCAAATTCAGCTTCAGACAGTTATTAGCTGTGTAACTGTCTCATAAGCATATTTGCCTTAGTTTCCACATTTTTTTGCTTTTCTTGTTTTTATTTTACTTAAATATCAAAACCTATAGAATTTAATGAACAAACAAGAAAAGTAATTTTTTTCTGGTAGAAAAATCAATAGGAAATTTCAATTTTGAGCTTTCCTCTACTCTTTTTGTGACAAGTATTATCAACTTGGTATTTCTGGTCAAATTTTGTTTGAGTTTTCAGAATTACAGCATAGGTGGAAGCAACAGTATTATCCATCACAATCTTTCTTTTGCGTGGGCAGATTAAACCTCTGGGAATATGGTTGCAGTGGTCTTAGAGTAGAATGCTCTGTGAATTAGCAAGGAAAAATGTAGTCATCTTTTATAACTTCAGTTGTGACTTTCTATGTCTTTTTTTTCAGGTTCACTAGGAAAACAAGATTTTAGTTCGAATGGGAGTGATTTGCTTGTCACTGATGATGGCATCCAAAAAGCAGATGTTCTTCCTACTACTATGATTCATAATGTTTCTGCTGTGATGTCTACAGTGAATCCTAGCCAGTAGACTCCAGCCTCGTGGACCATATATCCTTCTCAAGGAGACCAAATGAACAAAAACATAAGCAAATCAGAAGATTCAACATTTGAGAAACCTTTTACTTCTGTCTAACCTACTGATGATAAATCACAGTCACTTACTAGTACAACAGAAGAATCTGTTTGGCCAGTCTAATCATCCGGCAATTTACCAGATTGGATTCCTTCTTCAACATTAAGTTCATCTAGGTCAACTTGTTTCAGAAATGGAGATGAAGAAAGGTAAGCTAAATTTAGTTCAGTGAAGAATCTTTTATTTCCATGGTGAAATGGTGTGTGTGTGTGTGTGTGTGTGTGTGTGTGTGTGTGTGTGTGTGTGTCCCAGAGTCTTAAGAATTCAGGTGTGGATAAATATGAATTTTGTTGGACAAATAAGAACTTTTGAGATAATATTTTCAAGTTTTAACTTGTAAAGGAGTAAGATGTTTTATTTGGTTAGAAGGATCACTTCAAGCTGTGTGCCATTTCTAAGCTGTGTGACCATGGGCAAGCCACTTATCATATATATATATATATATATATATATATATATATATATATATATTTACCAATTACATGTAATAAATTTTCCCAAGTTATATGATTAAATGTATGTTTCTCCCTGTGCTGGCAGAAAATTCAATCTGGGTTATATAGATATTATAATGCAAAACCTATTTCCATGTTATTCATTTTTGCCAATAATCTTATAAAACCAAAACCTCAAAATATAAACAAGTGAAAAATCATGTGCTTTCATCTGCATTCTGACTCCAATAGTTCTTTCTCTGGAGGTGGATAACATTCTTAGTTTCCACATATGTAAAAAGCTGAAGAACAAAATGACAAATCATCCTTCTATCTTTGCCAAGAAACCCCAAATAGAGTATCAGTAAATCAGAAGAAACTGAAAAATGGAAACAACAATGACAACAAGATGACATTTTCCCACTGCAAGACAACTTAGGAAAGTAAAAGGAGAGATCTGTGATATGGAGTAAACATTTGTCCTGAGTCCACATGGATTCAATTCCAATAAGAGTTGTAAAAACAACTACCTCGTGTAATAACAGCAATAGCAAATTTTAGAGCTCTCAAATCAGAGGTGGTAAGGGAGTCAGTAAATTAGTCTGAAAAGATTTCACTGGACCTTTATGCTAGTACTATGCACAAGAGCAGAGTTTTTGGCAACTCCATTGTCAAATATCTACTTCCAAGTTACAATTCAAGAAAAACAGGAAGAACTTTGGGTCATAAAGGGTCAAGGAGCCCTAAGGTGCAGTATCTCTTTCAATCCTAAGGAAGGAAGGAAGGACTCTGGGGAAAAGTATGACTTTTGGTTCTAAGAGAGGTAGGGCTTTTAAGTACAATATCACTTGATATTTTTAGAGATCAGTGAACTTTCCTGTGTAAGGTCAGAGCCCAATCCAGGAGATGAGTGACCTTATCTCTTCCCTGATCTCACCTCTTTAGAAGTACCAATACCTTCCAAATCTCAGAACTAGCTCTGAATACAGAGTGTGAAGAAAAAGAATAAAAAAAGAAACTGACACATGACAGTGTCCTGATCTCTCACTTCAGGAAGAGAGAACTTAAGAATAAAGTTTAAAGCCAAGAAATAGGCTGAAAAATATACAAAGAACGACAATAAAAGAAATTGATGATATAAATCTGCTATGATGATAGAGATCAAAACATAAATTCAGAAGAAGATAATCTCAAAATAGCTACAAGCAAAGCTTCAAAAGAAAAAAAAGAATCATTTGGATCCAAACCCAGAAGGAAATTCTGGAAGAAGTAAAAATGATTTCCAAAATCAAATGAGTGATAAAGGAAAAATCAGATAAAGAAATCAGAGCAAGGGAAGAAAATTGTGAAAAGACACATCTTAATAAAAGAGGCACAAAAATACTGAATGAAACAAAACCTTAAAAATAAAAATTTTATAAACATTAAAATAATTTCAAAACCTCACTAATAGAAATAACTCCTTAAAAAGAAAAAATGGCAAAACTGGAGGGGGTGGGGAGTGTACAAAAGTTCAATGAGGAAAAGAATCCATTAAATATTATAATTAGGCAAGTGGAAGCTAATAATTCCATGAGACATTGTGGAACAATGAAACATTTTTTAAAAAAGAATAAAAAATAGAAGGAAATATTAAATATCTCACAGACAAAACAATTAATATGGAAAATAGATCAGTGATATATACTATAACAAAATAAAGAAAGAGTCTTCAGATCACACTTCAAAATGTTTTTGAGGAATAGTGCCCTGGATATCCTGGAATCCAAGGAAATAGAAACTGCAGAAATCCATAGCTCACCACCTAAAAGAGATCCCAAAATAATACATTACAAATGGATTGCAGGTTTTATCATAGATTAAATTACAAATCTGGAGGTAAAAAAGTCAGCAGGAAACATGGCAGAGTAAAGAAGATTTCCAGTGAAGTCAAATAATGTTTCTAGTTCTCCTGCTTACAATCCTAGATTGGTAAATATGGGAAAGATATTTAATTCTTTATTACCATAGGCAACACTCTAAGTATATTTAATGTCGTAGAATACTTGAATTTTTTAATTGATAAAGGAAGGTTCTAAGCTAAAAGCTACCCCAGAGTGATCAAATAGCTGGTTGGGAGGAAAAAAAAATAAGAATAAAAAAGACTATTAGAAACACTCATTTATGAATCACATATTCACATTTATTTAATGCCTTGTAATATATGAATATCTTTTAGAACAACTTTATTAAATAATATTACCCCTATTTTCTGGATGAGGAAACATGAATAGATAGTTTTGCTGACATGTCTTAGATCACAATTCAAAAAAATTGAAAAAACTCAAATGTAAATTTTCTTACATATGTAGTCTTATTAAAACAAAATGTCATCCATTGATGATACATGGAAAATATTATGATCTTTGTGACTCATAATTTTTTTTCTACTTCTATGGTTTTCTTTAGAATTTGATAGTATTTGCAGGAAAAGAATAAAAAAATATGTCCTTCATGCCTTCCTTTCTTCTATTGGGAGATTATTGCCTAAGGAATACTGTCTTAGCGTCTGAGGTCTAGTTTGGAATTTGGAGATAGAGTTCCTGCTGGAATTCTGAGGTTTTGATAAGAGTTGGAGTTGCCAACTGTCAGAGTCTCTAGAAGCTGCCCTTGGCTCTGTAGGCTGGTGGTTGTTGGCTCTCTGGGAATTTCTTCTAAAACCTTGGGAATACCAGATTGGTAATTTGGAAGAGAGAAAGTGAGTTTGCCAGTGACTATAGGAGAAACTAACAGATAGAAGTCAGAAGACTTTGTTTTTAACTCTGTGAGCCTGTAGCAAGCTTTGGGCCTACCTAGCCTGGGAAGCCATTTCTGGCTGACTAGGCCCAAACTTGATTAGGCTGGCATTGGGGTGGTGAACTATAAAGAAACTTGGAGATAGTATTTAATATTTATTTACATTCTTGTAAGGATATTATAAATAGGTTTAGATATTTAGAAATTGGGTTAAGGAAATGATAAGGAGAGAGAACAGGTCTATTTTCCCAGACAGAAGTGGTCTCCCTGAGGAGCCTTGAATTGGGTGTGGTTTGAGTTAGTACTGCAGGCATATTAGGGATCTTTACTGCTAAACTTTTTACCTTTCCTTTAAACCTTTTCAAACATATTAAATAGAAGGTTTTATTTCCTAAATCTATCTCTGAGCAGTTCACTCTGTGTAGGCCAAAAGTCATTACATTGAGAGTATTTCAACTGAAAGCTAGTTGGCCCTTACAAACAAAAAACAACAGACACTAAAAGATACTGTTACAAAAATATACTCAACAGTTCAATGGTATAATAGGAAAGACATTGTACTTGGAGTCAGGAAATACTGAGTTTGAATCCTATTTCAGTAACTAACTAGCTATCCTAACCCGGGAAAGTTACTTATCCTCTCAGTCTTGCTTTACAAATGGACATAATAACAAACATGTCATACTGCTATTATTAGACTCAAATTAGATAAAATTTAATTTGAAACAAAGTTTGCAAAACTTAAAGGACTAGGGGACAGCTGGATGACTCAGTGGATTGAGTGCCAGGCCTAAAGACGGGAGGTCCTAACTTCAAATCTGGCCTGACACTTCTTAGCTTTTTGACCCTGGGCAAGTCACTTAACCCCCATTGTCTAGTCATTATCACTCTTCTGACTTGGAACCAATACATAGTATTCATTCTAAGATGATAGGTAAGGGCTTAAAAAATTAACCTTAAAGGGCTATAGAAATACTACATATTGTTACTGTCTAGCTTATTTCCTTAATTGTCAGTGCTCCCATTATTCACATTAATCTTGGTTCTTGTATAGAAAGAAAAATTTAAAAAAATTTAAGTAATAATGATTTGATGTGTTACATCACCTAGTAACTCACTTATATTTTAACAAATGACAACTTAAAAATGACCACAAAACATGTATAGAACCAAAACTTTAATATTTTTGGAGCAATTTATTTTTTTTCCATTTTACATAATATTTTCTCTTAGATGTATTTTTTTATTACAAACTTTACAACCCAAATAAAATAATCATTTGAATATCTAAAGAAAAAGATTATACATAAATGAAAGCACAAATCCCATACATTCAGCTTATTTTCCCTCATATCTAAATAATAAATCCCATCCACAAATGTCCCACTTTCTCCCCACCATACTTGCATCGCAAAATGTGTCATCCAGGAGACCAACATGCTCATACAAATTAAGTCTTTTATGTTTTCACCTTTCAGTTCATTGACTGGAGGTTATATTCATAATTTATTCTTCCAGTATTAATTCTGTAGTCACATATAATATTCTTCTGATTATACTCATTTTACTTTTCATTATCCCATGTAATTCTTTCCAAGTTTTTTTTTTAATAATCCTGCTCATTACTTCTTATGGCACAGTAGTATTCCATCACAATCACATGCCACATTTTTTAGCATTCTCCAATTAATTAATATCCCTTCAATGTCCAATTCTTTGTCGCCACAAAGAAAGCTGCTATAAATATTTTGGAATATATAGGTTCTTTTCCTTTTTCCCCTGATCTCTTTGTGAAACAATGCTATTTCCTGGTCTAAGAGTATACATGGTTTTATAATTCTCTGAATGTTACAAATAGACAGCCTCTTATAAAGAAGTCTCCTATCTAAAATATAAAGATAACTTTGTCAAATTTATAAGAATAAGACCCATCCCCCAACCGATAAATGGGCAAAAGACATAAACAGATAATTTTCAGATGAAGAATTCAAAGCCATATTTAAGCATATTAAAAATAAAAGCTCTAAATCACTGCTGATTAGAGAAATGTAAACCAAAGCAATTCTTAGATATATTCTCACACCCATCAGACTAGCTCAAGTGACAAAAAGGGCAAAATGATAAGTTTTGTAGGGGATATGGAATAATGGGGACATTAATACACTGATGGTAGATCTGTGAAATGCTTCAACTATTTGGGAGAGCAATTTGGAACATTAATTTTTAAAAGCAGAATTTCGGGCACTGTAGAATCCATGTAGAGAGAAAGACTGAATAGAAAATAGTCCTTTTAAAGATATACTCAAGTCCAAAAAGTATTTCAATTTCTAAAATGCCTCCCACTAAGCCTTCCTCTCTCAAGATCCTCAAAAAAGACAGCTAAAAGAGCCTTCTACTTTTTGCAGTTTACCCCCAGGACTTGTATCTAGAACAATCATTCTGCTCATTTATGCTTTGAAGTTACTAAGAGGATAATGAACCAATGGCTGTAATAGAATTCTTTCCCACAGATATTACCACAGTGATGTTACCCAAATTTAGGCAAATTCTCTGTATTTTAAATGATCTATCAATTTCCAATGATTTGATTGAGGGTGTGCTATAAAAACAAGTTTTAGAGAATCTCTTCTTTGGATTATCACAACAAAGAGAATAAAGGAGTGCCAGGCAGAAAAGACATTTTTAACATGCAGTTTGGGAAAATAGGTAGATCCACAGTAGGCAATGACAGTAGTCCAATATATTTTAAAATGGCAGAGGTCCTAAGATGGGAACATATTTCATCCTTGAGATCCTCTAAAATAAATTTAGTCAAATGTATACAATATCTTATTTTCATTATTCTCTATAAGAACTGTCCTTTAACCTTACCAAAGAGTACAGCTCTACCTTTTTATTATTATACATTTATTTTTCAAGATGACATCTAACTTTGATTTCTTAATATTTGTTTTCTGATATGTTGCAATCCACATCCTTTCTGTCCCTTCCACTTATCTCCCTCCCAAATAATGTAAGTAATATATAGTTTGTGCATATATTATCATAAAATATGTTTCTGGGTTCATATTGTGAAAGAAGAGACATATTGCTTACACTAGAGAAAAAAACACAGGAAATAAAGAAAAGTATGGTATGTTTTAATCTGCGTTCAAACTATATGTTCCTTTTGGAAGTGGATGTCCTTTTTTTTTTATTGTGAATGTCTTGAAGCTATCCTAGATCCTTGCCCTGTTGATAATAGTTAAATAATTTACAGTTGATCATCATGCATTACTGTTAATGTGTACAATGTTCTTCTGGTTCTATTGTAATATTTATTGGGAAAATGTTATCTGACTGCAGTTATTTAAATAAAAATGAATTTTAATAACAAATTTGGATTGGGAGGTATTAGGGAAGAGGGAATCAAGATTTCCCTAGATGAGGTTTGAGTCTCTCTTAGCTTTTGAGCTGAGACCAGACTTCACAGGATGGTGGAGGGTTTCTTTTTATTCCTGTCTATGCTAATCTGTGCTAATTTTCTTAAGTTCGAAGTCTTAGCAGTAGGCAGCAAGAGGAAGAAAAATCCTGACCTCCAGAACTGGTTGGGCCTGTCTCTTAAGGCTGAAGCTCCTAAAGACTGGTCTTACATTTCAAACTGCTTCCCTTAAATCCTTTTGTTCGATGGCAGGATCACAGGAATCCAGGTAGAGCACACAGTTGGGAAAAATCAGGAACAGAGGCACTTCTCTCCAGAGACAGAGAGAGAGGCTCCTTCCAGTCCCAGGGCCAGGAAGCAAGCATCATGAAACCAACTGCCACTCCCAGTTGCCCCTCCCCCCACCAACTGTCATTCTTGTCAATATCTTCTCTCTACCATTCCAACTGCTGTTTGTTCCACCTTATTGGCAGAAAGTCCAAAACTTGCTTCAGTTTTCCTTTCCACACTACTCACTTCACTTTGCATTTCTTCATATTTCTTTTTTTGTGTGTGTGTGATTAGCATCTCTCCTTTTGCAAAATGGTAACTGTTTACTCCAATATTTTACCTTAATGAAATGATTGTTCTTCTTTTAGGCATGAAGATCCTGAGGGGGAAAAATTCCAAAAATTAAAATGTACTTGAAGAATTACAGATGCATCTTTTTTATCATTAGTCTTTTTCTATGAGTTTAAAACAAGACCACAGATGTATATTGGGATCTTAAAGAGGTGAAAGAAAACTATCTCTTTGAGCTTTTAAAAACTTTATTAAAAGAAAAAGAACCCACTGGAGTTCCCTAGCTTAAATTAACTACCCCCTACCCACTACTCCGAATCTTCTCACATTCCAAGTTTCCTCCTAGGGACCAATCCTATGCTAGGAAGTAGTGGGTATGGTCCCTCCCCAGCACAGTTTTGGTCCATTCAAGACCAATCCCACACCAAGAAGTAGGAAGGAAGGACACCTGGGGCATGCTGGGGGATGCAGTGCTTCCCATACAATATTTAAAACCCATAGATCCATTGATAACCTGCTGTGTACCAGTTGCTTTGTGGTAGAGTTGAACTGTATGAATCTTAAAAATTCTCAGACCCTACTTCATAAGATTTGGTTAAGATCATTCCCCATTTTAAACAATGAAGGAACTTAGATCAGGAATGTGAGACCTCTACTCCACCCCTACTTAATCCTGCTTTAGGGGAAGAAACTCCTTCCTGAACAATGAAAAGTACTTAAACCCATACTTATAGTAAGGCAAAAGTTCTTAAACTGTGCTTATTTTTAGATCTAATACAAAAGGGTGCTAAGTACCTATAAAGGTCAGGCAACTTGTGAATTTACAAGGAGCAAAGAGGTGAGAACTTATTCAGAGGTTTTTTCCAGTGTGAACTTAATCAAAAGTTCAAGCCTTCTTAGGTATGAATTAAGAATGGTCTGTCCTTTGCAAAATGTCTACTGTGATTGGTAGATGTGAGAACTTAGGGGAGGTGACATAGGAAAAAATTCCCTTTAAAGGGAGACAGTCTCAGAGAAACTCTCCCTGGAGCTTTCTCTGAGGAGACTCTATCCCTCTGGGGTCTCTCTCTTGGGACAGTAAGCTGGGAAAGGCTGAACTGGAGGAGGCAGCTGGCCAAAATTGCCTTGAAGGGTCTCTCTTGGGGCTCCCTCTCAGAGATCTTGTGGTGAGTTGATAAAAGACTGACTGATCCCTCTCTTAGTGTTTTCAGCCTAGGCAGGCTCATGTTGACCTAGGCTGGTTTAGCCCTTTTCTCATTATTTCCTTTCTCTTTCTCTCTCTTTCTTCAATTCCTCATTTGTATTAATTAAAATCTCTATAAAACCCAGCTGACTTGGGTATATTTAATAATTGGAAATCTTTCTCTGGTGACCACCTTATATTTGATTTAAAAACATGACACTGTCTTGAAAACATATTTTCTGTGGTCACAATTTAAGCCAACCACTCTTTTATCACTACAGTTTATGTCTTCCACTATTTTAATCATTACAGTTTATGGCCTCAACTATTTTAATCATTACAACTGGTATAGTATGAATACCTCAAATACATCTCAACTCCTTAGAAATAGCTTGGCTCCAAACTCTCCCATCTGTATTCAACATTGACCAAGAGAATGGAAAAAGGAGAGTACACCTTCTCTGATGGTAGACAGGTACAACTTTGTATCCTCATCCCTGGACTGTCTTTCAAAACTCCAGAAGTCAGAAGTTCTCTCTGAAGATCTCAGATGATTCTCCCATGAATCTCAGACAAATCTCCTCCACAGGAATTTGTAACTTCCTTTTAAAGACATTTTCTTTTGTGTCTCTTCCTGTGCCTTCCTCCAATTTTTATGTCTACCAATTACTGTTGAAGTTTTGCTTAAGACTGCCCAGGGGACAGTCAGTTTGATTCTGATTCATCACCCACTATCACACACATGGGTCACAGACCTTCCCCATTCAAGTGTGAATGGTATGTTCACACCTTTGGTGATTAAATCTAAAAATGGGCAGTTCTCCCCATTACTGTAAGTAGGGTATTTACAATTTTTTGTGATTAAATCTAAAAGAGGGCAAGGGAGTTAAATTTAATCTTCACTATATATATATATATATATATATATATATATATGTATATATATTATACATATAATATATATATACATACTTAGGCATAAACATATACATCTTATAGGCAAATAAAAATATAAATTTATACACATAACAATAATTCTGAAACCTTGTTAATTGTTATCCAAAACCCATTCTATATTACTTGCCTCTTCATACCTTATTTTTATCTCTTTCAACCTCCCACCCCAAAATTTCAACCAATGACTATCTTTCTCTTGACTCTCTTTCCCCCATTAGAGAAGGCACCATTTAACAAAATAATATAGGTATACATAAAATGATACCTTATTTCTTTTTATCAGTTCTTTATCTTGAGGTAGACATGCATGTCATTCTTCAAACAATATTTCTGTTGCTGTATATAATGTTCTCTTGGTTCCTTATGAATCATATTTTCCTTCATCCTAAATCTTTTCATCTTCTATTTTCTAGTGACTATTATAACCTGATTTCTCCATGATGAAACAGCTTCCTTGGTCACATTTTTCAGTGCTAGCTGCACCTTACCTCATTCTCCTCAACTCACTATTCAAGGGGGAGAGAGAGCAGAAATAAAAACTATTTGTTCCCCATTGCTATTTTAAGATACTCACCCTAACTCCATCATTTAGTAACCTCTTCTTCTCTGAAGTAAATGCTATTTAGATATACTACTCAATCAAAATCATGATAGCTGTGGTATATAGACTGCCAGTTAACTTCTCTTGTTGAATTTAATAACTACCTTAGAATTTTTCTGTCCTCTCCAATTCCTGCCATGACACTAGAGGACTTCTACATATGTACAGACTCTCAAACATCTTACACAATAAGTTCCTCAATCTTCTCATTTACCATGACATACTTCTCTACTCCATCTCAGTTCCACGTAATCTCCCACAAATGTACCATCAAGAATTAGCCTATTGGGTTTCCATCATTTTCTCTGTCTTTTCTTACCAAACCATACCCTTTGTCCACATTGTGACCCACAATTCCTGAACCACACTATTTTCTCCTTAAACATCTCTTCTGCCCTAACCACTCCTCTTTTTTCCTCTCTTTCATCCATTAGTGAATCAGTTACATGATTTACTCTCCTCTTGTTTTGGGTGCTGGTCCCATCTACTGTATCCCTGATTGTGTCATGCCACACCTTATCAGAGGATAACTCTAAGCATCTTCCACTTTTACTTCTACATAGATGCTGCTGAATGAAAGTGGAGAAAATAACATAACCTTCTGGACTGGGTCCACTAGAATTTTATGTTACACAATCTTGATGAAGTCTTCACTGCCTCCAGACATTCTACACTTCCATTATCTCATTTTCCCCAGTGATTTCCAAACCATTTCAAATTCTTCAAAATCACCCCTGACCCCTTCTATCCCCCCAAGTCTCAGCTAATATTTTATCTTCTTTTTTTAGAAAAGTCTTTGATTCTAAGATTGGCTGTCTCATTTTTCCATGCCATAAAGAGATAATAAAATCATAAAACTTACTTTCTTTTTGACACATGTACAAATGGCATATAATGCAATTTTATTTAAGGATATAGAGTATACTGTGGCCACCAGTCCAAATATAAATTATACTAACATATTTATAGTATTATGTAACTTGAAAAATATTCATTTTACATAAAACTTAAAGTAGAACATGATTGCATAATCCTATTTTTTAATGCTAAGGAAATCAAAATTTATAGAGGTTAATTCACTTGCTTGTCATAACTTAGCATTAAATTAAAAGGGCCTTTTTTGAATATAGATCTTTAGACTATACATAGGGCTAATGAGAATGTATTATATTATCTTATTACATTTTGGAATGTTATGAACCCTGGGAGGCTACATCTCCTAGGACTCTCTACCTCAACTTTTTGGGATGTGTCTGAAGAAGTTATGGTAGAGAGTCCTAGGAGATGTAGTCTCCCAGAATTCAGAACATTCCAAAATGCACACCTATAACAAGAAGCATTCTTCTCTCTGGAAAAAATTCCCTTGTGTTATAGAATAGTCCATAAAATAAACAACAATTTGTTAGTTCAAGCATTGATTTCAAAATAATTTCATAAATTTCCAACTTCAAACAAAACACTATCCTAAAAATCCTGTCAAATTTTATTAAGATCCCCTATATTGTATTAAAATATATTTATTAAAGAAGGGCTACATAAAATATAGCTATAGTTGCAGGTTCAGGGACAATAGTTTTAGTAGCTTCCTTGTAATTTATTTTTTATTATAGTAGCATAATGTATCACAAACATTTGATATAAACAACAAAAAAAATAGAAAAATATGCCTTTTCTTTTCTGGCCCAAAAGAATTTAATGTTAGTAAGAATTAGAGAGAATGCATTTTTAATTAATTAAGTTTACAAGCATTATAATTTCTTTCCACACTGAACATTAAAGAAAAAAATCAACACCAAAAAAAAGAAAGAAAACTTTTACAACAGCTATGCATACTATAGCAAAACAAATTCTCACATTCACTGTTTCAAAATATATGTTTTATTATGAAATTTAATTCAGTCACCACTTTCGTGGGAGATTCAACACTTTTGACTTATAGCTTACCATTTTATTGTTGAATTTCTGAAGACTTTCAAGTTTTTTTCTTCATAATATTGTTTAAACTGTCTATAATTTTCTCCTCATTCATTTAATATTACTGCATAATTTCATAGAAGTGTTTCTAGTTTCTTATGAAATTGTCAATTTCATAATTTCTTATGGCACAATAATATTTCATGATATTCACATTTCACAATTTGTTCTATGTTGTGATTTGAGGACACCTTCTTGATTTCTTATTTGGGACCAAAATGAAAAAGAACTGCTAAAATATTTTGCTAGATTTAAAGTTTTTTCATCTTGCTTTGCTCACTTTGGTGCATGAACCTAGTAGCAATATTTTGTTATACTAGAGTGAAAAGCTTGTACTAAAGTCTAAAATTTTGTCCTATTTTGGAATTGCCTACTAAACTGGACCAAGTGAATGACAGATCTCCATTAACAATTAATAAATTTACCTATTTTTCCAAAGCTTTTTAATATTTGTTGTTTTCCTCCTTTGTTATCTTTGCTAATTAGGTATGTGTTAGATGGCACTTACTAATGTCTCTAATTTGAAAATATCTAATTATTAATGACATTGAACTTTTTTCACATAGCTGTTGAAAGCTTATATTTCTTCTACGAATTTTTTCATATTCCTTGATTGTCAATTGAAAATTTGATTTGTATTACAAATTGGAATTAGTTCCTTATCTATCTTGAAAATGTATCCTTTATCTGAGAACTTTCCTGAAAATATTTTTCCTCATTTACCTGGTTCATAGTCAAAAGTAATTTCGATGGTTAACCAAAATAATCAAAACTGAGGTGATGCCTGCTACCTAGTGGTACCAGTCAATATTGCATTCTGTATGCTTCTTGTATAGAAGTTTTATTATCAAAATAATTTGATAATTAATAGCTAAATTGCTTATTCTCTCCAGTGAATAATAGTGTTAATGATAATGAGTACTGGTAAATTGATATGCTAACATGAAGCTCTAAAATTCCATTATTTTATTTTTCCATCATAGATACATCTTCTTTTTCATCCTTCATTGCAATAACATAATTTTGATATACTTAATCTAAAATACCTTAGTCTTCAGAAATATCCTGAACTCTGGGGCAGAAAGCAAAAAAAATAATAATTTAATTTGGCTATATGTTCAAAACAGGTTTAGATGTCATCTTCAGATTATAGATTATCTTTCCATCTTCATATTAAAGATGATAGAAACTCTAATTGACCAGCTGCCTTACAGGGGAAAAAAAGAGACTATATCACATGTGGAACAACAAAGTCATTCTAATAACTATTCTGGTTACAACTTTTGAGTAACTTGTGTCTCAGGCACACAGTTGGCATGGACTATCTTAATTGAATCAATAAGAAAACATAATTTATTAGTTTTTGTTTGATGTAGTACTTAGGAAATGCATGACTTAGGTCATGCATATTTAAGACTTCTGGGAATAATAAAAAAACATTAGTTCTTATTGTAATTAGAGTTTTCTTTTTTAGGAAGATACAATAGAAGTATATATGTGTGTATGTGTTGTTTCATAAATTTAACATTCATCAAAATAATTATGACTATCTGAGAATAAGCCAAGGAAAAAAGAAAAAAAAGTTCAGAAATTTGAACAGTATAAGAAAATGAAAAATTGTTACACTCTGTATTTACAAAGGTCAGTGATTGTTCTAGAACTTAGTGGGCTTCCTCACTAGAAGATTCAGATTTTTAAAGCATAAAAAATTGTACTTAAAAAAGATAATAGAGGGTAAATATGATGAACATACAAAAGTATGAATAATCTTAAGTTCCTTCACAAATTGTGTTCAGAATGTCAGAAAAAGCCTTGGACATGGAAATATGTATTTCATGATAGCACATGTACAACTTATTACCTGCCATTTGAAGGAGAGGGGAGTGTTAGGGGGAAAGGAGAGAACATAGATTGTAAAATATCAGAAAATAATTACATAACTTGTATGTACCTAGAAATATATATATATATGCACATATATATATATATATACATATATATAAAGACATGAGGTCTAACGGTATCCAGCAAATAAAATAGGAAAAATTATAGCATGGATTTATATTTTATCTATATTTATTTCAAGCTGAAATTTTTAACAGAATTTTTTCCTCATTCAGAGATAGTTCTTACTAATATGATTTTCAACAGACCTAATTGAATATTGAACAATACTACTAAGAGTCTCTGAAAAGGAAACTAGAGAAGATAAGAAATAGTATAAAAGGCAAAAGCAGACAAGCCTAGACTTAAAGAAATATGAAAAAGCACTTGAATGAAAGGGTTCATATCAATATCTCAGGTTATTCTTTGAAGCACACCATTTACATCATTTAAAGAATACATATAGAGGAAAAAGGAAATATTCTGAATAATTTTAAGGTCTCTTCCATCTGTCTAGCTGTGGGTTTTTGACACTAATATATAAGTAAAAATCTAAGAAATTACAAAAACAAGATAACAAAAGAAAGCATGAAAAACATTTAGATATACTAAATCAATCATAAATATTTATCTAGCACTTAGCAACCAGCAGAAACTGTGATAGACATTAAGGATACAAACTGGGCAGCAGAATAAAACAAAGTAGATAAGAAAAATTAGGTCAAGAATAAAATTGGTGAAGCTTCTACTTCATCTATATCACATAATTAATGAATGAGTATTTTGTAACATAAAAATAGAAAGTTGGAATGATTGTAGAATCTTGAAAACCAATATAAATAATATGTCATTTAATATTAAGATCATGGAAAACACTAATGGAGATGTGAATAGAGTTAGTCTAGTATCATGGGAAAAGATAAAGTTGGAATAAGAGGCCTTTAATTTAAATTTTGTCTGTCCAAATTATTATCCATGTAACCTTGGGTGAGTTACTTAACCTTATAGGTATGTTGCTTTATATGTAAAATGAAAGATTTTTGCTAGATGTCTTTTAAAACTAGATGATATATGGGGTCTTCAGGGAGGATTAGTACTACTGGGGTAAAAGCTTTCTAAGTCATTTTCAAGGATGCTGTGGGAAGGGAACTGCATCCCCCATTATGTTGCTTTATTTTGATGTAATGAATCATCAACCTTTGATGTAATCAATCAGCACTTACCATTGAGATGTAGAGGATTAGTCAGGCCCTCAGAGAAAGGAAGTTGAAACCAACAAGATGGGAAACTGATTTCACAGGCACTGCCAACATGAGCAGTGCCAGGGCAAATTAAGGAACTATAATTGGTTCCTGAGATGTGATGTTGAAGAACTAGTGGGTAGAGAAAACTGCTTATAAAGATAAGGCCAAGGGTCCACCCACTCCAACTCTCCCTCATCTCACTGGAGATTGGACCTGAATGAGCCTCTGTCAGTGGTGTGCTTCAGTCTTTCAAATGTCATATGGGGTAGTAAGATAATCAACTCTACCTCTTTCCTACATTTCCCTCCATTTACTATCACTACTTTGATGTAATAAAGCTACTAAAGCTATTAGCAGCCTCATAATTTAATTTAAATATTACAATGCTTATCCACTTTTGGTTTCCAGTTCTTACCCAACTCTCACCTGTGGCTCAAAGAAGCTATAGCATGTTCATCAGTCACATACCAGTAATACTGTCTTGGGAGATAACTAAATCACCTTGAGGGCAACTTGAAGGCCCTTAAACCTATCAGTTTATGTACTAGGGGTGGATCCAAGATGGTGAAGTAATCCTCAGCCATTATGTGCCACCATGAGAATCCTCTCTGACCAAGATTAAAATATTGCCACAAATGAATAAAGGAGTGAAAGAACCAACAAAGAAACAGAATGAAACAACTTTCAAGAAAAGAAAAAACCCAAAAGGTAGGCAATGAACATCTGGGGCACTGGGGTGAGAAGAGAGCAGACCCAGGAAGAAGCTGTATAAAGGAGGGAAGAAAAAGCCAAAATTGAGCCATAACCTTTGACCCAACATCTGCCATCTGAGGTTCAGGAAACTATACCTAAGCCAACATCCTGATCCTGAGACACTACCCAAGCAAATAGAGATAGAAGCCAATTCATACTCCTTGAAATTTCAAAACTATTGAGAAGTATGGAGCTGCAGCCCACAGAATTCTATTCTGGGATTGGGACAAGGACTAAATTCACACTTTGGGGTGGACAATAGGACTAAGTACTGATCTTTTTGCTGAAAACTCAGGGTGAAGCTCCAAGACAGAGCAACAAATAGTGTGTCTGATTGGATGAAGTAAACAGTGAGAACAAAAACTTAAGACTAAACCTGAGACTAGAATTTGACCAGCCCCTGACATGATCAAGATCAGAGTGAGGTCAAAAGCTTACACCTAAGCTTTGGTAAGTCTTTAAGATATCAGCATCTCAAGGTTCAACCAAATAAGCAGGTTAAAGGGGCTCTCAAAGATCTCAGCCCTCATGCCATCACATGATCCCACACAAATAGATAGAAAAAATGAGCAAACAACAACAAAAAAAGAACCTAAATCTAAAAATTTTTATAGAAACAAAGAGCAAAATACAGACACATAGGGGGACAGTGAACACAAAGGAACATAGCAAAATATTCTTAAGAATAGTCAATTTAGATAAATAGAGTCATATTCTTGAAGCCAGCTAATTATTTACATTCATTGTAAGATGGCCAAATCCTCCAAAAAAGTCAGTCACCTGACTGATATCCAAATATCCAATCCATTGAAAGAGACCAGCTTTGACTTCCAGTCAAGATGGCGGCTTAGAGAAAGCTAAAGTTCAAATCTCCGGAAACCCTTCCCGACCGATCTCAAAATATAAGCTCCTAAGGCACCGAAATTCAAAAGGATCAACAACATAGACCCTGGGAATCCTCCTCCTGAACCTGGACCTGGATCAAAAGGTACAACCCCCCTCAAAAGCCAGAACCCGAGATCACTCGGACCTAAGGGGTAGGAGCACAGAGTCCAAGGCTCCGGGAAGTCTCAGCCCCACCCCCCTCAGAGAGCAGGGTCGTCTGAAACAACAGCAACCCTCAGGGCGGGGAAGACAGCCTCACCAGCTGGATCCTGCTATCCAAGTCTCAGTGAAAGTCACTGCCCTAGGAGCTCTGGGAAGCCGCTGCCCCTCACCCCCTTAGAGAGCAGGGTCCTCAGAAACAACAGCAACCCTCAGGGCCGACAAAACAGCCTCACGGACAGCCATTCTGAAGGCAACTTCCGGAAAGCAACCTGATCCAGTCCAGTCGAGGGGGCACCTTAGCAGCAGGGAAACAGAGAGAGCCGGGGGAGAGTGTGGCCCCCTGGTCTGACCCTTCCATTCCAGTTCCAGTGAAAGTCATTGCCTGAAGGCATACTCAGTTTAACCCAGGGAAAGCTCATAGAACCGACAATCTGCCCAGGACTAAAGCCTCTGATCACCAGACAGAGATAAGAAAAGCTAATCCTCCACATTCAGAGATGGCAAACTCCACAGAAGCACAGAAGCCCCAAAATCCAAAGAAAAATAAGAAGAAAGGGGCGACTTTGGACACATTCTATGGAGCCAAAATACAAAATACAGAGGAGATAGAAGAAGATACACAAGAAAATGCTCCAAAACCTTCCAAAGGAAATGGAAACTCTCCACAAACCCATGAAGAATTTGAATCAGAAATGACCAAATAGATGGAAACATTCTGGGAGGAAAAGTGGGAAATAATGCAAAAGAAATTCACGCATCTACAAAACCGGTGTGACCAAAGTGAAAAGGAAAACCAGGCTTTAAAGGCCAGAATCAGGCAACTGGAAGACAACGATCTTGTAAAAGAGCAAGAATTAATAAAGCAAAGCCAAAATACCAAGAAATTAGAAGAGAACATAAAATATCTCACCAACAAGGTGACAGATCTGGAAAACCTTCTACACTAAACCCCCAAAAGACAACTCCCAGGAATGTAATTGCCAAATTCCAAAGCTATCAAACAAAAGAAAAAATCATACAGGAAGCCAGAAAAAGACAATTTAGATATAAAGGAATGCCAATCAGGGTCACACAAGACCTTGCAAGTTCTACTCTGAATGATCGTAAGGCATGGAACATGATCTTCAGAAAGGTAAGAGAGCTGGGTCTTCAACCAAGAATAAGCTACCCAGCAAAACTAATTATATACTTCCAAGGGAAAGTATGGGCATTCAACAAAATAGAAGATTTCCAAGTTTTTGCAAAGAAAAGACCAGAGCTCTGTGGAAAGTTTGATACTGAAAAACAAAGAGCAAGGAATACCTGAAAAGGTAAATATTAAGGAAAGGGGAAAGGAGAAAAATGTTATCTTCTTCCTTTATTCAAACTCTCTTCTATAAGGACTACATTTATATCAATCTATGGATACTAACATGTGGGGAAAATGCAATGTATAAATAGGGGTAAAGAAAGACCAAATAGAATAATCTTTCTCACACAAAGATTCACATGGGAAGGGGAGGGGAAGAAAACTCCTATAAGAAGGAGAGGAAGAGAGGGTTTTTTACCTAAACCTTAATCTCAGGGAAATCAACTCTGAGAGGGAAAAACATCCAGATCCATTGGGATCTTGAATTCTATCTTACCCAACAAGGGTAGGGAGAAGGGAAAACCAAGGGGGTGAGTGGGAGAGGGAAAACTAAAAGGGAGGGAAAGAGAGGGGGAGGGGGAGGGAACAAAAAGGGAGGGACTAAAAAGGGAAACATCAAGGGAGGGGACAAGGGGGACTGATTCAAAGTAAATCACTGTAGTAAAAGGTAGAGCCAAAGAAGAAAAGGTTAGAATTAGAGAAGGATATCAAAATGCCAGGGAGTCCACAAATGACAATCATAACTTTGAACGTGAATGGGATAAACTCACCTATAAAATGTAGACGAATAGCAGAATGGATTAGAATCCAAAACCCTACCATATGTTGTCTTCAAGAAACACACATGAGGGTTGACACCCACAAGGTCAGAATTAAATGATGGAGTAAGACCTTCTGGGCCTCAGCTGACAGAAAGAAGGCAGGAGTGGTAATCATGATATCTGATAAAGCCAAAGCAAAAATAGACTTGATCAAAAGGGATAGGGAAGGTAATTATATTTTTTTAAAAGGGACTTTAGACAATGAGGAAATATCATTAATCAACATGTATGCACCAAATAATATAGCACCCAAATTTCTAATGGAGAAACTAGGAGAATTGAAGGAAGAAATAGACAGTAAAACCATATTAGTGGGAGACTTAAACCAACCATTATCAAATTTGGATAAATCAAATAAAAAAATAAATAAGAAAGAGGTAAAAGAAGTGAATGAAATCTTAGAAAAATTAGAATTAATAGACATATGGAGAAAAATAAATAGGGATAAAAAGGAATACACCTTCTTCTCAGCACCACATGGCACATTCACAAAAATTGACCATACATTAGGTCACAGAAACATAGCAGACAAATGCAGAAAAGCAGAAATAATGAATGCAGCCTTCTCAGATCACAGGGCAATAAAAATAATGATTAGTAATGGTACATGGAAAACCAAATCTAAAACCAATTGGAAATTGAACAATATGATACTCCAAAATCATTTAGTTAAAGAAGAAATCATAGAAACAATTAATAATTTCATCAAGGAAAATGACAATGGCAAGACATCCTTTCAAACCTTTTGGGATGCAGCCAAAGCAGTAATCAGAGGTAAATTCATATCCCTGAATGCTTATATTAACAAACTAGGGAGAGCAGAGATCAATCAATTGGAAATTTGATTACATCAAATTAAAAAGGTTTTGTACAAACAAAACCAATATAACTAAAATCAGAAGGGAAGCAACAAATTGGGAAAAAATCTTCATAACAAAAACCTCTGACAAATGTTTAATCATTCAAATTTACAAAAAGTTAAATCATTTGTACAAAAAATCAAACCATTCCCCCATTGATAAATGTGCAAGGGACGTGAATAGGCAATTTTCAATCAAAGAAATCAAAATTATTAATATGCATATGAAAGTGTTCTAAATCTCTTATAATCAGAGAGATGTAAAACAAAACAATTCTGTGGTATCACTTTATACCTACTAGATTGGCTTACATGACAACAATGGAAAGAAATTAATGCTGGTGGGGATGTAGCAATGTTTGGTCATTAATGCATTGCTGATGGAGTTGTGAATTGATCCAACCATTCTGGAGGGCAATTTGGAACATTTAGGGCACTAAAAGACTGTCTGCCCTTTGATCTAGCCATAGTACTGCTGGGTTTGTACCCCAGAGAGATAATAAGGAAAAAGACATGTACAAGAATATTCATAGCTGCACTCTTTGTGGTGGCAAAAAATTGGAAAAAGAGGGGATGTACTTCAATTTGGGAATGGCTGAACAAATTGTGGTATATTTTGGTGATGGAATACTATCGTGCTGAAAGGAATAATAAACTGGTGAAATTCCATGTGAACTGGAATGACCTCCAGGAATTGATGCAGAATGAAAGGAGCAGAAGCAGGAGAACATTGTACACAGAGACTGACATACTGTGGTACAATCAAATGTAATGGACTTCTCCATTAGTGTCAATGCAGTGATACTGAACAACCCAGAGGGATGTATGAGAAAGGACAGTATCCACATTCAGAGGAAAAACCGTTGCAGTAGAAATACCAAAGAAAAACACCTGTTTGACTACATGGGTTGAGGGGGATATGATTCGGGACATAGTCTAAATGTACATCCTAGAGGGATGAAGTCAAGATGGCAGCCTATAAGGAGAAGAATTACAGACCTCTGAATACCCTTCCTTACTGATCACAAACTGAATGTTTGTAGGGGACTGAAAAGCAAACCTAACAAGAAGAGAGAGCCAAGGAAACCTCCTGCTGGACTCAATTCAAAAGGTATGACCACCAAAAAAACAGAATCCGAGAATACGCAGGTTTAAGGGGAAGGCAGAAGGAAGGTCCTAGGACCCTTCCCCTCCCACACCTAGAACACTGAGACTCCAGTGGCAGGGGGAACTTCTGGGCAGGCAAAGGTGCTGATTTGGACAGTGTACCTTGCAGTCAGGGCTGTGCCAAGTTCAGAGCATTGAACACAGAGGTGGAGAAGGAGCTAGAGAGGGAGCCTAGACCTGGAAGCCTGGCCAGAGCTGTGGAGATCCTCCATATTTGCTCCAGGCTTCCAGGAGGTTTTGGAATCAGAGCACACCCAAGCTGAACTTAATCCCATCAAAAGTATTCAGAACTCAGGGAAGGTCAGGTTCCACACCCCTCCTCATTGACTTCTGGACTTCAATCCAATCAAAAGCACCAGAAGACAGGGAATATCAAATCCCTAACAACCCTCCCCCAGAGGAGGAGACTCCAAGCTCCAAGAGGGGAGACTGACAGAAGTCCCCAAAACGAAAAAAATGAGAGGAGCAAGAGCACAGACAAATATGCTGAGTAAAGAAGGTGTGAATATAAGAAAACAACAGAAAAAGAAGAAAGAAACTATAATAGATCACTTCTATACAGCGAATGTAACAGAGGGGGAGGCATCAGCAAATGATAAATCAGATATCCCAGCGAATTGGATACAGGCTGTGGAAGAACTCAAAATGCAATTCAAAACACAGTTAAGAGTGGCTGAAGACAACTTTAACAGGAAGATAAGTCATCTGTAAACAGAAAATAGTGTCTTGAAAACCAAAATAAATCATCTGGAAAATGAGGCAAAGGAGATGAAAGATGACCTTCAGAGAAAATCAGACCAGAAGGAAAAGGATGACCAAAAAGCCAGAGATGATATCCAGTTTTTAAAAACCAGAATACCACTGCAATTAAGTAACCTCACAAGGCAGCAGGACACTATAATACAAAGCCAAAAGAATGAAAAAATTGAGGGAAATATGAAGCTTCTCATTCACCAAATGGAGGATTTAGAAAATCATTTGAGGAGAGACAATTTCAGAATCATTGGTCTACCCAAAGACCATGACAAAATAAAAGGCCTGGGCATAATACTACAGGAAATTATTCAAGAAAACTGCCCTGATATCCTAGAACAAGAGGGAAAAGTGGAGATCGAAAGAATCCACAGATCACCTCCTGTAATTAATCCCCAACTGACAACACCCAGGAATGTTATAGCCAAATTTAAGAACTATCAGACCAAAGAAAAGATATTACAAGCTGCCAAGAAGTCATTCAGATATGACAGAACCAGAGTGAGGAAATCGCAGGATCTGGCTATATCCACAATGAAGAACCAAAAGGAGTGGAATATGATATTCTGGAAAGCAAGGGAACTAGTTCTACAACCAAGAATCAACTACCCAGCAAAACTGACTATATTGTTACAGGGGAAAGCATGGTCATTCAACAAAATAGAAGAATTCCAAGAATTTTTAAAGAAAAGACCAGACCTGAACAGAAAATTTGATGTCCAAGCACAGAACTCAAGAGAATCATCAAAAGGTAATTTAAAAAAAGAAGAAAAAGAAAAACAAAACAACAACAACAAATTTTAAGAGAATCAATAAGTTAAAATGATATGTATTCCTATAAGAAAAGAGGTCATTGGTAACTCTTAAAAACATTTGCTGTGCACAGCTAGAAGAAGTACACTTAGAAGGAACAGTGAAAAACTCTATAGGATGAAAGGACAAGACATAAATAGGTATATAGATATATGCATGCCTAAATATATATATGTGTGTGTGTGTGTGTGTGTGTATATATATATATATGTATATATATATATATATATATATATATATATATATATATATATATATATATACAACTAGAGCTAAGAATAAGTTAATACAAAAAATGGGAAAAGAAACAAATGGTGGTAAATTTATATGTCACAAAGAAGCTTATGGCGGGAGGGGAGAGAACATCAATACACTGGAAGGGTAAAGAGGTTGGAGATAGGAAGTATTCAAACATTGGGGCAGAGAATAGATTCGTACCCTATAGGGGAATGGAAGGCTAACAAATGGACTGGTGGGGAGGGAAGCAGTAGAAGTGGGGAGAGGGTGGGGGAATTTTAAGATTACAGGGAAAATAAAGGGGGGAATAAGAAGAAAAGGGGGTAAGAAAGGGAAATAAAATAAGGGTGGGAACTAGGGGGAACTGATTAAAAACAAACATTGGTGTAGAAGGAAATAGTGAATGAAGAAAAGGCAGGACCAGGAGTAGAATTCAAAATGCAGGGAAATACACAGGTCGTAATCACAACTCTGAATGGAAATGGAATGAACTCACCCATAAAATGCAAGCGAATGGTAGAGTTGATTAGAATCCAAAACCCTACAATATGCTGTTTACAAGAAATAAACATGAGGAAGATAGATATGCATAAGGTGAAAGTTAGAGGATGGAGCCAAATCCATTGGGCATCAACTGATAAATAGAAGGCAGGAGTCACAATCATGATATCTGACAAAGCCAAAGTAAAAATAAATCTAGTTAAAAGAGATAGGGAAGGTAATTACATCTTGATAAAAGCCAGTATAGACAATGAGGAAATATTTGTACTCAACATGTATGCACCAAATGGCATAGCATCCAAATTTCTAAAGGAGAAAGTAGAGGAGTTCAAGGATGAAGTAGATAGAAAACCTATACTAGTAGGAGACCTGAACCTTCCTCTATCAGAATTAGATAAATCAAACCAAAAAAATAAATAAGAAAGAGGTAAGAAAAGTGAAGTCTTAGAAAAATTAGAGTTAGTAGACATGTGGAGAAAAATAAATGAGGACAAAAAGGAATATACCTTCTTCTCAGCAGCACATGGTAAAATCACAAAAATTGACCATGTATTAGGCATAAAATCATTGCAAACAAGTGCAAAAGAGAAGAAATAATAAATGCATCCTTCTCAGATCACAATGCAATGAAAATAATAATTAGTAAGGGTACATGGAGAGATGAATCAAAAATTAATTGGAAATTAAATGATACGATTCTCTAAAACTGGTTAAAGAACAAATCATAGAAGCAATTAATAACTTCATTGAAGAAAATGACAATGATGAGACATCCTTTCAAAATCTATGGAATGCAGCCAAAGCAGTACTCAAAGGGAAATTTATATCTGTCAGTTCATATATTAACAAATTTAGAAGGGCACAGATCAATGATTTGGACATTCAAATTAAAAAACTAAAAAGCAAACAAATTAAAAATACTCAGATGAAGACTAAATTAGAAATCCTAAAAATCAGAGAAATTAATAAAATTGAAAGTCAAAGAACTATTGATTTAATAAATAAGGCTAGAAACTAGTACTTTGATAAAACAAATGAAATAGACAAGGTACTAGTCAGTCTAATTTTAAAAAAAAAAGAAAGAAAAAAACCAAATTGATAGTATCCAAGATGAAAATGGAGAAGTCCCCTCTAATGAAGAGGAAACTAAAGCTATCATTAAAAATGACTATACCCAATTATATTGCAACAAATATGGCAATATAGGTGAAATGGAGGAATATAAATTGCCTAGACGAACAGGGGAAGAAGTAAATTACTGAAACGATCCCAAATCAGAAAAAGAAATTGAACAAGCTTTCAAAGAACTTCCTAAGAAAAAATCCCCATATCCAGATGGATTAAAAAATGAATTCTATCATACATTCAAAGAACGACTAATCCCAATATTATATAAACTATTTGACAGAATAGACCAAGAAGGAGTGCTACCAAATTCATTTTATGACACAAATATGGTACTGATCCCAAAGCCAGGCAGGTCAAAAACAGAGAAAGAAAACTATAGATCAATCTCCTTAATGAATATAGATACAAAAATCTTAAATATGGTACTAGAAAAAAGAATCCAGGAAGTCATCACAAGGATTATTTACTATGACCAGGAAGGATTCTTACCAGGAATACAAGGATGGTTCAGTATTAGGAAACCATCCACATAATTGACCATATTAACAAGCAAGCCAACAAAAATCACATGATTATCTCAATAGATAAATAAAAGGCCTTTGATAAAATACTACACCTATTCCTATTGTAAACACTAGAAAGTATAGGAATAGAAGGATATTTCCTAAAAATAATAAACATTATTTATCTGAAACCATCTGCAATCATCTTCTGCAATGGGGATGAACTGGAAAACTTCCCAAAAGATCAAGAGTGAAAAAAGGATGCCCATTATCATCCCTATTATTTAACATTGTACTAGAAACACTAGTAATAGAAATTAGAGAAGAAAAAGAAATTGAAGGTATTAAAATTGGCAATGAGAAGTCCAAGCTATCACTCTTTGTGGATAATATGATGGTTTACTTAAAGAATCTTAGAGAATCCACCAAAAAGCTAGTCAAAACAATCAACAATTTTAGCAAAGTTGCAGGATACAAAATAAACCCGCATAAGACATCAGCATTTCTGTATATCTCCAATCCATCCCAACAGCAAGAATTAGAAAGAGAAATTTCATTCAAAATCACCCTAGACAATGTAATATACTTAGGAATCTATCTCCTGAGACAAACACAGGAAATATATGAACACACTACAAAACACTCTCCACATGATTAAAACTAGATCTAAATAATTGGGAAAAAAATGATTGCTCATACGTGGGATGAGCTAACAAAATAAAAATGACAATCCTACCCAAATTAATTTATTTATTTAGTGCCATACCCATTGAACTACCAAAAAAACTTCTTTACAGAATTAGGGAAAAAAAAAAACATAATAAAGTTCATTTGGAAGAACAAAAGATCAAGGATATCCAGGGAAATAATGAAAAAAAATGTAAAGGAAGGAGGACTTGCAGTCATATATCTCAAACTGTACTATAAAACAGTGGTTATGAAAACAATTTGGTACTGGCTAGGAGACAGAAAGGAGGATCAGTGGAATAGACTTGTAATAAATGAACTCAGCAAGACAGTCTATGATAATCCCAAGGATCCCAGTTTTTGGGACCAAAACCCAGTATTTGATAAATACTGCTGGGAAAATTGGAAGACAGTATGGGAGAGATTAGGTTTGGATCAACAACTCACACCCTACACCAAGATAAACTCAGAATGGGTAAATGGCCTGAATATAAAGAAGGAAACTACAAACAAATTAGTTGAGCACACAATAATCTACTTGTCATATCTTTGGGAATGGAAAGACTTTAAAACCAAGCAAGAGCTAGAAAAAATCACAAAATGTAAAATCAATAACTTTGATTATATTAAATTCAAAAGTTTTTGTACAAACAAAACTAATGCATCCAAAATCAGAAGGGAAGCAACAAATTGGGAAACAATTTTCCTTATAAAAACCTCTGACAAAGGTCTGATTACTCAAATTTATAAAAAGCTAAAACAGTTGTACAAAAAAATCAAGCAATTTTCAAATTGAAAAATGGGCAAGGGACATGAATAGGCAATTTTCAGTTAAAGAAATCAAAACTATTATTAAGCACATAAAAATGCTCTAAATCTCTTATAATCATAGAAATGCAAATCAAAACAACTCAGAAGTGTCACCTTACACCTAGCAGATTGGCTAACATAACAGCAAAGGAAAGTAATGAATATTGGAGGGGATTTGGCAAAGTCAGGACATTAATTCATTGCAGGTGGAGCTGTGAATTGATCCAATCATTCTGGAGGGCAATTTGGAACTATGCCCAAAATGTGATAAAAGACTGTCTGCCCTTTGATCCAGCCATAGCACTGTAGGTTTGTACCCCAATGAGATAATAAGGAAAAAGACATGTACAAAAATATTTATAGCTGTGTGCTTTGTGGTGGCAAAAAAAATTGGAAAATGAGGGGATGCCTTTCAGTTGGGGAATGGCTAAACAAATTGTGGTATCTGTTGGTGATGGAATACTATTTTGCTCAAAGGCATAATATATTGGAGGAATTCCCTGGGGACTGGAACAACCTCCAGGAATTGATGCAGAGAGGAGCAGAATCAGGAAAACATTGTACACAGAGACTGATACACAATATAATCGAATGCAATGGACTTCTCCATTAGTGGCAGTGTAGTGATCCTGAACAACTTGGAGGAATCTACAAGAAAAACCACTATCCACATCCAGAGGAAACACTGCAGGAGTAAAAACACTGAAGAAAAACAACTTCTTGAATACATGGGTCAAAGGGATAAGGTTGGGGATGTAAACTCTAAATGAACATCCTAGTGTAAACAACAACATGGAAATAGGTTCTGATCAAGGACACAAATAATAATACCCAATGGAATTGCATGTTGGTTGTGGGAAGTGGATGGAGGGGATGGGAAGAGTGGGTGGAGGGGAGGGAAGGAAATAATTATAACCAAGGAATATTATTGTAACCAAGGAATAATATTCTAAATTGACTAAACTTCTTCAAATGAAAAAAAAAATAAATGAATGAACATCCTAGTTGAAACATCAAAAACATGGAAACAGGTTCTGATCAAGGCCACATGTAATACCCAGTGGAATTGCTTGTGGGCTACAGGGAGGTTGGAGTTAGGGGAGGTTGGGATAGAATACTATTCTTTTAACCAAGGAATAATGTTCTAAATTGAATAATTAAAATAAAATAATAAAAATAATAAAATAAAATAAAATAATGACTTACAATAAC
Source organism: Monodelphis domestica (assembly GCF_027887165.1). Classification (NCBI taxonomy): domain Eukaryota; kingdom Metazoa; phylum Chordata; class Mammalia; order Didelphimorphia; family Didelphidae; genus Monodelphis; species Monodelphis domestica. The sequence goes on from NC_077229.1 coordinate 362,756,241, forward strand.
TATCTTAGAATTACAACTATCTTACAATGATTACTACCAAATTAAAACTTAATCATGTATAAGGGTATTGGGGTATTTTCTCACTCATAGGAAAAACACCCAAAGCAAAAAAAAAAACAAAAACATGGATTGGGAAACAGATTCTGGAAGAACTCAAAAAAAACTTCTAAAACCAATTAAAAGAGGTAGAAAAAAGTGGGAAAGTGAAATAAAAGTGATGCAAGTAGAAATGAAAGTGATACAAGGAGAAAGTAAAGTGATGCAAGAAGAAATGGTCCAATCGAAAAAGGAGAACCATAAACTTTCAGAGAAAAATCAGGCCTTAAAAATTAGAGTTGACTATTTAGAAACTAATGATTTCATGAGAAATCAAGAAATATTAAAGCAGAATCAAAAGAAAGAAAATACAGAGAAAAACATGAAACATTTTATTGAAAAAATTACTGACCTTGAAAATAGATGTAGGAGAGACAATTTGAGATTTATTGAACTACTTGGAAGCCATGATAAAAAAAAAATCCTTGCATATCATATTATAAAATATTATCAAAAACAACTGCCCAGAGATCCTTGAACAAGAAAGTAAAATTGAAATCAAAAGAATTCACAGATCATCTCCAGAAAGTTATCCTCAAATGAAAACTTCCAGCAATGTAATAGCTAATTTAAGACCTAACAAGCCAAGGAAAAAATACTATAAGCAGCCTCAAAGAAAACATTTGAATAACATGGAGATAAAATTAGGATCATAAAGGACCTAGCAGCTTCTACATTAAAAGATTGAAAGGCATGGCATATGATATTTAGGAAGGCAAAAGAGCTGAGTTTGCAACCCAGAGTCATGTATACAGCAAAACTGAGTATGTTCTTTCAGGGGAAAAATTGACATTAAATAAGACAGAAAATTTTCAAGCATCCCTGAGGAATATTTCAGATGTAAACAAAATTCTGAAGGAGAAAAACAAGATACAAGAGAAGCCCCAAAAGGTAAATAAGAAAGAAAAAAATTAAGGGACTTATTAAGGTCAAAATGTTTATGTCTTCATGGAAAAATGATTTCTGTAATTCTCAAAAATTACCCTTAGTGAGGCAGAATCAAGATGTCAACCTAGAAGGAGCAGAAGTTTAGACCTCTAAATATCCTTCCTTACAGATCACAAACTGACTGAAAATCAAACCTAACAAGACAGAGCCAAGGAACCCTTTGGCTGGATTCAATTCAAAAGGTATGCCCACCCCCAAAAAGCCAGAATCCAAGAACACTTAAGTTTAAAGGGAAGGCAGATGGAAGGTCCCAGGACCCCTCCACCCCACCTAGTGTGCTAAGCCTCCAGGGGCAATGGGAACTTCTGAGCAACCAAAGGTTCTGGTCTGGGGGTTGTACCATGTGGACAGGGCTATGCCAGGCTCAACGAATTGAACACAGGCAATGGGGAAGGAGCTGGAGAGGGAGCATAGAGCGGGAAACCTTATCAGAGCTACAGAGACCTCCATATTGCTCCAGCCTTCCAGGAGGTTTTGACCTTAGAGCACACGCAGCCCAACCCATATTATAATTAAAATAGTGAAGCCATAAATTGTAAGTGATTAAAATAGTGGAAGATATAAATTATGCTAGAAATAAGAGTGGGTGAGTAGATTTGACCACAGAAAATATGTTTCACTACATTGTCTTGGTTTTTAAATCAAATATAAGGTGGTCACCAGGGAAATATTCCCAATTATTCAAATACCCAAGTCAACTGGGTTTATAGAGATTTTAATTAATACAAATGTGGAATTAAAGAAAAGAGAGAGAGAACAAGGAAATAAGTATGAAGGGCCTTAAGCCAACATGGCCTAGACCTGAGTCTTAAGAGAGAGAGATCAGTCAATCAGTCTTTTATCACTCACCACAAGGTCTGTCTAAGCAAGGATTCTAGTGACACCAGGCCAGCTCCATCTCAGCTGACTTCACCAGAGAGAGTTCAAGCCAGAGTCCTCCTCAAAGAGAGATCCAGCCAGAGACTGTTTCAAAGGGCCTCTCTCCAGAGCCTCCAGAGGGACAGAGTCCCCTCAGAGGAGCTCCAGCAAAATCTCCTTATAGATTGTCCTCCAAGAGCTTCCCTTTTCCAGAGCCTCTCTCAAGAGATTCTTCCCAAGGAATCCTCATAAGAGCTTCCTCCAAAAGGATTCTCCTCAAGCGATCCTCATCTGCCTCATAAGAGATTTCTCCAAAAGGATTCTCTTTCAAGAGATTCTGCTTTTTCTTATATAGGGGGTTTTCTTCTATGTCACCTCCCCTAAGTCCTTACATCTACCAATCACAGTAGACGTTTTCCATAGGACAACCCATTCTAAAAACACTGCTGGGTCAACTAATCCCCTCAGTAAGTCTGAACCAGAGAAAACACAGCTGAGTCAACTAATCCCCTCAAGAGAAAACCTCTAAGTAAGTTTTCACCTCTTTGCTCCTGGCAAGTTTACAAGTTGCCCGACCTTTATATGTACCTAGCATCCCATTGTATCAATTCTAAAAACAGGCATGGCTCAAAGAACTCCCTGCCTCATCATAAGCATGGGTCCAAGTACTTTCATTGTTTAGCAAGGAGTTTTCTCCCCTAAAGCAGTCTTAAGTACGGGTGGAGTAGAGGTCCTCCCATTTCTGATCCTGGCGAGTTCTCACAGTCAAAATGAGGAATGTTCCCAGTAGGGAATTGTTCCAATTGAGAATTCCTCATTGAGGAAAATTTTTAACATTCACAAGTCTGAGAAATTTCAAGATTTACACCCAACTGAACTTAATCCCATCAAAAGTCTTCAGAGGTCAGGGAAACCCAAACTCCAACACCCATCCCCCACAGACTGCACGGAGAGATCTCCTGACAAAGCTCCAAGAGGGGAGACTGAGAGAAAGCCCCAAAACCAAAAAAAAATGAGGGGAGGAGGAGCAGAGACAAATATGGGGAGCAAAGAAGGGGTGAATATGAGCAAACAACAGAAAAAGAAGAAAGAAATTACAATTGACAGCTTCTGTACAGGCAACAATCTAAGATCAAATGGAACAGAGGAGGAGGCAAGCAATAAAAGAGAAATCCCAGCAAATTGGAAGCAGGCTTTGGAAGAACTCAAAATGCAATTCAAACCACAATTAAGAGAGGCTGAAGACAATTGGGAAAAGAATTTAAAAACTAAGATAAGTCATCTGGAAACAGAAAATAGTGTTTTGAAAGCTAAAATCAACCAGCTTGAAAATGAGGCAAAAGAGATAAAAGGCAAATCAGATGATAGAGGAGGCAAAGGAGATGGGAGATGAGGTAAAGAGAATGAAAGATGACCTTCAAAGAAAATCAGACCAGAAGGAGAAGGATGACCAAAAAGCCAGGGATGAAATCCAGTCTTTAAAAACAGAATAAACCAACTAGAATTAAGTGACATCACAAAGCAGCAGGAAGCTATAAAACAAAACCAAAAGAATGAAAAAATTGAGGAAAATATGAAGCATCTCATTAACAAAAAAGAGGACTTAGAAAATTGTTTAAGGAGAAATGATTTCAGAATCATTGGTCTACTAGAAGACCATGACAAAAGAAAAAGCTTGGACATAATGCTATAGGAAATTATTCAACAAAACTTCCCCCATATTCTGGAAAAAGAGGGAAATGTGGAGATTGAAAGAATCCACAGATCACCTCTTGTAATTAATCCCCAACTGACAACACTCAGAAATGTTATAGCCAAATTCAAGAGCTATCAGTCCAAAGAAAAGATATTATAAGCTGCCAAGAAGAAGTCATTCAGATACCATGGAACCACAGTGAGGATAACACAGGGTCTGGCTGCATCCACACTGAAGGACCAAAAGGCAAGGGAAGTAGGTCTACAACCAAGAATCAACTGCCCAGAAGAACTGACTATATTGTTACATGGAAAGTAATGTCATTTAATAACATAGAAGAATTCCAAGAATTTTTTTTAAATATCAGACCTGAACAGAAAATTTGATGCCCAAACACAGAACTCAAGAGAATCATCAAAAGGTAATTTATAAAAAGGAAAAAAATTGAAAAACAAAACAAAACAAAACAAAACAAAAACCCTTTTTTAAGAGACTCAATCTGTTAAAATATTATGTATCCCCATAAGAAAAGAAGTCATTGGTAAATATTAAAAATTGTTATTATTACCTGGGCAGCTAGAAGAATAACACTTAGAGGGAACAGTGACAAACAGTATACAATGAAATGACAAGACATAAATAGGTATATAGATATATGCATGCATAAACTGTAAGGGTAAAATGGTTGGAGATAGGAAATACTCAACACTTAAGTGCATGGAAATTGACCCAAAGATGGAAGAACAATCCAATCCATTGGGGCAGAGAATAGATTTGTACCATGGAGGGGAGTAGAAAGGTAAAAAATGGGCTGGTGGGGAGGGAAGTAGTACAAGGGATGGAGAAGGTGGGGGGTAGTTTTAAAAAGACTGCAGGAAAAATAATGGGGGAATAAGAAGGGAGGGGTAGAAAGGGAAGTAAAATAAGGTGGGAACTAGGGGGACTGATTAAAAACAAAGATTGGTGTAGAAGGAAATAGTGAAAGAAGAAAAGGCAGGACCAGGAGTAGAAATCAAAATGATGAGAAAAACACAGCTAGTAATCATAACTCTGAATGTGAATGGAGTGAACTCACCAATAAAATGCAAGCAAATAGCAGAGTTGATTAGAATGCAAATCCAAAACCCTACCATATGCTATCTACAAAAAACACACATGAGGAAGGTAGATACAGAAAGGTGAAAGTAAGAGGATGGAGCTAAATCTATTGGAAATCAACTGATAAAAAGAAGGCAGGTGTCACAATCATGATATCTGATGAAGCCAAAGTAAAAATAATCTAGTTCACAGAGAAAGGGAAGGTAATTATATCCTAATAAAAGGCAGTATAGACAATGAGGAAATATCTGTTCAACATGTATGCACCAAACAGCACAGCATCCAAATTCCTAAAGGAGAAACTAGTGGATCACAAGGATGAAATAGGTAGAAAAACAATACCAGTGGGAGACCTGAAACTTCCTCTATCAGAACAAGATAAATCAAAGCAAAAAATAAATAAGAAAGAGGTAAGAGAAATGAATGAAATGTTAGAAAAATAAGAGTTAGTAGATATGTGGAGGAAAATAAATAGGGACAAAAAGGAATACACATTCTTTTCTGTAGCACATGGTACATTCACAAAAATTTACCAAGTATTCTGGCATAAAAATATTGCAAAAAAGTTCAAAAGAACAGAAATAATAAATGAAACCTTAGATCACAATGCAATGAAAATAATAATTAGTAAGGGTACATGGAAAGGCAAAAGAAAAATTAACAGGACATTAAATGATATGATTCTCCACAACCAGTTAGTTAAAGAACAAATCATGAAAACAATAAATAACTTCATTGAAGAAAATGACAAGGATGAGACATCCTTTCAAAATCTATGGGATGCAGCCAAAGCAGTACTCAGGGGGAAATTTATATCCCTGACTTCATATATTAACAAATTAAGGAGGACAGAAGTCAATGGATTGGGCATGCAAATTAAAAAAACTAGAAAGTGAACAAATTAAAAATCCTCAGATCAAGCTTAAATTAGAGATCCTAAAAATCAAAGGAGAAATTAATAAAATTGAATGTAAAAAATCTATTGATTTAATAAATAAGACTAGAAGCTGGTACTTTGAAAAAAATGAAATAGACAAAGTACTGGTCAGTCTAATTAAAAAAAGTAAAGAAGAAAACCAAGTTGACAGTATCAAGATAAAAAGGGAGACCTCACTCCTATTGAAGATGGAATTAAGGCAATGATTCAAAACTATTATGACCAATTATATGGCAACAAAAATGGCAATCTAGTAGATATGAATTAATACTTACAAAAATATCAACTGCTTAGACTAACAGAGGAAGAAATTAATTACCTAAACAACCCCATATCAGAAAAAGAAATTGAATAACCCATCAAAGAACTCCCTAAGAAATAATCCCCAAGACCAGATGGATTCACAAATTTATTCTATCAAACATTCAAAGAACAACTCATCCCAATATAATACAAACTATTTGACAGAGTAAGCAAAGAAGAAGTTCTACCACATTCATTTTGTGACACTAATATGGTACTGATCCCAAAGTCAGGCCGGTCAATAACAGAGAAAGAAAGCCAATGATCAATCACCTTAATGAATATAGATGCAAAAATCTTAAAAAGGTTACTACCAGAAAGACTCTAGCAAGCCATCACAAGGGTTATTCACTATGACCAGGAAGAATTCATACCAGGAATGCAAGGATGGTTCAGTATTAGGAAAACCATTCACATAATTGACCATATTAACAAGCAAACTGACAATAATCACATGATTATATCAATAGATGCAGAAAAAGCCTTTGATTAAAATACTACACCCATTCCTATTGAAAACACTAGAAAGTATAGAAATAGATGGGCCTTTCCTAAAAATAATAAGCATTATATATCTAAAAACATAAGGAAAAATCATCTGCAATGGGGATAAACTAGAAGCCTTCCCAATAAGATCAGGAGTGAAACAAGGATGCCCATTATCACCTCTATTATTTAACATCGTACTAGAAACACTAGCAGTAGCCATTAGAGAAGAAAAAGAAATTGAAGGTATTAAAATTGGCAATGAGGAGACCAAGCTATCCCTCCTTATGAATGATATGATGGTCTACTTAAAGAATCCTAAAGAATCAACCAAAAAGCTAGTTGAAATAATCAACAACTTTAGCAAAGTTGCGGGATACAAAATAAACCCGCATAAGTCATCAGCATTTCTGTATATCTCCAATCCATCCCAACAGCAAGAATTAGAAAGAGAAATTCCATTCAAAATCACCCTAGACAATATAATATGCTTAGGAATCTATCTCCTGAGACAAACACAGGAACTACAGGAACACAACTACAAAACACTCTCCACACAATTAAAACTAGATCTAAACAATTGGGAAAACATTGATTGCTCATGGATGGGATGAGGTAACATAATAAAAATGACAATCCAACTCAAATTAATTTACTTATTTAGTTCAATACCCATTGAGTACCCAAAAAACCTTTTTTACTGAATTAGAAAAAACAAACAAACATAGGAATGACAATTTGAAAGAACATAGAACAAAGGTATCCAGGGAAATCATGAAAAAAAAATGGGAAGGAAGGAGGACTGGCTCTTCCAGATCTAAAACTATACTATAAAGCACTGGTCATCAAATTAATTTGGTATTGGCTAGGAGACAGAAAGGAGGATCAGTGGAATAGACTTGTAATAAATGAACTCAGCAAGACAGTCTATGATAATCCCAAGGATCCCAGTTTTTGGGACCAAAACCCAGTATTTGATAAATACTGCTGGGAAAATTGGAAGACAGTATGGGAGAGATTAGGTTTGGATCAACAACTCACACCCTACACCAAGATAAACTCAGAATGGATGAATGACCTGAATATAAAGAAGGAAACCAAATGAAAATTAGGTGAACAAAGAATAGTATATCTGTCAGATCATTGGGAAAGGAAAGACTTTAAAACCAAGCAAGAGCTAGAAAAAAATCACAAAATGTAAAATAAATAATTTTTATTATGACAAATTAAAATGTTTTTGTACAAACAAAACTAATGCATCCAAAATTAGAAGGGAAGCAACAAATTTGGAAACAATTTTGGTTACAAAAACCTCTTACAAAGGTCTAATTATTCAAATTCATAAAGAGCTAAACCAATTATACAAAGCATCAAGCCATTTTCAAATTGAAAATTGGGCAAGAGACACAAATAGGCAGTTTTCAGATAAAGGAATCAAAACTATCAATAAGCATATGATAAAGTGTTCTAAATCTCTTTTTATCAGAGAAATGCAAAACAAAACAACTCTGAGGTATCACCTAATACCTAACAGATTGGCTAAAATGAGAAGCAAAGGAAACTAATGAATGCTGCAAGCAATGTGGCAAAGTTGGGACATTAATGCATTGTTGGTGAAGTTGTGATTTGATCCAAAGATTCTGCAGGGAATTTTGTAACTATGCTCAAAGGACTCTAAAAAGACTATTTACCCTTTGATCCAGCACTGCTTGGTTTGTACCCCAAAGAGACAGTAAGGAAAAAGACATGTACAAAAATATTCATAGCTGCTCTCTATGTGGTGGCAGAAAATTGAAAAATGAGGGGCTGTTCTTCAATTTGGGAATGGCTGATGGAATTGTGGTATATATTGGTGATGGAATACTATTGTGCTCAAAGGAATAATAAAGTGGAGGAATTCCATGGGGACTGGAACAACCTCCAGGAATTGATGCAGAGTGAGAGGAGCAGAACCAGGAGAACATTGTACACAGGGACTGATACACTGTGGTACAATGGAATGTAATCAACTTCTTTAGTGGCAACGCAGTGACCCTGAAGAAATTGGAGGAATCTACAAGAAAATCCGCTATCCACATCCAAAGGAAACACTGTGGGAGTAAAAACACCAAAGAAAAACAACTGTTTGAATACTTGGATCGAAGGGATATGGTAGGGGATGTAGACTCTAAATGAACATCCTAGTGAAAACATCAACAATATGGAAATAGGTTCTGATCAAGGACACAAGTAATACCTGATGAAATTGGGCATTGGCTGTGGGAAGAGTAGAGAATAGGGAGGGAAATAATGTGATTATTGTAATCAAGGAATTATGTTCTAAATTGACTAAACTAATTCTAATGTGAAAAATAAAAATAAATTAAAAATAAAACTACAAAACAAAATAAAGAGATGAATGAAAAACAAAAACAAAGAAACAAAGAAATAAAAAATTACCCTTAATAATAGAGAAGAAAGAAGGAATTCATTCAGAAAGTGGAGAAAAAATCTAATTATGATGATATGATATATATGTAAAGATGATTATATGGAATGATGTGTATATATGCTATAATATATATGCATATGAATGATATGAAAAAAATCAATCAAGGCCTTAAAGAGAAGTTTGAACTGAGAGAAAAGGGGAGACATAGAATGTGGTAAATTATAAAACATAAAGAGCTATGAAAAATCATTATAGAGATGGGAGGATAAGGGTTGTGATAGGCAATTCTTCAAATTTACTTTCATTGTAAAGGACTCAGAGAGGATAAAACAGTATACTCAGTGGGGTAGAGGATTCTATCTTATCCCACAGAGACATAGAAGGCAATAATGTAAGGAAAGAGGGAGGTCATTGAAGTGGAAGTTGGCAGTGGGGGAGTAGTAGTCTCTTGGTAACCGAGGATGAGGATTGTCTTTGTGCGTTTTCATCTGATAGTTGAGTGTGCACAAAGACACTTGAGCGTGAAGGAGATTTAAGTTGAAAAGTCGATGCACAGAGACAGTCCCACTCTCTCGGTGTTGGAAGCCTGGGCCCAGTGGCACAAAAAGTCGTTACACTTGGAGACTTCCTCAGCTGCATTGGATGGCCTTGTTGTCTTTTGTGCTCCAACACGCCCTAAGCACTCCACAGTATTTTCCTGCATCACCATCTCAGCCCTTGAACCTTCTTATTGGTTTCTTCCATCTGTTCAGCTGAAGCAGTCTTCACATGCTAGGTGAACAAGGCCCTGGTTCACCAGGGGTCTATGACCCGATGGCTACTCTCACAAGGTTTAGCTGGCATGTCAAAGCCGTTGCCCGGGGTGTGGCCGCTGCCGCATGCTAGCAGAGACTAGGAGCCACAAGTGAGAGCTGGGTGTCAGGTGAGGGTCAGAGGCTGGAGAGCTGCCCTAGATGGGCATGACAAGCCCTCCATACCAGAGATACTTCCCCTCCCTGAACACCCCATACACCCCAGCAGGGGGTGGGGGTGGGAACCAAACAGCAAAATACGGCTGTGAAGCAACAGAGAGAAAGGAAATAAAGAAGAATTTAAAGTGGATAATATGATGGAGGGCAATAGACAGTAATCATAACTGCTGAAGGTGAATAGGATGAACTCACACATTAAATGAAAGTGGATAGCAGAATGGATTAAAAACTAGAATTCTACTATGTGTTGTTTACATGAAACACATTTGGAGCAGAGTAACAAACAGAGATTAAAGGTTATTGGCTAGAGTAGAATTTATTATGTCACCTAAAGTACAAAAAGCAGGAAGTTGTAACCATGAAAATTACGTTTGCCAAGACTGTGAATTGCCAAAACTGTAAAGGTTTCAGCCAAACTGTAAAGATAATTTTTAGTTTTGGTTTAAAAATCTAAAATTTAATGGTCTCTATGGGAAAATTCCCAAATATGAAAATACCCAAGTCAGCTAGATTTATGGAGATTTTAATTAACACAAATGAAGGAATTAAGGGAAGGAGAGAGAGAGAGAGAGAGAGAGAGAGAGAGAGAGAGAGAGAGAGAGAGAGAGAGAGAAATAAAATAGTAGAAAGGGCCTAGGCCTGAGCCTAATGGAGAGAGAGTCAGTCTTTATCACTCACCTCAAGATCGTCTTCAAGCAAGCTCCAATCCTCCACTGAAAACCTGAACCCCTCAACTGAGTTCAATCCTTCTCCTTTTAAAGAAAATTTCTCTTATGTCACCTCCCCTAAAATTTCACATCTACCAATCACAGAAGATGCTTTTTTCCCAGGAATGCCCATTCCTAGTTCTTGTCTTCTTTTGTTCTCACCTTCTCTGGTTAGACTAAAACTTCACCCCTCTTTTGTTAAGCTTGTCTTTTGTAAGTTGCTTGTGCTTTTAGTGATTAATTTAACCTTTATAGGTACTTAGCACCCTTTTATATTAGATTTTAAAATAGACCACCTAGCTTAAGGGTTTGGCTTCACTATAAGGTATGAGTTAGGGACGTTTTATTGTTCAAACAGGAGTTTTCAACTTTTTCTTCCCCTAAGGCACTGTCTGAGTAGGGTGGAGTAATTTTAAAGTTCTCAATACATTCCTGATTAACTACCTCCATTGTTAAAAATGGGGAATAGCTTAATCAAGTCTTCTGAAGTAGAGTCTGAGTAGTTTTAAGATTCACAAAGTATAATCATAATACAAGACAAGGGTAAAGTAAAAATTGATCTGATTAAAAGGGATAAGAAAGGAAATTACTCTTTGTTAAAGGGTTCTATAAACAATGAAGTAACATTATTACTAAACATTTGTGCACTAAATGGTATAACATCTATATTTATAAAAGAAAAATTAAAAGACTCAAGGAGGAAATAGATAGTAAAAGCATAATAGTGGAGGATCTCAACCTTCCCCTTTCAGAACTAGATGAACCTAACTGAAAAATAAATAAGAAAGAAATAATGGAAGTGAATGAAATTGTAGAAAATTAAAGTTTATAGATATCTGGAGAAAACAGAAAGGGGATAAAAAGAAATATACCTTCTTCTTAACAGTACAGGGTAATGGAAAAAGGTTGATCATTTACTAGGATACATTTACTAGCATATAGAAATATTGCAAACAAATGCAGAAAAGCAAAAATGAGAAGTGAAACTTTTTAGATCATAATGTGATAAATTATAGTTAACAAGAGTCTATGGAAAGGTAAATTTAAAATAAATTTGAAACTAAATTATCTAATTCTTCAAACTTGTGGGTCAAAGAAGAAATAATATAACCAATTACAGACTTCATTAAAGAAAATGACCATGAGGAGACATCATATCAAAATCTATGGCTTACAGCCAAGGCAGTATTTAGGGGAAAATTTATTTTTCTGACTGCCTATAGCAACAAAATCTAGAAGGAGGAGATCAATGAAATGAGTTTGCAACTTTAAAAAAAAGTTATAAAAAGAACAAATTAAAAACTACCAGATAAAAACTAAATTGGAAATCTTAAATTTAAAGGAGAAATTAATCAAGTAAAATTAAAAGAAATATTGAACTAATAAATAAGGCTAGGAGCTGGTACTTTGATAAAACAAGTAAAATAGATAAAAGTACTAGTTAATCTAATAAAAAATGAAGAAAATCAAATTAATAGTATCAAAGATGAAAAGGGTGTTCTTACCTCTAATGAAGAGCAATTTAAGGTAATTGGTAAGAACTATTTTGCTTAAATATATGGCAATAAATTTGGTAATCTAAGTAAAATGGTTGAATATTTACAAAAATATGAATTATGTAGATTAACAAAATAGGAAAGAGAATTTTTAAATAGTCCCATCTCAGGAAAATAATTTGAATAAGCCATCAAGGAACTTCCTAAGTAAAAAATTCCAGGGCCAGATGAATTCACAAGTGAATTCTTTCAGACATTTAAAGAACAATTAATCCCAATACAATATAAACTATTTGATAAAATAAGCAAAGAAGGAATTTTACCAAAGTCTTTTTATGACACAAATATAGTGTTGATTCCAAAGCTAGGTATACCAAAAACAGAGAAAGAAAAATATAGAACAATCTCTTTAATAAACATAGATGAAAAAATATTAAAGAGAATACTAGCAAAAAGACTACAGCAATTTATCACAAGGATTATCCACTATGACCAAATGGGATATATACAAGGAATGAAAGGATCATTTAGTATTAGGAAAATTATCCACAAAATGGATCATATCAATAACCAAAATAACAGAAATCACATGATTATCTCAACATATGCAGTAAAAGTCTTTGACAAAATACAACATCAATTCCTATTGAAAACACTAGAAAGTATAGGAATAATAGGAAGAGCCCTTCCTCAAAATGATAAACAGTATATATTTTAAACCATCAGCAAGTATCATCTGCAATGGAGACAAGTTAGAAACCTTTGCAATAAAATTGGGAGTGAAACAAGGATGTCCATTATCACCTCTATTAATTAATGTTGTAGTAGAAATGCTAGCAGTAGCAATTAGAGAAGAAAAAGAAATTGAAGGGATTAAAGTAGGCAATGAGGAAACTAAACTATCACACTTTGCATAATATATGATGGTATACTTAAAGAATCATAGAATATCAACTAAAAGACTAGTGGAAATAATTAACAATTTTAGGAAAGTTGCAGGGTACAAGATAAACCCACATAAATATGAGCATTTTAAAAATATTTCCAACACAACTCTGTAGCAAGTATTAGAAAAAGAAACTCCATTTAAAATCACTCTAGATCATATGAAGTATTTAGGAATTAATCTCTTAAGACAAACACAACGACAAAACATTGTTCACACAAATAAAACTAGATCTAAATAACTGGAAAAACATTAATTGCTCATAGGTATGTTAAGCTAAAAATATAAAAATGACAATCCTAACCAAATTAATCTACTTATTCATTGCCATATCTATCAAAATAAAATTTTTTTATAGAATTATCAAAAATTATAATGAAGTTCATCTGGATGCACAAAAGATCAAGAATATCAAGGTAACTAATGAAAAAAGTGGGAAGGATAGAGTCCTACCAGTACCAGATCTTAAACTATCCTATGAAGCAGTGCTCATCAAAACAATATAGTACTGGCTAAGAGAGAGAAGGGTAGATCAATGTGTGAAGATGGCATCAACTCTACTCCGCCCATTTTTAGATTTAATCACCAAAAGCATATGCACCCCACTTATTTTTAAGGATGGGGAGGTCTGTGACCCATGTGTGCAAAAGTGGGTAACCCTGACTGTCCCCTGGGCAGTCATAAGCAAAACTTGATCTGTAATTGGTCCACAAAAGCGGAAGGAAGGCATGGGAAGTGATGAAAGGAATGGTCTTTAAAATGCCAAGAACTTCCCATGAAAGTTATTTTACCTTCAACTTGAACTTGGAGGAGCTCTAACTGAAGATTGCTTCTATTAGGACTACCATGTGAGAAAGGCCGATTTCTTTCCCTGGCTTGTTCTGGAGATACCACCTCCAGAGAGGCCCCTTGTCTAGGAGGAGTCCTTGTGGCTAAAACCCTTAATTTACCTCTGGGCCCATTTTGCTGGGGCTTCTAAAGCCCTGCCTGTTTCTGACCTGGCAGGAATATATATCTACTCTCTCTGATTTTCTTACTTTTACTCTTTCTCCTTTTGTAAATAAATTGCCATAAAATTTTTTTTGGAATTGAGTAATAATTCCTGACTACCATACTCTTAAATAATTTAGTCAGACCTTTTCCTTTTTACCACTTACATTCTGGTCCTTACAAATGAAATAGAATAAGGATAAATGACCTCAGCAAGCTAATGTTCAATAAACCCAAAGATCCCAGTTTTGGGGACAAGAACCCAGTATTTGACAAAAACTTCTGGGAAAATTGGAAAACAGTATGGGAAAAATTAGGTTTAGATCAAAATCTTAAACCCTATACCAAAGTAAATCCAAAATGGGTAAATGACATAAATATAAAGAGTGAAGTCATAAATCAATTTCCTGAACATAGAATAGTATACCTGTCAGATCTGTGGGAAAGGAAGGGATTTAAGATGAAGCAAGAGCTAGAGAACATTGCAAAATGTAAAATGAATGACTTTGATTATATCAAATTAAAAAGATTTTTTTACAAACAAAACCAATGCGACCAAAATTAGAGGAAAGCAATAAACTGGGAGATCATTTTACAACAAAATTCTTTGACAAAGGTTTAATTTCCAAAACTAAGGAACTAAGTCAAATTTACAAAAAAAATTAAGCCATTCCCCAATGGACAAATGGTCAAGGGACACGAATATGCAGTTTTCACATGATGAAATCAAAACTATCAATAAGCACATGAAAACGTATTCTAAATCCCTCCTGATAAGAGAAATGCAAATTAAAACAACTCTGAGGTACTACCTTATACCTAGAAGACTGACCAATATAGAAGCAAAGGAAAGTGATAAATGTTGGAGGGGAATGTGGCAAAATCAAACCACTAGAGTTGTGAACTGATCCAACCATTCTGGAGGGCAATTTGGAACTATGCCCAAAGGGCAACAAAAGAATATCTACCCTTTGACCCAGCCATAGCACTGCTGGGTCTGTACCCCAAAGAGATAATGGACACAAAGACTTGTACAAAAATATTCATAGCTGCGCTCTTTGTGGTGGCCCAAAACTGGAAAACGAGGGGATGCCCATCAATTGGGGAATGGCTGAACAAACTGTGGTATATGTTGGTGATGGAATACTATTGTGCTAAAAGGAATAATAAAGTGGAGAAGTTCCATGGAGACTGGAACAACCTCCAGGAAGTGATGCAGAGCGAGAGGAGCAGAACCAGGAGAACATTGTACACAGAGACTAATACACTGTGGTATAATCGAACGTAATGGACTTCTCCATTAGTGGCGGTGTAATGTCCCTGAACAACTTGCAGGGATCCAGGAGAAAAAAACACCATTCATAAGCAAAGGATAAACTATGGGAGTGGAAACACCGAGAAAAAGCAACTGCCTGAATACAGAGGTTGAGGGGACATGACAGAGGAGAGACTCTAAATGAACACTCTAATGCAAATACTATCAACAAAGCAATGGGTTCAAATCAAGAAAACATCTAATGCCCAGTGGACTTACGCGTCGGCTATGGGGGGGGGGGGGGAGGAAAAGAAAATGATCTATGTCTTTAACGAATAATGCTTGGAAATGATCAAATAAAATATATTTAAATTATGAAAAAAAAAAATCAAACCACTAATACACTGCTGTTGAAGTTGTGAACTGGTCCAACTATTATGGAGGACAATTTGGAGCTATGAGCAAAGGACTTTAAAAGAATGACTGCCCTTTGACCCAGCCATACCATTGGTGGTTTTGTACTCCAAAGAGATAATGAGGAAAAAAAAAAAAACTTGTACATAAATATTTATAGCCATGTTCTTTGTGTTGGCAAAATAATTGGAAAATGAGGGGGTGTCCATCAATTGGGGATTGGCTGAACAAATTGAGGTCTATGTTGGTGATGGGATACTATTGTGCGGGGGGAGGTTAGGGGGTGGAGAGAGAATCATGAATCATGTAACCATGGAAAAATATTCTAAATAAAAAAAAGAAAAAGATCAGTATTAGGAGTGTATGTTACCTAAAATGTGTGAATTCTTTCCCTTGAGTAATGAACAAATGAGAACAATTTGTTTCAATAGTCAAGAAAGTAGGTCAAAGAGTCACTGTGGAGTACTTGAAGTTCAGTCAAATATCAAAGACACCAAAGTAATTCATTGAATCTTAGGCCACTTCTAGTTATCTTAACTTTTCTCTTGTCACTGGACTTCAGTGACTCTGGAAGATAGGCTGATTAAAGTGTAGCTCTATTTCGCTTAAATCCAATTCATGCTCAGTTAAGACATTACCCTGTGATGTCATCGATCATCTTCAAAAATGAAGAATCAACTGCAACAACAAAGTTAGACAGTATCATAAAAATAAAAGTTCATTCGAAGTAAGATGTTCTGGGTATGAATCCTGAGATTACTATCTGTGACTTGGTATGAGAAATGTAAATAATGTGAGAGCTCTGTAGTTCTCGATTTCTTCATCTATAAAATGAGAGCCTTGAACTAGATGAAATACAATCCCTCTCCCAGATCTTTGCCTGTACCCAAAGGGCAAAATTATGAACAATGGATAAGAATTGAAAAGAAATAAATTAAGGTTTGCTATAGTGGGGAAAGCAAACAAATAAACAAATATGAAATTTCCTTATACACTTTTAAAAAATTAATTAATTCAATTATTGCATTAAAATACCAAGTTAATCCCCTCTTTCCCTACCTTCTACCCTTTAGAGAAGGCATCATTTGGCAAACTATTATATGTATATTCATAAATTCATATATATAAATGTATATGTTTTACTTATTTCTCTTTATCAGTTCTTTCTCTTGAGTTGGACATACATGTCATTCTTTCAGTGATATTTCTGTTGCTATATATAATTATCTGTGGGTTCTGCTTATTTCACTTTTCATAATTTTATGTAGGCCTTTCCATGTTTTGCCAGAATTAAATTCTTCATCATTTTTTATGGCACAGTAGTTCTTATAACACAATCATATGCTAAGATTTGTTTAACCATTCCATAATAGATGGACATTCCTTTATTTTCCAGTTCTTTGACATCAAAGAGAGCTGATATAAATGTCTTAGACCATACAGATTCTTTTTCCCTGATCATCTTAGGAAACAAACCTAATAGTTGTAATGCTGGGGCAAAATTTATACACAGTTTTATGACTCATTGAGCATAATTCCAGATAGCTCTTGTATCAAGGAAGCTCATTCCCTTCCCCTTCCTGAGTAAATTTATCTGTCTATCAAACATTCCTGACATACCACAGTTGGGCCAGGTTTGCATGGGGGGACTGACAAGAGAAAGGGAGAGAGGGACAAGAAGACTAGGACGTGAGGGGGAGTAGAAAGAGACAGGCCAGCTAAGATAGCATGTGGCCAAGTTACTTAGGAATGATTGTCTACCCTTCATAATAAACTTTATAAAATGCATACCTCTTGGTAGCAAGAAATATTATTTAATTTTAATTATTACACTCTCTAAAATAGTTAGATCAGCTCACAATTCTAACAATGTATTAGTATAACCATTACTGAGAAGAGAAATCACTTTGGAGAGGGGACTCCATTTCCTCACCACTGGCAAAAAGTTATGACTATTACAAACCAATAGGAAAATAGCCACAGGAGCTCTAATATTGCCACTACTCTCCCTACTATTTCTGCTTTTGGCCCAGACTTAATGATTATCATTGGGAGAAGCAACTCCTGTCTATCTACCATTTGTCAACATGGAATTTAGAAGTCCCCAAACTTGTAGCCTAGAAAGGTTAAATGAACCCCAGTTTACTTAGCTCAATGGTGAAGGCTCCTGGTTTGATCTTGTCACATGAGAGTTCCTCCTGGAGGGAAAGTCATATTTCACTACCTCTCAGACTAACAATAGACTTTAAGATTTGACACAGTAGGTAGCACATCCGTCTTATAAGCTGAAGGTCCTGAGTTCAATCAGTTCTATCCTTGGAAGGAAGGTGTGATATACTAGGAGAGGCTTCTGGAGACAAGGAGAGTCATTTGACATCTTAAAATCTATTGATAGTCTAGGAGGCAGTGAAGTAGGACTTTCCCTGGGGAGGAACTCTCATGTGACAACAACAAACCAGGCTCCTTCACCCTTTAAGTAAACTGGGTTTCATTTAATCTTTCTAAGCTACAAGTTTGGGGACTTCTAGATTCTATGTTGACACATCTTAACCAACTACTAAACAATACTTCCAAATGTAGGACAGAAAAACCACATCAGATGAAGAGTAAAACACTCTCAGGGCAAGAGAGGAGGTAGTATGTGCTTAGCAAATCAAAGCATCATCACCATCATTGCCTGAACATAAGGACCTGTGAATTTTAGATTTTCTCCATTTTGCCTAGTCTTAGAATTCTAGCAACCAGGAATGTATACACCCCTACTTAAGGATTAAGTGTTGAGGACAATGGCCTATGACTGACATGTGCTAGCAAGTGACAAATAAGAAACAACTGACAGAACCCCTGGGCTACCCTAAATCAAGCTTAAGCAACCATAGGTACATGTGAGATGCAGGAAGTGATGTAAAGAAAGACCTATATATTTCACATCACTTCCTCTCTCTCTCTCTCTCTCTCTCTCTCTCTCTCTCTCTCTCTCTCTCTCTCTCTCTCATCCTGGCTCTCATGGAGACCTTGGGCTCTTTCAGCATTGGGAGCTCGTGGCAGCATTCTTAGAGTGCTTGGTGAGTGGTTTAGGCGGATTCCTCTTCACCTTTACCTCCTAAAGTTCTATCCTCCTAGGAGGCCCCTCATCTCAGAGGAGGCCTCTTGGCTGGAAGCCAAACTAGATTGAGAAGGCCCCTTGGCCTAAGCCTCTGAACTCCTTTTTGGCTTGACAGAGCAGTCCAATACCATTTTCTCTCACTCTTCTTCTTAATTTCTTCCCTCTATTGTAATTAAACCACCATAAAAATCACAAACTGACTTGAGTATTTTATTGGAATTGAATTTTAATCCCTGGCATCCACTAGTATAATATATTCAGTCAACAACCCTAATTTTACCTTTTACAGATCTCTGAGATAGCTCATAATACTAAGTCCAAGAATCTTTGAAATACTCATGCCTACTACTCTCAGCTATCACTCTAGGAAACAAATCCTGTTAAGATAAAAACTGACAAATATCAATTGTTATTAGTACTATGGTTACTATAGACCCAGGGAAGAAAGTTCTTGCTTCCAAAAACCTTTGTGGTTTTAAGTGCTTCAACATAATAAACTGATATAATGTTATAAATGGAGATAACTTTAAAGAAGAGTTATTGCCATTTTGCTTCTATACTCTAAGAATTTTGGGACACTCCCATTTGATTTTCACCTGAACCCTTTCAAATATATGGCTTTTGTAATAGATGCCCCTCTTAGGAGAATTATGGTAATAGGACAGGGACACCAGGAAGCAAGTTGGAGGAATAGGAAAAACTGGATCTTGCCCTCCTCTCCCCCACACTACTTCCTGTTCTCTCCTTAACTTATTTGAAAGCTCTTCTCAGAATGGTAAGTTTGAAGGTTTCTTTTAATAACTAATTCTCACCCTCAAATCTTTGAACTAATAGGTTTTATTTCTTAAGGTAAAGGAGGTAGGGAGAAGGGAGGGGGGGAGAGGAAAATATGTTTCCCTAACTTCCTATACTTCCCTGTTGATTAGAGATTTTTCAATGCATTCAACTCAGGAAATAAAGTTATTTTTCTCTAAGGGAAGATGTTGATAGCAAAGGATGACAGAGTTTCTTCTAAGCTAAGCTCCAAAGTCTTTTCAGTACTCAGTCATATAAATAATCACTGACCAACAGAGGGAGTCTGGCTTCTACCTTCTTCCCAACAGTCAGAAGAGAAGTGAGGTGAAGTTCAAGCAGTTGGACTTCCTAACTGCTCCCTTCAAGATTCTATTGGAAATCTGTCTCCATCTCAGTTGATTGGAGTTTCACCAAATTCCAAGCCTCTTGCTTTTTCTTGCAGATCTCTTTTGTGTTTCAATGTTATCAATTACACTTCCTCACTGCTTTTTGTACAGATTCTGTTTAAATTTGCAATTTTATTTTATAACTATATTCAATTGTATTCAAATATTTTCAAAATTTATTCAATTTATGAATACTTATTCAACTTCATATTATTCCAATTTATTTTAATTTAAATTTTGGATTTTATTTATTTATTGAATTTTATTTTGCATGGTACTTTGCACATAGTAAAAGTTTAATAATTGGCTTATATATTCATATAAATAGAGAAAGGGAAGGAAAGGGGAGAGAGAGAGAGACAGTGAGGGAGATAATGAGAGAGTACTTGAGAAACAAGAACAAAACATTGAGAGAGACTTACATATTTTGGGGGAGTATGAGGATGAAAATCAGCAAAGGAAACAGAAATGAAGTATTCAGTGAGCTTGTTTGATCCAGGAAAAGAGATTACCAAAAAAGACAGGGTAGCAAAGAGTATCTGGTGTTTCACAGATTTCAGAAGAAAATGGAAAGCTAAAGAACAATGGATTTGAGGTCATTTCCCATTAATTACTCTTTTAACTATAAACCCATAAGAAAAAAGGAAAATTAAATTGGCTTTCTTTTTTAATTTTTTTTTTATTTTTCCAGATTATATGCCAATGCAATTTAAAATAATTTATTTTATGACTTTTTGATCAATGTTCTACCCCTCTCTCCTACCCTTTCAACTTCCCCATAATGGCAGGTAATATGATAGAGGTTATTCATGTGTTATCCTACAATACCTATTTCCATGTCCATCATGGTGTGAAAGAAGACATATCACACTAGAGAAAATTCATGGGGTAAACAAAGTGAAGAATTTTAAGACTCAATATGGATTCAGATAGTTCATTTTATGGTGGTGGGTAGCCTTTTCCCTTATGTATTCCTTGGAATTGTCTTAGATCCTTGCATTGCTGATAATTGTTAATTCATTCACAGTTGAGCATCACATATTATTGCTGTTACTGTGCACAATGTTTTTCTGGTTCTGCTCATTTCACTTAGTTAAGTTGGATTTCTATGTTAAATGGTCTGCAGTTGAGTTATATATAGTATCTACTTTGCATATGCTATTTTGTGAGGTTTCAAGCCCAGGAAAAAAGATGCCCCTCCCAGGATAAGCTCATCACTTCTAATCTCATCACTATGCTGCTTATTCAAGCCTTGATTGACCTACCTTTGCCTTTTTTTTACCCTCTCTGATTAGATGGTTAAGGATGGAATACAAAACTTCCCAAAGTCTTCATTTATAGACAGGCAGAAATAGGAATTTCAGGTGCTTTGTCTGGTTTCAGCTTCACTAAAAAAGATTCCCCAGAGTTAGGTTCTCCTTGGTGTCACATCTCCTTCCCCATTTTCCTGTGTGTGTGTGTGTGTGTGTGTGTGTGTTGTCCCTTTTAGACTTTATGTTCCCTGAGGACAGAGATTGATTTTGTTTTTATTAATTGTATCCCCAGTGCTTGGCATTGTGCCTGTTACACAGAAGACATTTAAAAAACATTTGTTGGATGGGCTATACTATTGTAGAATAAGTGCAACTAAGACCAATCAGCCCTTTGGACTAAATCAATAGCTTTAAATGTACTTATGTGGTTTTCAATATTAACCTATTGAATAAATAAGCTAGTAAGATAACAGAAACAACAAAAAAGCA
Source organism: Monodelphis domestica (assembly GCF_027887165.1). Lineage (NCBI taxonomy): Eukaryota > Metazoa > Chordata > Mammalia > Didelphimorphia > Didelphidae > Monodelphis > Monodelphis domestica. The sequence goes on from NC_077229.1 coordinate 362,777,902, forward strand.
TGTTATAAACTGTTTTTAAAATAGCATACCAATTACAAATTAGTACTCAATAAATCTCATTAAATGAGCACAATTCCAAAAGTTCTGAATTTCAAAATAAATTTCTATGACCAAAATCAGTTAATAAAACAACACATTTCCTTTAGTTTGGAATTCTTAGGCAGTCTAATTTATATGACAGAAGACTCACTATTGGAAGGAAATTTCCAAAAACAATTTTAAAAACTGCCTAATTATTATTATATCTATTCTATTCCAGAAAATCCAGTACTGTTCATAATGCATCTCTTACCAAAATAAATGAAAGGAGTTTCCAAAAGTATGAAGGATAATGTTTAAATTTCAACAGACATTAATTGAGCTGTTCTTACCTTCCGGTTAACCTAGTTGGCCTAGAATATCTATGAAAAACAACTGTTGAGCAATGTATTTTGTCTAGGTGAGAAAGGGGAAAATAACGTATAATACAAAGTGTAGAAGCAGATAGGTGACACAGTGGATAGAGCACCTACCTACCTTGGAGTTAAGAGGACTAGGGCTTAAATCTAACCTCAGGTACTTGCTCGACCATGGACAAGTCACTGAACCTCATGTGCTTAGGGTTTGCCCTTCTGCCATAGAGTTATTACTAAGACACAAACTTAGGGTTTTTTTAAAAAAAATACAATGTATAAGTAATTCCCTGACAAAATATCATGACCAGGGACATCCTCTTACAGACTGACACATTAGAAGTCCTTCCATTTGAAGTGGAAGAGAAGTCACCTTACTTATTGGAGACAAGGAAATTTTCTAGCACCTGATAATGTATATCTTAAATGCCACATACATTTGAACATTGGTTGAACATGTATCATATGGCAGATTTCTAAGTAATATTAGGTATAATTAGAAATAGCTAAACACTCATAGAAATATTTACCTTTAATGCATATTTTGCTTTTTTTTTAGTATTATATTCTTGGATATATCTGTCTATATCTATCTATCTATCTATCTATCTATCTATCTATCTATCTATCTATCTATCTATCTATATATATCTCAGGATCTAAGGATAACAGAACGAGTAGTCATTAATGTTTTTGTTTTAGTTTGAAAGGCTTATTATGCTTTATTCAATAACATTTTATAGTTTCTTCTTCAATGTGCTGCTGAGCCAGAAAATCATCAAGATACATAGCTGAAATGCATCTCCAAAAATTTCCCATTTGCCTAGTAATCCAGTCAGCATTGCTTAATATAGCATTTCAAACTGGTTTTTGTCCTTTATTCACTTACTTAAGATTGAAAAAAAATCACCATGTTTCCTGCATCTAATGAAAATGGGTTCATGTGTTCAAAACCGCCTTATGCAATCTCTTTAAAATATAGATCATTTACATTGCTAACTTTTTTCAATAGTATTTCAACATTTGGAGAGGCAAATAGGCAACTGCCAAATTATTATCTCCATGAATACAGATAATACAAATTATTTATTTTAGAAATTCGGTTACATATAAATAACTGTTCTTGGCACAATCAGAAATATAACATTGATAAGTAAGGTAATCTAATTATTACAGGTAGAGAGGCAATATGATGCAGTGGTAATTAGAGGCATTGTGTATTAGAAATACTTGTTCTACATCCCACATTAGGTACTAGCTATCTAATATAGGTACCTCACTTAACATCTTCGTACTTCACTTCTGTTTTATATAAAAAAATGAGAGGATCAGATGTCTCCTGCATCTTCCAATTTCTCCCTTTGTCTCTAGAGGGCTATACCTATTAATAAAGGCTTTAAATAGAAAGTAAAATTTCAGCAATAGTAATCAAGATGTTTAAAAAATAAAGTCTGATGTTTATGACCATGAAAATATGGGTTTCAAGAGTGTGAATTGCCTAAACTGTAAAGATAATTTTCAGCATCTTGATTTTATATCAAAAATAAGTGGTCGCCATGGGAAAAATTCCCAAATATGAAATACCCAAGTCAGCTGGGTTTTATGGAGATTTTTATTAATATAAATGAAGGAATTAAGGGAAAGGAGAGAGACAGAGTAAGACAAAATAGTAGGAAAAGGGCTAGGGCCTAGGCCTTTCTCTTTAAGAGAGAAATTGAATCAGTTTTTAATCACTCACCACAAGATTTTGTTCCAAGCAAAATTCTAGTGTTCAGAGACCCAGCAGCCTCCTCTGACTCCTTACCTCCAATTCAACTACCAAAGCTGAACTAATTTCAGAGCCCTCCACCTCCTTCCTTTTAAAGAAAAATTTCTCTTGTGTCACCTCCCCTAAATTTTTATGTCTACCAATCACAGTAGATGCTTTTCCTAGGACAGTCCATTCTTAGTTTTCAGTTCTCACCTTCTCTTGGTAGATTATATCTTTTGAGTAATTCACAGCTCTTTGCTAAGTTTGCCCCTTACAAGTTGCCTGACCTTTTAGTGATTAATTTGACCTTCATAGGTACTTAGCACCCTTTTGTATTAGATCTAAAAATAAACCTAGCTTAAGGTTGTTGGCCTCACTATAAGTATGAGTTAAGTACCTTCATTGTTCACTAAGGAGTTTTACAACTTCATCTTCCCCTAAAGTATGCCGAAGTATGGGTGGAGTAATTTTAAAGTTCCCAAAACATTCCTGATCAAGTACCTCCATTGTTAAATAGGGAATAACCTTAACCATAACCTTAAGATAATGTTCCAAGGTAGAGTCTGAGAAATTTTAAGATTCATATGTTATAGATAGCATTACATATCCTAATTCCCCCAACTTCTTCAAAGAAGAACAATTTGCTTATTTATATTAATTCTTTTGTGTTAAAATTAGCCATCATAATTTTGAAAACTTCAGATTTGATTATTATTGTTGTTATTAACATACCCCCTGACATTGTTTTAATCATCACCTAATGGTTTACTCATATCTCTTTCATTCATTTTTCATCTCTTCATGTCTTTCCATGCTTTCATGCATTAATTAAATTAATCTTCTCTTACATGACAGTAACACAAATATTCTATTAAAATTTAGCCATTCCCAAATCAGTCCAATTATTTGCTAGAAAATTATATTGCTATATATTTTTTTCATTTATAGGAGGCTTTTCTCTTTTTATTATTGTTCCCCATAAATGGTTATTGACTTAGAATGCAGTTGTTTTATACAACTAGCAATGGCTATCTTGGTAAAAGGATGGTGATATTTTAGTTCCTTCTTTTCCTGACTTCAATTTATTTCCTTGAAGGATTAGACTAACTCACTACATTCCCTTTCATCTCTAAATCTATGATCCTGTGTCTAGGTGCTGAAACCATTTTCCTGTGAGTACACAGAGACAAGAGGCCATACCTAAGCCTGATTTTCTGAACTGCTGTTTTACCCCATTGTACAATCCATCCACTTCAGGGAGAATTTTAAATGTCTTCTTCTGGTCCTACTTCCTGCTTTAGCAGGAGTGCACATTTCTGGGAGTTGTCAACAATCATTTTGTTAAGTAGTCACTACATAAAAAAAGTATCTGATCTCAGAAAGCTTCTTCTAATCAAATAGTGAAGACTATAAGAAGATTATTATGAACAAACAAGATTATATATATATATGAATTAATATATATATATATATAAATATATGTACATATTATGATGTATGCCTAGATTGCTTCTAATCAGTAATACTCAGTTTAGTGTGACTGTATAAGTGATTGTTCAATATACCCATATTCATATTAGTCAATCAAATTTGATCATATAGATATTGATCCATATGATAATCACATCAGGATAAAAGGGTTCTTCCTTATATCAGAATTTTTAGGCCATAAGAAGGAGGTTTAAGGTGGTATAGTATGAGTCATGAGTGCACTTGCTTAATCATAAAAATATCTTACATAGAGGACCTCTACTCATGTGGCCTGATGAGTAATACCAACATGAGGAAGGGGGTTATGTGGACCTTCCCATTTTGACATTTTCTCCTCACCCAGTTTGGGGAAATAAGCTGCTCATTTAATGAGCCCTTAATTATCAGTGGGCATACATCCTTCCCATCTGGTTAATGGAGATGACCTTTAACTTGGCTCTCTTGTGACCACCCATGAAAAGTCCCCAAATTATTTTAGGAATCTCTTGAAAACTTTGCCATTCCCCTTGATTGCCCAGCACTGGGTTGGATTTTGCTCACTGGATGATAGCACAACATCTACCTATTGCCTCAAGACCATGGGACCACCAACAAGAATTTATATTTTGTTGTGCTCCATTGAGACGATTTGGTACATTCAGGTTATAAAATCTTTCCTGAGGAACAAGAAATGATCATCTCAGATTGTGAAAAAGATCTGAGTTTCCATTCATTAAAAGGTGCCAGGTTCCTTTAATAAATGGTTATTGACTTAGAATGCAGTTGTTTTATTGTGTACTGGACAAATGTCTGGCCTTAAATATTTTAATGAAGATTTAATATATAGTTTGCTTCACTATATTATCCTATATTGATGGAAAAGTGGCTAAATAATTGTTTCATTTTGCATATATAATATTAATTTAATTTTCAACTATTTTACAGAATAAAAATTTACAGAAAATAAAATTTTAAAGAGTTATTCATTTCATTGTAGAGAGAAGGAAAATTATATGGAAAATTTTCTGCAGCTGATGATAGGAACAAAAGTTTTCTTATGGTGGTTGTTCCTCTTGGGAATTAAAACTTTGTATCAGAAAGAAAGAGATATTGTACATATTGCAAAAATATGCCATATAAAACATAATTAATAAATTGATAAAATATTTTGTAAAAAATAATCAAATCTCTGAATCATAGAACTCTAATGCTATTACAAAACTTTAATGACATCATAAATTACAACTGAATTATTTAAGTGATTGGTGACAATATTCAAGCCCAGAAAACAATTCATTTCCAAAGCAAAATTTATTTTTAAAGAATGCCCATATATTTGCAAAAACATATAGCAATTTAAACTATGCCATTCATTTAAATTATATGCATGTATGAATATAATTTATTGGTATATAATTATATATGAAACTTATATAAAGCTTCATAGCTCATATAATTTCTAGAATATTAAAATATTGAGACTATTATGTCATCTCTGTCTCTTAAACCTCCATCATGTTCTTAGATTGTAACTGGAGATGATGAGAAAGAAAGTCTTAGGTTTTACTAGAAGAAATGCCTCCTTTAATCAGTATATAAACAGAAGGAAGTGAATCATTGAGCAGGAGCAAGATAAGACTGAGCTTTGAATAGGTCATTCATAGCATCTTTGGTAAATGGAATTACAGTTTGTTTGATTTCCCTATCAAATTCAAGTATCCATCTGGATCTAAGACCAGATACAGAGCAGAATGGGGCTAATTCTGGATTCTTATGTTGTATAACATATCACCCTCTTATATATGTAAATCAATTCAAACATGTATACACTGATTGAACATAATTAACATGTCAAAAATCTTTAGTTTAAAATCATTCACTATTTGGAAGAATAAAATCACATTCCATTAAATAAAGATCATCCCAATTTAAATGGTCTGTTTTTTGCATTCAAATAGTGATACAGTAACCAGGAAATTAAAGTGGTTTTTATCTAATATGTATTTTCACATTTGAGTGTTCTCATGGCAGAAGATAACTGGGATTACTTCAACAGATCAGGTTCCATTAATGTGAGATTACCTGTGAAGTAGTACATTTTCTAATCTCTCTTGTGGAAATGTTATGCAAATTATTTGTAAATGTGAAAGCCACAGAAGCAAGGCTACATTAACTGCTCCTATTGCGAAGGTATGCTCAATAATTTACAACTCATCAAAGGTTGAATTAGATATAAATTGCTTCTTTGCAGTTCTACAGTTCTGAAAAAAATGCAAACAGCACCATCTTCTGGGTTATGTGAACCATGAATGTTAAAAAGTCTCAATTTCAATGGAAAAGAAAAACATTTTAGATATTATACAAATATATTGTAGTTACCATATTTAAAAGGAAAATCTAATCTCTATCAAAGGAACAAGATAAAAATTATTATTCACATGGAGGTATATTTATACATCTGTATACATATACATGCATATATATATATATCTGTAATCATATATATATATATATACATTTGCATTTTATATTTGGTTTCTTACTCCAATTATAATAGGCAAAAATGAAACTGAAAAGGACATCATTTTGCTGACATTTCCTTTTTTGATACTGAGTAACAACAAAGGAACAGCTGATTTGCCTCTTCTCTTTTCTTACCAATGCTACACGCACATATCTTTGGATTTATATCCAACTTCTTATATCTGAGTATCTGCTACTTTGAACAATGGTGTTCCCTTTTAGATGAAAAAGTGAAAAAATAGAATATCAACTATATTCATGAAACTAGTGATTTCCTTATATAAAAATGACAAAATATAAGTTTTTTTGTAATGGGTAATCCAAAATTTTCTTGCAAAAATTGTATCCCTACATGTCCAGTCAAGACTATAATCACTAAGTGTTTTCTGTGTGCCAAGAACTGTGATAAAGACTGAAAATACAAAACAAATAAAAGAAAAAAAAGACATTTCTCTATCCTCAAGGATATTTACATACTAATAAGAAAATAGAACACATGAAAGAAAGGAGAAAAGTGCATGGGGTAGAAGAGAGAAGGAACATAGGAGAGGCATGGTGTAAAGAAAATCAGTGACTTCTATTTCAGGAATTGAGTTCAAAGAAGCGAATATAATTGGCCTGGACATTTTCCTCAAAATGGAGGTTCTAAGAACACCTGGTCAGAAGAAGGAGTTGCAGAGTAATCATATTTCACTTTAAGTAGGTTTGTGGAGGGGATCACAGTTGAAAAAGTAGTACAGAGAGTCAGGAGTAGAGCCTAGAGATTTATGAAGGCTCATATACAAATGTCAACTACCTATTATTTCAGTCTTTTTAGTCAGACAATACAATTTTGTTATTGATTGATGCTCAGTATATTTCCTTTTTAGCTTTTAATGGCATACTTGGAATATATACTACATTCTTAGTTCCTTGAGTTCAAGTAGTATGTCTCTATCCTTTGATTTTTAGATGTATAACATCATAGATACAGGCTAAATGCCTATTGAATTCAATTAAAATTCAATTTTAATTTTATATTTTAAGAATATTTTGAATAATTCAGGAAACTCACAGAAAAGAAACATAATTACATAGTTTTAAAATTAGTATATTCTATGAGAAAATATTAAGTGATTGAAAGTTAGTCCAGAAAAAAATTAACAATCTTTACATAATTAAAATATCATGAAAACATGCGAACTTTTCACCTAATAATTGGACATGTGACAAAAAATGGACTTAAATCATATCTAAGAAGAGTTTGGCTAAAATAAAGAAATAATTTTTTTTCTTTTTTTTTAACCCTTACCTTCTGTCTCAGAATTGATAATAAATAGCAATTCCAAAGCAGAAGATTGGTAAGGACTAGGCAATTAGGGTTAAATGACTTGCCCAGGGTCATATAGTTAGGAAGTAGCTGAGGCCATATTTGAAGCCCGGACCATCCATCTCTAGACATCTCTATCCAGAGCTACCTAGCCACCCCAGGTAACACTTTCTGTATTTAAGGATATATTAAGGAGGAACGTGTTTTTAAATAGGGAATGAGACCACCATTTCTAGAGACTTAAAAATTAGATAAAGTATCATTTGAGTAGTTTACATATATTTTGACTAGAAATTAGTAGCTTTCTTTGTCTTGGCACTAGTGTTCCCCTGAAATATGTCAGAAGTGGAAATTGTAATAAGCTTGTGATTTTTAAAAAATGAGACATTAAACTATTTCTGGAAATAAAGAATATAGTAATTTAAAATCTCAAAATATGAATGGCAAGTCCAAGTCATTTTCAATTAGATGATAGCTCTCAAAAGCTGTTGTAAATCAATACATCACCTAGTCTAGATGAATTGTCTCCTAGAATGCTGAAGGAATTGACAGAATGTGGTTCATTTGTTGGGTTAATTTTTAAAAATTCTTTGTTTTTGTTTTGTAACAGATGAGTTCTATCTAAAGGTCTAGATGAGGCTAAATAATTTTCTTTTTTTTTAAGGTATAAGGTAGCATCAGCAAAAGTAGGTTGGTCTAGAATAGGTCACTGCAGGCTAATTCATCTTCCTTTTATGATAAAATAACTAGATTAATATGAAAGACATTATGCTTTGGTGGGTAGGGAAATGACATAAGAAAGAAGAAAATTTTCTGGGTTCAAATTCTGCTTCTAACATATGCTGATTATGTGACTTAGGGAAAGTCACAAACTGTGATCTAAGTAACTCTAAGGAAATAATTGCCAAAATAACGGAATTTTCTTCCTTGATAGAGTTACTGCATTAGAGTCCCTTAAATCAATGAAATTACAGAATCACATTAAAATAAAAAATACCCCAAATTAGAAAAACATAAAGGTGTGGATTCTTTATGAAATTAATATGAATAACTAACCTTTGAAAATAAAGGATAATTTATGTACCATCTTGAGCTCAGTTGAGTACAAATCATTGATCTGGAAGTCTTGATTTTACAAATATTTATGATTTCTTAGAACACATTTTTAAATTATTGAGGACTTTGCTATTTTAATTCACTAGGAAAGGGACAACCAAAAATAAATATGCAGTTTTTTCATCTCTTATATGTGACTCTTAACTTTCTGCACAAAAAGATCTTGTGAAACATTCTTACTACACTAGAATATTGGAAGGATTTATTAATGTAATTACTGTCCAGTCACTTCAATTGAAAGAGGATAAGATCAACTCCAAAGGGACAAACACTATACAGTAATTCTAGTCACAATTCAGTCATTACGTGTATAAATTTACTTCAGAATTTCACTTTCTTCTTCTATAGTAATGCATATAAACATTTTAAATGCTGAATAGTAAATGGCCCATTAGAATAAATGTACACAAATTTCATATTCTCAACCTATAGGAATTTTGAATGAAAATTCAGTTTGTAAGAGTTAATATACACTTTGGTCAAGTTACATAGGAAACAACATCAATGCACTTTTGTAAGGGTATTTGACCCTTACTGATTACTGGTACCAATTACCTGTGTCTCTAGTGGACAGGCTTTTGTTTTTGACTATTGAGAAAGATGGCTTCTCAAAGTAGTCTAAAAGAATTCCAGCTCAGGCCATTTATGTAAAACTTTATTGTAGGTATAAAATTTTAGGGAAGGGAAATTAAATGGAAGACATTTAGCAAAATAAATTCTTATGTTTAGGAAAGGTCCATATTCAAATAAATTATATCTATAACCACCCAACCAATCTGGTCAGCAAGGACCTGCTCCTTCCTTGACAGAATTGAGGCTATCATCTCTTCCTATTTATCTAAAAGCCCAAATCCTTATCTATCTACCCTAATCTAGCATATAAATTTATAAACAGAGAGGAATAAGTGAGGGTTCTCTTTCTTGCTGCTCAGATTTTATTTCCAGCTGGTGAGAAATTCCACTGTCATGTCTACTCAAACAGGTCAGACTTTGCTGCCACCTACTGCAAGCATGGTACTACACCCAACAATCTCCTTCTCTGGCTGATAAAATGATTTTTCAGGATGTGAATTCACCTAGATTTTCCAAACTTGCAGAGCCATTCTTTGGACAACCTTCCTTAAATCAGGTCAGCTCAAAAAGAGAATTGTTGGTCTAACTGTCTTTCCCAAAGCTCCTTGGGAAAATTCTCTCTCATCAATCATCTTTGAGATTCCATTCAGATTTAAAGAAACCCAACCCCCTCCTTTCTCTTATCTATCTTTCAATAAGTTTTGCTAATTAACCCTATTTCCTAATGAACTTTTAATTAATGAATGAATATTTCCCTATATTGGTCAAGTTACACAGGAAACAACATCATTAAACCCTTAAAAATTGGGATTATTTTTGTAGTAGTCAACTCACAAGATTAACATAATTGTGATTTGCACAAAGTTCTTTTAAAATCCAAGAGAAATTCATAAAAGCCAGTTTAATTGAATTATATTTCATTATGTTAATATGCCACACTTTACACACAGAGTTATTTTTAATCCTTTGACAAATAATTGTTATATAAGGATTTGAATATATGGAAACATATATACTATGAAATAATAGTTTGATATTTTATAAATTTGTCATTTTTGTTATTATGCATATTTAAAACTTATCGTTTAGGGGGAAATGCTCCCTTTGAATCCTAGTTTCTCCTTTTTTGATAAAGTTTCTCAAGCAATACCAAGTTGCAAAAGACATGAAGCCCCATATTTTGAATGTCTTATTTTTCTATATTTTCCTACTGACTAATTTCTAAAAATGCTTCCATAAATAAACATAAAATTTTAGTATATTGATGTAAAACCATAAACTGGGAGACCATGGAATTCTTTATCTGACAGTTCTATGGATAAGGGAAGAATTTAGGATGAAATAACAGAAAGAAAGCATCACAAGATATGAAATGGATCATTTTGATTACATTAAATTAAAACGGCTTTATAGAAATAAAACCACCTGCAACCAAAATTAGGTATAAAGTTTGGGGAAAATTCCTAGTAAACATCTATGAAATATCACGTCATACCTATCAAATTAGACAATATGATAGAAAAGAAAAATCATAAAATTTTGAGGGAATGTAGGACAAGTGGGCACTAATTCATTGGTGGTGGATTTGTGAAACAATCCAACCATTCTAGAAAATTCTAATTCAGAACTATATTCAAAGTACTAACAAACTATCATTTATCTTTGAGGTACAGCAAATAGGAAAAGAGCTTTTCTAAAAAAAAATTAGCAACTTCTTATGTGAGGGCAAAAAAATGAAAATTGAGATGTCCATCAATTGGGAAATGACTGAACAAATTGTAGTATATGATTGTATTATAATTCTAATATGCTATAAGAAATGATGAGCAGCATGATTTTAAAAAAAAATTAGAAAGACATACATGAATTGAAGCAAAATGGAGTGAGCAAAGCAAGGAGAAAATTGCACATGGTAACAGTAATATAGTGTGATGATCAACTCAGAATGACTTAGCTAAATCCTTATATAAAATCATCCAAGCCAGGGCTAAAGGATTCAGGAAGAAAAATGTTATCCATCTCCAGAGAAAGAACTGCTAGAATCTAAACACAGATAGAAACATTTTTTTCACTTTTATGTTATTTGTGCTCTTTGTGTGTGTCTTCTTCCACAATATGAGCAACATAGATACAATTTTGCAGTATCAAAAATCATAACCTATATCAAATTGGTTACTATACTGAATGTGGGGTATAAAGAAAGGAAAGAAAGAAGGTAGAAAAAATTTAGAAAATATATTTATAAATAATTTTTCATGTCAAATTAGGAAAAATAAAATATCAAAAAAAGAAAATAGTGTGTCTTAGAAGTATTTTTTATTCCAAAATTTACAAACTAGATGTAACTTTTTAAAGCAAATGAATAAACTTATTTACATACAATGTAGCCTGACTTTATTTGAAGCATTTTTGGTCATTTGTTGTAATGTATATTGAACTTTTGGTTTTTTAATAGTACAAGTTCTCCAGATTTTTGAGACAATATTTCATCTTCCATAAGGAAGCATATGTATCTATGAATGGGGTGGTTCCAAAACATTTAAAAGAAAATTTTACAAACAGTAATTTGTCATTGCCTACATATAAACTGTTAAGCTTAGAGATCACCAAGTTTAATGACATGAAGGAACTTTCTATTCATACTTATCAAATAAATAATTGGTAATAGAAAAAAGACATTAGCAATAATCTTACCTATAATAACATGCTTATGGTAACTTGCAATGTTTTAAGAAAACATATTTAAATATATACACTAAAATTTTCATTATAAAAACATTCTCCTGTGGGAAATTGAAGGTAATTGGGATTATTCAGTACGGAAATAACATTTTCATTTGTGTGCTTTAGGAAAATATATTTTGGCATTTGAGTAGAGGATGGCTTAGAGTGAGGAAAGAATTGAAGCATGGAGAACAATCAGGAGGACATTTTTAAAGTTCAGGCAAGAGATGATAAGAGAATAAGTGCAATGATCATATGAGATGGAAAGAAAGGGCTGTATATAAAGGGTTTTGTGACACAATAAGAGTATGAATTTAGAAAGACTATGTATTTAGAAAATATAGTGAAGATTTTAGGATAAAATTGGGGGCAGACAAGAGTCACTGGGAGGATGACAATACCCATTTTAGCAATAGAAATATTGAATAAGGGTAGAGCCATTTAGGAAAAATTGTAAATTACATTTTGAAGTGATAAACCCAAGGTAGTTGTATGACAGTGATGGCAAAGTTTTTAGACATAGGAGATAGAGTGCTCAAACTGCAACCCTTAGGAAGCATGTGAGTTCCCTGATTCTCAATAGGAGAGGAAGGAGGCACTCCCTTTGGACTGCTGGGCAGAGGAACAGGTGTTGTGAAAAATGTCCTCAGGCATGGAGAGAGGTAAGGGAATAGCCCTTTCTGGCATGCTACAGCACATGTGCCATTGGTTTGTCAGCATGGCTATAAGTTATCCAATTTGAAATGTCTAAAATCAGTTAGTGATGGAAGATTAGAACTCAAGAGACAGTTTAGTGAGGGATAGAGATATTTGGAAATCATTTATCTAGAGATGATAGTGAGACTAATCAGATAATGAGACCTGGTCATGAGATCACGCAGCAAGTTACTTTTGAGGAAAGAAAAGTGAAGAGGCACCAGAACAGAGTCTTTATGGATTTTCATGCTTAGTTTATATAACTTGCATGATGATCCTGAAAGTGTGAGAAAGGAACTATCAGACAGGTGCAGGGGGTATTAGGGAGAAAGATGCTATAAATTTCCAGAGAAAAGCGATCTAGGAAATGATGAAGAATGTCAGAGTTTGAAAAGAGTCCAAGAAAGATGAGGATAGAAAAAAAAAAAAAGATCATTTGAGTTGGCAATTAAGAGTTCACTAGTAGCTTTGGAAAGAGCAGTTCTAATTGAATGATAAGGTCAGAAAGCCCATTTCAAAAGGTTTCAAAGACAGTGAGAAGAAAGGAAGAGGGATTAAGGAAGGAAGCAAACACAAATATTAATATAAATCTACTGGTTACACTAATTTGTGTTGCATTACTTTGTCAAGGAATAATCAATATCATATTGGCCCTAAGAAAAACCAAAACTATTCAAATTCATTTTGGGGAGATTTGTTCTCTCTCTTTATAGTGTTTTATTACCCCATACTGTCTTTGCTTCCAAAATCCTCCAAAAATGTCTGTGCTTCTCAGAGAATTTCCCCTATAGCACCACACTGAGGTTGCTCCTCCTTACTAGTTCCCCATGTTGAGGATCTATTAATTTCCTTCTCCCTATTGATATTTTCCATACTTTTGTACCATGACTTCTAAGAGTAATTAGTATTATTAAGACCTGCATTTGATATTCCTTCAAGAGTACTTGTGTTTTAATAGAATAACACTGGAGATAAAAAAAAAAAGTAAATCCCCAACTGATGAATATCTAAGGGTGGTACTTCACTCATAAAGTGGTGGGGAGGGGAGAATTCTGCTATAATTTAGGCAGTGAAATATTTCTTATTCTCCCCAATTCACTCCATGTTGTATAACTGTTGAATATAATGAGCATGGAGCATAATTTTCATATGCTAAAAATTAGTTTTAAGTAAGTAGCTATCATGTTTTCAAAAATAATCATCACCTATGGTTAATAATTTAGAGAGCAGTTTGAGACCACGCCAAATGGCCATCAAACTGTGCATACCGTTTGATTGAGAAATATCAGTACTAGACCTGTATTTCAGAGAGAACAAAATTGTGAGAAAATGATCTTTAAAAATGGGTCTACCTGTAAAATAAATTAATTAAAATAACTAAAAAGGTATAGTTTAAGCAATAAAATATGTGTAGTGGAATATGACTCTTTGTCCAAGTTTTTGTGTTTTTTTCCACTAGATGACATTGAATAATTATATGTTCAGAAGTTTAAGAAGATAGTAATATGTGAATTTTTTATTTTATTTTGGATTTTGTATGTATAGTAGTAGTCTCTCAGAAGCTGAGAATGACGATTGTCTTTGTGCATTATCATCTATTGATGTACCCTCATGTGGCTATGAAGTCCAAAGACTGAGGCGCAAAGTTTGTGGCACATGGGGCATGGGACGCCAGTTGTTATGGGAGGTGCGGTTGTGGCCTGGTGTCCGCGTTCACGCACGGCTGCAAGACATCGACGTCGCTCATCTTCAAAGGTGGTGGCGGCATGGTTAATGTGGGTATGCCAGCTACTTCTAACAGAGGCAGCAAGTTCTAGTTGCTTTGGTGTAATGCCAGCCCACTTCAAGTTTGACTTTAGCTGATCTTTGTATCTTTTCTTTGGTTGGCCTTGTTTCCTGAGTCCAGTTGACAGTTCACCATAGAATACCTGTCTTGGTATTCGCTGTAGGTCCATGTGGATGACGTGTCCAGACCATCGTAGCTGGGTTTTGAGGACCATGACTTCGATGCTGGTGGAGTTGGCTCTGTCGAGGACTTCCTGGTTGGTGATTCGGTTCTGCCATCGGATCCTCATGACTGACCGGAGAGAGTGTTGGTGGAATTGCTCCAGCTGTTTCACGTGCTTTTGGTACAGTGTCCATGTCTCACAACCGTCCAGGAGCGAGCTGAGGACCACTGCGTTATACACTTTGAGCTTTGTTGCAGTGCTTACACCTCTGTGTTGGAGGACTTTGCAGTGCAGTCGCCTGAGTGCCTGGCTGGCCTTTTGGATCCTGGCATTAATCTCGTGGTCTAGGGACCTGTCGTTAGCATTGGTGCTGCCCAGGTACTTGAAAGTGTTGATGCTAGAAAGCTGCGTGCCCTCGATTGTAATGCGCAGCTGGTTAGTTGGCCTCCCTGGTGTGGGTTGGAACAGCACCTCTGTTTTGCTGAGACTGATAGTCAGGCCAAACAGTTTTGTTGTGGTAGAGAACCTGTCCACAATGGTTTGAAGATGATTTTCTTGGTGGACCATGAGAGCACAGTCATCTGCAAAGAGAGCTTCCAGGATGAGTCTCTCTGTTGTGTTTGTTTTTACAGTCAGGCGGCAAAGGTCGAATAGTGAGCCATCCAGTCGGTATTTGATGTAGACGCCCAGGTCTAGATCCATCACAGCATGTCATAATACTTGGGTGAAGTATTTGTGGAATAGCACCGGAGCGAGGACACAGCCTTGTTTCACACCATTAGAGATGTTGAAGCGATCAGAAGTCTCTCCACCAGATAGGGCTTCTCCTGTCATATCGACATGAAAGAGTTATCAGTTTGATGAATTTTGTTGGGCAACCGAGCTTGCTAAGGATCACCCACAATGCATCCCTGTTCACTGTATCAAACGCCTTCGTCAGGTCTATGAAGACAATGTAGAGACTCAGGTTCTGCTCAAGGCATTTTTCCTGCATTTGCCTCACCATGAAGACCATGTAGATGGTGCTGCGATCTGGTCGGAAACCACATTGTGATTCAGGCAGGTTCTGCTCTGAGACAGATGACAAGAGTCCGTTGAGTATAATATGGGAGAGTATCTTTTCTTTCCAGCAGTGGAGATTAGTGAGATGTCTCTGTAGTTGTCACAGGCTGTTCGTGTGCCTTTGTTCTTGTATAGGACTATGACAGAGGCATCTCTGAGTTCTGAGAGCATGTCTTCCTCTTCCCATATGATGGTCAGCACTATATTGAATGTCTGAAGCGCCTTTCCATTTAAGGCCTTGTACACCTGAGTTGGGATCCTGTCTTTACTGGGTGCCTTGCCTGCACTCATTTGTTTAATGGCTTTTTGGACTTCTTCTAATGAAGGAGGGACATCCAGTTGCTCGATGATGTGGATTTGGAGGATCTGGTCAAGGGCCCTTTGGTCGACTGAGGAGGGTAGGTTGAAGAGCTGGCTGAAGTGTTCTTTCCATCTGTTGCTGATTCCTTTTTTGTCTTTTATGAGAGTGTCACTGTCAGAGGATAGCAAGGGGGTGGTGGCTCATTTTAGTGGCCCATAGACAGTCTTGAGGGCACTGAAAAATTGTTTATAGTTTTTCATGTCAGCAAAGCGCTGGATTTCTTCTGCCTTTTTTTCCCACCATCAGTCTTGCATTTTCCTGATCTCGCACTGTGCCCTTGGAGGCTTGGAGCGACTTGAATCTGTCCTTTTTAGGAGAAGAGTTTGGGTTATTTTGCCACTCCATAAAGGCTTTGTTCTTTTTGTTCAACAGGTCTTCAATAGCAGTGTTCTTCTCATCGAACCAATACTGGTGGTTGCGTTGTTTGTGGCCTAAGACTGCCTTTGATGTTTCAGTCACCACGTCTCTGAACTGGTTCCATTTCTTGTTTGGGCTTCCAATGAGTGGTCCCTTGGCAGACAGCTTGTCGTCCAGACAGGACTGGGATGTTTGCAGATAGAATGGATCTCTGAGACGACTCACGTTGCAAGATGCACGAACTGTCTGGGAGCGTTTTGGATGGTGAGGCGTAATGCATATTTGAAGAGTCATTCTAACCAATCGGTGGTCTGTCCAGCATTCAGCTCCTCTCATGGCTCTGGTGATCTGTACATCCTGGATGTCTCGCCAGCTTACAATGATGTAGTCAATGAGATGCCACTGTTTTGATCGTGGATGCATCCACATTGTTTTATATTTGTTCGCCATTCTGAACACAGTGTTTGTGATGGTGAGTTTGAACTCTGAGCATTTGCTAAGTAGCAGTAGGTCATTGTTGTTCATTTTACCCACGCCGTGTTTGCCGAGCACTCCTTTCCATCTTTCATGGTCCTGGCCAACGTGGGAGTTAAAATCTCCCAGTAGTATCACCTTGTCATTGGTCGGCACTGAGTGCAGGACGGCACTCAGGTCAGAGTAAAACTGCTCAATGGTCTCATCTGTGTTGGTCATTGTTGGGGCATATGCACTAATTATTGTGGCATACCAGTCTTTGCTGAGAGGCAAATGGATCTTCATGAGCCTCTCGCTGATGCCCACAGGTAAGTCTGTCAGCTGTTTAAGCAAGTTGGTCTTGATGGCCAGGCCAACACCGTGGTTTTTGTCTTCACTTGTGGCTCTACCTTTCCAGAAGAAGGTGTATCCAGTGGTGGGTTTGCTGAGTGATCTCTCTTCTGGTAAGTGTGTTTCGCTTAAAGCTGTGATGTCGATGTTATATCACGCCAGTTCTTTACCGATTAGAGCTGTTCTTTTCTCAGGTCTTGGGGTATTCTCTCTGTCAAGTAATGTCCTGATGTTCCATGATCCTAGTAGGAGTTCTTTGTGATTTGTTTTCTTTGGTTTCGACCCGCTTAAAGGGATGACTCGTCAGCCACGGTGTGCTGACCGGGTGTTTGTAGGGCAGGCAATGTTTGGGACACCTTTTCTAGTTCCCTCCCTTGATTAGGGTGAGCAGTGCTGTCCTAGAGAGGGCTGCTCAGTCACCCAGGATGCTGCCGAATGACTCTGCTACCGGGGTACAGGGCCGAACGACCACTGATCCATGGGCCACCTACGTGCAGGATCTGCCAGTGGTCACCTCCACCTGTTGCGTCACTACTCCCCCATCGCCACAGGTCTTGAAAAGGGTAAACAAGGTTGGAATAGATGAATGTGCACAGCGATACTTGTGCGTGAAAGAGATTTAAGTGGAAAAGTCGATGCACAGAGGCAGTCCCACTCTCTCGGCGTTGGAAGCCTGGGTCCAGTGGCACGAAAAATCATTACAGCTGGAGACTTCCTCAGCTGCATTGGATGGCCATGTTGTCTTTTGTGCTCCACCAAGCCCTGAGCACTCCACAGTGCCTTACTGCATCACCATCTCAGCCATTGAACCTTCTTGTTGGTTTCTATTTATATTTATATTGGATTTTTATTTTGTATGTATATATATATATGTATATATATATATGTCTATATACATTTTAATCTTTTCCAGATTACATGTTAAACAATTTCTTAATACTTATTGGCATTTTGCAATCCATATTCTCTCCTTACCATCCCTCCTCCTTCACTAAGAACACAGGTATTATGAAAAAGGTTATACATATATTGTCTAAAAAACCTATTTCCAATCATGTTCCTCCTAGTTTTTCTTTGTATTTCACTTTGCATCACTTCATACATGTCTTTCTAGATTTTTTTTGTGATTATCTTTTCATTTTTTATGACACAACAGTATTCCTTTATAATCATATACTACAACTTGTTTAGCCATTCCCCAATTGATGGAAATGCTTCAGTTTTCAGTTTTTTGCCACCACAAGAAGAACTGTAATTAATATTGTACAAGTGGGTTATTTACCTCGTTCTTTAATCTCTTTGGGATACAGACTTAATAGTGTTATTGCTGTCAAAGGGCATGCATAGTTTGATATCCCTTTGAACATGGTTGCACAATGCTCTACATAAGAGTTCTATCAGTTTGCAGCTCCACCAGTAGTATATTGGTGTGTCAGTTTTTCCATAGTCCCTCCAACATTTTAACTCAGAGTTGTTTTAATTTGTATTTCTCTTTTCAATGGTAATTTGGAGCATTTTTTTCATATGACTAGAGATGGTTTTAATTTATTCATCTAGGGATTTTCTGGTCCTGTCTTTTGACAATTTGTCAATTGGAAAATACTTTGTATGCTTAACAGTTACATGCATTTATTTATATATTGGAGTAATGAAGCCTCTATTATAAATACTTGCTACATTGCCACCAGTTTTATTGTTTACCTTTAAATTTTGGTTTCATTGGAATCATTTCAAAAATTAATTTCATTTTTTTGTGGAGAAACTTTTAAATTGAATATCAAATATATGAATATTTTATCACATACCCTATGTTCTCTCATTTTCCAAATTATTGCATTCAATTTAAATCATTCTTTGAATACTTTATTTTGCCTTTTAGAGGAAATTAGAAGAAGTAATAAGTATCAATAGATAACAGAAAAGTTGATTTATTATATTTTCTTAGAAGTAGGCATGTCATCCATGGCTAGAGTGCTTAATCTGGAATCTGAAAGACCTGAATTCAAATCAGGCTTCAAACACTTATTAGCTACATAACACTAGGTAGTCATTTAATCTTTGCCTCAATTTCCTCAACTGTAGAATGGGGATAATAATAATATTTCCTAATAGATTGTTGTGAGTATTGAATAGATGTAAAATACTTGCCACATAAAAGGTGTTACAAAAATGCTTTCCTTTCTTTTCCTTGTTGACAAAAGGTGGGATTGATAATTTTTCTACTTGCTCCAATATTTTGGCAAATATTTTCAGCAATTTTCAGCAAAAAACATTGTGGATATCTTTGTATCCTAAACATGAAAAATAATGAATTATAATTAAATCATTAATGTGATATTTAAAATCTAAAATCATAACTTCTCTATCATTCTGTGAATATCTATGTTAAGATAAATACTTTTAAGAACAATCTGTGTGGGAGAATAAAAGAACAATCTAATTCTTTGAGTAAGTGTACCCTGGGAGTTGAATTCCCTTGCTTATTTCCCTATTGGCAACTACAACAACTCCATGTACATTCCTACAGAAATCCATCTATAAACTGCTTAATGTTTCCTTTTATTAGGATTTCTGATTTTGAGATTATTGCACTCTATTCTCCATATGTCCATATTTCCATCAGCTTTGCTAATAATGAAAAGCTAAATGTCTGGGCAAATAATTAATGCCTCTTAACACATTTACAATTCAAATTCTAAGTTTGCTTATTCTGCAACAACTTTGTCACTAGACATATGGAGTGTGTCTTAGCCTTAAATTAACTACCTATTTCAAGGACACAGAAAAATTATAAAAGAAATTCAAGGAGAAAGAAGGCAAGTGGGAAAGAAGAGGGGACAGGAAAGGAGGAACAGAAAGAAAAGGGAGAGAGGGAGGGAGTAAGAGAGGGAGGAAGGAAGGAAGAAAGGAAGGATGGAAGGATGGAAGTCTGGAAGGAAGGAAAGGACAAAGGGAGGGAGATGAAAAGAAAGGAGGAATGGAGGGAGGGAAAGGTTTCCAATTTTAACATTAAGTTAAAGAAGATGTAGATCATATGACAATTTATGAAAGCTCCACAAGGAAGCACATAAATTTATTCATTCAGGAAATATTGATTGAATGTCTGGTATGTGGTAAGGCAGTGGTATACATGTATGCAAGAAATGAAGCAAATATGAAATAATATAAATATAGTTACTTAAATTCTATAAAGCATTTTAATTGTAATATGTTTTTTAAAAATTAAAAAAAAAGAAAGGGAATGTACCCCCATGAGAGGAGGAGGCTTTGGTATGGAGAGAGGAAAAGGGAGGAGAACTCCCCTCCTTCCCTGCAAAGTGGGGTACAGGTGGAGACAGCAGCTGTAACAGGTTTGCTCAGAGAGAGGAAAGGTGGTTTGAAGATTTTCCCCCTTCTGCCTTCCCTCCTTAGCTACTCTCCCCAATTTGCTCTTGTCCCTCTTGTCCCCCCTCCAATACCTGAGACCAGATAACTTTTAATGTTAACTCAATCAGGTAATACAAAAGGAATAACAGGCAGGGGATAATGGGAAAAGGAAAGTGGGAGAAAGGGGGTCCCTGTCTCTATCTAAACCCTTTTCTTCCCTTCTCAAGTTTGGGGGGAAGTCAGGCCTTGACAGCTTGATCCCCCCTGAGAGAAAATCAGGTTCCCTCACCCCTGGGCAAAAGGAGCTGAGGTAAAGTTTGCTCAGGTTTCTCTTCAGAAAGTCCCTTCAATTGGGAAGTGTTGGGGGGAAAGATTTCCAGTCCCCAGCAGGAAAGGTGGGTAACCCTCAGGAGAAAGTCTTTATCCACCTTCTCTCTTCGACATCTCAAGACTGAGAGACCCTTACTGCTCTCCATCCAGAGTCTTCTCTCTTCAGGAAATTCACTCCTGAGTCCCCTCCCTCACTGAGGTGATCGATTTCATATACTCTTCAGTCTGGCACTTTTTCTCTAGTGCCAGCTTCTATCACAAATAATACTCTGAAACAGAGCAAATATTATCCCCATTTAATAGATGAGGACCATGAGGTTCAGGGGAAATGTTATTTACCCATTTTGCAATGTGAATATCAGAAGCAGAACTCTTTAAGTCTTCTGAATCCTAGTTCTGTCTTCCTTTCAAGTTAGGTTTAAAGTTTTTGTTGACACAATTTGCATTTAATAATTAGCAAATGATGTTCATATCTGTGAGTATGTAGCTAATACATATGGAGAGAGGTTGAATTAAACACTTTTATATCAGTATTTATGAGCAAAAAGAGTGCTGGAGACAGCACTCAAAACAAAGACCCACCATCCTCAAGTAGTTTCATAGTTTCATAGATGGATACTACATGTACTGGTCCATGTGTATGAAATCACAGCTTCTAAGTCCAGAGTTAGTGCTCTCCTCAAAACCACTCTTATCTGTTTTAAGCAACTTGTACATAAAGAATAGGTTAAGATCCAGTAAATGTTATGACTCATAATGATATATATTTATTTTCTCTATATTTTAAGAGCTATAACAGGATGCACATAATTATGATTCCAAAACTATTAAGTCAGGGATTGGTTGAGAGGTGAGGAAACTACAAGGTTACTATTGAAAAAAAGATTAATTGAGAGTAAAGGCAGAGGAGTCACAGCTAGATCTAAGCCTAAATAGAGTGTTGCTCAGAAAATTCCCAATCAAAAAAGTGGGGGCCACTAGTTGAGACTTTTGGTAGTAAATAGGTATGTTTCCTTTTATAGCTGGATATTAATATTTCTGGTGAGAAAATTGCTGTGAAGTGAAGAAAAGTATGGCTGGTTCCAGTGCTAGATGTGGAGAAGGGAAAAATGAGAGTGATCTTCCAGGGAATGGGTCTCTGTTGTAAGGAAATGAAAATGTAAGAAAAATATTAAGCTTCCTTTGGCCCAAGTTCACAGGAGAAGAAATTCGTATATCTTTGCTACTACTTTTGATCTAATCAAGTGACACATAATTTGCTTCTTTCTGCTTTATACCTTTCTTTGTCTCTTCTGTTTATTGGAGGCAAGATCAATTTTGAATAGTCTAAAGAATATCATTTTCTTTATTTTGGAGGTATCAAGTTTTAAGAGACAGTGCAATTGAGAATCAGATTTAACAAAATTTCTAAATACTCAATTAAATCAAAATGTCTCTGTTTAGCTAATATCTGTATATGTTGCTGTGTTTTGAACAAGGAAATGATGGATTTGTATTTCATATCAGTTGGAATGTATCCATACATGATGACATTAAGACATTCTTAACAATTCTGATTCAAAGGAAAGACAGTCTTAAACTTTTAAAGTTGGAATTGGCCTCATAGACACATACCTGAAAACCCAGATCTCTAAAAGAATGTCCACAAAACATACCCATCACCTTTATTTGGAGACCTCTGAGGAGATTTATTTCTTGAGAAGTTCATTCTACTTTGAGAAAGACAAATTACAAGGAGATCTTTTCCCATATTATGAAGACTAATTTGCTTCATTATAAATTCTACCATTTTCTCTTGGTCCTCCCATCTGGTAAAAAGGATAACACAAATCTAGTTTTCTTTCATAAGATATCCCTTTAAAATACTTGTCCTATATGATCCAACTTTTTTTTCTGTAAGTTGATGTTCCACAGTTACTTTCACTTTTTTTCATATTATATTTTTCATATTATACATGGACTTGAAATTCTTTATCTTAGTTGCCCATCTTTAGACCAATGGTGTCAAATTTATGTAGCGAATCTGGGATCACTAAGCAATAGGATCTCTGTGATTTATATATTAATTTAGTTATAAAATAAAGTACTATCTTCATTTTACTGTAGTTTCATTTCTTTTTTACATATTTTCCAAATATATTTTAATCTTGTTCAGCCTACACACAAAATAATTGTGGGCCACACACAACTATTCATCTTGTGGATGAAATCTCTGCGCTCATTATTCTAAAATTTATCAATTTCTTTTCTAAGGGAAGAGTATAACAGAGCTAGTCCTTTCTTGTTCTCAATGTTGTCTATCTTTTTATTTTATATCACAGATTGAATCATATTGAGTTAGTAGATCTCTAAAGACCTCGGATCTTTCTTTTCCCCTAAGAACTTCTGCTGAAATATACTTTCCACATCTTATATATGGAAAGATAACTTTTGAGTTGGATTTCATATTTTTCCTCATTGAATTTAGTCAATTTCTCATCACCTATACTATTTTGGTATTCCTTTGGATCTCTCTGTCATGTTTCCTTCCACATTTTCTTACTTGGTAAGATTGAAACTACCTGGTTTTCACTCTGCCCCTCTAAGAGGACCTTTTGGTTGGCAGGGAGGGCTATGGGTTCCAGAGCCTCTATTTAAAAGGACCATAAGAACAATTTTTCTTTCCATTTTCCATTAGCTACACTGTTTTTGGACTTCTTTGTAACTCTTCATCAAGCCACTAGGCCAAGGAAATACTCCCCCCCCCCCCGCCTTTTTATGTTTCATTTTATGTCTGGTTTCCCCCCACTAAATGACAAACTCTTTGAGGTCAGGAGATATCATTGATTTTTACTTATATTTGTGTCCTCTGTGATAATTACAGTGACTGTCACATATTAGGCCCTAAATAAAAGTCAACTCATTGACTGATTGGTCTAGAGTTCTAAAGAATCGTTTTTTAAAAATCTTAACAGTTACTCCTGGGGAGCAGCAAGGGGTGGAAGATATGGGGTGGGGGGGTCAGTGGATTGAGAGCCAGGCCTAGAGACAGGAGATCATGCATTCAATTTTGACCTCACTTCCTAGCTGTGTGACCCTGCACAAGTCACTTAGCCCCACTTGCTTAGCCCTTACCACTCTTCTACATTGGAATCCATTGGTTCCAAGACAGAAGGTAAAGTTTTAAAACAAAACAAAACAGTTAACCTTTGTGCCACTAACCACTATATCTCTATCATCTGGAACTAGCTTAAATTCCTGAAGCAATCCAATAAAAATTAAGTTAAAAATATGTCTATTTACATAATTGTCAGATACACATATGTCCATATTTCCTAATAGAATAATATAAGATACATTTTCAAACTTTAAATATAAAGTAAATCTGTCATTCTTATCTTATTCATTATTATTTTATTGAAGTTATTTTATTAAATTAGCTATTTATTAATTTGACAGTAATTTGAGTATTTATTGTTTTTAAATTGTTTTCCATTTATATAGAAAATGCTTTACACATTTTAAGAAGATGGTTTGCACTTATTCCTCTTCTCAGTTTAGCTTTTGTTTTGTATACCCCTTTTTATTTAAAGGAATAGTTGCTTTGTTCACTAATAAATAAAGATTGATCGATATTTTAAGTGAAGGGTTTTTATCACATTAATATTCATTCCAGAAATATGTCTCTTCATGGAGAAAAAAGAAAGAAAAAGAATGGGTTAGCAGCAGTATGTAGAAAATAGTTTCATGCTTCTCTGAAAATTTCCTATTTAAAGTCTTGAGCCAAATTGATTAATATTGAAAATTCCGTTGTCAGACTTGCTATCATACAGGGTAAAAAAACCTCTGCCAGATTTAGCTAATTTTCACTGTTGAATGACCTATGTACTTAGCTGTGGGCTCTACTGTAGTCACTTACACTTCAAAGTCGTGGATCTACAGACTACTTTCATTTCAAGTACTCACCTAGGATATTATAGTTTCTTTGAAAGAAGTCCACTTTTAAAGAGACCTAGAGATACCCTTTTGAAATGGGGTCAGAGAAGACCTGTGACTTTAAATTATTCTCTTCCCTGAGGAACTTCTTATAGACTAGATTCCTGGACTACGTGAATTAAAGTGAGGGGAGGAGAACAGGACTATGTAGAATATATCTATCTCTCTTTCCTCACAAGAATTTGACTCTCATTGAAGATTATTATAGAAATAAAGTAATAAGTACCATTTTCAGGGCTATCACTCCCCTTCTGAGTCACAGATATAGGTGTCAGGGGGCAGCTCTTTCAGAAATCTCTGGCTAAGCTTTGGAAGAGGAGCCTGGGATAATTTGCATGATAAAACTCCTGACCTACATACCCAGAGGAAGATAAAAGTTAGAAAGACAAAGTTAAATAAAATGTGAACAACTTTCTAAGCTCCAGATGTATCTAATTGGAAGGAGTGAATTGAGGGGTAATGTTCAGGTATTGGCCATAAAAAGTCATAACATTTGCAATAGGAGTTCAATATAATCCCTCCAATTTTCTGGTAGTGAAAAGCTGGCTTCTCCCTTTGGAGAAGAGAAACTTTGCTTCCAAAGAAAATTGAGGCTAGGTGTAGTCAGGGTGGGGAAGGATGTATAGGGGCACAAAGAAACCAGGAGAAGAAAGCATCAGCCTTGATTACAAGAAGCAGTAATCTTCCAGTATATTTCTGCCAGGAATAGATAAAAGGAGAAGTAATACAATAACCAAATGACTCAAAAATAACTGAATTAAAAGAGCAACAATTTACAGAATTACATTATGAAGAACATTTTGTGCTCAGGAATCTCTAAGAATTGTACTATGTGTCCTGAGGGCTCCTCAGGTTAAGAGGAGGAAGACTGTGGAGGATAGATTTCTTGACTCTAACACTTTTTGATTCTTAATGGGTTTAAATGCAAGCTTTCCCTTTTTCCTGGGACTTTTCTATGGCAATAATAAAAATCCTAAAAGTCTTTACTAGTTCCCATAGAAGCAGTGATTGCCTGGAAGAGGTTCTTTTGAATTTCTAGTGATCTCTATGTTTCTTATCCTTGATTAGGGGTTTGAGGGGTTTTGAGAGTAATTCTCTAAGTCATGTGGATTGTACTAGTCCCTGAGGTAAGGGAAAAAGGAAAATCGATCTCTTATTTTACCATAGTATGTATAATATAATACCTTTGATGTTTCTCTCTGTCTCTCTGTCTCTCTGTCTCTCTGTCTGTCTGTCTGTCTCTCTCTCTCTCTCTCTCTCTCTCTCTCTCTCTCATTACATATATAGTAAAGATTAAAATTTAGGGAAAATGAGGCAGGTAGAAATTAGTTTCTCTCTGCAAGGAGTATTATATTTTATGAGGTTTATTAAAGATTAAGGATTAAAGAAAATACAGGATAAGAAACACGTGCCTAGGCCAGAGAGGCCTAAACAAGATAATCTCACATCATGGAAGAGCCGTGTCTGCTCCCAAAACGGAAGTCCAAAGAGAGACCCCAAAGCCTTTGCAATCAGGTTAAATTCCTTCTCAATCTTGGCCCACGTGAGAATACAAAGCATTCTGGGGAAATGGAGCAAGGGCTTCTGGGGATTGAAGTCCAGAGTTCGAGTCTATTTTTACATACCCTCGTTTGATCATTATTGGGGAGACAAGTTTCCCCAAAAAGGATCATGAAAACATAATCAACTTAAACATTAATTTGAGGATAAGAGAAAAAAAACAAAAACAATAATTGCTAGACGCATTGCCAAAAAGCCAGTTAGGGGGCAGTCCCCTTTGGCATGAAAGTATAGATACAAATAAATGTTCAATCAATCACACCCAAAGTTCAATTTTTTGTGCAGCTGGCTGGTCTGGAGGCTTCTTCATGGTATCTTCTCCAACAGTTCAGTTCTGGATTCAGAGAGGTAGTATCTTCTTTACCTAAAATTCTTTTCAAAAAGAATTTAAACTTTGCAATTTAAATAATGATATTTTTTACATTCCCCCAATAAGAGGGTGATTTAAAAAATAGGATCACTTAGGGATGCATGGCTGAGGTATGAGGTATATGAATCAATTGTCAAGAGATATTAAAAAGATATCAGAAAAATCCAAATAAAAAAAGAAAAATTTCTGGATGAAAATATAGACTATCAAAGTCTTATGTGTAAAAATTCCAAGTAAAAGAAAAATAAATCTATAACAGGTCCTTCTATCAGGGCCCAATCAAAATGATCTAAGCAATGATGCATTTACCCAGTCAATAGCCAGGACTACAGAATGGTACCACACTATGAAGGGCAGAAAAGGGGACCTGATTATGAGCCAAGGTTTCCAGGATACTTTTATATTCTGTTGTTTTTCCCCTAAAACTACACTTAACAAATGCTATTGAATAAGCCCATATATAAAAACAGCCTTTTTACTGTTTTGAATTTGTACATTGTCACAAAGAGGATAGATGGACTTCATCAGAACTGGTTACAATTATATAACAACCTTTGGAAAATTTAATGAGCTAAATATCTCAAATTGATTTTAAGGGGTCTTTAGACATGATTTTTAGAATTTTTTTTAACAATCTCTGGTCATTTTGCCTGCCCCTAACATGAGGTTAGATATATTTTAGTAGTTGAAGTGAAATACAGTTATAATCCCTACCTCCCACATTTATAAAAATGTGAATGGATGGGACATATCACAGTCTCATACCAAAGGAGCTGGGAAGTTAATCCCAGGGCATTGTACCCCCAGAAGACTTCCGAAAAAGGAGCATCTCTCATTTATAACTCTTCAGCTCATTTTACCCAATATGAACAGTACAGGGGTTTAGGTTTTTCTTAGGCTCCTCTGCCATATTTTTTAATGATATCTAGATTTCTTGATGCTGTTCTAGACTCAAATGAGTTTTACTTTGTTTAAATATGTTTACCAAGTTTGAAAGACTTGCTATACCTGAAAAACTTGTGACAAGTATCCATTTTCTTTAAATGTCATAGAGCAGGCTCATATAAAAAAATGATAGGTTTTTTTTTTTTGCTCTTGTAATTAATTGGGCTATTGAGAATTTTGGGGTTATTGATACCTACGTATTTGTATTACTGTTCTTTATTTAAAAAATCTGTTGCCTTGTGAAATTCATTTGCTTGTATTCACAGTGGATCATGGCCAGGTATGAAGAGGAAATAGATCTCATTTTTGGTGAGAAAGCCTTGTATTCTATATTTTCTTAGCTGACACAGTGTGTCAATGATTATAAGCTATATTTTGAATTTAAAAACACTTTTATTATTGTATTTTCTTGCATGTGCAATGTACTATTTCAGTCTTTTATTTTTTCTCTCCTTTTATATTTGAAGCACATCACCAGTATTAAGATTTTCTTTAACTTTTTTGATTTTGCAGTCATAAAAGTCTAAAACATATTTGCTATAATGTAAGTGCATGCCCCCAAAGCTTGAGAATATAAAAATGATGCCACTAATTGTTTAAAAAAAATATGGGACTTTGTTTAATGATTCTGTCCAATTCCAGGACAAGATATACAAAAGAGGCATTGCACAGGGCAAAAGAAGCACAAAGCTAAATCTGAATAGTGCCAAAAAGAGCACACAGGAAATATTAATGTGGACTTGAGGTTGCGACACATAATATACATTAAGATGTAGGCCTTCCTTGTATCTACACTCTTCTTGAAAATACTTACAGACAGGTATCTCAAATTTGGCTCCTACCTTGCTCCTATAATCTAGTCCCTAGTCTGTCTTTCATAATGTGGCAACTTTCTGTAGTTCTGGCTACTGACTGAGTAAATGCTTCTTTACTTAAATCATTTCGATTGGCCTCTGATTCAAGGACCTATTATAGATTTACTTTTCCTTTACTTGGAATTTTTACACATAAGACTTTGGTATTTTATCCAGAAATTATCTTTTTTTATTTGGATTTTTTTGCTTTTTGATTTCTCTTACCAATTCATTCATATCATAACTCAGCCATGTATTCCTAAGTGATCCCTGTATTTTTCAATCACCCTCTTCAGGGTGGGGGGATGTATAATTATTAGTATTTTAAATTTCAATGTTTAAATTTCTTGAGAGAGAAATTTTAGGTTGAGAAACATGCTACCTCTCCAAATCCAGAAACTGAACTGTTTGGAGAAGACACCATGAAGATGCCTCCACAGACCACAAGCTGCATGAGAAAGATCCAGAATAAACTCTGGGTGTGATTGATTGAACATTTAATTTGTATATATACTCTTATGCCAAAGTGGACTGCCCCCTGACTGGCTTTTTGTCAATGCACCTAACAATCACTAGTTTTGTTCTCTTTTCCTCTTATCCTCTAACTATTATAATCTTTAAATTGATTATGTTTCCATGATCCTTTTGGGGAAACTGGTTTCCCAATACAATCATGGGGGGGGGGGATTAAAATTGAGATTTGAACACTGAACTTCAATACCAAGAAGTCCTTAGTACTTCCCAGAATTCCCTATAATCTCACCTGAGTCCTCACCTGAGTATGAGAAGACAATTTAGTATTTAAAAGGCTCTCTGCTTCCCAAGTTCTCGCTTCTTCCATTTCTAAGCAAATGTGTCTTTCTACTCAGCATGAAAGATATAGTAAGTGAATGTGAATGGGCTAACCAGTCCTAGGCATGTGCTTTTCTTATTTTATATTTCTTTATCCTTGATTTCTAATAATCTTTAATAAACCTCATATAATGCTTTTAGTAGAGAAGCTAATTTAATTTTTACAATATCTATTCAAATCCAACCATATATCATAGTCTATGTGGTTAGTTATACCAAGGTATTCTGAATGATTAGTAGCTAACAAAAATTTTGTGTTTCTTGTAGTTTATCAGGCTATGGCAAAATCATCATGACATCTGAAAATAAGAATTTCTATATCAAATTCCACTTTCATTGGCAATCTCTGTTGAACATACTTCAGAGCAATAATGAAAAATTTTGGCAAAAATAGGAAAATGGCATCATAGAATTATAACTGGAAGAAATTCCCAACTGAATGTGTTCTGACTTTATTATTTAAAAGACAAGAAAAATTAAACCTCAAGAGTATTAAATGACTGGTCTCAGGTATTATAGAAAATAACAGAATTTGGATATGAAAAATTTAAACTTCAAGCAATGCTTTCCCATTGTACTGTATTGCTTCCTAATTTCTCAATGTTGACTGAACAGAATGTAGGGCATAATATCCTACCTGTTATCCTTTTAAGAATGCTCTTAAGTAAAGTGAAGATGATAATAAAACTTCTATTAGTAATGGCAAAGCAGGCAAAAGGAACTATAATTATTGATGCTTTATTTTTAATCCTTTTTGGTAGTATTTATTTCTGGGATTTTTTTTCCCCTTCCCAAGCATTTAATAAAAAAAAATTGGACATTGAAACAGGACTACTGAGCAGATAGAGGAAAAAAAAAACATGATCAAATAAAAAATGAAATTTAGAATGCAAAATACTAAATAATAAAGGTTAGTAAGAATGACATGTTTTTTTTTTTCTTCCCCATAATTTTGATACACTTTTCCCTGGTAAACCATAATAAAAGACAAGATTCATAGATGACCATATGTTACAAAATTCTAGGACCTGATGGACTGGAACATATTATAATCAATAATATATGCATTATGTGAGATGAAATTAAACTCTTTTCATGTCTTCCCTGTGGTTCAGCAGAAGAGTAGCATTAGTAATAATGAAGAATTGAAATGTTTTCTACATAGATTTTTAAATATTTAGTTTCTAATATTTTGCAATCCATGTTCTTTCTATCCCTTACTCTTTCCCCTTCATTAAGAAGACACATAATATGATACAGTTTATACCTGCATTATTATAAAATACATTATTTTCATGTTTTTTATGTTGTGAAACAGGAAAATTTTGATTCCATTAGAGAAAAAAATCATGAAGGAAATAAAGAATGGTATGTTTCAATTTGTATTTGACTCTGTGTTCCTTCTGTGGCTTTATCTATTCATCTCTCTTCCTGTCTTTCTATCTATCTTGATTTGTCTTGTATCATTTCCTTATTAATAATAGTAAAGGTCTTCACATTATTTTCCCATTCATATCCTTTTTTTCTCTTATTTCACTTTGCATCACTTCATTTAAACCTCTAGAGGGTTTGTGTGTGTGTGTGTGTGTGTGTGTGTGTGTGTATGTGTGTGTGTGATCATCTTGTTTGTCATTTCTTATGATTCAATAGCTTTCCATTATAAGTCTCTACAACAACTTGTTCAGCCATTTCCCTATTAAAGGAAATCACTTAAGTTTCCAGTTCTTGGTCACCACAAAAAAAAAGGTCTTATCAATGTTTTCCATGATCTTTAATCTATTTGAGATAAAGACCTAGTAGTGGTATTGTTGGGTAAAAGAGTATGTATACGTTTATAGCCTTGGATATGGTGCCAAATTTTCAGTTCACAGCTTCACTAGCCGTGTATTGTGACAAGGAAATCACTTTAAAATACTGATATATATTAATTTAAGGTTGCCAAGGAATTCAGCTATGTAATTCCTAAATGAAAACTCAAGTCAGCAGTCAACCTTTTATGGAGTGTTTAATTACAAACAGGAGGAAGAAAGGTATTAGAGAGAGAGAGAGAGAGAGAGAGAGAGACAGACAGACAGACAGACAGACAGACAGACAGACGGACAGAGGGAGAGAGGGAGAGAAGGGAATAGAGCTTAAATACCCCCCTCTGTTTAGGCTGGGCCAAAGGCCCAAGCCCTTAGATAGCTGAGGCAAAGAAAAGAGATCAGTCCCTATTACTCACATGACCAAAATGGAGAAACAGTCTCAGGGGCCTCCACCTCCAGCTTCCTTCAGAGCAAGCTTCTCAGAGCACAACCTCTCAGAGCAAAACCTCTCGAACTCCTCAGTCCTCAGACCCCGCTATCTTTAAGGAAACCATCTAAGTTCCCTCCCCTCAGTTCTCACATCTACCAATCAATGTCCATGTCTTCCCTGTGCCAATGGTGGCTCTAGCTTAACCCAGGACCACCCAGAGGTCTGCCCCTTTGCACATGTCTGTTGAAGGTCATATTCTCACATAATTAAATCTTGATCTTTGCTGCAGCCCTTTCTAAATCCTTTTACTCTGAGTAGGGTGGAGATTGTAGTTTCAAGACCTGGTTCTGTCATTCCAAGTATCTCTATTGTATCAATTCTAAAATCAATCATGACTCAAAGAACTTCCTGTTCTATGCTTAAGCATAGGTCAAAGCCCTTTCCATTGTTTAGCAAAAGGTTTCTGTCATAAAGTAGTCTTAAGTAGGGAGGAGAAGGATCCTCCCATGCCCGGGGGTTTCACATTCCAATGTAGTTCTTACTATCAGTAGGAAATTTTTTCCAGTATGAGACTTTCCAATGGTGAAATTTCCAACATTCACAAGTCTAAGAAATTTCAAGGTTTACAGTATGAGTGTCTCAATATTCCCGCACCACCTTCAACATTAATAATTTTTTCTTTTTCATCTTGTTTGCCATCCTAATAAATGTGAGATGGTGCCTTAGAGGTGTTTTAATTTTCATTTCTTTAATTAATAGTTATTGGAGCATTGAATCCTTTGTCAGAGATATTTGTGTATAAAGATTTCCCCCCCAAGTTTCTGGTTTGCCTTTTAATCTTGTTTGCAATGCTTTTGTTTGTGCAGAAATATTTAAAATAGGTGTTGTCAAAAGTTATCTATTTTACATCTCATAATGTTTTCTAGAACTTTTTTTGACATAGAAATTTTTTTTTATCCATCAGTCTGTCAGGTAAATACTTTTGCCTTCCCCTAATTTGTTTATATCGCTTTTCATTTCTAAATCATATATCCAAGATGATTACCCACACATATATCTTTAATAAATAATATTAACTTAGTATATAGCATGAGATGTTTGTCTCTGCTTAATTTCTTACATTCTGTTTTCCAGTTTTCCTAGCAGTTTCTGTCAAATAGGTGGTTCTTTCAAAATCTTGGATCTTTGGATTTATCAAACTGGATTATTATGGTCACTTACCATCACTTGTTGAGTGCTTAATCTGGATTTCATTCATCCTCTACCCTATTTCTGAGCCACTACCAGATTGTTTTAATGGTTGCCATGTTAAAAAATAGTTTGAGATGTTGTGAAATAGAAACCCACAGACTCAACATAGACAATTTAGGTAAAGAAAGTAAAAAAAGCCAAATTTCTCCAAGTCAAGGTAGAAAGTTAGATTTTATTGGAAGAGGGCCAAGTCTTCCAATAAAAATGGTTTCTTGTATGTATTGCATTGTTGGATCCTGGCAAGAGATGATGCCAAAAAGAGGAGACCTGATTTATATAATTACAGATTATAACAAATGAATATTTTCCACACAAGATTGATGGCATATCACAAGATGTAACATCAAACAAACCCTTTTTAGAAACAGTTACCCAACTACAAAGCTGACTAGTTAGTTTGTTTAGCAATGCCCACATTAGTCTAAAGATTAAGTCACAAGACAATACCCTTCTTGGGGCATGCAATGACCATTACCTCAGACTCATCTGTTCTAAGGTGTAAGGATGCTTATTTTCCAAATGGGGGTTAGGGGTTCTAATTTTACATGATCCAGGACCAGATTGTTTTAATGGTTGCCACGTTAAAAAAAAGTTTGAAACCTGGTACAGCTAAGTCACCTTCATTCATGTTAGAAGATTTTGCTCAGCCTTTTACCTTTATTTTGTGTTCCCTAGCTTTTAGTGAGTTTATTGACAAGATGTTTTGGGATTCTTGCTTTTAATCCACTGTGCTACCCTTTACATTTTATGGATGAGTTAATTTCATTCACATTCTGAGTTACGATTGATTTCTAGATGTTTGACTGCATCTTATTTCCCCTATTTCCCCTTCTCTTTCTCTCCTTTCATCTTTTCTCTATTCACAATTATATTTGTTTCTCTATACCCTCTTCTCTGAGTCCCCTCTTTCTTTTGTCAATCCTCCCTCTGTTGTTCCTCCTTTCCTTCTTACTTCAGGTATGATTGGTTTCTATACCTACCTGAGTATGAATATGAGTCCCACTTTTTGCCAATTTCAATGAAAGTGAGATTCAAGCACAGCCCACCACACTCCATCTTCCACTGTATTGATTCCTATGTGTCTCAAGTGACATAATTTATGCAAATTCTCTTCTTTTTTCTACATTATATTATTAATTATTGTCACTTAATTTTTTCAGATGTCACCCTATTATATTCAACTTAAACCTTACTGCCAATATATATGTACCTATAATTATCTTAATAGCAAAATGGTTAAATATCTTCAGTACCTTACATTTCCCAAGTACTTCAGTTATCTTGGATACTTCAAGAAGCATATATGTCTTAAGTATCTTAGTTGTTATCTTCTTCTTATTAATGTAATCCATTTAACCCTATTGTTTTCCCTGATTGGTATATGTTAAGTATTTTAGATATCTTTTCTACTATAGACATCTTAACTATCTTAATTACCACTTTCCCATGCAGAGATTTGATTAATTTAATAGTAGTAATAGCCTCTCCTAATCCAGAACCTGCAGTTGGCAACAGGGCAAATTGTACCAAGAAGGTTGGAATTGTTGGTAAATATGGAACATGTTATGGTGCATCCCTCAGAAAACTGGTGAAGAAAATAGAAATTAGCCAGCATGCAAGGATACCTGCTCCTTCTGTGGCAAGATCAAAATGAAGAGACATGCTGTGGGTATCTGGCATTGTGGATTGTGTATGAAAACACTAGCTGGTGGTGCATGGACCTACAATGCCACCTCTGCAGTCACAGTAAA
This sequence comes from Monodelphis domestica, assembly GCF_027887165.1. Lineage (NCBI taxonomy): Eukaryota > Metazoa > Chordata > Mammalia > Didelphimorphia > Didelphidae > Monodelphis > Monodelphis domestica. Next base: position 362,812,477 of record NC_077229.1, read on the forward strand.
ATCTGCCATCTGAAGACAGAAGGAATTGAAAGACCAGTAAAAACTTTTACTTAACAAATTTCTGTAGCCCAAGAGTCCATCAATAAATGGGTTAATTTATGTAATAAAAATGAAAAAAAAATAGCAGTATTAACCTTGATTTTTTTTTCTGTTGATCTATTTATACTTCTTTTTGGTGTGGAATATAATCATTTAATTTTCTTTTTGGTACTTGTCTTTTCCATCATAAATGCCCATAATTTTTTTTATTTCATTAAAGGTTATGACAAGGAAATCACTTTAAAAGACTGATATATATTAATTTAAGGTTGCCAAGGAATTCAGCTATGTAATTCCTAAATGAAAACTCAAATCAGCAATCAACCTTTTATGGAGTTTAATTACAAACAGGAGGAAGAAAGGTATTAGAGATAGAGAGAGAGAGGGAGAGAGAAAGGGGAGAGAAGGGAAGAGGGCTTAAATACCCCTTCTGTTTAGGCTGGGCCAAAAGGCCCAAGCCCTTAGATAGCTGAGGCAAAGAAAGGAGATCAGTCCCTATTACTCACGTGACCAAAATGGAGAAACAGTCTCAGGGGCCTCCACCTCCAGCTTCCTTCAGAGCCAATCCTCAAAGCACCACCTCTCAGACCAAAAACCTCTCCAACCAACAACCCCCAGTCCTCAGACCCTTCTCTCTTTAAGGAAACCATCCAAGTTCCCTCCCCTCAGTTCTCACATCTACCAATCACTGTCCATGTCTTCCCTGTGCCAATGGTGGGTCTAGCTTAACCCAGGACCGCCCAGAGGTCTGTGGCTTTGCACATGTCTGTTGAAGGTTATATTCTCAACAATTAAATCTTGATCCTTTGCTGCAGCCCTTCCTAAATCCTGTTAGGACTGAGTGGGGTGGAAATTGTATTTTCCAAGACCTGGTTCTGTCATTCCAAGTATCTCTATTGTATCAATTCTAAAATCAATCATGACTCAAAGAAATTCCTGTTCTATGCTTAAGCATTGGTCAAAGCCCTTTCCATTGTTCAGCAAAAGGTTTCTGTCCTAAAGTAATCTTAAGAAGGGAGGAGGAGGAACCTCCCATGCCAATGGGGTTCACATTCCAATAGAGTTCCCACTATCAATAGGAAATTTTTCAAGTATGAAATTTCCCAATGGTGAAATTCCCAACATTTATAAGTCTAAGAAATTTTAAGGTTTACAATATAGAAGATGCCAGGTCCTGTGTAATCCTGATTGTGGTTCTATATTATTTGATCTTTTTTTTCTGAATGCTAGGATTTTCTTCTTGCCTTGGGAGATCTGACATTTGGTTATAATCGTCCTGAAATTTTTAAATTTGAGATTTCTGTGATCAGTGGAATCTTTAAATTTCTTTTTTCCTGTCTCATTCAAAGATATCAGGGAAATTTTCCCTGATAATTTCTTTCATTATGATAACCAAATTATTTTTACAATTATGACTTTCAGACAAATAATTGATTCTTAAATTATCTCTCCTAGATCTATTTTTGATACAAGATGTTTTTCAAGTGAGATATTTCAAATATTCCTTTTTTTTTACCTTTTTTATATACCTTTGAACCTTAATTTTTTTTAAATTTCCGGAAAATATGAGAACTTAACTTTATAAAATATATGGAGTCAAACAACCAGTTTGTATCAAGGGCACACTGGAATACAGGTCTTCAATTATGCTACATTTCTTTTCCTGTATTCCTTTTAGTTGTAATCACATATGAAAGAAAATATAGCCTAATAATTAATATTTTATTTTTGTAAGAAATGTGTTTTTTTTAAATACTAACTCTTTCAATTGCATTTTTTGGATAATCTGAATTTCTGCACTATAATTAAGAAATATGTATTGATTTTCAGTCAAAAAAACCTAGTCTAATAATTAAATGCAATCTCTTTCTTTTCACATAGTAAAAATGTGAATTTATTTCCTTAGATACCAACAGATTTTTCCTGTTGGAATATTTTTAATGAACATTAATTAATCAATGACTGCTTTATTTACATATATCACTAAAATTAAATATATAACATCATAAAGCATTGAGATTGGCATAATATCTTATATCCATTTCAACCTGCAGATAGCAGCAAAATACTATTAACTGAAAATAATTATGTTTCATGCTAGTGGAATGTTAAAATAAATAAAGCACATGTATAAAGTATAATTCTTGCAACTGAATAACATGGCTACTTGATATAATATTAAGATTTTTTAAATAATAAGGTACAACTCAATTTATACATTTAAAATCATGGAATTTTAGAAACAAGAGATTTTGAGGCTTATCATATCCAATCCCTACCAAATATTATTTCTACAAATTCCCTAAGAGAAATTATGAAACTCCTTATTGTAGTTGCCTTAGCAATGCTTTTTGTTATAAAATCCAATTTATAATGGCAAATTAATTATTATAAATGATATTTTGTATTAAAATGTATCAGCTTTTAATTTTTACTGGTATTGATTGTGGGGGCACAAAAGGTACAAGTGCTTTGTCTATTATTAAAATCCTATGCATATGATTATAAATCACATGATTAATATTTATCCTAGAGCAATTAGAAAAGGTCATTCACACCTTTGATTCAATGAGTCATTTTTGCTGTGGAGGAAAAAATAATAGATTTCAAATAACCTAATATCAGGAAAATGGATCCAAGAAAGCAAAGTACACAATTTTTTAAAAATACCATATGAAGGAAGAAATCAAAACACAGGAAAGAGGAAGCCTACAGTTTAGTTCATCAAGTTTGAAGACTTTATTTCATAAGAGTCATAAAATCACAGATTCTAGGTGAGGTCTGCCTTAGTCTCCATCCTCTTGTGACCTATGGAATCATTCTCCATTTAGTTTATTCATCATCTCACTTTCCAACTTTTGAGATAACAGTCTCCTTTTTCATTGTACAACAGGCTTCAACAATGGAGAAAAAGCAAATTCCCAAGGAAATTTTTCTCATTGATTTGTATTGCTTACTTGCTATTATAGCATCAAATGTCCCAAATGAAAGGAATTATCAATTTGTTTTAACTTCCTGTAAATAGTAATCACAAATCTTGTAGCTTTTCAGTGTCCCAGACATTAGTTCAAGATTACAGATTGCAAAATAGATGTTAATTTGCATTTGTAAAGGGAGTGTCCTCCCTGGATGTTCCCTAGACCAATAAAAGCATAGGACTCATTACAATGATAATAATAATAATTAAAAGGAGCTAGGGACTAACTGGAAAATACAGAAGCAGATATAGAGAGTATATACCTGTCTAAATTTTTCTTTTCAATCATTCATTCAGTTAAGTTGAATTTTTAAAGCACTTAATTTTCAGACACAATGCTATATTCTGGGAGTACAAATACAAGTAGAAAAATTGCCCTTGCCCTCAAAATCTTACATTTAAATAGAGAAAGATAATACATAAAGGTAATCTGAAGTGGGTGAGGCAATACTACCCAGAGTTGGGGCATGATGAAGTCCAGAATGATGCCTTGGAAAGAAATGAGGTATTCTTGGCCTGTGAACTTTCTTCAAATGGAGGTTTTGGGAGGAATCATCCAAGAAGAGGAACATGCTACAAGTGTATGGCTTACTTCCATTGAATGAAGGCTATATTCCATGGCTAAAGCAGGTTTCAGGATGAAGAGCTGGGGTATAGGGAGCAAGTAAAATTGGAGAGAAATGAGGCCAATATCTTTTGTGCTCCTGAACTACATCAAAACATGGAGTGCTAAGGAGCTTGATGTCTTAGAGAGAGAAAATGTAAAATGCTTGATCAAATATACTCAAACCTTTGAAATATTTAAATCAAAATAATTCAACACATATGTATTAAATACCTTCTATATGAAAGCAATGTAAGGGCCAACAAGGAAATATATCAAGACAAATCTGATAATTTCCATTACATAAACACATTAGAAAAAAAGGAGTAAATAAAATGGAATTAATTAGGTAGAGATGTGAGAGAGCTTTGAAGTAAAACCCTGGAATTGATATGGATTGTTGTTCCAAAAACAACATACTCAAATAATTAGCTTAAATATTAAAAAAATAATAAATTCATTAAATTGAAAGCAAGTTGAATTATTAAGTTAAATGGACAGGGAGGTAGGAGCAGGTGGAATACTGCCTCCAAGAGGATATTTATACCCTTTTCAAAACAGTGTCTATATGACTAGAGATGAGGAAATGTGATGATGCTATTACCTAATCAGGTATGGAGTAATGTTTTGAGTCTGGAGGGCATAAGGGATGGCTGATGATGTTTGGTGCCCAGAAGGTAAAAGGGATGATCCACAGAGTTCAAGAGATGATTAGATTTAGATACAGTCTGATGCTTATCAGAGTAGACCTGGGAGGCGCATATTTGTATTCATTAGAAAGCTGGAAAAGGCACTAGGGAATGTTCCTTTTAGAAAAAGGAATTACTTTTTGACCAGAGATATCTCTGTGGCTTTGGGGTGTCCAGAGGAAATCCTGAGTCTCATGCCAGTAGGATAATAAAGGCATATTTCAACATGGAACTTTTCATGGCCTGGAACCTAGTGCTTACTACTTCTTAAACAAGCCCAAATACTGACCTCTTTCAGTAGGAGAATTAGTACCTGTGGTGAACAACATTTTAAAGTGTTAATTGATCTAATAACAAGTGAAAAAGCAACAAACACATATTCCTTTCTCTACAGAAATAGTTTAAATATATCTTCACATATTTTGTAGGTCTCCAAGCAATGAGCTTCACTCTAAGTTCAGAGATAGAGATTGGTTGTTTTTCCCATTGAGGGGACTAAGTAGGGAACTATAAGAATATGCAGAAACTGGCCTCATTTGCAGGAATCAGTAGAAGGGATATCCTCCATATGGTACACCAAAAACTCTTGAGAGTTCTGATAGTTTGATGAAAATCTCCTGAAAAAGCAGTGCCCAAGATAGAAAGGAAAATATTGGAAAAGTGAAATGTAGGGAAGCAGCAACATGGTTCCATGGTTGAATGGTTTCCCATGGTAGGATGGTTTTCCCTTCAAAAGCACGGTTTATGAGAATTCTATTAAAAATACTGATTCAACAGTTTCACATAACAGTTTCTTAAAAGATTCTTGAAAGAACATAGTTTGAAGCTATCTTATCATCACCTACTTTCAGATAGTTTTTTAAAGTTAATTTGGAAAAGCACTTTTTTTTTAGGTAATGCTTGTTACTTCCAATATTTTTTCATTTATTGAAAATATATTTTGGGTGCTGGTTTATCTTAGGAGTGGTGAAATGCTTGCTGAGTCTGAGTGTTCCCACTCACCTCTGATGACTGAAGGATTAGGTAATTTTAAAAAGGAAGAATGCAGACCATGGAGGAAGAATAATTGGTGAGACTGGGTAGTCAGACTATTTTTTCCCTTTGTTTCACTTATGTAGGGGGAGAACTGTCAAGAAACCCAATACTTTACTCTATTCCCTAAGGGATAGAGCTAGGTCAATACAAAAATAAATGATCTCATGTGATAGGGACAATAAGTGAGAATATGAGGGACTATGAAATTTCAAACTTTAAAGAGGAAAAATTAATTAATTTGAGCTATCTCCTCCCTTACAGTGAAAACCATTTCACTTCAACTACTGCTCAGAAAAACTTAAGATATCAAATTATGTGTCTTTACACTTAGTACACATTGTGGAATAAAAAATAGATTGAATTGGGGGGTTGTGGGGGTGGATGAAAGAAGGAAGCAAAAGGTAGGGGAAGTCTTTTGTTAAGATAGGACTTTCACATAAGTATTCTCACATGACAGGGTAAAAGCCCCCTATTGAACAATTCAGAATCAATAAGCAGCAAGCCCTGTTAGGATAATACCCTAACCTTGTCTGCTGGGCCTGGGAGCAGCAGACAAGGTTAGGGTATTATCCTAACAGGGCTTGCTGCTTATTGATTCTGAATTGGCCTTGGCTAGAAATCTCTACTCACCCACAACTGAAGGAGTTGACTGCTGACCAGTGAAGGACTTTAAGACCTTGTAAGAGAACCAGATACTTCATCTATTCCAAGTTGGAGTATTGGCAGGGGAAGTGAAGAATGAGTAGGGAATACACAGCAGTGAGTGTGGATGCTGAGGAGCTAGGACCTTGTCTGTTCTTATCACCCTATTATGGGGATAGGGGGAAGAGTAAGATGTCTGTTTCCAGTGGAAGAACTAATAGTGGGCTCTGGTTGGATTAACTAAAAATAGTTTTTGAAAGACCTTAAAGAAAATCTCAAAAACCAAATGAATAAGGTTGATAAAAAATTAGAGAAAAATAACAATGCAAGAAAATCAAGAATGGAAGATTGCCCAACTAGAGAAAGAGACCAGAAGCTATGGAAGAAAATAATTAAGAAGTAGAATTGGAAAAATGGAAATTAATTAATTCTTAAGGCAACAGGAAGAAAGAAGACAACAAGCAAAACCAAAAGAATGAAACAATAGAAGAAAATATGAAATATCACAAAAAGAACTGACCTGGAAGATATGATTAAAAAGTGTTTAGACACCATATTCTAAGAAATGATCAAGGAAAATTGCACAGAAATTCTAGAAATAGAGAATAAAATGGAAATTGAACAAATGTACCCATCATTACCACAGAGGTCACGAATTGACAATGCACAAATGCCTCCTTGCTAAGTTCTGTAGCTCCCAGGTTAAGCAGAAAATACTACAAGCAACCAAAAAAAAAAGTTCATTTAAAATACTATGGAGCTACATTTAGCTCAGATGAGATAATCTAAGTAAATGACTTGAAAGTGTTATTATTTATATTATATATATAATATATATAAATATTATTATTTATACACTCTATATTATTATACACATATACTACTATTATTTAAGTATATATATTCATATATTCAAATATAATATATTCAGCTATAATGGAGAAAAATAATGCTTATTTAGTAAAAAAATATTCATAGTGCAAGATCTTTTCTTCCTGTTGAATCACTGTGTGGGACTCAAATAGTACCTGCTACCATAAAAAAGTATATTACTATGAGTTCTAAATAAGCAGTTCTAAACTTCTATGAAGTAGTTCAACCCTCAACTGTATTTTATGCATTTCATTTGGCTTTAATTATATCTCACATTATATCTTGAAACTTAAGAAGTGATACTGATATTTTTAAAGATAGGTATTTCTTAGATAGTGCATCACTTGTCATTTAAATGAACAAAGTAATGAATTGCAAATGGAGAAAATCCATCGAAGCATGAGACCATTTAGCAAAATATTTATATATCTATACAGAACCTTGTTTTCTTGGAAAGGTTATTTGAGTGTAAATGTGACATTTTAAAATGTGTGACTGTGGTAAAAACTAAAATGATCTTGAGCTATTTATCACTCAGTAATGAAAATTCATGTTTATCTTCATTCTCATTATCATTTAAAGGAGTCTTGTCCATGTAATTATTAGTTCTGAATATGACCTTCTTCCCTTTGCCAAATAATTCACTTTTTTTCCTAACAAATCATGACCTAGATATGGACCTATTTTCAATTTCTCACTTAAATTCACATAATTTTAAAATATTGAATGCCTTTGGCCTTAAACTTGATTCTTTTTTTTTTCCCAGAGACAAGTTGGGTCTGAATGGAAATCTTCAGGAGTGTACTATTATTTATATATATTTTCCATATGATACAATTCCAGTCTCCTATCTTTTACTATATGTCTCTTGACCAGGTCAAAAAGATGGCTGAAAATTTAAAACAAGGTAAAATTACTGTTTGAAATGTAAGGCATCTAGAGGAAATGGACAATAGCTGAACCATCAAGTAGCCAATCAATTAAACAGTACGTACTTATTTTCTACTACAGGTCAATCACTGCATTAGGCCCTGGAAATACAAAGACAAAAGTGAAATGGTTGCTGCCTTTGAGAAGCTGGGGAACCCAGCATGTACCAAGATAAACACACTGAAGAACTACCATGTCATAGGATTGGGGAAGCAATGGCTTGGAGAATCAACAAGAGTTTCAAGTCAAAGGGATAGAATGTGCAGAATTTTGAAGGAAACATGATATTCTAAAAAGATAAAGTAAGGAAATATTTCAGGCAAAGGAGCCAACCATTGTAAATATATTGAGATGCTTCATGGAGTGTCATGAATAAGTACATAATCTGAGAAATAACTGATATTTTTCAGTACTTTCAGTCATGTTCTTTATGGCCTCATTTGGGGATTTTTGGTAAAGATACTGGAGTGGTTTACTGTTTCCTTCTTTAGATCATTTTACAGAAGAGGAAACTGAAGGAAATAGTGTTAATTGACATGGTTAGGGTCACATAGAAGCTGTTGAGGACAGATTTGAACTCAAGTCTTCCTGATTGCAGGCCTACTACTCTGTGTCATGGCATCTAGATGTTTCTACTAATATAAAGCAGGCCAAATATCCTAGTGCTATTTAAATTTAAAAGTTCAATATGACTTTTGGAATACCATATAATAAAATTTGTATCTTACAAATGCAATAAAAAGTCATTAAAAGCCTGGCATCATGACCATATGAGGGATAAAACACAAGTAAAGTGAATCCTCTACTACTATAGTCAGAATCTAGCCCAGTCTACCATCAATGGGAGGTCTCTACCCTTCAGAGGTACAAAACTTCAACTCTCAACCAGATTGTGACTACAGGACAAATGAGACCAGTTTTCCATACTCAGTGATTGGGGGTAAAAAAAGGTCAAGAATGCTTGAATGGGGTTCTGACCATCATGTACTTCACTATTTTATAAGGCTTCATCAAAGCCACATTATTAGATCAGACTGTGTGATTTTTCCTTATGACCTAGGTGAAACAGCCAGGTAATGTATTGAGCCTCAAGTCAGGAAGACTCAAGGTCAAATCTTGCCTCAGACACTAGCTGTGAGAATTTGGGTCGTAGTAGTAGTAGTAGTAGTAGTAGTAGTAGTAGTAGTAGTAGTAGTAGTAGTAGTAGTAGTAGTTGGTAGTAGTACTAGTAGAATAGATGTGATATACATCACTGGAAATGTTCTATATACTATCAGCAACCCTGACTACTTCTTTTCTGGCAAAATTGAAATCTGATATATTGGGCTAATCCCATCAGATTTTCCACTTAACTGGTATGCTGAGAGCTTGTTTCTCTATTCCTTTGACATCTTTAACTTCCAAGAGTTTGTAAGGGCCAGAATTTAAGGGGTTAATATAAAAGGTTGGATTCGATTATTTAAGAATAGGGTCACCAGGAATTAATCAATTCCAAAATGATTTTTTAGGAATTTATTTATAAAATATAGAAAGAGTGAAAGTAAGAAAATCAGAGAGAGGATAGGGTAAGATATCTAACCTAAAACACACTAAGTATTTTGCTCTCACCCCTGGTTCAACCCAGGCAGGGCTAATTAGTCCTTACCTGGAGTGGCCTCAGCCTTTAGCCAAGGACCTGGGGATGTATGAAGCCTCTCTCAAGAGGGTAGGCCTTTCCTGAGGATAGACCCTTCAGAAAACCCAGGATAGGAGTCAGCCTTTTTCTACTCAACCATGTGATAGTTCTGAGGGAAAATAGAAGCAGTCCAAGGTCTTTAGCCAGAGTTTCTCCAAGGTCAAGTTGAAGGCAAAAATGCATTTTCACAGGAAGTTCTTGGAATTTCTAAAGACCATTCCTTTTTGTCACTTTCTTTGACTTCCTTCCACTTTACATGTACCAATTCCAGCTAAAGTTTTTGCTTATGACTGCCGAGGGGGCAGTCAGTCAATTCTGATTTGTAACACACTTTTGCACATGTGAGTCACAGACCTCACCTATTCAAGTGTAAGTGGGGTGTATATACTTCTGGTGATTAAATCTAAACCTAAATTTAATTTAAAATTAAATTTAATGATCCTGCTTCCTGTACCTTGATATGCAAAAGGCTCCTAATACTCCACATTCAAACTGAAGAGGAAATTGAAATATCTAATGAAGCTACTGTGTATATTTATGAATATTAATGAATAAAAACTGCTTGCATGATTTTACTTAAAAATTTAAATTGAAAATCTAAATCTAAAATTAAATCTAAAAATGGGCAGGAGAAAGTTAATCCCATCTTTACAAGTTACTTTATGATCTTGAAGGAAGCAATATCCAGGATTCCTTTCTCTGATCCCACTCACAAAATGGAAGATGGAGTTTCCCAAGAGCTTTTAAATAAAGCTATTTCTTTTTTTGAACCAAAAGGAACACTGTCTGTGTATTTGTGAGTGAGAAAATACCCCTACCCCCTCATACATGATTAGATTTTAATGTTAGTAATAATTTTCAGAGTATTATAATTATAATTCTAAGATAATTCATATTTTAAAAGGCTTATATTTTAGTAAACTTTTAAAACTACTTTAACTTAGGCCTTAGAGTCAGCCCCAACCTTTTGAGTTGTTGTATTATGCACCTAACTTGTGATCTGGTATGCATCATTTTCTTTGACCTTAGTTTTATAACTAGATATGGTGTTATCCATCACCACCCATCCTCATTCAGAGTAGTCCCAGATAACATCCTTCCCTTGACTCCAGTAACAGTCAAGTGATTCTTTGGTCATGGTGAGAAGCTCTCTCTCACCAAAAAAGTGGTATGTACTTCCTTGTTGATCTAGCCTATGGACAAATAAGAGTTGCTTCCTAGTTGAACTAGTCAATGAATAGTGTTTCTGGGTGTCTTCATCCTTTGAAGGGTATAGTTATTCTTATACTTTTCTTTATACTTCTATGGAAAACTTGACTATTATTTAAAGTTATAAAAGAAGGTCTCTTCCAGTGTCCTAGGTGTTCTGATATTAATTAGGAGTCCATCTTTGTTGGAAGATTTGACTGTCTTCCAATAAACCTGAATAATTACCTGGCTTGGAGAATTTGACTCTATCTAAAATGACTATTCTTAAGAAAATTTTGCCACATATCCTCAAATGACATTCTCTGTTAGCCTCAATGACCTCAAGTGTAAATGAAATGATATTATCACTCTGAACAATGCACCTTACTGGATTATTGTGAGGATCAAATGAGATAATCATAAAAACACTAAGTGCAGTATCTGACATATTAAATATTATATAAATGCTAATTCACTTCCTTTTTCTCAACTGAGCTTTAATTCACTCATATACCTAATGACTTGTCAATACCTAATTTCCATGATTAGTGCAGGAAGGTAAAGCCTGACTAGTTATTTACTTCCTTAGAAAGTTAAAAGCAATCCCCTCTTATAGCCAGCATATTAAATTTCACCTTAAGATTCATATCTGCCCTCCTTTTGCCACCCATTTTGAAAATAACTTGGCCCCACTTGCTAAAACTTAGATCTTCATAACCAGTAATAGCAAAAAAGATCATTAATTTTTACCAAACCTGACAAATCATGAAAGTGTATTCAGATTTCATATAACTTGCTTTAATCTCTCTCCTATGACAGAGTAATATAAAGTGTGAGAGAAAATATTTAATATTTAATACTAAGATTTAATTGGGAGAACAGGCATTATAGCTATGGAGTTTGGTATTTTAGGGAAGCTTTCAAATCTTCATGCCTAAAAAGTTGTTTAATAAAGGGTTCCATGGAGGGACAAAAAAAAAGAAATGTACTAAAGAAATACCATATAAGGGCTGAGGGAAAAAGTCATTATTAATAGGCCATAATTCTGGAAGTCAGAACACTGTAAAATAGAGTGGAAGTTACACTTAACTTTGCCCCTGAAGTAGAATAACCTAAAATATAGCTATGATCCCTTTAGACAAGGAATGTATAAAAATTGTTTTATGAGCAAGAAGCTTTTGAGATCTGGCAGAATCTCCTAGAAGGTCACATTTACCTACTTTAAAGATATTTTGTATTCTTGCAGGCTATTTTCACTTAAAAGTCAACGAATATATACTACTTTTCCTTTAGAAACTAGAGGTACCTCATTTATAAATGTTTCAGAAAGTGATAGTTGATCTGAGTCCTTTGATTCTGAGTGACCCAAGACAAGAAGTTCCTATTTTTTTGCTTAATTTTTTTCAATTATATATAGAAACAATTATTTTAATACTTGCTATCTGGCATTTTGTGACCCAAATATTCTCTCTTTCTTCCCTCCTCAAGGTGGTAAATAGTCTCACATAGGTTATATCACTGCAGTCATAAAAAAAAAAAAACCCTTATGAAGGAAATCAAGTGAAAAATGGATTGCTTGGAACTACAATTAGACTTCAACAGCTTCTTTAACTATGGATAACATTTTTCGCCATGAGAACCTTTATCTTGTAAACTTGCTTTGATGATAATATTTTAGTCATCAGTTGATCATCACACAATGTTTCTGTTCCTGCTCACTTTGCTTTGCATCAGTTCACATGAGTCTTTCCATGTCTTTCTAAAATTATTCTTTTTAACATTTTATAGTGTGTATTATGTATTCCATTATAACTGTATGCCAAAATTTGTTCAGCCATTCACCAATAAACAGAATTCCCCTCAGTGTCAAATTCTTTGTCACTATAAAAAGAGATGCTATGAATATAAGCTATATGTTGCAATAAATATAAATGAATAGGCCCTTTTTATCTTTCATTGATCTCTTTGATATAGATTCAGGAGTGGTATTTCTGGGTCAAAGAGCAAACACAGTTTTATGACATAAGAGCCTAATTTTTAAAGTGGATCTAGGATATAGGACTCAGTCCACAAAGTTCCCAGCTGTCAGTTGGCCCATATTTCAAGAACACTTAAATTGATCATATGCTTAGCCCAAAGAACAGGAGAGTAAAGTAGAAAAGTATACTAGATGAACTGGATCACACTTCCAGTTGATTTCACCATCCTGGTTTGCTCGCAATGAATCTGAGACTCAGCCCAAAGCTCTGAGATCCCTCCATCCATAGCAGTATTCCTTAGGACAGATCATTGACTTATGCCCAGGCAACAACAAAGATGCTATGGTTTGCTGAGGCTTATAGGGAGGTAAGGGTGATTGTGAAATAAATATTGTGTACTACAGTAAAACTCAGAACTAATTTTGTAGCTGTGGAGTCTGTATGAAAACGAAGACTAAAGAACGAAATGGTGGTAATGATCATATCTTATTGGATATGAAGACATACAGCTGAAGAAAATTTGGTCAGACAGATTCAAGCTATCCCCTATACTCATCACATCGGGGATCAGCTAGATGGCTCAGTGGATTGAAAATTAGACTTAGAGACTGGACTCCTGGGTTCAAATCTGGACTCAGACACTTCTTAGTTATGTGATCCTGGACAAGTCACTTAACTTTCAATGCATAGCTCTTAACACTCTTCTACTTTGGAAGCAATACACAGTATTTATTCCAAGATGGTAAATAAGGGTTTAAGAAAAGAAAGAAAGAACATAGTAATCCATATTCAAAGAAATTGGTGGATTTTCCTCAAGACAGAATAGCATAATATAAGACCATAGCAGGTCTGCCATAAGTGTTTTGAGCCCAACTCTTATCAAACTTTCTAAGGGTAGTGGTGTTATTAGAAACATATCTCTGAATAATCATATTAATATTAAACATCCTAGAAGGAGTAAAATGAAATTTTTGACCTGAGAGTGATTTTTTATATATGTTGATGATTTTAAAAGAAGAAAGGTGTGTGTGTGTGTGTGTGTGAGAGAGAGAGAGAGAGAGACAGAGAGAGAGTGAGGGAGGGGGGAGGGAGAGACAGAGACAGAGACAGAGACAGAGACAGAGATAGGGATAGAGCCGAAGGCATGAAAAGACCTAGAGTGATAGACTGACAAAGCCTGGGGACATTAGAAAAGGGGAAAAAAAGAAGAAATGATTAAGGGATTTATCTTTATTATCTCATGTAATTTTAGATGCAAGCAAAATTCTGTTCAATGAGGGAGAGGTAAGGCTAGTGCATTATTCTCTCTCTCTCTCTCTCTCTCTCTCTCTCTCTCTCACACACACACACACACACACACACACACACACACACACACACATAAACACACCTTTCTTCTTTTAAGTCACGGTAAAGAGAGAAAAGGAATAAGAAAGCAGAATCAAATAGCATCAATATTAAAGCACTGGTATTAACTACATTAGTGTTTCAAGTACTATTTCTATGTAAGAAGGGGATGGGATGTGAAGAGAGAAAAAAACAAATATAACAGATTAAAATACACAATTAACATTCAAAATGTGAAATGTGAATTTGATAGATTTACTAATGCAATTGAAGAGTGTAGTAGAATGGATTAGAAAGCATAATCGGCAATATGTTTAGAAGAAATACACTTACAACAGTCATACAGATTATAATAAGAGGCTGTAACAAAATTCATTAAGCTTAAGTTGAACTTAAAAAAAATTAATGGTCTCAGTCAAAGAAACAGCAAATATTAATTTGACCTAACCCTGGAAATCCCAGGCCCCTGGAGGTGACATTCAGAGCTCCACAGCACTAGGCTCACCGAGGACATCTGACAGGGGAGTGAAAAATAGCCCCAAGGCAAAATCCTGTGAGGTAGAAGCAAAGATAGAAATGACTAACAACTTTAGGACTCCCAGTCCTTGAGCAGGAAAATGAGTAAATAGGCCCAAAGAAAGCTCTTGATCCTGGAAATTTTCTACAGAGAAAAAGAGCAAAAAAGAGAAGCAATAGGAAAAGGTGAGAAACTACCAAACACATAAAAATTCTCCAAAAATATGGAAACTGGTCTCAAGCTTTGGAATAACTAAAAAAAGGAATTCAAGAACCAAATAAGACAAAACAAAAATGGGAAGAAAAGTGGGGAAAAGAAATGAAAGTAATTCAGAAATGAATAACACAAAATTAGCATATTTGATTGAATAAAATGGAAATGCCAAATTTCTCTTATAAGATTTTTTTTTGAAAATTTTATTTAATTAGATGATTTAGAACATATTTTCCCATGGTTAAAAGACTCATGTTCTTTCCTTCCCCTCCCTTTACCCCCTCCTGTATCTGACACAAAATTCCACTGGGAATAACATGTGTCATTGATCAAGGTCTATTTCCATATTATTAATATTTGCACTAGGGTGATCTTTTAGAGTCTACTTCCCCAATCACATCCCCATCAACCCTTGTGATCAAGCAGTTGTTTTTCTTCTGTGTTTCATTTCCCAGTTCTTCCTCTGGATGTGGAGAGCGTTCTTTCTCATATGTCCCTCTAAATAGTTCTGGATCATTGCATTGCTGCTAGTAGAGAAGTCCATTACATTCTATTTTACCACAGTGTATCAGTCTCTGTGTATATTGTTCTCTTAGTTCTTCTCCTTTCACTCTGCATTAATTCCTGGAGGTTGTTCCAGTTCAAATGGAATTCCTCCAATTCATTATTCCTTTGAACACAATAGTATTTCATCACCAGCATGTACCACAATTTGTTCAGCCATTCCCCAATCAGAGGGCATCCCTTCATTTTCCAATTTCTTTTTCTACCACAGAGAACACAGCTATGTATATTCTTGTTAAATAGCCTTTTTCCTTATTATCTCTTTGGGATATGAACCCAGCAGTGCTATGGCTGGATCAAAAGGCAGACAGTCTTTTAATACCCTTTGGGAATAGTTCCAAAATGCCTTCCAGAATGCTTGGATCAATTCACAATTCCACCAGCAATGCATTAATGTCCTAATTTTGCCACATTCCCTCCAACATTTAGTACTTTCCTTTGCTGTTATGTTAGCCAATCTTCTAGGTGTGAGGTGATACCTCAGAGTTGTTTTGATTTGCATTTCTCTGATTATAAGAGATTTTGAACATTTTTTTCATGTGCTTACTAATAGTTTTGATTTCTTTATCTGAAAATTTCCTATTCATGTCCCTTGCCCATTTATCAATTGGTGAATGGCTTGACTTTTTTGTACAATTGACTTAGTTCATAAATTTGAGTGATTAGACCTTTGTTAGAGGTTTTTGTTATAAAGATTGTATCCCAATTTGTTGCTTCCCTTCTAATTTTGATTGAATTAGTTTTGTTTGTACAAAACTTTTTTAATTTAATGTAATCAAAATTATTGATTTTATATTTTGTAATTTTTTCTAACCCTTGGTGATAAAATCTTTCCTTTTCCAAAGATCTGACAAGTATACTATTCTCTGTTCACCTAATTTACTTATAGTTTCCTTCTTTATGTACAAGTTATTCACCCATTTTGAGTTTATCTTGGTGTAGGGTTTGAGATATTGATCTAAATCTAATCTCTCCCATAGTATTTTCTAATTTTCCCAGCAGTTTTTGTCAAATAGTGGATTTTTGCCCTTAATGTTGAGATCTTTGAACTTAACATAGACTGTCTTGCTGAGGTCACTTACCCCAAGTCTATTCCACTGATCCTCCTTTCTGTCTATATAAATATGTATATGTATATATATATATACATATATATATATATTTATATAAAGTGATTTCATATATTTTAAACTATTTACTAAAATTAGAAAATAAATAATCATATTAAGTTATTTTTATTATGAATATAGAACTCATACAGTAATGGTTATCAGGTGTTATTGATCTTTTTTTTAACAGATGCCAATTGGCTAGTGTCAGTTGGAAGTCAGTGGTAGCTGTTGGGCCTAACTAATGGTAGATGAGTATAGACTTTCTTGAGACAGTTTATAACAAAACCTATTTAATAAGTTAGCAAAATTTCAAGGAAGGCAAGGAAAGGATAAATAAAGGATTGAGGATATATTCCCTACTTCTAAGGAAACTAAACTTTTCCCAGTATCCCACCTGGTTACAAAAGGATACTTTTTTATTTGAGTTTCCTCAAGTCCAATTTAAACTCCTTAATCTACCCAAATTGTATCTTACTAAGACACACTGTTACAAGGGAATCACTTTAAAAGACTGATATATATTAATTTAAGGTCGCCAAGGAATTCAGCTATGTAATTCCTAAATGAAAACTCAAGTCAGCAGTCAATCTTTTATAGAGTTTAATTACAATAGGAGGAAGAAAGGAATTAGAGATAGAGAGAGAGAAAAAGGGAGAGAAGGGAATAGGGCTTAAATACCCCTTCTGTTTAGGCTGGGCCAAAAGGCCCAAGCCCCTAGATAGCTGGGGCAAAGAAAAGAGATCAGTCCCTATTACTCACGTGACCAAAATGGAGAAACAGTCTCAGAGGCCCCCACCTTCAGCTTCCTTCAGAGCAAGCTTCTCAGAGCACACCACAACCACTCCGGCCAACTCCTCAACCACCCCCCGAGACCTTCAGACCCCCCTGATCTTTAAGGAAACCATCCAAGTTGCCTCCCCTCAGTTCTCACATCTACCAATCACTGTCCATGTCTTCCCTGTGCCAATGGAGGCTCTAGCTTAACCCAGGACCGCCCAGAGGCTTTGCACATGTCTGTTGAAGGTCATATTTTCAAATAATTAAATCTTTGCTCCTTTGCTACAGCCCTTTCTAAATCCTGTTAACCTGAGTAGGGTAGAGATTGGAATAATTAAATTTTGATCTAGGCTGCAGCCCTTACTCAATCCTGTTAGGACTGAATAGGGTGGAGATTGATTCCAAGTATCTCCATTGTATCAATTCTAAAATCAATCATGACTCAAAGAAATTCCTGTTCTATGCTTAAGCATAGGTCAAAGTCCTTTCCATTGTTCAGCAAAGGGTTTCTGTCCTAAAGTAATCTTAAGAAGGGAAGGAGAAGGAACCTCCCATGCCAATGGGATTCACATTCCAATAGTCAAGACCCACTATCAATAGGAAATTTTTCAAGTATGAAATTTCCCAATGGTGAAATTTCCAACATTTATAAGTCTAAGAAATTTTGAGGTTTACAACACACAGACACACACACACACACACACACACATCTATATATTTAAATACTCTATCTTCTTTACTTCCTTCAAATATAAATCAATTCAGTCTTTCCCTCTCACTCTTCTAGTTGCCAGCTCTCTTTAAGGCCTGAGTTGGGCCTGCTTCTCTTTTCAGTGACAGAGAAAACAGGTTGTCTTTCTTCACAGTTGATCTTCTTCCAACCACAACTTTCCCAAGTCTCCAAGTTTTTCTCCAACAACTGTCACTCCCTATTTCAAGATATTCCAGGGAGCAGATCCAAAATGGCCACCCTCTGAGTAAGCAAACTCTAAGAGTATGTCAGTTATTTTCCCAACAGATCTTTTAGGCACCTGACAATTCTCCAAAAGAACTTATCTGAAGATTCCAACTGCCTCTTAAGGTAACCTTTCACTCTACTTACTCTATTTTTTCCTATCAACATCCTAATTAGTCCCAATACTTAATTAACTCCAATACTATCATGCAAATATTGATTTGACATCTAAGCTAGAAATAAAACAAAGAAAATTTAATAGACTAGTATTGCTAATGAATATTGTCTTTAAATAAATTATCAAATAGGCTTCATTTAAACAAAAATTAAGATGGCCAAATTTCATCAATACTAAATATATCACTGCCTAAATATTAGAAAAATGGTAGATATAATTAACTACATTAATGAGAAAAGCAGCAAAAATATATTATGTCAGTTGACAAAGGAAAATAACATTTTGGCAAAAGGTAATTCCTATTAAAAATTACACTAATTCTTTTAAAATAGACATTTGAAGAAATGTATCCTCCCTTTAAATGCTAATATTATATATCTAAAATTAATAACCCAAAGTTTTTGTGATGGTGGTAAATTAGAACAAATTTTAATAAAATCAGTGTCATAGCACAGGAGTATTTGTGACCACTACTATTCAAATTGTGCTACAAATGGTCGCTATGGTCATAAGACAAGAACAATATGAGGGAATAAATATGGATCAAGAAGACATAAAATTATTATCATTACAGTTGATAAGATGTTATATTTTAAAAAAGCCCAGAGTGTCAACTAGAAATAACCTGAAATGATGATGTCAGAAAAATTAACATGAGCTTCTTGTACTAAGTTGCCACTATACTTGTAAGTATGTGAAATAAATTGAAAAATCAAGTGTGTTATTGTCAATGCACTGATCAAGAATATTGTAAAGACTGAGATCTTTAAGTTCAAACAGTATTGAAAAGGAAAATGTTAGAAAATTAGTATGGTCTAATGAGCTAGGTTAAACTGTCATTAGAAGCACAGTGAGACTGTTTTACCTTTAATTTCAGTTTCATATTTTTCCTACTCCCAAATATTCACTTAGAAGTAATTTCATGGAATTGTTGCCAAGATAGTAGAATATCAGGAAGAATTATGATAAATTAAGTACAACTCTTCCTTTTATGCCCCCAAATAATTCTCTTTTTAGCAGATATAGAATATGTACCAATCTCAATCCTGATCAAGAATTATATGAACAATGGGGGCAGCTGGATAGCTCAGCGGATTGACAACCAAGCCTAGAGACAGGAGGTCCTCGGTTCAAATCTGACCTCAGCCACTTCCTACTTGTGTGACCCTGGGCAAGCCACTTGACCCCCATTGTCTAGCCCTTACCACTCTGCTGCCTTGGAGCCAATACACAGTATTGACTCCAAGATGGAAGGTAAGGGTTATTAAAAAAAAAAAACAGAAATATAAGAACAAGTCACACTGAAAATATTTTCCAACCTCCATGAGGAAATGAAGATAATCTGAATCCATGTTGATGGGGATCTGGCTAGGTATAAGGAAAGACTCATCTTGCTAGGATAAGAGAGGAGAGCAATGGCACCTATAATGTGAGGAGCTTTTCAGCACATGTAGAGGAGTAACCCAACACATGCTAAGGCATTTGAAGAATGGCCTAGAACAAGCAAACCTAGGGGAACCATCAACATAAGGAGCAACCTGGTAATCTTAACACCTGAGGGAACCAGCAGTGATGAACAGAATTCAGTTCAATCCATTGCATGTGACATAGGGCAAATCAAAGATTGTACTCCCTCTACCCAAGGGGTAGAGCTGACATTTAACATGCAGATAAAGTGATAAAAAAAAGTCCACTCAAATGAACAAAAGGTAAAGAAAAAGTCTAACACTAAAAAAAAAAAAACTAGTTCAGCAAAAGGGATGACCAAAATGAAAGCACAAAAGAGGACAGCAACATGGGAATGTGTGAAGTCTTAAATTCAAATGCAAAAGAATGTCAGAACTCCTGGAACAGCTCCAAAAGATTATCATGAAACAAATGAGAGGTAAAAGATTAATTGCAAAAGGAAATAAGATGTCTAAAAAAAGGAAATACAAAATCTCAAGCAAGGATTATTTCCTTAAAAAAAGAAAATGACCCCCTAAAAATTAGAACTGGTCAAATGGAAGCTAATGAATCCATAAGACTATAGAAAACAATAAAACAAGTTCAAAATACTGGAAAAATAGATAAAATCTGAAATATCTCCCTGGTAAAAAAGAAATGACCTGGGAAATATATCCAGGAGAGTTAACATAAGAATCATTTTGCTGCTTGAAAGCCATAATTTAAAAAAAAAAAAAGATCCTAAACACCATATTGTAAGAAATTATCAGGAAGTCAGGAAGAACTGCCTGATTCTTGAATAAGAGGGAAAAATAGAACTTGAAAAAATTCACCAATCACCTCCATAAAGAGATCCCAAATTTTAAAATCTCAGAAACAAACAAAAATTCAAATATGGAGCAACAGTCAGGTTTACATAAGACTGAGCAGCTTCTACATTAAAGGACGATAAGGCATAAAATATAATATTCTGTAAGCAAAAGATTTAGGATTACATTCAAGAATCACTTACCCAGTAAAAGCAGAAATAATACCTATAAGGATTATATTAGAAAATAAGCCTTGTTATATTAGTTTACAGTTAAGAAATAGAGAAGCTGGCTTGAGAAAGAATTGGAGTTTCATACAGAACTGAGACAGAGTGTCAGTTTCAAGTCTAATGGTTTTTCTGTGTGGTAAAGGTCTCTGGCAGTTAGCAGAGTCAGACCCTCTCTCTGAGGGCTTGGGAAGGTAACATCTTTTGCTCTCACTGACTGAGGTAGGAGGAAAGGAGGGAAAGATATGAGGGAGCTAAGTATTTTCTTTTTCCAACTTGGGAAACACTATTGACTATCTATTTCTGTTTTTATAGATTGTTTTAACTCTGAGAAGACCAAATAAAGACCTGGTTTTTGGTTTGGACTCTGAATCTGTTAAGTCCTAACTTGGTTCTTGCTGAGACTCAGCCAGCTGACCTTTGTTATCCTGATAAATTAAGAGACAAAAGTTAAGAATTATAAGGATAATAGTATTAGTTTATTTAGAATAGTAAAAATTTGAATTAGATCAGAAAGGATCAGTGTAGCCTGTGGATACAGGAGAAGCAGTTTCTTGTGGAACCAGGGAGTTTTATTTGGGTGGAGTTAAAATCCCTTAGTTAGAAATCCTTTTTTTATTCTTATATTCTCAAAAAATATTTTATTTTTATATAATAAGAGTCTCCGTAGCATCCTTTTGCCTGACCCTGAAGAGAAGTTCACTTATGAGCTTCACTTCATTTATATAAACTGAAAATACTTTGTAAGCACAACAAGCAGCTTACCTAAATCAGTTTATAACCCATAATCAATCCATTGCCTATTAATTTTAATTTCTGCCTTTTACATACCCCAGGAGAAGGGGTTTTAATTGAATTTAATTTAATGAATTAAAGGACTTCTTGGAATCTCTGATGAAATTACCAGAGATGAAAATAAAAAGATGTTCAAAGTTAAATTAATTGTGAATTTACACCAAAAAGTAAAGAGAAACATAAAATGGTAAACATAAAAAAGCATAAGGGTCTAAACAACAATAACCTGATGCTTTCCATGCAATGCCAGTAGTATTAGAAAGATATGCAATTTTGAGAGATTTTGAAACTCTGATGAGCATAATGGCTAATGGATCCATTTTTTCCAGAGACCTAATGATGAAACATGCTGTCTTCCTCAGGATAAAGATAGAAGGTCTAAGAATATAGACTGAATTTGATTTCTGTGACTTCACTCATCCATCCATTTTTTTTCCCTCAGTTAGACTCAACATGCAATTCCTCTCTCAAGTTAGCAAATATTCTTAGCAAAGACACTTTTTTTATGCCTCAAAATGTTTATATATAGTCATCCAATAGGACTATTTCTGCTGAAAATATTTTCACTGTTGTCATAATCTTTCTTGTGTTTTATTCCTTGATTGATGACAATGCAAAAAGGAAAGAAGAGATAATTATCCCTCTTCATTTCATTTCCCACTTGTGTTGCCTAATGAGTTTAAAATATGTGAAACATATTAAATTGATTCCTTACTTTTATGAATGGATTGCTACCAAATTCCCTATAGAAAGTTGCAATATCAACAAAAAATCAAACCCATACCCATTTCTGTATCAGGAAACACTAAATGTTCCGTAAATATATATCTGAGTTGATTGTGAATGAATATAGCAAATATGGCATAAATTCACCTAGTATTATTCTAGTTTTTAAATATGATCGAAACTTTTGCCAAGGCACTGTGACAAGGAAATCACTTTAAAAGACTGATATATATTAATTTAAGGTCGCCAAGGAATTCAGCTATGTAATTCCTAAATGAAAACTCAAGTCAGCAGTCAACCTTTTATGGAGTTTAATTACAAACAGGAGGAAGAAAGGTATTAGAGATAGAGAGAGAGAGGGAGAGAGAAAGGGGAGAGAAGGGAATAGGGATTAAATTCCCCTTCTGTTTAGGCTGGGCCAAAAGGCCCAAGCCCTTAGATAGCTGAGGCAAAGAAAGGAGATCAGTCCCTATCACTCATGTGACCAAAATGGAGAAACAGTCTCAGGGGCCTCCACCTCCAGCTTCCTTCAGAGCAAGCTTCTCAGAGCACAACCTCTCATAGCAAAACCTCTCCAACCAACCACCTCTCTAGTCCTCAGACCCAGCTTTAAGGAAACCATCCAAGTTGCCTCCCCTCAGTTCTCACATCTACCAATCACTGTCCATGTCTTCCCTGTGCCAATGGTGGCTCTAGCTTAAACCAGGACCGCCCAGAGGTCTGCCCCTTTGCACATGTCTGTTGAAGGTCATATTCTCAAATAATTAAATCTTGATCCTTTGCTGCAGCCCTTCCTAAATCCTGTTACCCTGAGCAGGGTGGAGATTGGAAGTTCCAAGACCTGGTTCTGTCATTCCAAGTATCTCTATTGTATCAATTCTAAAATCAATCATGACTCAAAGAACTTCCTGTTCTATGCTTAAGGATAGGTCAAAGCCCTTTCCATTGTTCAGCAAAAGGTTTCTGTCCTAAAGTAATCTTAAGAAGGGAGGAGGAGGAACCTCCCATGCCAATGGGGTTCACATTCCAATAAGAGTTCTCACTATCAGTAGGAAATTCCCTCCAAGCATGAAACCTTCCAATAGTGAAATTTCCAACATTCACAAGTCTAAGAAATTTTAAGGTTTACAGCACCCGTACAAGCATTTCTTTACAATCTAAATTTATTTTTTCGATCTACTCTTTTGGAGAGGAGTGAACAGAAATAAAAATAATTGAGAATTACATTCGCTTAATATTGAAAAAAGTAAAATGTCTTGTATTGTGTTAAAATACTACACATCTATACTTCTTACAGTTTTTAGCTATGTATCAAATAATTCTATGTATCTATCAGTACCTGGATACCTGAACACAGAAGCATCTGCTTTTCATTTTGTAAGCTACAAGATATGTTGTAGATGAAAAATGCCACTGGATGGTAAAATGTGTTCACACTCAAATATTTGTAGGGAAGAAAAAAAAACACAACAACAAACAAGTGAACAAAACCCCACCTCTCAAAGTAACTACTTCTAACTTTCATCTGACATTTTCTGCTCCTGTAAAACATTTAAGGGCATGTGTTACTGGTAAAATATAAGAAAATCTATTCTTTTCCATGAAGCTCAGGGATATTCATTTGGGACTCTAACTGAGCACCCTGGAGAGTCCTGTTGACTAAAGGTCAACCATTTACAACATATTATTGTTTGTCTCAGATGAAGAATACATTATAAAAATCAGTTGGGTATAAGAAAAAAAACTTGAGAAATAGAATGTATTAAGTTCCTCTCTCTTTTTATTTCTTTTCTTAACTTTTTTAAATTTTAAAATAAATTGTTTAGGTAGTCTTTGATTATTTACAATGGAAGTAGCCTTTCTATATGTATTTGCACATGTCAATCATGTGAATCTTAAAAATTCTCAGACCCTACTTCATACATTTGGTTAAGACCATTCCCCATTTTAAACAATGAAGGGACTTAGTCAGGAATGTGAGAACTTGACTCCACCCATACTTAAGCATACTTTAGGGGAAGATAAAGTTGTAAACTCCTTGCTGAACAATGAAAAATACTTAACCCATACTTATAGTAAGGCAAAAGTTCTTAAGCTATGCCTATTTTTAGATCCAATACAAAAGGGTGCTAAGTACCTATAAAGGTCAGGCAACTTGTGAACTTGCAAAGGGCAAAGAGGTGAGAACTTACTCAGAGGTTTTTTGTCTACTCAGGTGTGAATTACTCAAAAGTTTAGCCTACTCAGGTGTGAATTAAGAATGGTCTGTCTTTTGGAAAATGTCTACTGTGATTGGAGTTTATATGACTTAGAAATGAATGGATTTAGTCTGATTGTCTAGATAAAATGTTGGCTCTTGACTTATAGACTCCAATCAGTAAATGACACCAAATAGAGTATTTGAACAATCCCCTGATGATATTTTCTCAGATATTAACAGCTTTGACTTTTTGATATCCTTTAATGATGCTGACCACTGTATCCTCCTGACTACTATCTCCTGTCTAGATTTTCCTGACTATTTTCTCTTGATTCTTTAACTGATTGCTCTTTTGAGTGGAATCTACTAGATCACAACCTTATGATGTGCCCCAAATAGTTCAAGTGCCCTTACATTTTGTACTAGGACCTCTTTTCTTACCTTTCTAGGTTTTTTACTTGGTGACTTTATCTGTTCCCATGAACTTCATCATATTTATGCATATGACTTAATATATCTCTCCTGTGCTCTAGAATCATAGCACCTTTAATCAAAAGTAAAAATCAAATTGAATGTTATAGAGATATCTCAATCTTAGCATATCAAAACATGACTGACTTTTATAAATCTACCCTTCCTCTGTACTTCCTTCTTGCTGTCATGGACATCACTATCCTTTCAGGCTTTTAGATTTATAACTAAGAATTTTACTCAGTTTTTAAATTTTCCTAATCCACATATAAAGTGATTATTTTTCTCTTGCCATTTTTTGTCTCCAAATGTCTGTCTTTCATCCATTATTTTCTCACTACTCACAGAGTTACAACTTCCTGTTATATCCTAATCACGTTTGACCTGGGGTACTGTAATGTCCATTTAATTGAATTCCAACTTTCAAGTCTTTAATTGTTCCTTTACTAGTTAAAAAAGATTTTTCTCAAATTCAGGCTTAGTCATCTCAATGCCTTACTCAATAATTCTAATGCCACCCTATTGTCTTTTGGTATAAAATATTAGCTCCTGTGTTATATATTTAGAACTATTATCAATTTGGTTCTAAAATACCTTTTTTAGATCAATGTCATTGGGCAATACTCTTCCAAATAAATTCTCTTTTTACTTAAGAAATTTGCTATGGTAGCAGTTTTCAAATGAAAATTTTACTGTTGTCATAATTACTAATGCCCCCTTTCCCTAATCTATTGTGAAGATTCAATTTAACTCTCCCCTGATTGTGAAGATTAAATTGTAACCCCTTACCATTTTTAGATTTAATCACCAAAAGTGTAAATACCCTTTTTAAAGTTGAGTGGGGAGATCTGCCAATTTTTAAATTTAATCACCAAAGGTGTAAGCATCCCATTCACAGTTGAGTGGGGGAGGTCTGTGACTCACCTGTACAATAGTGGGTGATGAATCAGAATTAAATAGACTGCTACTGGGCAGTCCTAAAGCAAAGCTTCAACTATGATTGGTAGATGTGAAGTTATGGGTAGGCACAGGAAGTGATGCAAAAGAAAGCGTCTTTAAAAACGAGTTGCAACTTCCTGAGTGCAGTTTTTACTTGGGGTTTACTTGGAGTTGAACTTCCTGGCAGAGGCAGTTCTTCATTCTTTGGAGTTGGGACTGGGGAAGAATATGCTGACTGGATCTGAGACTCTGTTCCTGGTGAGGCTATTCTTAAATCTCTTCCTTTGGACTGACAAGTGATGAATAAAAAAGCTGACTCCTTTCCTGAATATTTTCTGAAAAGACTAGCCTCAGTAGAGACCTATCTCTTGAAAGAGACTTCCCTAGGTCCTTGGCTTTGCCGAGGTCAGCTAAAAACTAACTCTCCCTGCCTGGGTTGAGCCAGAACCTGGGAGTAAATTACTTACTTCTTTGGTTAGATATCTTACCTATCCACTCTGATTTTCCTACTTCACTCTTTCTTTATTTTGTAAATAAATCTCTTTGGCAAAAATTAAATTTCTGGCAACCCTATATTTAAATATAATCCAGTCCAACCTTTTATAAATTAATCCCCCTTTCCCCTTACACTATCCTTTATTTTGTCTTATTATCTATATTAATTTTTATGGACATTAATGATGAGTAGAATTTGTAATTTTATTTCCCACTAATAGAATTCAAACTCCTTAAAACTAAAAAGTTTCTTTCCCTACTTTCCTCCCTTCTTTCCTTCCTTCCTTCCTTCCTTTATGTCTTCCTTCCTCCCTTTTCTCCTTGCTTCTTTCCTTCCTTTGTTTCCTGCCTTCTTGTCTTTCTTCTTTCCTTCTTTGCTGTAGTTTTAACATCTAGCACAATGACTAGAAGAGAACAAATTTTTCATTATTCAAGAATAAAAGTTCAGAATAAACCCAGGGAAGACAATTAATGAATAATATAA
The DNA here is from genome assembly GCF_027887165.1 of Monodelphis domestica. NCBI lineage: Eukaryota > Metazoa > Chordata > Mammalia > Didelphimorphia > Didelphidae > Monodelphis > Monodelphis domestica. The sequence continues at coordinate 362,839,363 of NC_077229.1, forward strand.
TGTAAAGAAACCCTTCTTTTAAAAAAGTTCATACAAAGAAGAAAAACCCTTAAAATCAACACTTTGGTGGGGAAGAGAAGAAAGAAAATTTTGAATATACCACTTAAAGCTGAAGGGAATGAAAAAGGGGCAGAACTAGATAATTAACTGAAATTTAAAAAATCCATATGGTAAGTAAAACTCCAAAACTAGGGAAAAGGTTGGCAAATGAGAGGGAGCTAGAAAAAAAAAAACATGTGGAAGCAGGTTGAAATTAAAGTATATTAAACAAAATTTATCTTGAGGTAAAGGTACCACAATAAAAGAGGAAGGGATACAACAACAACCACCACCTTAAACAGTAAATATATATATTAGCACTATAAGAAAAAAATAAGTTGTTATTTCAAAAAGAATGACCAATAAAGGAGTATCATATGTAACCAAGTTGACAACTGAAATAGTAAAATATATCCACATTAACAGAAGAAATTATTTTAAGTATCCATTAAAAGAAAAGAAAACATAATCCATAAATGAACTTACAGTGGGAAGAAAATAGAGCACTCTTCAGGACTGTAGGAATTTTCAAGTTTTATATATTATATGTTAAAAGATTGATTAATTAAAATATTAAATACATTGTTTACAGTATAGGAAAAGATATGAATCATTCCAATAGTTGCTTTTTGAATATGGCATTGTAAACTAAATCATTGATACAGAATGCATTAAAGAAAATTTATGGACCAATATCTACAATGAACATTTGCACAAAAATATTAAACATAGCAGTAAAAGGGTTACAATGGTATAATTACCTTTGGATTAATAAAAGGAAAAATATATTAAATAATAGACTCTAATAATAAATATAATATAGAAATATATCAAAGTTGTATGAACAGGCTTTAAACAACAACAAAAATCTATTTGTGTTAAAAAATAAAGATTATAGGAATAAATGGACTTTTATTTAGCATGATGATTTTTATCTAAAATTAAGTTAGTATTTATATAATCATATATTTTAATATCTTTCTCAAAAAGGTGAGTGGTAAAGAAAAATACCTATTATCATTATTAGTTTTTCTACAAAGAAATTAAAACTGGCAAAGAAAAATAGACTTTAACATTTTACAGATTATAGCATAGCATATTTATAGAAACCTGCAAGTAAAAATAACTCAATAATAATTTGCAAGGTAGAAAAATGTTTATAAAAATAACAAAATTATTCTGGAGTAACAATCCTCAAGAATTGAAACACTAACATAATAAAAAAAAGAAAGAAACCAGATTCTTGTCTAGACAATAAAGCAGCAAGACTTAAAATAATTTATTTGTTAAGGATAGATACTGCTAATCAGTAGAATATATTCTATAAATTTTATAAGTAAACTAATCCAAAACATAAACAAAGACCTGAACTACTAAAGGAATAAGTATCTATATTGTACCTATTATGTGCCAGGCACTGTGGGATGTGCTTTTATAAATGTTATATATTTTTTATCCTTCCAATAACTTATTGAGGTTTGATCTTCATTTTTCAGTTGGGAAAACTAAGTCAAATAGAAGTCAGGTTATTTGCGCAGAGTTATACAGCCAGTAAGTGTTTGAGGCTAGATTTAAACTCAGGCCTTCCTGAGTCCAGGTCCAGGGCCCTATTCAATACTTCTTTTATTCTGCCTGGAATAAGGAATTACTTTTTGATAGTACCTACTAGAAAACTTGATAGAAATCTGGAATAAAGTAGATTTATGACAACAACATATCATATACCAAGACAAACTCCACATGCAAACATGTCCTAGACATAAATGGCACATTAAGAACAAATGAAAAGAACAAAGATGAAATTATCCTTTAAATCTATGGATAAGCTAGGAATACATAGCAAGATAAGGGATATGTAGAATTGGAGATGATAAAATGGTCAATTTTGCTTATTTAAAGTTTAAAAAGATTTTTGCCCAGACAATTCCAGTATACCTAAAATCAAAAGGAAACTGGGCCGGGGGGGAGGGCAATCGCAATAATATTTTCTTACATGGGCCCAATTCTAAGACATGTAATATATATATATTTTTAATTTACAAGATTTAGAGCCATTACCTCAAAAATAATTATTCACTGGATGTGAATTTGCAGGGGAAAATAGGGTATTAGTAACCATATAAAATACTCACAAATAAAATAATTAAGAGTATAAAATATGTTATAAAATGTTAAATAATAAATATAAAATATTCTTCCAAAGAAAGTAATATCACTTGGAAGGAAAGAGAAAATATCAACAGATGACTATGTCTTGATTTGATTTAAAAAATGCACTACAATGTCAAGTTGTCAAGTCTGTAGAAACAACTCCAAAGTACTGAATTTTAGAGGAAACATTTAGAAGAAGATTTATAGTCCACAACAAAAAACAATGGGGATGATAATGCTAGTCCAATCAATTTCCTTGTCAATGAAATGACAAACTTTTCATAACTAAAATCCTTAAGAAAGAACATTTAGAAAATTTTCAATGTTTTTCCTTAGGTCGACAAATCACCTAACAAATGAATATAAATGATAGTACTATATTTGTTTCCTTTCTTGGACCACTGTATCATCAAGGAAGAGAGATTGTGTAGCTTATTAAAAGTATAAACTATTCCATGCAGGTTTAATCAGTGAAAACAGATTATAGTGTAGCAATCCATTGGAGAAGGAAATGGAAAATTACTACAGTATCTTTGCCAAGAAAACCTATGGACCAAAAGGATCTGGCATGCTATGTTCTCTGGGCCATGAAGAGTCAAACACAACTGAATAACAAATAAACCTTTACTGTTTCAAGTAAAAACAAATGATAATTTGCTAAACTATAGATATTTCAAAGAAATTGAGACATGGTTTGTTTTTTTGTTTGTTTTTGTTGGGGTTTTTGCTACACTGGAAAAATAGCATAAGATTAATGTTTAATAGCAAAGTTAATTCAGTCATAAATTTAATAAACACATTTTACTTAGTGGTAGTCATTATCTTTGCAAGAGATAGTAATGACAGCACCTATATTGATATAGTATGCTCATTAAGGAACTCCAATGAAATAGTAAGTAACAAATACTTGTGATTTGTAGAACTATTATCACTTTCTTTTCAAAATGCTGATTAGTAAGGTCAGAAGGAGTAGTAGATCTATTTATCATGCTTCAGATTTGTGACTACATTTTAATAACTGAGAAAAGAATATTGATTGAATATATTAATTACTTACTTAAAAGGATGAAGGTTAATGCCATAAAATGTAATGGTTTTTCCTTTTTTTCTACCTGATCAAAATTATATATAAAGTCCCCTGAAATCTGGATAATATTTCTGAAGATATATAAGATATATTCTCCAATGCCTAGTTTATATACTAAAATTATATTGCATTTTCTTTTACTTTATTCACATATGTGCTATTAAAATATTTTATTTATGTATTTTGTTTTTTTATTATTACATTTCTGTTTAGAGTTCATTACCTAATTTTCATAAGAGGTCTCACAATAAAATATAACAATTTAATATTATTAATAATACAATGACCTACTCTGAAAGTGCATACTAATTGTGCATCTGTAACATTCATACTTAAACACACACATCCATATATTTAAAAAAAAATTAACAGGAATCTCTTAGCTTTTTCTCACACCTTCCGCTCAACTATAGAAAAAAAGTAAAAGAAAACAAATTTTTGTAGCAAATATGAATAGTCAAGCAAAATAAATACGTCAATGACTATGCAAACCTACACATGTATATATGTCTTTATATATGCATACATATTGTGGAAAGGAAAACTAAAGCAAGTTCTGGACTTTCTGCCACTGAATTGGAACCAACGGTAATTGGAATGTTAAAGAGAAGATATTGACAAGACTGACAGTTGGTGGGGGAAGGAGAAACTGGGAGTGGCAATTAGTCTTGTGACTAACTCTTCCTTGCTGACCCTGTAACTAGAAGGAGTCTCTCTGTCTGTCTCTACATAGAAGTGCCTCTATTCCTGAATTTCCCAACTGTGTGCTCTACCTGGATGCCTGTGATTATGTTCATCAGACAAAAGGACTTAAGGGAAGCAGTTTGGACTGTAAGACTGGTCTTTAGGGGCATCAGTCTGAAGAGAGAGGCCTAACCAGCTCTTAAGGTCAGAACTTTATTCCTCTTGCTATCTATTGCTAAAGATTTTGAACTTAAGAAGGCTAGCATTAGCATAGACAGGAATAAAAGAAACCCTCCACCAGCCTCTGAGGCCTGGCCTCAGCTCAAAAGTTGAGAGACTCAAACCTCATCTAGGGAAATCCCTCTTCCCTCTTCCCTGATACTTCCCTAATCCAAACTTGTTATTAAAATTTATCTTTATTTGAATATTGCAGTCAGATTAGAGGACTAACATTTCAGGGGACATAGAAGTTGCTGAACTTCAGGACAGCCAGTGAATTATAAATGGTCCTTATTGGACCCCAGCTGGGTGACCTTGGTCGTGGGTGGGGGAGAGGCTGGTCCCTCAGGAGAGTCTGTGCTTACCTGCTCTGGGATATCTGCAACATCATTCTATATAGAAAACATCCCCTCAGGCTATGATAAGTGGCCCATTTCTCAGGAACCCCATTTTTCAAAAATAACCCCTCAGCAGGGTGCATCTCTCTCCTTTTACCTCACTGGCAGCCATTTTCCCTCTCTCCCTTCAACTCCTCCATTCCTTGCCATAAAACCTTCCATATTCCCTGTTCTTAATATCTCACCCATTTTTTCTATCAATATTACAATATACATATAATGTATGTGTCTCATTCTGCACCCTGTTTCCACTACCTGTATATGATCAGTATGATATTTTGAGCTCTAGTTGACTCCATGCAAGGAATTGTCATGAGTATCCTAAGATTCCATGTAGGCAAAATGCTCCCTATACTACATCCTAGACACTGTAAAGATGGAGAGTAGGACAAAAGAACAGTTGGGGGAAATGGAAATGTTGAGAGCTCTACCATTGTATGAGGCAGGAAAGACAGTTGGAAATTGGACAAAGACATATGGAAAAATCTCCTGAGGAGGGGTATTGGGTTCTGAGACAAAGAAGGGAGTGGAAGGAGAAACTGTTTCTCTGGGCCATGTCAAGACACCTTTGGGGATTTCTAACACTGACAGAAATCTTAACATTGTGAGTTCCTGTTTAAAACATCGCTGGTTCCTGTCAAGAAACCTAATTTCTTCAAAGACTTTCATTCCATGAACTATTGAGATACTGGACTCAAATTGGTGAGCAATGCTTTCTTTCCTTTTTTCTCCTCCCTTGCCTAAAAGAAAACCTTATACTTCAGCAATTAGTTTTATTTAGAAAGAGATTTAAGTTGACCTACAACCCCTCTAATCTTTACCCTTTGCTCCAATCAACAATTAAATCAATTAAGCAGTCAGATAGTGAATTCAATCTCATTTATTTACAACTAGAGAATAAGCCCATTGGCAGACTCAATCTTGTTGCCAGTTTTTAAGAAGACATGAGGGGGAGGCTTGTGAGTGCCTCAAAGTAACACATATCCATATTGAGGTCCATCATTCCTCTCTTTGTAGATAAGACTACCCCACCACCCTTGAGGGCCAGCTCAACCACCTAGGGGCAAGCCTTTACCGAGGGGAGATCTCCATTTTTGTCTCCCTCAAATACTTTAGGGACTCTGGGAGGGAGTGGTGAAGGAAGCCATTTTCATCAACCCTTTCCTCACTGCCTCTAACCCTCATTTTGCCATCTAAGGAATGTGTGTCCCTCCAAAAATTATACATCTATGGCACTGTGATATATGTGAGGTGTATCTAGGAATTGTTTTTATTCACATTTCTCTAGTTAGTAATTTTACTTTTTAAAAAATATCCTTACCTTCCATCTTAGAATCAATACTGTTTATTGATTGCAAGACAAAAGAGCAGTAAGGGCTAGGTAATGGGGATTAAGTGACTTGCCCAGGGTCACACAGCTAGGAAATGTCTGAGACCAGATTTGAACCTAGGAGCTCCCATCTCTAGACCTGGCTCTCAATATACTGAGTCACCTACCTGCCCCCAGTAACTATTTCACTTGAACAACATAGTATCCAAAACTCTGTGTGAAATTATAGGACACATTTGTTGGCAGATATGAAAGAGTTTATTTTAGGACTTATGGAGAGCCTGGGGAAAGTCATGGAGTCATTAGGCAGAATTCTGTGTCTAAGGTATAGAAACTATTACAGATTGTATAGATCAAAAAGTAAATGACCACTTTTTAATGCTAAAACAAAAGCATATCCTGAAAGTCCACGATTCAAAGGACCATGTAAACAAGTATTACAGCACAACAAATTCAGCAACACATATTTTGAATGCAAAAAAAAAAAACATTATTTAACATGAATCAACATAAATATTTTGGGACAATTTATATAGATTAATAATAAGCTTGCATACTCCATTCCAGGAATGCTATGTTAAAATAAAATTCTTCCCAATATCCAAAACTTCCAGGATCAAAGAAAAGCTTTCATATTTAATCGTCTGCCAATCCCTATGGTCCCTAGCTCTATATTATGTAGTGCATTGAAACTCCTTACAGAATAGTTACAAGTGAAATAGAATTGGCAATGGTGTGATTAAGGTAGTTCCTGATGATGCCTGCATGGTAGTGGTAAGGTATATTTTAAATATATATATATATATATATATATATATATATATATATATATATATATATATATATGTATGTATGTATGTATGTATATATATGTATATATGTGTGTGTATGTTTGTGTGTAATGCGAAAAAGTGAAAAATTACCATTAAAATTAGCTTATTTAAAAAGGACTTGGAAAGGTTTTGAAAATAACTATTCTGTAAAGTGGACAAAATTCTGTGGAAGAAAAGTTTAAGAACTCTGGGGAAGGAATTCATTTGGGAAGCTGGGATATACTACCTACTATTTCTGAAAATTTCTGATGGTTACTGATAGAAAGAAAAAGGAAAAACAAAATAAAACAACATGATATTCTCTCAACAATCCATAATTCTTTTGGAGAGATAGGCATGGCTAAAGTTAATTATGACAAAAAGTATGACAAAAATATGATAAATGTGTAAGAGGTAAAAAGTGTTATGTTTTAAAGAAGGAAGACTTCTGTCTGCAGTCATCACAAAAGGATTTTCAGAATGTGACACTGAAATGAATCTTGAAGAATTTGGAGATTTTCATTATGAAGTGAAGTAAGTAATATGGATTGCACCTATAATTTCATTGGCTTAGGTTGCTCTCAGCTGAAGAATCTCCTTTAACCTATTCAAATTGTCCTCCGTGCAATATAACTCTTAAGACAAAGTTACTTAGGGCATGGAAATTTAAGTTACATATCTAATGTAAGAGAGTATGTCAGTCAAAACTTGAAACTTAGTCTTCTTAACTCTGAGGCTAGCTCTCTAACCACTATGTGGAGGCTTTCTTTTCAATCTTGTGCTTGAGTCATGTCCAACTCTGTGAACCATTTTACTTTTTACTGAGAAAAGTTAGTGGTTTGCCATTTCCTCCTCCAGCTCATCACACAGATGAAGAAACTGAAACAGACTGGGTTAAGCGTTGCACAGGGTCACACCGCTAATAACAGGAAGATGTCTTCCTGACTCCAGACTCAGCACTGTGCTAACTAGTTGCCCTTTCAATAGCAGAAGGCATTATAAATACAAAGAGTAACAAAAGTAAAGACACAATTATCTTCCAAATAGTTTAAGAATTCATATTGAATAAATTGTCAGAATTTCCAGGTTTTCTTTTTATTTGAAGTCCACTTTAAATAGTGTGCTCTACATCAGGACCAAAGAAAAGGAAGAATGTGCCATTACAACTTTTAAAGCATAAAGACAGGAAAGAGAAACTATTTCTTACTCCATTTTTCCATCAAGCAATGGAAACAAGTAAATGTAAACCAGTAAACAAAAAATAAAACAAACTATTAACACCTCTGAAGCCTGACTTATTCCAACATTTTTCACATAAATTTTTCTAACAAGTTTAATACATTAAGTTGCAAATTTTTATTTTAAATGACAGCACATATTTCCTCTTCTGTATATTTTTCAACACTTTCAAAACCTATGTTTATAAATTAACAGTTTGTGCCTTTTCTGTTACCAGCTGTTACCTTTAGTGTTATTTTGGGCTTGTGTGTTATTATGTGCAGAAGACTGTCACATTTCGTATAAATATAAAGAAAGGCAATAACAAAAAGTTTTAATAGAAATTCATTATCAGTCACATGGCCTAAAATATAATGCACTAATTGTGTTTGTCAGTATATAAAAATCCCATTTTTATTTAGATTATATTGGAGAAATGCACAAGTTAATTTTCTCAGGTAACATCTCAATACCAAGATACAGTTGGGCTCCATGAATCATTCAATCTTACTAGCACCATCTGCCTACACAATTATACGTTTGGCAAAAAGATTATCAGTTTTCTTCATTATACCATTGTGTGAGAATATCTCTGGTTGACTTGCTATGAAGGTTTGATTAATTATTGTAATGATATTCTCTTTTTAAATCATCCATGAAAAATCAAAGTCCAATCAACTCTTGACTATTGGAAGGAGGCAGTGTCATGTGAAATTATATAGATTTTTTATTGAACTTTTGTATAGTTTAATATTCCTTGAAAATATTCTAGCTGTTAACAAGGATAAATAGAATCAACATTTGTGTTGTGGGTGGCAAGGAGAATGCACTTTGGTTTTGAAATGGGTACAACTTAAATAGATAATTGAGATCCAAGTGGTTTAATAAAGGATCATATTTGTAACATATTAAATATAGTTTTGTAGATCTAGAGCAATATATTCCTTAAACTCTGAATTAGTTTAAACTCCTTTATTACCTGTCAGAATAGAAAAAGAATATGAGAAAATTTAAACGTAAAGATAATTCTTTCATAGCTATCAACACTGAAGCCAGTGAGTCAAAAGGGCCCCCCAACCCTCTGGAGAGCTGCTACTAAAACTAAATGAAAATGCAGGCAGGAAATATTTATCAAAAATGAATAAAAGTACAATATAACACAAATAATGTTAATTTATGGTTTATTAAGTCAGCCAGTAGGCAGTAGAGACATACATATATGTCCATAAAATACTTAGATACACATGAGAAAAAAAGAAAGAAAGAAAAAAGGAAGGAAAGAAAGAAGGAAGGAAGGAAGGAAGGAAGGAAGGAAGAAAGAAAGAAAGAAAGAAAGAAAGAAAGAAAGAAAGAAAGAAAGAAAGAAAGAAAGAAAGAAAGAAAGAAAGAAAGAAAGAAAGAAAGAAAGAAAGAAAGAAAGAAAGAAAGAAAGAAAGAAAGAAAGAAAGAAAGAAAGAAAGAAAGAAAGAAAGAAAGAAAGAAAGAAAGAAAAAGAAAAAATACTAAATTTTGCCTAACTTGCAGTTTGAATGATGCAGTTTTCCATCACTTCCTTGAAGAATAGGTGTCAATAAAAATTTTGGATGTTTAATTTGTAAACTTTCAATAAATTGTGTTCTGACTTGATCCTTAATTCTGATCCTAAACCTTTCTGCTATAAATGTCTATTGATTCATATTCAATGTTTCTTCCTCCTTTTATTGTTTTATTCTGGAGCAGACATTGATTTTGTCCTTTGAACATCTGATTCATTCATATATATATGCATATATATTTTCATAAGCTCCATTAGAATATTTTACATATGATAATTAATAGAGCACATATATGTTCAGAATTTTCTATTGTTTTCTGAAATGAGATCTGTTCTAAAAGTATTTCTTAAGTATTACCCAGTTTTAATGTGCTCTGAGAATATTTATTAACAATATTCCTTTTTTGATTGGGAAATCTTAAGTTTTCTCTACTTGGAAGTGATGATCCCTGTGTTTCCTTCTTACCACAATGTACAGGTTTTTGTTCATGTATCACCTAGGTTAGGAATTTTTATATCTTTTTGTCATTGTTTTCATTTTGTAGACCACTGATAATCTAATTAAACCTTTAAATGCCTTCTGAGAATATTTTAAATGTATAAAATAAACTGTGTATAAATATGTATATGTATGTGTACACATTTATATATGAATGCTTATATACATATATGTGTGTTTTATGCACAATTTCACAGAACCCTGGTTAAAAGTTTTCATTCTATTCTAAAATTATCAATATTATAATGGTGATAATATCTTTCAATCACTTTCCATTTGAGCTGCAACTTCAGATTGCCAGTCAACATCTTAACATACACAATTTTATTGAACTACTTGATAGCTTTTTGCTCTATAAAATCCCTGTAGCTTTTTCTTGACTTTCTCTGCAGTATCAGGTCATATAATGGGGGCACAAGAGTCGTTAGTTTGCTTGGCCTCCTTATCCATCTTGCATATTTCCTCTTGGTCCTACTTTCTCAGAGATGGAACTTCTAGTTCCTCAAAGAACAAAAAAATCAGTTGCTCAAGATTTTAACATCAAAAGAGAATCTGCAGGGCCTCCCTCAACAGATCTATCAATAACACCTCAAGTCCTGTCTGCACTCACTGCACAGTAGTTAGCAAATTATCATTTATAACATCTTATCTTGATTATTAACCAAGATCTTCCCCCTCAAATCCTTTTCCTTACCTTTAACTCTGAGAATTAAAATATACAATATAGTAATATTCAATATTAAAATCATAAAATAAATTAATCATTTATTTATATAATTATATAGAATCATAATAAATAATATAATTTAATTAATTATGAAATTAAATATTAAAATATACAATATAATATACAAAAACTCAAGTTTTATAAGATAAATTTCCACTTATACACTCATTGCTCCTTTATACATATCTGCTTTAGCCACATACCTGAATTACCATTCTAAATTTCTCCTACACTCCTACTGTACCCTTTGAAATGTCTATTACTTATTAAACATACCTCTACTAGTTCCTCTGTCATTCCTTCCCTCCTCTGAACATCACTGAACCTTAACTTTCTCCAGATGAAAACACTTCCCCCATTACCCTTTGTGATTCTGGCTATTTTTTTTCCTCTCTTACTCCTAACACAGTGGTCACAGGGGAGGAGTTGGAATACTATTTACTTTACATTGCTTGTTCTAAAAATTTCCTCTTTTCAACTTCATTAAGAAACATCTTATCCTTCGAATTTTACATTTTTTTCTAGTTTATTTCTCAATATAAATGGTAATTGCTCTGAGCATCTTTAACATTCTTTTTTTATTGCTCAATGAGTCCAGTACCTGTCTCAGAGTGTTTTTCTCCTCCCCATCTCCTTCTCCCCTACTATGGGATTTCAATATACTTATTGATGCACTTTTAAATACCCTCCTCACTTCCGATTTACTCCCATTTCACTAATCCATCATGACCTATTTCTTTATATCTCAATTAAAACCTTGATTAATTGTCATCATCTGTAAGCATTCCCTTTTCTTGTTCACAAATTCTAAAATTCCTTATCTGATCATAAATATTCATAATCCTATATTTCACAATGGTTTTTGACATCCAGCCCTATTCTTCATGTTGGGAGTGACAGCTCTTCCTTCCAGCCCAAAGTCCTTTCCCATTGGTTATACTTTCCTCCCTTCCCTACCTTGACATCTGGGTAAACTCACTCAACTCTACTATCCTCTGCTTTATAAAACCCTTGTCTCATTCTCAAGCATGATTTCTAAAGCTCTAACTCTATATTATTTCTACCATCTGCTCATCTGCTCATTTGCTCCTTTTCACATTTTGTTGAATGCAGATGGGAAAAATCATAAAACTGTATAGATTGGGTCCATGATAAGTTTATTATTTTATTAAATCTCAACTGGGTACCCATTGAATCAAGCACTTCCTTTCATAACACCTAATAATTCACTATCTCAATCCCTACAATGTTTTTTTTTTCTGAAGCTTTATTCCCTTTTTCAATGTTTCCAAAACTTTCTCCCCCTACTCTCTCATCTAAGGAATTTACCTCACAATTCACCAAAAATTGAAACAATTTACTGATTTTCTACTTCTAAATTACTCATCTGAAACCTTTTGATTATTTTCCCCCATTGTCTCCATCTTCACTCCAGTCTAACATGAAGGGATGACACTTCTGGATCTTTGACCACAGTCCCCTCCCAACTTTTCAAGATTTCTCCCTCTATTATTCTTTATTCTTATCCTCAGTGTTTTGCTATTTACTGATTGATTCTCTGCTAGTTATCACCAAAGATATCAATGATTTAGTCGAAAAATCTAATTAAATTATCTCAATCCTGCTCTTTCTCCATCTCTATAGAATTTAACTTTGTTGATCATCTCCTAGAAATGGTATCTTCAATAGATTTTCATTATACTCATCCACTGGTTGTCCTATGAGGTTTTTGACTGCCCATTCTCAGTGTTCTTTGCTTGTTATTGATATTATGTCCCTGAATTGTGGTTGCCTCTGAGATTCTACCTTAGCCTGTTTACTCTTTTCCTTCTATACAATAATATATGGTGATTTTATAAACTCCTAAGAATTCAATTATTGCCTCAGTATGGATTATACCCATATCTATATTTCTCCTCTCATTTCTCCTATATACTTCAATCCCATATTACTATCTGCCTTTAGATTCCCCAATTTCTTGTGTTATGGACATTTGCAACTGCATATTTCCAAAACAGAAGTCAATATCTTTTCCTGACCCAAACTCACCTCTTCCCACTACCTTATTATTGTTGTTGAAAGTATCACCATCATCCTAATCATCCAAAACACAAGATCTGTCATCATTAACTCCTTACTCTCATGCAACAGACAAATGGAATCTTATATCAAATCTTGGCACTTCTACCTTCACAATAACCCTCCTATATATCCTCTATTCTCAATTCATACAACCATAACCCTAGTTCATGTATCAATATCTGTTGACTGGAAATATTGAAATACCCTCGTAACTGGTCTTCTTTCCCCAAGTAATTTCCCACTCTACTCCATCTTCCACTTATCTGTCAAGGTGATGTTTGTAAAGTGGAGGCCTAATTGTGTCATCCACTAACAATCCTCACAACTCTGCTAAATAAATTCCATGAACTCTTTATGAACTCTGGTAACTGTAAACTTTGAAAAACAGAACAACTAAAGATGTTAGAAAGAACAAATCTTTAATCACGACTAGATTTATTCAAGGCAAGACAAGGAAGACAATGCTCTAATTAGCTATGACACAGAGTCAAGCACTAGATACCACACAGAGGCAAAGTTCTGAATACTGGGAACACTGCCTCCAAGAAAAAAAAAAAAAAACACCTTTAAAGGAGATTTTCCAATATGCTGAAGAACTTGGGGTTTATATACCTTATAGGGAATAAAGACCAGGAAGGTTCAATTAATTGTCTTTAAAATGGACACAAAAGAAGGATGATACCAGCCAATGGCTGGACTATCTGGGAGGTATCTCTGATACAGTAGGAGAAACTTCTAAGACAAAAGGGTACTTAAGATTTTATTATATCTACTAATTCTACATAAGCTGAGATCATTCAGTACTTTAAGTGTTATTGTTCAATCTAAGGCAAGGTCAGTCTGGGACTTCACATAAGGCAAGGTCCCATAGGACAGGGGCAAACTTGGGGGGCCTATAAACAGTGTTGACATTTGAGGCTCTTAATACTCTTCTTGCCTTCCTACTTGTCTAACTTTATTACCATTACTTCCCTCCATACTTTTTATAATCTAGGAACATTATACCCTAATTTGTTCAGTCATTCCCCAATTGATGGGCACTTCCTTGTTTTCCAATTTTTTGCCACACATAATGTACAGCTATGAATATTTTTGCACAAATATTTTAAAAAATCTCTTTGGCGTACACACCTAATAATGGTATTGCTAGATCAAAGGATATTCATTCTTTTAAAGCCCTTTAGGCATAATTCTAAATTGACTTCCAGAATGGTTGGATCAATTCACAACTCTACCAGCAATGCATTAGTGTCCCAATTTTGCCACATTACCTCAGAGATCTGCCTATCCATGTCCCTTGACCATTTGCCAATTGAGGAATAGCTATATTTCTTGTACAATTGACGTAGTTTCCTATACATTTGAGAAATTAGACCTTTGTTAGAAATCTTTTTATTGTATTTTTTTCCAGTTTGTTGCTTCCCTTCTAATTTTGGTTGCATTGTTTTTGTTCATAAAAAACATTTTTAATTTAATATAATCATGCATCAGCCTACCTGGCCTTTGATTTGTATCTTTCTCTCTTTTTCTCTCTAATTTTTCTCTCAAATTAATGTTTGCAAAGCACTTTACAGGTAATATCTCATTCAATCTTCAAATCAATCCTAACAAGTAGGTTTTTTTAGTATACACATCCTACATGTAGGAGAAAGAGAGGTAAAATATATATGTCTTGATCAGATTCACATTGGTAGTGTCAGAGATTGGATATAAATTCAGGTCTTCTGGCACCAGTAGCAAAACTATCCACTGTTTGGCCTAATAGCCTAAAGAAATAATGCCCGACATTAACTATAATATTTATATCAGAAATTTTTTGTCTGTCATCCAAAAATGGGAAACAAGGGAATATATTAATCAACTGAGGAAAGCTGATGATGTTATGGTATAAGCATGTTATGGAATGTTACTGAGGAGTACTGAGAAACAATAGTATTTCAGAAGAAAATTCATTACCTTTAGAGGACTTTGTGCACAATATTAAATTTGGAGTCTTTAAGTCTGTCATGATGCAAGAAGGCTTTGCTTGCTAATTAGATATCTAAGTTTACTTCTCCAAATACAGTGAAGAACAAATCCATGTCAAGACTTTCCTACAATAATAGCTTTTATAAACCTTCCTTTGAGTGTGAATATTCTGATGTCTAGGAACTTCTCACTTCTAGCAAAAGGAATGTCCCTGTGAGCACATTCCTAAGCTTTCTCTCCACTATGAATCCTCTGATGCCAAGTAAGAGATGATCCCTTACTGGACTTTCCACAGTAAGCCCCTATTCAGCTTGTCCTCAGAATGACTAAGTTTTATACTCCATTTGAATGCTTTTTCTCACCCATTACTGTGATAAGATTTCTTCTTAGTATGAATTTTATCATGGGAAATAAGGGATGACTTTTGACTTAAGCTTTTACCACATTGATTACATTAATAAGGTTTTCTTTTGTGAATCTTAAAACTACTCAGACTGTACCTTAGAAGATTTGGTCTAGCTATTCCCTATTGTAACAATGGAGATACTTAAGAATCAGAAATTTATTGGGAACTTTTAAAATTACTCCACTCTACTCAGACAGTGCCTTCCTTCTGATTGAACAATGGAAAGTCCTCAACTCATACCTTATAGTAAAAGCTAGGTGGTCTATTTTTAGATCTAATACAAAAAGGTATTAAGTACCTGTAAAGGTTAAATTAGTACTTAAAAAGTCAAGTAACTTACAAAAGGCAAGCTTAACAAAGAGGTGTGAAGTACTCAGAAGATTTAATTTAACCAGAGAAGGTGAAAGCCAAAGAAGGTGAAAACTAAGAATCAGCAGTCCTGGAAAAAGCATCTACTGTGATTGGTAGACGTGAAAATTTAGGGGAGGTGACATAAGAGAAAATTCTCTTTAAAAGGAGGTCAGTTGAATTGAGTGGGTTTTTTCTGAACTCTGTTCAGGAGATTCAGTGGAGGACTGGAGCTTGCTTGGAGATGATCTTGTGGTGAGTGATAAAGAGTGACTCGCTCTTCCTTAGGCTCAGGCCATGACCATTTTGGCCTAGGCCTTTTCTACTGCTTGACTCAGCCTGAGACAGAGTAATTTAAAATTAATTTTCTCTCTCTCTCTCCCTATCTCTTTCTCTCTATCTCTCCTACCCTTAATTCCTTCTTTCTTTATTAATTAAAATCTCCATAAATCCCAGCTGACTTGGATATTTTCATATTTGGGAATTTCCCATGATGACCACTTATTTTTAGATTTTAAGTCAAAACACTAAAAATTATCCATTATACTTTTGGCAAAACCCTTTACAGTTTGGCATTTACAGTTTTTAACATTTATACTTTTCAGTGTGAATTCTTTGATGGTGGGCAAGAGCAGAACTGTATCTAAAAGTTTTTTAACCTTGTTTACATTCATAAGCTTTCTCTCCAATATAGATTATCTGATGTTTAAGGAGATTACAATTGGATCTGAAATTTTTTCAACATTGATTACATGTATAAGTTTTCTCTCCAGTGTGGATTCTCTGATGAAAAAGATTGTAATTCTGTCTGAAACACTTTCCACATTGATAACATTCATAAAGTTTCTTGCCAATGTGGATTATCTAATATACAGCAAGATCAGAATTGAATCTGAAAGTCTTTGCACATGGATTACATGGAAAAGATTTTTCTCCAGTGTGGACTCTGTTATGTACAACATGATGGGAGCTCAGCCAAAAACTCTTTTCACATTGTTTATATTTATAAGGTTTCTCTCCAGTGTAACTTCTTTGACATACAATGAGGGATGAGTTTTCACAGAAAGTTTTAGTACATTCATGGTTCTCAATAGACATCTCTCTAGTATGAATTTTCTGATGGGAAATAAGCAATGACTCTCTCCAGAAGGCTTGCCCAAATTGTTTATTTATTCAGCTTTGTGCTAATATGAATTTTTTGATGGTGTATAAATGATAATTGTTTCTTAAAGACTTTATCACATTAATTATATTCATAATGTTTCTTTCCATTTTGAATTTTTTGGTGGTCTGGATTATGACAAAAGGTCTCCTCAACTACATTATGTGTATAAAGCATTTCTCCATGACTTTTTCATGTCTAATTAGTTCTGATTTTGTTGCATAATTTCTAATCACATGAATGCAAATGATAAGCAAAGTCTTCAAGTCATAAAAAATGAAGATAGGTGTATTGTAGGAGGGTTGGTCCCACAACAAAGCTGGACTTCTGGTAAAGACCAAAAGACCCTGAGCACTGTGAGAGATCTTCCTATATACCCCAAAGAATATCACAAATTATATAGCATTAGAGAAACAATTCAGGACAGTGATAAAAATAGAAAGATGTGGATTAGTTGAAGTAATCAGGAAATACTTCTCATTGCTAGAAGAAATGACTTAATAGACAAGAAGGGAGTGGGGGAGTCTGAAGCCTACTTTTTTTAACCCTTACTTTCCATCTTGGGATCAATACTATTTATTGGTTCCAAGGCAGAAGAGTGATAAGGGCTAGACAATGGGGGTTAAGTGACTTGCCCAGGGTCACATAGATAGGAAGTGTCTGAGGCTAGATTTGAAACCAGGTCCTCCTGTGTCTTGGTCTGACACTTAATCCACTAAGCCACATAGCTGCCCCCTGAAGCCTACATTCTAACCTTGATAACATCAAGGATGATGTATATTAAGATGACTAGGGTAAGGAGGAGGTACCAGGCCTTAAAGTGGAGTAAAAGCATGATGATGTATAAGGGATATGGTGAAATGGTGTCACCAGGCTTCCAACTCAGGTAAAAGCCTTTACTCTAGTGAAGGCCAAGTCACAAATACAAGACCATGATTGCTGAATTTGCATGATATAGCAATTTTGAAGGCTAAAACTGAAACGGAGGCCTATGCTAACAAAGATTAACTATATTCAAGCAGTTATCTTACTTTAAAACTCATACTAAAATAATTACAAAAGGCCTACTAAGATCATGACTTATGCTGACATTATTTAACTATCTTAGAATTACAATTAAAATTATTTAAAAACTATTGCTAACATTAAAATCTAATCCTCATATAAAGGGGTAGGGGATTTTTCTCTCACAATTTTGAATTGAAAGTCATCTCACAGTCATGACATTCATAAGTTTTTAATAAAGGAAACTTCACATGAGAATCAATAAATTCCACTTGTTCAGTAAAGCATTTCCTATAATTACTACCCTGAGAATAGTCATTATTTGAGGTCATTTTCTTGAATCTTTTATTTTTTTTCTATCTTGAAATCATAGTCACAGATTTCTCTTAGACTGAGGTCATAGTGATCATCATCTTTGCTATTGTGACTATTCCCAGAGTTCCTTGTTAATCTCTCTCATTTCAAGCCTACTTTCTCTATTCAGACAGGAATTGTTTGAGCCTTCTCCCTCCAGAATCCATGGACCTTCCCCTTGCTCAAAATGGGAGGGAGATCAAATCTTCTCTGGGAACTGGAATATCTAGGGAGAGCATGTTTTGGGCATTGTCAAGTATGATCTCCTTGTGAAACTCCTTCTGACAAGGGTCCAAGGGGCTCCACTCCTCCTGGTTCATGTGAAGTCCACAGTCACATCCTTGAATGCCACCAACACCTGTCTGGCTGTGTCCTATACTGTCTTATACAACCGATTGCTACCAAGGATCCTGACAATTCTGGATTTGGGGGATGGGGCTACCAGGGGCAATTTCCTCTGGCTCCAGACATTGGTCCTCTACAGGCAGAGCTGGGGAGGGACAAGGATCCCTTGGGGAAGATCTCTTTCTCTTTTCTTCTTGGGCAGGAGGTTGGCCTCCAGGGATTGATGCAGGGTGAGGCAATCCGAAGAGAGGTTAGGACCTGCATGCACAGGGCTGGCTTCCACAAGGCAGTGGGATATCAGCTGCAAGGGAAGAAGAAACAGGGACCTTTTTTTCAAAAGAGGTAAAACTAATGACTGGGGATCCAGGGGAATAAGCACAGCCTGATGTTTTTTCTTTTAAATGACATTCAAAATATGATGCAGAATTTGGACATCGATCACACCAAACATTTTTGATTTTAAGCGACTTTAGAAAAATGGGTTCTTGCCATAAAAATTGACATTATAAAGAGGAAAATTAGTTTTTAAAAGGCAATGAAATGATAACAGAGATGACAATCAAAATAGAACAGTTTAGCAATATTTCCTAAATGAAAGGAAGTGGAAGTGCCTTTGGATATTTACAGTGTAAGTACTTTTTACAAGTGTTTTTGCTTTCTCGAAATGTACTTTATTAAGTAACTTTTGTCATAGATTCATATTGAAGTGGCATTTAAAAAAAAGGTTAATCCATATGCTTCTGAATCTTTTATACTTAACTCATCAAAATGTTGATTTGCAGGAGATATTTTTTTGTGAAGAATGTTCCTGAAACTTTTAAAAATATCTTTCCCTCCTTCATGAATTTTTTTTTTCCTTTATATCATGGTCATATTTTGCTTACAATTTAAGTCAAGTGTTGAAGGACTTAAATATACTTCTAATTTAAGAACTCATTAGGTTAGGATGAGTTTGAAACATAGCCTTGTAATAGAAGCTTTGAATATGTATGATAAAAGTTATACTAGAACCTGTAGTAGCTGTGACTTTCATTTTATTTTTTAATAGTATTTTATCTAAATTTTATGACTTTGAACTTGTAACCTTGTTCTTTCATCATCTATCACATGACTTGACGTGACTTTGTGAGGCTATTCATGCACTATAGGTCTGTCTTGACCTTTAAGTGTCACACATATAACTAACTTCTCTATATGACACATTTCCCTTTTTCCTGTACGATTTCAGTACGATTTTTAACTCAGTATATAAGTTGTGATAAGCCTTTTGGGAATACAGGAGGCCATCTCAGTAGACTTGGGGTATTTGGTCTTGACCAGAGTTTGGTTTTTTTGTGAAACTGGCCCTCTCTCAATAAACCTATTTCTTTTTGGCTTGAAGTCTTTCTTTCTTTTTATTGGCATTTCTACTCATAGAATTTTCTGCACCCTAGGAAACTATATTATGTCACTCTGATCAAAAAGGATTCATACCAAAAGTGCAGGGATGGTTTATTTAATATAAGAAAAACTATCAAAATAGTTGAAAATATCAATAATAAAAATAATTTTAAAATGTGATGTTATCTATAGATGACAAAAAATTCTTTGACAAAATACACTACTCATTCCTATTAAAAGTACTGGAAAGTATAAGTGCAAATGGATTTTTTTCTTAAGATGATATGATGTATTTCACTAAAAGCATCATCAAGTATGTTTTGTAATTGGGAGAAGCTGGTAGCCTTACCAATAAGGTTAAGGGTGAAAAAAATGTCCATTATCAACAACATTAATTACCATAGGTTAGAAATTCTAGCAATAGCAACAAGAGAAGAAAAGAAATTAACAGAGTCAGGTTGGGAAAAGAGATAATAAAACTATCTCTGTTTACTGATGACACGATGGTATATGTGGACAATCTTAAAAATTAAAATAAAATGTTAGTTGAAACTATCAATAAGTTTAGAAAAGTGGCATGATATAAAATAAATCCATATAAGTCATTAGCACTTTTATATATTAATGACAAAGGTCTACAAGAAGTCAAAAGAGATATTCCATTTAAAATAACCACAGACAGAATAAAATACCTGGAAGTATATCTGCCAAAACAAAACCAGGGACCACACAAAGTTAAAAAAAAATTTATACAAATGAAGTGAAACCTAAATAATTGGAGAAATATTCATTGTTTATGGATTAGCAGCGTTAATATAACTAAAATGACACTCCTTCCTAAACTAATCATTTTGTAACATTTACAATTAGCTTCTCTACTAAAAGTATTATATTTTATGAGGTTTTATTAAAGATTATTAAATTAAAAAATACAAAATAAGAAAGCACGTGCCACCTACATCTTGCCTACTAGGTAGAGAACCGCATGTGCTTGGAAGTGGAAGCACGGAGAGAGGACTAAGTATGCAGTGCATTCAGTTTACATACCCATTGTGTTCTCGCACTCAGGTGAGGACTCAGGGAGATTATAGGGCATTCTGGGAACTTCAAAGGACTTATGGGAATTGAAGTCTGGGGTTCAAATCTCCATTTTACATTTCACCATTTGATCCTTATTGGGAAAGATTTTGCCCAAAAGGATCATGAAAACATAATCAATTTAAAGATTACAATAATTTGAGGATAAGAGGAAAAAAGAACAAAATCAATAATTGCTAGACACATTGACAAAAAAAAAACAGTTAGGTGGCAGTCTCCTTTGGCATGAAAGTAGAGATACAAATAAATGTTCAATCAACCACACCCAAAGTTCATTCTTGATCTTCTCATGCAGCTTGTGGTCTGGAGGTATCTTCATGGTGTCTTCTCCAAATGGTTCCATTTCTGGATTCGGAGAGGTAGTATGTTTCTTAACCTAAAATTCTTCTCAAAGGGAATTTAAGATCAGAGGTAGAGGACTTCAGGTCAAGATGGCGGAGTAGAAGCAGCGAAAGTTCAGACCTCGGAAACCCTTCCTTACCAATCACAAACAGAGTGCTCCTAGGCCACCGAAATTCAAGCTGAACAACAGGATAGACCTGGGGAAACCTCCTCCTGGACCTGGATCAAAACGTACCACACCCCAAAAGCCAGAACCCTAGATCACTCGGATCTAAGGGGTAGACAAAAAGAAGGTCCCAGGACCCATCCCCCCCAACCCAGAGTGCTGAGCCCATGGCAGCAGAGGGAACCTCAGGGCTCTGAGGACTCACCTTGAAAGCAACCTGAGCCAGTCTCTGGGGCTCCCAACACAGACGGCAGGGAAACATAGAGAGAAGGGGGAAACCGGTAGCCCCCTGGCTGGGTCCTTCCATCTGAGTCTCAAGGGAGGTCCCAGCTTTAGGGCACCAGCTGAACCCAATCCCATCAGGAGCCCTCAGAGCTACTGAAAGGACAGAAAACTCAGGGCTGACAAAGGGGTTGCTCCGAAGAGCTTACCTTGAAAGTAACCCGGGGCCAGTTTCCGGGCATTCACACAGACTGTGGAAGAGGAGGTTGCTGCTTTTTTTTTCTTCCTTTTTTTGGCTTGGGGATCATTTGGCCCACACCACCTGAACCTAATCCCATCAGGAGCCCTCAGAGCTTCTGAAAGAACCAAAACCTCAGAGCTAGTGAAGGGCTTACCTTGAAAACAACCCGGGCCAGTCTCCAGGCATTCAACACAGACTGTGGAGGAGAAGGCTTATTGCATCAGGGCTCATTTGGCCCAAACCAGGTGAACCTAATCCCATCAGGAGCCTTCAGAGCCCAGGCAAACCACGACCCCTCCCCCCTTAGAGAGCAGGGTCTTCTGAAAGAACCAGTTGAACCTAATCCCATCAGGAGCCTTCAGAGCCCAGGCAAGCCATGACCCCTCCCCCGTTAGAGAGCAGGGTCTTCTGAAAAAACAGAAACCAAGAGGCGAAGTCAAGATGGCAGCCTAGAAGGAGCATAGACCTGGCAGCCTGGCCAGAGCTTTGGAGATCCTCCATATTTGCTCCAGCCGTCCAGGAAGTTTAAAACTCAGAGTAAACCCAGCCCAACTAAGCTGAACTCAATCCCATCAAAAGTCTCCAGAACACAGGGAAGCCCAGGCTCCCCACCCATCCTCATTGACTGCTGGACTTTAAGCCAATCAAAAGCATCCAGAGGACAGGAAAGCTCAAACCCCCAACAACCATCCCCCAGAGATTACACCAAGAGATCCTCTGTTAAAGCTCCAAGAGGGGAGACTGATAGAAGTCCCCAAAAAACAAAAAAAAATGAGAGGAACAAGAGCACAGACAAACACAGGGAGGAAAGAAGGGGTGAATTTGAACAAACAACAGAAACAGAAGAAAGAAACTACAATAGACAGCTACTACTCACCAAATGGAACAGAGGGGGAGAGATCAGCAAATGATAAACCAGAAATTCCAGCGAATTGGATACAGGCTGTGGAAGAACTCAAAACACAACTAAGAGAGGCTGAAGACAATTGGGAAAAGAACTTAAAAATTAAGATAAGTCATCTGGAAACAGAGGCACTGGTGACTAAAACAAGAAAATAGTATCCTGAAAGCCAAAATCATCCAGCTGGAAAATGAGGCAAAGGAGATGAAAGACGAGAAAAAGAGGATGAAAGACGATCTTCAAAGAAAATCAGACCAGAAGGAAAAAGACGACCAAAAAGTAAGAGATGAAATCCAATCTTTAAGAACCAGAGTAAAACAACTAGAATCAAGTGACCTCACAAGGCAGCAGGACACTATAAAACAAAACAAAAAGAATGAAAAAATTGAGGAAAATGTGAAGCATCTCATTCAAAAGGAATTTAAACTTTGCAATTTCAAATAATGATATTTTTATATTTCCCTGTGAAGAGGGTGATTGAAAAAACGCAGAATTACTTAGGGATGCATGGCTGAGTTATGAGGTATATGAATCAATTGATAAGAGAAATTGTCTAGGGCTCAAATCTCCATTTTACAATTTTGGTAAATGTCATCCCAATTACATTGCCAAAAAATATTTAGTTCAAAAAGCAATATGTAAAGAATTTCAATAGAATTAATTAATGGAGCCTGGGGGTAATAAAAGAAGGAGGTCTAGTACAACTAGATTGTATATTGTATTATAAAGTAGTAATCCAAATAATCTGGTGCTAGCTAAAAATAGGAAGCCAGATCAGGAGAATAGAATATATATACAACAAACAATCTTAAAAGATTTTAGAAATTTTGAATTCAACAAAAGCATAAATTTTGTTTTTTTGATATGAAATAAATATTTGGTAAAAATTGCTGGGACAACTGCAATCTTGATTAGTAGAGTCTAGGTATAAACTTTCTCAACATGAAAAAAAAATGGAACGACCAAACTAGTTATACTAAGACTCTTCATTTTTAATTAATTAATTAAGTACATTTTTCCATGGTTCATGATTCATGATTTTTCCCACCCCTCTTCCTTCCCCCCTCCTGGAGCAGACAAGCAATTACACTGGGTTATATACATATCATTGTTCAAAACCTAATTCCACATTATTCTTATTTACAATACAGTGATCTTTTAAAGCCAAATTTCCCAATCAAATCCCCATCAAACCACATGAACAATCATATGTTTTTCTTTTGCATTTCTACTCCCACAGTTTCTTTCTCTGAATGGAGAGTGTTCTTTCTCATAAGTTCATCCATATTGTCCTGGATTATTGTAATAAATTAAAATAGTTGAGGCCATAAACTGTAAGAGTTAAAATAGTTGGTTGTTATAAACTGTATTGATTAAAATAGTGAAAGACAAATTGTAGTAGATATAAGAGTGGATGAGTAAGTTGTGACCACAGAAAATATGTTTTCACTATAGTGTCTTGTTTTTAAATCATATATATAAGGTGGTTGCCAGGGGAAAATTCCCAATTATTCAATATACCCAAGTCAGCTGGGTTTTATAGAGATTTTAATTAATTAATACAATGAAGAATTAAAGAAAGAGAGAAAGAGAGAAAAAGGAAATAATGAGAAAAGGATAGGCCATCACAGGGCAACCCTGGCCAACCCATGCCTAAGCCTTAAGAGAAAGATCAGTCAATCCTTAATCACTCACCACAATATTTGTCCAAGCAAGGATTCAGAGGGGCAGAGTCTCCTCAGAGAGAGTTCTAGCCAGTCAGCCTCCCTCAGACTGTCTTCAAGAGACTGTTTCAAGAGACTGTCTTTAAGAGACTCTCTCAAGAGACTGTTTTTTGCTCTCAGATTTTCATCTCCTTATTTATAAGTTCTCCCATCTACCAATCACAGTAGACATTATTCAAAGAACAGACCATTCTTAGTTTACACCTAAGAAGACTACTCTTTTGAGTAATTCACACCTGAGTAGACTAGAATCTCTGAGTAAGTTCTCACCTCTTTGCTCCTTGTAAGTTCACAAGTTGCCTGACCTTCATAAGTACTTAGCACCCTTTTGTATTAGTCCTAAAAATAGGCACAGCTTAAGAACTTTTTGCCTTATTATAAGTATGGGTTTAAGTACTTTTCATTGTTCAGCAAAGAGTTTACAACTTGATCTTCCCCTAAGGCATGCTTAAGTATGGTGAAGTAGAGTTCTCACATTCCTGATTGTAACCTTAAAATTTCTTAGACCTATGAATGTTGGAAATTTCCCCATTGGGAAATTTCATACTTAAAAAAATCTCCTACTGATAGTAAGAACTCTATTGGAATATGAAACTCCTTGGCATGGGAGGATCCTTCTCCTCCCTACTTAAGACTGCTTTAGGAGAGAAACCTTTTGCTAAACAATGAAAAGGGCTTTGACCTATGCTTAAGCATAGAACAGGAAGTTCTTTGAGTCATCATTGATTTTAGAATTGATACAATGGAGATACTTGGAATGACAGAACCAGGTCTTGGAAACTACAATCTCCACCCTACTCAGAGTAACAGGATTTAGGAAGGGCTGCAGCAAAGATCAAGATTTAATTATTTGAGAATATGACCTTCAACAGACATGTGCAAAGGGGGCAGACTTCTGGGTGGTCCTGGGTTAAGCTAGAGCCACCATTGGCCCAGGGGAGACATGGACAGTGATTGGTAGATGTGAGAACTGAGGGGAAGGAACTTAGATTTTTGGCTTAAAGATAGCGGGGTCTGAGGACTGAGGGGTTTTTGCTCTGAAGGAGGTCTGAGAGGAGAGAGGTCCTGGAGGGAAAGCTCCTGGAGAGGTCTTGAAGGAGGCTGTGGAAGGAGAACTCAGGAGGAGTCAGGAGGAGAATTCTCTGGAAACATTTCTTGAAAGGAGGCTCTCTTGAAGGTGGAGCCTAAGGTTGGCATGAGAAGCCTTACCTAGAGAGATCTTGGGTGAGTGATAAACCCAACTGACTGATTTATTCATTCTTATTCCTTTATTACTTTCTCTCTTTTTCTATTGATTAATCAGTGTATTATAAATTAAATTTCTCTATAAAACCCAGTTGGCTTGGGCATATTCATAAATTGGGAATATATTCCCTGGCAACCATCTTATATTTATATAAAACCAAGACACAGTAGAAAACATATTTCAGTGTTCATAATTGTTATATATTTCCCTTGCTCCCAAACATTTTAATTATCACAGTTTATGGCTCCCATTCTCTTATCTACAACTATTTAACGCTCAAAACTCTTTTAAATCTAACATGATCAAGTACCCTCACTGCCCAAATGGGGAATTGTCTTAACCCAACCTTATGAAATAGGGTCTGGGAATTTTTTAAGGTTCACAATTATTGCATTGCTACTTATTAAGACTCTTTAATCAAGGAAGAAATATTAAGCTGAGAAGACTCACAGAACCTCAGGCATGAGACCTCTAGTGCACAACAAGCTATGCAGAATATAGATTTTGAGAACTGATAAAGGGCATAGAACTTGGGAATGATATATTAGCCACTGTCAACCTATCTGGGAGAGACCTAGATGCAATAGTCAGAGGTAGGGTATCCAGAAGCAGCCTAGATGCAGAAGGAGAACTATGACAAAAAGAGTACTTAAGATTTGTTTATATGTTATTTGTTTACTTTTTAAATTGTTTAGTTATTTATATTTTATTTGTTTATTTTATTTGTTTATTATGTAATGTGATCATGGGTGCTTGAGAGTTTATTGTTCATTCTGGAAAATAATGAGTCAGGAAATTTGTTGAAGATAGGTTATCGGGGTTAAGGGTCAATTTTGGGGTTCCATAAAACAAGCTTGTCAAGCCATTTCTTACAGCATTCACTAAGTTAAGATGAAATGGATAAAATTTCATATATTCCTAACCATTAAAGAGATATGCTTCTAAATAAAAGCATAGCATGTGTTTATAATCTTCTAAAAAACCATTTGGAGGATCAACAATTTTTCTTGGAATTTTGTCTTCATCAAAAAAATATTTCTTATCATTTGTTATTTTTTCATTAATTGATCAATCAGAATATTTTTGAGTTCTAAGACAGATCATAATTTAAATAAACACTATAGTTCAGTCCTGTAAAACTATAAATATGTACTACTATGAAGCCACAAATGTTCCAGTTAGATTATATGCCAGAATACTAAATGCATATATACTTGTATTAGGATAGTTATCAGAGGAATCTTGATGAAGTTGTTTACCCCAGGCTAATTGTTGAAATTAATGATTATAAGAAGGGAAAAGAAATAATGATTTCTTAAAGTTTTAAAAGAAGTTTAAAATTGTCTCTACACTTTATTATGTCTTTAATGTCTTTTATGTAAGTGCTTTAATCCCATGTGATGGGATGAGAAGACAATTATAAAATTACTGGGTGGAAAACTGATCATACTCATTGTTGTGATTCCAAAGAAAAAGAAATCTTTACAGGATAGTTGTGACATGAGATAGATTTGAAATATGTGAGCTGCAATATTTAAAAAGAAAGTCATCTATTGAAGAAGTACTTGGTTCTTGAAAAGGAATTATTTCTTGCCTGTTGAAGAAAGTAGAGTTTTATCTCCTTGATAATCTTTTAACCTCATGTAAGGAATGGTTTTTGCAATGAATCTACTCAATAGGAAAAATTAGTTTCAGCAAGGAGAATGCTTACAGTGTCTATATGCAAGATCAGTGGAACTTTATAAAGTTATCTGCCTTTTTGTGGAGAGTCATAGTCCAAGAATCCCTGATAAAGTTACCAAAAGTGTAGACTTGTTACTCCAAAGTGTGAATTTTAAAATCTCCATCTTGGTCTAGCACCCAAAATTGTGCACACCCACACTACATGGGCATGTGCTAGTCAATGACAAATCAGAAATAACTAACTGCCCACCTGGGCTGTCCTAAGCCAAGCTTGAGCCACCATTGGCACTTGTGAGGCACAGGAAGTGATGGAGAGAGCAGTCTCGGAAATTCACTCACTTCCTGTGGACAGGGCTAGACGGCAGTTCCTGTGAGGAGCTTGGACAGGGAGGAGGCCCACAGACAGCTTCCCTTCATATCCGTCACTTGAGTTAAGGACTGATTCCTTCCACCTTGGCCCTTTGGGCCTAAACTCCCTCTGCCTTGGTCAGAGGTTGAGTAACCCCTTTCCCTTTTCTCCTCTCTCCTTCTCTCCCTCTCCTTTTCCCTACTCCCATTGTGATTAAACCTCCATAAACTCCATTCTGACTTGAGTGTTTCATTTTAGGAATTTCATAAGTAAATTCCTTGGCAGCCATTTTTCAATATTATAACAATCTTAAAAGGTGAAAATTTCCACTACAACAATAGTGGGATAGAACAAAGACATTATAAAATGGTAAAATAAGTTGGGACCCTAATAATGAGTTTCCCAAGTCTGATTTGTTCTCTAAATTTGCACTTTCTACCTGTAGATTCTGTATGGTCATTCTTTTCAGTTTTCCTGACATATATTATGTAGATAGTGAGACTAGAATATGGGTGAAATTTTTTGTTTGTTTGTTTGTTTTAGCTATAGTTCTTATCATGCTCTTACAATAAATGTCTTTGCTTTGAGTTGTTTCTTCTGACTACTAAAAGAAAGTACGCTATTAGTGGGATTTTAAGTTGCAATTTTTGAAGTGTATTCCAATAGATGGGACCTAGAATGTAGGAGCTAATGTCACCATTTCCCTAGGGTAAAAAATAAGATTATTAGTTGAGAGAGAAAAGAGAAGAGTCATTAAGCAAGTATCAGTAACTACTGGCTCATATTTCTACTTTTTATCTGTCTTTTTTTGTAATTATTGATAAAGATTTATGAGTTTCTATGTTGTATATTATATTTATGTAAGTATACATATGTGTGTACATTTAGAAATACACATATCTCAGGTATATCTATATGTCAACATAAAATAATAACTAGCATTGTATAGCACTTACTATGTGACAAGAACTTTACAAATTGTTTCATCATTTTCTCATATTCCTAGTAGGTAGGTATTAATTTTATCCCCATTTTACAAAAGAAACTCAGGCAAACAGAGATTAGGTAATCTGCCTAAAATCACTCAACTACTAAATTTCTAAGCCCAAATTTAATCTAAAGTTTTCCTTACTCCAGATCCCATGCTTTCTCCACTGCCACCTAGCATAAATATTTGGTATCTGAATTGCCAAGTCAATAAACATTTATTAAGCATTTACTCTTTACTATTTATACTAAGTTGGATACTAGGGATGCAAAAAAGACAGAACAAGTCCTGCTATCAAATAATGCACCTTATTGTAGAGAAGATAGCATGCAAATAAAGGTATACAAATTACACATATAGAATTATTTAGAAATAATCTTAGAGGGAAGGCACTAGAATTTAAAACATACATTTGTTTTTAAATGTGCATGCATACAAGTATGTGTATTCATGAACATTTATGTATAGGCATGCACATGCTCTCTTTTTAAACAAAGTATGCTAAATCAAATTATTTATTTATGCTTTTAATTGTGCTGTTCTTTATTCAAAGTCAAATTAAAGGTGAAAATTAAAGATTACTAAAATGGATATACTTCTTAATAAATGACAGATATTCATGGTTCACTTTGATAAAATGAAATATTTTCTTTGAATACTTTAGTAGATAGCCTACTGGCCCTGTAGTCATGAAGACACAAGTTCATTTCTTGTATCAGATATCACTTAATGGTCTGAACCTGAGTAAGTCATTTAACCACTTTCTGCCTCAGTTTCACCATCTATGGAAATGGGGGAAATAAAATCACCTCTTTTTTAGTTCTTTTAGATCAAAATGAAATATTCATGAAGCAATTTTCAAACTTTTAATGTCTATATAAAACCATCATCATCATTATCATGATGAGAAACTTCTCAATTTGATGCTAACATTTTTATTCTCACTTTAAAAATTGGGTAACCAAGGTCAATATATATACGTATATATACATACATATATATATATATATATGTACATATATATATATATAAACATCAAATGGTATGGAATTGGGGAGAGGGGAGGGTTTTGTGATCTTTTAATTTAATATATTCATGTTACAGATAAAGAAAATGAGGTCCTATGAATTTAAATTATTTCCTCCAGTTAAAATGGAAAGCAAATAACAAAGACTAGAAATAAAAGTATACCTTCTGATGTCAAAGTTCATAACACTTTAATATAATCTGCTAGCTTAATTGTCTCAGGTGAAGCTCATGAAATGATTATTTTTTTACAAGTTCAGGCCATTATTACTGCATTTCTTAAGATGAGGGAACATTACAGTCTAAGGCACTGTGGCAGGATTCTATCATGTATTCCCAACAAGTACAAATCCATCTGTATGAAGAGATAGTCCTATTTTTTTTCTTTTTAATGTTTGGTTTTCCAGATTACATATCAGTACAATTTTCAATAACTGTTTTCAGATATTTTGTGATCCATTTTCTCTTTCTCTTCCACACTTCCTTCTTCCCCAAGACATCAGGTAATATGTAAGTTGTACATGTGTTATTATACAATAGATATTTTTATGTTCAGCATGTTATGAAAGATGACAGATTCAGCTTACACTAGAGAAAAATTCATGGAGGAAACAAAGTGAAGAATTGTCTCTGTCATATTCTTCTTTCAGTTTTTTCATTAGTTGCTTCTATAAGCAATGGATATTCTTTTCCATCTCGGGTCCATTAAAAGTTGTCCTGGATCTTTGCATTTCCAATATCAGTTAAGTCTTTTACATTTGATCATTATATGCTATTGCTGTTACTGAATACAACGTTCTGATTCTTCTCACCTCATTTTGTATCACTTCATTTAGGCCTTCCCAGGTTTATATGTGTGTGTGTGTGTGTGTGTGTGTGTGTGTGTGTGTGTGTGTGTGAGTGTGTGTGAGATCATCTTGTTGTCATTTCTTATGACACGATAGTATTTCATTTAAAGACTAGTTCCACCATTCCCCGTTTAATGGACATCTCTTTATTTTCTAGTTCTTTGACACCACAAAAAGAGCTGATAAAAATATTTTTGTATCAGTAGGTCCTTTTCCCCTATCTTTGTTCTCTTTGGGAGACTATTTTTTTTTCAACAGACATTTCTTTCCAGTCATTTCTTTCTGAAACCATATGACATAATAGGCAATGTACACCATGACCCAAAGTAATTTGAACTAGAATATAGCAATGTAGATTCACTTTATCAAATCTCTCTTTATTTGAAGGTAAATCAGGGAAGTCAGTGAATTTCATGTGTTTTTCAAAATTTTATTCTAAAGAGATTTTCTTTTTCACTGAGACAAATATAATTACTTTAATGCATCTAAAAGCTCCCTTAGGAATTTAGCTTTTGAAGAAACTCTTTCTAAATTCACTGAAGTTTAATTGTGAACACTCATAAAAATTTATAATAAGAACCTTGCTGTCTAGATTACAATATTGGGGAAATGATTTCAGTTTCACTAAATATAATCAGACCTCAGGAAGCTTTCAGGCTGCTGTATGTGAGTTTTTAAAATCCAATTTACTTAATCTTCAGTTTCATTTCTACACCAATTTCACATCATTCAATTATTGAGCATGATACGGCTGTTTTGGATAGATAATTAGTGATGCTAAAATCACAAGCACTATTTCTAGGGCTTGTCACTTATATTTGTATAATGGCACTGAAGTTGCAGTGCAAATTTTTTTTTGTAAAGGTTGTTTGTCATTATTCAGCACATCTTTTCAACTGTCACATTCATATTATCATAAATAGGCTTTCAGAGAATTCTTTCCAAAAACCACCCAAGAGCATTTCTTGCTAAGAAAAAAATTAACTTGAATTGATCTTTCAGCCCCTCCCAAATCTAAAGATGATTAATTATAAAATACATCTGTTCTTCATAAAATCACAACTATGCCCAATTCAGCTGCTTAAATCAGATTGATTTTTTTTCTTTTCCTCAGGAAAGAGCAGAAGTGGAATCTTGCTAACTTTCCAGACAGATATGGATTTCAATAATTGGCAGAAAAGAATATTTACTGAATATTTTAAAAGAGATTTTGGCATCTATTCCCTTCCTTGATTTGGAAGCTTTTCATTGGTGCCAATTGTGAATAACATGTTCTACTCTAGATTGTATTATTATTTGTGTCCTCCAATAATCTTAGAGAAATTTTAGTAATTAATTACAGGTGGTTATCATACATTAAGATTTTAATGTAATATAATTACCAAAATACAAAGTAGGACTAAGAAAAGCAAAAAATAAAGGCACATTAAAATAAAAAATATTTTAGTTATTCTACTTATATAAAATTCAATAGTATCTTAAAATCCTCAGTTATTTTCTAAGTCTTTACCATTGTTAAGAGAATTTTATTAATTTCTCCTTTTTTATATTTAAGAGAAAAAGGAGTAATATTTTTCAGTTAGAGATCCCCTGTTGTGCATTTTGTCAATTAGAGACCCCCTTCTGTGCCACTTGGCAATTGGTGACATTTAGAAGGATGTGTCTGAATGTGGTTAGTAAGTTGCAGACCATTGGAAAAGGCTTTTTGTCTCTGAGTCTCCTGAGAAGTTGTACTGCTAGCATTTTCTCTGCTTGGAGACAGAAAACTGAAATAAAGCCTTAATAGCCTTATTGATTATTGATAACTTGGGTTGATAAGGTAGATATATAGTGGTTATATCATTGGATAGAGAGTGGGAGTGTAGGAGAGGGCTTTGTCCTAGTAGAATATATTGCCCCCTAAGGCAGATATATCTAGGGTTTTCTAGAAAAATTTAGTTAGAATTGTGATCTTGGGTAAAAGTTACAATCTATTATAAGATTACTTTCACTTTCCTCCTTCCTAATTCCTATCAATATTTTCCCAGTGATAAACTAAGTGTTTTGTGTTTAAGAAGCTGTACACTGGATTTTGTTCAAACCCCTACCCCAAAAATTTAACCTTTCACAGCATATAGTTTTAATGCTCAGAAGTTTATCTATTTGGAGCAATTTTGATTAGAAGATGACTATTCATTACCTTAAAATAACATTAACAAATAAATTCAACTAATTTCCAGTTCCCCTTAGAAGGAACTTTCATTATATCAAACTTTCTGTTTTATCAAAAATTCTCTACATCATTTGTTTGCCTAACAGTTGAATATAAATACTAAATTTTAAGATGTTACAAATATTTATTTAAAGGGAATCTCACATACTCATAAGTGAAGATATAATATAGTACTGTTATAAGGGTTATTGACCCTTATAGATCATTGGTAATGGTATAGGTATTTCTAATACCTGTGTCCTGAGTGGACATGCTGCTATTTTGACTGTTGAGAAGGATGGCTTCTCTAGATAGTACCTAAAGAATTCTGGCTCAGGCCAGTTATATAAAAATAAATTTATTGTAAGTATAAAATTTTTAGAGAAAGGGATAGTAAAAAGTAAACAGATAGAAAGGTATTTTTTATATTATATAGATCCCTATGCTAATAAAATCTTAACATAACCACTCAACCAATCTGGTCTGCAAGGACTTTCTTCTTTGACTGTAAACCTTAAAATTTCTTAGACTTATAAATGTTGGAAATTTCCCCATTGGGAAATTTCATACTTGAAAAATTTCCTACTGATAGTCTATTTGAATGTGAACCCCCCCTTGGCATGGTAGGGTCCTTCTCCTCCCTACTTAAGATTTCTTTAGGACAGAAACCTTTTGCTGAACAATGGAAAGGGCTTTGACCTATGCTTAAGCATAGAACAGGAAGTTCTTTGAGTCATGATTGATTTTAGAATTGATACAATAGAGATACTTGGAATGACAGAACCAGGTCTTAGAAACTACAATCTCCACCCTACTCAGAGTAACAGGATTTAGGAAGGGCTGCAGCAAAGGATCAAGATTTAATTATTTGAGAATATGACCTTCAACAGACATGTGCAAAGGTGTCAGACCTCTGGGCGGTCCTGGGTTAAGCTAGAGCCACCATTGGCATAGAGGAGACATTGACAGTGATTGGTAGATGTGAGAACTGAGGGGAGTGAACTTGGATGGTTTCCTTAAAGATAGCGGGGTCTGAGGACTAGGGAAGTTGGAGAGGTTTTGCTCTGAGAGGTTGTGCTCTGAGAAGCTTGCTCTGAAGGAAGCTGGAGGTGGAGGCCCCTGAGACTGTTTCTCCATTTTGGTCACGTGAGTGATAGGGACTGATCTCTTTTCTTTGCCTCAGCTATCTAAGGGCTTGGGCCTTTTGGCCCAGCCTAAACAGAGGGGGTATTTAAGCCCTATTCCCTTCTCTCCCCTTTCCCTTTCTCTCTCTCTCTCTCTCTCTCTCTCTCTCTCTCTCTCTCTCTCTCTCTCTCTCTCTCTCTCTCTCTCTTTCTCTTTCATACCTTTCTTCCTCCTGTTTGTAATTAAAAACTCCATAAAAGGTTGACTGCTGACTTACATAGCTGAATTCCTTGGCAACCTTAAATTAATATATATCAGTCTCTTAAAGTGATTTCCTTGTCACATGACCGAGTCAAAGTTATCCTCTCTTCCTATTTATCTAAAACCCCAAAATCCTTATCTATCTATCCTAATCTAGATTATAACCTTATAAACAAGAAGAATGAGTCATGTTTCTCTTTCCAGCTGCTCAGATGTGATTTCCAGCTGGTCATACATTCCACTGCTTATTCCACTCTACCAGGTCAGACTTTGCTGCCACCTATTGGAGTAAATACCCAATCTCCTTCTCTTCTCTGGCCTGATAAGATGATTATTCTCAGGATGTAAATTCACCAAGATTTTTCAAACTTACAGAGCCACTCTTAAACAAACTTCCTCGAAGCAGGTCAGTCCAAAGAGAGAGAACATATGATCAACTGCCTTTATCAAAGCACCTTGAGAAAATTATTTCCCATTAATCATTCCTGAGATTCTGTTCAGATTTAAAGAAACCCAATTTATTAACCTTTCTTGTGTATCTATCAATAAATTATTTTACTTAACTCTATTTCCTAATGAATTCTTAATGAATGAATATTTCTCTATAGTACACAGGTATCAAAAATTAATAGAAATTGATTCTCTGGGGGTACACATAAATTTTGAAAACAACAAAATAATGCCATCTCCATTTCAGTGTCAAGGTAGATAGGTGGCTCAGTAGACTGCTTGGCCTGGAGTCAGTAAGACTAAATCAAATTCCATCTTGGATATTCATTAGCTGTGTGACCTTGGCAAGAAATGGAACCTCTGCTTGCATTAATCCACTATAGATGGAAATGGCAAACCACTCATATTTTTGCCAAGAAAACCCCATACATGATCCCAGAGAATCTGAAATAATTGTATGATATTTGGGTAAATTTAATTTTCTTTATATTTACTAATTTAGTTTAACATGAGTCCTGTAGCCCTGGTCATCAAGTTGAACACCACAGACTATATATAATGAAATTGAATCTTGACTTTAGATTTTAAGAAAACCTGTATAGCATTTTCTCATCAAATGTAACTGTGAAATCTAATGTAAATTCACACAATTTTTCTGAAGCATGTCATCTGAAAATTTTTTCAAGATTATTATGAGGATCAATTCATATGATTGATATATATATATAAAGAACTTAGCAAACATTATACTATTATATAAATTTTAGTTATCAATATAATTATTACTATTTCTATTAAATTAAGTCCTTTCCCTTTCTGAATTCAACATGTATTGAATAAATAATAAGACAAAAAGACTATGTTGTTTTCTGTGATTTAAAAAAAAGAAGCAATTAAGAAAATGAGACCCTGACCCTGACCATATAGCAATTTACAATTTAGCAGGGAAATTAAAAGATATATTCAACTGAAATGAATGGTAATACATAGAAAATCCTAAGAATGAAATATTGAATACAGTAAATAGAATGAGTTTTGAAGAGATATCACCTCTGAATAGAATGAAGAAAAATGAAATGAAGGTTTAGGATATAAATTTGGCCTTGAAGTATTCATAGAAATTTAATATGTAGGAGAATTCTAGATGAAGGTAATGACAAGAGAAAAAATGTAGAGTACTTCATGAATTAACAAAGAACTAATTTTTGTATAATCTGAACTCAAGGTCATGAATATTCTATTTAACTCATTTTAAAGCATGTACTCTTGGAAATGCACAATGAGAAGTATTTAGTAAATTGTAAAAGCAGTATGAGGTAGATAAAATATATTACATGATGCCAGTGCAGATTCTATGAGATATCTTTGTTAAAGAAGGCTGTAATTAACTTATGACTGGAAATCCATGTAAATTGCTGAAATCCAGCTTCATAGCAAGGATTAGGAGTAAGGAGTGAAGTATATAAGATCAACCTAGCAGACATTCAAAAGTAATTTCTTGGCCACCCTATGTATCCAGAGGTAAATTTCAAGTAGAAAACATATTTACTACAAAGGGAAGGTATAAAAGCAATAGGAGACTTCTAACTATCTGGATTTTTTTGGGGAAAAAAAGGCTCATTTATCTGAAAGCAGAGCAGGGTAACTATATATTTGTTCTTTCTTATGAAAATTTCATCTCTATGAAGGTGATGGATACAATAACTGTCCAAAACAACAGCTGAATGAAGAGGGACATAACATATCTAAGTTCTTGCCATATTCACAATGTCAGTGTGGTTGGGTCAGGAAAGAAAAAGAAATACATACAGTTGTCAAAAAAGATGAGCATTTTAGCACATTGTCAGATAAATAGTCCATTCCATAATACTCTTTACCTTTCTTTGTGAATGGGTATTAACTTCCAAGGATGAATAGTATATACCTCAATAGTATAAGTAGAACATAGAATTATATATTTTTCAGAGCTTGAAGGAATGGCAAAGACTATGTATGTATGTATGTGTCTGTGTGTGTGTGTGGACACACAAACATATTTATTTATTTATACATACTCTAGTTTTATAGACTTTATGTCAAGTCTACACTCCAATGGACCCAGGCTTCCAACGCCGAGAGAGTGGGACTGTCTCTGTGCATCGACTTTTCCACTTAAATCTTCATGCACAGGTGTCTTTGTGCACAAAAACACACAAAGACAATCGTCATCCTCAGTTGGAGAGACAACCAACAACAACACTCCATACTATCACCTTTACAATCATGTCATATATTTTCCATACCTCCTATTTGTTTTTTGTAATGTGTTTTTTTTTCACTCTACTTTTCCTGAAATAGATCCTTGTGTAAAAATATGCTAATCTGGGCTTGTATTTAAGAGGGCTCATGAGAAAGAGCCCATGACTTCCCAAGACATCCTATTTTACCATTGACTAACTCTATTTTGGAATTTTTTCCCTTTTTTGTTAAGTTAAATTTTTCTACTTTGCAGTTCTGACATCTATGATGTTATATAACAGAATTAAATAAAGTAAATTTAATCTTGTCTTCATAATACCTTTTAAATTCTATACTCACATCCATTTTAAGATTTCTTTTTTTACAAAAGGTGAAACAATGGCAGTTCCTTCTTTGTGTT
This sequence comes from Monodelphis domestica, assembly GCF_027887165.1. Taxonomy (NCBI): domain Eukaryota; kingdom Metazoa; phylum Chordata; class Mammalia; order Didelphimorphia; family Didelphidae; genus Monodelphis; species Monodelphis domestica. Next base: position 362,876,610 of record NC_077229.1, read on the forward strand.
CCTCATACAATGTGACCCTTGTTGCCCTCCAATAGACCTTCTCAAATATATCAATGATTTTCTTGTAATGTAACATATATAGACTTGAACTCAGTGTGTTAGATATGATTGACCTGGGCAGAATATAGTGAGAGGAGTAGTAGTAGTAGTCTCTCGGTAACTGAGGATGACAATTGTCTTTGTGCATTTTCATCTATGGTGTATAGATGAGTGTGCACAAAGACACTTGTGCGTGAAGGAGATTTAAATGGAAAAGTCGATGCACAGAGACAGTCCCACTCTCTCGGCGTTGGAAGCCTGGGTCTAATGGCACGAAAAATCGTTACACCTGGAGACTTCCTCAGCTGCTTTGGATGGCCGGGTATTTTTTTATTTTTTATTCTTATTCATTTATTTATTTATTATTTTTATTTGTTATCTTTATTTCCAAAAGTTATGCCTATCTTAGTGAAGCTTGTCATTATATTAACTTTCTTAACTAACATCAAACTTCATCAATTCATATTAAATTTGTACTCTACTAATAGTCTTCCCAGTTTTTCATAGGAATTATTGTCTTACCTATTCACCTAACTTCATATTTATAAAGCTGTTTTCTTTTAAAACAAAGAACATGATGTTAAATACATTCCTTCTTAATTTTATTTGATTCTATTCAGCCCAATGTTCAAGTAGGTTAGGGTTATAAAAATTTTAATTGACATCCAGAGCAGTTTACTTGTATCCTTCCTTTCCTTGTGTTACCTTCAAATTGAATAGCCATACCATCTATGCAAATAAGGAAGCAATTTATTAAGTTTTTATTCATTTATATATATATATATTTATTTATTCACCTCTCTCTCATTTTTTGGGAAATTTAATTCATTTGTGTATGTTTATCAATTTTTGGACAGCTAGTTGCCACAGTGGAGAGAATGCCAGATCTGGAGCTAGGAAGACTCCATTTTCTGAATTACAGCCCTGCTTTAGAAAATAACAGGCTATGTGACCCTGGTACAGTCACTTTACCCTATTTGCCTCAGTTTCCTCATATATAAGATGAACCAAAGCAGGAAATAACAAACCAGTTAAGTTTAGTTTGCCCAGAAAACACCAAAGTAGTCAAGGAAACATGAAATGACTGAACAACACCAAAAAAAAAATCAATTCACTGGTTATCTTTAAAGAATAATAAATAAAGGCCTAGAAGGAATCTCAAAGACCATGTAGTCCAACTTTTTCATATTGCAGATAAGAAAGTTGAGCTCTAGAGAGATTAAGTAACAAGTTATCTGATAGTTACATAATATTACATAGTAATAATCATTTGAACTCAGGTGTTCTGATTCCCCACCCAGTGGCTTTCTACTATTATATACTACTTCCCAATATATAACTTGGTCATAAGAATGTCAATATTTTTTCCACTTAAATATTTCTGCTTTTCTTCTGTTGCATTGATTCTTTCATCCAAAATTATTTTGTTTATTGTAATAAACATTGCTCATTTATCTTTTTATTAAATCTTCTAACCCTTGTTTAATTAAAAATATTTTCCCCTAGAAAGAGTTGTAAAAGTTACCTTCCTATATTTTGTTCTACTTTTTTATGGTATGACCTTTTATATTTTGTCCACTCATTCATTTGGAGATTGTTATGACATATGACATAAACAGTATGTAGCCCAAGATATATTGGAATAAAACCTATTTTTACTACATTGATTTTCAGTTTTCACTGAAGTTATTGTCAAATAAAGATTTCTTTCCCAAGTGATTTATGTTCTTAGTTTTAACATTGTTTTTGAAGACTTTTCTCCATGATCCTTCTTTATCTATTTTATTCCACTGATATATTTCTTCAATTTTTAGCAATACCAAATAATTTTGTAAATTTGTGCTTTATAATATAGCTTGATGAAATATGTCCCTTTCCTTTTTAGTTCTTCCTATATCAATCACTCTCATGATATTCTAGGCATATCTTTTCCTCCAAATGTTTTTTCATTTGTACATCTAACCAGATATCATAGTCTGCACAATAGATATTCCACATCAAATGGATGCCTTTATGAAAGGAAAGTTTTAGCAGGTTCTTTAATGTTGCAGTATGTAATACAGTCAGAAAAATACCACCCATAAAGAATATAAGAAATAAATACATCTCTGGGCCATCATTCTGAGCTGAAGATTCAAACCTTGATTGTGGAAAATAAAGCTGGAAATTCCACCATGTCAAAGCCTGCAGCAAAATCCCCCTTTAGGTTCAACAGTGTTTTGAATAGATTTTTGACAGTCAATTAGTAAAATTGATAAATAAGTAAAAATGTTCAAAGTATGTTAAAAAACATGTTATAGCATTTGGTAAAATGTTTTGGTAACATTTGATGAGAAATAATACATTCTAGCATGAAGTCAAAGTAATCTAAGTTGGCCATAATACTCTGGGTATCCTGTAGTGAGTATAAATCTTCACAGAATAAAGTAACCTGGATATGCCAAGATTTTTTTCCTATGATATGATTGGATCAGCTATATACTCACCATTCCAAATGACCACAGCTTATTTCCTACTGCATGAATTACAACTTCTCTAGATAATGTAAGAGAAGATGTGTAAGATTTGAAGAGAGAAGCAGATCTGGCAAGGTGGAGAATGCTGCAGAAATGGGGGAAGGGCAGGAAGGAGAAAGAATTCTGATAAAAGGAGAGGAAGTGAGCTGATCTGGACAGTTGGAAAGATTCTGCTCCTCTCTGAGAAGCTACCAGGAAGGTGGATTGGGTGGATCTCTGCACCAGCACTCTTCTCCTCCTGTGAAAGCTTAATCCAATACCCCAAGAAGACAAAAGTGAATAAGACTTCACCTGGAAGCTGTTCACTAGAAGAAAGATTTCTTCCAGATCCCCTAAAGTCCTGGACTGGTTACAGTTGCCAAGGCAGCTAGAGAGCCAGGGCTTCTTCACTAACTGACCACAGGGGGTCAGATCAACAAAGCCTGATCTGCCAGACTTTTGGAAGGAGGGGTTTCAGTTATTCTAGGGACTCCCTGCTCCCTCTTCCCTTCTGCCTCATTCCTAAACTCATCTGCCCTAACCCTTGCCTTGTTCCCTTAGAATAAAACAGTTTAATAAGAACAAGTGACTGACTCCATCACATCTAGAGAGAGACTTGAAGCTGGGGGGAGGGAAGTGACATTCCTCTCCCCAGGGAGAGAGAAGCTAACTGCATCAAGCCTGTTTAGCTAAGGTCTCTGAGGGAACAGAAGTTAAGATCTTGAAAGGCAACCAGAGTGGGGTTTGTCAGGGAGAGCTGAGAGGGAAGACAATCCATCCTCTCTCTTTCTACTTGACTCTACTCCATCTTTACTTCACTCTGATCCTGATCCAGCAGGGAGGGAAGACTCCATTCTCTCCCTGCCCTTATAATATTACAGTTATATTACAATAACTACACAGATCTGAAGTTTTGATTCCTCCAGCAGAATCTATTAATATAGATAGTTGCTATAATATCACAATACACCAAACTATATCCTTTCTAATACTATGGTTAATATTCTATTGTTATAAATGATATCTTATACACAGCTAAATAAGTAGGTCTAAAGCTTTCTAGAAATCAGTTGCAGTTACCTAACTAAAGGATTACATGTGATTATTTAGTTTATGACCAATAATGTAAAAGCAATAAAGGCAATTTCCTTTTGAACAGAACCATCTTGAAAATTTAGCAATGGATGCAGAATCCCTTTTTAAAGTGACTCTTAATTGAATCCCCTACATCACAGTGCACATATTTACTGATCACTCATCTTCTTGTTCCATGCCTTACTTGATACTAACAAAAAATAAATAAAACATGAGACTTGAAACTCTCAAGATTTTTGAATAATGTAAATATCTGCATGAGAGTCATCTTAGTGGAGAAGAGCCTTTAAGGTGGTGTTGTGCTTTACCAAATTAATATGTAGTTTCGATATTTGTAGTTATGCATATAAATATATATATATATATATATGACATTTCCCCTCACAAATTTGGCATCTTTTCACCATCAAATAATATGGAATATAAATTATTCAATGTATTTAAATTTATATCATTTTCATCATTAATCTCTTCTGTGTATTCTTGGTCTAGACCAGTATTAGTGTAGTCATTTTTTTTTACCTTAGCAAGATAAAAATAAATTTAAAAATTAGGAAACTAGAATGGAGCCAAAATGTTGAATGGATTGAATACCAGGTTAAAGTGTTTGCATTATTTGTTAGTAAATGGGATATCACTGGATATTTATAAAGAGAATAATTATTGAAAGACATCTAGATAGTGAGGAGGATATGATGGCCACAAATTTTTCAGGGCTATAAATCTATAGTCTCATCATCTGATGATTAAATATATATAGCAGAAGATTGCTACAGTTAGACTAAAGGATTGAATAATTAGGAGATGAAAAAGAGGGTGACTAAATGAGAAAGTGCTCTAGTAAGCTAGATTAGATTTGAAACTAGAATATGTTAGACTAGTCTATGGTATGAGAAATACAAGGTAGAAAATGTAGGTATGGATGGTCTGAAACATTCTGTGAAATTACAATCAATAGATTTAATAAATTAGATAACTGTGTTGTTGGAGTTTTTTTGTCTTAGTAATTTGGGTGAATATGGTGCTATAAATGGAAATGGAAGAGAAGAAGGAGGAGGAGAGGAAGTTTAACTATAGCATAGGGCTGAGGATAGATACATAAAGATACCTGTGCTTAAGGAGTCAGGATAGGGGGGAGAGAAAGAGATGTGGAGAGAAGTTACCAAAAGACAGAAATCAAAGGAGGATAGTGTATCATGGAATATGTTCAGTACTGTCAAATTCTATATAAATATAAAGAGGAAAAAAACCCTTTGCATTCAGGAATTAATGTTTGAGAGATTAATTTTTAAGGAGTAATAGTGAAAAAAGCAAGATCATATTGGGCTGAGGAAAGATGGGGTCATGATTAAGAAGATATTGGGTATATAGACTGCTATTTCTAAAATTTTAGCATTGCAAAGTAAGAAAGTCAAGATGGTAGCTTGAAAGAATATTAGAGACAATGAAAGTGGGTTATTAAAAGTTAGAGAAGACTGAAGAGACCAGAATATATCAGTAGGCAGACCAGAAATTTTAAATTCAGGTCATGGCTTTATATAGAGGTAGAATGAAGAGTCATCTCACTATTATAATTTGAAGCTTATTAGTACTCTAAACCTTAACAATAAAATCCCTGGGTGGTGTAGCAGTACCTTAAAATATATTGAAATGTTATGCTTTGAATTAAATATTTGCAGATATGTTAGAATATCAAGTCATTAAAGCTTTAGCATGAAGTTATTTATGAGTTCACATTTTTCTGGAAAGGGAAACCTAGGACTACATGGAACATTGGGTATTTTGGGTGGTAGCAAGCAACATGGAAGATCTGAAAGAAAAGATAGCACTATGGTAATTTCACCCATTTTCTTAAAGCCTGGTCTGGATAATTAGAAATGATATTTTTAAAAGTCTTAATTAATATATTTTCATTGATAATTTCTCCATAAATACTGTGTTCTATGTTCTATGTTCTCAAGGTGTTTTTCTTTCTTTTTGAGAGTCTAGTCACTTTTTTATTTTTATACTTCTATGGTTGTCTTCAAACCATATATTAAGGCATTATAAATTGGGAAACATGTAAAAATTGCCTTATACATTCAATTTAGACTTAAACCTCTTCTGATCTCACCAATTACAGTAGCTAATTTACATTTGATAGCTAATCTGATTTTGCAAAGTCATGCATGGAAGCTAATATTAGAATTTGGCAGATGAATTTATTTACTAACCTCAGTGACTTTTCTAACGTGCTTTTTTCTTATATTGTCTTTTTCAGAGATTAGCACTGAACCAGAGGGTCTGGCATCAAAAAGTTAGGAAATGATAAAGATTTGAAAAGACCTTTAAAGCCTGACTTATACTTAATGTAATAATATAAAATAAAGAAAAAACCCAAAAACTAACTAGAAATCTCAAAGGCCATCAGGACCTTATTAGAAGATCTGTAATGAAGAGAAGCCTACTATTTTTGGTTGTTTGCCATACTATCTTCCATATAGAAATCAATTTTATATTTCTAATTTTTCCTTTTTTCTATCCACTTCCTTTTCATCCCTCTTTTTTTTCTTTTTTTGTTTTTTTGACAAAGATAATGTTATGGTCTACAATTTCCTTATCCAACTGAGGAAAATGAAGCAAACAAACTTAAGTGACTTGTCCAGGGTCAAACAGCTAGTTTGACTAGCTTTGAACGCTGGAAGATGAATTTTCCTGAATCCAGGTTCAGCCTTTTGTCCACTGTACCACCTCACTGCACAAATTCAAGTCAACAATCAAAAAGCATTTATTAAGTGCTTATTTTACACCAAACACTGTGAGAAGCAATGAAGATTTAGAGAAAGGGAAAGACAGGCCCTTCTCTCAAGGAACTACATTCTATTATGGGGAAATAAACATATAAATAACTAGGTACAAAAAAGAAGGTTAGTGTTGTCAACTAGAAAAAATCGCAGAACTACTAAATAGCCAAAAATCACTCTTTAATCAAGGGAAAAGGGGTTAGCGCTACTAATAAGACAACAGAGCTGCTTTCCAAGACTGCACAGAGTCAAGACGCCCTGGTCACCAGCCCCTGGGAGTGCCACCTACTCAGGATGGGCTCCAAGGAACAAAAGAACTTGGGGAACCTATATACCACTCTAGATGACCTGGGGGCTTGGAGAGGGGCAGTTGATTGACTTTACAATGGTAAGAAAGGAAAATGAAGAGTTCCAGACAGGAATAATAGTGAGGGGCTGGGGCCCTACAATGGACACAAAAGGGAAAGACTCAGCCCAGGGCTGGGTCACCTTGGTCATGGACCTTAGCCTAGGGGGAGAAACCATAGGGACAAAAGGGATGTTCAATATTGGATGGGATTAGCTGTTCCCACCCAAACTACCAAGAAGTTCACTGTCTGGTGAAGAGGGACCTTCCCTCAGGGGGGAACCTCTCCTGTGACAAGGTCAAAACCTGGGGTTTCTACACTCAAACTAAATAAACTGGGGATCTCTATATTTCCCTGTTGACAGTGTAAATGAAAAAAAATATCTCACAGGTAAAAGGAACTAATAGGTAGGAGGAGCAAGAAAGGGTGAAAATTTTGGCAAAAATTAGGCAAAAGTTTTCTATAAGTATTATTACTACCACAACGAAAAAGGGACTTTTTATGAAAAAGTGTCAAACTTGAAAAACACAGAACCACCAAAGTAGTTAAGAAAGAGCAAGTCTTTAATCAGGACAAGGAAGAAAATGCTTTAATGGTCACTACACAGTCATGAGAAAAATACCACACAGAGACAAGCTCTGGGACTCTGGGAACACTGTCTCTGAGAAAATGTACCTTAAAAGGGGATTTTCCCATGAGATGAAGAACCTTCTGGAGAGTAAAAGCCAAGAAGGACAAATGATTGCCCTAGAGACAGACAAGGGAAGTAAGATTCCATTCAGGGGCTGGAATACCTGGGAGAGGCCTAGATACAATGAGATAAATTTCTAAGACAAAAAGGTACTTAACATTTTATTAATTCTATCTAAGCTGAAATCATCAGGTACTTTAAGGTTTATTGTTCAGTCTTAGACCAGGATCCCTTTGGGAGTTCCATGAAGGCAAGTCCCCAAAGCACAAAGGTAAATTTGGGAGTTTCATAAAACAAGGTTTTTACAATTGATCAACATAAATGGCTCTCCATTTGTCTGACAGGTAATGATTTCATTCCTTTTTATAAAACAATATTAAAACAGAGACTTCTGGATTCCCATAGAGAGTTCTGGATTCTTTCCATTAGTTTGTTGTTCTTATTGTTGTTAATATATTTTTTTAGTAATATAATGCTAATTTTCCTTTTAGCCAGCTGACAATTGTACTTATATACACATACACACACACTGGAAATATATATCTATTGTAGTCTATTTATTTACTTTTCTATTTTTTGAAATATTCCCAAATAATTTTTAAGATTTTCCCCCCTATGCTAAGTATGAGACCAGGTATACCCTCATGTAGACACACTCACACACACACTCACATCTTAGAATTCTAGAATTCCAAATTCACTTGGTCATTATTTTATCTAGTTTTATAATATACTCACTTTGCATATAGATTGATATGGCACCATTTACAAATTAATTTTGTTAATAAAGAAATATTTTTAGATTGAAGTAGCAAAACCCAGGACCAGGAATTTCCCATCAATTATTTGTTTTCCTTTAAATCTATTAAGAAAATTCTTTAGAAATACTTAAATAAATTTCATTTGTGTATTCATATGGTAACTCATCCTAGGGTAATGCAGAACTAAATGCATTTTGTAGTTATTTGGGAGTGAATTAACACTATTGTTTCCTTGTTTTCATTTGTACTATGTGCAAGTTTTTTTTTTCTTGTGTGCCCCTGATATTTTTATAATTTAACAGTTCCAGAATAAGTTGAAAAAATTCTTAATATTAATTTTCTGACACTTGCAATAATTGTTTTTGCCCTTCCTCTCATCTCTCTGGTTCCCCAAGAATGCAAGCAATATGATATAGCTCATACATATATTATCATGTAATACATATTTTGATGCTTTTCATATTGTGAAACAAGATACATATTGCTTACCCTAGAGAAAAATTTATGGAAGAAATAAATTGAGGAATGGTGAATTTCAATCTGCATCAGGACTTTGTCACTTTCCTTCTATGTTAATATTCTTTTTTTTTTTGACAAGTACTTTGGAATTGTTATATCCTTGCTTTTGTTGATATTAAAGTCATTCACAGTTCATCTTCATATATCATTATTGTTACTGTGTATGATATTTTCTTAATTTTGCTCACTTCACTTTGCATGTTTGACTTGAAAACATTCTACTTGTCCTCTATGGTAGAATTAACCTAGTCTACATTTACTCATTCTGCTGTTTCTATTCTAATCAGGAATTTCTACTTCCCATGTGCCTGAAAGAACATAAATATCTGCCTGCAGAAAAAATACTATTCAAGGCACTTCTCCAATTAAATGAAATTCCTCTGGTGGTAAAACCAGTTTATATTCTTTAAAATTCTTGTTAAGTTCTATTTGAATGTCACTTTAGAAGCTATGGGCCAATAATCTTGGATTTGAAACTGGAAGAGAATATAATCCCTTGAAAAGAAGGAAATGATACCATAAAGTATAGATATAAGTTAATGGTAATTTCTTTAAGGCAATATATAATATGGATTAGGATTAATATAAAATGTAGCTTCAGAATGTTGAAAAGCTACAGCTATTAAAATGAATAATTATCCCTTTTTGTTTAGAAAAGTTAGCAATGGACTTGCTTTTTGAAAAATTTGGGGACACAGTATGGGACTACAATCACTATGAAGTTTGCTTGAAGAAAATAAAAAGATAATAAGAGAAGCCAAACACTTTTTAACCCTCATAGATAAAAGTCTACATACTTTAAAGAATATATGAAGGGAGAGAGGCAGAACAAAGATGGTGGAGTAGCACTGAAAGCTAGAACCATACTGATAATCCTCTCAAACCAACTTTAAAATAATGACTCAAAATGAATACTGGAGTGACAGAACCAATAAGGGAATGGAGTGAAGTAATTCCCTAACAGAAAACCACTTGGAAGCTAGGCAAAGAAGGTTTATAGTAGGTTGAGAAGGGAATTCAACCAGAAGGAGAATAGTCTACCAAGGAGTACTAGTCACCCTTTCTCTCACCTAATACTCCATGTTCTGAACCTGGGCCCCAGCCAACTTCCAGATCCCTAGACACTGCCTAACCCAAGTAGAGCATGCCATGCCTACCCATAAAGTGATAAGTCCTACCAAAAACTTCCAGTGAGGACATGAGCCCTAACACAAGGCACTCCATAGTCCCTGGCTTTTTCAGGACTAAGATGAGGCATAGAGTCCCTGCCTAAGCCTACATCTCAGGTAAATTCACAGTGTACCAAGCTGGTGGAAGCCCAGAGTAAGACTCTGAGCCTCTGCCTAAGCCTGCAGTGAAGACTTGAACCCCAGAACAGTCCCAGCACAAGGCAGTCCATGCCTGGCTGGTGATAATCTATGAGGACACCCAGAAGCGCTGTCCAAGCCTGCTACACCATAGTGCTAGACTGTCTGCACTTCAACTGGCCTGGGTAAACCTAGGATAGGACCTGAGGCTCTAGCCCAGGTTTAAAATGAAGCCCTGAACCCCAGGGCAAGGTAATTCACAGTGCTCTGAGCTCTATAAGCCATCAGCAGTCCCTAGAGGAGAGTGAATCATCAGGGGGAAGTATCTTTGAGAGCTTAAAGCCCATAGATAATCATACCAACTTGGAAGAACTGAAGCTTGCAGAAACCCAGAAGTAGATCTAAGGGTAGCAACAAGGGAAAAAGAAAAACACATTTTTATGGAGTGCCTTCTCTACCTTGAGAAAAGAGCTCATCTTTCAGATAAAAGTAAGTGAAAAAGGAGCTGGGTATAACCTGGAAAAATAAGTAAAGAGCCCAAAAAACCCCCCAGCTATTCATAGATAATTATTATGGAGACAAGGATGAGCAAGACATAGACTCAAAGGGGGACAATGAGATAAAGATGGCAATATGTAAAATTTCAAAGAAAAATGGACATTTGGTCTTAGCCTCTGAAAGAGTTCAAAAAGGAATTTAAAAAAAAAAACAAGAGAGGGAAAAGAAAAGTGGGAAAGCAAAATGAATAATTTAACAAAAGAAAGTAAGAACTTACAGAGCAGAATTGCCAAATGGAAAAGGGGACACAAAAATACAATGAAAAAGTGAGTTGTTTATTTTATTTTTAAGTAGAATTGATCAAGTGGAAAAGGAGATTCAAAAGCTCAAGGAAGAAAATAATTTCTTAAAAATTAGAATTAGGGAATGGTATGATTCCAGAAAGAACTGGAAAGATCTATATGAACTGATGTAGAGTGAAATAAGCAGAATAAGGAGAACATTATACATAGTGACTGAAATATTGTAGGACAATCAAATGTGATACACTTTGCTACTAATAGCAATACAGTGATGCAAGACAATTCTGAGGGACTTTTGAAAAAGAATGTTATCTACTTCTAAAGAAAGAACTGTTGAAATAGAAATGCAAACAAAGCATATAATTTATCACTTGTTTATTTGTGCATATATGTAATACTAAGGGTTAAAAAAATGCATCTGGTTGATACTTTTTGGTTCTAGATTTGCTCCTACAATAAGAAACATTTATCCCCAGCATTTTAAAGTAAAAATTAAAAGAAAGTAGGTTCATTGTTATTATGCAAGGATCCAGCAATTTAGCTTGCAACAGAAAACACAAAAGAATATACAGATGAGAACAACACTCGCAGTAATAAGAGAGATAAAAAAGAGAGATTACATCACCAAATTGGAGGAATCCCCGTCACCTGAATATTCCAGCTGGGGAGTCCCAAAGGTACAGCATTTCAGTGTTCCATTTAGGATAGACCCAGGCAGAGTGTTCTCTCTATGAGTGAGACTTCAAGCCTACTTTCCAGAAGGGGAATCTTATTGGGCTTCAAACAAATAAGGCTTTTTGCCAATTGTAGTTTACATAACTATTTCCATGGCCTTAGAGCCCCGGCCAAGGTCCTGAGTTCCAAGAAACAGCTAAACAAAACATATCTCAAAATTTAATTGAGTCACAAAGACAATATATTCTGAGAGACAAGGGTTAATCTCACATAAAGGTCCTTATTGCCTGATGGTCACAGAGACCTTGGAATCTGCTGAGAGCTTTGCCTGAAAACAAAAAAAGCACACTAAATCTCTGCTGGTAAATATAAAGCCTATGATATAAAATGAGGAAGATTCATTAAAATATATTTTAACCCTTCCATATAATTTGGGGTTCGATTTTATCAGATTATTCACTTATAAAAATGAATGATATAGAAATATTTTTTGTGTGATAATATGTATACTACTCAGATTGAATTGCTTATCAACTCTGGGAGAAGGGTGGCAAGAAGAGTGGGAGACAACATGAATCATATAATTTCAGAAAATGTATCTATATATTTGTTATTAAAAATAAAAATTTAAAAATAGCCAAAAATTAGAATTAGCCAAATAGAAGATAATGACTCCATGAGACATTAAGAAACAATAAAAAAGGAAAAAATAGAAGAAAATATGAAATCATTCTTTGAAATAACAACTAACCTGGAAACTAGATCCAGGAGAGTCAATCTAAGAATTATCAAACTACTTAAATATCATATTTTTTAAAAAAGAAAAAAAAACTAGGCACCATATTACAAGAAATTATCAAGGAAAACTTCCCTGATCTTCTTGAACAAGAGGGTAAAAAGGAAACTGAAAAAATCCACTGATCAATTCCTGAAATTAATCTCTAAGTAATAGCTCTTAGGAATATTATAGCTGAATCCAAGAGGTCTCTGGCCAAGGAGAAAATACTGTAAGTAGTCAAAAAGAAATAATATAAATTGCATGAAGCCTAGTTAGGATTACATAGAAATTAGTAGCTTCTACATTAAAGGATTAGAAGAATTGGTGATATTCTGAAAGGCAAAGGGATTGGTTTACAACCAAGAATCACCTACCTAGCAAAACTAAATATATACTTTAAGAGGAAAACTGGTCATTTAATAAAATAGAAGATTTTTTAAATGTTCCTAATGAAAAGAGCATACCTCAACAAAAATTTTATGTACAGATAAAAGACTCAAGAGAAACATAAAAGGGTAATTAAGAAAAGGAAAATTTAAGAAATTCAATAAGGTTGTTATTGAATTGTTTATGTTCCTACATTGAAAGATGATATTTGTAACTCTTAAAATTTTTTATCACCACTGCAGTTAGGAATATATATGGGAATCAACTGTCTAAGAAAACATTAAAAGAATCAAGGGGTATAAAAAGAGGTTTGCACTGAGAAAAAAGGGAAAAGACAAAAGAGATAAAATGGAATGTATCATCTTAAAATTTGTGAAAAAAAAACTATTATAATGGAGGAGATAATAAGGGTGGTGATGGACAACACTTAAACCATGCTCTTATTAGAATCATTTCAGAAAGAGAGACAGATTGAAAGAGAGAGAATAAGAACTGTATTCTTTCAGTTTTGAATCATATTTTATATTGTAGAGAAATAAGAGAGGATTAAGATGGAATCTGGGAAGAGGAGTAATATAAGAGAGGGGTAATTGAGGGGTGATTAAAAGCAAAATACTTGTGAGGATGAGCAGAGTGAAAGGACAGAGAAAGAACAGGATAAAAAAGCAGAAAATAAGATGGAGGGGATTACACAGATAATAATTATGAATGTGAATATGAATGTGATGAACTCACCCATAAAAAAGAAGCAGATAGCAGAGTAGATTAAAAACCAGAAATTTACAATGTTATTTACAAGGAACACATTTAAATCTGGGAAACACACCAAGTAAAAGTAGGGGATGGAGAAGAATCTATTGGGCTTCTACTGAAAATTTAAAAAAATGATAGGAATAACAATCATGATCTTAGGCAACCGAAACCAAAAACGGATATAATTAAAAGTGATGAGGAAGGAAATTACTTCTTGATAAAAGCTACTATAGATAATGAAGTAATATCAATAATAAGCATGTAGGCACAAATATTATTGTGTTCAAATTTTTTAAAGGAAAAATTAAATGATATTCAGGAAGAAATAGAAATGAAAAATATACTGGTGGGGGACCTCAACCTTTCCCTCTCACAAATAGATTAATATAATCAAAAAATAAACAGAAAAGAAGTAAAGGAAGTGAATGGAATTTTAGAAAAAAAAATAGGTGTAATAGATCTCTGGAGAAAATTAAATGGAGATAAAAAGTTATGTACTTGCTTTTTGGCAGTATATGGTATATACACAAAAATTGAACATGTCTTAGGACACAAAAACTTCACAGCCAAATACAGACAAGGTAAATATGAATTTTTCAGATCTTAATACAATAAAAATTATGATCAATAAGTATTTATGTAAAAACAAATTTAAATTAATTGGAAATTTAATAATCTAATTCTAAAAAAGTGGAAAGTCAAAGAACAAATTATAGAAACAATCAATAATTTCATTAAAGAGAATGACAATGAGAAGACAACATATTGAAATTAATGGGATATATTCAAAGCAATACTTAGGGGAAAATTTATATCTCTGAATGCTTAAAACAAAACTAACTGAAATGACATGATTATCTCAATAGATGCAGAAAAAGCCTTCAACAAAATACAACACTCATTCCTATTAAAAACACTATAAAGCATAGGAAGACATGGGCCTTTCTCTAAAAATAATAAGTAGTGTTTATCTAAAACTACCCACAATTTTAAAACACTTTTTACACAACTAAATTCAAATATACACAACTGGAATACCATTATTTGCTCATAGAGAGGTAGAGCTAATATAATAAAAATTACTCTTCCACCTAAGTTAATTCATTTTTTTTTCAATGCCATATCAATTGAATTACCAAAAATCATATTATAGAACTAGAAAAATAATAAGAAATTTCATCTGGAAGAGCAAAAGATCAAAATATGAATGGGATTAATGAAAAATGCAAAAAGATGGTGCCATGCAGTACAAAGATCTCAAACTATATAAAGCAGTAATCATCAAAACAGTCTAGAACTGGTTAAGGAAAAAGAATGATGGGACAAAGCAATAGAATTAGATTTAAAAAATCTCAACAATCCAAGCTTTGATAAACCCAAAGATCAAAGATTCTGGGATAAGAACTCACTATTTGACAAATGCTGCTTGGAAAACTAGAAAAAAAGTATGGCAGAAATTTGACATAGATAAATATCCTAAACTCTATACAAAAATAAGGTCAATATGGGTATATGAAATGGAAGTAAAATCTGATGCCGTAAATAAATTAGGGTAACAAAGAATAGTCTACCTGTCAGATCTATGGAGAAAAGAGGAATTTATGACTAAATAAGATAGAGAACATTTTAAGGTGTAAAATGAATAATTTTGACTATATTAAGTTTAAAAGATTTTGTGCAAACAACCAACATAATCAAGATTAGAAGGGAAACAAACTGGGAAAGCTGTTTATAACAAATTTCTTGAAGAAAAGTCTCATTTCTCAGATATTTAGAGAACTAAGTAGAATTTAGACAATATAAGCCATCCCCAAATTGACAAATAGTCAAAAGATATGAATCAACAGTTTTCAGATAAAGAAATCCAAGCCACCAATTATTATATGAAAATGTTCTTAATAATTTTTGAGTAGAGAAATGCCAATTAAAACAACTCTCATGTAACACCTCATGAGTATTAGATAGGCCATTATGACAGACAGTAAAGAAAAGTGACAAATGTTGGAGGGAATATTGAAAAATTGGGACACTAATTCATTGTTCCTGGAATTGTGAACTTATTTCACCATTCTGGAGGGCAATTTGTCACTAAGTCCAAAGGGCCATACAATGGTGAACCCTTGGATCCATTAATACAACTACAAGATTTCTGTCCCAAAGTGATCATAAAAAAGAAGGAAATGGTCCTTCTTGTACAGAAATATTTATAGTGATCCTTTTTTTGGTCTCAAAGAATTAGAAATTAAGGGGATGTCCATCATTTGGATAATGGCTGAACAAATTGTGGTATATAATGGAAATGGAATACTATTGTATAAGAAATGAGGAACAAGATTATTTCAGAAAGAACTGGAAATACCTCTATGAACTGATGCAGAGTGAAATAAACATAAGCAGGGACACAGTATACAGTAACAGCAATATTGTGGAATAGTCAACTGTGAAAAATTTAGCTACTCTCAGCAATACAATGATCCAAGATAATCTTGAAGGACTTATGAGAAAGAATGTTACCCTCCTACAGAGAAAGAACTGATTAGTCAGAATACAGATCAAAGCATATTATTTTTCATTTTATTTGGGGGTTTGGGTTTTATATGATTGTTATCTTACAAAGATTAACAATATGGGAATGTTTTGCATGATAAAACATGTATAATCTAGATCAAATAGCTTGCCATCTCAGGGAGAGGGAGGGAAGGTAGGGAAGGAAACAATTTGGATCATATTATTCCTGAAAACTTATATGGAAAAGTGTAATTGCTTGTTATTGCTAAAATAAAATATTTTTTCAAAAAATAAAAAGGAAAGAACATATAAAGAATGATCCCATGTGATAGAAGAATCAAATAGGGATAAATTAGGTATCATAATGAAGAATAATATCTGGACCATAAGAGAAAATAGGATTTTAAAGTAAATGCTGAGGTTTGTTGGGACAAATGAGGGCTTAAGTCATCCAATAATTGATATTTTTGTGAATATATTTATAATTGTGTTTCCTTATGAAGGTACTAATTCTAGAATAAAATGAAGTCTATCAAGTTTTAAGATGTGCCCTATAACTGATTAGTTACTACCAATATCTCTTGGAGGCCTTATAATTTCTGATTTAATGTAAACTCGCAAATATAGCATTGGATTGCACAGGAAAATCAGAGAAAGCAACCAAGTTAAATTACTACTTCCCACAATATTTGTGTAGTACTTAATCTAATAAGACCACAATTGTCCAATTTGATCAGTGAAGTTGATTTAAATTTTAAAAATTCATTTCAGTATTTTAATTTTAAAGGGTAAGTTGTTAAATGTTTATCAACCAACTCTATGGGTAGAATGTATGTTCAACATGCATTTGCATTTATTAGGCATTTTTAATATTTTCTATATTATCATTTTGCTTTTTAATGTCTAGCCAAGAGAAAACAAAATAAAACCAATAAATCCAGTTCTGATTTCTACGTGTTAATTTTTTGATATATAAATACTCACATTAAAAATGAAGTATTTTCATTTATGAATCAGTTCTAGCAAGTTCTAGCATAATGGTGATATTTACCTGTCACATAAAACAAAGATACCTGATTTATTGAGGAATTGTGACTCAAATGCCAATCTATACTAAACTAATAAGTCCATTACCAGTACATTTTCTGTATCTTGAAAGCACTGTGCATATTTTCATATTCAGTGTTCTGCTTATGCTATTCTACTATCCACTGACATAGTTTGAATATCCATATATCTTTTCAAATCCAGACCTTTGTTTGAAAACCAACTAAAATCAGATTACCTCCAGGAAATATTTTAAAACTTGTTAACAGAATGTTTAACTTTTTCTCTAACCTTGGAAAAGTCATTTAATTTCTCTGGACCTCAGTTTGCTCAACTATAACATAGGGGCATAGAAGTTGAGTTTCCTAAGATCTCTTTTGAATCTAAATTTATCACCTTACCATAATGAACATTTCTTGTGATGCTATCTTTTGATTTTCCTTATTCTATAATTGAATACTGTGATATCGAAATCACTTTAAAAGACTGATATATATTAATTTAAGGTTGCCAAGGAATTCAGCTATGTAATTCCTAAATGAAAACTCAAGTCAGCAGTCAACCTTTTGGAGTTTTTAATTACAAACAGGAGGAAGAAAGGTATTAGAGAGAGAGAGAGAGAGAGAGAGAGAGAGAGAGAGAGAGAGAGAGAGAGAGAGAGAGAGAGAGAAAGGGGAGAGAAGGGAATAGGACTTAAATACCCCCTCTCCTTAGGCTGGCCAAAGGCCCAAGCCCTTAGATAGCTGAGGCAAAGAAAAGAGATCAGTCCCTATCACTCATGTGACCAAAATGGAGAAAAAGTCTCAGGGGCCTCCACCTCCAGACTCCTGCAGAGCAAAACCTCCTCAGAGCAAAACCTCCTCAGAGCAAAACCTCCTCAGAGCAAAACCTCTCAGAGCAAAAAAACTCCTCCTCTGTCCTCAGACCCTGCTATCTTTAAGTCAAAAATCTAAGTCCCCTCCCCTCAGTTCTCACATCTACCAGTCACTGTCGATGTCTCCCCTGTGCCAATGGTGGCTCTAGCTTAACCCAGGACCACCCAGAGGTCTGCCCCCCCTTTGCACATGTCTGTTGAAGGTCATATTCTCAAATAATTAAATCTTGATCTTTGCTGTAGCCCTTCCTAAATCCTGTTACTCTGAGAAGGGTGGAGATTGTAAGTTTCAAGACCTGGTTCTGTCATTCCAAGTATCTCTATTGTATCAATTCTAAAATCAATCATGACTCAAAGAACTTCCTGTTCTATGCCTAAGTATAGGTCAAAGCCCTTTCCATTGTTTAGCAAAAGGTTTCTGTCCTAAAGTAGTCTTAAGTAGGGAGGAGAAGGATCCTCCCATTCCAAGAGGTTTCACATTCCAATAGAGTTCTTACTATCAGTAGGAAATTTTTTCCAGTATGAAATTTCCCAATGGGGAAATTTCCAACATTCATAAGTCTAAGAAATTTTAAGGTTTACAGTACTTAATATACATTATAATAAAATATTAATGACACAATAATGACATAATAGGTTATGAATATTTCTATTATCTCCAGATATAATCAAATGCTGATGTTCAAAAATTTAGAAAAAGCTTGGAATATATTACCATTTGCTTTATTAGTATATTTGTTTTTATTAAAATAAGAATAAATTCATATTTCTTTTATTCCTAAAATGCCAGGTTTACTGGCATATCTACTAGAACATTTTAATTATTTCCATGACTTAATCAATGATAATAGACTCATATGATTAGGTAAAACCTGGTTACATTTTAAAGGTGTCTGAACTAATCTCAAAAGAGCGTACCTGAGGAAGATCAGTGGAACAGACTGGGGGAAAGCGACCTCAGCAAGACAGTATACGATAAACCCAAAGATCCCAGCTTTTGGGACAAAAATCCACTATTCGATAAAAACTGCTGGGAAAATTGGAAGACAGTGTGGGAGAGACTAGGAATAGATCAACACCTCACACCCTACACCAAGATAAATTCAAAATGGGTGAGTGACTTAAACATAAAGAAGGAAACCATAAGTAAATTGGGTAAACACAGAATAGTATACATGTCAGACCTTTGGGAGGGGAAAGGCTTTAAAACCAAGCAAGATATAGAAAGAATCACAAAATGTAAAATAAATAATTTTGACTACATCAAACTAAAAAGCTTTTGTACAAACAAAACCAATGTAACTAAAATCAGAAGGGAAACAACAAATTGGGAAAAAAATCTTCATAGAAACCTCTGACAAAGGTTTAATTACTCATATTTATAATGAGCTAAATCAATTGTACAAAAAATCAAGCCATTTTGCAATTGATAAATGGGCAAGGGAAATGGATAGGCAGTTCTCAGATAAAGAAATCAAAACTATTAATAAACATATGAAGAAGTGTTCTAAATCTCTTATAATCAGAGAGATGCAAATCAAAATAACTCTGAGGTATCACCTCACCCCTAGCAGATTGGCTAACATAACAGCAAAGGAAAGTAATGAATGCTGGAAGGGATGTGGCAAAGTAGGGACATTAATTCATTGCTGGTGGAGCTGTGAACTGATCCAACCATTCTGGAGGGCAATTTGGAACTATGCCCAAAGGGTGCTAAAAGAATATCTACCCTTTGACCCAGCCATAGCACTGCTGGGTCTGTACCCCAAAGAGATAATGGACACAAAGACTTGTACAAAAATATTCATAGCTGCGCTCTTTGTGGTGGCCCAAAACTGGAAAACGAGGGGATGCCCATCAATTGGGGAATGGCTGAACAAACTGTGGTATATGTTGGTGATGGAATACTATTGTGCTAAAAGGAATAATAAAGTGGAGGAGTTCCATGGAGACTGGAACAACCTCCAGGAAGTGATGCAGAGCGAGAGGAGCAGAACTAGGAGAACATTGTACACAGAGACTAATACACTGTGGTATAATCGAACGTAATGGACTTCTCCATTAGTGGCGGTGTAATGTCCCTGAACAACTTGCAGGGATCCAGGAGAAAAAAACACCATTCATAAGCAAAGGATAAACTATGGGAGTGGAAACACCGAGGAAAAGCAACTGCCTGAATACAGAGGTTGAGGGGACATGACAGAGGATAGACTCTAAATGAACACTCTAATGCAAATACTATCAACAAAGCAATGGGTTCAAATCAAGAAAACATCTAATGCCCAGTGGACTTACGCGTCGGCTATGGGGGGTGGGGGGAGGAAAAGAAAATGATTTATGTCTTTAACGAATAATGCTTGGAAATGATCAAATAAAATATATTTAAAAAAAAATAAGAACATTAGCAAAAAATAAAAAAAAAAAGAGTGTACCTGAGTTTACTCATTTCAGCCTGAGAGACAAACTTCTATTAATGTAGATTTAGTGAACCTTTGTGAATGCTCAGAAATAGGTGGCATGATATAGGTAATGAATTAGCAAAATAGATTTTTAAGTAGTATTCAGATAGGTGAACTATGATATTGCAATGTCAAAAGAAAAAAACATCATAGAAGGAAGAGGATCTAGAGAAGATAATGGATAACAGTGTCTAATATATCATATGGGTCAACTGAAAAAAGGTTTGTGGGTTTGATAATTAAAATATCATCAGAACTGGAGGAATTCCATGTGAACTGGAAAGACCTCCAGGAATTGATGCTGTGAATTTCAAAAATATTCCACCCTATTCAGACCATTCTTTAAAAGATGGAATTAAGCTATTTCCTGATCACTAACAATAGAGATACTTGGAATAACAGAATCAGGTCTTGGAAACTACATTCTCCACCCTACTCAGTGTAACAAGATTAGGAAGAGCTGCAGCAAACTCAAGATTTAATTATTTGAGAATATGGCCTTCAACAGACATGTGCAAAAAAAGGACAGACCTCTGGGCAGTCCTAGGTCAAGCTAGAGCCACCATTGGCACATGTGAGATGCAGAAAGTGAGATAGAGAACAGCCTCTGGAGTTCTCGGGACTTCCTGTGAGGAGAGCTAGAGTTTAGTTTGAGGCTGGTCTTTGAGGTCAGAGGAGTCCCTCAGACTGCTTTCCTTCAGATTGGTCATGTGAGTGATAAGTACTGATCCCTTTCCCTGCCTTGGCTATCCAAGGCCTTAATGCCCCCTTTGGCTCAGCCTGAGCCAGAGTGGTTCTGAGTTAAACTCTTCCTTCTCTCCCTTTTCCCTTCTCTCTCTCCCTCTCTCCCTCTAATACTTTCTTCCTCCTGTTGTAATTAAAACAACATAAAATATGGCAGCTGACTTGAGTGTTTCATTTAGGAATTACATAAGTGAACTCCTAGGCAACCTTAAATTAATATATATCAGTCTTTTAAAGTGGTTTCAATATCACAATGCAGAGTGAAAGGAGCAAAACAAGGCAAATATTGTATACAGAGATGGATACACTGTGGCACAATCAAAAGTAATGGACTTCTCTAATAGCAGCAATACAATGATCCATGACAATCCATAGGAAGTTATGAGAAAGAATGCTATCCACATCTAGGGAAAGAACTGTGGGAGCAGAAATGCAGAAGAAAAACATGATTGATCACATGGTTTGATAGGCATGTGATTAGGGTTCTGATGTTAAAGGATCACTCTACAGCAAATATGAATAACTTGGAAATGGCTTTTGAACAATGATACACCCAGTGGAACTGCTTGTCAGCTCCTGGAGTGGGGAAGAAAGAGAGGGGTGGAGATCATGAGTCATGTAACCATGGAAAAATATTCTAAATAAAAATGAAAAAAATACCATTGGTAACTGGGAAGAAAACAGTTTCAGTTTAGTGATGTCAGAAGTCAGATTTCAAAGGTTTGAATCAGAGATAGAGGAAAGGAATAAGTGCCATCAAGTATAGGTTGCGTTTTTTTAAAACTTTGCTGAGAAAAGGAGAAAGGACACAGGAATATACCTAAGTGGAACCAGGATGTACAATAAAGTGTTTTTTATGGGAAAAATTGAATATATTTTGAATCCAAAAGGAAGTAACTATTTGATAAGAAGAAAATGAAATTTGAGGGGATGAAGGTGATAAAAAAGGATAAAATCTGTTAGAGATGATCAGAGGCACTGGATTCAAAGGCACATATGTGGGAATTAGCCTTGACAATGAGAAAACAGTTTCTTTGTCTGACACTTTCAGAAAGGAGTGAGATTGGTAGATGACATTAAGCAACTTTTATATAGAGAGGAAGCATGTTGAATGGTCTTAATATTTTTAGTTATGTAAGAGGCAAATTCCTTAGATGAAACAGGCTTGGTTAACAGATTTAGGAGGAGGGAAGAGAAAGCTTTAAATTGCTTGTGTGAACTGAATGAGATAGCAAATCAAATAGAGAGGAATAAAAGAATTCTCTTGATCCAGTGAGGGCACAATTGAACTTTCAGTCACAGACATTTATATTATAATTGAGTAGCACCATAATGAGATTTTCCTTAATTTTGCTCCAAAGTTGATACAAAGGAGATTTTTTAAATAGTGAATTCTGTCAAGAAAAAAAATGGCTATAGGACAAAGTGACAAGACCTTCAAGATTAAAGTATAATGTAGAGTTGACATGACTAATTTTTGGGTGGATGTTAAAAAAAGGAGGAAACTGAAATAAGTGCATGGACAATGGCTTGAGAAACACTTTAGTAGCTTAGTAAATAAGAGTGCTGATAAAGGGGATTTGTAGACTTTGGAAGAAAGACAAGACTTTACGGTCAGAGTGGAAAATGTAGTTTGGTTTTTTTGAACTCTTACAATCCATCTTAGCATAATACTATGTATTGGTTCAAAGGCAGAGAAGAGTGCTAAGGGATAGGCAATGGGGGTTAAGTGACTTGCCCTGGGTCACACAACTAAGAAGTATCTGAGGCCAGATTTTAACCTAGGAGCTCCCGTCTCTAGGCCTAACTTTTAATCTACTATGTAACCTACCTGCCACCCAAAAATGGTCGAGATTTGAATGAGAAAAGTAGAATATATGTGGGTAACATTGAGTTCTTGTGCACAATCAATATTATTTATCACTCAGATGGTAGAATAAAGGTATAGTTCATGGGAATTAAGGAGGTTGAAGAAAAATGAGATTAAGGAATTTATAGAAGCCTCAAATGTATTTTAAAGTTTCTTAGAATAATCAAAGGATTTAGAAAGAAAGGAAGATGGTGAGTCAGATCTTGAAAATCATTTCATTGTAAAATGAATACATTAAGTCCATATGATTTTAGTAGTGATGCCATATGACTCTAAATCATGAAACATCCCAAAGGCATTGAAATATTGTAGTATTCAAAGGGTAATTGGAAGATACCTGGAGGATGAAAATTGGATGTAGTGTATTCTCAATGAAAATGTCCAAGTGAGAAATGGTGTAAAAGATGAAAAATACATTAACAAAAAGGGATATGAAAAAAATGTTAAAAGGGAAGGATGATGGATAGACAGCATGAGTACTGCACTGGAATCTATGAAATATTAAAATATCAAAAAAAAACCTTTTTGACCTTGGGTGAATGCTTTATTTACTTTTATGGAAAGACAAAGAAGACTGCTATAAGAGATTGCAGATTTATTACACATATACATATATGCATATATATATCTATGTATACATGTTTATTTGTATATGTGTGTATACATATGAGTACATATCAGTATAGTATTTGCTAATATGTATGTGTGTCCATATACATGTAGCAAGAAGGTACAGTGACTAGAGTTAGGAAAACTGCTCTTTCTATATTCACATTTAACCTCAGACACTTAGTATCCATGTGGCCCTTGACAAGTCACTTCACCCTATTTACCTCCTATAAAAAGGACTGAAAAAGGAAATGGTAAACCACTCTGGTATCTTTGTCAAGAAAATCCCAAATTGGGTTGCAAAATGTTGGTCATGAATGAAAAACAACTGAATATATATTTATACTGGTATAATTGCTTATTAACATATATTACATTATATATGTATTGCATTGTGCATTATATATAAACTAAAGACATGGGTAAGCACAAATGTAATCATGTCTATTCATACACTTGTGTGCACATATATATCTATATGACATGTCTACTTATATGTACATTGCATACATTCATGTATATATGCACATATACCGGCAAATCTATATGTGCATGTGTGCCTATGGATATAGGCAAACCTAAATAGTGATTTAGTAGGCATATATTAAGTACCTACAATGGGCTAGATATTATGCTAAGCAATAAGGATCCAAGAAAAGGAAGCCAAAATAGGATCTGTATTCTAAGGGCTCACAGTTTTATGTGGGGCAAGCTATAAAAAGGATAAATAGGAAGTAATCAATTTAGAGAAGGAATTAGAATTAGGCATTGAGAAAGGAATACTACAGAAGGAGAAATCTCAATGAGGATTAGAAGGAAGCCAGAGAGCCAAGATTAAAAGAGGAGAAGGAAAACACTGTAGTTATGGGGAGAGACAGAGAACATGCTCAGAGTTGAGAGGTGGAATTACTTGTCTAAGGAATGGTACGTAGGGCATTGGCACTAGATTGAGCATGTGGGAGATGGGGTATAAGGGGTAAGAAGACTGGTCTAAAAAATGAGGGTATTGATTTGAATGCAAAATAGAGAAGCTAGATTATTGAAAGATAATAGATAAGTGATTCATAAAAAATACAAATATATTTATTCACATTATTATATATCCACATGTGTATATATATATATACATATATATATGTTAAGATATAAATACATATACAAATATTTATTTCCCATTGTGCATTCAGTCACATATAATCGAGTCCCATCAACCACTTTTCCAGTCTTCTTAGACTTTCCACATTTCCTCTGTATGACTGTAATACCTAGATTGCTTTCCCTCCTCATCTGTACCTCTTGAATTCCCTGGCTTCCTTCAAATTCCTGCTAAAATATTATCTTCTGTAGGATTCTCTTCCTAATGCCTCAATTTGAGTCCCTCTCTTTCTCTCTCACTCTCTCTCTCTCTATCTCTCTGTCTGTCTGTCTGTCTGTCTCTCAATATATGTATATATAGACACATTACAATTATGTATAGCAATGTAGACATACATATATATTTATAGATACTCAAATGTGTATATACATACACACACAACATGTAATCATAGCTATGTCTGTTTAGATATAGAAACTGTGTTTGTATGTTGCAATCAACCATATGGAATTCATACACAGTAAACCACCCTTACTTGATTTCTGATTTTTTAATTAAAATTATTAAAAAAATATAAAATCATTCTGTTACTCAGATTTCTATGATAAAAATATAAATCTGAATGGATCTTTTCCAACTCTCCCAACTTATATATGATTTTAAATTGGTGTTTGTGTTTATTTCAAATAAAAATGGGATGAGATGCACAACTTAAAAAAATTATTATGGTTTATGCTACAATTTTCAGTTACTACCAAGATTTTCAGAGACACAAACTGGCTCTGGAGTCTCAAAATTGCTTCCAATTTTTAGTATTGTCTCATTTTTCAGTCTTGGGCAGGTCAATTTAGCCCTTGATAGTTCAATTTCTCTCTTAAGGGCTTAACTTGCAGGGAATTTGTATTGATCATAAAACTAATACTAATGAAGTTCTTTCAAGCCCTTATATTAGAGACATAAGGAACATTTCTGTATGAGATAACACTGATCCAAACTATGAGTTTTAGAGGTCACAGAGTTCTCAGTGGTAAGCCACCACTATATGGGCAAATGTTAACTTTAGAACGGACTCTTACACTACCACAAATATATTCTTTTTAAAGTTTATTATGTGGAGAGGGAGTCAAGATGGAGGCCTAGAAGGAGCAGAAGTTCAGACATCTGAATACCCTTCCTTACCAATCACAAACTGAATGCTCCTAGGGGACTGAAAATCAAACATAACAACAAGACAGAGCCAAGGAATCATCCTACTGGACTCAATTCACAAGGTATGCTCCCCCAAAAGCCAGAATCTGAGAACACTTGGGTTTAAGGGGAAGACAGAAGGAAGGTCCCAGGACCCCTTTCCCCTCATACCTAGATCACTGAGACTCCAGCGGCAGCAGGAACTTCTGGGTGGGCAAAGGTGCTGGTCTAGAGGGTTTACCTTGCGGGCAGGGCTGTGCCAACCTCAGAGTGTTGAATACAGATTGCAGGGAAGGAGCTAGAGAGGGAACATAGAGCTGGCAGCCTGGCCAGAGCTATGGAGATCCTCCATATTTGCTCCAGCCTGACAGGAGGTGTTGGCATCAGAGCACACCTAGCCCAACCAAGCTGAATTTAATCCCATCAAAATCTTCAGAACTAAGGGAAGTCCAGGCTCCACATACCTCCCTCATTGACTGCTGGACTTTAATCCAATCAAAAGCCTCCAAAGCACAGGGAAACTCAAACCCCCAACAACCCTCCCCCAGAGATTGCACCAAGAGATATTCTGACAAAGCTCAAAGAGGGGAGATTGACAGAAGTCCCCAAAACCAAAGAAATGAGAGGAGCAAGAGCACAGACAAATACGGGGAGCAAAGAAGGGGTGGATAAGAGCAAACAACAGAAAAAGAAGAAAGAAATTACAAAAGATAGCTTCTATACAGTGAATGGAACAGAGAGGGAGGGATCAGCAAAAGAGATTCTAAAAATCAAAGGAGAAATTAATAAAATTGAAAGTCAAAGAAGTATTGATTTAATAAATAAGACTAGAAGCTGGCACTTTGAAAAAAAAAAACAAATAAAATAGACAAAGTACTAGTCAGTATAATTAAAAAAAGTAAGAAAAAATAATTGACAGTATCCAAGAAGGGAGATCTCACCTCAAATGAAGAGGAAATTAAGGCAATCATTACAAACTACTATGCCCCATTATAAGGCAAAAATATGGCAATCTAGGTGATATAGATGAATACTTACAAAAATATAAATTGCCTAGACTAACAGAGGAAGAAATAAATTACCAAAACAACCCTGTATCAGAAAAAGAAATTGAACATGCCATCAAAGAACTCCATAAGAAAAAATCCCCAGGTCCAGATGGATTCACAAATGAATTCTATCAAACATTCAAAAAACAACTAATCCCAATATTATAAAAAATATTCGACAGAATAAGCAAAGAAGGAGTTGTACCAAATTCATTCTATGACACAAACATGGTACTGATCCCAAAGCCAGGCAGGTCAAAAACAGAGAAAGAAAACTATAGACCAATCTCCCTAATGAATATAAATGCAAAAATCTTAAATAGGATATTAGCTAAAAGAATCCAGCAAGTGATCACGAAGGTTATTCACTATGAACAGGTAGGATTCATACCAGGAATGCAAGGACGGTTCAATATTAGGAAAACCATCCACATAATTGACCATATTAACAACCAAACTGAAAAACATCACATGATTATCTCAATAGATGCGGAAAAAGCCTTTGATAAAATACAACACCAAGTCCTAATGAAAACACTAGAAAGTATAGGAATAGAAGGGCCTTTCCTAAAAATAATAAACAGTATATATCTAAACCCACCAGCAAAAATACTGATACACTTTGGTATAATCAAATGTAATGGCCTTCTCCTTTAGTGGCAATGCAATGACCCTGAACAACTCATAGGAACCTATGAGAAAACCCACTATACACATCCGGAGAAAACACTGCAGGAGTAAAAGCGCCGAAGAAAAACAACTGCTTGAATACATGGATTGAAGGGATATGGTTGGGAATGTAGACCCTAAATGAATATCCTAGTGTAAACAACAGCATGGAAATAGGTTCTGATCATGGACACAAGTAATACCCAATGAAATTGTGTGTTGGCTGCAGGAAGAGTGGGTTGAGGGGAGGGAGGGAAACAATGTGATAACTGTAACCAAGGAATAATATTCTAAATTGACTAAATAAACTTATTCAAATGAAAAAAATGTGAATTTATAGAAATACACTGAATTTATTCATGATAGCATAAAATCTTTATTCCTTTCAGAGATAAGAATATTTATATAAATATGAATATTTATATAAATATGATGTACACAGACCCAATGGTTATAGACTTTAAACAAATATGAAGACAAGTTCCTTTGATGAGCTTACAATCTAATAAAGGAAGACAATACACAAAAAGAAACTGAAAATAGGTGCTATGTAGATTATAAGATATTTAATGTGGGACTATAATGGTAAAGTAAGAAATTATGGTTAGGCTAAACTCTTTACTTAAATGGAGATTTAGTGTTCTTAGCCCCACCTACCAACCAGCAAGGTAAAGGGTAGTAATGAAGAGAAATACCAAGGCTCATGAAATGAATCTTCTAAGATGATGAGGCTTTTCCAATAATGTTTCCTGAGTCATGGTAAAGTCATTCACACAAGTTGAAAAATAGTACCTCTAAGAGGATAAAGGAAAAATACTTCATTGTATAGGTAGAATTTAAATTAGACTTTAAAGAATGATAGAAATTCATGAGTAAAAGAAACAAAGGGAAAATCCTTGTTCAGAGTAAGAAAATTATGGGATGTCTTTGGTATAATAAATCAATAAACAATCTTTAATGAGTACTGATTGCTACCTTCCAGACACTGTGATAAGTGCTGTAGACACAAAGACAAATGGATAAGTTTTTTTCTCTATATCAACTTCTATTCCAATAGACACTGAAGCATTTCTTCAAGCATTTGCCTGAAACAAAAGGGTTAATGTTCATGAGAAACAGAAGTAAATAAGTCTATAAAGGGTAGTTTGGTAATAGTTTATGAAATCCCTTCATGTGGATTAAAATAGTTTCAATTTAACTTGGGAAACAGTATCTACTAAAAGACATTTGAGGTAAGTGGTTTATAGGTTAATGGAACTATGAGAAATAGAAAAGACTACAGAGATCATCTAGTTCAATGCAATTGACAAAACTGGGACTCAGGGAGCTATTGTTCTTACCACTGTACCTTATTGTCAATATGACAGATGACAATATCTCTCCATAAAGATAATGATGTTTGGAAGTAATATAAAATGGCAATCAGGGAAATAGAAGAATGAAAATAGGAGTTATTGTAATTGTATAGAAAGTGATTACTAGGGCATTAGGGTAATAGAAGTGGAAAGTCATTGGAAAAGTAGATGTAGTAGATATTGCAGAAAAATATACTGGTTTGAGATCAGAAACAAGAAAGTGGAAGAAATAAAAGTATTTTAAATTTGAAAATATGAATGAAGTGTGATTTCCCACACAGAAACACTTAAGTTTGATAGAATAGATTTAAAGAAAAAGTCACAAAACTCAAATTTGGACACCTTGAGTTTAAAGTCTATATAGCAAGTTCACTTAAAGCCATCTTATTGACAGATAATTGAGAGATTCAGGCCTGGAAATCAAAAGAGCTGTCAGGACAGGACCAGAGACAGATCTTGTATCTTTATCAAAAGAGATAATAATAATAATAATAAGAGTTATTTATGAGAAATACAGCAGTGAATTGAAGAAATAGAAGAGTGACAAGGACAGAAACTTTAGAATGTCTATATCAATGGAAGAAGATGAAGGGCCAGAAAAACATTAATAAGAAAGTTAGAAGGTGAATCAGAGTGGCATGGTCTTTAAAGAAAAGGAAGAAGAAAGTAACTAGACATAGAGGAGACTATTAATAGCATTAACTGGCACAGAGAGAAAAAGAATGATCAATGGAAAAAATCTATTTAATTTTTTTCTTAATTATGTGGTCATTGATCATTTTTGAGAAAGTCATTTATGATTCAAGAGAGAGACTAGCTTTTATATTTCAATGATTTGAATGGAGTAAGTTATGATATTTGGAGGTAAAGGCATCCAACACAGACAACTATTATAAGAAGTTTGACTCTGAAGGTTAAATAATAAGAGTAAAAACTGAATGGGGTAGAAAGGTCAAAAGAATAATAAATAAAAGATAAAAGTTATCTTAGACAAATGGAAAGGGCCTAAAGCCTCAAAATGGAATCAGTGGCTAATTAAGATCCAACTTAGTTTCATTAAGAACATAAAGTTTCAAATAATCATTGATAAGTTTATCAGATTGTCATATGAGGATGGTTATCATAGTGTAAATAGTATATTCATCGTCTTATTATGCTTCCCAGTTATGTCTTTCCCATTCTGCACATTCTGTCTTTCATGCTCAGCCTTCATTGGATGCTAATTTTGACTCAATTAATGGATCCCTCAACTCTCATTAGTGAACTTTCCTTTCATCCTGATTAGAACAAAGCCTCCATAGCTGGAGGAAGGAATATATGTCTCCAATGTCTAACAGCAGAATTATGTTTATTTTTAACATATGATTTGAAATAGGCCAAAAAATATCATCGTCATAAAATTTGCAAATGACTCAAACCTGAGACAAAATAATAAAACTACATTGGGACAATAAAGTCAAGATCTACAGAAATCTCAAATATCTTAGGAAATTGGACAAATTTCATTGGGAATAAATTTAATGAAGATTAATGTTGAGCTCTATAATCTTTTTCAAACAAACAAGCATGGATACAAGATGGAAGATTTGATTAAATAACAGTTTTTTAGAAAACATCTGAGGTATAAAATGTTGTTACCTTCAAGTTACATATAGATCCTCTTTGCTACATGTTTATCAAAAAACTAAGAATCAAGTAATATCAGAATATCAGATTGATAGTCAATTGCTCTGATATATTCTCCCTTGGTCAGATGCCACATTATGTATTTTGCATAGTTTTAGACGTCACATATTAGGAATGACATTAATAAATGTTATATTTAGAAGAGAAAAAAATGAGGGAAGATCTGGAAACCATGGCATACTAGAACTGATTGAATGGAGTCTAGATGGAAGTGGATAGTAGAAAGGATTAGAAATCAGAATGCAATAATATTTTTTTTCACAAAATACACACTTAAAACAAAGACAGAGAAGTAAAATAAAGGTCTGGAGCAGAATCTAATATGCTTCTTTTGAGGTGCTATAGAGTGGCAGCTTCCACTTTAGAGTGACAATTTCCACTGTGGAGTATCAGCTTCCATATCCTATGGATAAGGGTTGACATATTTATTAGGGTCTGGTAGCTTAACATCTCCCTTTCCAAACTCAAGTGAGGTATGTTTTGGGGTTTGATGCTATAGGGAATAAGGAACATGTGCAAGATTCAGGGATCATTCTAGAATTGCAGAATTCCCAGTGAATAGGTTACATGGTTCTCCATTTTCCACCAATTTGTCAGTGCAGAAGAGATGTTATGTTTTTTAGGAAAGGGAGAAAGGAAGGTTATACAAAAGGAGAAGGCACATATAAATAAAATTGAGTTTATTAACAGTTAAGGGAAAGGTTTTGGGGATGGAATAAGGGGAAAAGGTTATCATCTGACTCTTATCCTTCTATATTTAATTATATGATTGTTTCCTCTTACTATCTATCTAAATAAAGACTATCAAGACTAAATCCCACAGCAAAACCCCAAATCTCACAAACAATAGTCAATGGTTGATCTGATTTCAGGAATCCCAGTTATGGTGTTTTCAGATGATTTCAGCAAAGTAGAGGTCTGCTCTCCAGTATCTGTCTATCAGAAGACTAGAGATTTCCTCTCACCAAAACCAGTAGATACTCAAAGGCCAGTTTCGTGATGGATGGATTTCCAGGATGTCTCCTTCCTCCTTGACCTTTCAGCTTCAGAGTGGCAGTTGGCAATACTGTTCATTGGAACTCTGATTCAACCAGCACAGTTAAGATTCTATGTCTAGAGACCTGTCAATCATTCTCTCCCTTGCTACAGAGGTCTTGATGCCTTTTTAGAGGGAGAACATTGGAAGGTAGATGATTTATGCTTGAGGACCATAATAGGTAATTAATTATTTCTAAGAACACAAAGCTGATGACTTGTATAGAATGTAACAGATCTAGTACACAGAGTATATAATTGAACAATCTACAATTCATGCTTGAATAACTCTGAAACGACAGATTTTATAGTTAATGTTTAACAAATGCTACCTAGGGGGAAATGCATGATTTCAGAGTATGAGGGTCCCATTCTATTACTGTCCCTTACTGCCCACCCTCAGTCCACATCAATATGACTTTTTTTTGGAGTAGCTAAAAAATATTGGAAATTGAGGAGATTCTCATAAATTAAAGAGTGGATGAACAAGTCCATATGATTGTGATGGCATTGCTGTTATTTGTCCTTTGTTTTTGAAAAGTACCAATAACATCACAAGGATGATACCTTGACTTATACATGAGCTGGATTTAAGTAAGGCAGAACTGGACAAAGTAATTTGTTTCACTCTCTCTTCAATTCATTGAAGTCCAGTGACAAGATAAAGATAGGATGACTGAAAATGGTCCAAGATGAAGTGTATGACATTAACATCTTCAATATCTGATTAAGCTATAAGTTCTGAATTGCTGTACTTCATGGCCATTGGAACAAATTGTTCTCATCTGCCCATTCCAATGTGGTAAGTCTTTGCACAATTGGAATAGACATTCCCCCCCCCCCCAACTCATGACTATTCTTTAAATGGATAAGCCCATATATTGAAATGGTTGTAATGGGGTGTGACCACCATGCATATTATAGTTTCATGGAACTATAGGTGAGAGTTAGATGAGAGTTGGACATAAAAGTTGTCTGAGCAAAACTGAAAAAAGGATTACCAAGCTCTTACCCCAGAACTGCTAGTCTTCCTAAAAACTATATATACCCTGAACACTCCATACAGTGATGTAGTATTTATTGAACTGTGGTAAATGAAGAGGAAAGTGTTTTTTAAATAGGGAATAGCTATTTGAATTAATACAAAGTGAAGTAAGAAGACTGAGGAGATTGTTATGCACAGTAATAGCAATGTTATAATGATGGATCAACTGGCTACTCTGACCAAAGCAATGAACCAAGATATTTCAAAGGATACATCTGGGAAAAAATGCTATCCATATCTAAAGAGGTAACTCTTAAGCTCTGTGTGAAAATTGATGCATAATTTTCTCACTTAACTTTACTTTTTTATTTTTTTGAAATTTGACTAATATGAAAATGTTTTGAATTATTTCACCTGTATAATATAACCGATACATTTTTTTTATCTTAGTGAATGTATAGTGGTTTGAGGAAAGGTAGGTAATTTAGGAGTGAGAAAATGTTTTAAAGAATGTTGAATGAAATAAACAATAGAAAATAGATATAAAAATGACTGAAGTTTTTCGGATGTAGAGGGAAAACTTTTAGTTGAAGTGTTATTATTATTGTCAAAACTTGAAGGGATAATACACTGAAGAGATATTCAACTTACTTGTTTTGCTTGACCTCAGAAGGCATAATTACATAGAGGAAGTGGGTAGAATGTGACAAGATATAGAGTAAGGAAAACCTTATAATTCTATCTATCTCAAAGTGTCATAAGTTGATTCAAGACAGATAAAGGGAGAGATTGAGAGACTAATTTAAACAATTTAAAGGTGAAAATGATATTACTTTCATTAACCATTTCATTGTATTTCTAATGTTGGGAAAAGGAATGAGAACCATTGAGGGTATTGGAAAGTTGAGAGCTCTACGGGTTCATGAGGCAAGAAAGACAGTTGGAAACTGGACAAGGACTTCTGGGAAATTCTCCTGAGGAGGGGGTCTGGAGTGCTGAGACACAGAAGGGAATGGAAGGAGGAGCTGTTTCTCTGTTCCATTTCAAGACGCCTTTGGAGATTTCTGTCACTAACAGAAATCCTAACATTGCTGGTTCCTGTTAGCAAATCTAATTTCTCTGAAGACTTTCATTCCATGAGCTATTGATGTACTGGACTCAATTCACTGAGTAGTGCTCTCTCCCCTTTTCTACCTCCACCCTGCCTTACAAGAATTACCTTTTACTTCTATAGTTAGATTATTTAGAAATATAGTTTTCGGATAGATTTGGGAAGGGAAGGTGAGGCTCACTGGCAGACTCCATCTTGCTGCCAGTTTTCAATAAGACAAAGTAGCTCATGGTCATATTGGGGTCCCACTGACCTCTTCTTGTGGAGAAAACTTCCCTGCTGCCTTTGAGGGCTGGCATGATCATCAAGGGGCAATCCTTCACTGAGGGGAGATCTCCATTGTGTCTCCCTCAAGTAATCAGGGACTCCTGGAGGGGGGAAGTTAGGGAAGTCATTTCATCAACCCTTGCCTTACTGCCTTCAACCCTCATTTCTTCAACTAAGGAGTCCCTTAAAATTACATATTCATATAGTGCTTTAAGGTTTAGATAGTACTTTACATGTATTATCTCATTTAAGTCTCTTTATTAAACTCTTTTTATAGATAAAACTGAGCTTCATACAAGTTAAATGATTTTCTCAAGGTCACACAGTAAATTTGTATCAGGGGTGAGATTCTCATCCAGATCTTCTTAAAATTAAGTCCAGGGCTCTACTCATTGACATAGATGTTATTTTGGGAGACTAAGAGTACAGTTAGCTGTCCCTTTGTAAAACAATTTTATGTGAAAAAAATTTGGTGTCTATTCAATAAAAAGAGGAAAGATTTGTGATTAGTAAAGACTCAAATGAGTTAATCAAATGAGGAAAGATAAACAGAGCTGGATGCATGGGTACATAAACAGAGATAATAGAGAGCTTTTCCATTATTCTTCAAATTAGCTTTCTTCTGTAATCTTAGGCAAGTCATTTCTATTTTTGTTTCATTTTGCTTCATTGCAAAAGGAAGTAGTCATTTTAGAATTTCCTCAAATCCCCTTTTAGATGTAATATTATGCTTTGAAAACTGGGGATTGGGATTGAATTTGTTAATTACTTTTTTAATTCTACCATACTTAAATATGTATTGATTCTTATGAGATATTGGGTTTTGTTCTAGGACTTATAAGGAGATATCATCAGATGTCCATGGATGTGACAAAGAGTATAAGACTGAGTTTTATCTTGGCTTACTCAAAGATTGGAGGGACTTTTTTCTCAATCTGATTTTGAGCTCCAGAGCATTATAAAACTGAGTAGTTAAATAAGCTCAAAACTTTGTATTCACATAACATTCTGTAGCCCTAAGCAAAATAATATGTGCCTACTATGTAACCTCCAAGTTCAAACCATCATGTTTGAAATTTTTACTGACTTAATAACATATTTTTCACATGAATATAGAGCTGAATTTTAAAACTGAAGGGGCAACACAGAATTTAACGAAGAAAAAAACCCTTATGCCCTTTAGCAGCCACTTCCTTGGTGAGTGGTTCAGTCTGTATATTCTCTATTTAGTTAATGGTCACAAATAAATATTCTAATTTAATCTAAAATAAAGGATAGGAATCTCATTCCAAATGAACATTAGAAACCTTATTTTCATGTGTTCTGCTTGCTTTCTCTGCCTTACCTGATAAATATGAATTACATCCTTTCTGGAAAGTGTGACTGGAACAACATTTTTTTTTATTTTTGCAAAAGTACACTAACACATAATGTTGAAAAAAATTCAGAATGATGATGAAAGAAATTAGAATCTCTGAAAGTCCAATGCAGAACTATACAAAGGAAATTTCTAGGGATTGTGGCAAGAAGCAAAGTAACAGGAAATAAATGTATTTCTCAAATATAAAGTAGGAAGAAAGAAAACGAATACTTATTAAATTATTTCTATGTTCTAAGCTCCATTCCAAGTACTTCATAGAGATTATTTCATTGAGTCATCTTAATAACCTTCTGAGGGAGATGTTTTTAATATCCCCGTTTAAGAGTTGAGGAAACTGAGGTAAAGGTTAAACAATTATCCAGGATCACACAGGATCTGAGAATGGAATTGAACATCAATTTTCAGGACTCCATGCCCAAACCTCTAAAAATCATACCACTCAGCTGTTTCTGAGAATCTCACTTATTAATTTGTGGCCATTTCATGCAATATCAATTGCCATTAAAAAGATATTCACTAGAAAATTAATAGATCTATTTTTGCCTGAATTAGTCACTGAAGATGTTCTCCATGAGATTATGAGATTCTCAAAGACAGGAACTATGTTCTTTGTATTTCTATCCCCAGTATACAGACACAATGCTTGTCATATGGTAGGCACTTAATAATGTCTCATGAATCATTTTTTCAAGATAAGAAGAATACAATCTCAAACTACAGAGCCATTCTTGTTGAACTATTTCTAAAATTTAATATTCAAATAACAGGGAGTGATGGAAAGAGCACTGGCCTGAAAAACAAGAGATCTAGGTTCTAGTCTTCCCACCACTACCAATGACCTCTATGACTTTGAGTAATTCACCTATTTTGTCCATGACTCAACTTAATACTAAAATATAAAATAATAATAATAATAATAACCGTAATTCACATAACACTTTAATGTTTATAAAGTTTTATATTACATATATGAGTAAACTCATTTTAACTTCAAAACAGCCTTGTGAAGTGCTATTATTATTTCCCATTCATAAAGATAAGAAGTTGAAGTTGAGAGAAGTTAGTCACTTATCAAAGGATGGTGAACTTAGAAGTATCTGAGCCAAGATTCTATCTCATGTCTCCCTAATTCCAAATCCTAAGGTCTAACCATTAGATAACTTAGTTGCTCATGGTTCTATCTTGACATCTATGATTCCATGCTGACTCATGTACTTGCCCCCATCTTTCTTGGCAGTAATTTCATTAGATTATTTAAAATAAATAAATAATTTTTTTTTAGGATTGTCATGCCCCACAACCTCAATATGGTTACTCATCAGTGATACAGTGATACAGGAGTCAAGACATTTAGTGCAATCTTAGACTGCATTGAAAGACATATATTAAATAGGCCTAAAGAGGTAATGGGCCTGTTGTATTCTGCTCTGCTCAGACAAACTCTGGAAAATTATTTTTAGTTATGGGTTACATATTTTGGGATGTAAATTGATAAAATTGAAACATCATGAATATAAATAAATAATGGAAAGATGAATAAAACCAATACGAAAGGATACCTCATCATTTGTTTTGGATGGTTTTGTTTTAAAAGTTAAAATAAAATAGGTGGTAAAATCTTGATTTATAACGTGACTTTCTAAAGGTACTGAAAGAAGCTATATGGAAAACTATGAATTTTATGGAAAACCTAGAAAATAGCCTTCTATTTCTGATGTTAGTCTGCACATAATTATTCATAGTGCTGTCTGCATTAAGAACTTTGGTATTACTAAGATGATTTTACTGAACTTGAATTTAAAGTTATTTCCCAGAAGTGGGAATGGATTTTTTTCTAATTCCTTCACTCTCTTCCATCTGGCATCCCTTTTTTACCCACCAACTACATAATTTGCAGAAGAATTAAGTAGGAAAAAAACAACAAACCAGAAGCCACGATACAGGGAAAAAACAGCAAGAAAAACCAACTTCTACTTTGAAGTGATTGAGTTTATAATAAACTAAATTTTCTTAATTCATTAACATTGTGGTTCAGCTCAACAAAGAAACAAAACAAAATAAAAATAATTCCTTCCTGTACAGCATGTGCTGTCATATAGGAAAAAAATAAAGAAATATATGAAATAATCATAAATCAGACAAAATAATGGGATTCATCAATGAATGAGCAGATGGACAGAATGAAAGGGGGACCAATGAAAAAAGGCAACAGAAATTATATGCAAATATTCAAGAATGCCAAGAAAAATAACTCTTTCCAACATATTAATGTATACTTATAAAATATTAAAGTCTAAGAACAAACTATCTTTGCCATTTTTCCTTGTCCCTAGCATCTAAATCAGTTATTAATTAACACAGATTAAGTGCCAATGTTCCCAGGCACTGAGGTAAATTCTTGGAATATACCAAAATGCAAAATATAATATATCATCTCCAAAGAAGCTCACCAACTAATGGAGGATCTTGCAGTATAATAATTAATTAAGCAAAGATTAATCTCTATATCATGAATAACAGTTCTATTTAAGTGAAAATATTCATGTATGCAATGAGATTAGAGTGAACTTAAAATGTTCTAGCATGTTTTTAGAATGAAGACATACGTCCACTTAAAGGGAAGTTTAATCAACATGTTATTATATCTTTATTTCAGCAGAAATATGTCAATCAATGAATTTTTCTGAGATTACAAAAGATAAATTCAGATTCATATTAAAAGCTTTTATTGTCATTATACTTAGTGAAGGCTAGGTGATCCACTCTTTTACTACTTCACTGAAGGGAGACTACTATTATTCCCAAGATTTGTGGGTGGAAGAGGTATGAGTACACAAAAAACTTCCGAACATGCCACAGGAAAGAAGTACTAAAAATACAAAGGAACTTTAAAAATGAAGATAAAACTCTATCTATTATTTTTTACCAAAAAATTTATAAAATTAACTAGGTGGAAAATAAGTTGCTTGGTGAAAAATAGCTGATGGAGCAAAGGAGGATACCTGGGGCATAATATCATAAGTCTAAATCCAAGAAAAATGTGGTTAATGCACAGAGAGAGTTCAAATCACCTTGTCACAATAAAGGGAAAATGGAAAGAAAAGGAGAAACAGATAGTTTGATGAGATGAAGGAAAGTAATGAAGATCAATTTGTGTAGTGTCAACTTTCTTAATAGTGTAGGACTCCCAGTTACTGTTGAATAACTTGGACAAAGGAATGGCTGATGGAATTTGAGAATAAAGGAGCAAGTTTGAAACAGGTACTTTGGGAACTGTGATAGGAAGTCATTTTAACAAAATGATAGTACTCAATATAGGTATGAGGGACTAAATGAAGTCCTGATGGATGCATATATGATGACTTCAACTTATTATTGCAATTTTTGCCATCAATATTCTGTGGCTCAAGAGTAGGAGTAGAAGAAATAGATGGTGTGGATCTCTTGGGGTTAGAATTAATGTTATAATAGAAAAACATGATTTGATAGCTAGTATAGTGGGTAGAGTACTGGGGCTCAGAGTAGGAAGACCCATCTTGTTTAATTCAAATCTGACCTCAGATGCCTCCTAGAAGTGTGACTCTAGGTAAGTCACTTAATCCTATTTACCTCAGTCCATCATCTTTAAAATTGATGTGGGTTGGTAGAGGGCAGTAATGGGTAGTAATAAAAATGTATATAAATACTCTAAAATCTTGCATTTCTCACTAGTTAGCACTAATTAAATATCAACTACCACACCTGTAGTTATATTATTAATTAAACATGAATTGTAGATTCTTTAATTCTCCATTCTGTGCACCAGATTGGTGACATTCTATTTTAGGCATCAGCTTTGTATCCATTATGTTTTATTTATTGCTTACATTGTTCTTAGAAATAATTGCCTATAGTGATCTTCCAATGTACTATATCCCCTCTCCATTTTCCCACTCTGGAAGGACATCGAGACTTCTCCCTGACAAATGATGAAAAGGTGAACAATGAAAAAACCTCCACCTAAATTTGGAAATGGAGATGCCAAGCTCACAGGCCCTAATAAATATTCCAACCTTGATCCCCAGGGTGTGATAACTTCACCCCTTTGGGGAAACTGCTACCCTAAATTGGAGCTACTCCATATTAAGCTACCTTATTAGCTTTCAGACTATTTCACTGGCTAGTTTACTACCATAAACCACCTCTTCAAATAAAAGTATTTTCTTACTTCTGGACTGAATGGAGTTTGAATCTCCCATTCTTGGGGTGAGACCTTGCTACAAACTTAGATGCATTTCTCCCACATCAAAATGAATTGGAGAAAGAACTATCAAATCTCTAGAGTATTTTTTCCAAGAGAACTCCAAATGGAGTCCCAAAAAGTCAAAAATGAATGAAATGAATGAAAAGGTGAGTGTAAATAGTAACTAATTCACTGAAGACATGAAAATAGAGATTTTACATGATAAATATAGCAAAGAATCACTCATCATCCAAAGGCCAGTGATGATATGAATTTTCTCCACTTCTACTTTTTTAAATAACTAAATAATGTTTTATTTATTTATTTATACACATTAGTGGATGTGTATGTGTGTATACACATATTCTCTTAATTTTTTTTTTAACAACTTCTTACCTTCTGTCTTAGAATAGATACTATGGATCAGTTCCAAGGCAGAAGAGTATGGATTAGGCATTAAAATTAAGTGATTTACCTAGGTTCACACAGCTAGGCAATGCCTCAGGTGATATTTGAACCTAAGATCTTTCCAGACCCGACTATCCATGGAGTCACCTAGATTACACACACACACACACACACACCACACACACACACACACACGTGCATGCATGTATATATGTATGTGTATATGTTTATATGTAGATATGTATATATGCATGCATATGTAAGTTTTCTCTAATTCTTCTGCCTTTTATATCAGTCTTTCTACTATACCTATTCCTTCATTACCAAAGAAATTATTACGTTTTTATTTTGGACTTCATGAAATTATTTCTGTTTTTTTATGGGGATTGAAGGGTCTTAAAAAAGGATTTTTAAATGGTACATGTAGGAGATTTTCTAAAAACATTATATTTTTATTTCTAAGAATTCCAAGTATTTTACTTTTAGGTTGCTTTACAAACTTTTAAATACTGTTTAAATGTCAGTTTTTTTGTTAAGTTGTCACATAGTGTTCCACAGCTTAGAATAAAAAAAAAAAGACAGTTGATATCTAGCATACAAGACAGGGCAGTATGCTGACTATAGGAATGAATTTTAATATCTATATTTTCTCCTTAAAGTACCTGTTCTCACATACCTACTCTACTCATAAATAAATATTGCTTATGTATAGCAGCAGTGTTCCTACTTTTTCTAAGCAAACCTAAAATTTCATGATGAAAGGCCAAATAAAAATAATTAATATGAAAGAAAATCATGTGATGGAAGGATTACTTCCTATATATCTGCCTTCAGATCTGTTCAAGAAGGAAACTCACTAGGGGCAGCTGGATATCTCAGTGGATTAAGAGTCAGGCTTAAAGACAAGAGACGTTGGGTTCAAATCTGGTCTCAGACACTTCCCAACTGTGTGACCCTGGAAAAGTCACTTAACCCCCATTGCTAACTCTTACCACTCTTCTGCCTTGCAACCAATACACAGTATTGGATCCAAGACATGAGGTAAGGTTTTTTGTTGTTGTTGTTGTTGTTGTTGTTGTTTTAAAGAAGTGAACTCACTGATAGCAACAATACTTGTGAAGTTTATAAAATTACATAACCCTTTTAATGAAAAGCACTCTGAAGAGTGAAAAAGAAGACATGTGAGTGGTAAATTATGGAATGAAAATAACTACAAAAGAGAGCTATCAATGCTGCCTGTAGCATGATTTTTTTATCTGGTTTCACTGTATTTGTATCTCTTGGGAAGAACACTATCAATCTTAATTGTTTAGATTTATTTTCATTTCAATGAAATAAACATAAATGATTCAAGAATTAATCTTTAGATTAAGATATCAATCAATTAATTACTCTAAATTTCTTTAATTTCCCTATGTTTCATATAGATTGAATTTGCTTTACTTCTTTCCTGGGATCCCATAAATTCAAGCTGGAGTGGGGGGAAATATTCTTGACTGCTCTCCCAGGGCATTAAAAAAATGATATCTTTTTCTCTCACTCTAACCTTTCTTTCCTTTCCTTACTGATTATCTTATAGATAAGCATCCTGTGAAGGCCTTTAATGCTTCTGAGTATAGCTCATTGTTAACTTTATCACTAGAATGTATTTCTTTGAAAGATTCAATATTTGCTTCTAAATCACTTATGAATTCTTTATCTTTGAGTAAGGGTTTAGTCACCATGATCACTAATGATTTTTAATACTTAGGGCCTTAACTGTGTTTGATGGATAAAGGGAAATGATCTCTGCTAAATTACTGTATTATTATTGGATTATATTCAAGAGAACCCCTAAGGAGTTTGTAAAGTAAACTGAACCATATAAAACTAAAGGGGAATTATTCTACAATTCATAGCCTACCCAAATATCATGCTCATTTTGTAGTGAAGCAAAAAGATTTCTCCAAGGGTACACTGCAAGTCATATTTGGCAGGAAGAAAAGGCTTTTTAAATGTTAGCAGTTTGAGCTGATACCTCCCCTATTAGTGTCAGTAAGGTTCAATGATAATCAATGTTTCCTCTACAATGATGCAGCTTAAAAACCTTCCTGCAGCTTTAGGAACTTATATAAGTAAGATAGATAAAAAAAAAATACCCAACCCTTTCATCTTACTTGCACTTGAAGAGATTTTAAGTGAATTATCTCAGAATTATCTTATTTTATTGACATTATCTATTGACAACCAACTGACCACTAGACTTTTCCAAAACCCACCCACCTTTTGGTAGACAATAGTAAGGATTTTTAATAATATAATATTAAATGTTTCTTCACAAATCACTTTTTACGTTAAACAAATATTATTATGATTAACTTATAGTTGTAAAATCTTAGGTTCAGCAATGTTAAAACAGCATCTTTTAAAGTCACGTTAATAATAAGAGGTGTGATTTGACCCCAAGTCTTCTACGTAAAAGACTAGTAATCATCTTACCATATGATATAGGTAGTGTAAGGATGATATTAGAAAATAAATATTGTTTTATTAGTTTAAGGATAAGAAGTAAAGTGGCTGGCTTGAAAAAAGAATTGGAGTTTGAAGCAGAGCTGAGAGAGCGTATTAATTTCAGATGTGACAGTTATAACCATTTTTCTCTGTCAATTACTCACTCTGGCAGTTGGCAGAGACACACTCTCAGAGACTCTCTCAGAATTGGAGGAGGTAACATCTTTTCCTCTCTCTCTTTTTGTCTGAGGGAAAGATCTAAAGAAGCTCAGTCTTTTCCTTTCACAACTTGGGAAACACTATTGAATATATACTGTGGTTTTTATAAATTGTTTAACTCTGAGAAGACCAAAGAAAAACCTGGTTGAGATTCAACCAAAGATATTAGCAGTAGTTTTTATTTAGATAGTATAAATTTGGGTTAATCAGATCAGGGAGAATTAGCGTAGCCTGTGAAACACAGGAGAAGTGGTTCCTTGGGGAACCTTGGAGATTTGGGTGGATTTGGAATTCCTTAGGAACACTTTATTTATCCTTATATATTTCAATAAACATTTTATGTTTATAATAGAGTCTCTTTAGCATCCTTGAGCCTGGTCCTGAAAGGAAGTTCACATTTAAGCTTCACTTCATCACTGAGGATACTTTTGATTACCTATGTCAAAAGTATCTAAACAGTTTGAACCTGATTGGCGAGTTAAACAGTTTTGAAAAGTTTTGAACTTATATTGGAATAGTTTTTCCATCTAAATATTTTATTTTCTAGATAGCTAATTTATTTTTGCAGTTTGGTGAGCTAAATAGGACAAAGAACCTAACTGTCTGATTTTAAGTGTCCAATTGTCAACTTGGGCAGTTGGAACCATTATCTCATCTGGGTGTCTGTGATAGCTGCTAGAGTTAAAAGTTTCACTGGAACCTATGGTAACAGTGAGCTGAACTCCAGGTGGCTACAAAATCCATCTCCCAATCTACTTGACACAAAGACTCTGTACTCTCAGAAAACCGGTGAATTAGCTACATAAAATCACCATGGGATTTTCTCTCTTAGATATGACTTCTCTCATTTTCACCATTGTACCAGAATATGTACAAAACATAATTGCCTATGACTTTCTAATGCCAGTACTCTCATTGACACTCCTACAACTGATCTCTTATGTCCCTGTGCTACTATTGTTTATCATATGCTTTTACATGATGTTCAAATCTTTGGCAGTTATGTTTAAACATTTAAAAAGTAAGCATCAAGCAAGCTACTGCAAAGAGTGATCTAATGTTAAAAGTGAACTATCTAGAGACTAAACTAGATAGAATGCAAACTCAAGATGAGGAATTTCTCAAGGCTAAAGGGACAATGGCAGAAACTAAAGAATAAGATGCAACTAAATTAGAGGGTACAACTAAATCAGATAATCCAACTAAATTAGAAATGGTAACCAAAGCATTAGAAAGCAAACCAGCTCATATATTTCCTCTAAGGGAGGTACCCATAGTATCACCAGAGCATGGTATAATGAATCTCATGAGCCACAAAAAGTTTATGCAAGCTAATATAGGCAGCTTCAAGAAAAATACTACATCATATGAAGAATAACCCATGGGTGTTGTAAAGCAGATCAAGCATTTAGTTAAGCTTTACAATCCTTTTTATGTGGACTTTGACATCCTTATGGATGAATTATTAATGAAAAGCAAGAAACAGCAGATTATATAGGACATTAACAATAACATCCTAATTGCCGATTGACCAACTCAGGATCCTGGTTGGGAATATAACTCTTTTGCAGGATACAGAGACTTAACTACAGCCAGGGAGGCAATAATTGAAACTATGAGGCAAAATACCAGACACCCAGGAACCTTGTCTAAATTTAAACCTTTAAAGCAGTAAGTGGGAGAGACTTCCTCCACTTTCCTTGATAAAATTATTGACTGTGTTAAAAAATGGATTGAGCTGGATACTTTAACAGATGAAAATGTAAATCATATTCACAGGCAGTTTGTGGAAGTGCATGCCCTGTGTTCCAAAATTATTTTTGTAGTAACTGTCCTAATTGGTTTGACATGGGTCTTGATGAAATTAGAAGAATTGCTAACTATGTTTTCCAAGATGAGAAAGATATGCAATCAGAAGAGAAAAACAATGTAATTGATAACTTAACCAAAGAAATCAGAGAGCTTAAACAAAAACTGAAATCCAATGAAGTGCAGGAAAAAAACAGTAGCTGCACTAAGAACTTATAGACAACCCAGAAATAATTACCACCCCAGACAATACAGACAAACCCCAAGATGTTTTCTTTGTAATACAC
Source organism: Monodelphis domestica (assembly GCF_027887165.1). Taxonomy (NCBI): domain Eukaryota; kingdom Metazoa; phylum Chordata; class Mammalia; order Didelphimorphia; family Didelphidae; genus Monodelphis; species Monodelphis domestica. The sequence goes on from NC_077229.1 coordinate 362,921,408, forward strand.
CTGGTCACCTCATGAGACAGTGCAGATTTGGGGGATAATATTTTGGGCAAATATTCAGGAGAAATCAAGGAAATAGATTTAATTGCTTTAATGGATTTAGGCAAAATGAATATAGAAAACATGGATTTAATAATACATGCTAGTATGGGAGACCAAACTACCCAAATTCTTCTTGATACTGGATGCTATCTTAATTCATAACAAGCCACAGACCTGAATACCATGCAAGAATATATTAAAGCAGGTGCTTGTCCAAAATATTCGCAAGTAGTTGGTGGGAATCCCAAAAAACTTGATATGTGAAAAGGTGCAACTTCATTATGAAGGTTTGCCAAGGCCTGTGTAGTTAAAAATATAGTATATGGAGAAAATGAACTAAGAAATACGGGCAATGGAATAAAAACTAATGAAAATGACAAGAGATTTTAAAATGATGGGAAATTAGTAGAAGGGATATCAGCGGTGAATTAGAGAATGAGGAAAAGGAACAAGTGTTGAGTTTTCCTGATCCTAGTGTGTTAGCTCCTCTAATACCTGTCCATTCTCCAGAAAATACCACAGAACCCCATGCAACCCTAAAAATAGGAACACAAGTGTATGATTGTCTCTGAGACACAGGTACTGCCAAATCTGTGTTGCAGAAATCCCCTCAGGAGTACAAAGTAGTGGGTTAAATGGAAGTTGTGGGTGTTATGGGTGTCTATTAGATCATGTACTCTATACAATAAAACCTGGAGATTCAGTTTACATAAAAAAGTATTAAGTGTATTACAGAAAGAAATGTGACTTCATTGCTTGCATGTGAAAAAAAGCAACAGCAGAACAAGAGATTACTTCAGACAACATGGCTGCAGTCAAAAAGATATCAGAAGAAGAATGAAATGAAGACAGAGACTAAGATCAAGACAAAGGAGAAGACAACATAGAAGAAACATAGATGACAGCAAAAAGAACAATTGAATAGTAACAAAGACATGGTAGAAAAAATCAACACAGAGAAGAGGAACACAGACTGATTGATTATGGACATGAACTCTAAGTTTTTTGCACCATTATAACACTACACACTTTCACTATAGTTGCAAACAAACACTACATAGTAACAACTCAAAGACAGAAGACAGTAGCAGAGTAGGTGACTTTAAAAATTTAGAGAGAATTTGCTACAAAATAACATACATATATAGGACACATTTCTCACAAACTCTACAACATCATAACCAGGTGATGAGTATCGATAAAAATAAATAAATACAAATAAATCACCTTGGGAAAATAATAATAATTGTACACATTAAAATAATAAGATCTTATCTCACAGTAAGACTTTATGTGTTCCTAAGAGATAAAAATCAAGAAAACATACAGATCTTTCTAAAGAAAACCCTTAAGTTTTTTCTAAGACTATCTTAAGGGGGAAGTTTATTTTCCTCCTGCAACATGTAGATAGTTTATACATAAAATATACATAGATGTAGAAATTGTACAGATTTGTATATTTATATAGATGTGTATATAGTTAAATTATTAAAAAGTTTTGATTTTATTAGTATAGTAAGTTTATTTTGAGTTTTAATGTAGTTAGTTTTGGTTTTCTGTATTAGTGATAGAATAAAGTCTTTGAACAGTAAAAAGTTTCATTTGAATTGTTCAAATAGGTTTTGTAAAATGAAGTTTGCATGAGTTTTGCATAGTTATTTTAGAGAGACTTTAGATTTTTGTAAAACATAAGTTAGTTTGTAACTATATTATTGTTTCAAAAGTTTTTCAAAAGTTTGCATTTTGAATTTTGAATTTCTGTAATTATATATTTTGCATTTGTATTTGTGCAAATGTGTTTTCATTTCTTATTTGTTTTCATTGAAGTTTTCTTTTCTTTCATTTATATCTCTAATACAGGTTACCATAGATAAAGTATAGCAATAAGAATAGGATAAGATAAGCATAAGATTAAGACTATTTTTGCGATATAATAACAATAAGCTTTATTTAAATAGCTTTAGAATTACATAGAATAGCAAGCATATAGGAGAGATTTTTCATCTCTCCCATATGCTTGAAGGGAGGAAATGACAAGGATGATATTAGAAAATAAGTATTGTTTTATTAGTTTAGGGATAAAAAGTAAAGTAAAGAACTGGAGTTTGAAGCAGAACTGTGAGAGTGTGTTAATTTCAGATGTGACAGTTATAACCATTTTTCTATGTCAATTACTCACTCTGGCAGTTGGGAGTTGGTCTCTGGCAGGAGACACACTCTCAGAGACTATCTCTCAGGGCTGAAGGAGATAATTAATAATTTTGCTTTTCTCTCTGTCTGAGAGAAAGATCTGAAGGAACTTAATGTTTTCCTTTCCCAACTTGGGAAATACTATTGAATATCTATTGTATTTTTCATAAATTGTTTAACACTGAGAAGACCAAAGAAAAACCTGGTCTTTGGTTTGTACTCTGAGTCTGTGAAGACTCAGAGTCCTAACTTGATTCTTGTTGAGACCTGACCAAGGATATTAGTGGTAGTTTTTATTTAGATAGTATAAATTTGGGTTAGTCAGATCAGGGAGGATTAGTGTAGCCTGTGAAACACAGAAGTGGTTCCTTGGGGAACCTGGAAGTTTATTGGGTGGATTTAGAATCCCTTCAAATTAAAAACACTTTATTCATCCTTATATATTTCAATAAACATTTTATTTTTATAATAAGAGTCTCTTTAGCATCCTTGCACCGGACCCTAAAGGGAATTTCACATTTGAGCTTCACTTCATCACTGAGGATACTTTTCATTACCTCTATCAAAAGTATTTGAACAGTTTGAACGTGATTGGCTAGTTAAACAGTTTTGAAAAGTTTTGAACCTATATTGGAACAGTTTATCCACCTAAATATTTTATTCTTACAACTTGCCAAATTTATTTTTATAGTAGTCATATTTTTAAAGGGAGAAAATATTACTTAAGTATGTTTTTAAAGATTAATTGCATTTACCTGTATTAAATACAAATAGATGATATTTAACTTCCTCAAAGCCATATTCTGTTCCCCAGAGTTATTTTCTCTCTCTCCCCATTATCTATGTCTCCTCACTATGATTCTATATAATTGTGGTATTGAATATCTTTCAGATGTTTGCATAATATCCATTGGTAATATAGATTATGAAATTACAATAAAACATTTTTTCCTTCATATGGGATCATTTATTTAATCTTATTAAGAATTTAGAGTTAATTTTGACCAACCCATTCATCTTACAGATGAAGAAAATTAGTCCCAGAAGGTTATTGATTTGTCTATAATCAGGCTGCTAATAAGTGGCAGAAGAAAAAATTGAACTCATTTTCATACATTCCAAAATCAGTACTCATTCTATTATACCAAGTTTCAGCAGTGAGCAAATTATTTCCAATTCATAGAAAAGGAACTTGAATGATAGAGGATAAAATGACTTGCTCTTGATCACATAGCATATTAGTAGAGAATTTAAGCTAACAAATAATCCTTTGAGGATATCTAGGCCTAGTCTAAATCCTCAATATATAAACGAAGAACTGAGGACCAGAGGAGTCAAAAGAATTATATAAGGATATGAGGACTGTTAAGGGGTAAAAGTTTGTTAGGAGTTTGAACAAAGGTCAGGAGAAAAGTTTGATAAAACACAAAATAATTACCTCATTTTGAGGAAAGTTCAGATAAGAGATAGAAGGAAGAAAGTGACAATAATCTTATACCTATAACTAAAAACTCAGTCTTAACTAAAAAGTTCTACTCTAAATCTATCTGCTTTCAAGGGCAGTTTCTTCTGCCAGGGCCAGGCCCAGCCTACGCTCCTACACTCTTTATCTAAGATTTTATTCACTGTCTAACTACTACCTAAGTTAATCAATAAATATTAATCAAACTCCAAACTCCTTAAAACCATTTTCTTTACTTCAGCTTTCAGTTAGAAACTTCCAACTGCCAGTATCACTCAAAACCTCTCATGGAGCTCCTCTACTCCAGGAAACTCCACAGACAAAAGCCCACTTCAAAATACTCCTCCCCTAACATACCTACTTTGTTTCATTGGTAATGGAAACTTCAGACCTCTTACACAGAAGCCTGTAAGTTAAGAGACTCTTACTGTGATATCTTGCTACTCCCTTGCCTCTTAAAGAGAGAGGGAGAAATTATGAAAAAATATTTAACAATATATAAATACTCCCTAGAATTTTTTATCAACAAGACTTATGGATTTGTAGAGATAGAACTAGGGCTTGAACTCATAATGTCTAATGATATTTAAGGGTAAAGTAATTAGAGTTACATAAGAAGTGATTATGATATTGGTTATTAAGTACCAAATATCAATCTTGATATGCAGCCTACTCTCTATGTAAAATTCCATTTGAATGTAAACGTTTTATTGATAGGGACTATCCTCAAAGTTCATTATAGTGCTTTGACCATAATAAAAACTTAATTAATTAAAGTCTAAATATTTCTGGATATCAGATTCCTGATCTATTAAATAAAAGGGATTGACATGATTTTATGGTACAATTAAAATTGTTAAAGATTTATTGACAGTTTATAATTTTGTACCTCATTGATTTCATTTTAATTATATGTACCCCAAAGATATGTAAAACCTAGAGAAAAAGTGACTGGATATAAAAACATGTGTTACATTTTACATATGTTATTCCACATTCTCCCTTAGTTTGTCCTACCCCTCATCCCATTTTAAGGGCTTACTTTGTGTGATGGAAGGGGACAGAAGGAGGTGTTCTGTGTGAGGGGAGAGCTCTCTCTCCAATACCACTGAGGTAGAAGATGGTTGAGAGCAGGAGCACTGGTGCCTGCTGTGCACAGGAGGGCTTTTGCTGGCTTAAGCAGCTTGGCAGACTGCAGATTTATTTCAGCTTCCTGAATCAGCTTAGGATATTTTGTCTAGGTGATATTTTTCTGTCTCTTTCCTATATTTCCCTCCTTTTATTTTTTCTCCATTTTGAATAAAACTTAATTCTGAAGAGCTATTAAAATATTTGTGACTTGAGATTTAATTTTATAGACAGATGCCACAATATTTTTTAAATTAATATTAAATTTAGTAATTTTACTTTCATTATTACAGCCTTCATCTGCAAAGTTAGAGGTACGATATACTTTTTAAAATTATTTTTCAGCTTATATTTTGACATACATTTTGTTAATAATTTTGTGGTACATGTCTTATAACTCCTCACCCTTTCCTCTTCACCAAGATGGCAATAATTGTAATATGGTTTGCCAATGTATTATCACACAATAATTGTTAAAGAAGAGATATATTACTTCCATTAGGGGAAAACATCATAGAGGAAATAAAGTGAAAAATGATGATCTTCAATCTGCATTCAGTTCCTTCTCCAGTAATAACCTTTTTTGTCATGAGTCCCTTGGAATTGTCCTGGATCCTTCCATTTCTGATAAAAGTTGTTATTCATACATAATTACCATACTTTATTACTATTATTATATACAATGTTCTCCTGGTTTTGCTCCTTTTACTTTGCTTCACCTCATAAATCTTTTCAGGTTTTTTTTGGGAGCATCTTGCTTATCATTTCTTATGGCCCAATAGTACTCCATTAAAATCATATGCCACAACTTGTTCAGCATTAGTTCATTGGTGAGTTTCTGTTCAATTTCCTATTCTTTCCTATCAGAAAAAAGAGCTCTGTTAAGAGAATTTTTATTAATTTCCCCTTTTTTTTGTATTTAAGAGGAAAAGGAACAATAATATTTTTCAGTTGTAGATCCCCTGCTGTACAGGTTGTCAGCTAGAGACTCCTGCTGTGCTGCTTGTCATTACTGACCCTAAGAAGGGTGTGGCCAATGTAAAAATGGAGATTTCAACCCCAGACTTCAATCCCCAGAAATATTTGGAACTTCCCAGAGTTCCCCAGAATCTCACGTGAGTGGGAGATCACAAATTATAACTTAAAGGGGCTCTCCATCTACTCGATCTCTCTCCGTACTTCCTTTTCTTAGCACACACAGCTCTCTACCAGGCAGGCAAGATGTAGAGTGAGTGGTTGTGAATGGGCTCTCTGGGCCTAGACATGTGCTTCCTATATTTGTATTTTCTTTATTTCTTAATCTTTAATAAACCTCTAAAAATGTAATACATTTTGCAGAGAAACTAATTTTAATTTTACAGTTTTGGGGAGCCACATCAGTTGTGATGAAATACCTTTAATCTTCTGATTTTTACTGTAACTAAGTTCAGCTTTTAATAGCTAGGGTCTAGATTTTTTTAAGCCAAGTTCCTCCAAGAATTTTCAGAAAAACCTCTAGATCCAGACCTGTTTGATTAAAATCATTCCTGCTTTTACTGCCACTCCTGGTCTCTCCCTCACCTGATCCCAGCATCTAGACCTGTTTGACCCAGATCTCGATCACCTGGTGACCGGCCCACCCAGCCCCAGCAGACTCTAGCCTTGGAGCAGATCGCTCATCACCCCAGGCCCAGGACTAACTTCCACCAGTTAGTAAAAAAAAGGGGGTGATTTTTTCTTAGACTACGATTAACCTACACTTGGACTGGGAGCAGGGGATCATAGGAGGGGAGAAAGAAAGAAGGAAGATACTTTTCCAAACAGGAACTTAAAGCATGGCTGCTTTAAGAGGATATATATTTGACTGTATTGATTCTTTCATTTATCTCACTTTATGTTAAGGGGGAAAATTCAGCTCCCGGCAACTCTTTAGCCAAATTTGACATTCCTCAAGGCAACTCAGTGACTCAGTGAATTGAGAGCCAGGCCTAGAGATGGGAGGTCCTTGATTGAAATCTGGCCTCAGACACTTCCTGGTGATGTGGCCCTGCACAGGTCATTTAACCCCCATTGCCTACCACTTACCAATCTTCTGCCCTCTGACAATAGGCATCTAAATGGATAAAAAACACAAGGAACTTTAAAGAGACTGGAGGTCATATTTTTAAGGCATTTCAGACTCCATATTTTATAAAAAACTATATTCTATTGCATTTTGCTGATTATTTTGTTTAAGGTTTAACTTTGTGATTTTAAGTTCATATATTACTGCATTCAATACTATTCTGTTACACTGAATCAGTTTAATGTACTGGGTTTTAACTACTGTTAAATTCTGTTGCTTTTCCCCTATAATCATACTGAACAAACATTATTGAGTAGGCCCATATAAAAACAGCTTTACTATTTTTGACTTTGTAAATTGTCACATAGAGGATAGATAGACTCCATCAGAAATTTGCTGTAACAACCTTTGGAAAATTTAATGAGCTAAATATCTCAAATTGATTTTAAGGGGTAGTTAGACATGATTTTTGGAATTTTTTAAACAATCTCTGGTCATTTTGCCTGCCCTTAACAGGAGGTAAGGCCCATTTTAGTAGCTGAAGTGAAATAAAATTATAAACCCCAACTCCCACATTTATAAAAATGTGAATGGAAGATGGAAAGTTAAGCATATAGAATCCCTGGAAGACTCCGCAAAGCGGAGCATTTCTCATTTATAACTCTTCAGCTAATTTTACTTCCACCAGAATGATATCTAGATTTCTTGATGATGTTCTAGACCCAAAATAAGTTTTACTTTGTTTAAAAGTATGTTTACCAAGGTTGAAAGATTTGCGACGTTTGTAAAAATTGTGACAAATATCCATCAGTTAATAGGCTTTTAAAAATACCATATAGCAACATATGTGAAATATGATAGTGTGTTTGTTTGCTATTGTAATTAACTGGACTATTGAGATTTTTGGGGATATTGATACCACATATTGTACTACCGTTATTTAAATTGAAAAAAATTGTTACCTTGTGAAATTCATTTGCTTGAACTCACAGTGGATCATGGCCAGATATGAAGAGGAAATGGATCTCATTTTTGGTGAGGAAGCCTTGTATTCTATATTTTCTTAGCTGACGCAGTGTGTCAATGATTATAAGCTATATTTTTTATTTAAAAACTCTTTTATTATTATATTTTTCTTGCATGTGCAATATAATTTTTCAGTTTTTTATTTTTTCTCTACTTTTTATATTTGAAGCACATGTCACCAGTATTAAAGTTTTCTTTAACTTTTTGATTTTGCAGTAATATAAGTTTAACATACATTTACTATAATGTCAATGCATGCCCCCAAAGCTTGAGACTATAAAAATGATGCCACTAATTGTTCAAACAAAATTATGGGACTTTGCTTAATTAGTCTGTCTGATTCCAGGACAAGATATACAATAGAGTCATTGCAAAGGGCCAAAGATAAACCAATCCAGAACAGATTGATGCACTTCCAAGCCAATACAAAGGACGTGAACCTAGTGTGAAGACTCAAGATTGCTAGGCTTAACATACATTAAGCCATAGGCCTTCCTTGTATCCACAGTCACTCTAAAAATACTTACAGACAAGTATTCCAAACTTGGCTCCTATAATTTAGTTCCTTTTCTGTCTTTTCTAGTGTGGCAAACTTTCTGTAGTCCTGACTACTGACTGGGTAAATGCATCATTACTTAGATCATATTAATTGGGCTCTGGTTCAAGGACCTGTTATAGATTTACTTTTCCTTTACTTGGAATTTTTACACATAAGACTTTGATAGTCTATATTTTCATCCAGAAATTTTCTTTTATATTTGGATTTTTCTGATGTCTTTTTAATTCCTCTTGTCAATTGATTTGTATACCTCACAACTCAGTCATGCATCCCTAAGTGATCCTGGATTTTTCAATCACCCTTTTCATGGGGAAATGTAAAAATATTATTATTTTAAATTGCAAAGTTCAAATTCCTTTTGAGAAGAATTTTAGGTTAAGAAACATACTATCTCTCCTAATCCAGAAACTGAACCTTTTGGAAAAGACACCATGAAGATGCCTCCAGACCACAAGCTACACAAGAAGATCAAGAATGAACTTTGGGTGTGATTGATTGAACATTTATTTGTATCTATACTTTCATGGCAAAGGGGATTGCCCCATAACTGGCTTTTTGTCAATGCGTCTAGCAATTATTGGTTTTGTTCTTTTTTCCTCTCATCCTCAAATTATTATAATCCTTAAGTTGATTATGTTTTCATGATCCTTTTGGGGAAAATCTTTTCCCAAATGATCAAATGGTAGAATGTAAAAATGGAGATTTGAACCCCAGACTTCAATCCCCAGAAGTCCTTGGAACTTCTCAGAGTTCCCCAGAATCTCACTGGAGTGCAAGATCAAAAATTATTATTTAAAGGGGCTCTCTGCCTATTCACTCTCTCTCCCTACTTCTGCTTCTTAGCACAAGCAGCTCTCTACCAGGCAGACAAGACGTAGAGAGAGAGGTTGTGAATGGGTTCTCTGGGCCTAGACATGTGCTTCCTATATTTGTATTTTCTTTATTTCTTAATCTTTAATAAACCTCTAAAAATATAATACATTTAGCAGAGAAACTAATTTTAATTGTTACACCAAGTGGAGTTTGTCAGGCACAGAGGGTTTCAAAGGGCTTTTTGTCTCTGGATCTCTTGGAGAGAGGTTGTGGGGAGAGAACTCACTCGCTCTCTGGATGGAGAGAAAGAAACAGAATTAAGGCCTTAATAGCCTTATTGATTATTAAAAACTTGGATAGATAATGTAGATAGATAGTGGTCATATTAAAGAGAGTGAGAGTAGGAGAGTAGGAGAGTAGGCAAGAGTTTTGGCCTTGCAGAAGATACTGTCTCTGAGGCAGATAGATATAGGACTTTTTAGAGAAATTTAGTTAGGATTGGGATCTGGTATATTTACACCTATTATAAGATTACTTTCACTTTCTTCCTTTCTATTTCCTATCCATATTTTCCTAATAATAAACAAAGAGTTTTGTGTTTAATAAACTGTTCACTGGCTTTTGTTCAAACTCCTACTCCCCCAAAATTTAACCCTTCACAGACACAATGGATAATTTTGTACAAGTGGATCCTTTATCACTGTCTCTAATTTCTTTAGGATACAAACTTCATAGTGGCATTCCTAAGTTAAAATGTATGCACATTCTGATGGCTCTTTGGACATGGTTCCAAATTACTCACCAGAATGGTTGTATCAATTCACAGCTCCACTAAAGACATATTAGCATTTCAATTTTTCAACATCCCATCTAACTCTTAGCATTTTTAAAAATCAAATTAAAGTCTTTGTGTGTGTGAAGTACTCTTTTAGAATTGTTTTTATTTGCATTTCACTGATTCTTAGTGATTTGGTACCTTTTTATGTGACTAAAGATAATTTTAGTTTCTTCATCTGAGAATTGTCTGTTCATAAACTGACTGTCAATTGAAGAATACTTTATTACGTTTTAGTCACTTCTCTGCAGATTTCAGAAACCAGGCCTTTGTTATAGATACTTGCTATGAAATTTCCCCCAGTTTTTTCCTAATATTATTTCCTTTCTAATTTTGGTTGCATTGATTGTTTGTGCCAACCCTTTTTAATATAATGAAGTAAATGTTATCTATGTTTTCTTAGACATAAATTCTTCCCTTAAATATGGATATGACTATTAATCTCCATGATCATATGACTTGTTTTTGGTTTTACCCTTTATTTCTAAATTATATATCCCTTTTGACTTTACTTTGAAATATGGTGTGATGTCTTGGTAGCATAATATACTTTGAAAGAATGGGAACTTCCTATATGTGTGTGTGTTTGTATGTGTGTCTATAAAAACACATATACATATATGCAGATATATGTCTATCAAAGATAATATCTATCATTGACCAATTCTTCTGTCTTAAAGAATTGATTGATGATAGATATTTTTAATTACAAATGGTAAGAAATGAACATCTATATTTTTATGTATTACAACAAATTTTAGAAATACAAAACATGATGTAAATTTTACTCAATATGTTAGGAATTACTATGATAAAAACTCAATTATTTGTTAATAATTAGGTACCTTATTTTTGTATATGTTTTTCATTATTCCTTATGTAATCTCACCTTGGTAGTGTAGGAGAATATTTCATTCAACCATTAGATTGTGCCTTTTCCTTCTCTTCATAGGATAATGAACATGAATAGTGTTTGATCAATGATGAATATCTTAGTAATCAACTTAATTGCATTAGCAAACAGCATATGCTTCTATATTAAAAGTGGCAATAAGATCTATTCACTCAGTCTTGCAAGAGAGAAACCATTTGAATTTTTGTCTGTTGTTCTCAGACTAAAAACATTCAACTGGTATTTAGTAGTGAGACCTGTGAAAGTCAGGATTTGAAAACTGTAAGATTTAAATTTAGATTTTTGACTCAGAAGAAGTGTTATAAAAAGTGGTCGCCATTTATAAAATACTAGCCCCTAAGACAAAATGACTGTTAGCAGCTTTCATTTACAACAAGGTAGAAAAAGTGAAAGGAGAGACAGGGTCATCTGAAGCCTACCAGACCTAAGTACTTCTCTGGTGAAGTCTGCCTCAACCCCCAGAAAGGGTTTTCCTCCAGTCCTGATCTCCATGTGAATGTACAGAAGTCTCCAGCAAGTGAATGCAGAATCCAAGAAAATAGTCTCTCTAAAAGTCAAGAAAGGAATCTCCAGAAACAGTCTTTCCATAAGCCAAGTTAGCGAAGAGAACCAAGAGAATGTTATCCAGATGATGTTGGTATCTTTTTATACTTCTTTTCCTACATCATTTCCTGTCTCTTCCCCTCATCATAGAAACCAATAACAGTCTTTCAATTTGCCTAATACTGCCCCGGGGGGTGGGGTGGGGAACAGTGTTTGTGGGATCAACTTCTTATCCTCTGTGGGTGTAAACAGTTATTAAAGGATGCACAATTTTCTGAATGATTGAGTTAAAGGATACAGCTCTCTAAATACTATATTGACTTAAGATGAAGACATTTCCTTTCACAAAACATACCCCAAATCTCAACCAATTCATGGAATACAAAGAGAAATCTAATTTCAAAAAAGTCAAACCTTGGTACTCAACTGTTTTAGGATTTGTCGATTTTTGAATTCCACACAATTTGATGAGAAAAAAACAACTGTCATGGTATTCAGCATTTGTTTGGCACTTGATGCTTCTACTTTAACTTGTTGGCAACATAATCTTTGGAATTGTATGCCTGCTCCAACCGAAAAAAGAATTGTGTGTCAATTCAAGAACATAAAGAAGAGTTCAGCACTGGGGAGCTGTAAGAACTTCAAAGGGAGCAGGAACAGCTAGTGGCAGAAGTTTGTTTTTTTTTTTTTCAGAGGAAGAAGAGGCAAAGGAGAATGAACCCATTTCATTAAAAATGTGTGTATAATAGGTAGAAGTGTAAAACTTTGTTGAAAAATATCACTGATAAAGTTTTAATAAGCAGAATTGTAAATTTGTTAAGTGACCAGACCAATTCCTACTTTAGAGAAATTTTGAAATGCAGACAAAAATGAACATCATTGTATAGCTTTCTTGTAAATCTTTTACCTGTTGAATTTCAAGTAGGCTTCAGTGGTGATAATGGACAGAAAAGAGAGAGAAAAAGAACTCTGAAAGGACAATTTCCCTCAAATATTTTTGTATTTCACACATCCCAAGGGGATTCCTCATGCAGACAATAATGTTTCTTCTCCCCAATATTCTCCTTAATTCACGAACTCCTCTCATTGCAGGTAAAGTTAAATTAATATTATTTTATTCTACCTAATTATTGTTTATTATTTACGTCTAAGTATTATTGTTTATTTAGGAAAATACAACTTTTGGGGGGTCTAGAACCAATTCATTCAATTTACATTATTCCTAATGGGAAAAAAAAATTTCTCTTGTGCATGATCTTTTTGTAACTTGACCTGCCTTCTGGAATGAATTAATGATAAAAATCAAGATACTACCTTATATAAAAATGACTTGAATCTAAGAGGTCTCATTTGCTCTCCTTAATGTCCTTTTGCTGCTCCTTTCACAATGAACAACTTGAAGTCATTTTGCTTCTTTTGAAGATCAGTTTGCTCTTAGGACTCCCAGTCTGACCTAGATATGGTAACATAGAAATTATGGCATGGATTGAATGCCAAAATGGGGTTACTGTCAAATGACATTACCTGACTGACAAATATAATGCTATATAAGGAGGTAGACAAACCTCAGTTATCATTGTCCTAGCAGTTGTCTCATTTTTTACCATCATAGTGTGAATGTAGCATCTCATCTGAAATCTCTATCCTTTTCCTGACCTTTTCCTAAGTGCTAAGTTCTAAGAAAACAGGTACATTTAGAATAGGATATCATTTTCCTCTGAAAGAAACCTAGATGCTCTAGCTCCTCTTTCTGCCCCTAACTTTCTGTCCTTATGTATAGTATATGTATGGATATAAATGTAGTGGCATTATAGTTAAGGCAATATTTTGATATTCTTGATGATACAGGTATATGCCTAGTGATCACCAGCAAAGAACCCTTTTATGGACTAGATCTTTGCTTTTGAACTGGGTGGCACTTTAATGATTATCTAATTCAACTTTAATTTAGAAATTATAGAACTAAGGTTCACAAATTTTAAACTATTTCCCCTCTAATTCACAGGATTGGTAAGTAGCACAGCAGGAATTTCAATGTAAGTCTTCTAATTACCGTTACTACTGAACTCTCTATAAGATATTGCTTATAATCTTACTCCAAGAAATCAGTGTACATCAGCTTAAAAAGGGTGTTGTTAACTTATTTTCTCCAGGTAAGTTGCTGAATCCATTAAACATATCAGCCACAAATCTCTCATTCAATGATGACTCAAATATTAAACCGTTCTTTTGTTGTTTTTATAAATCACTAAACCATTTCATTGTGTTCATGAAATGAATAACAAATTCTAGATGAAAGGATGGTGAAATTTCATGTTGTATCACCAAAATATCTAGTATATTTCTGAGAATATATTAAGCTGCCAACAAATATTAATCAGAATGAACTAAACTATAATTTGCTAAGGCTGAAAAGCCAATTTAAAAATGTGACAAGAGCAGAATTCCTTTGGAAGCTCAAAGGCAGCATTATTTTAATGAAATAATGAAATACATTTTACAGTCATGTAAAACTGATAAATTTCTCAGACTTGCATAGTATTTGATCAACCATAGCAATTAGTTTCATTACACACTAAACCTTTCATCTTCAATATAATACACAGTAAATTACTCAGGGAAAGGCAACTTTAGGGCATGACAGGTTGACAGATATGATATGAAGATGAGCTCCATTAATGTTTTACATAGGACCAAAGCATTTTGCTCTTATTTCTTATGCTTTGTTCTTATTTCAAATTTTATACCTGAAGTACTATTAGATATGTATTATTAATAAAATTTAACAGAACTAGCTAGCTGAAGGAAAAATAAGGACCATTAGGTACTTACTATGACTTTATAACTTAATTTTATTTATAAATGTATAAAATAGCTTAATAACAGATCAATAGCTTTGAAATATTCATTTATTCATGAACATATTCCCTTCATTCAGCAGGTCAGGTTATAAAATAACTTGCAAGTGGATTCAATGTATTATTGAGGAAAATTTTATGAGAGTTTAAAGTGAGTTCAAATATCCACTCTGTCACTCCTTGGGAGTTGCTAGTAAAACCACTTAAACTCTGAGCCTCAGTTTCCTCATTTGTAAATAAGAATAATTTACTGATAACCTCCAAGACAGTGATGATAAAAGTTTTAGAGGGGCAGGTGATGTGAAAAATGTCCTCAGGCATATGTGGAGAGGGGGAGGGAAGCAGACCATGTCCCTCTAGCTTACTAGTAATGAACTCTGGGGAACTCTGTGCTGGGACAATAACATATGTGCCCACAGAGAGGGCTCTCAGTACCCACTCTGGTATGTATGACATAGGTTTACCACCATGGCCTTAAGGACTCTCTTAGCCCAGATTTTATTGTCCAGGAAGCTGGCCATGCTTCTGGGACTAATTCTATTCTTTGTTTTGAAGTCATTCAAAGATCTAGAGTTCACAATGATGCAGTGTTATGCATTTTTGAAAAGCAAGTACAAAGTGTGTTTATTTGAAACAGAGACTATAATTATACTCAATAATGATAATAATCATTGTCATCAAAGAGAGGCAGTGAAATATAGTAGTTAGAGATCATAACTCAAAGTTAAACTTTAGGCAAGTTATTTAAATTTTAGTGCTCTAGGCAATTTTCTGAGAATTATACATTAAATTAATTATATATACATTAAATAATTAAAACAATACCTAAAAACAAACAAAAATTCTAATATTGTTATGATGATTAAGGTTTCAAATGATTTTACAAAGTAAAGTTATTACAATGTAATAACTAGCATTGTTTGGGTTTTAATTCTGAGAATTTCAGTCAATAAAAAATATAATAAATTTGAAAGGTTGCCAAAAAAAAAATACTCAGATTATATATTCACCTGTATTTGAAAGAGTAATAACATACTTTCCTATACAATGCCATAGTGATGTTTGTCCATAGACATCTTTTTGTTGCCTAATCTAGGTGGCAGAGAATGAGAGAAGATACAAAAGGCAATTCCACATCATGCTCTTAAATTCTAGTTCTCCTTTCTGAAACTCAAATATTTCTTGTTAGACTAAAATATTTCTAGAACCTATTCCATTTGTTGCAAGAAAAAAAAACCTGTAGCTTCCCATAAACATGAAGAAGAGCAATAAATATCCCTCCTCTCCATTACTCGTTTAATTGAATGGTTTATTTTGTCTATCCTTTTTTATCTTGGGATAATCAGTTTCTTGTCTGCAATTATTTAACTCTTTTCTGACTGTTTCTTTTGAAAAAAAAAGTGATATATGATATAAGATGTGAATCACAACATTTTTAAAGCACTTGAATGCTTAAGCCAATTGCCATCACAGTTAATATATAATGCAACAAAAGGTTACACATAACCAAAATAGAGGTAACATTGTACAATAGAAAAGTATGTGATTTTACTTAGTGAATTGTGGTTAAATACTTTGTCACCTACCTATAATTTATGGGATTTGCCTTAATTTCCTTATTTTCAAATTAAGGAGCTAAACTACATAATCTTTAAAGTCCCTTTCAGCTCAAAATTATATTATATTGAATAATTTTATCATATTAATATCTTTTAATAATGAATATTTTGTTGCTCTAGTTACAGATGAATTGTTTCCAACCATTGAAGATATATAGCAAATGTAATTTGTCTTTTACAAGAATAAGAACAAGAACAACAAAAATAAAAACAAGATCATCATCATCATCAACAACTGAGTTGAATGACAGATACACACCAAAAGTAATTGAGCAGCCCTAAGAAGGACTCTGTAACACCAGAAACCTTCCTGACACCTCATTTACCTTTTTATCTGACACTTTAGGAAGCTGTAGGAAGCATGAACAACAAACATACCTTGGCAAACCATCTTGGCAAGTAAGCTAAACCAGGCTGAGGGTAACTGCCAGGCTTCCAGCCCATTGGTGAGTTAATAAGATGAATACTGAAGCATTCATATACTTGTGGAATGGGTGGATCAGAACAATTTATTCCAATAGCCACAAAGGCAAAAGAAACAAGCCTTGTAAAAATCTTAGAGGTTGGTCAGACATTGAAGATGCCACAATCATCCATTACATCCCAGACCATCTCCAGACTTTTGTTTTGTCAGTGAACTTTGATAACTCAGGAAGAGAGAGTGAGACTGATGACCTTTTGAAGTTCTGACTTATTCAAAACCAATTCACACTCAAATACAGAGATCATCCTGTGATATTATTGTTCTACTACAAAAAAGGAGGACAACTCTTCCTCCTCCACCCTTTTCTCCTTTTTCTCCTCCTTGTCCCTTGTTATTAACTATTTGAAGAGCAGAATAATTCTACCTTCCCTTCCTTCAATGTTAAATATAAAGTTCCTCTGAATAGAAAACTAAGTTTTTAGATGATTTTATTATTTATTAAGACTTAGGCTCTCCTACAATTCCATGTCAAAAATAGAATGATTATAGCTCTATGTCACTAAAGTTGACACAAACTATATAGATGCTTTATAGAGAGGTCTGAAAAGTAAGTTGTACATGTGAGACATAACTTCTTTCCAATAATAGACTGATAATACTTTAATTTTTTCTAAAGTCTTGGTACATCTTGAAAATAAAGGGAGAATAAACTTTTTGAAGGGTGAATGTATGAATACAAATAAGAGATTACTGATGACAAAGACAGAATAATAACCATGGTTTCTAAGACCATATACCTTGATCAAATTTGTAACAATGGTGAGTTTCCCATTCTCAGGCAACACATCTCTAAGATAATTTTCTTATATTACATTTATTCAGTAATAGTAATATAATTTTATATATGTCTAAGGAAATCATAAGAAAGCATACTTCTAAAATATGAAGGATTAAGATAGATTTTGGACATTATTTGCTTTCTATTATTATAGATACTTTATGTCATGTGGCAAAAATTAATTTGATGATTATATTAAACTCAATACTTAACACAAGAAAGTCAAGTAATTGTCAGTTGTCTGAAAAGACCTGGCTTTGTTATTCAGATATCATGAGAAATGGAGAATGTGGAAGCTCTAATTCATCATTGTTGATTTAAATAGTTGCAGTCAATATGTACTATGAAAATGTGGATGGCTCAGGTGATAGCATATTTGGTGTAAAAGTTAAACCAATTTAGAAGAAGAATTTTAGGCAAGAAAAACATGTATATGAACATGAATGTACTTTCTCAATAGGTCAATAGATTTTACTTCATTTAGAGGATCAAATGATTAATCTTCTTGTTGTTCTCATTGAATAATTAATCAATAAGGAAGAACTTTGTAAGTACTCACAATTTTTCAGACACTATGCTGAGTGCTACATAAAAACCAAAAGACAAATAAAATACCTGTTGTAAAAAGAATTCATATATTTTTTGATAGGCAGTATCTAAAACCTAAATATATATATATGTATATATATAATAAGTTTATACAAAAAAATTATAATGTTGTTATGAGACAGAGGAATTAGTGCCTGGATGACATGAACTGATTAACTCCCCCCCCCCCCCAACTCTCGGAATTCTAAGAGTTTTTGATGGAGATACATTGCAAGCATGGAATAAAGCTTGTATGAGTTTATGGAGGGGAAAACAGAATGTCATGTATGAATAACAGTAACATAAATAATATGAATCAGCTAAAGAATCCATGAAGTAGTATGTTTCTAGTCTGTAAGGATAAGATAGGCACAAGATAATGAATGGCTTTAAAAAATAAATAGAAGGTTTTATATTTGTTCCTAGAGGTAAGAATGAACTATTGGAAGAATTAAGGTGGATAGATAATATAATTCCAACTGTATTTTGGGAATATCACTTTGGAAGTCATGTATATGAATGGATAGAAGAAGGGAAATGATGCAAGAGGATCAATAAGAAGGGTATACATTATTCTAGAAAGGAAATTTGAAGATGTGAATTGAAATGGTAACTGAGTGGAGAGAAAGGGACTGATTGAGAAATGTTGTACATAAAGTCTGAACCAAAATTGGGGGCTAATTTCATATATGGAATTTGGAAAACTTGATCATGACTCTAAATTTGTTAATGTCAGAAATGTAGATTAAAATGTATTTGTACTATTTATTTGTATAAGGTTTAAGGATATCTTCATCTAAATAATCCACAAGGATCTGATTTAACTGGGTAAGGGCATTTGATTATATCTTTTGACATTAGATAGCTGCTGAAGCAGTTTCACGACTGTAAGGGGCAAAAATTATGGTTGTACTAAATATTTGATAGTTTGGTCACAAGGGATTTAATTACTAAATCCCAATGAATTACTCATGTCAGAATGACTTTTATGGTAGTTTATTTACAAATAGAGAGAAGAAATTAAGGAAATGAGAGAGAAAGAGAGAGAGAGAGATAACTGCTCCAACCTGGTCTGAATCGGGCAGGAATTCAGAGGCCCCATCAAGGATTAAATTTAACAAGGCTTCCAGTCACAATGCCTCCTCCACAATGAGGGCCTTCTCCAGAGGCTAATGTCTCCAGAAAGTCAAGGGAAATGTAGTCCCAAGATGATGGGCCTCTACAGAGGGTAGGGCCTCCAGAAAAGCTGAGAAAAGAGAGTCAGCATTTTCATTCACCACCTGTCAGTTCAAAAAGAAGCAGTCTGAGATCTCAAGCCCTAGCTCCTACATGGTATATTCCAAGGCAAAGAAGTCCTCACAGGAAGTGGTCACCAAATTTAAAGGCAGTTATTTCCATCACTTTTTGTCTTCCTTTCACCTTTATGTGCACCAATGGTGGCTTAAACTTGGCTCTGGACTGCCCAGGGGCAGTAAGTTTTTTTCTGATTTGTCACTTGCTAGCACATGGGAGTCATAGACCTTCCTCCCCCAAACTAAATCCTTAAGTGTGGGGTGTCTATATTCAAAGTAGCTAAAAATCTAAAGAATAAGTAGGGTGGAGTTATCTCAATTTTACAATCCACCTGATGATGATTGTGAGATTAATCTTCCCAATTGATCATTTAAAATAATCATCTTGTACCTCTAAAATCTTCTAACTATAGGTACATATAAAATTGCATCTTTTAAGAGGAAACTACAATAGTTAGCAATAAGTGGGAAATAGAAGAGAGAGAAAGCAAAATGAATGTTTTGCTGGGCACATTGACAAAAACCAGTTAGGTGGCAGTCCCCTTTAGCATAAGAGTGTACATTCTGCACCCCAAAGGTCAATAATAAAAATAAAAGAAAATTCAGGTATTCAATGTGTTCCCCAAAACAGTATCCACTTGTCTATCTATTATTATCTCCAACGCATGTGATAGGATACAGTCAATCAGTTTCAATAGAACATGCTCTCTTTACATGTGAGCAATGAATCCAAGAGTCCTTCTCTCCAATTTTTATAGATGTTGAAGTAGTTATCAATATTTGGAATGACCCTTCTCAGGGAGGCTGAGTTGCTCCTGTATTCGGGAAGCTCTTTAAATACACCTTGTCTCCTATGTTCAGGTCATGAAGTGAAATGTCTTGTGGTCCTGCTCATACTGTAGCTCCAGATTCATGGAGTTCATGCAGTTTGTGCTACAATTCCTGTATATAGGAATCAATAGAATTATCTCCCCCTAATAGTGATTTATATGCAGGGGAGAAAAGCTTAGCCTGTATAGGTGGATGTCCAAAAAGCATCTCAAATGGTGAGCTGTGTAGGTCTCCCCTGGGTCTGCTTCTAAGTTAAAATAGGGCCAGAGGGAGAATTTCAGACCATTTTAAATGTGTCTCAGTGCTGTAAAAATGGATTTGAACTCTGGACTTCAATCCCCAGAAGCCCTTGCTCCACTTCCCCAGAATGCTTTGTAACCTCACCTGGCTGAGAACGAAATGGGGTATTTAACCTGATTGCAAAGGCTTTTGGCTCTCTTGACTTCCTGTCTCCGCTGGCAAAAAGACACATCTCATGATGTGAGTGAAATTTTGGGTGGGCCTCATGGCCCACCTGGCATGTACCTTTTCTTACTTGTATATTCTTAAATTCTCAACCTTTAATAAACCTCTAAAATATGATACTCTTTGCAGAGAGAAACTAATTTCTACCTGCCTCAGTTTCCCTAAATTTTAATCTTTATAGTGCATAATTTGCCAATCATAGGTTTAATTTCTCTGTTCATTCTTTCAACTTGGCCTGAACTCTGGGGATGATATGGTACATGGAATTTGGGAGTTATCCCCAAACAAGAATATATCTGAGTTAGAACAGACTCGGTAAAATGACTTCTATCTGAATCTATACGTGCTGGCAGGCCAAAGAAAGGAATAATCACTTTTAAAAGCACCCTAGCAACAATAGCCTCTGTGGCTGGGGCAGTAGGAAATGCTTCCAGCCATCTGGTCAGTTGATCTACTATGACCAGACAAAATTTATAATGTCCAGCCTTTGGCATTGTTATGAAATCTATCTGTAGGTACTCAAAAGGTGAGTAAGCCAGAGGATGACCACCAAAAGCTTTGCCACAAAAAGTGTGTGGGTTATATGCTTGGAAGGTAAAACAGGCTTTACACACTTTAGAGGATATAGTAGTTATACCAGGGGCTATCCATGTGCTATTAATACATGAGTCCATGATACTCTGGGTATCAAAGTGACTATTTTTATGAACAGATTGGCAAATTTAGTGATAGAAACTTCTAGGGAGCAGGGGTTTTCCTTCAGATGACACCCATACTCCATTAATCTGTTTTGCTTTGAATTTTGCCTCCATTTTTCCACTTCCTTTTCACTATAGGAAAGTGATAAAGTTATCAGTGGTTGTTAATGTTAAAATTAATTCAGGCCCTTTTATGGCCACTAGCTTTGCAATGATATCTCACCAGTCATTTTCGCTAGAGACAGGGTCAGTGCCACCTGTATGGGCAGAGCAATTAACTACAGCTAGGGATTCAGGCAGCTAGAGAGCAGAAAGAACTTTATTATTAATTTTTGCATTAGCAATAGATTTCCCAGCTGAGGTTAAAAATCCTCTCTGGAGCGATAACATACTGAGTGACGAATGCCAAAAGCATATCTGGA
The DNA here is from genome assembly GCF_027887165.1 of Monodelphis domestica. NCBI lineage: Eukaryota > Metazoa > Chordata > Mammalia > Didelphimorphia > Didelphidae > Monodelphis > Monodelphis domestica. The sequence continues at coordinate 362,942,995 of NC_077229.1, forward strand.
ATCTTTAAAAATTATTACCTTTTTATCCTTGGTAATTATACAGGCATGTTTCAGGGCCATATGTTCTGTACCTTGAGCACAAATATTAGAGGGAAGTGACGCTGACCACTTAGTGGCAAATTCTGTGACTACAGCAGCTCAAGTGTAGCATATGCCATCCCTCATAAAAGAAGAACCATCAGTAAATAAGACTAGATCTGGGTTGTCTAAGGGAGTGTCCAAGAGATCATCTAGAGGCTTTTCAGCCATGGACACTAGTGTTTCACAACTATATCATGGTTCTCCTGAAGTTGGTAAATATGGAAGCAAGGTGGCACGATTAAGGGTTGTATAGCATTTTAAAGTGATATTTTCATTGTTTGACAGGGTTATTTCATACCTTGTAATTCGCTGATCAGAAAATGCCTATGTTCTATGCCTTAGCAACAGTGCTTCTACCACATGTGGACACATAATTGTTAATGGGCATCCCAATACTAAAGCAACAGTTTTTGTCACTAGTAAAGCTGTGGCAGCTATGCCTCTAAGACATGGTGGTGGTCCTGAAGCTACTGGGTCCAGCTGGGTAAAATAATAAGCAACTGAGCTGAAAAGATCCCAAAGTGTGAGATAAAACACTGGAAGCTAACCCTATCTGCTCATGTACATACAAAATAAATGGCTTCTTGTAATCTGGGATGCCTAGAGCAGGGGCAGACAGGATAGCCTGTTTTAGATCTGACAAAGCTGGCAGGTGTTCTAGCTCTAATTTAAGTGGTTCAGGGACTGAATCCCTTGTTGGTGTTATAAGAGGCTGAGTAATTTCCCCCTAGCAAGGGATCCATTGTGTAAAAAACCCTGTGATGCCTAAAATTGCTCTTAACTGTTTCTTAGTGGTAGGAATACTTAATTTTTTAATATATTCAATTAACTTGGGAGAAATAGAACTGGCCCCAGAAGTCAGAATGAACCCCAAATATTCTACTTTGGGGAGACACCACTGAATCTTGTCCTTTGAGATCTAATTCCCTCTTTTGTGCAGTTCCAAAATAGGATGTTTACTTTTTTCTTGACATACTTCTGCATCTGTTGAAGCCAAGAGTAAATCATCAACATATTTGATTAATTTACTGTTTTTAATTTTTATATTATCTATGTCTTGCCTCAATATTTGTGTAAATAAATTTGGGCTTTCCAGGACCGCTTATGGAGGAAGGACCCATGTATTCTGATAGCCATTCCAGGTGAAAGTAAAGATATGCCTAGTATTCTCTTGTATGGATACCATGCGAGGAGAACATTTTGGGACTTTTAAAGGTGTTCCTGAAACACTAAATTTTGGGAGCCAATAGAGTCACATTTTGCATCTGGTTTGCTTATCAAAACTGATATAGATGCCCCAGTGTCCAAAAGACAATCATAATATGAATTTCCCACCTTTAAAGTGACATGGGGTTCCTTACTATATGTGAGGGAATGAATAGGGATAATTGGCATTAAAATATCCGGGTCTGGAAAATCAAAGGTTTTACTCTTTGAATCCAAGGCCCTTAACCCCCCATCACACCTTTATAAAGATACTTTCTGGTATTCCCCACACGGATGGTTATTTTCACCCTGGGTATAGTGTGGACAAGCTCTATTTTTATATATTGTTTTGGGCATTTTGTTGTGTATTATCATTTGCCTCATTTTGAGCACTGTCATTATTTTGATTGGGATTATGATTCCTATAGTTATTATTTCTAAAGTTGTTATCACTTCTCTTTTCCCATAGCCAGCTCCTACAGTCCATAATTACATGGCCTCTCTTTCCACAGTAAAAGCATTTTAATGATTTGTCTGTGGATTCCTACAAAGGGGCTATGGTTTCTCCTTGCCTTTTTAGTTGTCCTTTTATCATTTCAATTTCTGTCTGTAAGTCTCCCACTGATTTGTTGTTTTCCTGACATCTTTTTGCATGGCCCTTATAAACATAGACTGCTACTCTCAATTCTTTGAGGCCCATAGAGTCCCAATTCAGACAGCTAGTTTTAAAGTATTCTTTTACCACTGAACAAAAATTCTCAATGAATTATCTATGTATTTGTCTAATATCCCTTTCTCTGGACAAATCAAAGTCCATATATATATATATATATATGTGTGTGTGTGTGTGTGTGTGTGTTATATATATATATATATATATTTCCCACATCAATAAGTCTGTCCATAAACTGGGACAGAGTCTCATCAATTTCTTGTTGTATTCATTCAAATTTTGACCATGAATTAGGTTTATCAGAGAAAGCTCTCATGGCTGTCAATATTACTTCTCTGGCCTGTTTTAGTTTTGTGTAAGCTAGTTCAACATTAGGGTTCCAGTGAGGATTTTCAGTTGGCCAATAATTTGATCCCCTAATTCACTTCTGATTAGTCAGAGAGATAACTTTATTTTTCTCTCTGTGTGTCAGAAATTTTTCTAATAAATTTTCAACATCCATCCAAGTGGAATCAAAAATTTTGAAGATGTTCTCCAATTTTTTAATAATTCATATTGGTTCTTCCTCAAATGAGGTAAGGTCTTCCTTGAATTCATTTAAATATTCAGGACTGAAAGGTGTATGGTGTCTTATAGATACCAAGTTCCCATTTTTATTAAAAGTAGGTACTTCCCTTAAGGGAAATAAACTTCTATAAGAATTATTTGTTGTTCCCTGTCTCTAGGCTTTTTGTTCTGTTTTCAGTGGAGTAGGTAAGAGAATGAGAAGGGGTGGGCATGCTGAGGGGGCGGGGCCATGTGCCCAGAGTGCCAGAAGGATGAGAGGTAGGAGAGAAATAAATTGGGCAGGCATGATAGAGGGAAGGAGTGGGATGATTAGAAGTGGGAGGTGTTAAGGTAGTATTGTTAGGGCAGACAGCATGGGTGGGTGGAGCAACCAGGGCAACAGGGGTGGGGCTGGAGGCTTTGGGGTGGGGGATAGGGTCAACAGGGTGGGATAGGAAGCATGTACAGGAGGAGTGATCAGGGCAGAAGGGGTGGGGCAAGAGGCATAGGTGGGGGATGGGCTAGACTACAGCAAATCCAATGTAAGGTATACTATCCCTCATAAAAGAAGTAATCAGTAAATAAGACTAGATCTGGATTGTCTAAGGGAATGTACAAGAGAATATCTCAAGACTTTTCAGCCATGGACACTAGTGTTTCATAACTGTGTGACAGTTCTTAAATGGTTAAATCTGGAAGCAAAGTGGCAGGGTTAAGAGTTGTACAGCATTTAAAAGCAATATTTTCATTGTTTAACAAGTTTATTTCATACCTTGTAATTTGCTGATCAGAAAATGCATATGTCCTATACCTTAACAACAATGCTTCTACTTCATGTGGGTACATAATTGTTAATGGGTATCTGAATACTAGATCAACAGTTTTTCTTACTAATAAAGCTGTGACAGCTATGCCTCTAAGGCATGGTTGTGCTCCTGAAGCTACTGGGTTCATCTGGACTGAATAATAAGCTACTGGGCACTGAGAAGGTCTCAAAGTTTGAGTTAAAACACCTGAAGCTAACCCTCTCTGCTAATGTACATAGAAAGTAAATGGTTTGTTTTAATCTGGGATGCCTAGAGCCGGGGCAGACTAGATAGCCTGTTTTTGATCTGACAAAGCTGACAGGTATACTGGCTCTAATTTAGTGGTTCAGGGACTGAATCTCTTGTTAGTGCTATAATGGGATTAGTAATTTCCCCATAGCAATGGACCTATTATGTACAAAACCCTATTGCTCCTAAAATTGCTCTTAAGTATTTCTTAGTGGTAGGAGTGCTCAACTTTTGGATATTTTCAATGTGCTTAGGAGAAACATAATGGGCCCCAACAGTTAAAATGAAACTCAAATATTCTACTTTGGGGAGACACTATTGAAACTTTTCCTTTAAGAACTTGTGCCCTCTTTTACATAATTCAAAAAGAAGATATTTGCTATCTTCTTGACATACTGTGGCATTTGGAAATTCCAAAAGCAAATCATCCACATATTTAATTATCTTATTGTTTTTAAATTTTATATTATCTGTGTCTTGACTCAAAATTTGTGCAAACAGGCTAGGGCTTTCCACAAACCCTTGAGGCAAATAATCCCATGTCACGCTAACCCATCCAGGTGAAAGCAAAGATATACCTGGAATCCTAATGTATAGGTATAGAAAAGAAATCTGAGCACAATTCCACTACTGTAAAGTATGTAGCTACGGTAGACATAGAAGAAATAATAGTATTTATATTGGAAACTCCAAGGTGTTTCTTTATAATGTGATTGTTCACAGCTCTCAAATCCTGTATGAGTCTATAGAGATGCTTGCCATTGGGTCCCTATTTTGGCTTTTTAACAAGTAAGATGGGTGTATTGTATTCAGATGTGATGCCCTGTTCAATTAATGAATTTATTACAGGAGTAATGCTCTCAATTGTCTCCTTTGAGAGCAGGTACTGAGGAATGGAAAGAGGTGAGCAAGATTTAGTTTTAATCTGAAAAAGTACAGCTGATTTAATTAAGCCTACATTGGAAGAAAATGTGGCCCAAAGAGACTCATGCATATCTTATCAGCAGCTATTTCAAAGGTGGGAGGCTCTTTCACCTCTTGGCTTTCTGAGAGAAATACAGGTAGTAAATTTAAAGGTTCCTCAGGTACTTCCAATGACATAGAGTCATCTGGAGCACAAATTTTTGTGGGTTTTAGTTTACATAGTAGATACCTTCCCAGCAAATTTGTGGGGATCCAGGCATCAACAGAAAAGAATGTTCTAGAGTTAGGTGTCCCACATGTACCATGTGAGGAGAATGTTTTGGGAACTTTAGAAGTATTCCTGATACACCAACTATATTTAGAGAGGAAATAGAGTTACAATTTGCATCTGGTTTGCTCACTAAGAGTGATCTAGATGTCCCAGTATTTAAAAGACAATCATAGTATGAATTTCCTACCTTTAGGGCTACATGAAGTTCCTTACTCTGTGTGTGTGTGTGTGTGTGTATGTGTGTGTGTGTGTGTGTGTGTGTGTGTGTGTGTGTGTGTGTGTAGGGATAATGGGCATTAAAATATCAAGGTCTGGAATATCAAAGGTTTCACTTTTTTATTCCTAGGCCCTTTTCCCCACCCCCACCCGCAATCACACCTGAATACAGATGCTTGGGCATTTTTCTGGGATTCCTCCACACTGATGGGGATTTTCACCCTGGGTATAGTGTGGATGAGCTCCATTTTCTTTATATTGTTGTTGGGCATTTTATTGTTTATTATCATTTCTCTCATTCTGAGCAATGTTATTATTCCAATTGGCATTATGATTCCTATAGTTATTATATCTAAAGTTGTTATTATTTCCTTTTTCCTGTAGCCACTTATTACAGACCATCACTACATTGCCTCTCTTTCCACAGTAAAGACATGTTAATGATTTATTTGTGGATTCCTGCAAAGGGGCTATAGTCTCTCCCTGATTTTTTTGTTTTCCTTTTAACATTTCAATTTCTTTCTTTAAGTCTCCATTGATTTACCATTTTCTTCATTTTTTTGCCTGGCCCTTAAAAATGTAGACTTCTGTTTTCCTCAATTCCTCGAGGTTCATGGAGTCTAAAATTGAGCAGCTAGTGTATTACTTAAAAACAACAACAGCAGCAGCAACAACAACACACCTTCAACGTTTTGTGTTAAAATCAGTACCATGTGCATTCATTCCAAGGTACCTGTGATGAGAACTGGGAAATGGGGATTAAATGTCTTGCCCAAGGTCATACAATTGAGAAGTGTTTGATACCAGATTGGAAATGAGGACCTCCCTTCTCTAGGCCTCACTTTCCCAACCACTGATCTACCCATTGGCCCTTCCTTCATGTAGTATCCCTTGTTCATATGGACTCATGGATAATCTACTTCCTTTCATTAGTGGTTCATTGTATGTTTTTCTTGCATTTTTATAACTCTGATTTTTAGTTGCTATATACTAGAAACCACAATGTGTTTTTCAATCACCCTTTAGGTAATTCTTATTTTTTATTCCTTTGTGATGGTGATGTGGAATAATCCCCAAGCCCATTGGATCCTTGGGGAAACTGTTGATATTTTAATTATTGGTTCAGGGAGAAATAAACAATTTTATAAATGTCAACTAGTCCATTTACTTTGCTCCCATTCATTTATTTATGTAGTTTTTTATTCAATTTAAATGACAGTCAAAAACATATATCCTGATGGACCAGATCTATTGAATATTCGATGAATTAATTGTGCATGTTATACTCTGCAAAAGACTTTTAAAATTATTTTCATTTGTATTATGCAAATAGTTAAACCACATAATTTTTATTCATTTTGGTTATTTTTAAGAGGATCTATAGTGTTCTAGACCTTGATGCTATTAGCAAAATATTATCCAGAATTGGAAACATCTCAAGTAATTCAAAATATATGAGAATCTCCCTTCTGTTTCTACTCTATACTTCACAATACCTATCATAATATCAAATACCTTTGATCACCTTTTTTATTTAATTTGGAAACTTTTATTTAATTAATTAATTTAGAATATTTTTCCATGATTACAAGATTCATGCTCTTTCCATCCCTCCCACAACACCCTCCCATAGCCAGCACACAATTCCACTGGGTTTTACATGCGTCATTGCTTTGATCATCTTTTTATCTCCCTGTTTTCAATTTTTTATATTGATTATCAAAATATCTTCTAACAAAGTTATCTCTGAGGGCCTATTAAAGAGGGAAAGGAAGGGAAGGGAATAAGCATTTATATATTTATATAATCAGACATGATGCAAAGTGCTTCCTAAGTATTAACTCATTTGAAATTAATATTATGTATACTATTTTTATTCCCATTTTAGAATTGAAAAGTCTTAGGCAAACAGATTTAAAGACTTTTCCAGGGTCCCACAACCAGTAAGTCTGAGGCCAAATTTGAATTTATGTCTTCTTTGTAGTAGACCAATCACTCTATCTACTTCACTGCATTTAATGCCAATGGTTCCTTATATTCAACCACTTCAAAAATAATTTATTAAGGTATTATTATAAAATAGGCATATGATCCATTCCTCAGCTGATGAATGGTCAAAGGATATTAACAGGTAGTTCTTGGATGAAGAAATTGAAGCTACATATAAATAAATGAAAAAATGCTTTAAAGAATGATTGATTAGAGAAATGCAAATCAAAATAACTCTAAGATATCGTCTCACACATTTAGGATTGGCTAAAATGATAAAAGGGTAAAATGACAAATGTTAGAGAGAATATTAAAAATAGGGTCACTAATGCATTGTTGATAAACTGTGAACTTGTATAATCTTTTTGGAGAGCAATTTGTAATTATACCGAGAGTCATAAAACTTTGTATAACCTTTGATCCAGTAATAATATTAATAGGTTTATTTTCCAAGATGATCAAGGAATTAGTTGCAAAGATGCTGCATATATATATATATATATATATGTACATGCATTATATACACATATATATATGTATAATTTTTACTCCACAAAGTAATTGGAAGTTGTTTTAAAAAAAGAGAAAAATACACTATCTCAAGCATCTGATTAAAATAAACCTTCTTGGCTGGAGATGAGCATGGTTATTTTACAGACCTTAATATTTCTAATGATTAAATTAACAATGAAAATTTAGCTAGTTAATAAAACTGATAGTGAAATGTATTTCACATTTTAAAAAGTATTTTCAAAAATCTCCAACATTTCAGGCCAATTCAAATAGGTCATTGGTGCACATTTAATTGTGTAGTAATATACTCATTTCTGAGAATGGAATAATGAGAATCAGCTGTAATGAATACTATACAATCAAAAGTAAATACAATTTATAGAAAGTAGTAAATTATATAACATTAGGAAATAAAACTAGCTATTGAACATTGAATCTGTTGTGTAACTTGAAGAGTAGGGTGGCTGACAAATTAAACTATCAATGTTATATCTTATTTTTACAGCCAATTTTCATAAGAATTTAGGGGTTATATTTTAGATTTTTGTTCTATATGACTGACTTAATTTTAGTAGATTCTAAATAGTTAAAGTGGGTATTATGATATGTTTGGTTTAAAATAGCTATTATAATAGTCAACAAAATCTTTTCTTTTTTTTGGTAAGGAAAGGATAACAACAACAAAAGTCCATAGTGCAAGGAGTATTAAACTTATGAGACAATGAAAACACAAGACAAAGAAATTTTAAAATTGTTGAATAAATTTAAAGTAACAATAAATAAGGCAAGAAGGTCATTTCTTTGAGAGTAAATGATTTGTGCCTTTAAATGAGACAAATCAATCTGAGTATCCATGTCCATTTTATAATGTAGGCAAATATATTTATAAATCTGTATGTGTTTTTATTTAATAATAATTTCAGAGGGAATAAAACTGATTTGATTGAGGTCAATATTTGAATCATAATTAAATGGGAGAAAGAAAGAGAAAGAGAGACAGCAAAGAAATGCATATAAGATAAGAAAGGTAAGAATAGGGAATAGTGGTTTCCCCATATTTTGTTATCTAACTGAAAAGTAATGAAGTCAGAATGAAAAATTGATTGCACGAATAGGAATAGTGTGAGATAAGGCTCAATATGTAGTTTGTGCCAAAATTTAGCATGCTTTTAAAGAATATATAAAAGGTTTAAAAATTATGCTTTTTAAAAATGTTTTGATAGCAAATGGAGAACCACTTATGATTTTGAGTAGAGAAATAACTAGAGGCAGCACAGAATAATAAAAGGTTCACTGGATTTTGAGTCAGTGAAAATAGATATTAATCTTATAATGCCTAATATCTAGGTATGTCCTTCATCAAGTCATGTAGCTTTCTTGGCTTTCATTTGTCTCTATTTGACTTTTAAGAGAGGAATAAAATATATCTACATCTATGATAATCCATCTAAGACCATTTATAATTCTAAGTTCTATTTTTTCCAGCAAAATGTTCTGAGAAGTGTAAAGTATAACAAATTATATGTGTTGATTTTTGTTGTTTAAAAAAGAACCTATGCTAGCATTTGGATCAGTATCGCATAATACATCATTTAAGGAATTTTTTCCTTGGGTTTTTTTTGTTTTCCATGAGTATGTTAGTATTGTTCAGTTTTAGAGGTTTAGTCTCACAGGTCAGAGGTGAATATAATTCTATCCCTGTCTTCTCTGTCTAAGAGGGACTCTGACTAAATAGGAAATTCTCAGATGAATAAATTAAAACAATCTTTAATAATATGAATAAAATTCCCCAAGTCAATAGTAATCATAGAAATGCAAATTAAAATAACTGAGGCTCTACCTCACACCTATTAAACTGGCTAATATGGCAGAAAAGATAACACCATATGTTGGAAGCAATGTAGAAAAATCAGGACACTAACACACTCTTGGTGGAGTTATGAAATGATAAAACCATTCTAGAGAGAAACCTGAATCCACCCTCAAAGTGCCATCAAATTGGGCATATCCTTTGACCAAACAATACCACTAATATATAAAAATAAATAAAACCCAAAGAGATAAAAAATAGGGGGAAAGGACCATCTGGTATTAAAATATTGTAGTAGTTCTTTTTGTGTTGCAAAGAACTGGAAACTGAATGCATATGCATTAGTTGGGGAATGGCTGAACAAGTTGTAATTGTGATTATAATGGAATACTTTTGTGCCATAAGAAATTACAAACAAGAAAATAACAAAAAAAATAAAATAAAACCTGGACAACATTTTTACAAAGTTATGCAAAGTGAAGTGATCAGAATTAAAGCTTTATATACAGTAACACCAATAAGACATGATGATCAACTATGAATGACTCAATTGTTATCAGTAACACAGTAATATAGGACAATTCCAAGGGACTTATGAGAAAAAAGACCTATGAAGTGATGCAAAGCAAAGTGAGCAGAACCAGGACATTTTTCATAGTAACAGCAATAAATTATGATAACCAACTGATCAGCAATGCAAGGATCCAGGAAAAATCCAAGGGAACATTGACAAAAAATGCTATCTACTGCTATAGATGGAACTGACAGTCTGAATAGAGATTGAAGGCTACTATTCTTTATTTACTCCATGATTTTTCCTCTAGTGGAAGCAATATGCATCTTGTTTCATAATATAATTAACATGGAAATATGTTTTGTATGAAAACACATGTACAATCTATCACATCTGTTGTCTTGGGGAAGGTGTGAGAGGGAGGAACAGAACATGTATCATAACATATCAGAAAATAATTACTGAAAATTGTATTGACATAATCTGGGGAAAATATACTTTTTAATAAACCATCACAGACATTGGTGCACTAGAAGAATGGCATGCAAAGCTTGGGAGTAAATACAAAAAAAATGATTTCCTAAGTTATGTGGCATCTGTTGAAAAGCCATAATTGGGAGCTATCAGAAAAGTGTCAGCTTTTATCCATATCCATGCAATTTCCACAGCAGAAATGAATAATTGGAATCAGATCACTAAGAGGCTAATGGAAGGTACCATCTGCACAAATATAGGTTTTTCATTTTGCAAGAGATCACAGAGATGACAAGTACCAAAAATGTTTTTACTTTTACTGAGAGTTATCATAGACAAATTCAATCATACTCTGGGTGTAGAATAATCTTTTTATTTTAGATACAATAGTTCAAATTCTATGTCTCATGTTTAGTTCTCATTTTAAAGGGTACTAAAACGAATTATGTGTTGCTTGAAAGGAAAAGTATGTTCATGTAGAGAGTTTCCTGAAATGATAAAAAGAGGCTATTAACTAAAGAGAGGGAAAATAGAAAAAAAAAAGATAAACAATAAACTAGAGGTCAAATCACCAAAATAAATTATAATAGCTATATAAGTAGAAGGACTGATTGGCAAGTAAATGTCTCTGCATATTTTGGGAAATGATATACTATAGTAACTATTAAAGGAGTTATGTGTAGAGTTTCTCTTTTTTGTCAGTGTAGTTAATCAGATTTCATTGTTTAATAATGTCAGGTATCTGAGTAAAAGAAGGTGAAAATGTAAGTTATGCTTCTTCTGGCATCTTTTTTGTGGGTACATTCGTATCACTTAATTCAAAGAATACTGAATAAAAAGTGAGATATTTAGGAAGAACTAATCTTTGTGACGAATCTTAAAAAGAACCATTCTGTCTCAGTTTTTTTTTTCTTTAAAATTTAGTAAGGACTTGTCAAAAACAGAAAGGACAGGTGGCCTACTTAAGTTACTGTCATACTGTCATTTAGCACCTTCTATCAAATGTCACTTTTCTCCATTATAGGTGTTTATGTGTGAGTGTATTCCTTATGCATGTATGTATATATTTGCTACTCCTATGAATATTTAAGTCAGACTTCTATAATTTAAATCAATAAAAGAATTTAAGAATGAGAAACTATTCCTCTGTGTGTATACTTATGTATATATATATACATATATATATACATATATATACTTTAATGATTCAGAAATTGCATGTCACTCCATTCTTTTGATTAAATTATATTCTAAAACATTGTAAAGTGTATTTTAAACAATTATACTTGGAAGGTAACTTAGAGGTGATCTAGACAACTTACTTATTTTGCATGTGAAGAACAGAGGCCCTGAGAGTTCAAAAGATTTGTCCAAGGTCACACAGATTTCCAATGCCACTTCCATTACTCCAAATTTTTGTTTGGGTATAAAGTGTATTTTCCATTGAAATAATCTTTTAAGTAATGGTTAGAGTATTGTTACTGACCATATAAGTCCCATATAACTATAACTTAACATTTAGATGAACTGATTATCTTACATATCAATTTCAATACAAGAAAAAAAACTTGATTATTCCCATTTTACAAAAATTAAAGCAATTAAATTATACATGAAAATTCATTAAAATTAAAATCTTCTGTATCGAACTCTAAATGCCAAGAAATATATCTTCCTCCATCCCTCTAAAAATATACAAAAATTCCTATTGTTTTTACTAATATAGTGCTAGGAAGAACCTGAAAATCTCTGTACTCCAACTGCTCCTTTTAAAGCTGCTTTACTTGAGACATGAAAAGATTAATGATTTTCACAAAGTTTTTAATTATAGTAAATATCAGTCAATAATAGCCAACATGTTTTTTACTATAATGCCTGCCTTCAAGTAACTAGCGGTGCCTCTTGTGACTCCAAATGTTAACTTGATCAAAGCTAGGATTCTAATGGCATGTAAAAAAATGGAATAGATAGCAATTATAATTTGCTCTTCTTATTCTCCTAGCTTTCTGCTAGTATTAAAAGAGAGAGAATTCCCTATTTCAGATTACTTTCACAGCAACTTTTTTTCCTTACAGAGACTCAGAATTCTGATTATTTAGCTTCCCTTCCCAAAATTATCACAAGAATTATTCTTTCTCATGATTTCACTTACTTGAATCACTGCTGATTTTCATGAAGCCTGGACTCTGAGCTACTGAGTCCCCCCTTTCCCCACCATTGTATGAGGGAAATCATTGAGGGGATTTAGGTCAGGAGTATAGAATGGCATCTTTGTTGCCCCTTGTAATCAGTCAGAAAAAGTCAGCAATAGTGAAAGGAGATAAGAGATCCAGACAAGGGGCCGAATGAATGTCCCCTGGACTGCCCCATGGCTTGCTACCTAGATGGCCCAGGCAAAATAGAAAGTGACAGTTGACTCTGGAGATAAGATGTGTGAGAGTCATTGGTCAGAAAAAAAAAAAAAAACTTTGATAAACTAGGTCAAGAGCATCTTTCTGGGGTCCTCTCTTCCATGTTTGATACTGGCTTGACTTCCTTGTGAGCATGGCTGGGGGAGGGGTGGGGCCTATGGAGGCTACAGAATAGCAAATGGAGAATAAGGAAAGTACTCTCTCTTTCTCTCTCTCTCTCTCTCTCTCTCTCTCTCTATCTCTCTCTCTCTCTCTCTCTCTCTCTCTCTCTCTCTCTCTCTCTCTCTCTCTCTCTCTCTCTTTCTCCCCCCCATTCCTTTACCCCTACAACTGCTATAATTAAAATCACTTTTAAAGATTGATATAATATTAATTTAAGGTCACCAAGGAATTCTCTTATGCAATTCCTAAATGAAATACTCAAGTCAGAATGGAGTTTTATGGTGGTTTAATTACAATGGGAGTAAGAAAGAAGGAGAGGGAGAGAAGGAGAGAAGGGGAAAAGGAAAAGGTTAACTCAACCTTCTGGCAGAGCCAGAGGGAGTTTAGGCCTAGAAGGCCAAGGTAGAGAAGAGAATGAGTCCCTTGACTCACATGACCAATCTGAAGGAAAGGTGCCTGTGGGCCTCCTCCCTCTTCAAGTTCCTAAAACGAACTGGCGCCTATCCCTGTCCAGAGGAAGTGAGCGAACTCTTGAGACTCTTCTCTACCTCACTTCCTGTGCCTCACAAGTGCCAATGGTGACTCAAACTTGGCTTGGGACAGCTCAGGTGGGCAGTCAGTTATTTCTGATTTGCCATTGCCTAGCACATGCCCATGTAGCATGGGTGTGAACAATTTTGGGTGGTAGACCAAGCAAAATGGAGATTTAAAAATCATACTACTATATAATTGAAAATCTGTTACCCAAAAAAAGAACTACATTTCCTAGGAGCCCACTGACTTCCTGTCATTACATAGTTCCTGTAGATAGGGGATATTAGGCAGGGACATGCAAGGTCCCATGTCTTTACTTCTTGTCCTGAGCTTGGTAGTAGTAAGGCAGGTGTTTGAACTGGATGATAAGACATGGGCCTGTGGTCTTTATTTTGTATCTTCTTTATTCCTTGATTTCTAATGATCATTAATAAATCCCTTGAAATATATAGTTTATTGAGACCTAATTTTAACTTTTGCATTGATGGCAACCACTAGTTGGAGAAAAATCTCCAACTTTTTAAGATAGCCTAGATAAAAATATTTTTAAGCCACATTTCTCCTGCTAAGGATTTTTGCCCACCCTATCCACACTCACAATCTCCAACTATCTTTGGAGCTGCTGAGTTTTTCTTTTCCTAATTTTTGCCCAGTTGCTTGCTCTCCTTACTGGCTGGGCTATTTTTACCCAGGGGAATCTTGACCAAGAAGAGATAAACCATTTCTCTAGCCCAACTGATTGAGTCTTTTGTTCCTAGTTCCTCGCTGATGACTGGCATTGCTGATACTGCTTGCTTCCTCCTGACCTTCTTAATCCTCTCAGATTTCTTACTGGGTCCTTGTCCCAAGAAATCCTCCTTCTGATCTCCTTCTCTGCTTCTAAATTGGCCTCTGCATGAATCCCACCTTGATTGTTGTTGCTGCCACTGCTGGGCTGATTGCTGTCACAGAGAATTTAGGAGTCCTTGGAGTCACTCCTCAGGGCAGATGGTAAAAAACAAACAAACAAACAAACAAACAAACAAACAAAAGCAGAGTGTCTTTTTCCTTAGGCAATGATTAGCCTCCTAATTCCCTGTGAGGAAACTAGAATTTTACCTCAGGGGGAACAGGGAGAAGGAAGAGACTCTTCCAAACAGGAAGTTGATTATAATCATGGCATATTCTATGAACAAGCAGTGCATTACCCATCTCAAACAGTTTCCAGCTTTAGGATGTTTTTATTTCTACCAGTTATCCTTTCAATTATCTTGCCTGAGATTCAGGGAAGGAATTCATCCCCCTACAATCCTTTGACATTTGGGCCTTTCCAGTCTCTAAGATTCATTCAATTTGGGATTCCTCAAACCCAGGTTCTCCCATGCTATGGTAAATACCACAAAGCTGACAATAGGGATTTGATTTTTAGAAAAGGGAACTTTAAAAGGTCTAGAGGTGAAATTTTAAGCTTTTTCAGACTCCATTTTTTTAATGAAAGTTTCTGTATCTCGTATTTTTATGATTGTTTTGTTTAAGATTTAATTTGTTGTTTTAAGTTTATATATAAATTTATTAATTACTATTCTGTTACAATGAATCATTTTAATGTACTGGGTTTTAACTACTGTTATATTCTGTTACCTTTCCCCTATAAATTTATTGAATAAGCCCATGTTACATTTAAAAAAATTTTTTTTTCTATTTTGGCTTTGTAAATCATCACCTAGATGATGATGGATGGATATCGACAAAACTGGTTAAATTGTGTGCAACCTTTGGAAAATTTAATTAGCTAAGAACTTAAATGGTAATTCTAAGGGGTCTTCAGAAATAGCATTAATAACTAGTAGTTTCTGAATGGATGATTTTTAAAAATATTTATAAATATATTTTAAAGAATGCTCTATTAAAGGTAGAGTAACAAAGGAATGTTCCTACCAAAGTATTTCTATGAATCAGGAAGCTGAAAAAAGAGCTCCTGAAAAACCTCTTAAAGATAATTTACTTCCAGCAGAAAAACCTAGATTTCTTGATGATGTTTTAGACTCAATAAGTTTTACTTTGTTTAAAAATGTTTGCCAAAGTTTAAATATTTGCTAAATCTGTAAAAATTGTAACAAATATCCATCAGTTCATAGGTTTTTTTCATGTCATACAGCAATGTAGGTGAAATATGATAGTGGGTTTGTTAGCTTTTGTAATTAACTGGGCTATTGTGAATTTGGGGGACTTTGGAATTTCTTGGAATGTGCATTATCTATTGTGTTACTGTTTTAGTCTGAAAATCATTTGTACTCGCACATGGCTGACACAGTGTGTCAATGATTTTAATCTATATATTCTTTTATTTTTAAAACTCTTTTATTATTTTTTTTCTTGCATGTGCAATATACTATTTCAGTTTTTTCTCTCCTTTTTGTATTTGAAGCTCATGCCACCACTATTGAGAAGATATTCTTTAATATTTTTCATTTTGCAGTAATATAAGTTTAAAATACAATTGCTATAATGTCATTGCATATCTAAAAAGCTTTAAACTATAAAAATGATGCCATTGATTGTTTAAAAAATTATTATACTTTGTTTAATGATTCTGTCTGATTTCAGGACAAGAGAATACAAAAAGAGCCATTGCACAGTGCCAAAGAAGGACAAAGCTAAATTGAATAGAGCCAATTGAGCTCAAAGTCAAAGAGATCAACCAATCCTGATGGGATTGATGAAATTTTGAGCCAAGACAAGAGGACTTGAACTTGTTTGGGGTTTGAGGTTTTGACTATTTAACATGTATTAAAGGCAGATTTTCCTTGTCCCACATTCTACCAAGTATCTCAAATTTGGCTCCTACCTGGCTCATATAATCTAGATCCTTTTCTGTCTTTCATGGTGTGGCAAAATTTCTATAGTCCTGGCTACAGATTGGGTAAATGGATAATTCCTTAAATCATTTTAATTGGGCTCTGATTCAAGGACTTTTAATAGATGTATTTTCTTTTACTTAAAATTTGTAAACATAAGAATTTGATAGTCTATATTTCATCCACAAATTATTTTCTCTTTTATTTTGATTTTTTTATGTTTCTGATTTCTATTGCCAATTGATTCATACACCTCATAACTCAGCCATGCATTCCTAAATGAGCCCTGTGTTTTTCAACACCCTCTTAAGGAAGGAATGTATAATTATTCTAAATTACAAAGTTTAAATTCTTTTTGAGAGTAATTTCAGGATAAAAAATATGCTACCTCTCCAAATCCAGAAAGTGAACTATTTGGAGAAGACATCATTAAGATGCTTACACAGACAACACCCTGCACCAGAAGATCTAGAGTGAACTTTGGAACAGGCTGATAAGTCATGGGAACATGGTCACTATTTTGTATCTTTTTTTTCCCTTGATTTCTAATGATCATTAATAAATCTCTTAAAATATAATATTTTACTTAGATTTAATTTTAACTTTTACACTATTTTCTGATTAAATAAAATTATTTAATTTACTGTTAGTTTCATTATATTCCCATATGTTGAAAGCAATTTCAGCATTCTTCATATGATCTAAAAGTATTTATTTTGCCATGTTTTATTATTTTTTTAAATAGGAAAAAAATTAGAAAGTCAGGGATTCAGACATTAATAGGAACCAAATTTAAAATCCCTATTCCTTGTATGAAAATCAGAAATTCATCAGTAAAAGAAGCAGAAAATAGAAGATCAAATGGACATGAGTGAAGGAAAAATAAATTAGTAAAAATGAAATAGCCTAATTCTAAATTGAGTTAGTCATGGTGTGATGTGATGGAATCAACAAAATCCAGTGATAAGAAAGAAAATTACATATTGATAAAAGGAACTATAGAAAATGGAGTAATTAATATTAAACTAATATGTACCAAATAGTATAGCATCTAAATTCCTAAAGAAGATTCTACATGAGTTACAAGAGGAAATATATAATAAAACCATATTAGGTTGGTCATTAAATCCTTCCATCTCAGAAATAAATCAATTAAACCAAAATTAAACTAGAAAATAATTTAAGGAGGTAGATATAATTTTAGAAATGGTACATTGGATAGACTTCTAGAAAAAAAACACAAATGAATGGGAATAGATAGGAATATATATTATTCTCAGAAGTAAATTATACCTTTCCCCAAAACAATGATATAAATCTTCATAATCAAATGCAGAAAAAAAGCAAAAAAAAAAATAAGTGAATCTTTTTTTTTCCACTTAAAATATCATCAGAATTACATTGAAAAAACACTAAGATAGTCGGGGAAAATAACCTTATGTTAAAGAATGTGTGAGTAAAAAAACAATTCATAGAAATTATTAATAATTTCATTAAAGAGAATAACAAAATTTTGAGATGCAGCCAAAGCAGTACATAGGGGCTAAATAATAATCTCTAAATGTTTATAATAATAAGCAGAGAAATAGTCAATGAATTAGAGATGAAACTAAAAAAAAAACAGAAAAAATGAAAACCTTAAATATTAAATTAGAGTTTCTGAAAATCAAAGGAAAGTTTACTATCATAGCATCTACAAAGTGTGATGGCTTCATATTCTCATTGCCTATTTTAATTCCTTCAATTTCTTTCTCTTATTGCTATCATTATCATTTCTAGTACAGTACTGAATAGTAGTGGTGATAAAAGACAAAATACCACACCCATTGTTATTAAAAAACACTGGAGAACATTGCAATAAATGAAGCATTCTTCAAGATGCTAAGTAGAATCTATCTAAAACCAGCAGCAAACATGGGATTAAAATAAAAGTCTTCCCAATAAGATCAGGATTGAAACAAGAAAATTATAGAAAATCAGCCAAATAACTAATTAAAACAATTAACTGCATTAGCAAAGCTGAAGGATATAAAAACCACAAAAATCATCATTTATCAAATTACCAATAAAGCCTAATAATAATAGATAGGAAGAGAAATTTCATTTAAAATAACTGTAGACAATACAAACTCCCTGGACATCTAAATGCCAAGACATGCCCAGGAACTATATGAGTACTACTACAAAACTTTCTCATACAAATAAGGTCAGATTTAAGCCATTGGAAATATTAATTGCTCATGGGTAACTGGCTGAGACAATATAATAATGATAATAATTCTCCTTAAATTAATTTAATTATTCAGTGACATAGCAATCAAACTACCCAACAAATACTTCATGGAGATGGGAAAGGTAATAACAAAATTAATCTGGAAGAGCAGAAGACCTAAATATATCAAAGAAATTAAAGAATACCAAGGAAGGTGGCTTAGCTGTACTGGATTTTAAACTATATTGTAAAGTGGCAAACATCAAAATAATCTGGCATTAGTCAAGAAATATAAGAAGGTATCAATTGAATAGATTAAGTTCTAGTTGGGAAATTCCGAATTAAAGATACATGAAGAAGGAGGATAAAAGGGAATTAGTAGTTGATTATCAGGGGGTCAATCCAGGCTTAGATTCTCAAAAAGTAATGCCATAAGACTATAGTTTTCAGAGAAGATATCCATTTTTATTGAAAGAGAACATCATAAGTCCAGTATGCCACGGTCGGGGTCCAGCCCCACTTGCAACTCCAGGGTTCCTGACTGGTTGTGAACAATCAGTCAAAATAAATAACATAAAATAAATAACAAATGGAAGACAGCTTAATCATTATGGCCATGGGACTGCTTTGTATCTCAGAGCTGCTCCGACATTCCCAAGCTTGGGATTTATTTTTATATCCATATTCTTGGCATGCAGATGCACAAAATCAAAAAGAGATAATTGGAAAAGTGATACATTAACTTTTAACAAATCACTTGATTAATATTCTATATTTTTATATTGTGATTACAGACTACAGATAAATGATTTCATCACAGGTGGCTTACTAGGGAGTTTGATTTACTGATTTGTGTAATTGAGTCACTGAGGCATATTGAAGCTTAGTGTACCTGTACTGTACCTATACTAATTGTATGGGCCTCTATGATTGATTTGTGTGCTGGCTTCATGAGAAAGTTTTGGGCTTGGCCTGTAGCTGTGGTTTTTCTGGGAATTATGTACCTAAGTAAAAGTTAACCCATGATAGTCTTTTGGGATTGGGTTTGAGGGTCTGATCTTTTGGTGATGTTTTAGGGAATAAGGTTACATGTGTTTTGCTCTTGCATTATTTCTTTTGAGACTAGAGAGAATAATAATCATGTAAATTCATAGGTAAGGGGAATTGAAAGAGGTCAAGCAAGGGGGATAGAGTGGGCAGTCACATCTCACCAAGGACAACTCTGTGGTCTCCCCAGCTACCATGTGTGACTCTGTCAAGGCATCATGGACTGATGGCTCCCAGCACCAGTAAAACAAACAAAGAAAAGATATATTTGAAAACATTCTTCAATTTATAACAGGAAAACAGAAAACAGTTGCATAAAAATGATTCACATGAAAACTATATTATTGTAACATCAAAAACAAAATAGACAATAGACTGTGGCCTCTTCTGTTTTGATACTTTCCTCCAATATTTTCAATTAGTTCTAATTATGTTATCATTAATTCAACTATCAATTATGTGTTTCAGCCATCCAAAATATTCTATTATGTAAAATGTAGATTTGAACCCCAGACTTAAATTCCCAGAAATCCTTGGTAGTTCAAGAATTCCCTATAATATCACCCTGAGTCCTCACCTGAGTGCGAGAACACAATTTGTATTTAAACTGACTCTGCCTACTTCTACCCTCTCTCTGCTTCTGCTTCTAAGCACACATGTCTCTCAAGATGTAGAGTAAGTGGCTATGAATGGGCTTTTCAGCCCTCCTAGACATGTGCTTTTCTTATTTTGTATTTTCTTTATTTCTTAATCTCTAATAAACCTCCTAAAATACAATACTTTTGGCAGAGAAACTAATTTTAACTCTTAAAATTCTAAATCTTAATTATCTGGAAAATATATGATAAAAACAGTTCCAGGCACAGGGAATATCCTATAGAAAATAAAAGATGTTTGTATTCTGTGCAATTAACAATCAATAAATTAACAGGCATTTATTAAATACCTACTATGTTCTAGGGTTTGTGTCAGGTAGTGAATAGACAAATAGTATATATCCTTGATTTTATGATCTCCCTATTTCTATTATGATGTCAGGATAATTAGAGATATTATGAAAAGCTCTGTGGAGAAGTTATTCATTTGAGTATAAAATAAAATTTTAAGTCACATGGACTGGACCTGGGGAAAAAATCCTCTGTCAGGTTTCTAATTTGTTTTGTTTATTTGTTTGTTTTTTACTTTAAAATTGTTATGCTTTTCATCCCTAGTTTCTGTAGTTACTTCATCTTCCATTCTTTTAGAAGAAAAAAACATAGAAATTTCCCCCACTACTACAAAGCAGGTAATAATTTAATAAGATGCAAAAATACTTATCTCTATAAATCAATATTGGTCTTTACCACCAATGCCAAAACAAACAATAAAAAAACAGTGTCTTCTTATATTTTGATGCCTTATTTCAACATTTCCAATTAATGCTAGTTCTTTTGTCATGAATTCAACTTCCTATCAATGATGTTTCATCCCTCCAAAATATTCTATTATAAATCTTAATTATTAGGAAAATATATGACTGAAACAGTTCCAGTCACAGGAAATAACCTAATTGAAGTACAAAATCATGAGAAGGTATAGTAAATTTCAATAAAATTCTATAATATGCATTTGATAAGATATTGAATAACACATTCCTATTTTATAGCAATTATTTCATTTTGTTGAGAGGCAGCATGACATAGAGGGTAGAGTACCCATTTTGGAACCAGGATCATTGACTTTAAATCTTATCTCTCACCCACATTTGATGTGTAAATCTGGGCAAGTACCTTAACCTCCCAATGAGTGCCTTCTTAAACATTTCAGGGAAAGGGGTAGAAGAATTCCCTAAACAGGAATATCTTATACCAGTGAAACTACATGACTATATATCTTCCATCATACTGCCAGTGAGTAATTAGCTCTATATTATAGAATTAATATATACTCATATATATGTATACATATGTTTATTCATATTTTAATGTATATACTTTTCCTATTCCCACACACATATTCAACCAACCATATCCTGGTGGCATTAACATTCAGGAATTATTTTAGTGATCTTGCTTAAGTTTCTTGTTTAACTCTTGTGTCAAGTGATTCATATTTCATTGTTAGAATTGTATTTTTAAAAATATATCATTTATTGATCTAAAAAATTGATCATGGGGCAATGTCATCATTGAATTATTATCTACATAAACCCTTCTTTTAGATCAAATGCTACTTAAATCTGTCAACAATTACAAAATATAAGCTCATTTGGGATTCAGTCTCTCTTTTATATAAATATGTAGCATCCATGTCCTCATGCACATACTCTCACACACTCACACACACACACACACACACATATATATATATACTTCCTAACTGTTGGAACAAATTGTTCTCCTTCAACTATTCTACCAGGGGAAGTCTCCCTAACACACCAATGGATTTGAGGCCTATTGATTATGTTTAACCTGATTTAATTAATCTATTGAGTTGATTTTTTTGAAAGTATGTTTGCTGCACATGCCACAAATCCTTAGAGCCACACATGAGTATTGGCTAAAAGGTAGGATGTAAAGGTAAATGAAAAGGACTCAGCAAACCCTCACACCAGGTGTTCTAGGTCTCCCAGAACATAACTGAGGGCACAACCTAACAAATACATTTAAAATGCTGAACAGTTTAGTTTAGAAAACAAAAAAAATAATTGACTCATTTGGTATAATCCATGGGTGGCAAACCTTTTAGAGAAGGAATTCTGGGCCCTGCCCCCACCCCATCCCCCATCCTGTTTTGTGCCCACCCACCCAGAGACTGAATGACAAACCCTGCCCCCCCCACTCACCCTCTGCTCTTCCCTTACCCCAAACAAAGGAGGGAGAAAGTACTTCCATTGGGCTGCTAAGAAGAGGGATGGATGATGAGAAGTCTGTGGAGAGGAGGAGGAGAGTGGTCCCAGGGCTCCAGTCCCCTCCAGTTCTGCTCCCCTTTAGCAGTCATGTGTCACGCAGTGATCTATGCTCCACTCAAACCTAGCTCCTCTCCAACTCTGCCATGGGAATCAGCTTCACCACAGACTCAACAGGCTGCCCTCTGTGCTGCACCCTCATGCAACATGTGAGTCCCCATCACCTAACACCTTACCCCAGATAGGGCAAGAGAAAGAGCTCTCATTGGGCTGCTGGGCAGAGGGGTTCATGAAGTGAGGAATGTCATCAGTACACAGAGAGCGGGGAGGGGAACAGCTCCACCTGGAGTCCCTTTGGCTTTGAAATCTGGTGGGCAACTACAGGCATACCGACAGAGGGGGCTCTTCATGCCCTATTTTGCACATATGCCATATGTTTGCCATCACTCTTATAATCTATTCTCGAATAAGTCAGCTTGTGATCACCATTTTCCTTTCTAGGTATACTATCCTTTCTGCTTAATAATCAATTACCCAGTAAAATGAACCTACTCCTATCCCCTAGTAAAAGATGTAGAAAATCTCCATGTTAGGAAATTTGGGAATATTCCAAATTCCTCTCATGGCTTGTTAATGTCAAGATATTTGAGCATGCTCAGGCAATCCAAGTTACAATTACAAAGTTAACTCTTCTTTAGAAACTATTTAAATTAGACTCTTGTTACTAGATGGTCTCTGAGATCCTTTCTAATTCTACAATTCTATGATTCTCTCATGCATCTCAAGTTGTCATAAACCATAATACTACTATCTAGTTTATAATATTTTAATATTATATGCTCAGAAGTACCCCATTTGCAGAGTTGAATACTAAAAGAAATGTGCTATATAATTATAAAACCTGTAATCCATGCCATTAAAATAACAAACTGTTTCTATTAAACTTGAAAATGAACTCTTCAAATTCAAGCATCTGGTTTAAATATAATGGAATTATCTAATAAAAATAAAAGCATTTGTAGTACAGAATGTGAATAATTTAGTAGAAAAATTTCATGATACTCTCTTTACAAAGTAATGTTTTATCTTTTAGACAATTGCCCAGCAAATGGTCTCTCTCACCAATATGCAGCTATACTGGGGACAGCAGAAACAAAGTACAAACTTAATGGATATTGAAGAAGGATATTACCTGTTTTACTACTAAATACATGTAAATTCATCTTCTCCCATCTCTGAAGAATTATTTTAAGCAAGCACAGTGCCTTGCAAATGGTAGTACCTTAATAAATGTTTGTTGCATTAAATTGACTTGACTTGAAACATGGCACTGTGGCCTATCATTATTCATTCCTTCATTTCCAGTAGCACATTTCCAGCATTTCTGATGACCAAAATAAATGGTCCCCTTATCCCTAATGCATGTGGACTGACTTGAAGAACTATACTTAAGAATTCCCCAGGAGAATTTTAAAATATCAGACTATCAATCATTTAAAGACTTTGAAAAAACAAATGACACTTAATATACCATTGGATGACAGGAAACTAATTTAAAGATTCAAAGCCAGTTTTTGTTTTTGTTTTTTTTCTGTCAGGTAGGAAGGGTGCTGCTGAGAGTTCATTACAATCTCTGCTTGACCTGACATAAAATCCAATGCGCCATGTAACCTGAAGTATCTTGCTCCAAGATTAGATGAGTTTTGTGCCACAATAAAGACCGGAAGAGAAAGAGGTAACAGTGGTCACTCTAAACTTTTCCAAATTTTGCATGATTGACTTTTGACCCATAATAAGTCAATAAAGTTATATTTATTTTTGAAGGCAAAGAAGTAAAATTATTTTCAAATTTTAGTAGCTACAATTTTATCAAAGATCAGTTAGATATGGCTCATTTTAAAGGAATCAAGAAAACTTCTATAAAATAGATTAAAAAGGAAAGCTATATTCATTCTGCAGAGCAATTATTACCTTAGTAGTGATTTACCCCAATGAGAGAATAGTTGAGTTTGCTTGATTGCAAACTGAGGAAATTTATGACAATTATTTTTCAAATTCTTTTACTTTTTTCTTCATTATTATACCCTTCAAATTTCTTTCTGAATGCATGATAGAGGACTTAGTCACTTAATGGCATAAAACACTCAGTATTTGGTTTCATGAAGTACTCTACTTCTTTCTCAGTCAGTATAGACTACACTGTGCAGTGATAATTACTGCAGCCACTAAAAGCTAACTGGATTACCACAGAGATCTCTCTTGACAGCCATTAGCAATTAATCAAGTCTTAAGGCCAAAAAGTATAAATTTCACAGGAACATTAAGCCTTATTACATTTAGAAACTGCTTAGAGTTACTAATTCCTCTTCACATTATTCCCGGGTTTGTCAGATTTCTTTGGCTAATGTTCCTGTATTTAGGACTGTTAGCAGAGTTCCCAAATTCTCAGCAGGGCTAATTATAAATCCCCTTACCAGGCCCTTGGACACTGCCATAAGCTTGTATTTTATATGAAGACAGTTGTGTTCAACGTATTTAATTACACACAAACAGGGCATAAACGGTTTTTTAAAGGGAGAATTTAGCACTTCAACTCTATTAACAGCAGGATACCCGTTTTTTTTTTTGTTTTATTTTGTTTTTGCTGTAGAGAGCAAAGGTGAAAAACCATCTTGGGAGGGGCAGCTGGGTGGCTCAGTGGATTGAGAGTAAGGCTTAGAGATGGGAGGTCCTAGGTTCAAATGTGGCCTCAGACACTTCCCAGTTGTGTGACCCTGGGCAAGTCACTTAACCCCCATTGCCTAGCCCTTACTGCTCTTCTGCCTTGGTTTGGCTCCAAGATGGAAGCTAAGGGTTAAAAAAAAAAAGAAAGAAAAATCATCTGGGACATAAACCTTTGATATCTAGTCATCATGACGGGGGGGGGGGGGGGGGGGGGGCTGTGTCTGCCCTAATAATACCAATTGATTTTGAAATGATTCAGGGTGATAGACTTGTTTCACAAATTGAATAAAAAAACATTTAATTTTCAGAGGAAAAATAAAACAATACAAAATAAAATATTTTTCCATTTCTCTCTCCTTAAGACAAACTATTGCCTGTAGTATTGCAGGTTTTACAAGGTTTATTGTAAACAAAATCTATTACTTTCTTGCAAGTTACTGTTCAGTGAAATGAAATTACTGTTTGATTGTTACAAAAAAGGAACACTCTAAAAAAAATGTATAAATCAACATTATTGGCAGTTGGAAAAGAAGCATTGCTACGATCATTGTTAGTGACTAGGGAAATAGATGGCCATTTGAGAGGACTTTGAATCACATGGAAAAGTTAATGAAGATAGCTTTTGAAAATTGCTGATGGGAATTTATCATAATGGAGGTCTGAGTTATTTGAATTGCATCTATTCTCCCTGATTTGATCATTTTCCAAGAGGATAAACTTCAGTTCTAAAAGAAATAAAAAACTCTTTGCATGAGAGAAAAATTGCTGAGGACAGCATGAAAGAAAGAGGTTTCAGGTATAAACACATATTTTTCTGAAGGTTGTTACAAAGAAGTTATGAGAAATGTGATTTAATAGTTTATATTAAATGTCATTTAATAATGTATTATGTCATTAATAAAGTTTTAAAGTTGCAAATCAATAATTTAGCATGTTAAGAACCACTCACAAAATGTTTCTGTTTCATCTGTCAGGTAAAGAAAAAGTCCCATGTCTCTTTTTGCCATCTGCAAAGTACTTAAATGGTTTTCTCACTTTTTTTTTTAAACCCTTACTTTCCATCTTGGAGTCAATACTGTGTATTGGCTCCAAGGCAGAAGAGTGGTAAGGGCTAGGCAATGGGGGTCAAGTGACTTGCCCAGGGTCACGCATCTGGGAAGTGTCTGAGGTCAAATTTGAACCTAGGACCTTTCATCTCTAGGGCTGGTTCTCAATCCACTGATCTACCCAGCTGCCCCATTTTCACTTTTCTTTAACTTATTTCATTGTAGATTTTATCAAATGAAATAACCATTAAAGTGGCATATGTGTTATTTTAATTATACAATTGACCAGAATAAATCAAATTATTTGGAACAAACTGTAAGGAACATACAGAACATATCTCCTTATAAGCTTATTGCTATTTGCCTTTCGTTTTATTTATTTAATTTATTTTTGTGATTCCATATAATGTAAGGGCATTGTAGAGTTATCTTCTCTCCCATATATTTTCTTCTTGCCATAAAGCTAACTTCAAACAATATTCCTTCTTTCTGGATGTCATTTAACCATTTTTATTTGTTTTTATTTTTTATCACAAGTAATTAAAATGATTTGAAATCCTTATGGTACTATATAAAGTATGCTGAGTTTCTGTTGAGAGGAACTGGATTTCAAGTATTGATTCTGCTCTTTTCTATCTTTGAGATCTAAGATGAGTTACTTTCGAATTCTTGATCTCATTTCCTCATTTGTAAAAAGAAGAGGCTGAAGAAAATTGTCTCTGAGGCCTATTAACTGAGAGGACATACTACCTTCAATAGTAATTATTAATTTGGAAGTAAAGACAAAGGAATGATAATCTATAATCATTGCACAAATCACTATACCACTGAAGTTAAAAATCACTTTAAGGATCTAAATATTATATTAGAAGTTAACACCACAATTCACTGTGTAACAGGTTTTATAATAATTATAGGATTTGAGAATAGGGATGGTATGTCCTTTAACTTTATAATGGCCTAGAATATCACTTTTTCATAAGTGATAAGTAT
This sequence comes from Monodelphis domestica, assembly GCF_027887165.1. NCBI lineage: Eukaryota > Metazoa > Chordata > Mammalia > Didelphimorphia > Didelphidae > Monodelphis > Monodelphis domestica. The sequence continues at coordinate 362,970,120 of NC_077229.1, forward strand.
TTTTGAAGGCAACACTAATGAAAATCTGTCTTAACAGGCCTATATGTCTTGGAGATTATGTTAAATATGACTGCAATAACTGGAAGCTTAAGACTGTATAATAATTCATTTTTAAGCATCTATTCCATAATAGGTACCTCTTTATCTTCACAACAAGGTACAATTGAACAAAAAAATAAAAAAAAATTCTTACGCCTGTCCATATCTTTTTGGCAGTTCCTGCCATTGAATAGTAAAATGCAGGAACAGGAGAAAGAAAGCAATGATCATTGCCTTTTTAACTTTGCAAAGGTCTTTAAATGACTCCAGAATTCTTCCAGAAATAAAAACCCAAGGTGGCACTGCTAATCTTTGCATATTGATATATGGCTTGGAATTCGATGATCTCCAGAGAACTAAAATTAGGATCATCCAATGGGCAATGGAGAAAAACATGGCTAAGAGTGAGCAGGATGCAACACATCTTTATGCATAAGAAAGAGCAAAGAATTCTTTTAAAATTATGAGTAAAAGGAACTGAGTAATGGATATATCTAATCAAATAAACCCAATGAATATTTATTAAGCATCTACTATAAGTGAAGCTCTATTTTAATATTTCTATATTGGTCATGTTATGAGAGAATATTTATATGAAACCAAAACCAAAAAATAAAAAGACATTAATAAAATGAAGTGAAAAATACTTTTCTTTAATCTGCATTCAGAATATCATTTTTCCCCCTCTGGAGGTGGATAGCTTTTTATATCATAAGTCCTTCAGAATAGTCTTGGATTATTACATTCCTGAGAATAGTCAAATCTTTCACAGTTGATCTTGAGTGCTACTTTTAACTAGATGCTAGGTCTTTAACTAAAGTTTATTTCATCCAAGTGTGATTGAAACTCTTTAAAAAAAGCTGATACTCAATTTTTCCTTTCTCTTTTTGAAAATGTTTAACTTTAACAGCAAAGATATTTGCGCAGAAGCAGTAGAACACAAAATGGAAAATTGTATATGAAACAATGAATTTCCATTCCATTCCAGTTTGGCTTTCTTAAAATTTGTAATAAATTCCACACATTACTTTAAAAACTACTCTGCTTGTCTGTGTTTCCTTATGAAGTTCCTTCTGTTCTTCTTTTTTATGTATTTTAAAACATGTTTCAATAGCATTCTTTTCCTTATTCAAGGGTGTTTGAGGAAGTATCTGAATCACTAAGCACACATCTCTCCTCAATACTTTTGTATAAAAGAGGTAAAGAAAAATATTTTTACAAAAAAAAAGAGAGTCGATCAAAATAAACCATCAGGATCATGCATCTTTGAGGTTTGAGATTTTGAATATTTCAAGTCTTATAATACAGCTCAGTACCTGCAGCTAAGGATTTTGACATTTTGGAAAGTCCTGGTTCAAGCACTATCACACACATCCAAAATGATTACATATTCACCTTAACTTATCATGCTCTATGAAACAAACTGTTGGTCAGTAGCTGCCATATACCTTTCTGAGAGTTTCTCTGTTACTTCTGCCCTTAGACATAACCTTAGACATCACATATATGTTTCTGCCCCAGGACTACTTGCACTAGAGCCTATTTGCTAGGTCTGGAATTGCCTTTGACAGTAGTCACATTTCCTATTGCTTGTGGACTACTGATAATAATTTCCGCAACTCTTGTGTGAAAAAACCTTCAGTTTCTCACATATTTTCTTAATTTTCATTTGGATTGGTTAAAATGTCACGTTTTTATTAAAGTAAATGTGAGAAAATTAGTAAGTCTACCTCTGTTTAGGCACTCATCTTGCTGGATGTCCAATAATTGTGTGTTTCAAGAAGTTGCCTACCAGGCCTTTGTTCTGTTGTTTTTATGCTTACTTTATATGTTTTTTAATCACTTGTCCAGTAGCATCATTCATCCATGGAACCCTGAGTGACAAGCATAAAACTCTGATTATACAGATGCAGAGAAAAATTAAAGTATACTCCTTTATTTATCTTTTTGTTCTAAGGGACACAAATTTTGCTACTAATTTTATAAACATGGCCTATTTGGATCCTTTAAGTGAGCAATGCCTTTTCACTTTCTGGAATTTCTTCACATGAAACCAGATGTGTATGTAAATAGACAGAAAGGCAGATTACAGAAAGACATACAACATGAAGTTATATAATTAAAATGAATACATAAAATATTTCTCAAATTCAGTTTAAATTAAACAAAGTAGTTAATAATGCTACTATTTGAAGTAAAGGTAGATTCCAATGTATTTTATTTAAGGATCATAGATTATTTATAGAATATGGACAGACTCTTATTCCAGTTTATTCCCTTGTCACATTTGTTATTCTGATCAATTTCTCATGAAAAGAACTTGAATGGTCACAGGAAAGAAAAAAATATGCATTCTCTATATTGAATAGTAGTGATCTAAAATTCTGGGGGGCTGTTGTTTTTTTTTTCTGTCACTCTGTCCCTGGGGCTAAGTAACGTCCTAGAGGATGCTTTTCCTGACTCTCTCTTGCTATTCCCATTGAAAACCTTGGGAAAACTGGATTTACAGTTTGGGAAGACAGAGGTGGCAGTTAGGCAGGGGATGTAGAAAAGAAGACTTTTGACTAGTTTTTCAAAGAGGTTAACCAGACTCAACTTTGACTAGGCTGACAGTACAACAGTGACTGAAGACATTTTGGGAGACAGTGTTTTAAAAAACAAAAAACAAAACCTCCAATTTTTCCTTCAGGCCATATCTTTTTGGTAGTCACTGCAAATAGACAGTGAATGAGAGGAACAGGAGGAAGAAACACACTATCTACTTCCTTTGTAGAATTTCAGTTCTTTTTGTTTAAACATTTACTTTATGTCTTCTAATCAGTATTCTGTATTGGTTCCAAGGCAGAAGAGTGGACAATGGGTATTCAGTTACTTGCCAATGGTCACAAAGCTAGGAAGTATTAGAGACCAGAGGAGAACTCATGACTTCCTTTCTCTAGGCCTGACTCTCAATTCAATGAGCACTCACCTGCCCCCATTGCAGTTCTTTTAATGATTCCAAGTTTCTCCCAGAAACAAAATCCTAATGTTGTAATGCTAATATTTTGATGATGATGTCTGACTTTACAACATGGAACACAATGATCTCCAGAGAATTGAAAATTAGGACAATTTAAGGGCCAAAAATGGAGAAAAACATGATTAGGTGTGAGCAGGATGCAGCATATCTTTATAGGCAAGGAATTATTACTGAGAAACAGCAAAAAAATCCATTCAAGAAAGTATGAATAAAAGAAGTTGAGGTAGAGATGTTTCTACTTATTTAAATTCAATGGACATTTATTAAGCATCTGCTCTGAGGGATAGTCTTAAATAGATCCTGGGTTGTGTAAGTCTAACTTGTCTCATTCCATTGCAATTAAAACTTTTTTTTTTTCTTCAAGTCAAGCCTGTGATAATTTTTATCTTTTTTCAAATTGTAAGCTTTAACATAAAAGAACATTTCCACATACAATTTAGGACACAAAATAGAAAATTGAATATGAAACAATATATCTCTATTTCACAGAGTTTGACTTTCTAAAAGTTTGTAATAAATTCCACATGTTAACTTCAAAACTTCCTTGCTTAGCTATGCTTTTTTTGTGAAGTACTTTTTTTCTTCTATTCTCTTTTTTGTCATTTTAAATTCACTGGCATTCTTTCCCTTTTGAAGAGCAGGAGAAGGCCTCTGAATCACTCATTTCACTGCTCTCCTTAATGTTTCTGTATTTTAAAAAAGATAGAGAAATAAAATATTGCCAATAAGTATAGTGGATCACAACAAATTTCCATAGACTTGGTTCTTTGAGGTTTTATCTGCTGAATCTTCAAGGTCTTATAATACAATTCAGATCCTTTGGAGAGAGACTTCACCATTTTCAGGATTTGCGAGTGCTATCAAACACAGCTAAATTGATGCCACATTCACCTTGCTCAATTTGGATGACTTTACTATTGAGAGTTTTTGCTACTTCATGAATAATGGAGTTTTTTTTGATGATTTTTCATCACATTATATTGCTTTCTTCTGACTTACTTTTATCCCTGTAAAATCTGAGAATCACTGCTAAATATCTATCCATGGCTTAATGTTAAATACAATCCAGTATAAGTCAAGTTTTATTTTACCATTTATTAACTCCAAGGGATTCTGGTAGGCACTATGTCTATAAAGACTAAATCAAAATTGGGGGTGGTTGTGGCAGGGAATGTTCCAAGCTATTAAACTAACAGATTCTTTTGTTTATTACTATGTCTGTATTGTACTTGTGATGAACCTGGCACTGGGAAAGCTCTCTTATTTTCAAAATAGTCAACCTGTAATACACACAGACACAGACACAGACACAGACACACACACACACACACACACACACACACACACACACCCTGCCTTCATGATCTGTTGCTAGATTAGGGAAGTGACTATTCAGTGTTTAAGGTACTAAGAGGGTCTGAACCCTTTTATCGCTAACACATGAATTGATGAGTTGAACAATGTTGTCAGTCAGGGGTCATAAGAAACTTAAGTCAAAGCACATTCCTTTACTAAAATGGCATGTATGCAAATGAATAGAAATATTTTCCCCTAAAACCTAGGTAAACATCAACCCTGGAGAACACACATCTTCAGTGCTATGAGTTCCTATAGAGTACACTAGCAATGAGTCACTAAGGTCTGGAACAAGTGTGGACAAGGCAACTCAAATCTCCAGTGCTTTTGAGCCTTCACACCTCTCCATCTTGTCACTGAATCTTTTAAGCAGGTTACTTATCTGTAATACTCAGACTATTTCTCTCCACAGCTGAACTGGACTTCCCTCAGTATGTCATCTCTTGGCACTTCTTCCTATTGTAAGAGTAGTTTTCCTGCCAGATGAGAAGAATATTTTCCCTTCTCCACAAACACACTTTATTTTTGGAGGGACAAAAGGCAAAGAGGAGGAGCAGTTCCTTTTCAAAACCTTTATACTTCTTCCAAACTAGATATTCTTCTCAGTTGCATGTGATGATTGACTGATCCTGAACTAACTTATTAAAATTCCACAGAAAAAAAAACAACAGAAACATAACTGATCCTTCAGCCTGCTTTTAGCAAAATATCAAATAATTCTCTAAAATTCACTGAAGAATATTCTTGTCTTTTAAATTTAATATTTCTGAACACTTCTTTTGTAAACTGTGAATGAGTTCCAAATTTTACATTGTATAATCTTTAAGTTGATTAATCAAGGTCACAATTCACTATAAGAAATAGATTTCCCCCTACCCTCTAACTTACATCATTGTGGATTGAAGTTTAGAAAGCATGTTAGAAAATATGTAGTTCAAGCTGCTCCTTTTATAGGAAAGGTGTGATAAAGGAATGATCCAGAGTCTTTGAGGGACAGAGACTGGAGGACATGCCGAGGTTTGCATCCACAGCATGGGATGGTGAAGGAGATTTGGAATCTGGAGGGAAGAGGAGATTCCAGGGGGATACAGTTGATCTCTCTGTTGCTTGAGAAGCCAAGGGTGACAGGTTGATCAGAGACTTCTCTTCTAAGCCATACAAATCCCTCATTGATCCTAATCACCATCCCCCCAAAGACACCACCAGTTGTGGCAAACCTGAAAATAAGAACAGCATCAGAAGATCTCACATAGCTCCTGTGATAACCTGTGAGTCTGGACGTTGGCTCTGCTGTGCTAAGAGCAGGGGTCACCAAACCCTGAGCCTCTTAGGGACCAGGTTGACAAGCCTGGGCCTCTCAACTTTGGGGGGAGGGAGAAAGATAATTTAGACAGAAAGGGACTTACCCTCTTTCCTATAAACTCCAACCTGCAGACATCTTGTTTATCTTACCCCCTAACCACCATTAGTTAGAATAAAATGTCAGTTATCTTAAATTGACTTCCTTGTCATATTGAAAGCGGAGAGAGCAGATTTCTCTCTCTTTCCCCAAGGGAAAAGGTTCACTCATTAATCAGTCATTAGAGGGGAGTAAAGGTAGGGTTAGTGGAGAGACATATTTGAAGAAGACTGAAGGGGTAATCCATCTCATCCTCTTTCTACTTTCTGGAATCATCTACTCTTTCTCCATTTTACCAAAACCACCCCTCTAATACAAAATATATGGAGGGCTAAAAAGGTAAATTCACTTGAACATGAATATCCAGGAAGAACTTCAGTTGCATGGTCCTATCTCTTTCCAAAGTTCAAGACGTTGTTGTAATGACTGATGCATAGTGGGTGCCTTCTGCATCCCCACTCTTCCTGGTGTAAAGATTAAAATTTAGGGGAGATGGGGAGACTGAGGCAGGTAGAAATTAGTTTCTCTCTGCAAGGAGTATTATATTTTTTAGAGGTTTATTAAAGGTTAAAGATTAAGAATATACAAGTAAGAAACATGTGTCTAGGCCAGAGGCCTAGACAAAATAACCTCACATCATGGAAGAGACGCCTCTGCTCCAAAAAGGCAGTCCAAAACAGCCGAAAAGCCCTTCAAAAGCCTTTGAATCAACTTAAATACCTTCTCGATCTCGGCCCAGGTGAGATTACAAGGCATTCTGGGGAAGTGGAGCAAAGGCTCATGGGGATTGTAGTCCTGTATTCGAGTCTATTTTTTACATTTCCCCCCTTTGATCATTTGCAAAAAATTAATTTTTTTCCAAAGGATCATGAAAACATAATCAATTTAAAGATTACAATAATTGAGGATAAGAGAAAGAAAAGAATAAAACCAATAATTACTGGACGCATTGACAGAAAGCCAGTTAGGGGGCAGTCCCCTTTGGCATGAAAGTATGCATGCAAATAAATGTTCATTAACCACACCCAAAGTTCATTTTGTGCAGCTTGTGGTCTGGAGGCTTCTTCATGATGGCTTCTCCAACAGTTCAGTTTCTGAATTCAGGGAAGTAGCATCTTCTTTACCTAAAATTCTTCTCAAAAGGAATTTAAACTTTGCAATTTAAATAATGATATTTTTTTACATTCCCCCCGTTAAGAGGGTGATTGAAAGATTCAGAATCAGTTAGGGATGCATGGCTGAGGTATGAGGTATATGAATCAATTGGCAAGAGATATTAAAAAGACACCAGAAAATCCAAAAGAAAAGAAAAATTTCTGGATGAAAATATAGACTATCACAAAGTCTTATGTGTAAAAATTCCAAGTAGAAGAAAAATAAATCTATAACAGGTCCTTCAATCAGGGCCCAATTAAAATGATCTAAGCAATGATGCATTTACCCAGTCAGTAGCCAGGACTACAGAAAGTTACCACACTATGAGAGGCAGAAAAGGGGACCAGAGTATATAAGCCAAGGTTCCGGGATCCAAGTTTGAGGTACTTGGTAGAATGTGGAACAAGGAAGACCTGCTTTTAACACATGTTAAACAGCCGCAACCTCGAACCCCAAACACATTCAAGTCCTCTTTGTCTAGGCTCAAAGTGACATCAATTTCACCAGGATTGGTTGGTCTCTTTGACCTTATGCTCTATTGGCACTATGCAGTGGCTCTTTTGTGTATATCTTGTCCTGGAATCAGACAGAATCATTAAGCAAAGTCCCATAATTTATTTAAATAATTAGTGGCATTATTTTTATAGTCACAAGCTTTTTTAGGGCATGCATTAGCAAATGTATTTCAAACTTGTAGCACTGAAAAGTCAAAAAGTTAAAGAAAATCTTAATGCTGGTGACATGTGCTTCAAATATAAAAAGGAGAGAAAAAATAATAAAAAAAACTGAAAAAGTATATTGCACATGCAAGAAAAATATAATAATAAAAGAGCTTTAAAAAATTCAAAAATATAGCTTATAACCATTGACACTCTGTGTCAGTTAAGAAAATATAAAATACAAGGCTTTCTCACCAAAAAATGAGATCCATTTCCTCTTTGTATCTGGCCATGATCACTGTGAGTAGAAGGCAAATGAATTGAACAAGGTTAACAATTTTTCATTTTTAAAAATACAGTAGTACAAATATGTAGATATCAAAATCCCCAAAATTCTCAATAGCCCAATTAATTACAATAGCAAACAAACACACTTTCATATTTCACATAAGTTGCTGTATGACATTTTTAAAACCTATGAATTGATGGATATTTGTCACAATTTTTACAAACATAGCAATCCTTCAACCTTGGTATTTAAACATATTTTTTAAAACAAAGTAAAACTCATCTTGGGTTTCGAACATAATCAAGAAATCTATATATCATTCTGGTAGAAATAAAATAGTGAGCTGAAGAGCATAAATAAAGGGGTGCCCCTTTTTCTTGGAGGCTTATAGGGATACAAATGCCCTGAGATTAACTGCCCAACTTCCATTCACATGTGGGAAGGTTGGGGGTTATAAAATACATTTCACTTCAGCTACTGTAATGGGCCTTACCTCGTGGTAGGGGCAGGCAAAAATAACTAGATTGTTAAAAAAAATTCCAAAAATCATATTTAAAAACCCTTAAAATCAAATCATTTGAGGTATTTAGCACATTAAATTTTCAAAGGTTGTTAATACAATTATAACCAGTTCTGAAGTCCATCTATCCTCAGCAAAATAGAAAAAAAGCTGTTTTTTCAGATATGGGCTTATTCACAATAATATCTGTTCAACAGTTATAGGGGGAAAACAACAGAATTTTAAAACTCAGTACATTCAAAATAAATTCAATCAACCTTCAGTTCAAGCAGAATAATATTGAATCCAGTAATATATGAACTTAAAATCACAAAGTTAAACCTTAAACAAAACAATGCAATAGAATACAGAGATTTTTTTATAAACCATTGGAGTCTGAAATGCCTTAGAATGTAGCCTTTAGTCTCTTCAAAGTTCCTTGGGGTTTTTTTTTTTGTTTGTTTGTTTTTAATTATCCATTTAAATGTCTATTGTCCGAAGGTAGAGTAGTAAAGGCTAGGCTACCGGGTTCAAGGGATCCGTCCAGGGCCCCAAAGCTGGGAAGCATCGGAGGCCAGATTTTAGCTAGAGACCTCCCGTCTCTGGGCCTGGCTTCCAGTTTGCTGGGCCACCCATTTTCCTCCCCAAAGTTAAAGTTGAATCTTTGGGCTGAGTCTGCTCCCAGACAGGCAGGCAAAATCAATGAAATTGCCAGAAGAGTCAAAAATCCTTTTAAACAGCCCATTGCTATTAAGTTTCTGTTTGAAAAGTCTGTTTCTTCTCTCTAGTCTTTTCTCTCTTTCCCCTCTGATCACCCTGTGGCCAATACCCCCAGCCATGTGGAGGCTTAGCCTAAGGGAAAATTACCCGTTCTCCTTTCCCTCTGGTCTCTCCCCTCCGCCCACGTGGCCAATACTGTTACCAGCTGGTCGCAATGAGTCCTGAGCGATCTGCTCCAAGGATCTGGGTGATGAGCCGGCTGGGGTCACGCTCTTGGGTCTGGGGCGCAGAAATAGGCAGGCAGTGGGCCGGTGAGAGGCCAGGAGCTGGAGCGGCTGCGGGGGTGGGCAAGGCCGGGACCAGGTACCAGGTGAGGGCAATCAGGGCTGCAGGTTGCAGGCAGGAAGCGGCGGGGCAGGTCCGGAGCCTGTAGCAGCTTTGCGAGGGTAGAAAACCTTGGCCAGAGAGATATGGCTCAAAAAAAAAATTTTTTTTTTTCTAGGTACTAGACATTAAAACTGAATTTAAGATCAGAAAAGAAATCAGAAGACTGAAAGTTCTTTTTTCCATTAGGTCGCCAACTGTAAAGATTAAAATTTAGGGGAGATGGGGAGACTGAGGCAGGTAGAAATTAGTTTCTCTCTGCAAGGAGTATTATATTTTTTAGAGGTTTATTAAAGGTTAAAGATTAAGAATATACAAGTAAGAAACATGTGTCTAGGCCAGAGGCCTAGACAAAATAACCTCACATCATGGAAGAGACGCCTCTGCTCCAAAAAGGCAGTCCAAAACAGCCGAAAAGCCCTTCAAAAGCCTTTGAATCAACTTAAATACCTTCTCGATCTCGGCCCAGGTGAGATTACAAGGCATTCTGGGGAAGTGGAGCAAAGGCTCATGGGGATTGTAGTCCTGTATTCGAGTCTATTTTTTACACTGGCAAAAGTCACAGAATGATAGTCTGGGAAACAAAAGGTTGCATAGTGACATTTTTATAACTATCATGTTTGTGAATAATTAATAAAGAGGAAAATTTCTTTTTTAAAAAGTTTTAGAAGGAACTTATGGCTCATTTGCCCTAGCCCTCTTGTTTGATCTGAGACCAGTTGTTCAAATCCTACCTTTGAGAGAAAATCACTTTCCTCATTATAAAATAAGGAAACTAGATTAACTGACCTCTCAGGTTGTTTCCAGTTCTACTTGCATGAATCTATGACCAAGGGCCAAAGCTTTTAGACAAGAAAGTAATATATGCTCCTTTTTGGATTGTGAAAGATTCTCTTGGGATATTTTGCTGAATCTAGTGATAAAGAAGACTAACTGAAAGGAACAGTAACATCTGCATCATCATTTTTGTGCCATTTTTTTCTAATTTATGGAAGCAACATTTAACTGGATTATTTAAAGAGAAAAATTATTATTATTATTAATTCTACATGATAACATATTTTAGTAAATTCCTCTTTTTTTACAAAAGGGACACTGCAGCTTTCTGGAAAGTTCTTCTTTTCTCTCAATTATTAACTACTTCCATTCTATTACTATTCTGGCCCACTTTGTAAGAGAAGTAAGCACAGAATGGTTTGTCTATCTCAAACTACTACCAGATTTCTATGTGTAAAGGCTATTCCTAATATCTACCATCTAAATTGAGTTAAATACAATAACACAACATAGTAATACTAATAATTTGGTAGATATATATGTCTATATTTTTCTCAAGCATCTATTACATACTATGCACTGTGCTGAGTGTTGGGATAAAAATAAGAAAAGTCTCTGTCTTCAAGAATTTTATAGTCCAAATGAGAAAGACAATAAACAAAAGGAAACTAAAAAAGGAGGAGCAGACACTCAGAATAGGGCCATGATAATATTGGATCATAAACCAAAGAGTACAACTGATAGGAAATGAAGAATTCACTGCTATTCTGAGCTCATTTTATATGGAAACACATTGGTGTGTGTGTGTATGGGGTGTGGAGATTTTTTTTGGTCTACTCTCCAGCCTTCCAATTAGAGGAGCAAGGCCTACTGAGAGTTCCCATGGTAATGGTGAGTTTCATGGTTATGACTTTCTCCCCTGTTAATTGGGGGAGAAAAATGATGATAACTGAGCCAAATCCAAAGAATACAGCAAATGGTGAATAAAAAAATGTGTATCAGAAATTTCTTTTTTGTGTTTTTTTCTATTTGGCACATGCTGAAAGTTGAAGGGTAAATTATAGGGTATTTAATCCTAACATAGAAGAATAGCTACATTTTGTACTTTGCTCGTTTCCTTTACTAGCCAGCTGTAGATGAACCACAGTTAGACTGTTATCTAATTTACAGCTAGGTGATTAAATCTAATCTCTTGTGCCTGCTAAGGTAAAACACAGTTTAATCTTACACTATTACAGAAAGAATTATTACTGCTCATTCTTCTGAAGAAATGCTCTGAGTTTTTAAATCACATCTCCAATCATGGAAAGAGGTAGCCAAGCTGGTTAGAAGAAAATTATGATATTTTAAAGGATTGAAACAGTGAAGAGGAGTGAAGAAACCTCTTTGGATAATGAATTATTCTTTGCCAAAGAAGAGCTTTAGGATATCTGACAAAAATCAATGTGTAATGAAATATCCTGTGACACTTGCTAATATACTATAAAGTCCACACTGTTTTTAATCTCTAAACACAATATTATGTGCTTAAATAAATACTGACAAGACCCTAACAGAATCAATATTTTTTGTTCAAATAATCTCATTTTTGTAAGTCCTCTCCTTAAGGAGGAAACAATGACACATCTGTAAAACTGGAATTAGTTTCCAAATACAAATTTGGATCTAACATTATTTCATTCCTTTCATTTATTTTTTTAACCCTCTCCTTTCATCTTGGAATCAATACTGTGTATTAGTTCCAAGGCAGAATAGTGGTAAGAGCTAGGCAATGGGGGTTAAGTGACTTGCCCAGGGTCACACACATGCGAAGTGTCTGAGGCCAGATTTGAACCTAAGACCTCCCAAACCTAGATATAGCTCTTAATCCACTGAGCTACTCAACTGCCCCCCCCCCAATTCTTTTCATTTTAATTCATAGAGACAATATGAATCTACTATTCAAACCTTTCTAGGAGACAAAAAATACCCTGCTAAATGGCAAGGACTAGTTGTAACATATAGCAACTATAGTCTTTTTGATTCCACAGATATGAGTGAAATTACAGATGGGAATTATTTTTAAGGTGTATTCTATTTTAAGGACCTTTTCATATGGCAAAGTTTAATAATGAAAAGAAAAAAAATGGTTTATTTTTGGTCAAGAACAAATCTTGATTAATTTTTTAAAGGATGAAAGATAATGCTGCTGTTTTAGATGCAACAATTACTATCTAATGGGAGTAGAAAATACATTTGTTTGAATTTATACTGTTAATATGTGTAGGGAAATTTTTCATAAGGGATTTGAACAAGTTTGGACAGAAAAAGTAAAATGAGAATGAGGAAGATGGAGATCATTGAAACATTTGGAGACTCTGGTCTCATTACAATAGACCACTGATGGCAAACCTTTTTGAGAAGGAGTGCTGGGTCCTGCTCTTATCCCACCCCTCAAACCAAATTCTATGTCTCATCCCCCAGGTCTCCATGCTCCACCCCCCCCCCCATTACCCCACCCAAAGGATCGAGAAAGTGCTCCCCATTGGACTTCTGGGTGGAGGGGCAAAGGAAGTGAGGAATGCTCTCAGGGAGTGTAGAGAGGGGGAGGGGAGTGGCCAGAGCTCTCCACCCCGCCTCTAGTTCTGCCATCTGTGAGCTTTCCACCTTACCTCTGAGGTCCCATTAAGCTGCTGGGCAGAGAGGCGGGTGATGTGAAAAAATGTTATCAGGCATGGTGGAGAGGTGAGAGAGAACAGCTTCACTTGAGTCCCTTTGCCTTTCTAGTAACAAACTGGGGAGGGGGGAAGGGTGGAGTGTCCACAGAGAGTGCTCTCTGTACTATAGGTTTGCCATCACTGCAATAGACTATTAAATTGATAAGGGAATTTAAAGAATTGTCATTTTTTTAAGTGAAAGATGAAGTGCTAAGTCAGTAGGTTTGTGGAGGAATGAGAAAAGGTACTTGTGGAGGGGACATTATGAAGAAGTCCAAAGTAGTGGAGCCAATGGGAAATAAAGAGATAATTGGCCTAGAAATCTATTTAAGTTGAGATTTTGGAGAAGCTCTTTCTTCTGCCCTTCATTCAGAAGAATCCCAAGGCAGAATTCTAGTTAATAGAGTATTATGTATTTTTCAGTTTATTAATAAATATAAAAGTACAATGATGATGATATTAAACCTAGACTTAGACTATTGGGGGGGAAATCTAAAGATACTTGTTCTAGAAATAATTTATAAAATCTCTACTTACCACATGAATAGAATGTTTAATTTCAACAATTAAAAAATACAAATATTTGCTATAAATGTTAGGCTCCCTGTTTTCTATTAGGTCCTGAATTCTTATATTATACATAGTTGCCCCAACTATAAATTAGATAATTAACTTTTAATTAGTATTATTTTAATTATAGTGTCAAATGATATATAAACCTAAAGAGATGGGGTAAAAGAGGAAAGAATGTGATGGTTAACACTTTGTCCAAAAGTGCACCAGAGACTAATATATATATATATATATATATATATATATATATATATATATATATATATATATATAATATTATTGTTCCCTTAAATTTTCCTCTGTGATACTATTCCTGTAAGGCAGAGTTAAGATATTATTAAATTGTTCACTAGTATTCTATGGCAATGTCACTGTTGGATATACTTTATTAAAGAGTTGAACACCTTTACATAATAGAATCAGAATGAAAATAATCAGTGATTTATTGTACTATAATTTTTACTTCAAATTTTAATATTAGATAATTGTTATAATCCTGGCATAGTTTATATGAATTTATTAATGACTAGTGGGAAATTTTTGTTTTGTTTTGACCATACCTTTATTTTTCAAGAATAGATTTCACTTATTTACTTATTTCTCCATTTGATGTTTGACGTGCTTTTGTCTATATTTTTTGAATAATTCTAATAGAACTGGAAATGTTCATGATATGTGAGAAAAGAAAAAAATAATTATAAACCACTTTCTTAATTTTATTTAATCTTTATGTTAAGCATGGTAATTTAAAAAAAATAACAGTGATTTAGAAGACAATCTCAAATTGATAAACAATTAGAGCTGCGTGTGTTGTTAGAGATCATCTAATTGGAAAAGTAATCTCATAAATGGAAAGTCATACATACAAGGTCATACATCCATGAACAGGAATCACATTCCCAAAATCCCATACATGGGAATCTTATCTCCTACAAATTTTATGCTGACTCATGCTTTAGTGAGAATTTTGTCAAGCCTGAGTAGCCTCTTTTCTTCACCATCTAAGTTTTACTAGAATTTCTTTTGTACTTATTACTTAGCTATTACCTGCACTAAGTTGTAGTTCTTACCCTTACTTTGAATCTTTGAGCAGAATTGATTAATGGGTTTCAGAGTTGTCAGAATGCATTCATTCTAGCTGTAGACATTTGTTCAGACACCCTTTGAGATCTCTTTCTTTCCCAGTGCTTCCTGCCTTGATGCTATATCTCTATTTTTTTCTGTCTCTCTGAGTACTGAAATGCTCTTAGTTGCACTGTTGCCATGGTGCTTTGCTTCTGGACAACCCTCAATCAAGTATCTCTAGATTTCTAGATTTGTCTTTTCAAATTTCCCTGATCTGAAAATTAATGCATTATAACTTTTCTTGATTTTTCCCCATCAGAATTCATGTTAATTTATTTTCTAAGTTGTTACAGAGGAGATATTTTGGGGGAGGTAAGCAAAAATATTGATTCTCTATATTCACTCCACATATAATAGTCATCTTAAGTATAAATAATTTTAAGTTTAATTTCCACTATCACTTAATGCAACAGGAAAATAAACAAACCTCTTTTCATAGAAATATACTATTCATTCATTGTAACAATTCATAGTAAAGTAAAATAAATAATATCCACATTAAATTTCTACCTAAAGATAAAACCAAGATGACAGAAAAAAAGAGCTTTCAAGCTAAGCTCTCCTAGCATACATTTTATAAAAATTCTTGCCTTCTATCTTAGAATCAAAACTGCATATTTGTTCTAAGCAGAAGAGCAATAAGGGGTAGGCAATGGGGATTAAATGACTTGTCCAAAAAAACACAACTAGGAAGTATCTGAGGTAAGATTCAAACTCAAGATGTCCCTAGGCCTGACTTTCAATCCACTGTGCCACATAGCTATCTACCCCTAAGTATACTTTAAAAAAAAAAGCAACCTGTATTTTCCATCTTAGAATCAAGACTTGTAAAAATGGAGACTTGAATCCAGGACTTCAATCCCCAGAAGTCCTTGCTCCACTTCCCCAGAATGCTTTGTAATATCACTAAATTCTCACCTGGGCCCAGATCGAGATGGGGTAGTTAACCTGATTGGAAAGGCTTCTGGGTCTCTCTTCTCTTCCTGTCTCCGCTGACAAGCAGAGGCATCACATGATGTGAGTGAAATTGAATTGGGCCTCTCGCCCCACCTGGCACTTGCCTTTCTTACTTGTATTCTTCTTAAATTCGCAACCTTTAATATACCTCTAAAATTATCATACTCCTTGCAGCGAGAAACTAATTTCTACCTGCCTCAGTTCCCCTAAATTTTAATCTTTATATACTGTCAAGGCAGAAGAGCACTAAGGGCAAGGGAATGGGAGTTAAGTGACTTGTCCTGAGTCACTAGAACTAGTCAATGTCTAAAGGGAGATGGTAACCCAGCACCAACCATTTCTAAACCCACCTCTCAATCCACTATGCCACTTAAATGCCCCCATCCCCACCAACACACACTTTTAAACTACTTTTTTAAAATGGTATCAAGTTCAATTCTGAGTGAGATAACCAATATTTTGACCTAATATTGAATCTTTAGCATATGAATTTTGATGTGCCTAGATGTAACAAAACAATATTTATTTAAATATTATTTAAAATATTAAAAGTTACTTAACTTTTTTATTGACAGCATACGGTTTTCTATACTTGTCTTAATGTTTTAGATTAAGCAGCATGTTCAGGTAAGTAGACACTTTTCCTGGTATATTTGGTATATAATTACCAAATGCACTGCTTTATAACAGTGAATTCAGAAAGTCATAGTTCATCAGCTTCTTTTATCAGAGCAGTAAGCATCATGTCTCACATAAAAGTTTTGCTCATTAGTACACACTGCAAATGTTCCAAAATGTAATTGTCCTGCACTTACTTACTGGCTATATTTAGGAGCCCAAATTTTAATTGTTTCAATGTAATTTTCATTTATGGAAGAAAAAGAGAGGTGGGGAGAGAGAAAGGGAGAGAGACATATACAAAAACACACACAGAAAGACAAAGAGACAGAGAGATTCAGCGAGAGAGAAAAGAAGAGAATGAGACAGATAAGAGATTGAAAAGAAAGAGAGAGGGGAGAGACAAAGCAGGAGAGAAGAGAGAGTTTTGGGGAGAAAGAACTATAAGGAACAAAAACATAGTGCACAGATTACCTCTTCTGATTAAAGACAATTAGAAAAATATAATAAAATCTATTATAGCTATGTGAATTCCACATATTATGTTATCATATTATGATCTTAGTTGCTTTATATTTTAAAAAGTGCTGTCCAAAAAGGTGTAGATAAGGAGTATTTCTTAATACTCTTGTGTAGACATCAGGGTGATTGGCCAGGGTGTCATAAATACTGATGTTTCTATGCTCTTCTTTTGTGACATACATTGTCTATTTGGAGAATGGACATTTTCATTAGATTTTCAATAGGTACATGATTGAGGTAGAAAGTATAAATGAAAAGGGCACAAAATTTTCCTTTCTAAAATTTGGCTCATTTCTTGTTATGCATAATAATTTATGAGACTGAATATGAAGATTTGTGAAAATCTAGAATGGAGAGAAGCTGAATAGATGTCAGAAAGTAAAGTTATAACCAGCTGTACCTTCACACTTCCCAGGTTGCAGTTCTTGATACTAAAGACTGCAGTTTTTGCAGTCTTTAGGTACTGTCACTCTCTTGTGTGATTTCAAATGGTTTAACATTCTGTAAAATATATCCTACATTTTGTAGTATTTAACATTGACTCTCTGATTATCAAAGTTCAAGTACTATCTTCTCCAGGAAACCTTCTTTGCCTTATTCTCCCAGGTGAACTCTCTCTTTATATGTTTTTGGAAAAATGTCCCTATAATTCTCCTTTTTTGGAACCTTTCTCAGGGATATAAGTCTATCACAGTCTACTCTGGAGCATACATGAGAATATAAGTGAATTATCATTATAATCAAATTATTCTTAGCTCATGAGGAAACTAGCACATATATACAAAAAGTAAATATTTTTAAATCATTTTATTTAGTTTGTTAAATGTTTTCCAAATAAATGTAAAAAAAAATCAGTAAAAATGTTAGCTCCAAACATTTCTTTCCTTTAGACACAGATCATTCCAGAAGAGAGCAAGTTTCTTGAATTCTATTACTCAAGCTGTCATACAAAACATTTTTCCACAATCATCATGTTGCAAAAGAAAACACAATGAAAAAATTAAAAATTTAAAAATATATATATATATGCTTCCATATCTGTACCCAGAGCACACATTAGTTCTCTAGAGGTAGATAACTTTTTTTTAATCTATCATGGGTACTTTGCAATTGTCTTGGATCATTTTCTTGTTCAGAATAGCTCAGTCTTTCACAGCTGATCATCCTTACAATATTGCTCTTACTAAAAACAAAGATCTCTTGGTTCTGCTGATTTCACTTTACATGAGTTCATATGTGTCTTCCCAGTTTTATCTGAAATCATATTGTTTGTCAGTTCATATAGCATTATTATATTCCATTACAATTATATACAAAATTTGCTCAGCTATTCCCCAATTCATGGGCATCCCCTTGATTTTAAACTCTTTGCCACCACAATGAGATTTGTTAAAAAATATTGCCACTTATTTTACCATTTCTTTTATCACTTTAGAACTCAGACCTAGCAGTAGTATTTGTGATTCAAAGGGGATACAATTTTATAGCCTTTTGAGAATGATTTTCAATTGTTCTCGAAAATGGTTGGACACAATTCAATTAATAATGCATTAGTGTTTCAATTTTCCCACATTCCCTTCAGCATTTGTAATTTTCCTTTTATGTCATGTTAGCCAATATGATTAGTGTGAGGTGGTATCACAGAGTTGCTATAATCTGCATTTCTTTAGTCAGTAGTAAGTTAGAGCATGCTAGTTTTGATTACTTCTTCTGAAACTGCCTTTAACCATTTACCAATTTAGGAATGGTTCTTTTATTTTTTGCTGAAGAATTTTTGAGTTTTTTTCATTTTTCAGAATTATAGTTTGGAGTTAGAAGGGATCACCACAGTTATACCCAACAATGAATATTCACTATAATATAGCCAATAAAATGTAATCTAGCCTCTCCTTGAATCCAGGCCCTAAAGACTGAAAACACATGACCTCTTTAGTCAGCCCATACTTTTAGACAACCCTAATTGTTAGTAAATTTTTTCTATTTAAATGAAAACTTAATGTTTTTTTTTCTATTTGCAATTCCTACCTTTTGCTCCTATATCTGCTTTCTGAGGCCAAAGAGAATGAGTTTAATCTCTGCTCCACCTGATGCAATGGCTCTTATAAATCAACTGTGGCCAAGTTCCTTGTGTAGTTGAGAAATGAGATTTTATTAGAGAAAATTGCTACAACACCTCCCACCCCCAGTTAGTTTCCTGCTTTTCTTCAAATTTTGACATCATTAGTTTTGTTAGTGCAAATTTTTTTTGTTTTAATTCATTTAACTAAATTTCTCTTATTTTACTTCCTACAATTCCCTGTGCGTATCATTTGACCATAAACTCCTTCCTTTCCTTTTATCAGACAGGTGTATTTTTCCAGGTTCCCCTAATCTACTTATAATATCTTCCTTTATGTCTAAATCATTTATTCATTTTCACCTTGGAATGCAAGGTGAGATTTTGGATTATTCCAATTTTCTATCAAATTTCTTTCAAGTTTTCACAGCAATTTAGATCAAATGTTGAGCTCTTACCCCCAAAGCTTGGATCATTGCATTTATCACAAACTAAATCTAGATTACTGTGATCTTTACTACTACTCTGTATTGCATACCTAATTATTCCACTAATCAATCATTCAATTTCTCAGCCTTTATCAGATTGTTTTCATGATTATCACTTTGTAATATAGTTTGAAATTTGCAATTTCCTTCCCTCCTTCATTTTTTATTGATTCCATTGATATTTGAAATCTTTTGTTCTTCCCGATGAACTTTATTACAATTTTTCTACCTCTATAAATATACATGGATAAATATACATCATTTTTTCCTATAAGGATTATACTCAATTTTTCTAGGTATGCTATGCTTGCTTGTAATTCCAGTTACTTTGTATTCTGGAGAAACTCTTGATTTTCTTTTTTAAAATATATTAGTGACTAAATTTTGTGTGATCCTTATTGTCACTCCATGGAATTTTTTTTGATGTTTGATGTATTTTCTCTTTGTTTTGGGAGCTCTGGTATTTGGCTATAGTATTCCTTGAGGATTTCATTTTGGTATGCCTTTGAGCTGGTGGTTGGTAAATTCTATTATTTTCTATTTTGCCCTCTTGTTCTAGAATAGCAAGCCAATTGTCTTTGATAATTTCTTTTTTTAGATCATCAATAACAAAACCAATTTATTTGCTGCAATTCATTTAAAAACATAAGATAATAAAACTATTGCAGCAGAGATTTGTACACTTACCAGCATTGAACAAATATCTAGATCTTAAACATTTAGCATTTTTCAAAATAAGATGACTTGCAGTTACATTATGTAAATGTTAAAAACCTATAAATGGCCAAACTAAAAAGGTTTTGGCCACACTGGTAAAGATAATTTTAGTGTTTTGACTTAAAAATCTAAAAATAAGCGGTCGCCATGAGAAATTTCCAAAATATGAAAAATACCCATCAGCTGGGATTTATGGAGATTTTAATTAATATTAATGAAGGAATTAAGGGAAGGAGAGAGAGAGAGAGAGAGAGAGAGAGAGAGAGAGAGAGAGAGAGAGAGAGAGACAGAGAGAGAGAGAGAGAGAGAGAGAGAATAGCCAAGCAGTATTAAAGGGCCTAGGCAGGCTTGAGCCTAAGGGAAAGAAAGTCAGTCTTTATCACTCACCACAAGATCGTCTTCAAGCTAGGTTCAATTGCAAACTCTATTCAAAATGTCCTTACTTCAACTCCAAACTCCAACTCCAATTCAACTTCCAAACTGACCTGCCTCCAAACTGAACTGAATTCTTCTTTTAAATACATGTTCTCTTATGTCACTTCCCCTAAATTTTCACATCTACCAATAACAGTATTTCCCAGTATTGCCCATTCTTAGTTCTCATCTTCTTTGGTTCTCACCTTCTCTGGTTAGATTAAAACTTCACACCTCTTTTGTTAAGCTTGCCTTTTTGTAAGTTGCTTGACCTTTTAGTGACTAATTTAACCTTTATATGTATTTAGCACTCTTTTGCATTAGATCTAAAAATAGACCACCTAGCTTAACATTTTGGCTTCACTATGAGTATGAGTTGGGGACTTTTCATTGTTCAGTCAGGAGTTTACAACTTTATCTTCCCCTAAGTCACTGTCTGAGTAGGGTGGAGTAATTTTAAAAGTTCTCAATACCTTCCTGACCAAGTACCTCCATTGTTAAAAATGGGGAATAGCTTAATCAAATCTTCTGAAGTGAGTCTGAGCAGTTTTAAGATTCACAATAAGGTATTTCATTAAAAACACTTCATTTCTCTCAAATAAAAAATGTATCTATAGTTGAAATGAAATGTGGGAACATGAGGATTCTTAGGGTAGATGATAGAACTCAACCCCATAGCACAAAAGGGCAACTGACATTACAGGTCTTGAATTGTTTTCCTCTGCTTCTCATTTTTCTTTCTGCTTCCTCACTAAGAATCTCATGAACTCCAGAAACACTGACTCCAGCTTTTTCAAAGACATGACTATTCTCAAGAACATAGCTGATGCCCCTTCCTCCTTCCTTCCTATCCCATCAACCCACAGCAAAGGTCACACCCCAGTCTAGGTGCACCAGCACCTGGCACACCTGAGACTGAGTCTTCATGATCAACCGCTCCATCTGGGTCTTCATGTCCCCCTGCTGGGCTGCAGCTCTGATAGGGCTGGCATAGGCTGGGTCAAGAAGGAGCTACAGCAGAGAGCTAACTTGTCTGCCTTGTCTTGGATGCTGGACACAACCTCAGTCCAGGGGACCATCTGGGCAGGTGCCAGGTGATGGAAAGCAACCCTGGCCAGCCCCATTGCCAGTCCTGCCACTTCTTTGATAATTTCTTGAAACATCATGGCTTGGTTCATTTTTTGATCATGGCTTCAGGAAATCCAGTAATTTTTAAATTATTTCTCCTTGGTGTATTTTCCAGATCATGTTTTTCCAAGGACATATTTCACATTGTCCTCTATTTTCTTCTTTAAGTTTTGATGGTTTCTTGATGTATCATGGAGTCATTAACTTCTACTTGCCCATTCTAATTTTAAGCAATTATTTTCTTCATTGAGGTTTTGTACCTTTCTTTTAATTTAATCAATTCAACTTTTTAAAAAGTTATTTTCACTGGTGAATTTTTGTATCACTTTTTCCATTTGACCAATTCTGTGTTTAAGTTATTATTTTCTTCAACATTGTAGTATCTCTTTTACCAAGCTGTTACTTACTTTTTATAATTTTTTTCCTTTGTTTTTATTTATTTACTTATTTTTCTCCTTTATCACTTCTATTTGATTTTGAAAATGTCAACTGGAAAAAACACAGAACTATTAAATAGTCAAAATCACTCTTTAATCAAGGGAAAAAGGGGTTCAGCACTAGTAGGCCTCGACAACAGAGCTGTGTGCCACACACCACTGCACAGAGTCAGAGGATTGAACTCTGGCTGCTCTGGTCACTGACCCCCTGGAAAATGCTAAACATAGGAGAATGACAATTCTGAGAAGCCATTAAATTTGGGGAGCTTCAATCCCTTTCTAGATGACTTGGGAGCTTAGGGTGAGAGGGACAGGTAATTGACTTTACTATGTTAAGAAATGAAAATGAAGAGTACCAGACAGGAATAACAGTGAGGGGCTGATGTTTTAGAATGAACACAAAAGGGAAAGACTCAGCCCAGAGCTGGGCCACTTTGGTAATGGACTTTAGCCTAGGGGGAGAAACCATTGGGACAAAAGAAATACTTAACATCAAATGGGATTAGCTATTCCCACTCAAACTACCAGGATGTCTATTGTCTGGTGAAGTAGGACCTTCCCTCAGGGGGAAAACTCTCCTGTGACAAGGTCAATATCTGGGGGTTTCTACCTCCCAATTAAATAAATTGGGGACTTCTAGATTTCCACGTTGACAAAAATCATCTTTTACTTCTTGTTGGGTTGTCCAATTCATATATATATATATATTTTTTTACTTTGAGGCTCTTCTGATACCTGCATTGACTTTATTATCATCTTCTGAGTTTGTTTCTTGATCTTCCCTGTTTCCCTAGCAGTTTTTTTTTATGGTGTATCTTTTGTTTGTTTGTTTGTTTGTTTGCACATTTCCCCACCCTATTACTTGTCTTTGATTTTTAATTTTGAAATTGGATACTTTTCATAGGTTGGGATGTGAAAGTAGTCTATCACTGTCTTCACATTTATTTCTACTGCTTTCTCCAGGGCTAGTTCTGAGTTTTTCAAAATTTTTAATGCTTTCTAGGTGGTCTGAGAAATGGGGATATATGTGGTCATTGTTTTCTTGGTCTATACTCTGGTCTTCACCCTGTAAGAGCTCCTGATTATCTAGAACTCAAAATCATACTGTTATTCAGTATCTCTAAGGCCATGGGGTGAAAAGTACACTTGCATAAGGCAGTAAAGGGCAAACTTTTGAGCTTGGTGTGTCAAAATTTGCCAAAAAAACAAGCATAACTTGGGTGGTATTCGAGAAAAAAAAAACACATAATTTTGCAATATTTACATTCTAAATAAATAAATAAATAAAATGTATAATTATAATATATAGCTATATTTAATAAATCAAAAACTAATTATTTAACTTACCAGCTTAGTGACTTCTTTGTTCATCTGTCAGTTTCTTTTGTTGGTCTTGGTCTTGATACTATTTAACTTGTGTGGGGTGTCTTGAAATAAGATAAGTGAAGGGAAGGGGGAATTCTTTAACTAACCTGCCTATTAGTGACTTTTTTGTTGCTGAATTTCATTGGCTAAATCTTCAATTGAACATTGGTATTTTGTACACATCAAACCCAAGCAAGCACTACTAACTTCACCTTTCAATCTGTTTCTTTTGTTGGTTTTGATTAACACTGAGAATAAGGTCTCACAAAAGTATGGAGAGAGAAAAATTGTGAGTAAAGCCATTGCTATATTTTTCAGGATGCTAAAAGTGTCTGGTAATTGGTTCCAGGCACTCCAGATTTCCTTTTCATAGTGGCACTCCTCTTGATTCTCCAAGTAGCACCTTTCCATATTCTCAAGCTTTAACCTCAAGTTGACAAACACCTGAGCCCAGATTCTGTCTTGAAATTCTGCAATTTGCATCTCCAAATCATCAATTTGCATCCATTGGAAACCATTTAGTTCCAAACTACTCTAGACAACTACATCAGGATATTTAATTATTTTCATGGCTGGTACTTTATATGCAAGGGTTCCATTTCATTTTGTACAGCTGCACTGGTCTTCTCAAATACTTTGTTTACTCAAGGAAAATACTTACAAGTTTTAGTTTCTACATTTTGTTTGAAAATTTTAAGTTTACTTTCAAAAGCTTTTCTGTATCCAAACATAACATCAATACTTTTGCCAAAACCTTGTACCTTTAAGTTCAGTTCATTAATATGAACAGAGAGATCTGTAAAAAACAGCAGGGTGTTGACCCACTTATCATCATTGATCTGAGGAAATTTTCTGTGATGCTTATCCTCAAGAAATACCTTAATTTCTTCAAAGCACTCAAGAATTTTGCCTTGACCCAGCCATCTTACATTATTGTACATCAGCAGTCCACTGTAGGTGGAATCAACCTCCAGTAAAAGTGTAGAAAAGTCTCTCTTGTGAAGGGGTGAGCAGCTATTAAATTAACAATTTTTGTAACTACTGACATTAAATCATTTATGTCAGTGAATGCTGCCTTGTCACATAAAGCCTCCTGATGGATAATACAATGAAAAGGCAAAATACGATGTCCTATAGCTTCTACAAACAATTTGAAAAATCTGACTTTTTCCCCCACCATGTTTGGTGCCCCATCTGTCATCACTGACACAACTTTAGAAATATCAATGCTTAGGTCACAAAATGTTTGTATAACAACCTTACCTATTTCGCTTCATGATGTACTTGTTGGCACTGCTACTAACTTCATCAACTCTTCTCTCATTGTGATCATCAGAATATTGACCAATAATGGCCAACTGAGCATGTGATGTGACATCAGTAGTTTCATCAAGAGAGATAAAAAAAATTACAATTATTCACGTCTTTCTTTAATTGATGTTGTATGTTTGTGTTCAGTGTCATTATTCAATCTTTTATGATATTTCTACTGAGTGGTAACTCAGATATTTTCTTAATAATCACATCTTTATTCTGTATATTGTGAAACAGAATTGGTACACATCTTAAGAGAGTTTCTTTAATAAATTCTCCCTCACTGAGTGTTTTTTTCCATGCTGAGCTATGGTGAACAATACTCAAACTTGCAGATATTAAATTTGTTGAGCCTTTTACAAATTTAAGGATGGATTTAGATTGGCTCTTATAAAGGTATAACTGCCTGGAAATGTATTCCTTCCTTTCATGCTCACTTTTTTTCAAGACCTGGAAATGATTAGTTTCAAAAAGTTATTTATATTCCATGTTCTGCTTACTACTATTTCAGTACATAGAATGCAAAATGATCTGCCATTTTTTCTATAATGCTATTGTGAAGATTGGATTTAGCTATCTCCTGACTGTAACAATGAAGTTACTGAGCTCTTTCTTTCTTGTGAAGATAAAATTCTAATTCCTTGATTGTAAGAATGACGGTACTTAGCTCTTCCTTTATACTTAGAATATAGCTAGAAATGTAAGCTACAATCTATTTTTAGATTTTAACTTCAAAAGGGTGTTAAGTAACTACAAAAGGTGAACTTACCAAAAGAGGTGTTAAGTAGCCCAAAAGGATATAATCTAACTAGAGAATGTGAGAACTAAAGAGTAGTCAATCGTGGAAAAAAATCTAACCAAAGAAGGTGAACACTAAAGAGTGGGCAGCCCTGGAGAAAATCTAACCAAAGGTGAGAACTAAAGAATGGGCAGTCCTGGAGAAAATCTTCTGCTATGATTGGTAGACATGAAAATTAGGGGAGGTGACACAAGAGAAAAAGATCTTTAAAAAGAGGACCAAAAGGCAGAAGGAGAGTGGGCACTGACTTGGAGGAGTGACTGAAAGACAGACCCTTGAGGAGAGACCAGAATAGAGACATCCAGACTTCTTTAGACTGTCACCATTGGTGAGTGAAAAGGTGACTTAGTGACCCCAACTTTCTGAAGGTATGAAGCCTTCAGGAAAGGCTCATCATCTTGAGACTCTCTTCCCCTGGCTGTAGTTTAGAAATTCTAACTGATATCAGAAGAAGCCAGAGTTTTGTTTTCTTTTTTTCTCTCTCTCATCCTTTAATATCTTCCTTCTATTGTAAATATTGTAAATAAACTACCATAAATTCCATTTATTTTAGTAATTCATTTTGGGATTTAGAAATTAAATATCTGGTGACCACCTAATTAATAATATATTCAAAGTCCAACCACAAATAAATTTAACACCATACTTCTCAGTCCATGTCTGTTGAAAGGGTTGGCTACTGCTACTACCACTTCCTTTATTTAACTTTAGTTTTGTGGGGTTTTTTTGGGTTCTACATCTGGGGGGGCATTGACATAAGATAAAATTATAGATACCCTGTTAGTACTGCAGGCAATTAGGGGCTAATTAACCTAACTGATCACAAGATGGCACATGTAACTGTCTTTTAGGAAAGGGCAGGGTTAATAA
Organism: Monodelphis domestica; assembly: GCF_027887165.1. NCBI lineage: Eukaryota > Metazoa > Chordata > Mammalia > Didelphimorphia > Didelphidae > Monodelphis > Monodelphis domestica. Next base: position 362,996,495 of record NC_077229.1, read on the forward strand.
GCAGAAATAGGGGTTAATAAAGATGCACAAAAGTAATAGTGATGAAATGGAGTCTGAATTATGCTGTAAGATGATGTTCTTTATGTAAAGTAAGATGACTGCCACTATTTCTAATGGCGGGAAATTGCCCCCATAGCACAGGCCCTCAATTCTCCCAGCCTCCCCCTCACTTATCTCAGTAATGATGGTCAATTAGAAATCCAGGACACCCCAGAACAGTAGATTGGATGATGGTTGCTGTGGTTATGTGGTAGTGGCGATCACAGGGCCTCCAGAGATGTTTTCCCCATGATATTCTGCTGCTCCTGGTCCGCCCATGGGACATGAGGTCAAAGATCACCTAGAGGCCTAATTGGAAGTCCTAGAACTATACACTCTATGCCGGAGTTCTGTTGTTTTGGCCTGCAGACCTCTGGCACAGAATCTGTACACTACACAACAGCAAACATTTTATCCTCCGCTACTGCACCCAGCTGTGTAGGAGCTGAGGATGAAACGTCTTTCTCTGCATGTAGCCCCATACTTCTCTGTAAATGGCCACATGTCAATGAAAATGGCTACACGTGTCAGTGCTGACACACATGTCATAGGTTCACCGTCACGGACATAGGGTATACACTCCCTATTGACTTTGTTGCACCATAATTCAATTTATAGCTTATATTAAAGGTTTTGGGAGAGGAATTCTTAGGGACTTTATTTGAGTGCTTCTCTACTCTACCTTTTGTCTTAGTACCCATACAAAATAACTGATAAATATGAGTACTCACAATTATATAGTGATGGCATGGGAAAATTATATTTTCAATTCTGAGAATGCATAAGGAAAAATGTGAATGACAGAAATCATAAAGCTGGGGTGACTATGGGTTTAAACAATAATGAATGTTGAAAGAGGGAATATTTGCACTAAGCTGAAGGTAGAATGGTGGCAAGAAGGCAGAATAAGCAAACACATAGACCTATTGGATCTATGGCTGCTATGTAACCTGCCATGCTTTCTCCTTAGAATACAGTAATATTCTTTGGATTATATCAGTTGGTATTAAAAATATTTTGAGGCCAACCATTCTTAGAATGATGATAGGAACTTTCACCAGCCAGAAAGATGAATAATAGCCATTCCCCGTTTGCAACAACTAAGATTGGTAGAATACTAGTCCTTTCTCTGTTTATGATCATTCTGCATATCTAATCTTTTTTTTTTTTTTTGTATGCTCATTGGAACCTTTGACTGCTTGTAGGCAAAAAGCCTTGTTTATGCTAGAAATGAGTCTGGACTAGATATTCAGATAATGATTTGAGAGTAAAATATAAGAAATTCTAATACTTATAAATATCCAAATTTGAGATGAGTCCATTGTTGGGTTGGGTTTTTTTTTAGCAGTAGGAAATTCAAAGTTAACTGTAATCAGGAGTTAGAGATCACCTGCACAAATGCTCCTTTAGTAATCTGGAGCCACTGACATTGGTAGTAGATAGCAGTACTAGCACAACTCTTCTGGGTATCATCATTAAAAGTGTGCTATTTATCCTACAGTAATTTAAAGGGACAAGCATATTTGAATCTAAGAGCTTTGTATACTCAGAAGTTGGAGTTGATTAGATAGCATGGCTGCCAACTGATTTAAGAATCATTACATAATATTTACAGCTAGATAACTCAGCAGTTTCAAATCCAACCTCAGTCACTTACTAGCTGTGATACCCTGTATAAGTCACTTAACCTTGGTTTGCCTTAATCTATACTAGAGAAGGAAATGATATACCACTCCATTATCTTTACCAAGAAAACTTTATAAATAGCATTCACTTGTTATGGTCAACAGGGTCACCAAAAAGTCAGAAATGGATAAATGACAGAATAACAACAACAAATTATTAGACATAGGCACACAACAAAGAATACTGATTTGGAGACTGTCTATGTAATATAATAAGAGTACCAGAAAATAACTTTAAAGAACACTGTGTACTAGGTATGAGAGAAGGGGGTACTATAAAGTATTGAAGAAAGATTTGCAAAAGGATAATGATTCAGTTTCTATCTTGTGCAAGATACTTTGTACTCTGAAGTTTTCCCCCTTCTTCAAAGAGTTCTAAAAGGTAAAATGGTGGTACTTGGAAATTTATTTCCTTCCCTTCATTTCTAGTATGGAGGTTCTAAATGAGATGAAATTTTGGAATAGCCGAAGTAACAGAACTGTGTACTGAAAAAAAAAATGCTGGGAGCAAACTTCTGAGGGAAACAGAATTTATTGTGAATACACATATCACATAAATCCACAGTCTATAGACTTCTCAGTAGCCTGAGAGACTCTTAGTCTATGCACTTAAATATTTACACAGAGCTAGATTATACAAATGCAAGTTAGAGAGGTCTGGCAAGTGGGATTTTTCTTAGCAAGAGGTCATCTTCCCTTGGAGGCAGGGCAAATAGGGTTTTCTTTGTGAAGTTTGAGTACTGTCTTCACAAGATCAAGTCTTGCCATGTCTCTTTTCCAAAGGGGATATTATATAGCCTTCTATTCTACACATGCTGATAATGAGGATAGCCAAGGTTATACTGTATCCTGTAGCAAAATGAGATTTCACCTTCAAAAGCATCTTTTTACATTTCAAGACATTGAAGTCATCCAAAAAATTTCCTTGGCAACAATATCTACCAGGGATTTTATTATTAATTTCACACCTATTAATATTTTTTATGTCTGATTCTCATACACAAGTAATAATTAGTATTATTCCTTACTATTGAATCTATTATTATTACAACTTATCATTAAAATACTGATTATGTAATAGGGTTACATGCAGAGAATGTACAGTTATATAGAGGTATAAAATAATGAATTTAAACAGCAGTTGCTTATTAAATTATTATCTTTTAGATAGACTGTAAGAAGACTACTAGAGAGTTAAAAAGTCCTCTCCTTTGGAATAGGAAGGAAAAAAGGGAATAAGTATTCATGAAGTGTCTACTCTGTACCAGGGACTATATTTATTAAGTGATTTCTATTTAGAAAATTCCAGGGTACAAATGCAAAAATCAAGTCAGTCTTTGTCCTTAGAGGGTTTACAAGTTTATGTTCTAAGAGTGAATGGTGACAAGGTGTAGAGGAACAGAAACTAGAGGCAAGAATAGGAAATAATTGTTTCGATCTGGATAGTCATAGAGATAGTGAATAGCGATTATTAAGTAGAGAATGGAGGGGTAGTCATTCAGGGAGAAGAATGTAAGCTCAGATTTCATGGTTCAATGGTAGTCAATGAAAGATCCAGATGATGGAATTGAGATAATGACATTTAAGTCTGAAATTTTATGGTTAAGAAAAAGAACATGTCTATCAATCAAGATGCTGATTTTTATTGTCAATGAATAATTGGAACTATGAATTATTTTTCAGTTTTTAAGAGCAATTAACTTACTGTATCTGAATCTATTAATTCTATGCTTTAGGAGAACTGTTTAAGATTTCTATTAAACTAAAAATAATTACTTCATATTATATTGGCCAGTGTCATCTTGTATAATTTCAGTTGAAAAATCATATGCAACATTTTTGGGGAGGAACAGAAGAAAATGATCATAGATTGTTCCTTTGTCAATAACTAGGATTATCAAATAGAATGATATTCATCAGACATTCTTCAGAAAAATATTTTCTTATCTAAAGTTATATATAATTAATTTTAGCTATTTGATATTCTATCATTTGAGACTTGGAATAAGAAATTAATAGCCTTTCACTCTTGAAATAAAAAAGCCAAGCCTCAAAGAATAATTCAGGTAAAAAAAATCTAAATTTTGAAAATCTAAAAAATAATTATTTTTTAAAATGGATGATAAATGAATGCCAAAAAATAGAATTATATAGATAGAAAACAAGTTTAAGAATCTTTTATAGAAATTTGGTGGAGATGATAAAGTTGTTACATAGAAATATTCTTTAGCTTGATCTCAAGTGAATTTTCTAACAATCCCATTCCATTTTCCTCTTAGCTGTAAGATATTAATATTCTTAGAGTTAATGTCTGAGCATGCTGTCTTCTATTAAATATGCTTCAGGAATCCTCTCTCACCTCCATTTTAAAATAGGAATACTTCTGGCACTCAAAACCCTTCATTGCTAAGCATATTCCTATCTTTTCAATCTTTTTAGATTTTAATTATACCCACAAACTATAAGATCTTTCCTCATGTTTGTCTCTTGGCTTCTCTGACAAGTTCCAGGTAAATCTCCATCTTCTAAAGGAATCCTTTTCAAGATCTTCCTCAATACTAGTGACTTTTACTGTAGATCTCTAACTGCTGTGTGGATCTTATTTGTGCATACTTATTTAGATAGTCTCACCTATTAGACTGAGTTCCTGAGAATATGAACTATCTTTTGCCTCTTTTCACATCCCTAACATCTATCATACTGCATGACAAAAAAGGCATTCACTAAATGTTTGTAGACTGAAAAGGGATAATATGATGTTTTGTTTATTTCTCTGACTATTTACATGATGCAGGGCACCTGGAAGATACTTAATAAATGACTGTTGATTGACTGATTTACTGTTTTTCCCTTGAAGTAATATTACCTGTGATCATCTGCCATCATCCAGTAATTCTCCTCTGCATTCAATAGGATAATATTAATAAGTATTTGCCAAATGAAGGAATTAATGAATTAATATACACCTTTGCATTCTAGTTGTTTATATTATAAATATAATTTTTGTTTGAAAACAAATATTATAATAGATATTTCATTGCAAGAAACTAACAACCAAAATACAAATATAGAAATTGATAAAAACAAAAGAAGAAATATACATTACTTTTTTTTAAGAATAAAAAAGATGATAGAAGAATGGGACACACAGTCATTTTCATTTGGACTTTAAACCTGTAATATTTTGCAAGAAACAAGAATATATAGCTTTACTCTGTCTATGTCATATCTTTTCTAGATGCCTTTCATTAATTAGTTAAAATGTATTAAATGCCTCCTATGTGCATATTTATCAAGAGATAGCTTGATATATATATATATATATATATATATATATATATATATATATATATATATATATATATATATATTTTAAATCCTGGTCCAGAAATAGATACTTAATGTTTATTCCTCATTATTTTCTGAAATCACTGCATGCCCTTGTAAATTATTATATCTCTCTAGACCTCACTTTCTTGTTCTGGACAATACTAGAGTGGCAGTAGACCATCTCTGAGTTGCTAGAGTGTCTGTTCTGGAAGGAGTGAGAGAGTTAATGGAACACGATGTTTAACAATGGAAGGGAAGCAGGTTGTACAGTCAGCAAACACAGGTTCATAATGAATCTCTGAGTTATACTGCCCATGTAGTATTGAGAAAGTCCCTTATCCTCCTTGGTGAAATCATTTAACTTTCTTCAATCTCAGTGTCCTTATCTGTAAAGTAAGGAAGATTGACTTAGATGGTTTTTAAAGTCCCTTCTAGTTTTAGAGCTCTAATAACAATCCTCTTCTTTTAGAGTATTTGAGAAAATGAAATCAACAGAAAACAATTACCATCTCAATTTCACAGAGTGAGTGAGACTTAAATTGGGACTTAAATCTGCCTGTGCAAATTACAATATTATATACAATACACCATGGTTTCCTTCTAAGTTCAAAAATCAATAATGACTGATTTTCCCCTCAGTCTTGTTTTTCCAACTTCCTCTGCCCAAGTAGAAAATGAAGAGTGATAAAGACAACTTGCTTACCTTTGTCAAATGAAATTGTAATACTTTATTTATCTTTATCACCTACCTTTAAATCCTTATTTACCATCTTATTCTAGTAGGTAGGCCTTAATCTTCAGTCTACCATTTGATTTTATTAAGGTCAATATAAGGTATCATTAATTTATAAAAGAGAATCAGTAAGCAAAACATAAAAAATAACTCTTTGTTATTCATTTATCACTGATTTTATCTAGAAATATTCCTTCAGTGAAAAAAAGAAGCTCTATGGAAGAATCAAATCAGTTGGTGAAACATTGTGTGATACAGTCTTAACAGTAATAAATTACCACATGCCACAAACCCCAGTGCACATCAATTATTTCTTGTCAAAACATGTTTGCCACATTGTTGATTCAATTAAGTTCAGCAAATAGGAATGAAGCATAACAGAATGCCTTGAAAATATTAGGTCCACAGTCAGCATTTCCTGAATTTAATGGAAAGGCTTTAACTTATGAAGTTATACATAACATCACTGTCCTAATTGGGTACAAATCGATCTTGGATTATTATTTTACTAGTTTAATTAGGACATGTGACCCTTTTTACATTCACTAATAACCATTCATAACTTCCCCAAAGTAGCAAATTACTGCTAGGAACCATACAAATTCATATACCACAGATACATATGCTTCAACTAAGTTTTGGAATATTATGTGTCAAAAATTCTAGTCCTATTATTGTTATAGAGTTCAATATTGGAAAAGACACTAGACTCAAAAATTCAAGTCCCACCTTTATATCTATGATTACATGATCATTAAAACATTTAATAAATAGGTGTTTAATTTATAATTGCTACTAATCTAGAAAGGAATATGCATGCTAAGCTAGTTTATTGCAATTTTATTTAAAAAAAAGATGACATGAATTAGAAGCCTGATTCTGCCACCTAGTACTTATATGACCTTGGATAAATCTTCATCACATACTACCTACATTCAATAATTTTAGTGATCTCATACATTAATGCTAGGAGATAAGATTGATTTTTTAAAAGGGAGGGATTATTTACAAAAAAGAATTCACTACTTCACACTGAGTTCTTAAAATTACCTGTTTTTTTTCACTTGCAATTGTTTCAGTATATATATTAAGAACTAATCATAATACACATATTTAGGTACTTTAATTACACATTCAAGTCACAAGTTTATTATTTTTCTGCAACTTTTCCCTGGCTTTTCTTTCTATGTGTGGGAGAAAATGAAGGTATATGCAAAAGAAGCAATGGCCTAAGTGGAAAGAACATGATACATTTATTTACAAGTCATCAATTATGTTCTTCAAAAATAACAAAGCATATGGCATTTCTATTCTTTCAAACTATATTTTAAAACCATATCAAAGACTTCATTGAACACTGCTAATTTTAAGCCTGTTCAACCATATTTTATTTTAGTAAAATGATAGGTCAACTTCTGATGATCTTAAAAATTATGACAAATATATTATTTATGGCTTTGCAAACATTAAACAGACTATATGGATGGATTTCATATACATGTGTGCTATATATAATATACATTTTAATATGTATATATGTGAAGATATTTTTCATATATAACTGTTATATAATTAATATATTAGGTAATATGTAATAAAATCTAGGCTCCTCTGTTACAATACATATGTGCAATCAGATATCATATTGGATTCCATTATATGATACTTGAAATATTACATACTATATAAAAGTAATTAATTCTCTAATAGTTATTGGAGATATGATTTATCTACTTACCTAACATATATGTTTATATAAAAATATGATTCAGTGAATTAAATTCTATTTATTTGACCAATCCCTGAATTAAATGTTCTGGTTAAATAAAGGTCGTGGTGACTAAACAGAGATAATTGTTTCAGTTGTCCATTCTAGAAAAAAAATTCCAGTATCTAATAGGGCCGACCTTCAGAAGGGGCTTAGAATTGTCCTTCCTGCTTCTTGTTAAACACATGTGTGACCAGCACTTGGATACAACAGAGATGAAGAGCACCTTCTTGTTTGCAGTCAAATGATATGTTCAGAACTGAATGGATTTGCCACCATGGTATGAGGGCATGATCTGGATGATCCACTTTTCCTATTTCTTCCTCTGAATGCATTGGTGATGGAAAGAGCAGGCAGAGTGCCACATCTGTTAAAAACAAAATAGAGTTATCACCCAGAATTTTATCTTCCTTTAACACTTAGATGGCATAAAATATTGTGTCTTCTGGTTAGGGTTGGAAAGAATTGACTTTTCCTCACACTAGCATGAATCTGACTGCTTCTATGTGGAAGTAAGAAGTAAGGATTCAAGTAGATAAGATTGAACCTTGGGACCTTGCTTACCATCAGTGTTATTTTTCATTTTCTGAGTCTTAAAACATACATTTTTGAAATGAACTTCAACACCAGGGAGGGAATTAATCTTATAAATCTGAGAAACCTAAGGTGACTGGTGACAGAGGCAATTCCTTGAAAGAGATGACTAGTGCCAGGATTAGAAATCCAATCCTTGTCTTAGATCAACAAAATAAAAGATGTAGGAATTTTTAGGGACCAAAGAACCAAGGTAAAATGTAGCAGTTCATATTCTACTATTCTGGAATTTGCTTTTGTTCTGATATTTATGATTCAATCCCTGACAAAATGAAATCTTAGTTATGTTATTATTACTTAGATTAGATTACTTGGGCAGAAAGTGGAAATTAATTCAATACATATCTAAACTGAAACTTAATCATTTACTTAAGAAAGCTTGGAGAAGAGAAATCTTCCACCTATCACATCTCTCTTAGAGAACATAATGGCTATCTTCCAGAATTCAAATGACTACTATGCAGAAGTATTAAATTTTGTCTATCTACAGGATCCTAGAAGACAGTCAAGGAAACAACTCTGAGTCTATTTTGGTGAGCTCTCCTGCTTTATTTGATATATGGCAATTTAACTCATATATGTGAAAGAGCATTATCCATTCCTCAAAATCCTTGCAGAAAGTTGGGAAGTTACATTATGCCACCTGAAGGATCATCAAAAGAGAAAGGATAAATATAGAATTATTACCTTTTACAATACCACAAAGGCATTCCGTCTTCCTGTTCAGTGACCACTGATGGCATTATGATCTCATCAATTAACTCTTTCATCCTTTGCACACTCTATTCATATTCCTCTAGAAATCTCTAATTTAAACTTTTTCTCAAATATGACACTTTGAACATAATATTTTATTCAACTCCTGCTCCTCATGTATTTAGTGGGTGTTTGAGGGGGCTCAAAGCAATCAAGGCAGAATAACCACTGCTTAGTCAGTGATGTGGTATTACAGGTAAAGGTCAAAAGACTTCAAATATAAAGAAAACAGTTTGAAAACACCAAATAAGATCCTTAGAGAAATGAAGTGAGGAAACACAAGGTAGAAGTCAAAACCAGATGGAATAAGTGGCATTAGAGGCAGAAGTTCTTGCCAGAAATTACAAGGAAACAAATTTCTGAATCACAAGAAGCACCACTCCTGTGTAAATTGGCTATGCAATATGACAAGAAATCTTACCAATGATTTCTTCCTGACATAAGAGGAAATCATGCTTTAACACCCAATTTTAAGATGTTACAGAGGAAATGCCCCACTGGGACAGGAACATAATAGATTTATCATTAGTAGGTTCTAAATAATTGGAATGTATGAATGAATTAATGACTGAATGTGCTGCTTTAAAATGCTACCCAGGAAGATAATCTTGAGGTCTCAACATAGTATAGTATCGTTTATACATAAATGCTATGAATATTAAATTAACTTTCCCCTGCCCATTTTTAAATTTAATCACCAAAAGGGTATACATCCCACTCACATCTGAGTGGAGGAGGTCTGTGACCCATGTGTTTGATAGTGGGTGATGAATCAGAATTGATTGACTGCTCCCTGGGCAGAACTAAGCAAAGCTTTGGTGTAATTGGCAAACATAAAATGTAAGGAAGTCACAGGAAGTGACAAAAAGGAATTATCTTTAAAAATGCCAAGAACTTCCTGTGAAGAGTTTTTTTTTTTTGGGGGGGGGGTCTTTTTCATCTTTTGGAGGATCTTTGACTGAGGATCTTGCTCTGCTTCTTTCCTTGATTTTCTGAAGGGACTAACCTCAGGAAATACCTATGCTATTGAGAGAGGCTTCGTGCTTCCCTAGGACCTCAGATCAAGACTGAGGCCCCTCTAGCAAAGGGCTAATTAGCCCTGACTGGGTTAAGCCAGGGGCTGGAGTAAAATACTTAGTGCATAGACTAGATATCTTACCCAATCCTCTCTGATTTTTTTACTTTCACTCTCTCTATATTTTATAAATAATTGTTAAAATACATCTCTTTGGAATTTTACTAAATTTATGGTGACCCTACTCCTAAATAACCCAGTCCAATGTTTTTATATTAACCCCTCACATTTCTACCCTTGCAAGTCATAACTATATAAATAGATACATATATTTATCTGTATATATGAATATATGTACAGAAGATAAAAAAGCAGAGGTGGAATTCACTGACTTACAGAAAGAGAACTGTTTTGACTTAAAGAATAGAATCATATTTTATTAATTCTTATACAAAAACTTTCTAATGAATTTGACATTTTAATTACAAATGTGAGCACTGAAATTAAATATTATTAACCATGGAAAGTTATCCTGGAAATTATCTTTGTCAAACACATGGACACTTGATTTAAATTAATTATTATTAATAAAGAATTCCTTTTTAGCACCTTATTAGACAATAATTCTTGATATAGTAGAATTAGAATGCTATATAAGATTTGTTCAGAAAGGCAATTTTAGAAGAGACTAATATTCCTTTATTTTGTCACAAATTATATTTTATAGAAAGATTATTCTTTCATTTTTCATACCTAATTCATACTTAAAAATGTGGTAAAGCAATTAGACACTATAATAGGTATTGTCAAGGATATTAAACCTCTACTCAAAAGTTGATAGTTGTTGGAAATAATCAGAAGCAAGTTTAATACACAATAAAGACATAGAAGCACAAATCAAAGATTGCAACCACAGCAAGTAGGAAGTATAAAGCAATAAAGAAACCAATTTGCAGTTGCAATTTGCAGCTGTAAATGTGGGTAATTATGAGCTTTTAATTTGTTCTCAGATTGTATATATTGACGCTGCAATAGCTAGGTAGCTAATTTAATAGAAGCAACAGCATCAACATATGATGTCCTGACCTCAAGATTCCTCTCTCTATAGGTCCCTTTCTTTTGCCTCTTTTCCCAAATTTTAAAAATATTTGGTTCTTGAATTTCATATCTCAAATATATCTCTGCAAGCAGTAAATAATTTTATTGTCAAGAATGTCAGATAAATTATTAATGCTGATTAAATAGCCAGATAGGTTGGAATGCTTTCTCACTGATGATATACATTTTTAAGTGTGATGAATTAATTTAAATAATTACATAATGCATTGATAATTTTCTAATCCTATTGGTATGTATCAGATTTCTAGTGAAAATGATCAAACTATGCTCCCCCCATCATTTAAATTTAATAGTATGTTAATCAATAGCCAATAGTTTGCCAGTAGATCTTACTTTTTTTATTTCCCCATTTAATCACTAACCTAATGATGTAGTAAGAGTACTGTTAATAAAGGGCTATGCAAATTCTTGTGGGATGGAAATAATTTTATTTTGCTCAAAAACTAAAAGAAATATTTGTGAAAAGCAAAAGTTGGTACAGGTAATAAATTATGAAAGCAAAAGGAATGAGCATAACATTAATACTACAATCATTGCACTGTCTGTATAACTCTAAATCATTTCAAATAGGGAACATGAAAGGGAATTCTAGATAGACCTTTCTACTGCCAAAAATATTTGAGAGTAATTGGAAGTGAAATATGGAGCTAGTTCTTACACAATCAGGTACTATGTACCTCAATTTCCTATTTAAAAACTATCCAGTTACCATCCACTCTAAAGTAGAATCAAAATGCAATTTACTAGCAACTATTTTACATCATTTCATTCTTTCAAAGATTATGACAGCATTTCATTTTTGTTAAATTTAAAGAGATCTTGGATCTTAATAATTTATTGCTTTGTTGAATTTTTGATTGTAAAACATTTGACAAAACCTTTAGATGTTTGCATTCTTCAACCACTCCATTTTCCAAGTAGAGACATTTTAAACTATCAGATGTGGATTCTGAGTTCTAATTTAGGTTTCTACAGCACTTTTCACTTTATTCCACTTTTCATCTAAAAATATCAAGAACTTTATTTCCTCTCTTGTAATATCTGCAAATTGCTATTTTCTACATTATTTAGGAATATTATTTCCAGAAACTTATTTTCTATAGAAGTGGATCAGAAGCTTATATATCAATGGAGTGCTTTTCTACCTTTTTTTTTTAATTGGATAAACTTGGAGAAAACATTAGTTTCCAGGCAATATATATTTCAGACACAGACAAATTTTTCAAACAGAATAACTTGTTAAAATACATGTAGGGATGCTATTATATTGCATTAAGATTAATGAACTCAACTCAAATGGCATTATGCAACTCTTACAGTTGTCCTTGATCACTCATACGAATCAGACAATCACATCCAAAGATCTTTCTATGGGCCAAGGAAGTTTCATAAGGTTTAGAAAAATGACTCATTCTTTTTTTTTTCTTTTTGCATGTTATTTTAAATCTTATAATAATCAAATAAAATATATAATCTTATAATGTATTATATAACATTATATATATCTAATATCTAATATATAATCAAAACTATAGCAATACTAATTACAAGAAGACACACACTAGCTGGAAGATGCATCATAAATTATATATGCACTTGAAAGCTAAGAACATCACACAATATAATAGACCCTTCTGTTCCAAGCACCTGGCTTCTTTAAAGAAATGTGTAATCAAATTCTAGGTCAACACTAACAATAAACTATCTACATTACTTCTGCTTTGCTAAACTGATGTTGACAAGCTTCATTTATTAGCTAAATACTTTAATAGCACAGCCTTTGGGAAATGTTTCCTATAATTCAGCTCAAGAAGATAGACCCTACATTATAGAACTTCTCCTTCTGTCTTATTACCTTGCTTTAAGTTAGATAGTACTTGGGAATGTTTGTGATTATAGAAGCTGAAAATATAATTTATTAAACAAAGGATTCTATATTCCTGAAGGGAGCATGGAATACTGGATAAAAAGAACTGCTCTTGATGCAAGGGAAACCTAGGTTCAAATCCTACCCTTGACATATATATTGTTTGACCCAAGGAAAATTATTTAACTTCTTAGTACCTCAAGTGATTTCTAATCCACTCATATGCTAGATTTAATTGGAAACAAGATAATGCAAATAATCATAAGGAGAATTCTAGCTTTACAGTACTTCTGAGGACACTTCAATTTTCTTTGTATAAAAATGCAATAACATTATTTTATGTAGATTTCAAATTAGAGTGCTTGCTTTTTTAACTCTTTATATTTCCCATTTATGGCATTCCTTTCATATTTTTCAGGTTAATAAGGAAAGTATCTCTTACCATAAAATAATTCAGACCTGCCCAAGAATAATATTATTTCCATATGTAATTTTAATATAAAATATATATAATACCAATAAACATATGTGTAAATGTGTTTGGCATATATTATCAAATGTGGCAATGATTTACCTTATGGACAATATTTTAAGAACATTTTTAATATCATCTAGCTACATAAAGAGAGAGGGGAGATATTAGAGAGTGTATCTCTGAGCACTGAGTCAATATTTATTTCCTTTGCCTAATGTCTGCCATTTCTGGTACAGATAATGGTATGTTTAAATCATGTGAGTAACTTAAATATCACCTACTCCTGCCAAAGCAAGCTTCATTTCCCCTCCATCTTAAGCTAAATGAATACGCAAACTTTTATTATCCTTTAAAATCAATCCATTACTCAATTATAAAAGCACTAATAATGAATGCTTTTTCTCTTTGAAATGTATCAAGATCAGCATTTTTATCTCCAGATAGGTAAAGTATGAAGCTGAAAATAAATTAATTAATTTAAATGGTGGTTCTACCATTGATTATTATAAAAGGAGATCCTAGAATTGATTAAAAAAAATTGCACAAACAAATCAATGCAACTAAGATTATAAAGGCAACAACGACAACAACAAAACTGGGAAAATTTTATAGGAAGCAGCTATGACAAGGGCCTTATTTTTCAAATTTATAATTGTGTCAAATTAATAAAAAGCAGAAAGCATTCCCTGATAGACAAATATTTAAAGGATATGAACAGGGAATTCTCAGATGAAGAAATTAAAACTATTTTAGTCATATAAAATGCTTCAAATCACTATTAATTAGAGAAATAAAAATTAAAGCAACCAACCCTGAGGTACTATTTCATATTTTTCAGAATGGTTAATATGACAAAAAGGAAAATGATTAATGCATAAAGAGAGGTGGAAAAATCGAGACACTAAAAGCTGTTGATAAAAGTTTGATGTGATATAACCATTTGAGAGATAAATTTGGAACAATGCTCCAAAGACCATGAAACTATACATACCTTTTTACTCAGCAATTCCACTACCAGATCACAAAGAGATCAAAGATAGGGGAAAAGGGTCTACTTTTACCAAAATATTTATAACAGTTCCTTTTCCTGTGGCAATAAAAGCTAGAAACTGAAGGGTATGTTGCACATCAATTGAGGAATGGCCAAATATTTGAAATTTATGATTTTAATGGAATATTATTATACTATAAAAATGTAAAACAAAATGGTCACCAAAAAACCTGGAAAGTCTTACGTGAAGTGATGCAAAATGAAATGAGCAGACACAGGGCAACGTTCATAGTAACAGCAATAATGCATAATGATCAACTGCAAATGAATTAACTATAGTCAGCAATGAAAGGACATAGGACAAATCCAAGTGACTAATAATGATAAAGGATACCCACTCTCATAGAAAGAATTAACAGAGTTTGAATGTGAACTGAAGCATTCCCTTTGTCTTCATTTGCAAAAAAATCAATGATTTTCTTTTACTCTAGTGGTGATAGGTTCTTTCTTCAAAATCAGCTAAAAATGTATTGTATAATAACACATTTGCAACCCATGTTATTTCACTTGCCATCTTGGGGTGGGAGGGAAGGAAAGGAAATGAATTGCAAAATGTCAGAAAATAGTAATTAAAAATGTATGATTGAAAAAAAAAATAAAATAAATCAAAAGAATTTCAGTGGTGGGGGATGGAATGGCAGAATGCCGTGGTAAAGAGAATGATGATTCTCTTTGAATTTAGTTAGGTTGTGTCTCAAAGGTGTGTTTGACTACAATCCATCACTATGCCCCGATTTTAAACCTTTACAATTTGGAAAACCTTCTACACCTTTTTTTGAACTGCAATTAATAGAGACCAGAGTTGCCTCCATGATAAAATTAGACATTATCAAAGGACTTTTGTAGAAATATAGACATAGCAATTAAAATAAAGAAAAAGTACATCTATCAAAATTTCCTTCTTCATTATGTCTCAGTAAATATTTGTATGCTGTCTTCTTTGCCTTAGACTTTACTAGTGATCTCCTAGTACCATTAAAGTAATTTATTTTATATCTTTATCTATCATGACATTCTTTGAATCTCTCTGGTCATTTAGTTTATTCTCTTCTATTTACTAATTAATTTTCTGACATGTAACACAAATCTTCTTTTTTAAGTAGTGTATACTCCCTTATTTAAAGTCTTTAAGAAAATACTAGATGACTACTACTAATCAAGAATGATACAAAAGAATTTCTTTTTGGGGGTGAAATAGAGCTCCACTGAGACCCTAAAAATTAAAATATTATAGCTCTTTTCATTGCATGCCATATCCTTCAATTACATTATTAATTCTTTGAGATAAAAATAAAGAAACCCCCCAAAATTTATCAACAAGTGTATATACATATGTTGTACATATATGTATAATATATAATCATTATGTTTCTAGAATTTAACACAGAACTTGTATAAAATAGTATGATAAATTGATACAATTATAGGTTAGTTGAATGTTTTTGTCTAGGATTGAGATATAGGCCTAATATAATGTGTTTAATATTTGTTGATTGATAGGGTATTTTCTTTTTTCTCTTTCTCTAACACAAAATGATTTCAATGTAGGGCTCTGCAAGTATATTACGCATTATCAATGCAGTACTTGGATTCAAACCATGAGATCATCAGGATATGATCACAACATGGAAACAAAAACCAAGCTTTTCTTTTTTTGAAGTTATAAAAAACCCAATTTTATTAGTTGGTAGAGAACCCACTAAACAGCCTTTAAAATTACTGCAAAACCATATCTTTTGCTTAATTGTAAAAGAGATATGAGTATGCATGAAATGTGGTCTTTTTTATTCAGAACTCCCTTAAGTGTAAAGATAAAAGAGATATCATGTTTCTAGTGGCAGAAGGTAGCTTCATTAAAACAATAACAAAGAAAATATTGCTGAATAATGGCTATCTGTCTGAGAAGCATTTTTCTATCTTAATTCAGGCCTTGATGAAATAATGAGGTAATTCTTTTCCTCTTTTAAATTCTTTTGAGTATATCGTTTCATTGTACTATCACAATATCCATGGAAATGTAAAATTTAGGTCTTTTTTTAACATAGTTTGACATTTATTTACAGAATGAGGGATTAAAGACATATTTACTACACTTCCCTCAAAAATTCTCATTGTCCTTTGATATTATTTTTTCAACAACTTTATTTTAATTAGCATTATTTTTATTATTATGATTTGGAATTTTTAATTTGTTTATTGATCTCTTATTTTTCTTCATTTGAGAACTATGTTTAAATAATTTGACCAGTTATCTATTGAGGAATGTTTATCATCAGTATATATTTATATTTACATATTTAATATACATATTTCCTTTGTTTAAAAATTCAACAAATCTTTATTCTTCATTTTACAGACCATTCTTTGATGAAGAATTCCCACTTTCAAAAAACATTTTAATGTCTTATAAGAAAAATGACTAAAAAGCTAACAATTGGCAGTTCATTCAACTAAGAATTCATTACCATCTGAAAGTCTTTAAACTTCATTTTTTTAATCTATTCCCCCCACCCCATTTGAATAAGCTTATTTAGTCAACTTAGAACATTATTTCTTGGTTACAATAATCACATTATTTCCCTCCTTCCCCTCCACCCACTCTTCCCGCAGCCAACACGCAATTTCATTGGCTATTACATGTGTCCTTGATCAAAACCCATTTCCATGTTGTTGTTTACACTAGGATGTTCATTTAGAGTCTACATACCCAACCGTATCCCTTCAACTCATGTATTCAAGCAGTTATTTTTCTTTGGTGTTTTTACTCACACAGTGTTTCCTTTGGATGTGGATAATGGTTTTTCTTGTAGATTCCTCCAAGTTGTTCATTATCACTACATTGCCACTAATGGAGAAGTCCATTACATTCGATTGTACCACAGCATATCTGTCTCTGTATACAATGTTTTCCTGGTTCTGCTCCTCTCACTCTGCATCAGTTCCTGCAGGTTGTTCCAGTCCCCATGGAATTCTTCCACTTTATTATTCCTTTGAGCACAATATTATTCTATCACCAACATATACCAAAATTTATTCAGCCATTCCCCAATTGAAGGGCATCCACTCATTTTCCAATTTTTTTGCCACCACAAAGAGCGCAGTTATGAATATTTTTGTACATGTCTTTTTCCTTATTATCTCTTTGGGGTACAAACCCAGCAGTGCTATGCCTGAATCAAAGTGCAGACAGTCTTTTATCACCCTTTGGGTATAGTTAAAAAATTGCCCTCCAGAATGGTTAGATCAATTCACAACTCTACCAGCGACACATTAATGTCCCAACTTTGCCACATCCCCTCCAGCTTTCATTACTTTCCTTTCCTGTCATGTTAGCCAATCTGCTAGGTGTGAGGTGATACCTCAGAGTTGTTTTGATTTGCATTTCTCTGATTACAAGAGATTTAGAGCACTTTTTCATGTGCTTATTATTAGTTTTATTTTCTTTAACAGAAAATTGCCTATTCATGTCCCTTGCCCATTTTTCAATTGGAGAATGGCTTGATTTTTTGTACAACTGGTTTAGCTCTTTATAAATTTGAGTAATTAGATCTTTGTCAGATGTTTTTATAATGAAGATTGTTTCCCAATTTGTTGCTTCCCTTCTAATTTTGGATGCATTAGGTTTGTTTGTACAAAAACTTTTTAATTTGATGTAATCAAAATTATTGATTTTAAATTTTGTATTTTTTTCTAGCTCTTGCTTGGTTTTAAAGTCTTTCCTTTCCCAAAGATCTGACAAGTATACTATTCTGTGTTTGCCTAATTTGCTTATACTTTCCTTCTTTATATTCAGGTCATTCACCCATTCTGAGTTCATCTTGGTGAAGGGTGTGAGATGTTGATCCAAACCTAATCTCTCCTATACTGTCTTCCAATTTTCCCAGAAGTTTTTATCAAAAAGTGAGTTTTGGTCCCCAAAACTGGGATTTTTGGGTTTATCATAGAAAATCCTGCTAAAGTCATTTACCCCAAGTATATACCACTGATCCTCCTTTTTGTCCCTTAGCCAGTACCAAATAGTTGTGATAACTTTATAGTATAGTTTGAGATCTGGGACTGCAAGTCATCCTTCCTTTGAATTTTTTTTTCATGATTTCTCTGGATATTCTTGATCTTTTGTTCTTCCAAATGAACTTTGTTATATTTTTTCTAATTCCATAAATAAGTTTTTTGGTAGTTCAATGGTTATGGCATTAAATAAGTAAATTAATTTGGGAAGGATTATCATTTTTATTATGTTAGCTCATCCTACCCATGAGCAATAAATGTTTTTCCAATTGTTTAGGTCTAGTTTTAATTGTGTGGAGAGTGTTTTGTAGTTGTGTTCATATAGTTCCTCTGTTTGTCTTGGCAGATAGATTCCTAAGTACTTTATATTGTCTAGGGTGATTTTAATTGGAATTTCTCTTTCTAATTCTTGCTGCTGAGATGGATTATATATATATATATATATATATATACACAACTGCTGATGACTTATGTGGGTTTATTTTGTATCCTGCAACTTTGCTAAAGTTGTTAACTATTTCGACTAACTTTTTGGTTGATTATCTAGGATTCTTTAAGTAAACCATCATATCATCCACAAAGAGTGATACCTTGGTCTACTCATTGCCAATTTTAATACCTTCAATTTCTTTTCCTTCTCTAATTGCTACTGCTAGTGTTTCTAGTACAATGTTAAACAATAGGGGTCATATGGGCATCCTTGTTTCACTCCTAATCTTATTGGGAAAGCTGCTAGTTTATCCCCATTGCAGATGATGTTTGCTGATGGTTTCAGATATATACTGTTTATTATTTTTAGGAAAGGCCCCTCTATTCCTATACTTTCTAGTGTGTAAGACTCTACGGCTTGTAAGACTCCATCACAGGGTCGGCCAATCCTTTGAGATCCTACGTGGGGTAATGAAAAATGAAGAGTAACAAAAGAAAAGATGGACACTATATGAAAGAGAGAAATAGTGCCAATTTTATTTGTCTCCCACAGAATTTATATAGGCAAAAAGAAACCACTAGGCAAAGCCCACAGGAGTTTATGACTTCACATTCCAGGAACCCTAATCTTGGCCCAGGGATAGGCAGGTGTTCAAAGGTTAACCCACATTCTTCGTTTAATACAAATCCAAACAAGGGGAAGAGGGGAAAACAAGGGAATAGGTGCCCACCTTATCACAATTTGCTTTTCATAAATGTTATCCTGCTTCCTTCATGTTTACTGTTCCTTCCTTTGGAAAATGTCTACAGTGATTGGTAGATGTAAGGACTTAGGGGAGGTGACATAGGAGAAAAACTCCTATATAAGAAAAAGCAGAATCTCTTGAGAAGGAAATCCTTTTGGAGGATCTCTGATGAGGATCAGTTGGGAAGAATCTCTTGAGAGAGGCTCTGGAGAAGGGAAGCTCTTGGAGGACAATCTCTAAGGAGGTCTCACTGGAGCTCCTCTGATGGGACTCTGTCCCTATGGAGGCTCTGGAGAGAGGCCCTTTGAAACAGTCTCTGGCTGGATATCTCTTTGAGGAGGACTCTGGCTGGAACTCTCTCTGGTGAAGTCAGCTGAGATGAAGATGGCCTGATATCACTAGAATCCTTGCTTAGACAGACCTTGTGGTGAGTGATAAAAGACTAACTGACTGATCTTTCTCTCTTAAGACTCAGGTCTAGGCTATGTTGGCTTAAGGCCCTTCATACTTATATTTTCTCTCTCTCTCACTCTTTCTTTGATTACTCATTGTATTATTAATTAAATTCTCTATAAAACCCAGTTGACTTGGGCATATTCATGATTGGGAATATATTCCCTGGCGACCACCTTATATTTGATTTAAAAACCAAGACACTGTAGTGAAACATTTTTTGCATTCAAATTTACTCACCCACTCATATCTATCACAATTTATGCCATACAGTATTACAATTTATATCTTTAACTATCATAAATCTTACAGTTTATGTCTCTACCTATTTTAATTATTACAGTTTATGGCTTCACTAATTTAATTGTTACATTCTTTAACCAGTTTTGGAGAATCGTATTGTTTAATTTCCAATTAATTTTATATTTACCTCTCCATATACCCTTACTAATTATTATTTCCATTCCATTATGATCTGAGAAGGTTGCATTTGTTATTCCTGTTCTTTTGCACTCATTTGCAATATTTTTATGCCCTAATACATGTTCAATTTTTGTGAATGTACCATGTGCTGCTTTTTGTCCCTATTTATTTTTCTCCACATGTCTACTTACTCTAACTTTCCTTAGCTTTAATTCACTTCTCTTACCTCTTTCTTATTTATTTTTTAGTTTGATTTATTTAGTTTGAATAGAGGAAGGTTCAGGTCTCCCACTAGTATAGTTTTTCTGTTTATTTTATCCTTGAGCTCCTCTAGTTTCTCCTTTAGAAATTTGGATGCTATGCCATTTGGTGCATACATGTTGAGTACAGATATTTTCTCATTGTCTATACTGGCTTTCATCAAGATGTAATTACCTTCCCTATCTCTTTTAACTAGATTTATTTTTTTTTGGCTTTGTCAGATATCATGATTGTGACTCATGCCTTCTTTTCATCAGTTGATACCCAATAGATTTGGCTCCATCCTCTTTCTTTCACACTATGTGTATCTATCTTCCTCATGTGTGTTTCTTGGAAACAGCATATGGTAGGGTTTTGGATTCTAATCCACTCTGCTATTTGCTTGCATTTTATGGGTGAGTTCATTCCATTTACATTCATAGTTATTATTACTAGCTGTGTATTTCTTAGCATTTTGATTTCTACTCCTGGTCCTGCCTTTTCTTCTTTCACTATTTCCTTCTAAAGCAATGTTTGTTTATAATCAGTCCCCCTTGTTCCCATCCTTATTTTACTTCCCTTTCTACCCCTCTCCCTTCTATTTCCCCCCTTATTTTCCCTGTAGTCTTTCTAAAATTGCCCCCCCCTACCCTTTCCCTCCCTTGTACTGCTTCCCTCTCCACCAATCCATTTGTTACCCTTCTACTCCCTTATAGGGCGCAAATCTATTCTCTGCTGCAATGGATTGGATTGTTCTTCCCTCTTTGGGTCAGTTTCAAAGCATGTAAGAGTTGAGTATTTCCTATATCCAACCTCTTTACCCTTCCAGTGTATTAATGTTTTCACCCATCTCGCCATGAGCTTCTTTGTGACATATAAATTTAACCCTGTTTGTTTCTTTTCCCATTTCTTTTAGTATTAACCTTTTTTTTAGTTCTAGTTGTAAATATATGCATATATATATACACACATGTATATGCATTTCTGCATGCATATATCTATATACCTATTTATGTCTTGTCCTTTCACCCTATACAGTTTGTCACTGTTCCCTCTAAGTGTACTTCTTTTTGCTGCCCAGGTGATAGCAACAGTTTTTCAGAGTTACCAATGACCTCTTTTCTTATAGGGATACATATCATTTTAACTTAATAAGTCTCTTAAAAATTTTTTTGTTTCATTTTTCTTTTTCTCCACCTTTTTAATTACCTTTTGATGATTCTCTTGAGTTCTGTGCTTGGACATCAAATTTTCTGTTCAGGTCTGATCTTTTCTTTACAAATGCTTGGAATTCTTCTATTTTGTTGAATGACCATACTTTCTCCTGTAAGAATATAGTCAGTTTTGCTGGGTAGTTGATTCTTGTTTGTAGACCTAGTTCCCTTGCTTTCTGGAATATCATATTCCATGCCTTTTTTTTTCAGTGTCGATGCAACTAGATCCTGCGTTACCCTCACTGTGGTTCTGTGGTATCTGAATGACTTTTTCTTGGCAGCTTGTAATATCTTTTCTTTGGTCTGATAGTTCTTGAATTTGGCTATAACATTCCTGGGTGTTGTCAGTTGGGGATTAAGTACAGGAGGTAATCTGTGGATTCTTTCAATCTCCACTTTTCCCTCTTGTTTTAGGATATCGGGGCAATTTCCCTGAATAATTTCCCGTAGTACTATGTCCAGACTTTTTCTTTTCTCATGGTCTTCTGGTAGACCAATGATTCTTAAATTGTCTCTTCTCAAACAACTTACTAAATCCTCTGTTTTGTGAATGAGATGTTTCATATTTTCCTCAATATTTGCATTCTTTTTGTTTTGTTTTATAGTGTCCTGCTGCCTTGTGAGGTCACTTAATTGTGGTTGTTGTATTCTGGTTCTTGTATTTCATCCCTGGCTTTTTGGTCATCCTTTTCATTCTGGTCTGATTTTCTTTGGAGGTCATCTTTCATCCTCTTTATCTCATCTTTCATGTCCTTTGTCTCATCTTTCATCTTCTTTGCCTTATCTTTCATCTCCTTTTCCTCATTTTCTAGCTGGTTGATTTTGGCTTTCAAGACCTTATTTTCTTTTTTTAGTTCAAGTGCCTCTGTTTGCAGATGACTTATTTTAGTTTTTAAGTTTTTTTCCCAATGTCTTCAGCCTCTCTTAATTGAGTTTTGAGTTCTTCCACAGCCTTTATCCAATTTGCTGAGATTTTTGATTTATTGTTTGCTGATCTCTCCCCCTCTGTTCCATTTGGTGAGTAGTAGCTGTCTATTGTAATTTCTTTCTTCTTTTTCTGTTGTTTGCTCATATACACCCCTTCTTTGATCCCTGTATTTATCTGTGCTCTTGCTCCTCTCATTTTTTTGGTTTTGGGGACTTCTGTCAGCCTCCCCTCTTGGAGTTTTAACAGAAGATTTCTTGGTGTAGTCTCTGGGGAAGGGTTGTTAGGGGTTTGAGCTTTCCTGTCCTCTGGAGGCTTTTAATTGGATTAAATTCAGCAGTCAATGAGGATGGGTGTGGAGCCTGTGTTTCCCTGAGTTCTGGAGACTTTTGATGGGATTAAGTTCAGCTTAGTTGGGCTGGGTGTGCTCTGAGGCCAAAACCTCCAGGAAGGCTAGAGCAAACATGGAGGATCTCCACATCTCTGGTCAGGCTGCCAGGTCTTTGCTCCCTCTCTAGCTCCTTCCCTGACATCTGTGTTGGACATTCTGAACTTGGCACAGCCCTGTCCTCCAGACCAGCACCTATTCCCACCCAGAATTTCCCACTGCTAGAGTATCAGTGCTATAGGTGGGAGGGGGAATGGGGTCCTGGGATCTTCCTTCTGCCTTCCTCTAAAACCCGAGTATTCTCAGATTCCGGCTTTTTGGGGGGCATACCTTTTGAATTAAGTCCAGCAGGAGGGTTCCTTGACTCTGTCTTATTGTTAAGTTTGATTTTCAGTCCCCTAGGAGCACTCAGTTTGTGATAGGTAAGGAAGGGTATTCAGAGGTCTGAACTTCTGCTCTTTCTAGGCCTCCATATTGACTCTGCCTCAATCTAAACTTCTTAAAATAATGCTGATGAACTAATTGAAACAACTTGCCTTCTTTGCTAAAGCTGTAAGTATCAGTTGCTCCTCCAATAAAAGTCCAATTGACAAAAATTTTTGGAATGGTTCTTGAAGCAGTCATTTTCTAAAGAGTATCCTGAAACTAGAGTCCATATTCATGTATATCTAATTTCAGCAATTCATGAAAAAAACTTTTTTTTTTTGTCATTAAGCAGTAAGAAAAGAATGTTTTTGAAGTGGCTACATAATTAAGTGACATTTTTTCCTGAATCTAATTTATAGGAGGAATCTGTTTCCCATCCGAATGATGACTGTGACTTTTGAGCTTCAGAGGCTCTGATGATGTTTCTGCTTTGCACTGAAGAGTGTGGTCAGAAAGTGGTGGATCAGGAATAGGTGGATCTGGCAAGGAGGAATTTTTGGAGAATTGTCTGGACAAATTTCCTGACAAATAAAACTATTCAAAAGGTAATTCAATACATATAGGAGTAGCAGGTTTAGAAATGAAATTAATAGGTAACATCCATACAACACTTGCTAAATATTAAATCATTTGATCCTCACAGATAACCTGGGAGATAGATGCTATGATTATCTTCATTTTATGGATGAAGAAATTGAAGGAAAGACATTTAGTGGTGCCTAATAATTGTTTGAGGCCAGATTTGAATGGAGGTTGTCCTGACTCAAAATCTGACACTCTATCCACTTTACCAATTACTCTTCTATGATAGCCATCTCTAAGTAAAAACAAGTTCAGGATATTTCAGACATTTTGTACAGGAGAATTGTTTTCAGGTATAATAGTGGAATAGAGGACTTTAGATATTTGTCTACCAAATTTCAAATTCTCTGATATTGTTATTATGTAAAGACCAACCTACCTCATATATCCTTATTTTTTAAAGAAAAATCTTGTCTCTGAGGACAAAATAAGATGCTTTGATTATATGAAGATTTAGCTGAAATTTTCTTCAAGACCAAATGAATTATTTCTAGCATCATAATATGTGAACAAATGTGAATCCAATTAAAATGAGCATCACTGGGGGTCCTTTCTAAGTCTATCCTTTTGTCATTGTAACAGCTCAAAGTGATAACACCAATAATGCTGTTAGTATGCATTTAACAATCTCATACATATTGTTAAGTGGTAAACAGTTTAAAGTTCAAAGAACTAAATGCAAATATAATTTCTGTGACAAGGAAATCACTTTAAAAGACTGATATATATTAATTTAAGGTCACCAAGGAATTCAGCTATGTAATTCCTAAATGAAAACTCAAGTTAGCAGTCAACCTTTTATGGAGTTTTTAATTACAAACAGGAGGAAGAAAGGTATTAGAGAGAGACAGAGAGAGAGAGGTAGACAAAGAGAGAGAGAGAGAGAGAGAGAGAGAGAGAGAGAGAGAGAGAGAGAGAGAGAGAGAGAGAGAGAAAGGGGAGAGAAGAGAGAAGAGAATAGGGTTTAAATACCCCCTCTGTTTAGGCTGGGCCAATAGGCCCAAGCCCTTAGATAGCAGAGGCAAAGAAAAGAGATGAGTCCCTATCACTCACGTGACCAAAATGGAGAAACAGTCTCAGGGGCCTCCACCTCCAGCTTCCTTCAGAGCAAGCTTCTCAGAGCACAACCTCTCAGAGCAAAACCTCTCCAACCACACCTAGTCCTCAGACCCCACTATCTTTAAGGAAACCATCCAAGTTCCCTCCCCTCAGTTCTCACATCCACCAATCACTGTCCATGTCTTCCCTGTGCCAATGGTGGCTCTAGCTTAACCCAGGACCTCCCAGAGGTCTGTGGCTTTGCACATGTCTGTTGAAGGTCATATTTTCAAATAATTAAATCTTGATCCCTTACTGCAGCCCTTCCTAAATCCTGTTACCCTGAGCAGGGTGGAGATTGGAAATTCCAAGACCTGGTTCTGTCATTCCAAGTATCTCTATTGTATCAATTCTAAAATCAATCATGACTCAAAGAACTTCCTGTTCTATGCTTAAGCATAGGTCAAAGCCCTTTCCATTGTTCAGCAAAAGGTTTCTGTCCTAAAGTAATCTTAAGTAGGGAGGAGAAGGAACCTCCCATGCCAATGGGGTTCACATTCCAATAGACTATCAGTAGGAAATTTTTCAAGTATGAAATTTCCCAATGGTGAAATTTCCAACATTTATAAGTCTAAGAAATTTTAAGGATTACATTTCACAATTAAGTAATTATAAACCTCTATCAGATTAGACAAGATTTCATAGGACTATTTTCAGGTTAATAGCTGTACAAGAAAATTTGTACAACTGGACTTTAACAATACTTAGCAAGTATATGTTTGTTGCTTATACTTTAAACAATCCCTACAGGACAGTATCATTATTTTAATTATACAGGAGAAATATACCCAGAGAGGGTAGATACACTAAATCCTAATGTTACTAATTTCAGATTATGGCCATTCAACTCCAACTCAGCAAAAACAATCTAGTTGATGTTATCTCCTAGGATATTCTTTTGTACCTTTGGTTTTATATGTGGAGTTATTCAATAATTTAAAATGTAGATAAAATTCTCCCAGACAATAACTAATATCTTTAAAAGGGTCAATGAAAATATAAGATATTTTTATTTAAAGATATCTGACTTGGCAACTAGATGACTCATTGGAGAGAGTGCTGAACTTTGAATTGGGATGTTACAAATTAAAATCTTACCTCAGATTCCTCAAATGTAAAAAGGAGATAATAAGAATATCTACCATATAGCTTTGTGAAGATCAAAAAGGCCATATAAGATGTGAAGGTAATCCACTGAATCTCAAGGAGGTACCAGCCATCCTGATTTTTGTCTTGCCACTGGACTTTGATGTGTCTGGAACAGAGAATTAAGGCTGATGACCTTGTGCAACTCTATCTCACTTAAATCCAACTAATGCAAAGTCAAGACATCACCAAACAACAGTAACATTTGTAACTTCCTTAGCAGAGAGAATGGAACATATCAGGCACTTTGTCATATCAGGATTATTCTCACCTCTTTTGGTTTTATAGACATAAGAATAATACAGACATATTACAGAAATTTAGAGAAATAATTTAACAATTTGGCAGTTTGAGGTAATGTTTAATGTCAAATATTTACTTTGATTTTAATCTCTTAAAAACAAAAATTAAAAATTCCATTAGCACAAATATAAAAAAGACATACTTGGGAAAAAATAGTCCTTTGTTATAATATAAACAAAAGCAATATCTAATTTATTTAATTTGTTTCAGCAAAAAGATGAGGAAAGTAACAAAACTGAATTCTTGTTTTCTGTCCCTGGATATTTTTCATTTTGGACTGTTCACTTCCCTGACTTGGCATTGATTCCCACTTCTTCTAAGACTGCCTTTGATATTGATTCAAATCACTTGGCTGGGTAAATTGCACAGCAGTGTGGCTGGCTGGCTGGTTGGTGAGCTGGCATAAAGCAAAGTATTTCAAGGTCACTTTCAAAGTGCCAAAAGGAAGGCTATCCCTATATTTGAATATTTAATATTGGATCTGCTTTTAATATTCTATTTTTGATGGATGAATACATGGTTTGTAAAATGAAAATATTTCTACTTAAAATGGAAACAATGAAATTGCTGGCCTATAAGTAATTCCTCTCTTTTGAAATAGATTCAAAGTTCTCTTTGTAGCTAAATTGGTTGAAGAGCAGAAATTAACCCATATCAGCCAATTTTTTATTTTTGTCCTTCACCTGACTTTGTGAACATAGCAGTCTTCCAGACTTATAATGGCATCTCTTTCAATGGGTGCCAAGATTTAGGAAAACCAAGAATTGCTTTTTCAGTACAATAGGAACCCAATAAACAAGTGAAATGCATATTTTATAGATCATAAAATAATAATAAGATATCCAGATAAATAATATCATTACTCATTTGGAAATGTCCCTTCCCTCTTTAATCTTTTTCTTCTGTGTCATATTTTTCTATTCAACTTCTCACACACATGTATATAATAGGCAAGATTTTTTTTCATTTTGAAAGTATATATATATATATATAAAACACAAATATCTTGTAAACTGAATTTATATATACATGTACATATATATATGCATATATATATATATATATAATGATTTATAGCTTGGCATTTTTCACCTCATACCTTCTTTATTGCCATTCACATAAAGACACAATTGTTTTGGGAATTTTTATACCCATTTGTAATGGAACCTTGTGTCTTGTATCTGTTGATGGGGGTGGTGGATTTAAATTCTCTTCTTTCATACTTCCAGGCAGGAATTTTTCAGAAGGATATGTGATATCTCTGTATTCTCTTCCTAACTGGCCTTTCTATTTTTATCCCCTTTGCTGGATCATCATTCATGACCAATTCTTTATATATTAACATATGTCAAGGTTCTGCCTTGTCCCCTTAATATATTTTAACTTTGTGATCACCTCAGAGGT
Source organism: Monodelphis domestica (assembly GCF_027887165.1). Classification (NCBI taxonomy): domain Eukaryota; kingdom Metazoa; phylum Chordata; class Mammalia; order Didelphimorphia; family Didelphidae; genus Monodelphis; species Monodelphis domestica. The sequence continues at coordinate 363,024,712 of NC_077229.1, forward strand.
CCTGGAATCAGTTTATAACTCTATGCAGGTAATATGTATATTTATATATCTGTCTTTAGTCTCTTTTGTGAGTTCTAGTCTAAAATTACTAACTGTATATTGGGCATTTCCAAAATTATTTTTCTATGGTTATCTTAAAGGTATTTTATATATCTTATATTTCTAATTATTGCATTTTCCCCCAAACCCAAACATATTCCTTGTCTTGTTTCTAATCCTAATAGAAATCTTGGATTTCTGCTATCTTTTAAATAATACAGTTTTGCAAACGAGTCATTTTCTACTTTCCTCTTTTTTTCTTTTTCTGCACACATCCAATATGTTGCTAAATTTTGTTGACTCACATCACACTTCTTATAACTGTCCATTCATATTATTTACATGATCACAAGACTAGATTGGGCTCCCCTTATCTGTCATTTGGATGATCATATCTCCATTTTTTCTAATATTCCTTCCCTTAATCCAATCTGTCCATAAATTAAAAAAAAAATCTTCCTAAAACTTAGGCCTACTCAAAAAGTACAAGCGGCTCTACTTTCCTTATGATGAAATACATTCTTCTGTCTTTGAGATTCAAAGTCCTTTTCAATCAGCTATCAGTCTACCTATCTATTTTTATTATTTATTATTGTCCTTCATACTCCCTACATTAGAGTCAAATTAACCTACTTACTGGTATCTATATGTAACATTTCACTTCACTCTCCATACTTTTGCAAAAGGGAACCCATTTGCATTAAAAAAAAAGCACTCTTTCCTCATCTTCATGCTTTCGTATCCCTGACAATATTTTAAATTGTTTATAACAGCTTTATTTTTGGTGAAAAAGAACTAGATATTGAGGGGATGTCTATCAACTGAGGAATCACTAAACAAGTTGTGGCAAATGGCTATGATAAAATACTACTTTGCCATAAGAAATGATTAACAGTTTAATAAAAAAAGTTGAAAGACCTACATAAAATTATGAAGATTGAAATGAGCAGAACCAGAAGAACATTATATATTAAGAAAATTATTGATCAAATATTGACTTGTATATACGTCTGTCTTCAGAGAAAGAATAGATGACATAATTTTATATGCACACATATTTTGTTTAAATGTTATCTTCTCTAATGGGGGAGGGAATTGTCTGGGTATTTTAATGTAACAAATAAACATAAATAAATTTAAATTTTAAAACTCAACCCAATAGCTCTATCAACAGGCTTTTCTTTTCTTACTATATGCTAGTAATCTTCTTAAAATTAATTTGTATTTACTTCATATATTCGTATATGTATATGTGGAACAGATCTGCCAGAAGCTCTTTTCCTAATCCTTTCTTGGACTTGAGGGATAGTTTTCAAACATTTCATTGTGATGATTTTCTATTCCTATAACTCATGTACCCACTGCCAGTGAGCTTTTCCTATTTATGTTTATATCAATTAGTTATCTTTATTTAATTTCTTTGTAAAAAGTATTTATTAAGATGGAATAGTAATATCTGGTAAAAAATATGGTTGAAAAAGTCCATAATTTAGACTTTAACTAATTACTTCAATGAGGAAAATAATGATTTCTCAACTGGGGAAATCAAAATAAACACTTAAGGGTGGGAGTAAATTGAATCATTCAATTAATTAACTCACTCAACTTATCCAGGATAATTTCAACAGCTAATAAAAACATTTAATTAACATGTGGCATGCATGGAAAGAGGAAATGTGTATAGAACATATGTAGGAACAGAAGGAAACACAACTCATAACTCCTTGAAGTCCTTTTGCTATAGTCATCATGATGCTGTTCCAGAGTTCTTTCTAGAATTCTGCCTAGAAGTGCAAAATCATCTACCTTTTTTGAAGCTCATATTGTCTTGCTCTGGTTATGGTGAGAATTGGTGACCTTATTCATTTGGAATGAGGTCAAAATCAATGTTTTTCTTCTTTATCCCAAGTAATTCCTTTTGTGGCATGTGGTATTAAATAACTTTCCTTCATTTTATAAGATTATTGAGTCCCCTGATTTTAACCTTGGTTGATGGATTATTAAAGTCCATAGGTTATGACCAAATCCATTATCCTATTAGAAAAGACTGTGCAAATGATATCAAGGCTCTTCACAACCTCCTTCACCTGTTGCTTCTCCATAGTGAATGAACTCCTTTTGGAGGAAGAACTGTTTTATTTGTTTTGAACCTCAATTACCCAACAATATAACTAGGAGGCTATTAATAAGTATTCCTTGATTACATGGTTGCATTCAATTGATTTGTTGTTGATATAATTAATTTAAATGTGACAAAAAACAGTGCAGAGCAGGTCATTAGTTTAAAGTACTCTTAGCTTTTGAGTTGAAAAAGAAAACTATGGAAGACATGCCTAATTCAAAACCTCTGTATTTTGGATTAAAAAATGGAAATGGTGAGATGAAAATGGATTGGCCCATGTCACAAAGTATTGCAAATCCAATCATACTTAAAGTAAGTCATTTTACTCTAACTTTCTGGTCTGCTGGTGCACCTTAGGTATTCTCTTTTCCATGGACACTAGAGATTTACGTAAAAATGGTGTGTCTAATGCCTCTATCCCTGTATAATATGAGAAAATTTTTCTACATTTCTATATTATGGAAACATGTTTCCATATATATTATATATATATATATATATATATATATATATATATATATATATATATATATATACCTGCTAGAATAAGAGGGACTTGAATTTCAAAAAGAATTAGAGACAATTTGTAGCACTTGAGAAGTTATATGACTAGGCCAATAAGACAGATATGTAGGAATATGTAATTATTAGAGTTCAGGAACAATTAGGTGCTCAAGAACACAAACTGGCAAAACAGGAATTAGGGAGGTTTGGGGACAGATAACATTATATATTCCTTATGTGTGTGTATATACATATATGTGTTTGTGCATAGAGAGCAAATGTTGCGTTTATATCATTTATAATCAATCCAAAGCAAAAGTATTTAATAAAACTAACAAACAAAATTAAAATAGAAATAAAATAACGTATAGCCACAAAAACTCCCATATAAACTCTTGCAGATTTTCATACAAATATATAGAACCTTAATGGAAAAAGTAAGTGCATATACATACCATGAATGAAAGGGCACTCATGTAGTGAACATATCTGGCTTGGGCATATGTATGGATGGGCAAATCACTCTAGTGTTCAATAGTATTTTTAAATAACTACTCTTATATAGAATCTACTCTCAACTAGTCTCTTAACTTTTCCTAGAGGTCACTTTATTGGGCTTCATAGGATGATGTCTGGCTAGACTATATTTTACAGGGCTCTGGGTTCAGCTGACATCTTTGAAAGGATGGTGCTCCATTCTTTTAGCTGAAAGCTTATGCTTATAGTCTTTTACCAGTTCTTTTAGGAAAAGCAGGAAAAAATCCCCTCTAAAACCAACAGAAAACCTTCCCTTTTGTCTCACTTCAGAAAAGTCATTACAAAAACAAGAAATTCTTACCTCCCCAGGTACAAGTTCTTTATTTAGCCATTCAATACACATTTATTAAGTGCTTACTTTGTGCCTGGCACTGTGCTAAACACTGGGGAAACAGAAGCAAAAAATAGAAATATAGCCTAATTGGTGAAGATAGCATATGAAAGGAGGCTGAGAAGCAAAGGAGATTGATTACCAGATTAGGAGGCATGAGGAAGAAGTCTGATCCATCCCAGAGTAGTGCAGCAAGGGCAACAATTAAATGTGACCTGAATTCTGTCCTTAAATGAAACAATCACTACATTTGCCTAAGTTCTTTAGCCTGGTCTTTTCTTTCTTTTGACACTTCTTATTGGTGAGAGGTTCAAATCTCTTCATTATACACCTCTCCCTACTTATGGTGTGTATTCCACAAGTTTCATTGCATAAAATTAATAGTGATACTAGTAATAGAGATGATTTTGCTCTAAGGCTACCAAATCATTCTCCCAAATTTTACCCATTCCCCCTGATTTTAAACTCAGACTTTTTCTTTTTATTCCATGTCAGTGAGTAGAGAAAATGTCAGACTCTATTCTTGCTACCTCTCTACCAGCATCTCAGCTCCTTCAGATAGAGATGTGATGAATGCAGACCTGAAAGTGGCATTGCCCCATATCTTTTCACATATTTGATATTCACAAAGCCCAAAAGAACCTAAAGTTCCTATCATACTAAGAAGGTTTTGCCAGATTTTTACTATGTAAATTGGGTCAAGTCAGGAAAATTCTACTCATCCATAAAATAATTGTACTTTCACTCCCTACATCACATAGCTATTTTAATAAAATCATTATGTAAACAACTTTTGTGCTATGGAAAACAAAACTTTTTAAAAGCAAATTTTGATATAGTTTTTCACATTAGATTATTTGGATAGGGATGTGGAGGGCTATATGGGAGAATATAAAGGCCAAGACTAAACTAAATATTCCTCAATTTGTCTGATCAAAAGTTTATATGACTTTGAAACTTACCTCTAAAGTATTACACAGGAATTGGAAAGAATAGTTTCTATTCATTACACAATTCATTGCTTTAGAGCTAGGATGATTTTTGTAAACCACTTGAAATGAACTATTACTATCAATAAAATTCATTTTGCTATCCAACCTTGTAAAATCTTATTTTAATCATCAATAGTCTATTTTTTCATATATTTAATGACCCCACTATATTTAATCTATTAACAATTTGAAATGACTGCCTGTATGACTCATCCACTAAATACAAATAATTGTCAGTCAATGTATGCTGAGTGATCACAAATGTGGAGTTTTTGATAATAAAAGGCAGAAGGCAATGCATTCCCAATGCTATCTGGCAGGAACTATGCATAGTGCAGCTCAATACAGACCCCCTTTCAATTTGTCTGTAAACTAGACTGTTCTTTCAGATTGAATGCTATTATATGTGATGCTTTTAAAGTCTATTTGGTTTTGCTTTTCTTTTTATTTCCAAGCTCATATAATATGCCATTATTTTATACTCTGATGACATGATCCTCTCATCTCAAATTAAGTTTCAACAACCATTTAAAATAACCAATAAACCCTGATGCAAATTTCTATTAAATGAAATGTCAAAAGCACTATGTGATGCCAAATCTAATTTACAGAATCCATCTAATCAGCAGGAAATATTTATCCAGTAGCACATTTCTTTGTATCATAGAAACTTCTCATCATGTGGATTAATAATAATTTTACCTACTCTTGAAAGTATTCATCTTCAAAATATTGCTCTTTCTGTGTTTAAAAAAAAAAGATTTGATCTCTTACATCTCCTCATTGGTTTACCAAGTGCAAATGGTATCCAATTCTCAATTCTATGGGGTTTCAGTGTCATAATAGTCAAATTTGTGCTATCAATCAGTAAATATTCCTGAGAGTTCTTGAGGGGTTGTGAACTAGTAGATGTGTGGAATACAATAAATGATAAGATGTAGTTTCTACTCTTACAGAACTGAGAGGAGTTGAAGAGATTATTTATGTGTATATATGTTTATATGTGTATGTATAATATATATGCATGTCTATTTTCACATGAACAAAAACATTTTATCTCTTCCTTCTTGCTTCCTTGCTTCTTTCTTTCCTTCTTTTGAATATCATGAGGCAGAGGATCTCCATTTAGCAGAAGAGAGTATAAACCACTTAGGCAAGTGCTGGGAGTCATATGAGTTAGGAAAAAGCTAAGGGACTTGCCTAGGGATGGGAAGCTAGTAAATTTCAGAAATGTTTCATGAACTTAATTTTGTGGGTCAGATCACCCTGTACACACACACACACACACACACACACACACACAAACACACACACACACAAACATATACTACCACCACCAGTTATTACATTTGCAAGCAAGGAAATTGTCATATAGCTCTGAAGTAGTTAATTATTGTGCATCCAGATAAATTGTTCTCAAACAAACTTGGATTTCTTTGGAAAGAGGAGCATAGAAGTAGGATTTTTTAAAATAAGGAACATTCTTGCTGACTTTTTAATCATTTTTCCTCAGTACTTATTTATTTATTTATTTTACATGTTGGAATGAGTTTACACTTCCCAAAGAATTGCTTCTATCTGCAGATATTAAAATATGGTTTTGCAAAACGAATGTTAGTTTAAATATCTTCCTTTTTAATGTTCCATTGTACAAAATGTAAAATAATCCTGATATTTCTGTAATTTATATTGACTCTAAACCCAAAACTTTAACCATTCTTCCATCCTTCCTTTATGTATATGAAAATACAGCCAATTAAAGTCAATAAATATTTATTAAGTGCCTACTGCATATCAAGGGCTGTGAAAATTTCCAGAATTACAGAGACATAAAATGAGATATCTCTGCCCTAAGGGAATATCTAACATGTATACAGATAAGTAATTACAAAATATGTATAAAGTCATTTTAAAAAGGTATGAAAAATGGAGAGAGCACTAATTAGAAAAATAAAATATGCTAAGACTACATGATTACTACAAATAACAATTAATTTTATTAAAACTGAAGATAAACAGGTGTTTGGTGCCACAGAAAAATCAATGGAAACAAGTTGGGATGAATAAGGTTAGTGGGAAGAATAGAACTGGAGTCTCAGGTAAACTGCTTAATAATTCCCCCATCTTCTAGTGTACTCCCACTAGAACTCCTGAATTTAAAAAAATATATTCTCTTTACATTCATTCTTCATATACTTGTAGGTTTCCTTGCTGAAAAATAATAACTGGCATCTAAGCAGCACTTTAAACTGTCCAAAGCATATTAAAATATCTTGTTTCACACTTACAACAATCCTGTGAAATAGTTGCTAGGGTTTTCCCCATTTTAGAGATAAAGAAATTCAGGCAGGCTGAGGTTAAGTAGCTTGTTGTGTTACAAAACTTGTAAATATTTAACCTGTATTTGAACCCATGTATTCTAATTCTAAGACCAGCATTCAGGAAGGATCATAAACTAGTTGCCTGTTGGCAACATTTGGGGATATGGATCACTTTCCTTCCCCTTTCCTTTCCTAATTTTTAGAGGGTAGAGTCTTAGTAGCCTTAATACTTAGTATTGCTAAAATGCCTAGCACAGAATTTTCCAGACAGTGGCAGTAACCTAAGTTAATGTTTGGTCAGTGCAAAAATAGGCATATTGTGACTTAATTGGTATAAGTAAAGAACCCCTGATGGAGTAATGGGGAGGAGGAGAGTTTGGAGAGAGGAGAAGGGAAGAAAGAAAGCATTTATATAATAGCATCATTATATGCCAGGCAGTCTTCTAAAACTTTACAAATTTTATTTTACGTTCAGAACAGCAATCCAAGGTAGGGTCTATTATTATCCCCACATTAAAATTGTTGCACCTAAGTCAAGCAAAGATTAAGTGAGTTGCCCAGGATCACAAAGCCAGTGCATGGCTATATTCAAATTTGTGTCTTCTTGATTTGAGATTCATTGCTCTATCTATGGTGCCATCAGTGGTACTAGCTGTTTCAGAAAAAGACAAAATACATTAGGCAAATATGTTATGGCCAGGTTTTCTGTAAAAGATCTCTAAAGCCATCTACCTTCTTTGGCTTTCTTTTTGCCTCCACGTCAACACTATTTGTTCCATTACCATATGGCTGTCCTTCTTTCAATTATACATGTGGAAGTCACTTGGAAGAAGACTGTAAGAAATCTCCATGTCAACAACATCCTAATTAGTATACTGGGGATAATTATAGAGTCCTCACATTCTCCTTTGTGTAAGATATTACTGCTTCTTTAATCACTGTTATGTGTTGTACAGGGTGCTCAAGGAAGATTAGCATCTCTACTCCCCTCACTGCTTCCCCTAGCCTATGCACAATTACCCTGGGTTTTACAAGTGTCCTTGATCAGAACCTATTTCTATATTGCTGATGTTTACATTAGGATGATCATTTAGAGTCTTTATCCCCAATCATATTCCCCTCGACCCATGTAATCAAACAGTTGTTTTTTTTTTTCCTTTGTTTCTGCCCCCATAATTTTCCCTCTGGATGTGGAAAGTGTTCTTTTTTATAGATCCCTCCGAGTTGTTCAGGATCACTGCATTGCAACTAACAGAGAAGTCCATTACATTCGATTTTACTACAGTGTATCAGTCTCTGTGTATAATGTTCTGCTGGTTCTGCTTCTCTCACTTTGCATAAGTTTCTGGAGGTCATTCCAGTTTACATGGAATTCCTCCAGTTTATTATACCTTTGAGCACAATGGTATTCCATCACCAACATACACCACAATTTGTTCAGCCTTTCCCCAATTGGAGGACATCCCCTCATTTCCCAATATTTTGCCACCACAAAGAGGGCAGCTATGAGTATTCTTATACAGGTCTTTTTCCTTATTATATCTTTGGGGTACAAACCCAGGAGTGCTATGACTGGATCAAAAGGCAGACAGTCTTTTAGTCCCCTTTGGACATAATTCCAAATTGCCCTCCAGAATGGTTGGATCAATTCCCAATGCATCAGCAGAGTATTAATGTCTTCACTATGCCACATCCACTCCAACATTCATTATTTTCCTTTGCTGTCATTTTAGCCAATCTGCTAGGTGTGAAGTGATACCTCAGAGTTATTTTCACTTGCATCTCTCTGATTATAGGAAAATTAGAACAATTTTTCATGTACTTATTAATAATTTTGTTTTCTTCAACTGAAAATTACCTATTCATGTCCTTTGCCCATTTATCAATTGGAAAATGACTTGATTTTTTGTACAATTGATTTAGATCTATAAATTTGAGTAATTAGACCTTTGCCAGAGGTTTTTGATATGAAGGTCTTTTTTTCTGAATTTGTTACTTCTCTTCTAATTTTGGTTGCATTGTTTTTGTTTGGTACAAAAAGTTTTTAATTTAATATAAGTAAAATTATTTATTTTACATTTTTTGATTTTTTTTCTAACTCTTGCTTGGTCTTAAAAATCTTTCCTTTAACAAAAATCTCACAATTATACTATTCTGTGTTCACCTAATTTGCTTATAGTTTCCTTCTTTCTATTCAGGTCATTCACCCATTCTGAGTTTATCTTGGTGTAGGGTGTGAGATGAGAATCCAAACCTAGTCTCTCCCATACTGTCTTCCAATTTTCCAAGCAGTGTTTATCAAATAGTGGATTTTGATCCAAAAAGCTGGGATACTTGGGCTTATCATCGACTGTCTTGCTCAGGTCACTTACCCCAAGTCTATTCCACTGATCCTCCTTTCTGTCTCTTAGCCAGTACCATATTGTTTCGATAACCACTGCTTTATAGTATAGTTTGAGATCTAGGACTACAAGGCCACCTTCCTTCACATTTTTTTTTCATTATTTCCCCAAATATCCTTGATCCTTTGTTCTTCCAAATGAACTTTGTTATCATTTTTTCTAATTCAGTAAAAAAAGTTTTTTTGTAGTTCAATGGGTATGGCACAAAATAAGTAAATTAATTTGGGTAGGATTGCCATTTTTATTATGTTAGCTCATCATATCCATGAGAAATCAATGTCTTTCCAATTGTTTAGATCTAGTTTTAATTGTCTGGAGAGTGTTTTGTAGTTGTTCTCATATAGTTCCTGTGTTTGTCTCAGCAGAAAGATTCCTAAGTATTTTATATTGTCTAGGGTGATTTTAAATGGAATTTCTCTTTCTAATTCTTGCTGGTGAGATGTGTTGGAAATATATAGAAATGCTGATGACTTATGTGCATTTATTTTGTATCCTGTAACTGCTAAAGTTGTTGATTATTTCAACTAACTTTTTAGTTGATTCTGTAGGACTACTTAAGTAAACAGTCATATCAAACTGAAAGAGTGATAGCTTGGTCTACTCATTGCCAATTTTAATACCTTCAATTTTTTTTTCTCTAATTGCTACTGCTAATGTTTCTAGTACAATGTTAAATAATAGAGGTGATAATGGGCATCCTTGCTTTACTCCTGATCTTATTGGGAAGGCTTCTAGTTTATCGCCATTGTAGATGATGTTTGCTGATGGTTTTTTATTTTTATTTATTTTTATTTTTTTATTATTTTTAGGAAAGGCCCTTCTATTCCTATGCTTTCTAGTGTTTTCAATAGGAATGAGCATTGAATTTTGTCAAAGGTTTTTCTGCATCTATTGAGATGTGATTTTTGTCAGTTTGCTTGTTAAAATGGTCAATTACATGGATGATTTTCCTAATATTGATCCATCCTTGCATTCCTGGTATAAATCCTACATGGTAATAATGAATCACCCTCATGATCACTTGCTGGAGTCTTTTTACTATAATTCTATATTAAGATTTTTGCATCTATGTTCATTAGGGAAATTGGTCTGTAGTTTTCTTTGTCTGTATTTGACTTGCCTGGCTTTGGAATCATTACCATAATTGTGTTGTAAAAGGAATTTGGTAGGACTCCTTCTGTGCTTATTCTGTCAAATAGTTTTTATAATATTGGGATTAATTTTTCTTTGAATGTTTGACTGAATTCATTTGTGAATCCATCTGATTTTTTCTTAGGGACTTCTTTGATGGCTTGTTCAATTTCTTTTTCTGATATGGGGTTGTTTACATATTCTATTTCTTCTTCTGTTAATCTAGGCAATTTATATTTTTGCAAATGATCATTCATATCACCTAGATTGATATATTTATTGCCATATTATTAGACATAATAGTCTCTAATGATTGTCTTGATTTCCTCTTCATTAGAGGTGAGGTCTCCTTTTCATCTTGGATACTGTCAGTTTGGTTTTCTTCTGTCCTTTTTTTAATTAGATTGACCAGTACTTTGTTTTTTTTTTCAAAGTACCAGCTTCTAGTCTTATTTATTAAATCAATAGTTCTTCAACTTTCAATTTTATTAATTTCTCCTTTTATTTTTAGGATCTCTATTAAGTTTTCATTTGAGGATTTTCTATTTGTTCACTTTCTAGTTTTTATTTTTAATTTGAAAGCCCAATTCATTGACCTCTGCTCTCTCCAACCTGTTAATATGTGAATTCCAGGATACAAATTTTCTCCTGAGTACTGCTTTTGCTGCATCCCATAGATTTTGAAAGGATGTCCCATCATTGTCATTTTCTTCCATTAAATTATTAATTATTTCTAGGATTTGTTCTTTAACCGATTTTGGAGAATTTTATTATTTGATTTCCAATTAATTTTTTATTTGCCTTTCAGTGTACCCTTACTAATTATTATTTCCATTTTGTTGTAATCTTAAAAGGTTGCATTTATTATTTCTGCTCTTCTGCACTTGGTTGCCATGTTTTTATGCCCTAGTACATGGTCAATCTTTGAGAATGTACCATGTGCTGCTGAAAAGAAGGTGTATTCCTTTTTGTCCCTATTTATTTTTCTCCACATATCTACTAACTCTAATTTTTCTAAGATTTCATTCATTTGTCTTAATTCTTTCTTATTTATTTTTTGCTTTGATTAATCTAGTTCTGATTGAGGAAGGTTCAGGTCTCCCAATAGTATCATTTTTCTATCTATTTCATACTTGAGCTCAACTAGTTTCTCCTTTAGATATTTGGATGCTATGCCTTTTGGTGCATACATGTTGAGTACTGAAATTTCCTCATTGTTTATCCTGCATTTTATCAGGATGTAATTACCTTCCCTATATCTTTTAATTAGATCTATTTTCACTTTGGCTTTGTCAGATATCATGATTGAGATTCCTACCTTCCTTTTCTCAGTTGATGCCCAAAAGATTTGACTCTATCCTCTTACTTTTAGGCTGTGTATGTCTACCTTCTTCATGTGTGTTTCTTGTAGATAGCATATTGTAGGGTTTTGGTTCCTAATCCACCTGGCTATTCTCTTGTGTTTAATGGGTGAGTTCATTCTATTCACTTTCAGTTATGATTATGAACTGTTTATTTCCCAGCATTTGATTTCCATTCCTAGTTCTGCCCATTTTTCTTTAACTATTTCCCATTATCCCAGTGTTTTGTTTTTAATCAGTCCCTCTAATTCCTACCCTTATTTTATTTCCCTTTCTACCCACCTCCCTTCTTATTCCACTCTTATTTCCTTTACAGTCTTTTTAACCTAACCCCCCTACCGTCTCCTTCCCTTGTATTGCTTCCCTCCCCACCAGTCCATTTGTTAACATTCAGCCATCAGTGGCTGAGTATTAAATATTGCTTAAAGGTATGCTTTAATTATTATAATTCATTTATTTCTCCCAACAACTCTGTGAAATAGATAATAGTATTTTTATCCTCATTTTACAGATAAGAAAACTGAAGCAGAGAGTTTAAGTGATTATCCCAGTGTCATACAATAATAAATGTTTGAAGCAATATTTTAACTCAAATACTACTAACTACAAGTGCAGTATTCTATACATTTCACCAACTAACTATCTGATGAGGACTTTTACTCTTAGGGGAGTGGTAGTAGCAAACATTTAAGAAAACTACCAAGATAACCACAACATTCTCCTAAGCCATTCTTTACACAATATAGTTTTGAATTTTTTCTTTATTCTGGACTTTTCACCAGTTCATTCATCTTATAATTCAGAGTCCAGAACTGACCAACATATTCAGCTTGAACCATTCAGATTATAGTGCTATGTTTATTTCTATTCTTCTGGAGGCTACTGTGAGTGTGACATCTCCTACCCCCTTTTATGATTATAATAGCTGTTATCATTGTAAGGGGTAAAGTTAGGGAATATTGACTGAATATATTCTACTAGTGGTCACCAGGGATTAATTCAATCCCAATAAAATACTTAAGTCTGTTTGGGATTTCTATGGTTGTTTAATTAAAATAAAAGGAAGAAATTAAGAAGAGAGAGAGAAAAGGAATTTGGACTGCTCTGGCAAGCCAGATAGGAGTTCAGAGGCCTAGGCCAAGGGGCCTTCTCAATCTCAGTTGTTTCTTATTTGTCACTTGCTAGCACATGTGTGTCATAGGCCATCCTCCTCAACACTTAATTCTTAAGTATGGGTGTAGACATTCCTGATTGCTAGACTAAGCAGGGTGGAATAAATCTAAAATTCACATCATTACAACCCAGATAATATAGTTTATTTCATATGAATTATAAACATTAGCTTAAGAAAAATGCAATTTAAGGGTGGTATCAAATCTTGCTGACAAGCAAACCAAATAGTCTGAAGCTTTGTACTGGTGTGATAAATTCTTGTCACAGTACACATTCATTAATATAGTCTAATATTCCACTAGCCTGTAAAAGTTATATCATAATGTTAATGAAAATGAAATTTTTGTCAAGGAATATTCCCTGTCTTTTTGTATATGAATTACTTTTAACTCTTTCTTCCTACTCTTAATTGCCTAGCTGAATTTTTGAACCTATTTAGAAATTTATTTTCATATCTAATTACTTTATCATATTTGATTTGTCCTTTCACTCTATATGAATGAGATCTTTTGGGAGATAATGATTTTATCATTTAAATTATCAGTCATTTCTCACTGTTTTATGTCACTCATGTAAGTATTACTTCAGAGTATTCTTTTATGACACTGATAAAAATATTGAACACAGCATGGTCAAGTAGAGAACTAAGATCATATCATCACATTACACTAACAAAGACATCGATTCATTTGCCAATTTAAATGGAGTCATTAAACCAGTTAAAAAGATGATTAAGTATACTGTCCTCCAGCAGCCATTTCTTCATATTGCCTACAGGAATTTCTAAAGCTATTTTGTCAATATTTCCTGAAATTTAAGTATATGATATTGATATCTTAATCATGAAATGCTATTAAAATTAAGTAATATTTAAATGATATAATTCATTATTAAAAATAGGAAAATAGTGTCCAGGAGAATATGTCTAGGGTTTTAAATCCATGAAAATCATTCTATATTAAGATTGTTTGAAAGAATTATTCAGGACAACTCCAAGGGACTCATGATAAAAAAAAATGTCCTATTCACTGCCATAAAAGGAAGTGACAATCTAAATGGAGATTGAAGCCTACAATTCTTCCTTTTATTTCCTCCATGAATTTTTCTTGAATGTAAGTGATATGTATCTTGTTTCACAATATGATGAACATGGAAATATTTAATGCATGATAACACATATATAATCTATAAAATAAAACCTGTCAACTTAGGGAGGGGAGTAAAAGGGAGAGAAAGAACATAGATTGCAGTGTCAAAAAATATTTCAAAAATTGTGTCAACATGAAATCTAGAAAAAAGCAGAGATATTTAGTCTAGGGACAGGAAAGATTAGGAGGTGGTATACGAGAGTACTCTTCAAGTATTCCAAGAGTTTTCATGTAGAAGAGGAAAAGAATGAGAAGCAGTAGATGGAAGTTGCATTAAGTTCTTTAGATTTAATGGAAAAAAATTTTCTTAACTAGTAGAGCTATCCAGATTTAAAATGGTACTACACCATAGTCATTGGAGATTTTCAATTAAATTTACATTTTGATTGATAAATAATAGCCTCTTCTCCAGGTACCATATGCACTACATGACCTTTGAAATTCCTTCTAGTTCTGAGATTAGGTGATTTAAAGCAATTAAAACTATTTATTGGAACCTATATTCTTACTAGTAATAAGAGCCTGGGCACATATAGATACTCTTAAAGTTTGGATTAAAAAAAAAAGACAATTTCCTTATTTGTAAAATAAAGATATATCACACTGCCTTCCTCTAAGATAGTTTGAGTTTCAAATCTGAGAATATATGAGTAAATTCTCTGATAATTTATATTCTATGTACTGTATTAATTTATCTATATTACACAGAAGTCATGTGTATGCCTGTGCCTGGAATCTAAGTCAAAGATACTGTAACACTTTGGCTATAGCAGGAGCAGGAGCAGGAGCCCAGTGGGCAAAGCCTGGACTAGGTGAGCGATCTGGGTCAAACAGGTCTGGAGCAGATGACTGTAGCACAGGAGCGGATAGCAGGCAAGCAGGCAACAGGAGTGAGCTGAGTCAAGAGGCTTTGCTGAAAAGCCTTGGAGAAACATGACTTATAAAACATTATCTAGGCTATCTTTAAAAAAAAAATTGAGAAGTTCTCATCCAATCTATTGGTTGCCATTAATGGTAACAGTTAAATTAGTCTCTAGTAATAAAAGTTTTATATTTTATGAGGTTTATTAAGATTATTAGAAATTAAGGATACAAAATAATAAACCACATTTGTGCCCATGGCTAATTAGACAATTTAGAACCCCTGAGCTTAGCTTACTTACTACATCCTTGCAAAATGGAAGAGACCACATGGGAGGCACAGAGCCAGTTAAATACTAATTGGGATCTCGCCCAGGTGGAGACTCAGGTGAGATTATAGGGAATTCTGGGAAATACCAAGGGCTTCTAGGGTTCAAATCTCCATTTTTACAATAATATTTAGTCTGCTACATTTTGCATTTTATTCATACTTGAGAATCCCAAGGAATATCTTCCTTTTTAAAAGAATTTAGATAATAAGTGAAGGGGACAAATGTTTATTCCTTGTGTAAGTGACCTGCCCACCAGTGGGGATAGGGTGAGGTGGATATATTGATGGACCACCTTTCAACGAGTTATAACCAATTAAAGATGTCTTAGAATGCTCAATAGAGGGGCTGAATAATGAGGTCCTAAAAATCTATTTATTAAGTGTCCTGATTCAGTTCAGGTCATCCCTCATTCCAAGAGTGTGATGGAAACCTATATCACTTTATCAGTTATGATGCTGATATAATCAATATGAAACTGATATAATCAATAAACATATTATTACCCACAAATCAAACTCTTGAGAAAATTTTAATCATAACAGTCCTTTGGAAACAAAGTGCTGTAAGTTATTCTTATAAACAATTATAATAATAACTATGAATCTGTTTGTTTGTTTTTAAGATTTGAGGGTTAATGTCAAGCTTGTCCAAAGCAGAACCCTCCCCTGCTAAACAGCAGTAGTTTTTAAAGCAATTAAGTTTTTTTATCAATGTCTAATTTTTACAATTATTTTTATTTTATTTTTAATTTAATTTATTTTTTATTTGTTTCAGAGGGTGTATAATTCTGTACAATTCAGCAAGGATTATTGATAGTTACAAAGATCTCTTTTGGAAAGGCAGCTTAATTAGATAATGAAACTTTGGAGCTTGTAGACATTTGGAGCAAGGAATTTCAGATAATTCTCTCCAGAACCTTAGCTCTTCTTCCTGCCATAGTTGCTTTAATGAAGTTTTTCATGAAAACAATTGTTTCCTTTCTCATTAATTTATTGCAAGTCTCTCAGTTCAGTAGCCTAGGTTTTTATCTTGTTTTCTTTATCCTTTATGAGACACTTTTTTATAAAATAAAAGTTAAAAATTAAAAATGTTTAAAGGAAAACATTTAAAAATAAAAAGTTAAAAACATATTTAAAACAGTTCTGAATCAGAACACTAACCTATCCTTTTTAAAATTTTAAAGGCTATTTTTAAGGCTATTTTTATCTGTTTAATATATAGCTTGTTAACAAATTTTAACTCTAAATCCTACAGTATTAAAACCTAAAACCTTAGCTGACTTTTTCCCCCCTAAGAAAGGCTAATTCATTTGAAGATATTAATAGCAAATGGGTAAGAATTTCTTAAATGTACTCCCTACAGATTTTCCCACTAGTTAGAGAGTTTGCTTAAGAACAATAATACATTTTAGAGACTTCTTCTGAGATACTTAAACAATTATATCAAATGAGCAATTTAACAA
Source organism: Monodelphis domestica (assembly GCF_027887165.1). NCBI lineage: Eukaryota > Metazoa > Chordata > Mammalia > Didelphimorphia > Didelphidae > Monodelphis > Monodelphis domestica. The sequence continues at coordinate 363,041,428 of NC_077229.1, forward strand.
AAAACTTCCCTCAAAGGCATATAACTTCTAGAACTCATGAATAACAAATAAAGCCTCAATATTCTTAGATTAGTTTCAGGATCAACTTGCCTCCTACCTAACCTTATTTTAACACAAATTTTTCTTAACAAAGTTATTCCTCCCTATCTGGTAGAAAGGGCCCTGTCAAGACATCCTGATGGTCTTGAACCTTGACTGAAAAGAAATGATAGAGTGTAAGAAAGCTCCTAGATTATTCAAAATCCTGTTTTTGACACAGAAGCCCACTCAAACCTCAGCAGGACAAACCAGCCCACTTAAAATTCAACCAGAGTCAGACAAGAGAGCCTTCTCATACACATGCCTCATTATAAGTTAAAGAAAATAAAAAAAAAACAGGACAACAAAAGACAATGATAAGACAACACAGAAGCATCCTTGAAAGAATCATCCCTTAAAGACTGGGGTTACCTCAGCTCAAGGTAGATGGAGGTGGGGAGGAGTCAGGATTTAGAGAATCCCTGAAAGAGAAGAGTTCCCAAGTATCCCTGAAAAAATTTTCCTGAGAGACTTCAGGGTCCAGAATCTTTTTCTCTATCTTAATGAGATGACACTTGAAAGAAACAAAATAAAACTGGACCAGCAACCTGAGCTGAGAAATTTGACTTTTAATTTTCAGACACAAAATACAGAAGTCAGACGTCTGCAGATACTCCCAAGTGGTGGCCAACAAATTCTTATATCCTAAGAACAAGAATTATACAGATTTTGGACAACTGCTTAAAGGACATGACTCATAGAACCCAAAATTCAGAGCATGTTCTTTAATTAAGGTTTTCAACATTTGTTAAAAAAGTTAATGAATTCCAGTGAGAGGGATTATGATATGATATGATTGTTAAATCCATTTTTCCCTTTCCGTTCTTGGTCACTTAGTTATGACACTGCAGACTAGGAGCTCAGTTTGCTCTAACAATATCCTCCAGAGTATGTGGCAAGGAAATAGGAAGTATACAGGAACTTTCATCACTGTAGAGGCTTTTAGCATTATTTCTGCTACTATTACACCTTACTTAAATCACACAGTTATAGCTTGTAAAACCACCATAGAGGAATCTTTATGGGATTAAACATTAATTTTTTCTTACAAATGTATTATATATGTATAACAATTCCTATATTAATGTTATGTGGCACATTATATTATGCCATGTAAAATAAAAATGAATATCTTTGCTTTCAAAAAAGAAAATGCTGTAAACTTACTCTTGTAATAATGCAAATTTTATTCTTAACATTTGTCATCCTGAATTAAAAATTAATTAAAATTAATTAAAAATTAATTAAAAAATTAAAAAACCAAATTAGCAATAAATGTGTCTTTTAACAAAGAGATGGCAATCTGGGATCACCATACTGCATCAGATTAGAAAGATATCTATAAGGAATAGGAGGAAGAGAGTTTAAATACACTTTAACAGGGAGGGCACAGCTTTGATAAATAGTTACATAAAGTGTTTTACATAACAATGTGAAATCCAAAGAGCATTTGGAGGCTTGGGAGTGATAACACCTGGTCAGAAAATCAGGTTTCAGTAAAGTTTCTTTTTTTATTTTCTTTAAAAATTGGTTTTGCTCTCAGGCAATTCATAGTTTTGCGATCAGAGCAATATCAGTTTATAATCAGCTGCGTTTTACATAGTTTAGCTCTAGAGTAACTATAAAGGTTTTCAGTATGTTCTTGAGTGACTTATTACTCAAAAAGTCAATTGTTATAGTGGAAAGATCTCTGGTTTGGAAGTCAGAAGATCCTGGAGAGCAAGCAACATTAAGGGGCAAACCACATTTCTGTGCTTAATTTCTTCATTTGTAAAATGGATAAGTTAAGTTATACAATAAAATGCTTTTCCTGTTTTAATTTCTGTTTTCCCTAAATTACAGAGAATTTTTAAACCCTATATTGTTTTGTAGTGACATGGGCACTGTACCCCAGAAACATGGGCAAACTATTATCAGGGAAATTCCCTTGCTTTCTTCCATCCTCATGACTCTGAGCCTAAAAACACCAAATGACACCTCTAGCCTCCTGAGATGACTATCTACCATTGAACATCCTCTAGATTTAAGATGGACAGAAAGATGCACCTTCAGGCCAAACCTTGATCCTATCAGACATCTGTTTGTCCCCTAAAACTAAGGAATCTCTATGTTCACAGGCAGACCCCAATATGATCACCCCACCTCATGCCTGGGTGACTAACACTGTTGTAAAAAGTATAAAATCCCCCAAAGTGATGTTGTCAGGGGGAACAGCCTTTCCATTCATGCTGTCCTCCCAAGGAACTGCTCCCCATCTTGCTGTTCCACCTTGCTATCCTCCTGGACATTCTCAACATTACTCCCCAAACTAATAAATTTCTCTTTTTGTTTTTAAGCTAAATATTGGAGTCTTGCATTCTTGCAAAAGGTATCCTTCCCAAACCTCTGGGGTGCACATCTGAACTCTACAACAGTAGAGAATCTCAAAATAACTACTGGTGAGCCCCAAATTGACAATTATTCTACATATATAATCAAGTTTTTTCCTCCAAACAAAGGCCACTAAATAACTTAAAATTATGGAATGAAATGATGAGATGAAAATAAAGATCACTTTAATTTTTAACTAAAAAAAATACAATTTCCATTATCAATCTCCAAATTCTTTTTTAAACAAAAAAATGCTTACTTAAAAATTACCTATAGCAAATTTTTGAAGTGTATTAGATTCTAATTCATGGTTGGTTGAAAATAGTAATTAAAGAAATACTTTTTAACATCCAGACTTTTTCCTCTTTGTAGGGCAGGGATATGTTTGTTTCTCTCCAAGAACTTTCCTAAGTAGGTCCATAATGCTGTAACTAACAAAAAAAAAATTCAAATGAATTATCCCCTGACCATTTTGTGTGGAACTTGTGAAGAATGTCTTTAAAATCATCTTCTGTGACAAATATGAAAAAGAAATAGCCAGAAAACCACTTTCTAAATTCCAGTGGATTAAAGTGAGATATTTAGCATTGGAATTCTTGGAAATGGCAATACACTTTTAAATGGCTTTATTAACATTTGTTTCACTTCCAAAGATAGACAAAGCATCAGCAATGGCTACCAAAGGCCTAGGGGAATGAAATGATGCAAGATCATAGACATTTTATTTTTCTAAATAGCTTCTTCTTTCTACACCAGCTGCCTCACTCTCATGTTTCTCTGCTTGCCAGGCTGATGAGGATCCAGCAGAGATAAAGCCCTTGCTTTGTCCTGGCATAAAAACAGACCCAAATTTGGCTTTTGCACTATCCACAGGACGTTTAGGTACTTTACAATTTTCACTTTTTTTCTGGCTTCACTTATCCCCTGTAATTGCTTGTCGATCAATCCATCCATCAGCAAACATTTTATCAAGCACTTAATAAATGCCAGGTTCTATGTTAGATGCTGGGCACCCAAAGTGAAAGATTAAACCTGGTTTAATCACAGATAAACCTAGACATGGCCTGGACAACCTGATTTAATTCAATTGAATAATAGCTCATTCAGGGCATTGCTCCTCTTGGGGCTCTGCAGGTCACACAACCACAGCCAGTATGAGCAGTGCTTTCTGCTGTTTGTTCAGAATCTCAATAGATTCCTGCTAATGGAATTTACTGAAGTCAGAAAAAAAAAGGGATAGAGTTTATTGCAAGGTATATCCCTGATCCATTCCCTTTTCAGATCAAAATATCTAATATGATCTAATGAAAGGCACTTTCTGAGGACCACTTCTAACTGAAAATATGCTGCAGCCTACCTATGTTCATGGTCCATCTTTTCATTGCCTTCTGGGTTAATTTTAATTCTGATTTTTAAGAAGTTGTGATTTTCTATGATTCATCCATTCATTAATAAGTTCAATAAGCATTTAGTAAGCATGTATTAAGTGTCAGGAAGGGTGCTAAGAGCTAAGGATACCAAGATAAAATAAAGAAAATCAGACCCTTCTAGCAAATAACTTAAATTTCACTGTATTTAAAACTTTATAGCATCACTTGGAAAATATTGATATCAAAGCCTCATATGTTAAAAGAAGAAACAACAACTAGGAAGGCAGGAAGGTCAGTTATGCAATTTCTTAAACATCTTTCCAATTCTCATATATGGTCCTGTGTTTCCCTGATTAGATCATGGTTTATTGGCCTAACAGAGAGACAGTAAAGAATGATTTTCTTCTATGAAACCACATTAACTTAGAAGCTATTCCCTGAGCAAGTTTCTGCTACCTTCAGGGAACAGATTTCTGTAAAAAGAATGTAATCACCATGAGTCTGGGAATTTGAAAGGGTGCCTACTACTTGAAAACTGGTTAGACCCCAGACTATTCTTTCTCCACTACAAGATGTATTAGGAATTAGTTTCCTGAAGTTAAACTTCAGCATTCCTTTAAAATCGAAAACAAAATTGAGAAAAAACTGTTTTAAAAAAACTTACATAAATGTTGTCTATATAATGCCAACATTTTGACATGTAAAAACAACAGGGTGATTGGTTCAGTTTTCAGTTTCATCAGGACATTTCTTTTAGTGAATGAGATAATTCATGGTAGACAGGACCAAAATGTCTTTTCTGCTAATTTTAATGTTAGTGAGGAATCAAACTGAATTTTATTAATTCCTATTTAGTAAGCCACCATTAATTAGCAAACTATAATAGCATAAACTTAAATTTCAATAGAGCTCTGATCTAATTATGTAACTTCATCTTTTAATGACTCACCTACCAACAGAGTTATATCTTCTTATGAAAGGTCAATTCTTATTCAGATTGTTCTTCAAATTACCAAAAGTACCTTGACTATGGGTCTTCATAGAGGTCTCTTGATATATTCTTCACTCTTACTCCATCACTGGCCCACTTCTTTTCCCTCTCTCACATTCCTTTGATGTCATTTATATACCTAGAACATTTGATTGAAATATTAATGTGCTACATATTTTTAAGCTTTTATTAAGAACTATTTGTATAAATATAACCATAAGAATGATATTTTGGTGATGTTTATAATTTTCTCATATTTCATTAAAATTAAATTCAACAAAATTACTTAGATAGATATGTAACCCCATCTATCTTCATTTCATTTCATCATATCATCAATCTTTATTTCCCCCAGTCACTTTACCTATGAGCTTAAGTGAATCATTTAATCCTTGTCTATATTCTTCCCTCAAATTTCCCAGAGAGGGTCCAGCTAATGTAGTAGGAGTTTTCCTCATTTTCCTAACATTAGAAATGTATTATTCACTCAGTCAGGCAACTTGTATCAACTATGTGCCAGACACTGAGCTAAGTAATGGGCATACAAAGAAAAGCTAGAGATAGATAGAAGATAAATGTATAAGTAATTAAGCAAGGAAACTAATGAAAAAAGATGCAGAAAAATAAATACAAATATACATATATACATACATAAATGGTTTGATGAGGGGGGTCAATTGATTACAGTCTATTGTAAAGATTAAAATTAATATCCAATAACTGAGCGTTTTACATCTTTAAATTTTATTAATAACAACTTGAAATAAAAAGCTAGAGTAAAACCTACCTAACTGGACCAGGGGCATAGGAGAAGAGAGGGAGCGGCAGGAGCTACAGAAATTATAAACAATTACGGGAAGACACAAAAATACACAAATGGAAAAGCATTCTGTGTAATGTAATTTTAGGGGTTCAAGATTTTCCAACTATACACTATTGTTCCTCACTCTTGTTACTTGAATAACCCATTTTGTTGTTTACTCATACCTTTCTTTGTTGACATTCTTCACTTTTCCATCTTCTTGGTTCCTTGTTTTAGAAAGTATTACATCCTGCTTTTATATATCAACAATCTTTCCATTGCCATTTCATTGATATTTGAGTTTAATTTTTCAGAGACTGTGGGTTCTCATACCTGACAGCCATATACCAATGAGTGACAATAACTGTAAGATTTGGTCATGTAATTTATTCTTCTGAGAAATCCAAACCTCTTTTATCCACAAGTATCTTTTAGTAATACTATTCCTTATACATTTCCCTGACTTATGTGCATATATATGTGTATGTATATGTATAAACACATACAGATTGATTTGTATACACCAAAAAACCCATATATAAATGCATAGATGTTTATACATATACATATGCATGTAAAGAGAGACAGAGAGAGACAGAGAGAGAGACAGAGAGAGAGAGAGAGATGAATTTTCTCTTTTACAGACTGCCCAAACATTTTAATCATCTTGTTTAATTCCCAAGGCTATGCTTACAAATGAACTACTTTCACTCTGTATTAGATAGAATGAAGGTGAGAATTTCCAAGTCGTCAATAAATATTTTTAAGTCTTTACTTTTTGCCAGTTATGCTAAGCAATTTAAATCCAAAAAAAAGCTATCCCTGCTGTAAAGTATATTCTGTAAATAATTAAGTGTAATATACAGTATAGATAGAAATTAATTTCAGAAGAAAAAAACAGCATCTGTGTGAACTGGGAAAACCCCCCTACAGAGAGTAGTACTTAATGAAAGGATGTTTCAAGAACCAGATTAGCAAGAATATCTGCTGATAAAATAAATTCATGCTTCTACATCTGAATTAATATCAATAATAGAGACTAATCCATCAGCATAAAACTAGTGATAAAAAATAAGAAAACTAGATTAAATTAGGAGAAAGTGAGGTAATCGAGCTACTGAGAATCTTATTATACCATGTAATTTTCTAGATTCTTTAAAAAACACAAATCCAAAGACAGAAGATTACTTTCAGCACCTTAATCTCATGGAACACATTCTCTTCAAAATTAGGTATTTCAAAGCTTTTACATAATTATGATTTTAAGGAAAACATAATTGTTTAGAACATGTTTGTATCTATGATCTCTATAAATTAATTTTCAAATGAATGTAGTCTTAAAGGATTTATTTTCCTCCTATAATGTAGAGAAAGATGTCCATTATTTCTATGGAGGAATTTGAAATGGTAATGCTCCAATCACAGTCACTTCATACATAATCATGCATGGATGTAAGAAAATGTCCTGAGGTGGCAACAGATGCTCATACTTTTACACAAAAACAAGTTGAAATGATGCTAATTTCTTTGTTGAGGTGCCAATCAAAAATATTGACAAGATTCTCCAGTAACTAGTTATTTCCCAAGTCAGAGGGATATGTGATATGGGTTGCCTTTCATTTACAAACAGAAGGTCAAGTTCTCATTTTCATGATTGATGAAGTTGAGTAGTGTAAAAGTAGAAAAAAACAAACCTGAAATCTGAAATATTGAAAGTTCACATCTATATTCTGACACTTGTTACCTCTTTGTTCAAAGTCAAATCTCACCACTTCTGTGAATCTCAGGGTTTGGGGCTATAAAATGTAGAGTATAATTACTTCCTTTTTGCTAATAACATTGTTTTGATGAAAGAACTTTTTAGGTAAATCTCTTCATTGAGAATCTCAGCTTGACCTGTCATTGCTAAATTTGTGAATATGACCCAGAAAGAGCTAATGAAAAGGCTTAGGAGAATCAAAGAATTTCAGAACTCATAGGGATCTTGATAATCATTTAATGTGGCTTTTTCATATTAAAAATGAGAAAACTGATGTCAAGGAGTTAAGTAACTAGGACAAGATAATATATAGTAATTACTATCATATCCAAGCTAAGAGCTTGGCTCTAGTAACATGTCACAATCTCATGGCCTTTCCAAGATCTTCTAGTTTAAGAATCATCTTCCTTTCCCCCTCTTGCTCATTTCTCCCTTCTCTTTCTCCTCCTTTTATCTTTCAACATCCATCACCCTCTACTGACATTTTACATGCCCTGATAGTTTACAAAGAGGTCTCATCAATAATTTCATTTTAATCTTCACAACTGTGGTGTAGTGGATGGTACAATTATTCATATCTACATTTCTGCTTGGGATAGCTCCTTACATGGCTTCTTGCACTCTAGCCATTTTCCTTATCCATTATCATAACCCTGTCCACCATTACAAGCTAGGAGTCCAACTTTAAGACTCCTACCAGTGACCTGCCCAGAACTATGTCTCCCTGCCACTCCTCAACTATCTTCAATCCAGAGTAACTACCTCTTTCCAGATGCCCTTCAAATGATGTCTTCTTTAGATATAAACTCCTCATGGTCAGAATCTCTCTTGATTCTTTGTACTTATAAATCTAATACCTAAAGACCTGACATATAATAAATACTTCATAAATTACTTATCTATTTATCTATAGAAAGTACATGGATGACTATCTAATTTATATAAGACTGGTCCAATGTGACATGAATAGCTAGCTATCTGACTGGGTATCTGACCTAACCTATCTCTAAGAGAGAATATAATTTTTCCCTTTGTGGATATTAGGAAGATTATCCTACCTGAATTTCCTCTCAGGAGAAATACCAGGTATGATCTGGAATTTACTGGGCTAGGTGAATTGTCCATTATTCTATATCCAATATGAGTATCAGGTTAGAACTTCATCTATCTATCATATAAAATATTTACTTACTATTACCAACTCACTGCCCTCCCATCAAATGCCAGCTATACAAAAGGTCATCATTAATGGTCATGAAAGTGTTTACAAAGTAAAAAAAAAATAAACATATATGAGAGATATAATATATGGTCAGAAAGAGACACACACATATACATTGGGGAACTGGAGAGAGTGAGAGAAAGAGTTGAGAGAATGAAGAGGGGGAAGAGATTGATCTTCCCCTCACTTCCCCAGAGGAATCTTTAAATTTACTCCCTGTAATTCTCTCAGAGAGTCAGGAGAAAAAAGAGCATCCTGTCTTTGCAATACCTAAAGATATACCGGAGTCTCTTTGGACCACATCTTCTTCTGATGTAGGGTTACTTAAGTCGGCTGTTCCTGTGCAGATAAAAACTAAATCTAGCCCACCTCCTTCTATCCCTCAGTATCCCCTCTCAAAGGAGGCAATTGAGGGTATTACACCAGTTATTAACTCATTAATAGAACAGGGAATAATAATCCCTTGCAAATCTGAATACAACACGCCCATCCTGCCAATTAAAAAACCAAAAAAAGGGCCCGATGGCAAGCACCTCTATAGATTCGTACAGGATCTAAGGGCAGTGAATAATCATGTTATAAAGAGACACTCCGTAGTTTCTAACATACATACTATTATTTCATCTATTCCTAGCATAGCTACATACTTTACAGTAGTAGACTTGTGTTCAGCTTTCTTTTCCATACCTATACGTGAGAACTCCAGGCATATTTTTGCTTTCACCTGGAAGGGCTCACAATATACCTGGTGTCGGCTGCCACAGGGTTATGTTGAAAGTCCGAGCTTATTTGAGCAAATTTTGAGCCAAGATACAGACAATATAACATTAAAAATAGCAAATTAATCAAATATGTAGATGATCTACTCTTGGCTTCAACAGATGCAAAAACATGTCAAGAAGATAGCAAATACCTTATTTTGGAATTGCACAAAAGAGGACATAAAATCTCTAAGGATAAAGTTCAGTGGTGTCTCCAAAAAGTAGAATATTTGGGATTCATCTTGACTGCGGGTGCTCGTTATATTTCTCCAAAACAAATTGAGAATATTCAAAAATTGAGTGCTCCTACCACTAAGAAACAGCTGAGAGCAATTTTAGGAGCAACAGGGTTTTGCAGACAATGGATTCCTTGCTATGGGGAAATTACTAAACCCCTTATAACATTAACAAAGGATTCGGTTCCTGAACCCCTCAAATTAGAGCCTGAACACTTGTCAGCTCTATCAGATCTAAAAAAGGCTATCATGTCTGCCCCTGCTCTAGGCATCCCAGATTACAACAAGCCATTTACTTTATATGTGCATGAGTGAGGAGGAGTAGCCTCTGGCGTGTTAACTCAGACTTTGGGACCTTCTCAGCGCCCAATTGCTTATTATTCTGCCCAACTAGACCCAGTAGCAGCAGGAGCACCACCATGCCTTAGAGGAGTAGCTGCTACAGCCTTACTAGTAACAAAAACCATTGATTTAGTATTGGGATGTCCATTAACAATAATGTGCCCACATGAGATAGAAGCATTATTGATAAAACATAGAACACAGGTATTCTCGGATCAGAGAATTACAAGGTTTGAAATAACCTTATTAAATAGTGAAAATATTACCTTGAAACACTGTTCAACTCTTAACCCTGCCACCTTGCTTCCAGATTTACCTACTTCAGGAGAACCATTACATAACTGTGAAACATTAGTGTCCATGGCAGAAAAACCTTGAGATAATCTCTTGGACACTCCCTTAGACAATGCAGATCTGATTTTATTTACCGATGGTTCCTCTTTTATGAGGGATGGCATACGTTACACTGGAGCTGCCGTAGTCTCAGAATTTGCCACTGAATGGTCAGCTTCACTACCTTCTAACATTAGTGCTCAAGGAGCAGAACTCATAGCTCTAAAACAAGCTTGTATAATAGCCAAGGATAAAAAGGCAACAATTTATACGGATTCTAGATATGCTTTTGGCATTTGTCACTCAGTCGGGATGCTATGGCTCCAGAGAGGATTTTTAAACTCAGCTGGAAAATGTATAGCTAATGCAGAAATTATTAATGAAGTTCTTTCTGCTCTCAAACTGCCTAAAGCCCTAGCTGTAGTTCATTGCTCTGCCCATACAGGTGGCTCTGACCCTGTCTCTAGAGGAAATGACCGAGCAGATGCAGCTGCAAAACTAGCAGCCATAGAAGGACCTGGATTAATTTTAACATTAACAACCACTGATAATTTAAATTTATCACTTTCCTATAATGAAAAGGAATGGAAAAATGGAAACAAAAATTTAAAGCAAAACAGATTAATGGAGTATGGGTGTCATCTAAAGGAAAACCCCTGCTCCCTAGAAGTTTCTATAACCAAATTTGCCAATCTATTCATAAAAATGGTCATTTTTGCACCCAGGGCATTGTGGACTCTGTCAAGAGAGTATGGATAGCCCCTGGTATAACTACTATAGCCTCTAAAGTATGTTCAGCCTGCTCCATTTGCGAGGCATATAACCAACATGCATATCATGGAAAAGCCTTTGGTGGACGTCCTCTGGCTTACATACCTTTTGAACATCTACAGATAGATTTCATAACAATGCCAAAGGCTGGACGTTATAAATTTTGTCTAGTAATTGTAGATCAACTAACCAGATGGCCGGCAGCATTTCCTACGACCCGAGCCACAGCAGATTTTGTTGCAAAGATATTTTTAAAGGAAATTATTCCTCGTTTTGGCCTGCCAGCACATATTGACTCCAATAGAGGGAGTCATTTTACCGATTTTGTCTTAAACCAAATATATTCTTGCTTGGGGATAACTCCAAAATTCCATGTTCCATATCACCCCCAGAGCTCAGGCCAAGTGGAGAGGATGAATAAAAAACTTAAGACTATGATTGGCAAATTATGCACTGAGACCCATTTAAAATGGCCTGAAATTCTCCCTCTGGCCCTATTTTATCTTAGAAGCAGGCCTAGAGGAGACTTACATATTTCACCATTTGAGACGCTTTTTGGACATCCGCCTATACAGGCTAAGCCTTTCTCCCCGGCTTATACATCGCTATTAGGGGTAGATATTACTATTGCTTCCTATATACAGGATTTACAGCACAAACTACATGAACTTCATGAATCCGGAGCTGCAGTACAAGCTGGACCATTAGACTTTTTCCTGCATGACCTGAACCCAGGAGATAAAGTTTATATCAAGAATTTCAAGCGAACTGGAGCAACTCAACCTTCATGGGAAGGACCATTCCAAATACTATTAACTACTCCAACATCTATAAAGATTGGAGAAAGGGACTCTTGGATTCACTGCTCATATGTGAAGAAAGCATCTTCTGCTGAGACTGATTGACTGTATCCTATCATATGAATTGTGACTATCTTTTCATATGAATTGGAGATAATAATCCATAGACAAATGGATGCTGTTTTTTCAAGAACACATTGAATTACTGAATTTTTTTCTTAATTTTGTTATTTCTTTTCTTTTTTTTATCAGAATATTTGATTTTTTTCTCATTTTTGTACTGAAGGTACACATAATTATTATTAATATTTTTTTCCTGCAGTAATACAAGTTAATATATATACTCTTGCTATAATATCAATATATGCCTAAAAGCTTTTAACAATGGGAACCTGCCATTTATTGATAAAATATTATAGGACTGTGATTAATGTTTGTGTCTGATTCCAGGAAAAGGGATAAAAACAAGGAGCATAGACTAAACCTGAATAGTGCCAATAGAGCACACAAGAAATATTAAAGTGAGACTCGAGGTTGCGACGCTTAACTTATGTTTAAGTCGTAGGACTTCCTTGTATCTACACTTTTTACGAAGTACTCAAACAAGTACAAAGCTTGACTATCATGCTGGCTCCCTATATCCCTGAGGGGGAAAAAAAATCAGACGAGGGTATGACATTTTCCCTTCAAAATAGAATTCTAATTCCTTTCTTCTTATATTATGGCAACTTCCTGTAGTCTTGGCTACAAATGGCTAAGTGAAATATTACTGCATTCTGTCCTACATACTTGTGCGATAGAGATTACTTTAAACTGGACCTATACAAGGCCTATTTTGAATTTTTCTTATATTTTTGATTATTTTTCTATTCTTTTGATAATTGACACATACATCCCCATAACTGAACATTGCATTCTGAGCTAAACTTGATATATTTTTTAATACTTACTTCAAGGGGGGTTGTATTTTAATTTAAAATCTAAGAATTTTTTTTTGAATTTTTTTTGTTTGAGATTGTATTTTTATGAAAATCCAAGAATTTTGAATTTTGTTTAAGATTTTACTGTTATAAAAAAAATCAAAGATTTTGATTCTGTTCGAGAAAAGATCTTCAAGAAAGAAGCTTGAAACTTTTATATCCAGAGAATGAACTGTTGCAGAAAGATGCCGAAAACCTACACTTCATCAAGAAGATCAGGAATGAACTTTGGATATGATTGATTGGACTGAACTTTTGATTAAACATTTATTGTAACTGTTCACATTTATGCCAAAAGGGACTGCCCCTAATTTGGCTTTCTGTCAATGCGCCTAGCAAAACATTGATTTTGCTTTCTTTTCTTTTCTATTTCCTCTCTCACTATTCTAATTTCTCTTAGAAAATTGAATATTGTGTATATCTATAGTTAGAAGTGCATTTAGAACTACAAAATGATTATGTTAAATGATCAATGGGGAGACTAGTCTCCCAATGATCATCAGGGGGGATTGTAAACCATAAAATTTCTTAGACTTATGAATGTTGGAAATTTCCCCATTGGGAAATTTCATACTTGAAAAATTTCCTACTGATAGTAAGAACTCTATTGGAATGTGAAAACCCTTGGCATGGGAGGGTCCTTCTCCTCCATACTTAAGCCTACTTTAGGACAGAAACCTTTTGCTAAACAATGGAAAGGGCTTTGACCTATGCTTAAGCACAGAACAGGAAGTTCTTTGAGTCATGATTGATTTTAGAATTGATACAATAGAGATACTTGGAATGACAGAACCAGGTCTTAGAAAATACAATCTCCACCCTACTCAGAGTAAAAGGATTTAGGAAGGGCTGCAGCAAGGATCAAGATTTAATTATTTGAGAATATGACCTTCAACAGACATGTGCAAAGGGGCAGACCTCTGGGCGGTCCTGGGTTAAACTAGAGCCACCATTGGTACAGGGGAGACATCGACATTGATTGGTAGATGTGAGGACTGAGGGGAGGGAACTTAGATGGTTTCCTTAAAGATAGCGGGGTCTGAGGACTGGGGGGTTCGAGAGGTTTTGCTCTGAGAGGTTGTGCTCTGAGAAGTTTTGCTCTGAAGGAGGCTGGAGGTGGAGGCCACTGAGACTATTTCTCCATTTTGGTCACGTGAGTGATTGGGACTGATCTCTTTTCTTTGCCTCAGCTATCTAAGGGCTTGGGCATTTTGGCCCAGCCAAAACAGAGGGGGTATTTATGCCCTATTCCCTTCTCTCCCCTTTTCTCTCCCGTTTTCTCTCCCCTTTTCTCTCTCTCTTCCTCTCTCTCTCTCTCTCTCTCTCTCTCTCTCTCTCTCTCTCTCTCTCTCTCTCTCTATCTCTCTATCTCTGTCTCTCTCTAATACCTTTCTTCCTCCTGTTTGTAATTAAAAACTCCATAAAAGGTTGACTGCTGACTTGAGTTTTCATTTAGGAATTACATAGCTGAATTCCTTGGCGCCCTTAAATTAATATATATCAGTCTTTTAAAGTGATTTCCTTGTCACACCTTGGGGAAGGTAATCTAGCTTTGTCTCCTTGAGGGACAGAATATGTCTCCTCAGAGAGTGGTTCTGGGAGGTGGAAGTTAAGAACTAGAGGAAAGAGTTTTGGTGAAATGGCACACACCCTTCTTTTTCTCAACTATTGTTGAGAGACAAGATGGACCTTCCTGTCTCTGGATCCTTCAAGTATACCAACTGCCACTTCTCTTCAAAACCCTGGGTTTATATCCTCACCAAGGTGAGATGTTGTTCCTTGGATCTATTTCTTGGATCCCTAGAATCCTGAGCTAACCCTCCTTTTCTGTGGAGAGGTATGGTTCTCTCCAAATCTTCAGCCCCTTTCCTTAGTATCAGGAACTAGGCAGACCTGATCTAAGTAATAAACACTTTATTTCCATTCCCACAGGGAAGGAAGAGATGACGGTATTAGGAGAGGAAAGTGGGGTAGGAAGGAATCCCCAATGACTGGCAGACTGACTCCCCAAAATCTCAGGGGTCCAGGCTCTCAGCCTTGACCCCTTTTCTCAGTCAGTGGCTGATTTGGTCCCTACTCCTGAGCTAATCTAGCCTGAGTAATGGAGTTCAGGACAAGTTAAATAGAGAGAGGGGGAGGATATATATTTGGGGGAGAAGATTTCTCAATAGATTGCTTCCTTCTAAGCCCCAGTCTACTATATTTTAAGCTGAGTGAAAAATTTCAGGCATTCACAGGGAAACAGTTGATATCCAGAGGGACCCCAGCTTAGGAGATCCTCTTCTCAGGCTTTCAGCTGGAGGATTGTGGTGAGTTGGCAATTCTTGATTTCTCTCAGCTTCTGTTTTCTCACTGGAATCCTGGGTTTTTTCTTCTTGCTTCTTCCCCATGTCAGATGCTCCTTGCTCCACTGGATCTGATTTCTCTCTTTTACCAATTCCTCTCTTACAGAGATTAGATATATTTGATAGAACACACCAGAGTAAATTACTTGTGACTAATGTAAAAAAATATCAGCTCAACCTCGGAGAGAAGCATAGCAGAGTGGGATGGGAAATAGGTGGAGTCTATGGCCTGTAGTGCCTCATGCAATGAAAAAGTCAGAGAAAAGTGAAAACTGATTTATTAATTTGTCTGCAGCAAAGGAGAGGACTTAGTGTTTCATTGAAGAGTTCACATTTTCCCTCCCTAATATTCCTCCAGCAATTGGAATCTCCCTCAGGTACTAAGTTGACAGTTTGCTTCAAAGATCTCACAACAAATCAGTATTTGCATCTCCTTACAATAGATCAGGATACCATGCCACCAGGCTTTCCCTCAGAGAAAGTCCTAGGCTTAATTTGAAGTAGAATTATGCATCAATCATTGTTTTGAGGAAACTGAGAGTAAAAAAAAAAATCTTGTCCAAATAAAATTATAAACTCTCAATCTTTTCTTAGACAACTAAAACTCCTTACTCTATTCAACTCAGTATACTGGACTGCTTTTCACTCCCTGTGACTAATTTTCTTCCTGCTACTTCTCCAATTCAAGGTTCAAGCAGCATTGCTGGGTTGTCTTTTTTTAAGAAGTGCTCTACTTCGAAAACAGTTGTTAATAACAAGGATAACAGGAAAAAGACAACATAAAGTGATATTTTATGGTGGAATGTACCTAAAAAGTAAGAGTATCAAGATTAGTTATTTCTATGCCCCTCAAAAGGATGCTATGATGATTAAGAATTCTAGCATGCACAACCTCCTTCTAAATTATAAAGAATTTATATGTGTGGGTTATCTTTGGCATTGCTACTGCTCTTATTGTCTACTGTAGAAATACAAGCCTATTAGCTATTTCTGCTGGTCTCACATCCTGTCCAGACAAGATATTAGTTAACACAGTTTAAATGAAATAAAAGGATTCATGTCTTGAGAGAAATGATACAAAATCAGAATTATAGATCTAAAAATGGAAGGGATCTTAATCTTTTTCAAATTCCTTTTTTTGTTAAAGATGAAGAAACTAAGGTTCAGGAAATGAAGTGTTTTTCAAGGTCACACAATTAATAAGCAGCAGATGTGTAAGGTAAACCATTGCCCTCTGGCTTCAGGACCACTGTTCATTCTTTCCACTGTTTCACTGCTGTCTATTTGGCTACATTTTTTAGGATCCTTAGGAATGATAAACCTCGGGAGTACTACACGGAGCTTACAAATTAATGTGCTTTTCCTTTAAATGAAGTGGGGTGCTTTAAAATCAGTTTC
Source organism: Monodelphis domestica (assembly GCF_027887165.1). Classification (NCBI taxonomy): domain Eukaryota; kingdom Metazoa; phylum Chordata; class Mammalia; order Didelphimorphia; family Didelphidae; genus Monodelphis; species Monodelphis domestica. Next base: position 363,057,986 of record NC_077229.1, read on the forward strand.
TGGTAAATATATTTTCTATGATAAGGGAGCTTTATTATTTCTTCTCTTGGACACATTACAATATATCTTTTAAAATGTGACACTGAATTAATATGAACATCCAACAGTGGCAAAATTTCAAAGTAGAAAATGTCACTAGCTCATTCCCAGGCTGAGTACCAGATGGTTCTATATTCTTCAGCAAGAAGCCTATTTTTTTGAATACTTATTTGGTATATCTTATGTACTATTGTTGATCAGTCATTTCAGTCATGACTGACTCTATAATGACTATTTGGAGTTTTCTGGCCAGGGATATAGAGATGGTTTGCCATTTTATTCTCCAGCTCATTTTACATATGCATACTTAAGGAAGGGTTAAGTGACTTATCCAGAGTCACACAATTTAAATATAGAAAAGAGCAAAGCATTTGAATGCTTATGTATTTATTCAAACTGTTACTTATTTGCAATGGAATAAACCACTTATAAAAGCCAAATGAAACTCTTCAACCTAGAAGCCAGATCTCTAGTATTGGTGGTGGAGTAATCATTGCTTCTTCAGTTGACATGGAAGTTAAATATTAGAGCCTTTTCCCAACACATCTAGGATTTATTAAATGAATTTATCCTTTTTTTTTCCTAGTTAATTCTTGCATATTTCATCTAGTCTTTCCAATTAGATTTTAATTATCTTAAGATATGTGGCCTACTCCTTTAAAAGAAAATGTAATCAGAAGAGACCTTAGAAGACACCTACCTTAACATGTAACAATTGATGGTCCCTTTTACAGAGCCTGGAGACAAACTCTACCCAGACTGAAAATATTCACAGAGGGGACTTTATTTTTCTCTCCATACAAAAAATGGGGAGAGTGGAGATGGTAAAGGTAAAAGTAGGGGAGAGGAAATAAATAGGTGAGGGAGATTGGAAATTGGTTTCTCTCAAGAAGGAGAATAAGTTTTGAGAAGATTTATTTTTATTATGTTGAATTATTTTATTCTTGAGTTCTGAGGTTAGGATAAAATTAGTACCTCATTCCTTTGCTCCTAGGAAATTCAGAGAATGCCTCAACTTGGAAAATCTCCTTTTATAAGCAGTTGGAAGAGAGATTCTAAGGATCCTCTTGCTCAAAAAAGTAAATACTGGTTTAAGCCGGGAGAATCTGTCTGAAGTAGAATTAAGTCCTTGAATCTCTCATTAGGAAATATTAGGAAAGATAATCCTGACCAGGTAGGATTTGATCTCTCCTAGACTTTAGGGACACAGAACCTGTCAATATGGAAATCTAGAAGTCCCCAGTTTATTTAGTTTGAGGGTAGAGACCCCAGGTTTTGACCTTGTCACAGGAGAGGTTTCCCCCTTAGGGAAGGTCCCACTTCACCAGACAATAGACATTCACTTCAGGTGGGGAGGTAAACCCCATCTGAAGTCAAGTAGCTCTTTTGTCTCCAGAAGCCTTTCTCAGTATATCACACCCTCCTTCCAAGGATTGAACTCTGGACCTTCAGCTTGGAAGACTGACCCTCTACCTACTGCACCAAAGTTGAAGTGGATGTCTATTGTCTGGTGAAGTGGGACCTTCCCTCGGGGGAAACCTCTCCTGTTACAAGGTCAAAACCTGGGGTCTCTACCCTCAAACTAAATAAACTGGGGATTTCTAGATTTCCATGTTGAAAAAACAAATAAATGTCTGAACATCTTTACCCAGGAAATAGTGAGTGTCAACTTGAAATCTGGGAACCCTAAGTTTTGTCACTATCCCTTTGGAAAATGCTTTAAAGGGAGTCCCATACTAACTTTGTTTCATACTGAACAATAGACCTTAAAGTACTAAATGATCCCAGTTTAGGTGGGACTAGTAGACATAATCAAATGTTAAGTGCCCTTTTTGGCTTAGAAGTTTCTTCCATGCTATCAAAGTCCTTTCCCATAAAGTCCAGACCTTGCCTGAACTCTTTCTTTAGTATTCATTTAAAAGTATCAGTTATAATCCTGTCTTATAACCCTTATAATCCTGTCTTGGATTTCTGATTTACTTATAGCCATTATAAAGCCAATCAACCATACTTCCAGGTCCTGAGTTCCCCAAAAGGTATATAAGATCCCAATGTTCTATTGTTCTTTGGATAATCATCTAGTGCTCTGATTCTCTCAGAGACACTGTTCCCAGAATCCCCAGGGTTCAACTCTGTGTGGTATTTAGAGCTTGGCTCTGTGTGACATGGGCATTGTACCCCCAGAAACTCAGGCAAACTATTATCAGGGAAACTCCCTTCCTCCCTTACATCCTGGAGACTCTGAGCCTAAAAACATCCAAAGACCCGCCCTAGGGTCCTGAGATGTTTCTCCTCCTTGATTGTCCTCTAGATTTAAGATGGACAGGAAGAGGCATCTCCAAGCCACACTTTGATCCTATCAGACATCTCTTTGTTCCATAAAACTAAGGAATCTTTATCTCCCCAGGAAGATGATCACCCTACCTCACCTAATACCTGAGTGACTAACACTCTCTGTTGTAAAGAGTATAAAATCCCCAGAACTGATGTCCTCTGGAGGACAGCCTTTCAATCCATGCTGTCCTCACGGGGAACAGCTTTTTCATTCATGTGGTCCTCCCAAGGAATTGGTCTCCCTCTTGCTGTTCCACCTTGCTATCCTACTGGCCATTCTCAACATTACTTTACTTTCTAAATTAATAAATTTCTTTTTGTTTTTAAGCTAAGATTTGGAGTCTTGCATTCTTGCAAAAGGTATCCTTCCTGAACCCCGGGGGTACAACTCCTCACCCCCATAAAATGTGTGGTGGAAGAATATTAATGGACCTGTATCTTTCCTGATTAAAGATTTGGTTTTGCTGACTACTTTTGTGGTTCTGTGTTTTTCCAGATTGACAAGAGGAGTTGAGAATTTCGATGGATCATCTTATTGATTATTCATGGAGTTGAGATGTCACAGGATGTCCAAAGGAGGAGCTGAATAATGAGCTCCCAAAATCATTTATTTGTGGATCTGTGCAAGAGGACTTTGTCTTTGATTGCCAATAAAGTCATAGGTCATTCAATTATTGGTTTTTGCTAGTCTGCTTAACAATGATATTGTAACAACATCATTAAAATACTTTTTCATCATGGAATGGGAGCGATAGGGACTTATCTTGTGTATGAAAACATATCTAGGGAATGAGATCATCATATTGCATTTTTCAGGACAGAAAAAACTACTCCAGAAGAGGAGATATACCTGGAAGCAGCTAGTACCTAGTATAGTAGTAGTGATGTGCAACTCTAGGTTTCCTGTTATACCCCCAAATTATAGAAGTACTTCATGTCAAACTATAATCAGGAAAATTCCTTTGCTTCCTTGAATTCCTTGTTAATGCTTAGGAGAAGATAACCCTTGTCAACATGGAATCTAGGAATCCCAAACTTGTGGCCTAGTGAGATCTGATGAACCCCCAAGTTTCAGAACTAGCTTATAGGTTGGAGACCCAAAAGCTTGTGCTTGTTCCCTTTTCCCATGGGAAACCACCTTGAAGGGAATCCCAGGCTGGCAGTTTCAGACTTTAGTGGGAGACCCTCAAGGAAATGACAATCCTAGTTCCCTGAGATAAGCATATGCTAAGGACCCTCCTTGTTTTAGGTAGTCTCCCCTATTATATCAGACCCTTTCCCAAGAAGATCCACACCTGGACAGGAACCATCCTTTAGCATCCATTGTAAGTAGCCCCTTCTCTTACACCTTTGCCTCTAGCTATGATTCCTTTCCCAAGCTTGAGTGTATCCTGTCAATGTAGTTTGAACATTCCCATTTTCTTTGTAGCTATATTGATAGCAATCATCTTTCCTTGTCTCTGGATCCCCCAAATGGTACATAGGTTCCCCAAATTCTTTTCTTGTCTGGAGTCCATCTTGTGTGGTGGTACTTCCAGGGGTGAGTGACCAGAGTGGCCAGAGTTCAATCCTCGGACTCTGTGCAGTCATATGTGGTGAGCAGCTCTGCTGTCGAGGCCCACTAGTGGTGAACCCCTTTTTCCCTTGATTAAAGAGTTATTTTTGACTATTTAATAGTTCTGTGTTTTTTCCAGTTAACAACCTGGAACTTCAAAGGCTAATCATAAGAAAGACCCTTGAGAGAGAATTATCCTCCTTGGATTCTCCCTTAGGTTTTGAGATGGACATAAGATATACAAATTCTGGTTTTGACTCAATACCATCAATTGTAATCTAGGACATCTATCTGCCCCCTAAACTATGCCCAGCTAAAACTATGTTTCCAGTGTTATTGGCTCTGGAAGGATATCCTTTGGGGTTCAGGAAGGATACCTTTTGCAAGCATGCAATGACTCCAAAACTTAGCTTAAAAACAAAAAAGAGATTTATTAATTTAGAAAGTAATGTTGAGAGTGGCCAGGAGGATAGCAAGGTGGAACAGCAAGATAGGGAGCAGTTCCTTGGGAGGACAGCATGAAAGGAAAGGCTGTTCCTCCATGGGGACAGCATGGATGGAAAGGCTGTCCCCCAAACGACATCAGTTCTGGGTTTATATACTCTTTAGATGCTATGTCCTGGTGACTTTGAGAGTATTAGTCCCTCAGGCATTTGGTGGGGTGAGGTGGTCATCTAACTGGGGTCTGCCTGGAGGCATAAAGATTCATCTCTTTGTCCACCTTAAATCTAGAGGACAAAAGAGGGTAAACATCTCAGGATCCTAGGTGGGGTCATTGGGTGTTTCTAGGTTAAGAGTCACAAGGATGCAAGGGCAAGGAAGTTTCCCTGGTAATAGTTGGCCTGGGTTTCTGGGGTACAGTGCTCATGTCATCCAGGACATAAGACATGTCTCTGATCTGGTCAGATGACCAACCCCCCCCCACACACTTTTGCCTGAGTTCATACCCTCCTTGAGTCATGTAGCTGATGCTATAAATAAAGTATAAAACCCCCAGAATTGATCCCTTCGAGGAGGCAGCTTTCCATTTATGCTGTCCTCCAAGCCAAATCAAAATAAATTCAAAATGACTAAATTTCTCTTCTTATTTCTAAGGTAATTAATGGCATCTTGCAGTCTTGCAAAGGGTAACCCCAGAGGTTCACCTCAAGTTCCCCCCACGACATTTTTAGTGCCCAGTGTTTTTGGCTCTCCTGAGGAAGGCTGCTTTTGAACCCTGGATTCAGGTAGGAAGGGGCCCTTCTTGGACTAATGAAAACCTATTTTGGCATGACATCTTTGTGGGACTGACATGGGCACTGTACCCTAGAAACCCAGGCAAACTATTGTCAAGGGAACTCCCTTGTTGTTTTTCTGACTCTGAGACTAAAAACACCCAATGACCCCACCTAGGATCCTGAGATGACTATCTTCCTTTGATCCTCCTCTAGATGGACAGAAAGATGCACCTTCAAGCCACACCTTGATCCTATCAGACATATATTTGTCCCCTAAACTAAGGAATCTTTATGTCCCCAGGCAGACCCCAGTATGATCACCCCACCTCATGCCTGAGTGACTAACTGTTGTGAAGAATGTATAAAATCCCCAGAACCAATGTCATGGGGGGGGGGGAACAGCCTTTCCTTTCATGCTGTCCTCCCAGGGAACTGCTCCCCATCTTGCTGTTCTACCTTGCTATCCTTCTGGCCACTCTCAACATTACTTTCTAAATTAATAAATCTCTTTTGTTTTTAAGCTAAATTTTGGAGTCATTGCATGCTTGCAAAAGGCATCCTTCCCGAACCCAAAAGGTTCAATGCCCATAACATTTTTGGCGCCCAACGTGTTTGGCTCTCCTGAAAGCTACACCTGTACCCCAGATTGTCCACGAGGACATGGCTTCTCAGGTAGGAAAGGAGCCTTTTCTTTGACTCCTGAAACCCCCATCTTTTGGGTGATATCTCTGTGGGAACTCTTTTGTGCTCTCTCTCCCATCGGCCCCAGTCCAGGCTGGCCTCTGGAGTTTGGGGTCTGTCTGTCGGCTTCCCCGTATACTAGAAGATGTTTTAGTTGTGTGGGAAAGTCTTGCTGCCTCAGTGTTCAGCTGAGTGCTCGCCTCAGAGCTAAACTGAGTGCTCCTGGTCGGGCAACTTCTGTGGACGCACAACTGTTGACCCTCGGTGTGAAATTGGCCACTTTTGCATCCAAATGGGACAGAGACAGAGCGTATTCTGAGATTCTCCTTTGGGGTGTATACTTAAAAATTGGAAAAAATTGGCACTAAACAGCTTAAAGAAAAAGCAATTAATTTCTTTTTATAAAGTTGTCTGGCCACATTACATCCTTGGTAATCAAGAAACATGGCCCATTCATGGTACCCTAAATTATAATACCATCAGACAATTGGATTTATTCTTCAGAATGGAAGGGAAATGGACAGCCATTCCCTACCTTTCCACTTTCATTAAACTCAGCCAGAATACTGAGCTAAGGTGATCATGTCATATGTGCCTTGCCACCTCCTTACTGACCCCTTCTGGGGAAAGTCCCCAAGAGGATGTTCTGGATGACTTAGCTCTCCCAAGCAATTTAGCTTCTGTGAGGGGTAGGGAGATAACAACTCCTACACTGGCTGCAGAGCAGTCAAGACTTTCCCTCCCCCAAAACTAACCTCTACTACAGAATCCCCTCCAGATCCTCCTGGTTCCTCTCCCCAACCCTCGGCTCCAAACCCTTTGCCTTACTCTCTGGGTTCAGAGCCTGAGACCACTCCTCTCTCTACTCCCAACCGTAATATCCTTTTGTACTCGCCACTGCCTAAGGATAATGTTACCTCACCCATTCCTCAACCAAGCCCACTCCACACCCAGAGCGGACTGAGCTATGGCGACAGGGCCCACCTCCTCCCTATGAGAGAGGTACCCTCGCCAGATGGGCTGGCTCGGGTACATGTTCCCTTTTCTATGACTGATCTAGCCCTGATGAAGGAGAAATTGGGTCCCTTCTCAGAGAACCATACCAAATTCATTGAGGGTTTTAAATCCCTTACCTTGTAGTTTGACCTGTCCTGGGCAGATCTGCATATTATTATCTCCACCAGTTGCACCCCAGATGAGAAAAAATGGATCTGGGATTTGGCTGTAGAAATAGGTGATGAGAAGGCCCTAGCTGGCACATGGGTAGGAGTTCCTGGTGTCACAGCAGTCCCAGGGCAAGATCCTGAGTGGAATTATATGAATCAAAGGGACAGACTTAGGAGAGACCATATGATAGACTGTCTCCTTGAGGCCATGCAAAGGGGGATTAGAAAAAGAGTGAATTACAATAAGCTCAAAGAAATCACTCAGAGAAAGGAGGAGAATCCAGCCCTCTTTCTATCCAGATCTTTATAGGGCTGTCTGCCCCAGACACCAAGCGAAAGCTGCAAAAGCTGGATCTGGGACCTCAGACTCCAATTAACCAATTAATGGATGCTGCTTTTAAGGTTTTTCATAATAGAGATCTTGTTGAGACAGAAGGACAGAGACGTGAGAAACTTCTCATGGCAGCTCTCATCTCTCTGACCTATGGGCAGAGGCCAAGGGGCTCTTGCTACACTTGTGGACAGGATGATCATTGGTTGAAGGACTGTCCTTTGAAGGGAAGACCGCCCACGACTCCCTGTCCAGCCTGTGGTCGACAGGGACACTGGAAACGGTAGTGCTCCACCAACCAGAGACCCCAGCGACCCAAGAGGCACGTTCCTGACCTCCAGTCTCCGGAGGACTCGGAATAGGGCTGCCCTAGGGTTTGCTCGCTCCCAGTTTCCATCGCCATGGCCGAACCCAGGGTTATTCTCGAGGTTGAAGGTAAGAAAGTTACCTTTCTAATTGACATGGGAGCCATCTATTCTGTTCTCCAAACTCAGAATGGTCCTAAATTCTATTCACAGCACGAGGTAATTGGAGTTGGGGGAAAGACTCTTAGCTGTAGAGAGACAGCACCACTAATATGTGCCCATGAAGATAAATTACAGCTCCGAAATTTTCTGGGTATGGCAGGATTCTGCCGTATCTGGATTCCTAATTTCAGGATCATTGCAAAACCTCTCTATGAAGCCACTAAGGGGCCTGATTCGGAATCCCAAGATTGGGGGGGAGAGCAGGAACAAGCCTTTTCACTTTTAAAAACCCGGCTTTCTCCTCCCCTGCCCTAGGGATTCCAGACCTTAAAAAGCCTTTTTTCTTGTTTACTGATGAGAGAAAGCAGTTCGCCCTAGGCATTCTAGCACAGTACCTAGGACCTGACCTCTGCCCCATTGCTTACTTCTCCAAACAACAAGACTCAGTTAGCAGGGAATGGCCACCATGCTTGAGGGCAGTCTCTGCCATGGTCCTCATGGCAGAAGAGGCATTTAAACTAACTCTGGCTCAACCCCTAGAAATTCTGACCCCCCATCGTGTCCTCAGCATTCTGGAAGCTAGAGGTCACAGATGGCTCTCTGGGGGCCACCTCACTAAGTACCAGGCTCTTTTACTGGACACACCTGGCCTTACCCTGAAGGTACACAGGACACTAAATCCAGCTACCCTCCTCCCTCTTCCTGGAGACCCTTCCTCCCATGACTGTGAGGAATTGATAGACCACACTTTCTCTAGCAGACTAGATCTTAAAGATTTTCCCCTCCCTGAAGCAGAGGTCAGCTGGTATACAGATGGGTCCTCCTTTATGGAGAATGGGGTAAGGAAAGCACGGTACTCCATAGTCTCTCAGACAGCCACCACTGAGGCAAAGGGACTCCCCCCAGGGACTTCAGCACAGAAAGCAGAGCTGATTGCCCTCACAAGAACATTGCAGCTTGCTGAAGGGAAAAAGGCAAATATTTTCACCGACTCAAAATATGCCTTTCATGTTTTACATGCTCATGGGGCTATATGGAAAGAAAGAGGTTTATTAACTACCAAAAACTCTCCGTTGAAACATGGGAAAGAAATCCTGAGTTTACTTGAGGCAGTCACTTTACCCAGCCAAATCGCTGTCATTCACTGCAGAGGACATCAAGGTCTAGATTCCAACATAACCCAAGGGAATCATAGGGCAGACCTAGCCACCAAAGAAGCTGCAAGAGCCACTTCTTTGACTGCTCTGACCCTAACCCCACGACACCCCACAATATCAAAGGGCATTTCTCCCTCATACACTGAGGAGGAGCAGAATTTCAGGGATTCACCCTTGAACACAGTGGGTGGTGGCGATCTCCCTCTGGACCTCTGCTCCTCCCCAGTAACCTAATGTGGAAGCTGGTTATGGGATTGCATAACTCCACACACCTGGGCAGGGAAGCACTAACCACTCTGATAAAGCCACTTTTCACAGGCAAAGGCATTTCCAAAACCATCCGGGAAGTTTGCAGATCTTGTGCCCTCTGTGCCCAAAACAACAGAACTGGAGCTCTTAGGCCACCTCCCCTCCTTAAGCCCGTCCAAAGGAGAGGGGAATCACCTATTGAAGATTGGCAGTTAGATTTCACCCATTTGCCACCTTGCAAGAGATACAAGGTCCTTTTAGTCTTTGTAGACACTTTCATAGGCTGGCCTGAAGCATTTCCCTCCAGATCAGAGAAAGCACAAGATGTCACAAAGGCCTTACTGAATGAAATCATTCCTAGGTTTGGCCTTCCAAAAACCCTTCAGAGTGATAATGGTCCTGGCTTTCATTTCCCAGATCACTCAGATGGTCTCTAAGGCTTTGGGAATCACTTACCATTTACACTCAGCCTGGCATCCCCAATCTTCAGGGAAAACAGAACTATGAATCAGACCCTCAAAAGAGCCCTTACCAAACTCTGTGAGGAGGCTAAAATTGATTGGGTCCAAGCTCTCCGCATTGCCCTACCCAGAATCAGGATTGCTCCCTGGGCAAAGTTAGGGTTGAGCCCATTTGAATTACTTTATGGGAGACCTTTTCTAACCTCTGATGTTCTTTTAGACACAGAAATACACAGCCCTGTTCGGTTCTCTAGAAAACTTGGCCCAACCCACCAGGTTCTGAGAGAATACACTAATCAGATCCTCCCCAGACCCTCCACAGAGGATACAAAGGAATCTCTCCACCCAGCCCAGACAGGAGACTTGGTATATCTGAAGACATGGAGTGGATCAAGCCACCTAACACCCCAATGGGAGGGCCTCCATAGGGTTATTTTGTCCACTCCTACAGTGGTAAAATTGGAGGGACAGAATACATGGACTCTAGAAATAGGTGGTGAAGGGGGTATGGAAGCCACTTATTCCTGTGAGCCACTGGAATATCTCAAATTCCTCTTCTGCAGAAAGACCCAACCTAAGGACACTTTGGAATAAGTAGCTCCATCCACCCCTCCTTGTTATCTTAAATCTCTCTTGCTCTAGCCATGATTATCTCTTTCCATACATTCTTTGTCCTTTTTGGTATATCAAAAATTCCCACAAAGTGGAAATACAAGACCAAGAGTTACATGAGGTGTCCATGGAGAAAGCTTTTTCCTGGCTCATCCTCCTGGAAATCCTGGCTATATGCCCTCCTTGCCCCATTTATCCCTATCATCCTGATAACAGGGGGTATCTTGATATATGGATCTTGTATTTGTAACCTTGTCATCTCTAGTTGCTTCTAGGGTAAAAGCACTCATGGGAGTCACCCAGATGCCAGATGCCACCATAACCTTGGCAAACATCCCAGCCTGATGCTCTGGATGTGGCCTACAGTCAATTCCTCTCACTCCTAATGTTAGGCAGGGAGATCTCTACACCCATCCTCAGCTCTGAAGAAGTTACAGAAGACAGATCGCCATCCCGTTTTCCCTTACATATTAGGAGAGTAGGAGAGGGGGGAGATAACATGGGCATTGTATCCCAGAAACCCAGGAGAACTATTGTCAAGGGAACTCCCTTGTTTTTCTGACTCTGAGACTAAAAACACCCAATGACCCCACCTAGGATCCTGAGATGACTATCTTCCTTTGATCCTCCTCTAGATGGACAGAAAGATGCACCTTCAAGCCACACCTTGATCCTATCAGACATCTATTTGTCCCCTAAAACTAAGGAATCTTTATGTCCCCAGGCAGATCTCAGTATGATCACCCCACCTCATGCCTGAGTGACTAACTCTGTTGAAAATAAGTATAAAATCCCCAGAACTGATGTCGTCTGGGGGACAGCCTTTCCATCCATGCTGTCCCCATGGGGGAATAGCCTTTCCTTTCATGCTGTCCTCACAGGGAAATGCTCCCCATCTTGCTATTCTACCTTGCTATCTTCCTGGCCACTCTCAACATTACTTTCTAAATTAGTTAATCTCTTTTTGTTTTTAAGCTAAGTTTTGGAGTCATTGCATGCTTGCAAAAGGCATCCTTCCCGAACCCCAAAAGATTATCCTTCCTGCCCATAACAACGGGCCCCTATATTTGGGGCAAGATGAAGCCTAGGCAGCCTCAGTGAAATTTTAATTATGTTTTTTTTTTTCTTCCCCTCAAGTTGAATGGTTGAGCAACATCATAGAAAAATGAGAAAATTGGCTTTTTTCAAAACCTTAAATTCTAACATCAGGTGGCAATTGGAGTATTTTGCAAGAAAAAGGACATATGGACAGAAGCCTATCCATTTTAACCTTGCCCCCTCACTGGGCTTCCAGTTCTCAAAATTCTAATCTTTGTTTGGATTTTTAAGGCAAGGGTTTGCCCAGAAATCCAGGCCTAGATAGAGGAAGGAAGCTGGGAATGAAGCAAGGCATAAGGGAAACTGCTAAAGCTAGATTTTAATCTCCTAACTCCTACTTTCACATTAACCAAAGCTGCTTCTAAGATCTCCCTAACCCCTATCCCCTCCACTAGAAACAAGGCTGAAGGCTTGTGCTGGTGATATGAGAGAAAAATCCCCCTACTCCCTTATATAAAGATTGTATTTTAATTTCACTGTAGTCTTGAGATAATCATCATTTTAGTTCTAAAATAGCATAAATCAGGATTTTAGCAGACTTTTGTGAATATTCTGGTATAAGTATTAAGGTTTTGAATTAAGTAAATAAATGCTTTAGCAAAGGCCTTCCTATCAGTCCTAACCTTCAAAGATGCTATATCAGGCACCCTAACTTGTGATCCAGTCTGGGTACTGCCTGACATCACCCACTCTTATCTTTTGCATGTCCTCCAGATCTCCAAGCCACCAGGACCCAGGTGTTCACTGAGGACAGATCTCTAAGGATGCTCTGCCTATAACCCCTCTTCCCCTCATCCCTCCCTCCCTCTCTCAGAGACTCTATACCCATTATCACAGGGGAAATGGCATAGGACTGTACTCCCAAATTACTTCAAAATTACTGCAAAATACTTCAGGTCAAATTGTAAGCAAGGAAATTCCTACTTTGCTTCCTTGTATTCCTGTTAAGGCAAAGGAGACGTTGGGCCTGGACTTCAAAGGCTAATGATAAGAAAGACGTTTGAGAGAATTATCCCTCTTGGATTCTCCCCTGGGTTTCAAGATGAACCACCCAGCTGCCCCCATGCTTAATATAATTTGGAAGTTATTAAAAATATGCAATAAAGGATGATGACATATTCAAATAGTTCCAGTAGGTCCAGAGAATCCAATCAATAATCTAACAAGTTTAGGGATATCAGTAAAATCCAGTTTCAATATTGTTATTTGTTAGAGTGTTTATAGAATAGACAAGTTTTATTGCTCCAAAAACGTTGCTCTTTTTTCCTATGTTTCATGGTGAGAATACTAATGTAGTTTCCAGGCAACCAATATTTCTGTCACATTCTGACAGAATTGAACTTCCTAATGAACTTGCTTTAGCATTTTCTAAAACAAAGCTCTAAATTGCTCCTGAAAAAAAACTAGAGAACCAAACTCTCTTCCAACTGGACGTGTATCTTATGATTACAAAATTCTTCTAATTGGAAAATAGAGTCACCTGAACAAAAAGGATATAAACAACATCCAGTTTTCATAAGTGAGCTGCAGATTCAATGAGCAATTAAAAGCAGACAATATGCAACTCTATTACTGAATTGAATGATAACTAACATAAAAGTCTTAATTACTTTAATAAACATTCTGAATTTCCTAAAGATCTGAGCTGTAGAATAAACCAGCAGAGTTCATGGAAGAAGCAAAAAGTAGATATATATGGAGAGAACTTCAAGAGATCTTACCAAGAGAACATCTTATTAGTTAACGATGTATCTCTAGTTTTTTCTGAAGAAACTCTATTTGAAGACCAACCCTTGTGAACAATCAATACCTACTCAAAGTCATTCATCAGTATTTAACAAACTTTCTATCATACCAAAACCTATCACAATGACTCCAAACCCTACTTGGTTCAAACTCCATTTTCTATCCTTCAGTGATTATTCCCTTAATAACATCTGCCACAACTCAACCAAGCTCAGCCTTTCATGAAACCTAATCAATACCTCCATTTGAGAAATTCCAATAAAACTTCATGTTCAAACCTTTTCACTATTGGTCCCTTCATTTTCTTGCACTCAAAAGGACCTGATCCAACTTCACTGGCAACCCTTTTCATCATTAGCTGCACTTCATTCATTCCAATTTCTGACATACTAGTCATAGTAGGAAAGGTAGAATATTCCTCCTATGCCATTGTCATTTCCAGGTGCTCGCTCTATCCTCTCCATTTAAGAACTTCTCTTTTGATGAAAGTGAAACCCAGAAAGGTTAAATAATTTCTCAGTGGAGTAGTAATAACTAAAATAATAAAGTACCCCAGTGACAGTGGCTAGAATGCTGGGCCTGGAGTCAGGAAGACTGAAATTCATGAGTTCATATTTGTTCTAAGACACTTATTAGATGTCTGGACTCAGAAACTTACTAGTTATGTAGCCCTAGGCAAGGCATTTAACTCTGTTTGACTCAATTTCTCATCTAAAAAATGAGTTGGAGAAGGAAATGGCAAGTGATTGTGGTTCCTTTATGAAAAGAAATTCCAGATGGGGTCACAAGGAGTCAGAAATGACTGAAACATTTTTTAAAAGTAGTAATAACAAGACTTTATTTCATTAAAATTTACAGAGATGTTTGCATATGGTTATTTAATTTGATTCTAAAAAATCCTATTAAAGTAGTTATAATAATCCTTATTTTACAAATAATGAAACTGAGACAGAAAAATAGAATGACATGACTGGGGTTATATTGCTTGTAACCAATCAAGAAAAGATTTAATCTCAAGATGTCCTAAATGTGAGATTTACCAAGACTTTATTTAGTATATTAGCAGTTGTACTACAGCAACTAAAAAGTAGCAACGAGAATTGACAATATTTTAATCTCTGTTTCTGCATTCATTTCTGGTGATTTTATAGACCTCACAATATTCAAATTAATGGAAAATCTCATAATTCCCTGAAGATATTTAGATAGAATGCATTTGTCCTTTTGACTGACATACCTCTATCAACAAGTATTCTGTCTTAAAGATATGATAAGTATATAGCTTGGTCATTTTATCAGATTTATAACCAATTTGTAGCAGGAATACAATAAATTAATAGTCACATTCTGTTTTTCTTAAAGATTATTAGAGGGGGGGAGTCAAGATGGTGGCATAGAGGCAACAAACATTCAGACCTCTGAAAACCCATCCTAACCCATTATAAACTAAATGTTCCTAGGGGACTGAAAATCAAACCCAACAACAAAACAGAGCAAAAGAACCCACCTGCTGAAGTCAACTTAAAAGGTATGCCCCCAAAAGCCAGAATTGGAGAAGACTCCAGGATAAGGGGAAGGAAGAAGGAAGAAGAAAAGTTCTGGGACCCCTCTCCTACCTAGAGCTCTAATCCTCCGGGGGAGCTGGAACCTCTGGACAGACAAAGGCACTGGTATGGAGGGAATGCCTTGCCAGTAAAGCTGTGCCAGGCTCAGAGCATCCAAAACAGGCAGTGGGGAAGCAGTTAGAGAAGAAACACAGAGGTCAGAGCAGGCAGCAGATACATCTGTGGAGAAATTCCATAGTTCCCCCCCCCCACCCAAGTTTTTGGTATCAGGGCACATACAGCAAACCAGCTAGAAGTAATCCCATCAACAACTTCAGAGGGTAGGGAAGCTCAAGTTCCAACATACCTCACCCACAGACTGTTGGACTTAATCCCATCAAAGCCTCTAGAGGGCAGGGAAGCACAAGCTCCAACACCCTTCCCCCACAGACTGCACTAAGAGATTTACTGACAAAGCTCCAATTGTAAAAATGGAAGGAAAAGCCCAAAACCACAAAAAAATAATAGGAACAAGAGATCAGGCAACTGCAGGGAGTAAAGAAGGTGGTAAATGTGAGCAAAGAACAGAAAAAGAAAAAAGAAATTACAATTGACAGCATCTATATAGGCAATGAACAAAGAGAAAACAGAACACAGAAGGATGAGGGAACACCAAGCAAAAAAACAGAAACCCCAGTGAATTGGATACAGGCTCTGGAATAATTCAAAATACAATTCAAAACACAATTAAGAGAAGCTGAAGACAACTGAGAAAAGAACTTAAAAACTAAGATAATTCATCTGGAAACACATGCAGTTGAACTAAAACAAGAAAATAGTGTCTTGAAAGCCAAAATTAACCAGCTTGAAAATGAGGCAAAGGAGATGAAAGATGAGGTAAAGAAAAGGAAATGAAAGATGTGGCAAAGAAGTTGAAAGATGACCTCCAAAGAAAAAAAGATCAGAGGGAGAAGGACGCCTAAAAAGCCAGGGATGAAATTCAGACGTTAGTTAGTTAGTAGTAGTGAGCCGAGAATGACTATTGGCTTTGTGCATTATCATCTAATGATGTACCCTCATGTGGCTTTGAAGTCCAAAGGCTGAGCCGCAGATTTTGTGGCATATGGGGCATGGAATGCCAGTTGTTACAGGAGGTGCGGTTGTGGCCTGGTGTCGGCGTTCACGTGCAGCGGCAAGACGTCAGACATTAATAACCTAAGTACAACTAGAAACAAAGAATTTCACAAGCAAAATAAAAAGAACAAAAATTTTGGGAAAATATGTAGCCCCTCATTCACAAAACAGAATATTTAGAAAATCGTTCCAAGAGAAACAACTTAAGAATCATTGTTCTACCAGAAGACCATGAGAAAAGGAAAAGGCTGTACATCATACTACAGGATATTATACCAGAAAACTGCCTCAATATTTAAGAACAATAGGGAAAAGTGGAGATGGAAAGAATCCACAGATCACCTCCTGTACTTAATCCCCAACTGACAACACTCAGGAATGTTATAGCCAAATTCAAGAACTATCAGACCAATGAAAAAATATTACAAGCTGCTAAGAAAAAGTCATTCAGATGCTATGGAATCACAGTGAGGATAACACAGGACCTGGCTACATCTACACTGAAGGACTTAAAGGTATGGAATATGATATTCTGGAAAGCAAGGGGACGAAATCTACAACCAAGAATCAAATACCCAGAAAATTGACTATATTCCTACAGGGGAAAGTATGGTCATTGAACAAAGGAAAAAGGAAGAACAATCCAATCAATTGGGGCAGAGAATTGATTTCCATCCTATAGGGAAGTAGAAAGGTAACAAATGGATTGGTGGGAAGGGAAGCAGTACAAAAGAGGGAGAGTGCAGGGGGTAGTTTGAAGACTGTAAAGAAAATAAGGGTGGAATAAAAAGGGAGGAGGTATAAAGGGAAGTAAAATAAGGGTTGGAATTATGGGGACTGATTAAAAACAAACATTGGTGTAGAAGGAAAAACTGAAAGAAGAAAAAGCAGGAGTAAGAGTAGAAATCAAAATGCTGGGGAATACATAGCAGTTAATCATAAATCTGAATGTGAATGGAATGAAATGACCCATAAAATGCTGACAAACAGCACAGTAGATTAGAAAACAAAACCCTACCATATGCTGTCTACAAGAAACACACATGAGGAAGGTAGACACACTTAGGGTAAAAGTAAGATGATGGAGTCAAATCTTTTGGGCATCAACTGACAAAAAGAAGGTAGGAGTTGCAATCATGATATCTGACAAAGCCAAAGTAAAAATGGATCTAGTCAAAAGAGATAGGGGAAGTAATTACATCCTGATAAAAGTCAGGATAGACAATGAGGAAATTTCAGTACTCAACATGTATCCTCCAAATGGCATAGCATCCAAATTTCTAAAGGAGAAACTAGTGGAGCTCAAGGATGAAATAGATAGAAAAATGATACTATTGGGAGATCTGAACCTTCCTCTACTGAAACTAGATTAATCAAATTAAAAAAATATATCAGAAAGAGGTAAGAGAAGTGAATGTAATCTTAGAAAAAATAGTTAGTAGATATGTGGAGAAAAATAAATAGGGCCAAAAAGGAATAAACCTTCTTTTCAGCAGCACATGGTATATTCACAATGATTGAACATGTACTAAGGCATAAAAACATTTCAAACAAGTGCAAAGGAGCAGAAATAATAAATTCAACCTTCTCAGATCATGATGCAATAAAAAAAATAATTAGTAAAGGTACATTGAAAGGCAAATGAAAAATTAATTGGAAATCAAATAATACAATTCTCTAAAAAATCAGTTAGTTAAAGAACAAATCCTAGAAACAATAAATAATTTAATGGAAGAAAATAACAATGATGAGACATCCTTTCAAAATCTATGGGATGCAGCCAAAGAAGTACTTAGGGGGAAATTCATATCCTTGAGTTCATATATTAACATATTAGAGAGGGCAGAGGTTAATGAATTGGGCATGCAAATTAAAAAAAGTAGAAAGTGAACAAATTTAAAATCCTCAAATGAAAACTAAATTAGAGATCCTAAAAATCAAAGGAGAAATTAATAAAAGTGAAAGTCAAAGAACTATTGATTTAATAAATAAGACTAGTAGATGGTACATTAAAAAATTAAATTAGACAAAGTACTGGTAAATCTAATTTTAAAAAGGAAAGAAGAAAACCAAATTGACAGTATCCAAGATGAAAAGGGAGACCTCACCTCTAATGAAGAGGAAATTAAGGCAACCATTAAAAATTAGTATGCCCAGTCATATGGCAATAAATATGGCAATCTAAGTAATATGGATGACTATTTACAAAAATATAAATTACCTAGACTAACAGAGGAAGAAGTAAACTACCTAAACAACCCCATATTAGAAAAAGAAATTGAACAAGCCATCAAGGAACTCCCTAAGGAAAAATTCCCCAGGTCCAGATGAATTCACAAATGATTTCTATCACACATTCAAACAACAATTAATCCCAATATACAAACTATTTGACGGAATAAGCGGGGAAGGAGTTCTACAATATTCCTTTCAAGAGACAAATACGGTATTGATTCCAAGGCCAGGCAGGTCAAAAAAAGAGAAAGAAAACTATGGACCAATCTCCTTAATGAATATAGATGCAAAAATTTTAAATAGGATATTCACAAAAAGACTCCAGCAAGTGATCATGAGGGTTATTTACCCTCATGATTTACCAGGTCAGATTCATACCAGGAATGCCAAGATGGTTCAATATTATGAAAACCATCCACATAATTGACCATATTAACAAGCAAACTGACAAAAATCACATGATTATCTCAATACATGCAGAAAAAGTCTTTGACAAAATACAACACTCATTCCTACTGAAAACACTAGAAAATATACGAATGGAAGGGCCTTTCCTAAAAATAATAAGCAATATATATCTAAAACAATCAGCAAAGATCATCTGCAATGGGGACAAACTAGAAGCCTTTCCAATAAGATCAGGAGTGAAACAAGGATGCCCATTATCACCTTTATTATTTAACATTGTACTAGAAACACTAGCAATAGCAATTAGAGAAGAAAAAGAAATTGAAGCTATTAAAATAACAATGATGAGACCAAGATATCACTCTTTGCAGATGATATGATGATCTACTTAAAGAACCCCAGAGAATCAACCAAAAAGCTAATGGAAATAATCAACAACTTTAGCAGTTATAGGATACAAAACAAACCAAAATAAGTCATCAGTATTTTTATATATCTCCAATACATCTTAGTAGCAAAAATTAAAAAGAGAAATTCCATTTAAAACCACCCTAGACAATACAAAATACTTAAGAATCTATCTCCTAAGACAATCACAGGAACTATATGAACACAATTACAAAACACCCTCCAGGCAATTAAAACTTGATCTAAAAAATTGGAAAAACATTGAGTGCTCATGGGTAGGATGAGCTAACATCATAAAAATGACAATCATACGTATATTAATTTACTTATTTATTGCGATACCCATTGAACTGCCAAATTTTTTTTTTACTCAGTTAGAAAAAAAACATAACAAAGTTCAGTTGGAAGAACAAAAGATCAAGGATATCTAGGGAAAGCTTGAAAAAATAATTCAAAGGAAGGAGGCCTTGCAGTCCCAGATCGCAAAGTATATTATAAAGCAGTGGTCATCAAAAAAAAAAATTGGTACTGGCTAAGAGACAGAAATGAGGATCAGTGGAACAGACCTGGGGAAAGAGACCACAGCAAGACAGTCTATGATATGCCCAAAGATCTCAGCTTTTTGGACCAAGACCCACTATTTGATAAAAAATGCCTGGAAAATTGGAACACAGTATGGGAGTGATTAGGTTTAGATCAACATCTTACACCCTACACCAAGATAAACTCTGAATGGGTGAATGACTTGAATATAAAAAAGGAAACTATAAGCAAATTAGGTGAACACAGAATAGTATATATGTCAGATCTTTGGTAAAGGAAAGACTTTAAAACCAAGCAAGAGCTAGGAAAAAAAATCACAAAATATATAATCAATAACTTTGATTACATCAAATTAAAATGTTTTTGTACAAATGTTACAGACAAAAGAGTGTTTGCCATAAACTGTGACCACGAAAATATGGTTTCAAGACTTTGATTTGCCAAAACTGTAAAGATAAATTTTGTGTCTTTATTTTATATTAAAAATAAAGTGGTCACCATGGGAATATTTCCCAAATATGAAATACCCAAGGCAACTGGGTTTTTATGGAGATTTTAATTAATACAAATTACAGAATTAATGAAAGGGAGAAAGAGAGTAAGAGGAAATAATGAGAAAATGGCGAGGCCAGCCTAGGATTAAGCCTTAAGAGAGAGATCAGTCAGTCTTTTATCAACTCACGACAAGATCCTTCCAAGCAAAACTCTAGTGTTCAGAGAGACCCTCCAGTAAGGCTCAGGAAGCTAAACTAAGTTGAGCCACCAAG
Source organism: Monodelphis domestica (assembly GCF_027887165.1). Classification (NCBI taxonomy): domain Eukaryota; kingdom Metazoa; phylum Chordata; class Mammalia; order Didelphimorphia; family Didelphidae; genus Monodelphis; species Monodelphis domestica. The sequence continues at coordinate 363,078,138 of NC_077229.1, forward strand.
AGAGAGACCAGTCTCCAATTCAGCTCCATAGCTAAATTAAGTTCAGAGACCTTTCTGATTCTCCTTATAAAGAGAATTTTCTCCTATGTCACCTCCCCTAAGTTTTCACAGCTACAAATCACAGTAGACATTTTCACAGGACTGAACATTCTTTATTCACACCTGAGTAGACTAAAACCTCACACCTCTTGATAAGCTTGTTTGAACTTTTAGTGATTAATTTGGCCTTCATAGGTACTGAGCACCTTTTTTGTATTAGATCTAAAAGTAGACTTAGCTTAAGGGTTTTTGATTCACTTTAAGTATGGGTTAAGTACTTTTCATTGTTCAGTAAGGAGATTACAGCTTTATCTTCCCCTAAAGTATGCTTAAGTATGGGTGGAGTAATGTTAGAGTTCTCCACATTCCTGATCAAGTACCTTCATTGTTTAAAATGGGGAATGGTCAACCAGATGTTCTAAGGTAGAGTATGAGAATTTTTTTTTTAAATATATTTTATTTGATCATTTCCAAGCATTATTCGTTAAAGACATAGATCATTTTCTTTTCCTCCCCCCCACCCCCCATAGCCGACGCGTAAGTCCACTGGGCATTAGATGTTTTCTTGATTTGAACCCATTGCTTTGTTGATAGTATTTGCACTAGAGTGTTCATTTAAAGTCTATCCTCTGTCATGTCCCCTCAACCTCTGTCTTCAGGCAGTTGCTTTTTCTCGGTGTTTCCACTCCCATAGTTTATCCTTTGCTTATGAATGGTGTTTTTTTCTCCTGGATCCCTGCAAGTTGTTCAGGGACATTACACCGCCACTAATGGAGAAGTCCATTACGTTCGATGATACCACAGTGTGTTTGTCTCTGTGTACAATGTTCTCCTGGTTCTGCTCCTCTCGCTCTGCATCACTTCCTGGAGGTTGTTCCAGTCTCCATGGAACTTCTCCACTTTATTATTCCTTTGAGCACAATAGTATTCCATCACCAACATATACCACAGTTTGTTCAGCCATTCCCCAATTGATGGGCATCCCCTCGTTTTCCAGTTTTGGGCCACCACAAAGAGCGCAGCTATGAATATTTTTGTACAAGTCTTTGTGTCCATTATCTCTTTGGGGTACAGACCCAGCAGTGCTATGGCTGGGTCAAAGGGTAGATATTCTTTTGTCGCCCTTTGGGCATAGTTCCAAATTGCCCTCCAGAATGGTTGGATCAGTTCACAGCTCCACCAGCAATGAATTAATGTCCCTACTTTGCCACATCCCCTCCAGCATTCATTACTTTCCTTTGCTGTAATGTTAGCCAATCTGCTAGGTGTGAGGTGATACCTCAGAGTTGTTTTGATTTGCATCTCTCTGATTATAAGAGATGTAGAACACTTCTTCATGTGCTTGTTAATAGTTTTGATTTCTTTATCTGGGAACTGCCTATCCATTTCCCTTGCCCATTTATCAATTGGAGAATGGCTTGATTTTTTGTACAATTGATTTAGCTCATTATAAATATGAGTAATTAAACCTTTGTCAGAGGTTTCTATGAAGATTTTTTCCCAATTTGTTGTTTCCCTTCTGATTTTAGTTATATTGGTTTTGTTTGTACAAAAGCTTTTTAGTTTGATGTAGTCAAAATTATTTATTTTACATTTTGTGATTCTTTCTATATCTTGCTTGGTTTTAAAGCCTTTCCCCTCCCAAAGGTCTGACATGTATACTATTCTGTGTTTACCCAATTTACTTATGGTTTCCTTCTTTATGTTTAAGTCACTCACCCATTTTGAATTTATCTTGGTGTAGGGTGTGAGGTGTTGATCTATTCCTAGTCTCTCCCACACTGTCTTCCAATTTTCCCAGCAGTTTTTATCGAATAGTGGATTTTTGTCCCAAAAGCTGGGATCTTTGGGTTTATCGTATACTGTCTTGCTGAGGTCGTTTTCCCCCAGTCTATTCCACTGATCTTCCTTTCTGTTTCTTAGCCAGTACCAAATTGTTTTGATGACTGCTGCTTTGTAATATAGTTTGAGGTCTGGGACTGCAAGGCCCCCATCATATGTGTTTTTTTTCATTATTTCCCTGGATATCCTTGATCTTTTGTTCTTCCAAATGAACTTTGTTATGGTTTTTTCTAAATCAGTGAAGAAGTATTTTGGTAGTTCAATGGGTATGGCACTAAATAGATAAATAAGTTTGGGTAGGATGGTCATTTTTATTATATTGGCTCGTCCTATCCATGAGCAGTTAATGTTTTTCCAATTGTTCAAGTCTAGTTTTAGTTGTGTGGCGAGTGTTTTGTAGTTGTGTTCATATAGTTCCTGTGTTTGTCTTGGGAGATAGATTCCTAGGTATTTTATTTTGTCTAAGGTGATTTTGAATGGGATTTCTCTTTCTAGTTCTTGCTGCTGAGCTGTGTTGGAGATATATAGAAAAGCTGATGATTTATGTGGGTTTATTTTGTATCCTGCAACTTTGCTAAAGTTGTTGATTATTTCAATTAGCTTTTTGGTTGAATCTCTAGGATTCTTTAAGTAGACCATCATGTCATCCGCAAAGAGTGATAACTTGGTCTCCTCCTTGCCTATTCTGATGCCTTCAATTTCTTTATCTTCTCTAATTGCTACTGCTAGTGTTTCTAGTACAATGTCAAATAGTAGAGGTGATAATGGGCATCCTTGTTTCACTCCTGATCTTATTGGGAATGCATCTAGTTTATCCCCATTGCAGATGATATTAGCTGTTGGTTTTAGATATATACTGTTTATTATTTTTAGGAATGACCCTTCTATTCCTATGCTTTCTAGTGTTTTTAATAGGAATGGGTGTTGTATTTTATCAAAGGCTTTTTCTGCATCTATTGAGATAATCATGTGGTTCTTGCTAGTTTGCTTGTTGATGTGGTCAATTATGTGGATGGTTTTCCGCATCCCTGGTATGAATCCTACTTGATCATGGTGAATGATCCTTCTGATCACTTGCTGGAGTCTTTTTGCTAGTATCCTATTTAAAATTTTTGCATCTATATTCATTAGGGAGATTGGTCTATAGTTTTCTTTCTCTGTTTTTGACCTGCCTGGTTTTGGAATCAGTACCATGTTTGTGTCGTAAAAGGAGTTTGGTAGAACTCCCTCTTTGCTTATTATGTCAAATAGTTTGTATAGTATTGGGGTTAACTGTTCTCTGAATGTTTGATAGAATTCACAGGTGAATCCATCAGGCCCTGGGGATTTTTTCTTAGGAAGTTCTTTGATGGCTTGATGGATTTCAATTTCTGATATGGGATTATTTAAGAATTCTATTTCCTCTTCTGTTAGTCTAGGCAGTTTGTATTTTTGTATATATTCATCCATTTCTCCTAAATTGGTGTATTTATTGCCATATAATTGGGCAAAGTAATTTCTAATGATTGCCTTAATTTCCTCCTCATTGGAGGTGCTGTCCCCCTTTTCATCTTTAATGCTGTGAATTTGCTTTTCTTCCTTCCTTTTTTTAATTAGATTGACCAGTACTTTGTCTATTTTGTTTGTTTTTTCAAAGTACCAGCTTCTTGTCTTATTTATTAAATCAATAGTTCTATCACTTTCGATTTTATTAATTTCTCCCTTAATTTTTAGGATTTCTAATTTGGTTTTCTGCTGGGGGTTTTTAATTTGATCGCTTTCGAGTTTTTTCAATTGCATTTCCAATTGATTGATCTCTGCTCTCCCTTGTTTGTTAATATGAGCTTTCAGGGATATGAATTTGCCTCTGATTACCGCTTTGGCTGCATCCCAAAAGGTTTGAAAGGATGTTTCGCCATTGTCATTTTCCTTGATGAAATTATTAATTGTTTCTATGATTTCTTCTTTAGCTAAACGGTTTTGGAGTATCATATTGTTTAATTTCCAATTGGTTTTAGATTTGGTTTTCCTTGTACCATTACTAATCATTATTTTTATTGCCTTGTGATCTGAGAAGGCTGCATTCATTATTTCTGGTTTTTTGCATTTGTGTGCTATGTTTCTGTGACCTAATGTATGGTCAATTTTTGTGAATGTGCCATGTGGTGCTGAGAAGAAGGTGTATTCCTTTTTATCCCTATTTATTTTTCTCCATATGTCTATTAATTCTAATTTTTCTAAGATTTCATTCACTTCTTTTACCTCTTTCTTATTTATTTTTTGATTTGATTTATCTAAATTTGATAATGGTTGGTTTAAGTCTCCCACTAGTATGGTTTTATTGTCTATTTCTTCCTTCAATTCTCCTAGTTTCTCCATTAGAAATTTGGGTGCTATATTATTTGGTGCATACATGTTGATTAATGATATTTCCTCATTGTCTAGAGTCCCTTTTAACAAAATATAATTACCTTCCCTATCCCTTTTGATCAGGTCTATTTTTGCATTGGCTTTATCAGATATCATGATTACCACTCCTGCCTTCTTTCTATCAGTTGAAGCCCAGAAGGTCTTACTCCATCCTTTAATTCTGACCTTGTGGGTGTCAACCCGCCTCATGTGTGTTTCTTGAAGACAACATATGGTAGGGTTTTGGATTCTAATCCATTCTGCTATTCGTCTACGTTTTATGGGTGAGTTCATCCCATTCACGTTCAAAGTTATGATTGTCATTTGTGGACTCCCTGGCATTTTGATTGCCTTCCCTAATTCTAACCTTTTCTTCTTCGGCTCTACCTTTTAGTCCAGTGATTTACTTTGAATCAGTCCCCCTTGTCCCCTCCCTTGATGTTTCCCTTTTTAGTCCCTCCCTTTTTGTTCCCTCCCCCTCCCCCCTCTCTTTCCCTCCCTTTTTGTTCTCCTTCTCCCCCTCCCCCCCTTGGTTTTCCCTTCTCCTTACCCTTGTTGGGTAAGATAGAATTCAAGATCCCAATGGATCTGGATGTTTTTCCCTCTCAGAGTTGATTTCCCTGAGATTGAGGTTTAAGTAAGCCCCCCCCCCCTCTCTTCCTCTCCTTCTTATAGGAGTTTTCTTCCCCTCCCCTTCCCCTGTGAATCTTTGTGTGAGAACCATTATTCTATTTGGTCTTTCTTTACCCCCTATTTATACATTACATTTTCCCCACATATTAGTATACATAGGTTGATATAAATGTAGTCCTTATAGAAGAGAGTTTGAGTAAAAGAAGATAACATTTTTCCCCTTTCCTTAATATTTACCTTTTCAGGTATTCCTTGCTCTTTGATTTTCGGTATCAAACTTTCCACAGAGCTCTGGTCTTTTCTTTGCAAAAAGTTGGAAGTCTTCTATTTTGTTGAATGCCCATACTTTCCCTTGGAAGTATATAGTCAGTTTTGCTGGGTAGCTGATTCTTGGTTGGAGACCCAGCTCTCTTGCCTTTCTGAAGATCATGTTCCATGCCTTACGATCATTCAGCGTAGAACTTGCAAGGTCTTGTGTGACCCTGATTGGCATTCCTTTATATCTAAATTGTCTTTTTCTGGCTTCCTGTAGGATTTTTTCTTTTGTTTGATAGCTTTGGAATTTGGCAATTACATTCCTGGGAGTTGTCTTTTGGGGGTTTAGTGTAGAAGGTGTTCTGTGAGCTCTGTCAGTGGCTGTATTGCCCCCTTGTTCTAGAATCTCTGGGCAATTTTCTTTGATTATATCTTGTATCACCATGTCCAGTTTGGTGTTTATTTCTGGCTTTTCTGGGAGTCCAATTATTCTTAAATTTTCTCTTCTCCCCCTGTTTTCCAGATCTATCACCTTGTCGGTGAGATATTTTATGTTCTCTTCTAATTTCTTGGTGTTTTGGCTTTGCTTTATTAGTTCTTGCTTTAAAGCCTGGTTTTCTTTTACAGTTTGGTCAAACTGGTTTTGTAGATGTGTGAATTTCTTTTGCATCATTTCCCACTTTTCCTCCCAGAGGGCTTCCATCTTTTTGGTCCTTTCTGATTCAAATTCTTCATGGGTTTGTGGAGAGTTTCTATTTCCTTTGGAGGATTTTGGAGAATTTTCTTGTATATCTTCTTCTATCTGCTCTGTATTTTGTATTTTGGCTCCATAGAATGTGTCCAGAGTCGCCCCTTTCTTCTTATTTTTCTTGGTATTTTGGGGCTTCTGTGCTTCTGTGGAGTTTGTCATCTCTGAACGTGGAGGATTGGCTTTTCTTGTCTTTGTCTGGTGATCAGAGGCTTTAGTCCTGGGCAGATGGTTCTATGACTTTCCCTGGGTTAAACTGAATATGCCTCACTGGAACTGGAATGGAAGGGTCGGACCACGAGGCCACACTCTCCCCCTGGCTCGATTTCCGGAAGTTGCCTTCAGAATCGCTGGCCGTGAGGCTGTTTCGTCGGCCTGCGGGGGGATGGGCTGCCGCTTCCCCAAGCTCCGAGAGCACAGACTTTCACTGAGACTTGGATAGCAGGATCCAGCCCGTGAGGCTGTCTTGCCCGCCCTGAGGGTTGCTGTTGTTTTGACCAGCTCTCTGCAGCGGAGGCCCCAGGCAGTAACTTTCCCCCGGACCGACCAGCTCTTTGCAGCGGAGGCCCCAGGCAGTAACTTTCACCCGGACCTACCGGCTCTCTGCAGCGGAAGCCCCAGGCAGTAACTTTCACCCGGACTGGGACTTGGGTAGAAGACCCTGAGGGTTGTTGTTCCTCAGACCCTGCTCTCTGAGCCCGGCACGGCTGCCGCTTCCGGGAGCCTTGGACTCTGCGCTCCTACCCCTGAGGTCCGGGGGATCTCGGGTTCTGGCTTTTAAGGGGAGCCGTACCTTTTGAACCGGGTCCAGGTCCAGGAGGAGGGTTCCCAGGGTCTGTGCTGTTGATCGTTTTGAATTTCGGTGCCTTAGGAGCTTCTAGTTTGAGATCGTTCGGGAAGGGTTTTCCGGAGATCTGAACTTCAGCTTTCTCTAAGCCGCCATCTTAACCGGAAGTCTCGAGTATGAGAATTTTTAACATTCACAAGTCTAAGAAATTTTAAGATTCACACAAACAAATCCAATGCAACCAAAATTAAAAGGGAAGCAACAATTTGGGAAACAATCTTTATAACAAGAAATTCTGACAAAGGTCTAATTACTCAAATTTATAAAGAGCTAAACCAATTGCACAAAAAATCAAGGCATTCTCCAATTGATAATGGGGAAGGGACATGAATAGGCAATTTTCATTTAAAGAAATCAAAACTCTCAATAAGCACATGAAAAAGTATTCTAAATCTCTTATAATCAGGGAGATGCAAATCAAAACAACTCTGAGGTATCACCTCACACCTAGCAAATTGGCTAACATGACAGCAAAGGAAAGTAATGAATGCTGGAGGGAGTGTGGCAAAGTGGGGATATTAATGCATTGCTACTGGAGTTGTTAATTGATCTAACCATTCTGGAGGGCAATTTGGAACTATGCCCAAAGGAAGCTCAAAGATTGTCTGCTCTTTGATTCAGCCATAGCACTGCTAGGTTTGTACCCCAAGGAGATAATAAGGAAAATTTTGTGTACAAAAATATTCATAGCTGTGTTCTTTGTGGTGGCAAAATTTGGAAAATGAGGGGATGTCATTCAATAGGGGAATGGCTGAACAAATTGTGGTATGTGTTGGTGATGGAACACTATTTTGCTCAAAGGAATAATAAAGTGGAGGAATTCCATAGGAACTGTAATGACTTCTAGGAATTGATGCAGAGTGAAAGGAGCGGAACCAGGAGAATATTGTATACAGAGGCCAATACACTGTGGCACAATTAAATATGATGGACTTCTCCATTAGTGGTAATGCAGTGATCCTGAACAACTTGGAGGAATCTATGAGAAAAAAAAAAAACAACATTACATTCTGAGGCAAAATTGTGGGAGTAGAAACACAGAAGAAACACTACTGCTTGAAGACATAAGTCGAGCGTATATGGCCTGGGATGTATACTCTAAATGAACATCCTATTGCAAACATAAACAACATGGAAATAGGTTCTGATCAAGGACATATGTAATACCCAATGAAATTGTGTGTAGGCTGTGGGAAGGGTGGGTGTAGGGGAGGGATGGAAATAATGTGATTCTTATAACTTTGAGATCTAAAATGGTTGAGGTCTTAAACTGTAGTGATTAAAATAGTGGAAGATATAAATTGTGATACATATAAGAGAGGGTGAGTAAATTTGACCACAGAAATATGTTTCACTACAGTGTCTTGGGTTTAAAATCAAATATAAGGTGGTCGCCAGGGAAATATTCCCAATTATTCAAATACCCAAGTCAATTGGGTTTTATAGAGATTTTAATTAACAATACAATGAGTAATCAAAGAAAGAGAGAGAGAGTAAAAAGGGGATAAGTATGAAGGGCCTCAAGCCAATATGGCCTAGACGTGAGTCTTAAAAGAGAAATCAGTCAGTTTTTTAACACTCACCACAAGGTCTGACTAAACAAGGATACTAGTGACACCAGGCCAGCGTCCTTCCTCAAAGAGTCTTCCAGCCAGAGATTGTTTCAAAGGGCCTCTCTCAAGAGCCTCCAGAGCTCCTACCCCAGAGGGACAGATCCCCTCAGAGGAGCTACTCAAGGAGCTCTCCTTCAGAATGAGAGTCAGAAATAGAGATTCCTCTGCTCTTCTCTGAGCTCTTATTTTTAAGAACAAAATCTCCTCTGTCACCTCCCCTAAGTCCTTACATCTACCAATCAATGTAGATGTTTCTAAAGGACAGCCCATTTTGAATTCACAGCTGAGTAGTTTTAATCTCTTTAGTAAGTCAGGAAAAATGCTGCTGTGTCAACAAATTTCATTAGAAAAAACCTCTGAATAAGTTATCACCCATTTAGGTTTAAGTAGTTTACAAGTTGCTCCACCTTTATAGGTACTTAGTATCCCATTGTATCAATTCTATAACAGTCATGACTCAAAGAACTTCCTGTCCCTTCCATAAGCATGGATCAAAGTACTTTCATTGTTTAGCAAGCAGTTTTCTGTCCTAAAGCAGTCTTAAGTAGGGAGGAGCAGGGACAGTCCCATACCTAGGAGCCCCCACACTCAAGTAGAGTTCTCACCATCTTCTAGGGAATTTTTTAAAGTAGAAGATTCCCCAATGGGGGAAACCCCTAACATTCATAAGTCTGAGAAATTTTGAGGTTTACATAAGCAAGGAATAATGTTCTAAATTGACTAAATAAATTAATTCAAAAATAGGGAAAAATAAAAAATAAAACTTTATTGATTGATAACAAAAAAAGATTATTAGACTATTTATTAATGTGTAATGATGCCCACAATTTGATTCAGCTATTTTATTACTTTTTTTCTTATTTTTTTAAAGCCCTTACCTTCCAACTTGGAATCAATACTGTGTATTGGTTCCAAGGCAGAAGACTGGTAGGGGCTAGGCAATATGGGTTATTTATCTTGTCCAGAGTCACATACCTGGGAAGTGTCTGAGGCCAGATTTGAACCCAGGATCTCATCCTGATTCAACTATTTTAGAATAAGACAGAGTTTTAGAAGAGATTCATATCTGAATAGGTTGATAGAATTAGATAACAATAAATATCTGTGATTATCTAATAGGCAGTAAGGAGATTGGCGAATGAAGAATAATTTTCTAGTGTGTTGCCTATGAGTTCCTTCACTGAGAGAATCCTATGTACAATCTAGTAATTTTAATGCACATTGAATACTTTAAAAATTTAGTTTGGATAATGAAAGAAGTACTTCTACATAATACAATGTAAAGTTCCAAAGACACAATGCATGAAAGCATGATAGTTATAAGATTTTATTATTCTTCTACACCATTAGCAGAGAAATATCAGCTCAAGAAGAGGTTTGAAATATACTGAATATCTTTTCTAAATATATTTATTACTATATCTATTCCTCAAGACTGGCAATGTTAACAGTAGACATATTTTATTTAACTTTATTTAATACATTTTACAGGGAAGGAGAATATATTCAATATTTGTACATAGTACATCATAGATATATTAAGACAAGCAAAACAAGAATCTAAGAAATATCCAAGAATCCAAGAACTATGTCATATTCTACTATTTGCGTCCATAACCTCTTTGTCAATGAGAAGCATATTTTTTATGAATCTTGTAGAATTATGGTTAATCATTCGATTTCTCAGAGATCTCAAGTCTATTTTTTTAATTAACTTTGCTTTTTACAAGTTTTTAATTTTGTTTCTGTTTAATACACTCTATACCTGTTTATACAGTTCTCAATTTTCTTTGAAACTATTTCATTATTTTTAAAAACATCCTATTTAATTACCTTCAGATAATGAACACCTACTTGGCCATTTCTCAATAGATGGACATTTATTTGTTTCTAATTCTTTGCTATTTCAAAACAGGCTGCAAGGAATTTTTTCAGCATAATGGTCATTTTTCCCTTTAATTTCTTTAGTGTACAAAGTTGGTAGTGACTTTGCTGGTACAAACAATAGGCCTTACATATTATTAGTGATTTGGGTACATAGTTCCAGATTACTGTCTTGAAATCCTGCACCATCATCAATCATAGCTCAAACAACAGTACTCTAAAATGAATCTTTTCCCACAGTCTTTATGATACTTCTCATTTTCCTTTACCACAAAATGAATGTAATGAAGTCCTCTACTGTGGTGACAAAAGTGGTGGAGAGATGGAGTAACAGAAAGAGACAGAAAAACAGAGAGAGCCAGATAGAGAAAGTCAGAGACAGAGAAACAGTGAAAGAAAGAAAGAGAGAAGGAAAAGGAAATTGTAGTAGTAAAATTCATGGGGTTGGATAGTGAATTGAAGCTACTCAAAAACAATAGGCAGTTAACCATTCTTTACCCAATAAAATACAGAATTTTTGATCCCAGCATAAAATAATTTCTATAATGTCATTCTAGTATACATTCACATATTTATCTTACGTGACTATATTTAAACTGGATAATTTCCTATCCCATTTCTTGCATTGCCCTTTCATGTTCCTGATATTTTTTGGGGGGTTAATTCTTTCTATCATTTTTAGAAATTACTAATTGTGTAATCTTGTATGAGACATTTAACATCCTTTATCTGCAAAATGATCTTCTAACATTGCTTTTGAGGTCTCTTCTAGTGCTACTTCTTGATCACCCTATGATCATTATTACTGTCCCATCTTTGAAAATTGAGATTCTTCTCTCTAAATTTCTTTTTGGAGATTTCCTTGACTCTTCTCTCCTACCTTAATTTTGAGATAAATATGAATATCTTCCCCTTCAGTTTCTTTTTATAGCACTCATATGAAGCATTCTACAACATTAATAATGTTCTCCTTGTATCAAAGTAATCTGTGAACATTTTAAAGTCCCCATTACATTATTATATTGTAAGTTTCTTAGTATCAGATTCTATGACGTCATTTTCTAGCCCTATGCCTCATACATTAACCTTGCAGCCAGGGGCACATTAAGTGCATATAAAAAAAGCAGCTAGGAGGCATACTGTATAGAGTGTCAGGTCTGAAGTCAGGAAGATTCATCATCCTGAGGTCAAATCTTACCTTAGAATCATACCAGCTGTGAGACCCAGGTTGAGTCATTTAACTATGTTTGCCTTAGTTCCTCATCTGGAAAAGATCTGGAGAAGGAGATGACAATCTGTTTCAGTATTCTTTGCTAAGAAAATCCCAAATAGGTTCCCAAAGAGACAGATACAATCAAAAAGACTGAGTGACATATTAGGGCAATGATCCATTATCAGGAACAGAATTTTTAAATAAAATAATAAATAAACTTCTATCAAATTTGGGACAATGTATTGATTTAAAATGCAAAAGGAATTAACTCCTTTTTGGTGATTTTATCAATTTTAATGTATTCCACATGAAATATTCCTCATAAATTATTTAAGAATTTTTCACCTGAAGGCAAGTTAATTAATTTATTAGTAAATTTAATTTTATATTGGAAATCATAGTAAACAACTAAAAACAGACATTAAGTATGAATTTTAAAGAAAATTTGGAGAAATAATTATAAATTGGAAAACTTACGGCAGCATGAAGCAAATACTGACATGTTCTGCTCTCAAAAGTCATTTAGTGTTCCTTTCAAATTAATTAGTTACCCATTTACTCAATTGTTAAGCATAAGATATCAATGAACAATAAATGCCTAGACTGCCATAGTTCCAGTGTTTCTAATTGCAGAAACAAAATGTAACTCAAAAAAATCCAAGATACATCCATCAGTCTTTTAACATATTTATTGTCTCCAAATTGCCTTGTTGAATGTATCTATAAACTAAGCAAGAAGACATGTAGTCAGTGCAAAAATGGGAAACTTTGGAGTTTGCAAAATATCTTCCCAAAGAAGCAATTTTGTTCTCAAAATCAACCAGTAGGTGGTGCTGCAGGAGTGACCTGGAGATGAGAAAACAATGAATTGTATTTCTCATTAGTAAAACCAGTAGTGGTTTCACATTCCATTATGAATTTAGTTCCATTTCTTTATGTTCTGCCATGTAATAAAAATTACGACTACCAAAATTTATTTTTGGTTAGCTTTCTTTGTTTAAAAAAATACCACATTTAATTCAAATTTCATAGTGGTAAACTTGATTCTTCAAAATCCCCTTTGTCCTATCATTATTAAATCCACAAACACATTTTACTAGGATTTCAGTCTGAATATTTTATCTCATTTTCAAGATTTCATATTTGATATCTTTATGTTTTTAAATATCACTTTACATATCACCTTTACAATATAAGGTGAAATGAAAAGAACAAAGTTTAGTAGAGAGAAGTCAGTCAAATAAAATGCTTGATCTATATTCCTATTTATGTATAAATGTTTTATTGCTCAAATGAATATTTTGTAACTATGTTCTTTCATTGAGTATAACAATATGATGATTATAGTTTGCCCTGTAATCATCTCATCTAAATGTGATGAGATGAAGCCTGAAAATTATTCCTGAATAACAGAAACACGAATATATTGAGGCAGTTAGATTGCACAGTGGATAGAGTGCTGGCCCTGGAGTCAGGAGGACTGAAGTTCAAATGTAGCTTCACCCATTTTTTGTGTGATCCTGGAAATCACTTAATCCTGCCTGTCTCAATTTCCTCATCTGTAAAATGAACTAGAAAAGGAAATTTCAAATCACCTCAATATCTTTGCCAAAATAAAAACCCCAAAGAGGAAGTCATAAAGAGTTGGTCATGATCGAAATCACTTAAAAACAATTGTATGTGTATATATATGTATATGTATATATTTTTGTATATATTTCACATGAAGGTGAAATTTTCAAAAGCATTCTTTGCATGCAATAGAAGACTCTAATACAAAGGAATTATAATGATATTTTTTAAAAAAAGCAATAGATGAGTTTGACTGTGATATTTTCAGAGTGGAGTTTATCCCATAAAAATGATTGGCCCACTTGATTTTCTGTTGTGATAGTATTCTCCTGTGTCCCAACAATAAGGATTAATTTCTCCTAAAAAGCAACAAAGATATAACTAGAATATGATCAGTTCCTGCCTTTCTTCTTCCAGCTTCCTGGTTACCTAAGGGCACAGAATCAGGTCCCCTCTAATTTTGTGTCTATTTGAAGACCATTAGAGTCATCCCAGTCTCACTAATAAGATGCTTATCCATATAAAGATGGAGGATAGAGTATATCTACAGAAACTAAATGCCACTATATCCTCATTGTATATAAGGATGACTGAGATGGCTTCATGACTCACATCATGGACTTGTTGTGGGAAGGACAGAGTGTATATAGAGAGTAGGTTAATCAGAAGGCAGGACTGTAGCCCCTGATATTGAGAGTGAACCCCAGATTGTAAGGTCTCTGGGAAGCCATGGTCTGGCCAGAATCAGTCATGCAGCCTAGGTATCACATGAGGCCAAAAAAAAAACCCTTCTGTACTTGGCGATGACTGTTTTTCCTTGTTCTATCCACAGAAGCCAAGCATTTCCCTGAGAATCTGGATGAGATGGTTATACGCTGACATTTTGATTTCTTATCCTATAGAAAACTCTGTCTAAGTTTCAGGAAAGTAAACTAAGTCATTGTAATAAGATTGTAAATCATTACCAATGATTGTTCATATAAAAAGCTTACCTAATCCCTTAGCCTACATCACTTTCTCTATAAAATACTAGCTATGATCAATAAACCTCTGATCGCTACCAGCTTCATTGGCCCTTCTGACATGTGTCATCCTTCTCCCTACATCTAATTTTCCTCACCCCTTTGGTACCCTTTTGGAAGAGCTTCTTGTAGTTTATGGGGCTTTGAAACTCTTAAGTGGTTTTAAAAAAAGAGCCCTGGAATTACTGCTCCAGGAAGTAGGGTTATTGATGAGGTAATGTGAAGATAGATCTCCACTAAGGAAAAAGGGTAGTGTCAGTAGAAGTTCAAGCAGAAATCTGTTGAGTCTTTAAATCAATAACTACTGAAGGCATGATCTAATGGAGACAATGCTGAGTTCTCCAAAGGTGAATACCAAAGACTTGAGGATCTTTCTGAGGAATTACTTTTACAGAATCAGTTAAATTTATTAGAATCATCAGATGGATATGACCTTTTGGTCTCTTTTTTATTTCACTTAGATGTGGAGCTATTCACACATCTGTGGATATGAAGGTAACTAAAGGAGACGTTTGTTGGATTTATATGCTTCAACCCACATCATACCCTATGATTAGCCTGATCCAGTGGGAAATATATCCTATACCCCCAGAAATGAGTGCCCCCCCCAACCTTCCCACCTGCAGACTAGGACATCAGATATTTTAGAATTATACCCTTGATAAAAGCCTGGAAACTAGATATCCTGGTATTACTTGGGCTTTGGACTTGGGGCTTCAGAGCTATCCTCAGTAGCTGCATCCATTGTTCTCACTGACTTCTACCACTTAGGTGGGCAAGAACTCCTAATATTAATTGGTTGTAGGAGAAGATGGAAGTTACAAGAAGCTTGTCTAGGCATGCTCCACTCATGTCACAGACTTTCAGCATCCTGGCTTATCCTGGAGCTTATTTTTCTGTCTTGGACCTTATGGGATAGACTCAAGAACAGTTTCTCTAGTACAAACTACTTTTTTGCCATCTTTCCTGTGGCTGATCTGGGCAAGAATATCTCCATCCCATGGCACCTGGACTTCTCCTAAACATCTTATAAATATGAATAATACAACTTGGAGACCTGCCTACTCACTGAGCCAGAACTTACAGCTAGAAGTCACATTGGCCCTGCCTAGAAACTCTGAAGAATAATCACTGGACAATAAATAAATACATAAGTACCTCTTCTCTACCCATTATTCTATCTATGTGGCTAAAACACTCAAAAAATTTTACCTGGGTCCTCAAATGTCCAAATAGAGGCTTTGTTATACCAGTCTAGGTACCAAGTTACCCTAAGTGATCCCCCAAAATATCCCCAACAGGTAAAATAACACTTTCATCTCAAGTCAAAAAATTTGCCCTTTCTAATTAGTGACAATATTCTTGCTAATTTATGACTATATCTTCATGCACATTCTTGTCCTGGTGAGGTGTCTTACCTTCCAGAAGCTATCTTGATAAATCAGTGCCACTCTAGGAAGGGAAAGGGTCTGTGTTCCAGTACTTTCTAAAATCTAATCTCCAGGATGACTTAACCATTAAGAATGAACTTCTTTTGAACATATTTCTAGTTGATCCTTTCTGACTCTTCCTTATTCTTTCCTCAGCACAGAGTCGCCTTGCCTCAATATCCTAGCCCCTTCAGAAGGTTTCATATGCCCTGGTGAAATAGTTCATGCCCCCTTCATTTGGTAAATTTTCTTTCCTCTATGATGATTCAGACAATTCTTTCCCAGGAACAATTTGGGGGAATCAAGGGATGGTTTTGTTAGGAGCTGCCTTACTTTATAACAATAATGAGGAAAGGGGAACGTGAAATTGTTTAACAATAGGAAATGTGTATTTACTTGGAAGAAAAAAGTTACCCTATGTAACTTTTGAAGTAATTCTGAATACCTGATTGGAGGAGACAGAAGCAAGCAGATCAGTCTCTGTGCATGTGCACACATATACACGCAAATATATTTATAATATAAACATTCAAGTGTATTTTATGTCTGTGTATATATAGTCTTTATATATACATAATACATATATATGTATATATGATAAATTCATTAGAAATGTATAAACAATTTGCTCTATGAGAACAAAAGTAGAAAGTTGTTACCAACTTACTGAGATAAATCAGAAAGATTTTGGCAGCCTAGCCTGTGAGGGTGGTCAAGAAAAAATAGAGAAGATCTTTTAGATGAGGCAGCATTTGAGCTGATTTTGAAGCATGTGTAGTTAAATATGAATGACATTTTGCTAGGGCCCCAGGACCCCACTGCCTAGAGAGAATGCTAAAAGTTGTACTCAAGGACACAATACAATAATGTACAGTTTTGTTCCCTTGTTAAATTCCTTGAGGTTAGTGGCAACTATGTGACATAGTAAATAGATGGTTAAAGTTGGAGTCAAAACTACCTGACTTTCTTTCTGTCTCTTTGTCCTTATACAAGTCACATCACCAATGTCTATCTTAATTTACTCATCTTTCAAATGGGGATAATAATAACACCTATCCCCCAGGGTTGTTAAAGGATTAAATGGGTGTTTTTAAGTGCTTTCTAAACTTTAAAACATCATATAAATTCTCATTGTATTATTGTCAGGATTTATACCCTGAAAAATATTTCATAAAAAATTAAAATTTCTCCCTCTTATAGTAAATGACAAGCCCTCATTTTACTCCTTTGAGTTGTCTTTCTCTCCCAATCTCATCCCCCCAAACTCATTGGTTAAGGCAAATATACTGATAATCCTCATGAAATGTATTAGCAGTATGATCTATCATAAAACAATGCAAATAGACATTAAATAATGTATAGCATGCTGAAATAGGCATTATTCTTAGTGTTGATGCTTACTTCTGAAATATTTTTTGTACAAAATTGATTATTAAATAAAGGCATTGAGATTAACCTCTTATTTCTCTTGGATAGATGTTTATGCTAATGTAGTCTAGAGAAGCATATGTAATGGGGTGTGGAGGGTGGAAAGGAGTGAGTGTATAGAAGTGGGATATATTCTCTATCATCACCTGCTATTGGTTTATTTCTTATCCAGCTCTAAGTAAAAGTCATTTAATATCTTCTTCATATGTCTCTAGCACAGTCACTATTGGTTCCTTTCCTGACCTCCACACATTTCACCAAGAGAATTTCTTCCTATTTTTATTTTCCTTAGTTTTATTAAATGTACAAAATCCACCCCACATTCTTCCCTGAAGAAAGTAGAAGTATGAAAAATAGTTCAATTCATAGTCTTACCCTACCAATCTCTTTTTTGCTGATTGACTTAGCAGATTCTATCAAAATATATCTGAAAGAGCCATGGAAATCTGAGACTTTTGAGACTATAGCAGAGTCAAGCACTGTATTCTTACATTGAATCTTGACAACTCCTTAGGGATTAGGAAAGAAGACTGAATTTTGTTCAGCAAACCACAGGGAGATACTATTTTAGTATGGAACCATGAATATGAGTAAATTTAGATAATATTATGAAAAATTATTCTAGAATGGTAACAATGGATGTACAAAATAGGGAATAAGGAATTCAGGTGGAATCCCATATAGAACAATAGCAGGAGGAAAATCAGGAAAAAGGGTAATATGGGACATGACAATGTGTCAGGTGTTGAGGGGTTATGTATTTGGCAATGTCCTAATAGAGCTATAAGATTAGAGCTCAGAAAAGGTGACAACTGCAATTATGAAATAGGAAGACATTTTCAATTAGGTGGTAGTTAATGTATTGGGAGTGGATGAGGTTGCTACAGAGAGCTTGGAGAAATAAGTTACTAGTTTAAAGGAAAATAATTGAAAGGGATGCTCATAATGGAAATGGGAAGAAAATGAGGACCCAATAGTAAAGGACAGGGAAAAAAGTTTAGAAATTTAGGAGGAAAACCAAGAGAATGCAGTACCCATGAAGATCAATAAGGATATGTTAAATAATAAGCACTGGTAAAAATCTGCAAGTTGGAGAAGTCAAGGAACTTGAAGTATGGAGAAAAAGGACATTGGATCCATTGATTAGGACACCATTCCTAAAATTAAAAAGATATTTCAGTCAAGAAGGGGGAGTGATAATTAAAGTCAAATTGTTTGAGGACAAGGTTACTGGAATGACTGAGGAGTGTGAGTAATAATAAAGGGAAAAGCTATCTAGGGTGGACAAATTATTCAAGAGGTAAGCAGTGAAGGGGATAACGATAAGATGGAAGCTGGCTGGTTTGAAAGGATAAAGAAAATATTTTTAAAAAGAGTAGGGGTAAGGCTTTAGGCATATTTGTAGATAGTGTGGATCTAGTGGAGAAGTAGTGAGAGTATCTGAGCAAAGTTCTAAAGGATTATCCTAGCTGATGCTAAGGTAAAAGGGTTAGAATTAACAAAACACTAGAAATAATACCAACTTTTTAGTTAAGTAGAACACATAAAAGTCTAAGTGTAGGAGTTCAGTTGGGGATGAGATGGAGAGAAAAGAGAAAAAAAAACCTTAGAATAGTCTCTGTGGAGAATGATATATATATAGTCAATATGGTTTAAATAGAAGAATTACTGAGGAACAGCAAAGTGAGAGCTAAGGTTAACTACAACATAAATTTCTAGTGAGTGAAATCAGATCTATTTGATACTTTTTAAAACCATGTTCAGTATCCCTTGAGCAGGTGCAGAGAAATTGAATAATTGAATGGTCAGTGCTACCTAGTGCAGAAAATTTATAGTTTGAAAATAGAGCAAGTATGAGGTTTGTGAGGTTGACAGAGTTTAAGTTAATAGCTAGTGAAACATTAAAATGTCCAGCCATGGGATCAAGGACCAGTAGGCAAGAAAGAAAATCATAATTGTGGAGATAGACAGGTAGAATAGGCTTGAGGTCAGAGAACAATGTTCTTGTTAAAGGCAGAAAAAGGACTTACTGTGAATAAAAATGTGAAAGGTAGAAAGCTTTGGCCAGAGAGTAATTTTAAAGTTCTAAACAATGGAGGTCATTCAATTCTTACTGATAATGAAGTCTAAGAGGTGATCATGTCAGCATGGTGGAAAGAGCACCAACTTAAAAATAGTGGAGGTTGGAAAGATGTTAAAGAATTGGTTAAAATGTATATTCCTAAAGTTGATAACAGTCATTAAGGTGGAAAGAAAGGATATGAGCTAACTGCAAGAAAATATCATTTTATGATTTTCTATATTTTGTTATATTTAGATTTATCTATTACACATCAGTCTAGTTATCAGTTATATACAGATCATTTAAAATGTGGAAAGTGCTACCTTAGAATGCATTGTTCTAGAGGGCAAAAGCATGTCATATTTAGATCTATTATAATATCAATCAATATTACCAATTGCAATATAAATTAATAATAATTTATAATGGATATGGAAATTGTTATATTTAGCAATCAGTAAGATATGTGATGGAAGACAAATTTTAATTTTAAAATCTGTTTTTAAGTTATATTAAAATTCAGATGCTCACTAAAAGCAACTTATGAATTTAAAATGTTCATTCCTTGTAGGTTTTTTAAATCCTTTTCTTCTGCCTTAGAATTTATATGATGTATTTGTTCCAAGGCAGAAGAGAGGTATGGTCTAGGCAACTGGGGTTAAGTGACTTGCCCAGGGGTCACACAGTCAGGAAATGTCTGAGGTCAAATTTGAGTCCAGGGACCTCCCATCTCTAGGCCTGGCCTTCTATTCACTGAGTCACCTAGCTGCTCCTCTGGTTTTTCTTTCTCAAAAGTGACCCCAAGATAACAATTGCATAGGCTGTATAGCAAATATAATGGAAATTGATCTTTTAAACACTGGTATAACACTTAGTGATGTCCTCTCCTTCTGGAAAATTTTAAATATAAAATATGATATTATTATGAATAGAATATCATGAATAATATCATCTTGTTGGGGGGCATTCAGAAAGATTATAATGTCCTTTGATGAATTTTATATTCTGTCTTCTCAGATAAATATCTATACTTTTAAATAAAATCTTCCAGCAGAATTCCCTTTCAATGGTTCTAATTTTAGTTTGTGTATGATTAATTAACACAGTGTAATTATCTACCTCTGCTTATATATGCATGTGTTTATGTGCTTGTATAGACATACTTATCCACACAAGTACTACTACATATTCTATTCTTTTCCTAACTCTTTAACACTTCGCTTCTTCCATGATATTCTACTGAAACTCTCAATGTCATTGACAATTGCCTGATGACCAAATATAAAAGCATTATTTTGCCCCAGTTCTCATTGTCTTTGAACTTTCTACAGTGTTTGACATTGTGAAAAACTCTTCCTACTAGTTCCTTTTCACCTACATGAGCATTCAGCTGCAAGAATAATATATTCAGAATAATCTTTCCTTTATCATCTAATTGCTTATTCTTTCATGTTTTAATTTGACATCTCACCTTCCATTCAATCAAATGATATGGATATCACCCAGAAATTATTCTTGCCCCTTCTGTTATCTCTATTCCTTTGGACTTGGAAACTTCATTTAGTATTCAAGTTTCAAATGTCAGATGCATGTGGACAACTTCAAAATCTTGAGCTCTAGTGATGATTTCTCTCCCAAGTTCAAGATCTATAATTAAAATTGCCTACATACAAAACTTAACATGTCCAATAACAAATGCCTAGCTTTTATTAAACTTTCTTAAATATCTGATTTCAGAATTGCTGTCTGTGATATCATCATTCACCTGACCACTTGTGTTTCTCAACCTCGACAATTTTCTTTGACATTTTCCTTGTTTTATCCTCTTATTGATTCAGTTAGAAAATATGATTAATACTATCTTCACATCTTAGAATTTGCTTCCTACTACATATTTCCCTTATAATTACCTTCAAAGAATTTGTCACTAAGAGCTCCCTAAATTATTTATATAGTTTCACTTCATGTCTTCCTATCTTGATGTTTTTTATTTTACCTATCCATCCTTAATGATACTGCCAACATAATCTTCCATATATGGATCTTGTTCTCACTATTCTGACCAAAATTTTCAAGGGTTACTGATTCTGCCTTTTAAGTCATTCATAATATTCAAAGTTCTCTGCCTTGAATTCAAGGATCTCTAACATGAGAAAATGCAATTCTATCTTTCCAGTTAAAATTCATATTACTTATTCCCATACACCCATGATCCAGCCAAAATGGATTATGTTTTCGTGAATACATAGAAATAGAACCAAAAGATACTTGAAAGGTTTCTTGTCCATCTCCCACATTTCAAATTGGGAAAGTTGAAGGCTAAAACATATAATTATTTTCTGTAAGGTGTCATAAGAAATAACTGACAGAATAGCAAATAGATTTAAAAACCTCTGACTCTTTCCCAGGTGCTAGAGTTCCTCAGGATCTTATAGTCTTTCATCTCAGTGCTTTGATTAAAGGCTATTTCCTTTACCTGAATTAAAAAAAAATCTCTATTTCTTTACGTTTTGAGTTTCTGAATTCTTTCACTTTTAAATTATCAATCCTTTAAAATCCATATCAAATGGTGTTGACTCCATGAGGCCTTACTTCCCATGTAATAGATGATGACTTTTCTACTTGCATCTTGTTAAAGAGAGTATAAGTTTTCACATCAGAGGGCATGAGTTTAAATCTCATATTTCCCATTAACTGCTTTTCTGACCCTAATCAAGATATTTAACCTTCTGTAAACCTTAAAATTTCTTAGATTTATAAATGTTGGAAATTTCACTATTGGGAAAAATTTCATACTTGAAAAATTTCCTATTGATAGTGGGTCTTGGCTATTGGAATGTGAACCCCATTGGCATGGGAGATTCCTCCTCCTCCCTTCTTAAGATTACTTTAGGACAGAAACCTTTTGCTGAACAATGGAAAGGACTTTGACCTATGCTTAAGCATAGAACAGGAATTTCTTTGAGTCATGATTGATTTTAGAATTGATACAATGGAGATACTTGGAATGACAGAACCAAGT
The DNA here is from genome assembly GCF_027887165.1 of Monodelphis domestica. Classification (NCBI taxonomy): domain Eukaryota; kingdom Metazoa; phylum Chordata; class Mammalia; order Didelphimorphia; family Didelphidae; genus Monodelphis; species Monodelphis domestica. The sequence continues at coordinate 363,100,136 of NC_077229.1, forward strand.
CTTGGAAATTGCAATCTCCACCCTACTCAGTCCTAACAGGATTTAGGAAGGGCTGCAGCATAGATCAAAATTTAATTATTCCAATCTCTACCCTACTCAGGGTAACAGGATTTAGGAAGGGCTGTAGCAAAAGATCAAGATTTAATTATTTGATAATATGACCTCCAACAGACATGTGCAAAGTCACAGACCTCTGGGCAGTCCTGGGTTAAGCTAGAGCCACCATTGGCACAGGGAAAATGATGGACAGTGATTGGTAGATGTGAGAACTGAGGGGAAGGAACTTGGATGGTTTCCTTAAAGAGAGAAGGGTCTGAGGACTGGGGGGGTGGTTGGAGAGTTTTGGCTCTGAGTGGTTGGAGAGGTGCTCTGAGAAGCTTGCTCTGAAGGAAGCTGGAGGTGGGGGCCCTGAGACTGTTTCTCCATTTTGGTCACGTGAGTAGTAGGGACTGATCTCCTTTCTTTGCCCCAGCTATCTAAGGGCTTGGGCCTTTTGGCCCAGCCTAAACAGAAGGGGTATTTAAGCCCTATTCTCTTCTCTCCCTTTCTCTCTCTCTCTCTCTCTCTCTCTCTCTCTCTCTCTCTCTCTCTCTCTCTAATTCCTTTCTTCCTCCTGTTTTTAATTAAACTCTATAAAAGGCTGACGGCTGACTTGAGTTTTCATTTAGGAATTACATAGCTGAATTCCTTGGCGACCTTAAATTAATATATATCAGTCTTTTAAAGTGATTTCCTTATCACACTTCCTAAGTCTTTGCATCATGGTCTTTAAAACCTGTTTTTTTTTTTTTTTGGAATACAATATTCTCTATAATCCCTTCAAACTCTAATGTATGACTGTGTAATATACTTATTATATGTAAATTCCTTGGGGCTCAACGATCCTACATTCTCTATATATCTTGTCTTTTTTCAGCAACTCATCTAAGGTTCTGAACCAATAAAGTCTTTTCCCCCATACTGAAATTTCCTCATCACTAAGGATGTAGAATTATGAATAGTAAAAATTAATAATCCTCCTATTATTTAATGGTCCTGTATATCATTGTTGCTGAGAACATTGTCCCTATTGGAAAGAAGTATGACAAATAAAAGATAGTGATTAGGAACCAGTAACATTAAAGAAAAAAATTAGATCTAACTAAATAGAGAATAATATAAGTTGGGCTAACATAGATCAGGTGACAAAATATGGAAATTAGCTAGTGATTCAGGATGAAAAAGGAGCAATTGTAGTATTCTAAAGTCAAAGAGGTAAACATGGAATTAGGGAGACCATACCATGAAGAGAAATAGCATTCATCAATGATATGACTGCTTATCTCATGTAACCTCCCTCCCTTCCTACGATGGCATATTGCTAAACAACATCATCATTCTACATTTTGCTTCACTATGAACTCATTCAATTCTTACATTTCTGCTGATCTTTGTAAGCCTTATGAGCATAATATCACTGAACAGAGAAGAAACATACAAGGATATCAAGCCCTAGTCACAATTTCCGTGAGATCCTTGCTTAGATCATAGATCTAGAACTGTAAATTACTTCAGAAGTCTTCATTTTACTGATGAATAAATTAAATCCAAGGGAAGTTAAATGTTGACCAAGATCACACTTGTCATGAATGACAAAGTTAGGATTTGAAGTCAGGTACTCTAAATTTAGTTAGGACTTTTGCCAGTTATGGATATAAAACTAAACGGAATCTTAAAGGTTATCAAGCACAAGTTCTTCATTTTTGTTTGAGAAAACTGACACATAGGACAGACACCACTTATATGACCTTCACATTTTTTTGGTCTTACATATTTCAAGAAAGAGTGATTTTTTGGGTTATATTTCACTATATCACAACCCTTAGCCAATTTCTCAGCCTCAGGAACATTAATTTTCTTTAGGAATATTATAATTAAGTCAGTATACAAAATAGAAAGCCCAGAATGAACTGAATATATGATTATATAGTATTCCTCCAAACTGAAAATCTGCGAAGTAATAGGAATTAGTGAGCTGTTACTAACTTTGTTCTTTGTTCCTAATTAAAATGACCATATGTAGAATTCATTTAATTTCCAAGATCTTTGCATTAAAGACATGTCACATTTTAAGCACTGTAACTTGTTCTTAGCTATGACTTCTTATAAAATATATTTTGCATGGGTAATTTAACTCTTTATTACTTGTCTCCTAATGATTGTATCAAAAAAAAATAGAGTGCTTGACATTTAATATTTTTAACCAGTGAATATGGAAAAATATCATAGATAGGTCCAGTTTTTATAAAGAACACATTTTAACATTAACTTAATTTAAAATGATCTTAGAGTATTTTTTTTATGTACATAGGATCAAGGTTAACTAAAAACTAAAAAAATATAACCAAACAAACAAAATCCTAAGATTCTATTTTGATTCAAATATCATTGCTTTCCCCCCCTACTAACTAGCTGCAGATCCTCAAACTGTCATCTTTTCAACCTCTGCTAAATCACATGAAAATTTTACTAGGCATCAGCATCATTAAATATTGCTCTCTGAAAATACTTTCTAGAAACTCAGAAGATAATTGGCTGACTTTGAGAGACCAGATGCAACCAAGATAAGTGAATATTTCTTTAACATTCACTTGAGAAGTAGATCATCTTAACTATAGGCACCAAATTGAGTCAGTGTCAGACTTAACAGAATCAAGTGAATTCTTCACTGAGACCAAATGATTGTGGTGTTGTTGAAATTGTTAATCCAGTTCAACTGAATTTTTTGTCTCTCAAGTTTCTATGTGCAGCACCTGTTTGGCTCCTAGGTATTTTTGACGAGCAGGTATCCTTTTTTGCTGATTTTCTCTGTCCCAAAAGTTTCATCTCTTCTCTCTAGCCTTTAAATTGTTGAATTTAGAATCATCGAGTTGTTTTAAGATTTATTTCTTATTTTCCAAACCATTAAAGTAGATTGATTAATTTTAAAATGCATATCCACAGCCATAAGAGTTAGACCAAAAAAAAAAAAAACAGACAGAAAGACAAAGACAAAGATAAGAGAGAGTAGAGAATGCCCTGATTCTAGATATTAGTCATCACTCTTTCTCTGGTTTTATATACTTGCTTCTTCATCATATTTAAAACATCTTAAGAATTTAAAAATGAGGGGGGTGGAGTCAAGATGGTGGCTTAGCAGGAGCAAACGTTTAGACCTCAGAAAACCCTTTCTTACCGATTACAGACTGAATACTCCTAGGGCACCGAAATTCAAGCTGAGCTAAAGGAGAGAGGCATGGAACCCTCCTTCTGGACTCAAATCAAAAGGTACACCCCCCAAAAGCAGAATCCGAGAATACTTGGCTTTAAGGGGAAGGCAGAGGGAAGGTCCCAGGACCCCTCCCCCCAATTCAGAGGATTGAGCCCCCAGCAGCAGTGGGAACCTCTGAGCGGGCAAAGGTGCTGATTTGGAGTGTCTACCTTGTGAGTAGCGGGGAGCCGGGCTCGGAGCATCCAATGTGGACAGAGGGGAGGAAGCCAGGGAGAGACCGAGGCTGTGCTTGGGTCCCTCCATCTGGCTACAGTCTCACCATTGCCTCGGGACACATCCAGACCAATCCAGTTGAACCTACTCCCATCAGGACTCCTCAGAGCTCAGGGAGGCTGGCAAAGGCACTGGGGAACCTTGCGGACAGAGGAGAAGCAGCTGGAGAGAACTGGAGAGAGCCTGGGCAGCCCAGCCTTCCAGGAGTCTTCAGCCTCAGAGCACATACAGCCCAACTCAGTTGAACTTAATCCAATCAAAAGCCTCCAGAGGAGAGGGAAGCTAATATTCCTCCCCTAGAGACTGTACCAAGAGATCTGACAAAGCTCCAAGAGGGGAGACTGACAGCCCCAAAACAAAAAAAAAAAATGAGAGGAGCAAGAGCACAGACAAATACGGGGAGCAAAGAAGGGGTAAACTGGAGCAAACAACAGAAAAAGAAGAAAGAAATTACAATAGACAGCTTCTGCACAGGTAATGAGCAAAGAGTGAATGAAACAGAGGGGGAGGGATCAGCAAAGGAAAAATCAGAAATCCCAGTGAATTAGATAAAGGCTTTGGAAGAACTCAAAATGCAATTCAAAGCACAATTAAGAGAGGCTAAAGACAATTGGGAAAAGAACTTAAAAACTAAGATAAGTCATCTGGAAAAAGAGGCACTTGAACTAAAACAAGAAAATAGTGTCTTGAAAGCCAAAATCAACCAGCTGGAAAATGAGGCAAAGGAGATGAAAGATGAGGCAAAGGAGCTGAAAGATGAGGGGAAGAAGATGAAAGATGACCTCCAAAGAAAATCAGACCAAAAGGAAAAGGACGACCAAAAAAGTAAGGCTGAAATCCAGTCGTTAAGAACCAGAATACAACAACTTGAATCAAATGACCTCACAAGGCAGCAAGACACTATAAAACAAAACCAAAAGAATGAAAAAATTGAGGAAAATATGAAGCGTCTCATTCACAAAACAGAGGATCTAGAAAATCGTTCAAGGAGAGACAATTTAAGAATCATTGGCCTACCAGAAGACCATGACAAAAGAAAAAGCCTGGACATTATATTACAGAAGATTATTAAAGAAAACTGCCTCGGAATCCTTGAACAAGAGGGAAAAGTGGAGATTGATAGAATCCACAGATCACCTCCTGTACTTAATCCCCAACTGACAACAACCAGGAATGTTATAGTCAAATTCAAGAACTATCAGACCAAGAAAAGATATTCCAAGCTGCTAAGAAGAAGTCATTCAGATACCAAGGAAACACAGTGAGGATAACTCAGGATCTGGCTGTATCCACACAGAAAAAAGAAAGGCATGGAATATGATATTCCAGAAAGCAAGGGGATTAGGTCACCAACCAAGAATCAATTACACAGCAAAACTGACTATATTCTTACAGGGGAAAGTATGGTCATTCAACAAAATAGAAGAATTTCAAGAATTCATAAAGAAAAGACCAGACTTGAACAGAAAATTTGATGTCCAAGCAGAGAACTCAAGAGAGTCATCAAAAGGTAATTAAAAAAGAGGGGAAAAAAGAAAAACAAAACAAAAAAATTAAGAGACTCAATAAGTTAAAATGATATGTATCCCTATAAGAAAAGAGATCATTGGGAACTCTTAAAAACTGTTGGTATTACCTGGGCAGTAAGAAGAAGTACACTTAGAGGGAACAGTGACAAACTGTATAGGATGAAAGGACAAGATATAAATAGGTATATAGAGATATGCATGTGAAAATACATACACATGAGTATGCATATATATATATACATTTATATAACTAGAGCTTAAAATAGGTTGATATTAAAAGAAATGGGGAAATAAACAAATGAGAGTAAATTTATATGTCTTAAAGAAGCTCATGGTGGGAAGCAGGAGAACATCAATACACTGGAAGGGTAAAGAGGTTGGAGACAGGAAATACTCAACTTTTACATGCTTTGTAATTGACTCAAAGAGGGAAAAACAATCCAATCCATTGGGGGCAGAGAATAGATTTGCGCCCTATAGGGGAGTAGAAAGGTAACAAATAGTCTGGTGGGGAGGGAAGCAGTACAAGAGAGGGAGGGGATGGGGGGATAATTTTAGAAAGACTACAGGGAAAATAAGGGGGGAAATAAGAAGGGAGAAGGGTAGAAAGGGAAGTAAATTAAGGATGGGAACAAGAGGGACTGTTTAAAAGCAAACATTGGTGTAGAAGGAAATAGTGAAAGAAGAAAAGGCAGGAAAAGGAGCAGAAATCAATATGCTGGGAAATACACAGCTAGTAATCATAACTCTGAATGGAATGGAATGAACTCACCTATAAAATGTAAATAAATAGCAGAGTGGATTAGAATCCAAAACCCTACCATATGCTGTCTATAAGAAACACACATGAGGAAGGTAGATACACATAGGGTGAAAGTAAGAGGGTGGAGCCAAATCTATTGGGCATCAACTGACAAAAAGAAGGCAAGAGTCGTAATCATGATATCCAACAAAGCCAAAGTAAAAATAAATCTAATTAAAAGAGATAGGGAAGGTAATTACATCCTGATAAAAGGCAGTATAGACAGTGAGGAAATATCTGTACTCAACATGTATACACCAAATTGTATAGCATCCAAATTTCTAAAGGAGAAACTATAAGATCTCAAGGAATAGATAGAAAAACTGTACTAGTGGGATACCTGAATCTTCCTCTATCCAAACTAGATAAGTCAAACCAAAAAATAAATTGAAGTAAGAGAAGTGAATGAAATCTTAGAAAAATTAGAGTTAGAAGATATGTGGAGAAAAATAAATAGGGAAAAAAAGGAATATACCTTCTTTTCAGCAGCACATGGTACATTCACAAAAATTTACCATGTATTAGGGCATAAAAACATTGCAAACAAGTGCAAAAGAAAAGAAATACTAAATGCAACTTTCTCAGATCACAATGCAATGAAAATAATAATTAGTAAGGGAACATGGAGAGGTAAATCGAAAATTAATTGGAAATTAACAATACGATTCTCCAAAACCAGTTAGTTAAAGAACAAATCATAGAAACAATTAATAAATTCATTGAAGAAAATGACAATGATGAGACATCCTTTCAAAACCTATGGGACACAGCAAAAGCACTACTCAGGCTTAAATTTATATCCTTGATTTCATATATTAACAAATTTAGAAGGGCAGAGGTCAATGAATTGGGCATGCAAATTAAAAAATTAGAAAGAGAACAAACTAAAAGTCCTCAGATGAAGACTAAATTAGAGATCCTAAAATTCAAAGGAGAAATTAATAAAATTGAAAGTCAATGAACTATTGATTTAATAAATAAGACTAGAAGCTGGTACTTTGAAAAAACAAATAAAATAGACAAAGTACTAGTCAGTCTAATTTAAAAAAGGAAAGAAATAAACCAAATTGACAGTATCCAAGATGAAAAAGGAGACCTCACCTCTAATGAAGAGAAAATTAGACTAAAAGAGGAAGAAAAAATTACCTTAACAACCCCATATCAGAAAAAGAAATTGAACAGGTCATCAAAGAACTCCCTAAGAAAAAATCCCCAGGTCTACATGGATTCACAAATGAATTCTATCAAACATTCAAAGAACAACTAATCCCAATATTAAACAGACTATTTGACAGAATGAAAAAAGAAGGAATTCTACAAAATTCATTTTATGACATGAACATGGTACTGATTCCAAAGCCAGGCAGGTCAAAAACAGAGAAAGAAAACTATAGACCAATCTCCCTAATGAATATAGATGCAAAAATCATAAATAGGATACTAGTAGAAAGACTCCAACAAGTCATCACAAGGGTCATCCATTTTGACCAGGCAGGATTTATACCAGGAATGCAAGGATGGTTCAATATTAGGAAAAACATCCACATAATTGACCATATTAATAAGTAAACTGACAAAATCACATGATTATCTCAATAGATGTAGAAAAAGCCTTTGACAAAATAAAATAATCATTCCTATTGAAAACACTAGAAAGTATAGGAATAGAAGGGCCTTTCCTAAAAAAAAATATAAACAGTATATATCTAAAACAATCAGCAAACATGATCTATAATGGGGATAAACCAGAAGCCTTCCCAATAAGATCAGGAGTGAAACAAGGATGCCCATTATCACCTCTATTATTTTACATTGTGCTACAAACACTAGCAGTAGCAATTAGAGAAGAAAAAGTAATTAAAGGTATTAAAATTGGCAATGAGGAGACCAAGCTATCACTCTTTGCAGATGATATGATGGTCTACTTAAGGAATCCTAGAGAATCAACCAAAAAGTTACTCGAAATAATCAACAACTTTAGCAAAGTTGCAGAATACAAAATAAACCCAGAGAAGTCATCAGCATTTCTACATATCTCTAACCCATCTCAGCAGCAAGAGATAGAAAGAGAAATACCATTTAAAATCACCATAGACAATATAAAATACTTAGGAATCTATTTGCTGAGACAAACACATGAACTATATGAACACAACTACAAAACACTTTCCACAAAGTTAAAACTAGATCTAAACAATTGGAAAAACATTGATTGCTCATGGGTGGGATGAGCTAATATAATAAAAATGACAATTCTACCCAAATTAATTTACTTATTTAGTGACACACCCATTGAACTACCAAAAAACTTCTTTACTGAAATAAAAAAAAAAAAACATAACTAAGTTCATTTGGAAGAACAAAAGATCAAGGATATCCAGGGAAATCATGAAAAAAAAATGCAAAGGAAGGAGGACTTGCAGTCCCTCATCTCAAACTATACTATAAAGCAGTGGTTATCAAAACAATTTGGTACTGGCTAAGAGACAGAAAGGAGGATCGGTGGAATAGTCTTTGTGTAAATGATCTCAGGAAGACAGTTTATGACAAACCCAAAGACCCCAGCTTTTGGGACAAAAATCCATTATTTGATAAAAACTGCTGGGAAAACTGGAAGACAGTCTGGGAGAGATTAGGTTTGGATCAACATCTCACACCCTACACCAAGATAAATTCAGAATGGGTGAATGACTTCAACATAAAGAAGGAAACTATAAGTAAATTAGGTGAACACAGAATAGTATACATGTCAAACCTTTGGGAAGGGAAAGATTTTAAAACCAAGCAAGACTTAGAAAGAGTCATAAAATGTAAAATAAATAATTTTGACTACATAAAATTAAAAAGTTTTTGTACAAACAAAACTAATGTAACTAAAATCAGAAGGGAAGCAACAAATTGGGAAACAATCTGCATAAAAACCTCTGACAAAGGTTTAATTACTCAAATTTACAAAGAGCTAAATCAATTGTACAAAAAATCAAGCCATTCTCCAATTGATAAATGAGCAAGGGACATGAACAGGCAGTTCTCAGCCAAAGAAATCAAAACTATTAATAAGCACAGGAAAAATTGTTCTACATCCCTTATAATCAGAGAGATGCAAATCAACTGAGGTATCAACTCACACCTAGAAGATTGTTCAACATAACAGCTATGGAAAGTAGTGAAAGCTGGAGGGGATGTGGCAAAGTAAGGACATTAATTCATTGCTGGTGAAGTTGTGAATTGATCCAACAATTCTAGAGGACAATTTGGAACTTTCCCCCAAGGGCAATCAAAGACTGTCTGCCCTTTGATCCAGCTATAGCACTGCTGGGTTTGTACCCCAAAGAGATAATAAGGAAAAAGACTTGTACAAGAATATTCATAGCAGCACTCTTTGTGGTGACCAAAAATTGGAAAATGAGGGGATGCCCTTCAATTGGGGAATGGCTGAATAAATTGTTGAATATGTTGGTGATGGAATACTATTGTGCTAAAAGGAATAATAAAGTAGAGGAATTCCATGGAGACTGGAACAACCTTCAGGAAGTGATGCAGAGTGAAAGGAGCAGAACCAGGAAAACATTGTACACAGAGACTGATACACTGTGGTACAATCGAAGGTAATGGACTTCTCCATTAGGGACAATGCAATGTCCCTGAACAATCTGCAGGCATCTAAAAAACACTATCCACAAGGAGAGGATAAACTGTGGGAGTAAAAACACCGATGAAAAGCAACTGCTTGACTACAGGGGTGGAGGGGATATGACTGAGGAGAGACTCTAAATGAACACTCTAAAGCAGATAACAACAATGTGGAAATGGGTTTGAATCAAGAACACATGTGATACCCAGTGGAATCATGCATCGGCTGTGGGAGAGCTGGTGGGAGGTGGGGAGGGAAGAAAAGAAAATGATCTTTGTTTCCAATGAATAATGTTTGGAAATGACCAAATAAAATAATGTTAAAAAAAAACTTGAAGTTAAAAAAAAAAGAATTTCAAAATGACAAGAAACTAAGAGAGTGTTCATCTGTTGATAAACAGTAAAATAAATAAAGATATATTGATTTAATGTAATATTGTTCTCTAAGATGAAATGAGCAATTTCAGAGAAAATTTGGACCACATAAATGATTAAAATGAACAAAAACAATATGATTTTAATCAATAAGAAATATATATTTATGCATATATATATATATATAATTTCAAAATACATTGTGATTCTTATCAATGCCATTTCTAACAATGATTCCAGAAAAAATACCTACTTACTGAGATAGTTGATAGACAAAAAAATACAGAAGATATATCTTTTAGGATAATGCTAATGCAAGAATTTGTTATGATGATTTTATGTTTCTTTTTTCTAGTAGAATGTGGAGGAAAAAGGGATATGAATAGTAGAAGGATGGAAAGGGCAGTAATGCAGAAGAAGTCATTTAAGCACCTTTTTTTTCAGTTAGAGAAAAAAAGAGAAGGGGCCATGAAAAATAATAGATAAGTAAGATAATTTTGAATGACATATTGAATTCCTTTTATGTTTAAAAGAAAAGCATGTTACATGTGAGTAATAAGTTTAATATTAATTTTCTTCTTCTGTTATAGAATATATACATATCAATGTTATTTTTCAGAATGATTAAAACTTGAATAAGGAAAATTACAGTATGATTTATTTTTCCCTTTTTTTCTTCCAAACCCCTTAAAAAAGACATACATTCAATCCTTGATTTATCTATCTTATAAATTCTCTGTAATTTAATTTCAGCATTTATCATTAAACTAAAACCACTCCCCAAAGTTCCTTATAATATCTTTACTAAAAAATTAAATGGCAATATTTTCCCAAAATTTGAAAATAAGAAAACTTTTCAGAATTTAAGATCATTTTAAGGTCTTCCCAGCTCACAGAGTTTAGATCTTCAGCAATCATTCAAGGACCCAATTTTATGCAAAATTGCATAGATTTGAACTGTTTTTCCCCCAACAAGGACTAGATTACTTCTTGGGTAACCTAGTGGCACTAGACACATGTCATATATTTCACCTATGATTTATAGAATTATCTTGCATATTTCTCATACAAATCTAGGAGACAGTGTACAGGTTACGTAAAAGAATTCACAGCTAAATTTCCACATGGTGGAATGAATGATAATGGAATTCCAATAGGAACAAGTATAAGGGACTATTTGTTAAATATTTTTAAATTATCTACAAGTACAGGATTGGGATGACAAGACAAGACAAAATTACTTGTTTAAAGAATGTAGGAATTTTGCTTTGATACTTTTATTTTTACAAACTCATATTGACATGTACCTAACAATAACAAAATGCACAAAAACTTCTAGTCATATTTGAATATATTCATAGAAATAAATTATCAAGAACAAAGGCGTATTCTGATGTATTCTAACCTTGTCATATCATACTTGGGGTAATGTGGGCATCTTAAGGGGCCATTAGGCATTAATAAAATGAAGATCATGGTAAAAAAGACAAAATAATAAAGGAATTCAAAAACTTTCCATAGAGCAATCAATTATAGGAGCCAGCTATGTTTAGTCTAGCTACTTGAATATTTGAGGTGCTCACAAAAATACATAAATTCTTATTTTTTAATAACAGGGCAATATTATGCTTAGCATGTCAAATTAACAATGAAGGAGACTTGGATTTAATATAATGAAAAAAAGTCTTACATTAGTAATGTCCAGAAGGAATACTAGATGACCAACTTCAAATAACATTGTAGAGCATTCATGATTCAATTATTTCTGGATTAAATAAGTTTTGAGGTTTTTGACAAATCTGTGGTTCCATAATTTTCCATTTCTCCCATTTCCATTTTTCCAAAGAAAAGATTCAAGATCAAATTGGTGTCTTCAGAAGGATGTTAGTAACTATTAAGGTCATCATTGTTTTAAACCACTGATGGCTTTGTAAATCAGTTGAAGGGTATATACACATACATACATTATATATATATATATAACATATATATATATATATACATATATATATATGAATGAAAGTGTCATGGAGATAAAGAGGATATCTAGTATATGTAGCATAGAATAGATAATGCACAAAATTGGGTCACTAATACACTGCCGGTGGAGTTGTGCATTGGTCTAACCATTCTGGAGGGTAATTTGAAATTATGCAGAAAGGGCTTTAAAAGAATGCCTGCCTTTTGATCCAGCCATACCACTGTTGGGTTTGTATTCCAAAGAGATAATAATGAAATACATGTATACAAAAATATTTGTAGCTGTACTCTTTGTGGTGGCAAAAACTGAAAAATGAGGAGGTGTGTGGCAATTTTCCTGATATGAGTAGGGAAAGGATAACAAAACTATCTTCAAATATCTGAAAGTCTATAAAATATGAGAGCAACTATTTCTTTAGGATGTAGAAATAGAACTAAAATATAGAAGTTGTAGGGAAGAAAGTTCTTTCAATGTAAGGGTCACCCATAGAGTTATTCAACAGCAGAATAGACCATTTCATAAAGTAGTTGTTTCTATTGCATGGGAAGTGATCAAGGCAGATTTAAAACTAATTTTTGTCAGAAATATTGTTGAAAGGGGAGGGAAATCAAACTGGGAGCCCTTTAAGTCTATTAAAATATTAAGATACTGCAATCATGTAATTATTTAAAAAATAATTTATGGGTCTGGAGATTATATACATGGTCAGTTTTTGGATAGTGATTATGTGCTTCTTTAGGAGAAAAATAAACTCAAATCAAGAATGATAGAATAAAGTATATAAATTTCAAAGGACTGATTGTTTATTCATTTATTAGAAAACTTTTACGTGAAATTATTTTTCACATCTTTGACCTATTCTGTTAAATTATAAACAAGTGCAGAATTTTAGAGACATTGAAAAAAATAGAGGCATTTTAAAGGAAGCACTGAATATGTTGAAAGGGTTAGAACTGAGCTCAAAATCTTTTTTTCTCTGAGAGTCTCCAGTTGGATTAAATAAAGCTTTTGCATGGATTTGCATGACTTGGGAATATGGGCAAGGATAAAAAGAGAAATCCTTTTTACATGTCAGAGAGAGACAGAAAAAAGAATTATGCTAAAAAATGGAAGAGAGAGAGGGAATAGATTGCTTCTGGTTGCCAAAGAAATTGTAGCTGAATGAATCACTCCAAAACATTTGTGACTGCAGGAACCAATTCTTCCAACCATCCACTCCCTCAAAAAACAGTGTTACTTTATAGAAAGATACCTAGCAAAATGAACCTAGGCTGACATATTCCAATCCACAACTTAGCAGTATGATACAGTGGAAAGATTATCAAAAGGGAATCAAGACAGATTCTGGGTCCTAAGTAGAGATTTGTGATATTGAAAAAAACTCCAGACTTTTAGATCTTCCTTTACTTGAGAAGATGGTGGACAGGAGTAAACAAACAGAAAATCCTTTGTGCACATATTTTCAAATTCAAAATCAAATGCAATGTATAAAGTTGTAAAGCCTCTAGTTCCTTTAAAATGTACCTATATAATTACAATCATTCTTTTCCAAAGAGGAAGTGATAAATTTGATTATTACACAGTATCATTAAAAATTGTGCTGTATTAGTGGTCAGATGTGAAATTATAATTCTGTTAGTAAAATGTCATCCACTTTGACAACTTTCCCATAATTAAGAATTATTTTAAAATCATTATCTAAGATAAATTAATTGTAAAATATAACTTTGAACAAAAAGTTAAATTTTTTATTAAAATGTTTTGGATAAAGAAGCAAGAACCCCAAGTATAAACAGAAGCATAACAAATATAGATAATGAAACAAAGTGGCATAGTCAACAGTGGACTCTTCTTGGAGTCATGATAACTTGGGTTAAAGCCCACTGTCTCCCACATACTATCCATATGCCCATAGGTTTTTCACTTAATATTTTAGTAAACACAGATAAACTTCTAAGATAATAAGTAATATAACAGTTGCATATCTAGAGCAATGGAGTTAATATCTCTACGAGTAATTCCCCATTCAGATTACCTAACATCCCCATAATTTTTTTCCTCACAAATCACATTATATTTAATTTGAAAGTCTCCTGTGATTTTAGATTTTCTTATAATCATCATATTAAAATTCAATGAATAAAATTAATCATAAAACTTATATTTTCTTTTTTTCTTATCTAATTTAATAACAAATTCTGACTATATAGGATATTGGAAACATAATTTACTCTAGTTTAACTTAAATATCCATACAATATTAGCTTCAACACAATACTACTTTTTTTTCTTATAATAAAAGAAAAAAATTAGAATAAAAAATAGTATCAGAAAAAGTCAAGTTTGCATTGTAATCATAAATTTTTCACAATATATAACCAAAAATGTTGGGTGTTTTTCATGATATTTATATACAATGATTAAAGCTTGAAAAATTTCTGTATAATATATGTACATATATACACATATAGTTATGTTTCTTACATGATATATATTCATGAATTTATGGCCATAATGAAATTCAGATAAACAACTAAAAAACTAAACAAAAACATAATTTATGGATAAAGATACTTAAAACAATCAATAGAATATTGACAATTTTTAAGAATAAAAAATAACTTGTATCTTCACAAAATCCTTTTTGAGCAATGGACTAGTAACTTAAAAAAATTAATGTGAATAGATCTAGACATTGTAAATACTGTAATTGTAATTACATACATACATAAATAAATAAATACAATAATCAGGTAGCAGGATATTGGGGAAGTGAAATTCCTGTGAAAGTCATATGTCACATTTTTAACACTTTTATAGATTGCTGATACCCCAAATTTGAGAACAGAAGAGATGTATTATAATTTATAAACCTTTAGACTTTGAACACTGAATTCTAGAACTATTAAACACAACAAAATAAACACTTGATTTTGCTTCAGGAGAAAAAATAATCAAAATAAAATTGATAATATCAATGATACATTTAAAATAGGTGGAAATAACATTATGTGACATATTAAGTACTTAAAACAAGTACTGTATTTCTGAGAATAAAGTTTTCATTTCCTTTGGAGTTTTTTTTTTGTGGATTTCATTTTAAAAATGCATTCTTTCCCTATTCTTTATGTATCAGTAAGAGAAAAAAATAAAAAAAAATTCTTCTATTTATTTTAGAATATTTTTTCATGGTTACATGATTCATATTCTTTCCCTGCTCTCCTCCCTTCCCACTCCTGGAGCTGACAAGCATCTCCACTGGGTTATATATGTATCATTTACCAAAACCTATTTCCATATTACCAATATTTACAATAGAATGATCATATAAAGTCAGCATCCCCAGTCATATTCCCATCAAAGAATGTCAACAATCATACATTTTTTCTTCTGTTTCTACTTCCACAGTTCTTTCTCTGGATGTGAATAGCATTCTTTCTCATAAGTGCCTCAGAATTGTCCTGAATCATTGTATTGCTACTAGTAGGTAAGTCCATTGCATTTGATTGTGCTGCAATGTATAAGTCTCAGTGCACAATGGTCTCCTGGTTCTGCTCCTTTCACTCTGCATCAATTCCCAGAAATCTTTCCAGTTCACAAGGAATTCCTTCAGTTTATTATTCCTTTCAGCATAATAGATCCCATCACCATCAGATACCAAATTTGTTCAGTCATTCCCCAATCGATGGATATCTCCTCATTTTCCAATTTCTTGCCACCACAAAGAGCGCAGCTTTGAATATTTTTGTACAAATATTTTTCACTATTATCCCTTTGGGGTAAGAACATAGCATTGGTATGGCTGGATCAAAGGACAGGCAGTCTTTTAAAGTCCTTTGGTGGGGCATCTGGGTAGCTCAGTGGATTGAGAACCAGACCTAGAGACAGGAAGTCCTAGCTTCAAATCTGGCCTCAGACACTTTCCAGCTGTGTAACCCTGGGCAAGTCACCTGACCCCCCCATTGCCTAGCTCTTAGGACTCTTCTGCCTAAAAGACAGAGGGTAAGGGTTAAAAAAATAAATTAAATAAATAAAGCCCTTTGGGCATAATTAAAAATTGCCTCCCAGAAAGGTTGGGTCAATTCACAAGTCCAGCGGCAATGCATTAGTGTCCGAATTTTGCCACATTTCCTCCAATATTTATTACTTTCCTTTGCTGTCAAAAGGGCCAATCTGCTAGGTGTGAGGTGGTACCTCAAAGTTGCGTTTATTTGCATCTCTATGAACATAAGACATTTAAAACACTTTTCATGTGCTTATTGATAGTTTTGATTTCTTTAACTGAAATTGCCTATTCATATCATTTGCCCATTTATCAATCAGAAAATGCCTTGATTTTTTTGTAAAATTGATTTAGTTCATTATAAATTTGAGTAATTAGACCATTGTCAAAGGTTTTGTTATGAAGATTTTTTCCCAATTAGTTGCTTCCCTTCTAATTTTTGTTGTATTGGTTTTCTTTGTAAAAAAAAAGCTTTTTAATTTGATGCAGTCAAAATTATTTATTTTACATTTTGTGATTTTTTCTAACTCTTCCTTGGTTTTAAAATCTTTCCTTTCCCCAAAATCTGACATGTATACTATTCTGTGTTCTTCTAATTTACTTATAGTTTCCTTCTTTATATTCAATTGATTCACACATTCTATGTTTATTTTGTTGTAGGGTGTGAGATGTTGATGCAAACCCAACCTCTCCCATATTGTCTTTCAATTTTCTCAGCAGTTTTTTAATCAAATACTAGATTTTGGTCCCCAAAACTGGGATCTTTGGGCTTATAATAGACTGTCTTGCTGAAGTCACTTACCCCAAGTCAATTCCATTGATCCTCCTTTCTGTCTCTTAGTCAGTACCAAATTGTTTTGATGACCATTGCTTTATAGTATAGTTTGAGATCTGGGACTTCAAGGCCACCTTCCTTCCCATTTTTTTTCGTTATTTCTCAGGATATCATTGATCTTTAGCTCTTCCAAATGAATTTTGTTATGTTTTTTTTTCTAATTTAGTAAAACAACGTTTGGTAGTTCAATGGAAATGGCACTAAAAAAGAAAATTAATTTGTGTAGGATTGACATTTTTATTATGTTAGCTCATCCTATCTATGAGCAATCGATGTTTTTCCAATTGTTTAGATCTAGTTTGAATTGAGTTGAGAGTGTTTTGTAGTTGTGTTCATATAGTTCCTGTGTTTGTCTCGTCAGATAGATTCCCAAGTATTTTATATTGTCTATGGTGATTTTAAATGGAATTTCTCTTTCTAATTCTTGCTGCTGAGATATGTTGGAAATATATAGAAATGCTGATGACTTACATGACTTTATTTTGTATCCTGCAACTTTGCTAAAGTTGTTGATTATGATTAGCTTTTCAGTTGATTCTCCAGGATTCTTTAAGTAGACCATCATATCATCTGCAAAGAGTGAGAGCTTGGTCTCCTCATTTCCTATCTTAATACCTTCAATTTGTTTTTCTTCTCTAATTGCTACTGCTAGTGTTTGTAGCACAATGTCAAATAACAGAGGTGATAATGGGCATCCTTGTTTCACTCCTGATCTTACTGGGAAGGCTTCTAGTTTATCCCCATTATAGATGATGTTTGCTGATTGTTTTAGATATATACTGTTTATTATTTTTAGGAAAGGCCCTTCTATTCCTATACTTTCTAGTGTTTTCAATAGGAATGAGTGTTGTATTTTGTCAAAGGCTTTTTCTGCATCTATTGAAATAATCATGTGATTTTGTCAGTTTACTTATTAATGTGGCCAATAATGAGAATGGTTTTCCTAATATTTCACTATCCTTGTATTTCTGGTATAAACCCCACCAGGTCATAATGAACAACCTTCGTGATAACTTGCTGGAGTCTTTTTGCGAGTATCCTATTTAAGATTTTTGCATCTATATTCATTAAGGGGAGTGGACTGTAGTTTTCTTTCTCTGTATTTGACCTGCCTGGCTTTGGAATCAGTACCATATTTGTGTCATAAAAGGAATTTGGTAGAACTGTTTCTTTGCCTATTCTGTAAAATAGTTTGTATAATATTGGGATTAGTTGTTCTTTGAATGTTTAATAGAATTAATTTGTGAATCTATCTGGGGCTGGGGAATTTTTCTTAGCGAGTTCTTTGATGGCTTGTTTAATTTCTTTTTCTGATATGGGGTTGTCTAGGTATTCTATTTCTTCCTCTGTTAGTCTAGGCAATTTATATTTTTGTAAATAGTCATCCATATCAACTAGATTGATATATTTATTGCCATATAATTGGGTCTAATAATTTTTAATGATTGCCTTAATTTCCTCTTCATTAGAGGTGAGGTCTCCCCTTTCATCTTGGTTACTGTCAATTTGGTTTACTTTTTTCCTTTTTAAAATTAGATTGACCAGTTCTTTGTCTATTTTATTTGTTTTTTCAGCATACCAGCTTCTAGTCTTATTTATTAAATCAATAATTCTTTGACTTTCAACTTTATTAATTTCTCCTTTAAATTTTAGGATTTCTAATTTAGTCTTCATCTGAGGATTTTTAATTTGTTGACTTTCTAGATTTTTAATTTGCATGCCCAATTCATTGACCTCTGCCCTCCCTAATTTGTTAATACATGAACTAAAGGATATTAATTTCCCAGTAAATACCGCTTTGGCTGCATCCCATAGATTTTGAAAGGATGTCTCATCATTGTCAATTTCTTCAATGAAATTATTGTTTCTATGATTTGTTCTTTAACTGAATTTGGAGAATTGTATTGTTTAATTTCTAATTAACTATTCATTTGCCTCTTCACCTACCCTTACTAATTATTATTTTCATTGCATTGTGGTCTGAGAAGGTTGAATCAATTCACAACTCCACCATCAATGCATTAATGTCCCTACTTTGCCACAAACCCTCCAGAATTCATTACTTTCCTTTGCTGTCATGTTGAACAATCTGCTAGGTGTGAGATGATATCTCAAAGTTGTTTTGATTTGCATCTCTCTGATTATAAGAGAGCTAGAACACTTTTTCATGTGCCTGATTTTTTTTTATTTATAAGTAAATAACTTCACATTTTTCTAGTCAGGTTGTACTTATTGGAAATACAGACTTGAATAGATAACTGCAATGGAAATCATCTCCAAGAAAAACAAAGATGTAACAACACTAAGAAAATCTGAATGTATCTAATGATACATTTTTTCTATGCTAATATATTGAATTTATTCAAGGAAAACTATATGGGCAATGAGTCAGTTGTAAGTTGAATGGTAAATAGAAGTGGTCTGACAGTCCTGATTATCATACCTTCCCCTTAATACTGCTACATAAATATTATTTCATTTGATCCCTTAAAAACCCTGTGAGGGGGCAGCTGGGTAGCTCAGTGGATTGAGAGCCAGTCCTCTACCTACATGTCTAATGATTTTTCTATCTATCTATACATCTGGGGACCTAGCATAATTAAAAAATAGATTGACCCTTTTTTTCAAAATCCAAGACTTATTTGGAGTAATAGAAGACACCAATAGCCATCATGTCATAGTGATTGGACTGAATACTTGGAGGCAAGAATATTGCATTCACATCTGACCTCATATAGTTATTAACTGGCTGATTCTCATCTAGTTCTAAACCTCTCTGAATTCATTTCTTCCTCTATACAAAAGAGAATAATGTTAGCATCTAGCTATTATTTAGATGATCAAAGAGTATTCATATTTTATCCATCCTTAGCTCTACTTAGTCTGCACTCCACTGAACAAAATGCCTCTTCCAAGATAAGATATTATAGGAAATTTCTTTATTATTTTGTTTAATTCATCCTTGGACACACTCACAACCTTCTAAACTCTCTCAACTTTTTCTTCCTTCTGCCTGGAGAAATGGAAAATAGAGGACTAAACTCCACCCAGTGTTTTCCTTTATACTTGAAGAACCTGTATTTTGCCACTTATTCTACTATTCATCTGCAGTTCTTATTAGTCTCAATTCTAGGAAACAAGATGCCAAGAGATGTGTACCAACCTGTGTCATCACATTTCTTCTCACCACTTTCCAGCTTCCTTTTTTTATGTTATCTTTTTCTTTTTTTTTTCTTTTTTTCTTTTTTTTAAATATATTTTATTTGGTCATTTCCAAGCATTATTCGTTAAAGACATAGATCATTTTCTTTTCCTCCCCCCCCCAACCCCCCATAGCCGACGCGTAAGTCCACTGGGCATTAGATGTTTTCTTGATTTGAACCCATTGCTTTGTTGATAGTATTTGCATTAGAGTGTTCATTTAGAGTCTATCCTCTGTCATGTCCCCTCAATCTTTGTATTCAGGCAGTTGCTTTTTCTCGGTGTTTCCACTCCCATAGTTTATCCTTTGCTTATGAATGGTGTTTTTTTCTCCTGGGTCCCTGCAAGTTGTTCAGGGACATTACACCACCACTAATGGAGAAGTCCATTACGTTCGATGATACCACAGTGTGTTTGTCTCTGTGTACAATGTTCTCCTGGTTCTGCTCCTCTCGCTCTGCATCACTTCCTGGAGGTTGTTCCAGTCTCCATGGAACTTCTCCACTTTATTATTCCTTTTAGCGCAATAGTACTCCATCACCAACATATACCACAGTTTGTTCAGCCATTCCCCAATTGATGGGCATCCCCTCATTTTCCAGTTTTGGGCCACCACAAAGAGCGCAGCTATGAATATTTTTGTACAAGTCTTTGTGTCCATTATCTCTTTGGGGTACAGACCCAGCAGTGCTATGGCTGGGTCAAAGGGTAGATATTCTTTTGTCGCCCTTTGGGCATAGTTCCAAATTGCCCTCCAGAATGGTTGGATCAGTTCACAGCTCCACCAGCAATGAATTAATGTCCCTACTTTGCCACATCCCCTCCAGCATTCATTACTTTCCTTTGCTGTTATGTTAGCCAATCTGCTAGGTGTGAGGTGATACCTCAGAGTTGTTTTGATTTGCATCTCTCTGATTATAAGAGATGTAGAACACTTCTTCATGTGCTTGTTAATAGTTTTGATTTCTTTATCTGAGAACTGCCTATCCATTTCCCTTGCCCATTTATCAATTGGAGAATGGCTTGATTTTGTGTACAATTGATTTAGCTCTTTATAAATATGAGTAATTAAACCTTTGTCAGAGGTTTCTATGAAGATTTTTTCCCAATTTGTTGTTTCCCTTCTGATTTTAGTTATATTGGTTTTGTTTGTACAAAAGCTTTTTAGTTTGATGTAGTCAAAATTATTTATTTTACATTTTGTGATTCTTTCTATATCTTGCTTGGTTTTAAAGCCTTTCCCCTCCCAAAGGTCTGACATGTATACTATTCTGTGTTTACCCAATTTACTTATGGTTTCCTTCTTTATGTTTAAGTCACTCACCCATTTTGAATTTATCTTGGTGTAGGGTGTGAGGTGTTGATCTATTCCTAGTCTCTCCCACACTGTCTTCCAATTTTCCCAGCAGTTTTTATGAAATAGTGGATTTTTGTCCCAAAAGCTGGGATCTTTGGGTTTATCGTATACTGTCTTGCTGAGGTCGCTTTCCCCCAGTCTATTCCACTGATCTTCCTTTCTATTTCTTAGCCAGTACCAAATTGTTTTGATGACTGCTGCTTTGTAATATAGTTTTAGGTCAGGGACTGCAAGGCCCCCATCATATGTGTTTTTTTTTCATTATTTCCCTGGATATCCTTGATCTTTTGTTCTTCCAAATGAACTTTGTTATGGTTTTTTCTAAATCAGTGAAGAAGTATTTTGGTAGTTCAATGGGTATGGCACTAAATAGATAAATAAGTTTGGGTAGGATGGTCATTTTTATTATATTGGCTCGTCCTATCCATGAGCAGTTAATGTTTTTCCATTTGTTCAAGTCTAGTTTTAGTTGTGTGGCGAGTGTTTTGTAGTTGTGTTCATATAGTTCCTGTGTTTGTCTTGGGAGGTAGATTCCTAGGTATTTTATTTTGTCTAAGGTGATTTTGAATGGGATTTCTCTTTCTAGTTCTTGCTGCTGAGCTGTGTTGGAGATATATAGAAAAGCTGATGATTTATGTGGGTTTATTTTGTATCCTGCAACTTTGCTAAAGTTGTTGATTATTTCAATTAGCTTTTTGGTTGAATCTCTAGGATTCTTTAAGTAGACCATCATGTCATCCGCAAAGAGTGATAACTTGGTCTCCTCCTTGCCTATTTTGATGCCTTCAATTCCTTTATCTTCTCTAATTGCTACTGCTAGTGTTTCTAGTACAATGTCAAATAGTAGAGGTGATAATGGGCATCCTTGTTTCACTCCTGATCTTATTGGGAATGCATCTAGTTTATCCCCATTGCAGATGATATTAGCTGTTGGTTTTAGATATATACTGTTTATTATTTTTAGGAATGACCCTTCTATTCCTATGCTTTCTAGTGTTTTTAATAGGAATGGGTGTTGTATTTTATCAAAGGCTTTTTCTGCATCTATTGAAATAATCATGTGATTCTTGCTAGTTTGCTTGTTGATGTGGTCAATTATGTGGATGGTTTTCCTAATGTTGAACCAGCCCTGCATCCCTGGTATGAATCCTACTTGATCATGGTGAATGATCCTTCTGATCACTTGCTGGAGTCTTTTTGCTAGTATCCTATTTAAGATTTTTGCATCTATATTCATTAGGGAGATTGGCCTATAGTTTTCTTTCTCTGTTTTTGACCTGCCTGGTTTTGGAATCAGTACCATGTTTGTGTCGTAAAAGGAGTTTGGTAGAACTCCCTCTTTGCTTATTATGTCAAATAGTTTGTATAGTATTGGGATTAACTGTTCTCTGAATGTTTGATAGAATTCACAGGTGAATCCATCAGGCCCTGGGGACTTTTTCTTTGGAAGTTCTTTGATGGCTTGTTGGATTTCAATTTCTGATATGGGATTATTTAGGAATTCTATTTCCTCTTCTGTTAGTCTAGGCAGTTTGTATTTTTGTATATATTCATCCATTTCTCCTAAATTGGTGTATTTATTGCCATATAATTGGGCAAAGTAATTTCTAATGATTGCCTTAATTTCCTCCTCATTGGAGGTGCTGTCCCCCTTTTCATCTTTAATGCTGTGAATTTGCTTTTCTTCCTTCCTTTTTTTAACTAGATTGACCAGTACCTTGTCTATTTTGTTTGTTTTTTCAAAGTACCAGCTTCTTGTCTCATTTATTAAATCAATAGTTCTATCACTTTCGATTTTATTAATTTCTCCCTTAATTTTTAGGATTTCTAATTTGGTTTTCTGCTGGGGGTTTTTAATTTGATCGCTTTCCAGTTTTTTCATTTGCATTTCCAATTGATTGATCTCTGCTCTCCCTTGTTTGTTAATATAAGCATTCAGGGATATAAATTTACCTCTGATTACCGCTTTGGCTGCATCCCAAAAGGTTTGGAAGGATGTTTCGCCATTGTCATTTTCCTCGATGAAATTATTAATTGTTTCTATGATTTCTTCTTTAACTAAACGGTTTTGGAGTATCATATTGTTTAATTTCCAATTGGTTTTAGATTTGGTTTTCCATGTACCATTACTAATCATTGTTTTTATTGCCTTGTGATCTGAGAAGGCTGCATTCATTATTTCTGCTTTTCTGCATTTGTGTGCTATGTTTCTGTGACCTAATGTATGGTCAATTTTTGTGAATGTGCCATGTGGTGCTGAGAAGAAGGTGTATTCCTTTTTATCCCTATTTATTTTTCTCCATATGTCTATTAATTCTAATTTTTCTAAGATTTCATTCACTTCTTTTACCTCTTTCTTATTTATTTTTTGATTTGATTTATCTAAATTTGATAATGGTTGGTTTAAGTCTCCCACTAGTATGGTTTTATTGTCTATTTCTTCCTTCAATTCTCCTAGTTTCTCCATTAGAAATTTGGGTGCTATATTATTTGGTGCATACATATTGATTAATGATATTTCCTCATTGTCTATAGTCCCTTTTAACAAAATATAATTACCTTCCCTATCCCTTTTGATCAGGTCTATTTTTGCATTGGCTTTATCAGATATCATGATTACCACTCCTGCCTTCTTTCTATCAGTTGAAGCCCAGAAGGTCTTACTCCATCCTTTAATTCTGACCTTGTGGGTGTCAACCCGCCTCATGTGTGTTTCTTGAAGACAACATATGGTAGGGTTTTGGATTCTAATCCATTCTGCTATTCGTCTACGTTTTATGGGTGAGTTCATCCCATTCACGTTCAAAGTTATGATTGTCATTTGTGGACTCCCTGGCATTTTGATTGCCTTCCCTAATTCTAACCTTTTCTTCTTCGGCTCTACCTTTTAGTCCAGTGATTTACTTTGAAACAGTCCCCCTTGTCCCCTCCCTTGATGTTTCCCTTTTTAGTCCCTCCCTTTTTGTTCCCTCCCCCTCCCCCCTCTCTTACCCTCCCTTTTTGTTCTCCCTCTCCCCCTCCCCCCCTTGGTTTTCCCTTCTCCTTACCCTTGTTGGGTAAGATAGAATTCAAGATCCCAATGGATCTGGAGGTTTTTCCCTCTCAGAGCTGATTTCCCTGAGATTGAGGTTTAAGTAACCCCCCCCCCTCTCTTCGTCTCCTTCTTATAGGAGTTTTCTTCCCCTCCCCTTCCCATGTGAATCTTTGTGTGAGAATGATTATTCTATTTGGTCTTTCTTTACCCCCTATTTATACATTACATTTTCCCCACATGTTAGTATACATAGGTTGATATAAATGTAGTCCTTATAGAAGAGAGTTTGAGTAAAAGAAGAAGATAACATTTTCCCCTTTCCTTAATATTTACCTTTTCAGGTATTCCTTGCTCTTTGATTTTCGGTATCAAACTTTCCACAGAGCTCTGGTCTTTTCTTTGCAAAAAGTTGGAAGTCTTCTATTTTGTTGAATGCCCATACTTTCCCTTGGAAGTATATAGTCAGTTTTGCTGGGTAGCTGATTCTTGGTTGGAGACCCAGCTCTCTTGCCTTTCTGAAGATCATGTTCCATGCCTTACGATCATTCAGAGTAGAACTTGCAAGGTCTTGGGTGACCCTGATTGGCATTCCTTTATATCTAAATTGTCTTTTTCTGGCTTCCTGTAGGATTTTTTCTTTTGTTTGATAGCTTTGGAATTTGGCAATTACATTCCTGGGAGTTGTCTTTTGGGGGTTTAGTGTAGAAGGTGTTCTGTGAGCTCTGTCAGTGGCTGTATTGCCCCCTTGTTCTAGAATCTCTGGGCAATTTTCTTTGATTATATCTTGTATCACCATGTCCAGGTTGGTGTTTATTTCTGGCTTATCTGGGAGTCCAATTATTCTTAAATTATCCCTTCTCCCCCTATTTTCCAGATCTATCACCTTGTCGGTGAGATATTTTATGTTCTCTTCTAATTTCTTGGTATTTTGGCTTTGCTTTATTGATTCTTGCTCTTTTACACGATCGTTGTCTTCCAGCTGCCTGATTCTGGCCTTTAAAGCCTGGTTTTCTTTTACAGTTTGGTCAAACTGGTTTTGTAGATGCGTGAATTTCTTTTGCATTATTTCCAACTTTTCCTCCCAGAAGGCTTCCATCTTTTTGGTCATTTCTGATTCAAATTCTTCATAGGTTTGTGGAGAGTTTCCATTTCCTTTGGAAGGTTTTGGAGCATTTTCTTTTATATTATCTTCTGTCTGCTCTGTATTTTGTATTTTGGCTCCATAGAATGTGTCCAAAGTCGCCCCTTTCTTCTTATTTTTCTTGGTATTTTGGGGCTTCTGTGGTTCTGTGGAGTTTGTCATCTCTGAATGTGGAGGATTAGTTTTTCTTGTCTCTTTCTGGTGTTCAGAGGCAGTCCTGGGCAGATAGTTCTATGGGCTTTCCCTGGGTTAAACTGAATATGCCTCACTGGAACTGGAATGGAAGGGTCGGACCACGAGGCCACACTCTCCCCCCGGCTCGCTTTCCGGAAGTTGCCTTCAGAATCGCTGGCCGTGAGGCTGTTTCGTCGGCCTGCGGGGGGATGGGCTGCAGCTAACCCAAGCTCCGAGAGCAAGGACTTTCACTGAGACTTGGATAGCAGGATCCAGCCCGTGAGGCTGTCTTGCCCGCCCTGAGGGTTGCTGTTGTTTTGACCAGCTCTCTGCAGCGGAAGCCCCAGGCAGTAACTTTCACCGGGACTGTAGAAGGCCCTGAGGGTTGTTGTTTCCGAGGACCCTGCTCTCTGAGCCGGCCGGGCTGCGGCTTCCGGGAGCCTTGGACTCTGCGCTCCTACCCCTGAGGTCCGAGTGATCTCGGGTTCTGGCTTTTAAGGGGAGCCGTACCTTTTGAACCGGGTCCAAGTCCAGGAGGAGGGTTCCCAGGGTCTGTGCTGTTGATCGTTTTGAATTTCGGCGCCTTAGGAGCTTATCGTTTGAGATTGGTCGGGAAGGGTTTTCCGGAGATCTGAGCTTTAGCTTTCTCTAAGCCGCCATCTTAACCGGAAGTTCCGGGCTTGTGGATGTTATCTTTTTCTAATAGATTTTACATTCTTTTAGGGCAGGGACTGTGTTTTTTTCCCTTATTTGTATCCTCAGGTCTTAGTACAATGTCTGGCATATAGTAGGCTTTAAATTATGGTTAATTGCATTGTCTGTCTTTCTGTCTCTATAAATATATATATATATACACACACCCAAAAATCAAATGGGTGTATGTCTGTGTTTATATATATATACATACATACGCATATATAAGATCAACAAATATATGAAGATATAAACAAATATATACCTATAATTAATTCAAAAGCATTTCACAATAGGAAATTATATATATATATACATATATATGTATATTTGATAAGTAAGTATGTACAAGATTTTTAAAAATTAAAGAGGAAGATGCTGCCGGAAGCTGAGAAGGTCAGAAAAGTCCTAGTATGCAATTGGGCTTCTGAGCTTCACTTTGAAGGATGCTAGGAATTATACCATTTAGTAGAGCATAAAGTGATACATTCTAGATATCTTGGATGTAAGATACTTGTGCAAAAGCAAAGAATCATTTCATTGAATCATATATTCTAGTAACAACCAATTGGATTATTGGACTAGAATGAAGATAGGAAGAATGGAAACAGTATAAATGGATTCCAAAGCTTAGGTGGAAGTCATAATGGGGCATGTTCTCAAGTGGAAAAAAATCAGTATGTATTTTACCCTCTATGTAATAGAAAGTCTTTCCAAGTATTTCAACTATATCAGAGGTGCTCAACCTCTCAATTTGTAGCAATGAGAATACATAATGCATATCAGGCATTTACATTCTGAATCATAACTGTAGAAAAATTACAGTTTTGAAGTAGCCACCAAAATAATTTTTTGATTAGGGGTCACTGCAACATGAGGAACTGTATAGCGGGGTCATGGCATTAGAAAGGTTGAGAACCACTGAACTATATGAAGTGGTATTATAAAATGGATGATATGGAAATATGTATTTTGTAGAAAATGGCTTGTGGAGGGAATAGAGAAGACAAATTAAATTTCAATTATAATTATTCAGATACAAAGTAGTGAGGGCCTCTAGTAGGAGTGAGTGAAGAAGAGGAACAAGATATGGGAAATGCTGGAAGATAAGGTGTTTAATATGGAGCAACAGTGGGACAAAGAAGATGGTGAGAAAAGAATGAATCAATATTTCAGATTCAATTCAATACAGCATCATATAGTAAGTATCTACTACATTTCAAGCATTTTTCTAAATCCTAGGAGCACAAAGAAAACAAGAAAACAGGGTCTGAAATGCCACATGAATTTTGGCGACTAGAAGGATATTGATGTTGTCATAAGAAAGAAAAACTTATGTAAAATAGACAATCTTTGGGAAAATAAAATTAATTCTATTCTGGATATGATTCATTTGAGAAATCTATGAAATACAGGTGGATATCATAGGATTATTCATTTAGAGTTGACAGGAACCATGAAAGTCAAGTCCCACATCTTAATTTTACAAATGAGGAAACTGACAACAGAATTCAAGGTCATACAGCTGGATACATACAAGGCAGGATTTAAACTTATTGTTTCCTGACTCCAGGACCAATTTTCTGAGTTCTACGCAAGAAGGTAATCTGAAGTTGAAGTCTGGGTGAGTTTTAGAGATAAATATATTGATTTAAGAATAATTTGATAATAATGGTTCACGTCCAAAAATGGGGTATTAATATATTTTATTTCTATCAAAATTCTATTTAAATTTCAGTGAACTAAAGTTTGACTCAAAGTAAAGCATTATTTTCTTTTACATTCAGGGGATAATAACTGGAAAATCCCACTCAAACTCATAAATATTTGGTAATTAAACAAGTATTTCAAGTTTCAATTCTGAGGCCCCAAAGTAACCATTTTATAGATAACTCTTTGAAAATTTCAAAGTAAATACATATCTCTATCTGAGAGACAGCTCTTCCTCTCCTGTGAAATAGGGTCACATGGTCAATGCACTAAAGATGTGAGCTCTTTATTTTCTTTTAGTCTCTATATGCCTATGTTTGTCTTTCTAACATATTGTGTTTAATTAACACTCTCTGTAGTCATAGAGATTTCAAACACCTGCAATTGTTCATCACAGTCATGTCTAATAGCCTCGAAGTAGCACTCTATGATCTCTAATTTGCTTTGAATTTCATCACTGTTTGCCATACTGTCCTCTGTTCTTTTTGCTCTTTTTATCTGTCTCACCTTGAAAATATTTCAAATCTGAACTTATCTAATAACGTCCCCAAAAGATTTCCAGGTAACTCAATTATTTGTGCAGCATTAGCCTATTATTATTTGAGATAAAATTCAATGATGTTTTAGTCACACATCATTTTATTTCATTGTTAAATGTATACATCTTTTAAAAAACTAGATGTTAATATCTTGGTTATTAATGTAGTATTTTGAAAATATAATACTATTCTGTATCTCTTAAATAAAAATGTAAAGAGTCCTGTAAATTTTCAATTGGAATTTCAGTGTATCTGTAAAGGACCATAATCTAGAATCAGAAATCCTGGGTTAATATTTTTCCTCAGGATACTATTGCTTCCAATATATCCAAGCAGATATGTACAGCATTTACATATTTCTTAGCCTCTCAAAGTATCAGTTTCTTCCTCTATAAAATGGCCCTACATAGATCAAATGAATTTTGTATAGGAACTACTTCATTATTAATAATTATCCTTCGATTAGTGATTTTTTAAGATGAGAGGTCGTATTGTTTACTTAATACAATTATGGTTTCAAGAAGACAAGTTCAAATTCTGTCAATTTATTGTGTAAGTTGCTATTTTATCAACATTAATGTCAATTGCATTGGTGAGTATTTTGGGTTTTCAGTATAAACAATCATGTTATCCACAAATACAAATTTTATATCTTCTGAATTATTACTTGTTTTTATTACGTATTCATTAACTGATTTCTCTTGCATTATTATTTCCCTAATATGGTCCAATTTTAGACATTAAAATGTGACATTCATTATATGCATATATATATATATATTTATATATGTATATGAGGTAAATAAATCCTCAACTGTTCACACATCAAAAAAAAATCTGTGGTCCAAGCTATAGTGACAGTGCTAGAATACAATGAAAATTCTCCTATGACAGGTTCATAAAGAATAAATCATATATTTTACCCACCTCCATCACATGTCCATTTGCTTAAAAGAAATCTTTCATTTCCTTTTTGAATATGTCTCCTCTTCACCTATCTAAAAGTTTTCTTTCCACTTACTGTATGGCATATTCTGTTCAACAGGGCTTATTTGAATTTGCTAGAGATACTGGACCTGTGACTTCATTGTGAAATTCTCAGTTAAAGAAACTCCCTTTACCATTTCATTTCAGTATTATCTCTAAAGTTGCCCAGGGTCACACAGGATATGTCAGAGATGGGACTAAATTCAACTTTTCCTGCATCCAAGACAAGCTCTTTCTTACTACTCCAGGACATATTCTCATGTTTGAACTTATCATATTGCTCTTTGTTTCATAGTTCTTTGTTTTATCTCCGAATATTTGACCATGAACTCTTTGAGAGAAAAAGATTATATGGCTTCTGATCTCTAGTGCCTAATATTTCATTGAGCATTTTTGTTAGTTAGTAAATATCTATGGAATTTAATTTAATTTTGTTTTAAACACTTTAATTTTGATTTAGGTGTTTTAAATAAAATTCATAGTTATATCTAATTATACCAAGTCTTTCTTACACAAATATTTCCCATGAAAGCAAATATGATTTTTCAAGTGAAAAGCATACCTTCAAAGCAATATAAAATGTGTGTTCTCATATCTACCATGACCTGTTGCTTGTATAGAAAAAACATTTAAATTCCATTTGCATTCATATGAATTTTTATACTTAAGAGATATAATAAGAGCTTAGTTCATTAAAATCATGAAAAAATAAAGGAAGATGAATGAAAATAAGAAAAAAATTAAGGAGGAAAAGCCTGGAATTATCAGATTTACAACTTGGAATAACATGTTATATTGATACTAAATCACAATTTCTAGACATAAAATCTTTAAAGAAAATTTAAAGACTTGTATAAACCTTAAGGTTATACTATGTAGATGGAGCATTTGGGTTAAAACAGAAATAAAGTAAGTCTCAATTACTCTTTCATTTCTGTAATAGTCAGAGGAAATTGCTCTACTTCCAAAGACATTAAATTTAGGTCTTGCTTTCAATTTTGTCACACTGCACCAATTTATGAGGATGACTTTATCAAGGACCTTGATAGCTCTATTAGCCAATGGACATGGAGGGGAAAGATAGAAGAGAATTGGAGAAGAACACATATTCCCAGTCCTATAGGTGTTCTTCAATTTCTTTTTCTACCAAACCCTACTTGTTGTTGCTACTAGGGAAGGCAAGATACTTCTACAAATCCTTCAAAGTTCCCATAATGAATTACATTATCTGTTCTAGTACAACTTGTTCAATAGCTATATCACAGTTCAAGTAGGCCCATAAGGAACAAACTCAGGGTTATTTCATATAACATAATTCTGTGTATGCTTATATTATGAAAATAAAATAACCTTTAACCAAAGTAGAATATTATAATTAAAACCATTGGTACTTCTTCAATATTTAAATTTGTATTTGAATGTTCAAACCAAGAATTCAAACTCAAGTAACACTTTCCTCAATTGTAAGCTATATATAATGCTTCATTTTATGAATAAAATATTCTTTCATAATAAAAGTAATACATATTGTAACTAATATTTATAATGCTTTAGATTATAAATACCTTTTTCTCATTTGTGTTATCCTTATTTTATAGATGATGAAGTACAAATATAATAATAGGATCATTAAATCTGAAACTGCAAGTGACCATCCAATGATGCATTCTAGTCATGTAATTTTTTACAGGTGAAAAATGAGGTCCCAAAAGATTAAATGACTTGAAAAATGTCACATTCATATTTAGGTTGCTGAAACACAATTCAAGCCTAGGCTTCTTTGTTCCAAATAATTTCCTTTATTTTTATTCAATAATTTGCTAAATGATTTTCATGACCCTTTTAGTAATTTGCATTTTTGAAACAGTATTTCTAATAACTGAGAAGAAAAATAAGACTGAATATAAAATAGATGATCTTGTTTTATAAGTGATACTTCTTATTTTTCTAACCTTTGGGAAGTCATTTAATTGAATGTTGGATTATATAACCTCTGAATTTACTTCCACCTCTAGATATCTGATCCTTTAGCTTGATGGTCTCAAATCTTTTGACCTGTTACTGTAAAGCAACAATATTAATTCCTAGTCACTATGAGGTAAGGCATAAATAAAACTCTAGGGAGTTGAGGATAAGAAAATCTCAATTCCATTTCAATCTGACTTGAGTTTTGAAACTACTTCTTTTTTTGATCGTGTCCAACTACTAGATTGATGCTTTGTTTTGTTTTGTTTTTTTCTCACCCTGAAACAAAGCAATTGTTGTGGTTGTAAAGGTCTGATGTGGAAGAGGGTCAGACTGCATGGAATACTCCCAAAGAGGCTGACTCATGTCCTCATGTAAGTTAGGAGAGAAGGAATTTCTGATTAGAAAGGTAGAATAACAAGAGGACCCCAGGGATCTGGAGTCTGGGACCTGTATGGACATTATGAAGTCCATACAACAGTTAAAAGAAATAGAGTTGTTGGTCACCATAGAATAAACTACTGCCCCCTCACATCCAATTAAGTACATAACCCAATAAACCCAAATAATTTCACTGCTAAAGGCTTCAGTTACCTAATACTGATATAGGATGTGTCACATTAAAAAAAGTTGAGTAAAATTTAATTGATTGTAGCATAAAGATAACAGTATTTGAGTCCAGAGATCTTAATTCTAAATTTAATTTTATGATTAACTGGCTATGCTCAGCTAAAACTCTTCACCTCTTAGAATTCTCTTTTATAAAATGTAACTATTTAAATAGATGATCTCCAAGACCCTTGTAAACTAAGTTCTATGCTTTTTATTCTCCTCTATTTTTTACCAAATAGAGAGAAGATGGAGCATCTGAGTGGCTCAGTGGATTGAGAGTCAGGCCTTGAGACTGGAAGGTTCTACTTTCAAATCTGCCTTCAGACACTTCCCAGCTGGGTGACCCTGGGAAAATCACTTAACCCCCATTGCCTAGCCCTTACTACTCTTTATATTTTACATTTTGTGATTTTTTCTAACTCTTGCTTATTCTTAAAATATTTCCTTTCCCAAAGATCACACTTGTACACTATTCTGTGTTCACCTAATTTACTTATATTTTCCTTCTTTATATTCCAGTCATTCACCCTTTGAAGACTGGATTTAGCTTTCCCATGATTCTAACAATGAAGGTACTTAATTCTTTTTTTTTAAATTTTTTAAAATTTAAAACCCTTACCTTCCATCTTGGAGTCAATACTGTGTATTGGCTCCAAAGCAGAAGAGTGGTAAGGGCTAGGCAATGGGGATCAAGTGACTTGCCCAGGGTCACACAGCTAGGAAGTGGCTGAGGCCAGATTTGAACCTAGGACCTCCCATCTCTAGGCCTGGCTCTCAATCCACTGAGCTACCCAGCTGCCGCCTTGAAGATACTTAATTCTTCCTTTATTGTGAAGATTAAATTGTAATCCCCTGATTGTAACAATGAAGATAATTAGCTCTTCCTTTATTGGGAAGATTAAACTGTAATCCACAACCTATTTTTAGATTTTAATCTACAAAAAGGTGGCAATTCAACATTTTAAGTAGATCTACTCATTTTAACTACAAATAAGTGTTAAGTAACTATAAAAGGTAAACTAACCAAAAAAGGTGTTAAGTAACCCAAAAGATATAATCTAACCAAAGAAGGTATGAATTAAAGAGTGGGCAGTCCTGGAGAAAAGTGTCTTCTGTGATTGGTAGACATGAAATATAGGGGAAGTGACACAAGAGAAAAATATCTTTAAAAAGAGACCAAAAGGCCAGAAGAAGATATTCAGATATATTGGATTCGAGATTCAATTTGGATGGAGGATTCTCTGACTCAGAGTTGGACTGGAGGAACTGGACCCCTGCAGGAACTCATGCAGGAGACCTCAGACTGCTTTTCCTTTTAGACTGTCACTGTTGGTAGTGAAAGGCTGACTTAGTGACCCTACCATCCTGGAGGAGTGAAGCCTCCAGAAAATGCCCATGGTCTTGAGACTGTCTTCCCCTGGCTGGGGCTTAGAATTTCTAACTGGTATCAGAAGAAGCCATATCTCTCTCTCTCTCTCTCTCTCTCTCTCTCTCTCTCTCTCTCTCTCTCTCTCTCTCTCTCTCTCTCTCTCTCTCTCTCTCTCTCTCTCTCTCTCTCTCTTCCTTAATATCTTCACTTTATTGTAAATAAACTACCATAAATTCAATTTATTTAGTAATTCATTGTGGGATTTAGAAATTAAATCCCTGGTGACCACCTAATTAATATATTCAGAGTCCAACCATAAATAAATTTAACAATCCATTCTGAGTTTATCTTGGTGTAGGGTGTGAGATGTTGATCCAAACCTAATCTCTCCCATACTGTCTTCCAATTTAACCAGCAATTTTTATCAAAGAGTGGATTTTGGTCCTAAAAGCTGGGATCTTTGGCCTTATCATAGACTGTCTTGCTGAGGTAACTTACCCGAAGTCTATTCCACTGATCCTCATTTCTGTCTCTTAGTCAGTACCATATTCTTTGGATGACCACTGCTTTATAGTATAGTTTGAGATCTGGACTGCAAGGCCAGCTTCCTTCACATTTATTTTTCATTGTTTCCCTGGATATTCTTGATCTTTTGTTCTTCCAAATGAACATTGTTATTTTTTTTCCAATTAAATAAAAAAGTTTTTTGGTAGTTTGATGGGAATGACACTAAATAAGTAAATTAGTTTGGGTAGGATTGTCATTTTTATAATGTTAACTCATCCTACCCATTAAAAATCAATGTTTTTCCAAATGTTTAGATTTATTTTTAATTGTGTGAAGAGTGATTTGCAGTTGTGTTCATAGAGTTCCGGTGTTTGCCTTGGCAGATAGATTCCTAAGTCTTTTATATTATCTAGGGTGATTTTAAATGGAATTTCTCTTTCTTATTCTTGCTGCTGAGATATGTTGTGTATTTAAATAAAAGATAAAAGATGGAAGTTTGTAGCCCGAGGGAAGTTTGGACTTTTGGTATGGAGAAGGGGAAAGAGAGGAGAACTCCCTTCTCAAAGTGGGGTTCAGGGTAGACAGCAGATGTAATGAGTTGGCTCAGAGAGAGGAGAGGGTTTTGAAGATTTTCCCACTTCTGCCTTCCATTCTTAGCTAAAGCTTCTCTCCCCAATTCACTTTTGTTCCTCTTGTTCCCCCCTCCACTACTCAAAACCAAAGGGTCTCCCCTTGATCTGTTCACTCGCACTCAGCTTGGGGAACAGATAACTTTTTTTTTTTAATATATTTTATTTGATCATTTCCAAGCATTATTCGTTAAAGACATAGATCATTTTCTTTTCCTCCCCCCACCCCCCATAGCCGACGCGTAAGTCCACTGGGCATTAGATGTTTTCTTGATTTGAACCCATTGCTTTGTTGTTAGTATTTGCATTAGAGTGTTCATTTAAAGTCTATCCTCTGTCATGTCCCCTCAATCTCTGTATTCAGGCAGTTGCTTTTTCTCGGTGTTTCCACTCCCATAGTTTATCCTTTGCTTATGAATGGTGTTTTTTTTTTCTCCTGGATCCCTGAAAGTTGTTCAGGGACATGAACAGATAACTTTTAATGTCAACTCAACCCAGTAAAACAAAAGGAAAAAAAAATGGCAAGGAAGAATAGGAAAAAGAATGTGGGAAAATGGGTCCTGATTTCTGTCTAAACACTTTGTCCTCCATTCTTGAGTTTGGGCAGAATTCAGGCCTTGGCAGCCTGAGCCCCCTGAGAGAAAGTCAAGTTGACTCACCCCTGAGAATTGGGAGCTGAGATAAAGTCGGCTCAGATTTCTCATCAGAAGTCCCTTCAGTTGGGAAGTGTTGGGGGGGAAATCACCAGCAGGAAAAATAGGTAACCCTCAGGAGAAAGTAATTATTCCAGCTTCTCTCATTGGCTTCTCAGGAAAGAGAGACACTAGCTGCTCTCCCAGCCAGAGTCTTCTCCTCCTCAGAATTCCATTCTTGAGGCTCCTCTCCCATCGAGATGATAAATTTCACATATTCTTCAGCCTGGCACTTTTTCTCTACTGTCAGGCTCTGTCAAAGTTGGAAATATATAGAAATGCTGATGACTTCTGGGGGTTTATTTTGTATCCTGCAACTTTCCTAAAGTTTTTGAATATTTCTACAAGCTTTTTAATTGATGTTCTAAGATTCTTTAAGTAGACCATCATATGATCTGCAAAGAGTGATAGGTTGGTCTCCTCATTGCTGATTTTAATACCTTCAATTACTTTTTCTTCTCTAATTGCTACTGCTAGTGTTTGTAGCACAACGTTAAATAATAGAGGTGATAATGGGCATCCTTGTTTCACTCCTGATCTTATTGAGAAGGCTTCTAGTTCATCCCCATTTTAGATGATGTTTGCTGATTGTTTTATATATATACTGTTTATTATTTTTAGGAAAGGCCCTTCTATTCCTATGTTTTCTAGGGTTTTCAGTAGGAATGGGTGTTCTTTTTTGTCAAAGGCTTTTTCTGTATCTAGTAACACAATCATGATTTTTATTGGTTTTCTTGATAAGATGGTCCATTATATGGATGGTTTTCCTAATATTGAACCATCTTTGCATTTCTCATATAAATCCTACATGATCATAATGAATAACCCTTGTGATCACTTGATGGAGTCTTTTTGCAAGTATTCTATTTAAGGTTTTTGCATCTATATTCATTAAGGAAATTGGTCTGTAGTTTTCTTTCTCTGTTTTTGACCTGCTTGGCTTTGGAATGAGTACTATATTTGTGTCATGAAAGGAATTTGGTAGAACTCCTTTGCTTATTCTGTAAAATAGTTTGTATAATATTGGGAATGGTTGTTCTTTGAATATTTGATAGCAATCATTTGTGAATCCATCTGGTCCTGGGGATTTCTTTTAAGGAGTTCTTTGATGGCTTATTCAATATCTTTTTCTGATATGGGGTTATTTAGTTATTTTATTTCTTCTTCTGTTAATCTAGGACATTTATATTTTTGTAGATATTTATCCATATTGCCTAGATTGCCGTATTTATTGCCATATAATTGAGTATAATAGTTTTTGATGATTGCCTTAATTTCCTCTCCATTAGAGGTGTGGTCTCCCTTTTCATCTTGGATACTGTCATTTTGGTTTTCTTCTTTCCTTTTTAAATTTAGATTGACCAGTACTTTGTTTATTTTATTTGTTTACTCAAGGCACCAGATTCTAGTCTTATTTATTAAATTAATAGTTCTTGAACCTTCAATTTTATTAATTTCTCCTATAGATTTTAGGATCTCTAATTCAGTTTTCATCTGAGAATTTTTAATTTGTTCAATTTCTACATTTTTAATTTGCATGCCCAATCCATTGAGCTCTACCCTTCCTAATTTGTTAATATATGAACTCAAGGATAGTAATTTCCCAGTAAATACTTCTTTAGCTGCATCCCATAGATTTTGAAAGGATGTCTCATCATTGTCATTTTCTTCAATGAAATTATTAATTGTTTCTATGATTTTTTCTTTAACCAATTATGGAGAAACATATATTTAATTTCCAATTCATTTTTTCTTTTGCTTCTCCATTTACCCTTACTAATTATTATTTTTGTTGCATTGTCATCTGAAAGTTTTCATTGATTATTTCTGATCTTTTGCACTTGTTTTCAATGTTTGTATGCCCTAGTACATAGTCAATCTTTATGAATGCATCATGTGCTGCTGAAAAGAAGGTGTATGTCCCTATTTATTTTTCTCCACCTATCTACTACCTCTAATTTTTTTCTAAGAATTCATTCATTTATCTTACCTCTTTCTTGTTTATTTTCTTGGTTTGATTAATCTAGTTCTGATAGAGTAAGGTTCAAGTCTCCCACTAGTATAGTTTTTCTATATATTTCATCATTGAACTTCATTAGTTTCTCCTTTAGAAATGTGGATGCTATGTCATTTGGTGCATACATGTTGAGTACTGATATTTCCTCATTGTTTATACTGCCTTTTATCAGGATGTAATTAACTTTCCTATCTCTTTTGACTAGATCTATTTTTACCTTCGCTTTTTCATATATCATGATTGAGACTCCTACCTTCTTTTTATCAGTTGATGCCCAATAAATTTGGCTCCATCCTCTAACTTTTACCCTATATGTGTCTAACTTCCTTATGTATGTTTCTTATATGGTAGGATTTTGGTTTCTAATCCACTCTGTATTTGCTTAAGTCTTATGTGTGAGTTCATTCCATTCACATTCAGAGTTATGATTACCAGCTGTATATTTCCCAGATTTTGATTTCTACCCCTAGCCTTGCCCTTTCTTCTTTCACTATTTCCTTCTACTATAGTTTTTTGTTTTTAATCTGAAACTAAAATACAGAAATTTATGCAAAAATCTGAATATAAAACACAGGAAAACATAAAAGACATGCAATATAAAACAGGGAAATATTAAAAAAATTGAGCTAAAATGCAGGACAACATACAGTCCAATTGTCATCTAAAATGTTTCTTACAGGATCAATTGGCAAACATCCACCCCAGAAACAGGTCTGGACATGCCAGACCTGTTTCTGAACCTCTAAATGAGGAAATTTCCTTCCCCAAAACAGAGATGGAAAACATCTTCCCTATAGCTCAGCTAACAGACTGGTTCTCTCATTGCCTGCAAATCTTGGCTGAACTTAATCCTTAAGACCCATCCCCTGCAATCCCAGTTTCTCATGTTCCTCTTCCTACCTAAAACCAAATTCCAGCCCAAAGAAAATATCATCCTTCTAAAGAAATTCATCTTAGTCAAACTAACCCACAGGTACCAAATTCAATTAGTGGTCTGTTTCCTCTAAGAGAAGTACCTGAAATAGGATGGAACAGGGATGTGGTGACTTTTAGGCACAATATACCATTTACTCCCCAAGAAAAAATGAATTTACATGAAATATCCCCACATATGAACAAGATCCCGTTCTAGTAACAAAAAAGATGACAGACATATTTTTTCAGTATAATCCATCTTACAAGGATGTTGAAAACTTGCTACAGGCTTTTTAGACTGAACATGAGAAAAATAAAATTATTGCTCGTGTCAACAAAACCCAGGGGTACAATGCAGAACACTGGCCATCTCAGGATCCCAAATGGGACTGTAATGACTCTGAGGATCTTTTACAACTATACCATTGTAGAGAGGCCATCCTAACAGCATTGAGAGAGTGTGAAAACAGTGCAGATAAGTGAACAGAATTTGAAAAGATTTAGCAAAATCTAGGAAGAGACCCTCCAGATTCATGGACAGAATACTCCAGTTTGGGGGTAGATATCTGAATTTTGACCTATCTAAAGAAAATTTCATAAGACAAGTTAGAAGGCTCTCTGTCAACAACTCTTGCAAAGTGATTAGGGATTATTTTAGAATACATTGCCCAAGATGGCCAGAGATGGATCTTGAAGAATTGCGGGAAACAGCTCTATATGTTTCAAAGGGAAACAAAGAAAAGGAGGAAGAAAATAATGATGTTATAGAGGAAATAAAGAAAGAATTGAGATTTTTAAAAGATAAGATGGCTAAAATGGAA
Source organism: Monodelphis domestica (assembly GCF_027887165.1). Lineage (NCBI taxonomy): Eukaryota > Metazoa > Chordata > Mammalia > Didelphimorphia > Didelphidae > Monodelphis > Monodelphis domestica. The sequence goes on from NC_077229.1 coordinate 363,139,180, forward strand.
AGTGGGCATGATAATCAACCAATGACACTTGCCCCTTTCCTGGATTCTAATTATCAATTCATTACCTGCCAATTCTGTGAGAAGGGCCACAAAATGATAGAGTATAGAACTTTACTCAAGATTATCAGAAGGAATATGCAGTTTAATAACAACTACAGAAGTTATAATTATAGAAATAACTATAATAATGATAATGGAAACCACAACTTTAGAAATGATAACTATAGGAATAGATATTGGGAAAATGATAACTCAAACCAAATGACTCCACAACAATATAACTTAAGTGGTGCTCATCCAAAAAACACTTGAGGTGCTAATGTTCCTCGGGGGGATGTCCTTCAGGGGGGATGCCCAAGGAACTTCCCAAATACAATGAAGGTATACAGAGAAGGGGCTGGGGCACAGGAATCAGAGGATACAATCCTTGATTTTCCAGACTCTGATGTCCTACTACTCATTGACCTTACCCACTGCCTCCCCATACTAATGAACCCCATGTTACCTTAAAGGTGGGTTACACCTATTATGATTGTCTCTTAGACACTGGAGCTACCAGGTCTGTATTAAAGAATGTACCAGATTTAAATTGTTATTCCATTGAATCACAAAGTGTAGTGGGAGTATCAGGAATACCCCAAAGCTTTAAAAAACATCCCACTAGAATGGTGTCTGTAGGACCCCTAGACATACAACATTGCTTCCTTTTGATACCTGACTCCCCTTTAAATTTGCTGGGGAGGGACCTTCTATGCAAAATCAGAGCTACAATAACTTGCTCCACAGATGGTTCTTTTTCATTGGAAGTACCTGAGGAATTTTTAAATTTACTCCCTGCAATTCTCTCAGAGAGACAGGAGGGGAAAGAGCATCCCACCTTTGCAGTACCTGAAGATATACCGTAGTCTCTTTGGGACACATCTTCTTCCTATATATGCTTACTTAAGTCGGCTGTTCCTATGCAGATAAAAACTAAATCTAGCCCACCTCCTTCCATTCCTCAGTATCCCCTGTCAAAAGAGGCAATAGAGGGTATTACTCCAGTAATAAACTCATTAATTGCACAAGGAATAATAATCCCTTATAAATCTAAATAAAGCACGCCCATCCTGCCTGTTAAAAAACAAAAAAGGGGTCTGATGGCAAGCACCTATATAGATTTGTACATGATTTGAGGGCTGTGAACAATCACATTATAAAGAGACACTCTGTAGTTTCCAACATCAATAGTATTATTTCCTCTATTGCTGGCATAGCTACACACTTTACAGTAGTGGAGTTATGCTCACACTTCTTTTCCATACCCATACATAAGAACATAAATAAGGCATATATTTGCTTTCACCTGCAAGGGCTGACAGAACTCTTGGACTGGCTGCCACAGGGTTTCGTAGAAAGCCTGAGTATATTTGCACAAATTTTGAGCCAACATACAGATCATATAAAATTTAAGGACAGCAAATTAATTAAATATGTAGATGATCTACTCATGGCTTCAACAGATGCCAAAGCATGTCAGGAAGATAGTAAACACCTTCTTTTGGAATTGCACAAAAGAGGGCATAAGATCTCAAAGGATAAAGTTCAGTGGAGCCTCCCTAAAGTAAAATATTTGGGGTTCATCCTGACTGCAGGTGCCCTCTTTATTTCTACAAAATGTATTGAAAATATTCAAAATTTAAGCTCTCTTACTACTAAGAAAGAGTTGAGAGCAATTTTAGGAGTAATGGGGTTTTGTAGACAATGGGTTCCTTGCTATGGGGAAATTACTGAACCACTTTTAGCACTAACAAGGGATTTTGTCCCTGAACCCCTCAAATTAGAGCCAGAACACCTGTCACCTCTATCAGATCTAAAACAGGCTATTCTGTCTGTCCCCGCTCTAGGCATCCCAGATTATAACAAGCCATTTACTTTGTATGTACATGAGTGAAGGTGGGGTAATTTCAAGTGTTTTCACTCAAACTTTGGGGCCTTCTTAGTGCCCAATTGCTTATTATTCTGCCCAACTGGACCCAGTATCATCAGGAGCATGTTTCAGAGATATGAGTTCTGCCCCTTGAGCGCTAATATTAAAGGGCAATGAAGCTGACCACTTAGTTGCAAATTCTGTGACTACAGCAGCTCCAGTGTAGTGTATGCCAACCCTCATAAAAGAAGAACCATCAATAAATAAGACCAGATCTGTATTGTCTAAGGGAGTGCCGAAGAGATTATCTTGAGGCTTTTCTGCCATGGACACTAGTGTTTCACAACTGTATAATGGTTCTCCTGAAGTTGGTATATCTGGAAGCAAGGTGGCAGGGTTAAGGGTTGTACAGTGTTTCAAGGTAATGTTTTCACTATTTAACAAGGTTATTTTATACCTTGTAATTCGCTGATCCAAGAATGCCTGTGTTCTATGCCTTAGCAACAATGCTTCTACCTCATGTGGGCACATACTTGTTAGTGGGCATCCCAATACTAGATCAACAGTTTTTGTCACTAGTAAGGCTGTAGCAGCTACTCCTCTAAGACATGGTAGAGCTCCTGATGCTACTGGGTACAGTTGGGCAGAATAATAAGCAATTGGGCACTAAGAAGGCCCCACAGTCTGAGTTAAAACAGCTGACATTACCCCTCTTCACTCATGTACATACAAACTAAATGGCTTGTTATATAATGTGGGATGCATGTATATATCCATATCCATATTTATGTCTTGGCATTTCATCCTACACAGTTTGTTACTTTTCCCTCTTAGTATAATTCTTCTAGCTACCCAGGTGATAATAACTATTTTAAGAGTTACCAATATCCTCTTTTCTTGTAGGGATACATATAATTTTAACTAATTGGCCCCTTAAAATGTTTTTTATTTGTTTGCTTGTTTTTTCCCTTTTCTTAATTACCTTTTGGTGATTCTCTTGAGATCTGTGTTTGGGCATCACATTTCCTGTTTGGGTAAAATCTTTTCTTTACAAATGCTTAAAAGTCTTCTATTTTATTAAATGACCATACTTTCCCTTGCAAGAATATAGTCAGGTTTGCTGGGTAGTTGATTCTTGCTTGTAGACAGACTCCCTTGCTTTCCAGAATATCATATCCCATGCCTTTTGGTCCTTCAGTGTAGATGGAGCCAAAACGTATATTATACTCACTTTAATTCCATGGTATCTGAATGACTTCTTCTTAGCATCTTGTAATATTTTTTTTTCTTCATCTGGAAGTTCTTGAGTTTGGCTATAATATTCCTGGGTGTTGTCAGTTGGGGATAAGGTACAGGATGTAATCTATGGATTCTTTCAATCTCCACTTTTCCCTCTTGCTCTAGAATGTTGGGGCAGTTTTTTTGAATAATTTCCCATAGAATAATGTCCAGGCTTTTTCTTTTGTCATCATCTTCTGGTAGATTCTTAAGTTGTCTCTCTTGGACATATTTTCTAAATCTTCCATTTTATGGATGAGGTTTTTCATATTTTCCTCAATTTATTTCATTTGTTTGATTTTGTTTTAGAGTTTCCTGTTGCCTTGTGATGTAATTTCTTTCTAGTTATTGTATTCAAGTTTTTAAAGACTGAATTTCATCCCTGGCTTTTTGGTCATCCTTCTCCTTCTGGTCTAATTTTCTTTGGTGCTCATTTTTCATCTTCTATTCCTCATCTTTCCTTTTCTTTGCTTCATACTTCATCTCCTTACCCTCATTTTTCAAGCTGATTAATTTTGTCTTTCAAGACACTATTTTCTGTTTACAGGTGGTTTATTTTGCTCTTTAAGTTCTTTTCCCAGTTGTCTTCAGCCTCTCTTAATTATTTTTTTTAAATTGCATTTTGAGTTCATCCAAAGCTTATGTCCAATTTGCTGGAGTGTTTTTGCTTGATATTCCTCGATCCTCCTTATTTCATTTTCTCTTTGTTCATTGCTTGAACAGAAGCTGTTGATTGTAATTTCTGTTTTCTTTTTCTATTGTTTACTCATATTTGCCCCTTCTTTCCCCCCTGTAGTTGCCTGTAGTCCCGCTCCTCTCATTTTGTGCTGGATCTATGAGTATGGGTTTTTCTGTCCTGAAGGGACTTCTTCTCTGTTCTGCTGTTTGAACAGATAGTCTGATTTTACCCAGGTGATAGCAGAAGTTGGGAAGGAACTGAGCTTCCCATCCTGTGGTCAAGGTTGCTGCCTGTTTATTATTTTTTAGGAAAGACCTTTCTATATCTGTACTTTCTAGTGTTTTCAATAGGAATGAGTGTTGTATTTAGTCAAAAGTTTTTCTGTGTCTATTGAGCTAACCATGTGATTTTTGTTGGTTTTCCTGTTGATGAGGTCAATTATGTGGATTTTTTTTCTAATATTGAACCATCTTTACATTCCTGGTATAAATCCCACTGGATCGTAGTAAATAACCCTCATGATGACTTTCTGGAATCTTTTTACTAGCATTGTATTTAAGATTTTTGAATATATGTTCATTAAAGAGATTGGTCTATAGTTTTCTTTCTCCATTTTTGACCTGCCTGGTGTTGGCATCAGTACCATATTTGTGTCATACAAGGAATTTGGTAGAACTCCCTCTTTGCTTATTATGTCAAATAGTTTGTATAATATTGGGATTGGCTTCGAATGTTTGATAGAATTGCCTTTTGAATCCATCAGGCCCTGTGGATTTTTTCTTAGGGATTTTGTTGATGGCTTGTTCAATTTCTTTTTCTGATATGGTATTATTTAAGAATTCTACTTATTCTTCTGTTAATCTAGGCAGTTCATATTTTTGTAAATATTCATCCATATCACCTATATTGCCATATTTATTGCCATATAATTGGGCAAAACAGTTTCTATTGATTGTGTTAATTCCCTCTTTATTGGAGTTGAGGTCTCTTTTTTCATCTATGACACAGTTAATTTGGTTTTCTTCTTTCCATTTTTTTATTAGATTGACCAGTACTTTGTCTATTTTCTTTGTTTTTTTTTCAAAATACCAGCTTCTAGTCTTATTTATTAGTTCAATAGTTCTTTCACTTTCAATTAAAATTTTTTTTTCTTCCTTAATTTTTAGGATCTCTAATTTAGTTTTCTTCTGGGGACTTTTAATTTGTTCACTTTCCATTTTTTTTTATTTGCATGTCCAATTCATTGACCTCTGTCCTCCCTAATTTGTTAATATATGAACTCAAGGATATAAATTTCCCCCTGAGTACTGATTTGGCTGCATCCCATAGATTTTGAAAGGTGATCCCATCATTTTCATTTTCTTCAATGAAATTATTAATTTTTCTATAATTTGTTATCTAATTAACTGGTTTTGAAGAATCATTTTATTTAATTTCTAATTAATTTTTGATTTGGCTCTCCATGTACCCTTACTGATTATTATTTTTATTGTGTTATGTTCTGAGCAGGTTGCATTTATGATTTCTGCTTTTCTGCATTTGTTTGCCATGTTTTCATGACCTAGTATATGGCCAATCTTTGTGAATGTATCATGTACTTCTGAAAAGAAGGTTTATTCCTTTTGTCCCTATTTATTTTTCTCCATATAGCTATTAACTCTAATTTTTCTAAGATTTTGTTCATTTCTCTTACCTCTTTCTTATTTATTTTTTAATTTGATTTATCCGAAATTGATAGTGGTAGGTTCAGGTCTCCCATTAGTATATTTTTACTATCTATTTCCTCCTTCAGTTCCACTAATTTCTCATTTAGAAATTTGGATGCTATACCATTTGGTGCATTCATGTTGATTACTGATATTTCCTCCTTGTCTATACTCCCTTTTGTTAGGATATATTTAGCTTCCCTATCCCTTTTCATTAGATCTATTTTTACTTTGACTTTGTCAGATATCATGAATGTTACTCAAGCCTTCTTTCTATCAGTTGAGGCCCAATAGGTTTTGCTCCAACCTTTACTTCTAACCTTTTGAATGTCTACCTGCCTCAGGTGTGTTTCTTGTAGACAATATATGGTAGGACTTTGGATTCTAATCCACTCTCCTATTTGTTTTTGTTTTATTAGTGAGTTTATTCCATTCACATTCAAAGTTATGACTGTCACTTGTGTATTCTCCAACATTTTGATATCTTCTCCCAGTTCTATCTTTTCTTCTTTTGTTATATCCTTTTAAACCAGTGGTTTGCTTTTAATCAATCCCCCTAATCATCTCCCTTAGTATGCTTCCCTTTATGGCCTCTCCTTTTTTGTTCCCTTCTTGTTTTTTCAGGATCTATTAAGTTCCCTCCCTTTCTCTTTCCCTCTCTTTTTGTACTCCCTCTCCCCTCCCCCCCCTTATTTTTCCCTTCTCATGTTCCCTGTAGGATAAGATAGAGTTCAAGACCCAAATAGATCTAGATACTGTTCCCTCTCAGAATTGATTTCACTGAGAGTAAAGTTTAGCACTCTCTTCCTCTCCTTAAAAGAGTATCCTTCCCCTATTCTTCCTAGGCATATCATTGAGTGATAATTATTATCCTATTTATTTTATTTCTTCAAATATCTCTTTGTGCCACTTTTGATTCCTCCTTCCCTATTTCTTTTTTTTTGCATATCATCTCATAGCACTTATTACCCCAATCTCTTCCTGTGAATGATTCTTCTAATTACTATCATAATGAATATAATTTTTGAGAGTTACAAATAACATTTTCCCCACGGATTAATGTAAATAATTTGATCTTATTGTAGCTCTTAAAGAAGAAAGTTTGAATAAAAATCATTTCCCCCTTTTCCCTCTCTTTTTTATTTTCCTTTTCATGTTTCTCTTGATCTTTGTGTTTGGATATCAAACTTTGCACTTAGTTCTGGTCTTTTCTTTACAAATACTTGAAAATCTTCTATTGTGTGCAATGCCCATACTTTCCTCTGGAAGTATATAGTCAGTTTTAATGCATAGGTGATCCTTGTTTTAAGACCCAATTCTCTTGCCTTTCTGAATATCATGTTCCAAGCCTTGTGGTCCTTTATTGTGGAAGCTGCCAGATCTTGTGTAATCCTGATTGGTGCTTCTTGATATCTGAATTGTCTCTTTTTGGCTTGTAAAATTTTCTCCTTAGCTTGGAAGCTCTTGCACTTGGAAATTACATTTCTGGGAGTTGTCTTTTGAGGATTTAGTGTAGAGGGTGTTCTATGAGCTCTTTCAATGTCTATTTTGCCCCCTTGTTTGAGAACATCAGGGATGTATTCTTGGATAATTTCTTGTAGTATGATATCAAGTTTTCTGTTTAATTCTGTGTTTTTAGGTAGACCAATGATTCTCAATTTTTCTCTCCTTGCTCTGTTTTCCTGATCCATCATCTTTTCAGTGAGATATTTTATATTTTCTTTTATTTTGTCAGTCTTTTGACTTTGCTTTATTAATTCTTGCTGTTTTGCAAGATCATTGGTTTCTAGTTGCTCAATGCTGGCCCTTTAGGCCTGGTTTTTTGTTATAATCTTTTGGTTTTCTGCTTTAATCCTTTTTTATTTTCTGCTATAACCTTTTGAATTTCCTTTTTGGTTTGGTCTATTCTGCTTTTCTTAGCTTCCAGCTGTTTCTCCAATTAGGAGTTCTTGTCCTTTAAACTGTTATTTTCCCTTTGAACTATTTCCCACTTTTCTTGCCAGAAAACTTCCATCTTTTTGATAAACTCCATTTTAAATTCTTCAAGAGCCTGTGGACAACTTCAATTTTTTGGAAGGTTTTGGTGCATTCATTTGAATTTCCTCTTCTATTTTCTCTGTAGCCTGGGTTTTTTGTCTGTAAAAATTTCCCAGTCCCTTCTTCTTGTTTTTCTTGCTGGAGGGAGGTTGTTATTTTTGGGCACTATTTGCCATCACTGTGGAGGTTTTTCCTTCCCTTTTTAGTTAGAAATCTGAGTGAGATAGGCAGGCTCTCTGTGTATGGAGTTAAGGAGCAAGGATTTAGCCTGAGGCAAGCTTTCAAATCTCTGCAGCCTTTGCTGTTTGCTGCCCTTTTCTTTGCTATCTTCCCACTATTGCCCATGGTCTGAGCTCTTCAGCTGTTGGGCTTTCAAGTATAGCTGCTCTCAGGGGTAGGTTTTTGGTGGTCTTAATCAGCTGTCAAGGACCTAGATGTGCCCCTTACTCACTCTAGAGGTACCCCCTTGCTTTCTCACTGATTATGTTGTGTGCTGGTTCTGACTCTGGCTCCATAGGTGGGGTGGGGGAGGGTAGATCAATTCACATTTTTGTTATTTATTTTTTACTGTATATATTTCTGTGTACCAAATTTTAGGAATCACAATGATATTTGCTATTTCCTATGTAGTTTTTCTTTTTACTTTTCTATATCTATACCGGAGTATTAATAATAATTGATGAAAACAACATGGGATACTTAAGAGGAAAAAGACAAATTTATCCCCACTTAACTCAATTTCACTTGCAAGTTGATATTCAATTTCAAGACATATAAGAACCTGGTTTCCTTCATTAGTCAAAGTAACAATTAATTTTCATTAGTATCAAGTTAGGCTAACATATTTCTACTGATTATCATAGTGAATTAAAAAGCATGAGTATATAATTTACTACTCATATTTTTAAATTAGTTTTTGACAATGTCAAGATTCAGTTGAAATGGAAATGAAATTCAATATATTTTGAAGAACATTTTCATCTCCTGATGTCTTAATAAATATTGTCCTCAATTTAATTTTTAAAGCTCTCTCTGATGTTAATTATTATTCTTATTAACACTAGGAATTATTGCTCTTATCATTTAGCTTATTAGTGCTACTAAGAACTACATGTAAATAGATATTATGGATAGGTTGAATGAAATGGACTGGAAATTGGCATATCCCCTGCTTGTATACTATAACTATGACTCATGGAAGTTGCCATTCTATTTCTTTCCAGTTTTGTCTTGACTCTATTTGTCCCTGTTTTTGGATCCCTGACTTGGACAGAAAAACCAAGGATAATGAGGGCTAATATCAAAGATATATAGATCCCATAAGCTATCCTGAGCACATGATTCTACTGAAGGACCTATATCATGGGTTTCTTTGTATGCTTTTTTTTTCTTGGTGCAAACTGATAAAAATCACATTTTCAAATATCCTTTTATTCGTTTATTTCTCCATTCATTATTTTCTGAAATGAAAATTAAGCTGCTTAAGCAAAACATTCTTTAGTTGTTACTTTTTCTTTATGTCTTTAGCATCTAACATAGTATCCTACACAAAATATGCATTTTCTTTTGTGGAATAAAATAGAAGTTAATAAAACCCAGAACAAAGTTTTTGAGCACAGATAAACTCAAGTTATTCAATAGGATCTTTTAATTAAAAAAAAAAAAAACATGATTCTAACTATAGCTTAATGGAATAAGTAATGGTCATTACTCAATGATCTGAGTCTGAATCCTGTTTCATGTAATTACTATTTGTCTGTCTCTAGTGAAATCACTTCACATCTCTCCCTCCATTTCCTCACCTGTAAAATGGGAAAGATAAAAGTAGTATTTATTTTATTGGATCATTGGGAGAATCCAGGGGGATTACCCATGAAAAGCAATTTGGAAAATTTAAGGTGCAGTATAAATTTATCTTATCATTTGACTTTAGTGCTTGTGACTTCTAGCTTTACTTGTATCCCATCTTCTTCATAAGGTAAAGCATTAATTTTATTATCAATAAAGAAGCATATGAAAAGCAGGCCTTTAAATAGTTATCCATTTTTTCCTTTAAAATTATGTTTGAATAAATTCCATCATAGACTAAACAGACATTACATTCATTCACAGACTACATCTTCATCAGGAAACCAAAGTAAACAGCTCAGTAAAGGTACTGGAAATGTTATAAAAAGGCTCAACAATGTTTTTTTTATTCCTAAGCTAAAGAAACATTCATATTGTCAACTAATTTTAAAGTATGATGTACTCATACTCAGATAAATTATCATTTTCACATATTAATTTTTACAATAGTGAATTACTTCTGGTGAGTTGTTAACAGCTTGAGATCTATTTTCATTAAGTTTTCCATAGATTAATAGAATAGCAATGATAGAAGTGAAAAATAAAAACAAAAGAAAACAGAAGAGATTTTCTTATTTTATATGCACTGATTTGTAGGCCTAACACAATTGTATTAATAAAGGTATTATTAACCTTCATATTAAAAATGCAAGTACAGTGTGATGATTAAAACCAGAAGAATACAATTTAAAATGTCATGATATTAATTTAATCCACAGCTCATAAACACCGTACACTTTTCCTTAGTGTCTGTATTGAGTAATTAAATTTTATGCTTTTTACTCCTTAGCATCTGTTTCATATTTTTTACAAAGTAGTTAAGCTATCAATTTTTGGCAGGATAATAACCCTGTTGAATCAATGGCTACAGTAGTGGTAGCACTATTGACTCAGCAGTCAGCTCCTCATTTTCTTGCTCATCTGTTTCTAGAAATTTAACTTTTCCTATCTAATTCTAATCTTGGTAAACAAAGAATATCAATACTCATATGCATAATGAATTAATAGGTGGCATATATTAGTGGATATCCAATTGTAAACAGGAAGAGCTGGCTATATGACCTGCCTCTCACATATTCAAGCTGTGGGACTGTGGGCAAGTCTTTTAATCTCTCAAGAAACACTCTATGACTACAGGTTACATAAAGATTACTGACCTTCTTTGATGGGGTATTTGGGTTTTATTTTGCAAAAGCAATTTTCACACATGGAGTTTCCAATACCATATGTTAAAAAATGTGATAAGTTGTTGAGGACTTTCATCCTCTTCTGTACTCTTTCCTACCCAATCTCTTTCCTTTGGAAACAAAAAGAGATCAGACTGGAAGAACGTGCAGTTTGAGATGGGAAGTCCATAGAGAGCTGGCTATATGGGAGATACTGATTCACTACTCTGGGAATAGATGGAGCACCCTCACTTTAATGCTGAGGATTCTCACACCCAGACATATTGTTCTTATTCAAACAATTCTCAAGCCTTGAAGATATCTTTCAAATTTCATCCTCCACTCCTATTAACCATTTTTAAAATTCTTATTTTTCTCACTCCTCCTATCCAAAAGTTTCTACCAAATACTACCAAATCTTCTATTCTACCATGTGGAATGCCATTTCTATAGGGACAAACCTGGGTTCAACTTTATTTTTTTTCTTTTCCATTCCTTCTAACTATTAGATATTACTGAAATCTAGATCTCTACAGATGATACAGTAACCCTAACCACCCTTTGCAGTACTGACCACCCTTTGGGTCATTCTCCTGAGCTCACTGTATGAAGTAAAGGGTCTGACGTACTCCTTGCTCCCCAATACCTCTTCTTTATTCTCCCTTTATCTGGATCACTCACTAAGTCATTTTTTTTGTGTTTCATGTTATTCATATTCACCACCCAATCAAAATCTTGGTAATTGTTTTCTACAGATCTCCAGGTGATTCTCCTTTCCTTCATGAGTTCATTATACAGCTCATGATTTCCTCTCTTCCCCAACTTTTGCTCTCATACTATAAGACTTCAACATATCTAATGACTCTCCCCTCAAACACTCTAACTATTCATTCCTCAATCTGCTTACCTCCTATGAGCTACTTCTCTACTTTTCTTGACTGCACATAAAGATAGTTATATACTTGATCTTTCCATCAAACATAAATGTACCACTTCTATGTTCAGGAATTTAAAAAATGCCCTTATCTAAACGCAACCTCTTTCAATCCTCTTTCTTTCTTCTCTTAAAACCCCTACATATCATTCTACCTAGACCTCCAATCCCTAAACCATTCACTTGTCTCCCAGACCATCTCCCCTGCACTAGCCATTTTCTACTCAATCCCTTATTTTTACTTTTTGGAAAATCTATTCATGAAAACACTATCTCTCTTCAATCCATTTTCCTCTTTAGTTTTTCACTGATTATGATCTGCCTTGGATATTTCACTCTATTTGTCAACTTTGGTCCTAACAAATTTAATAGACATTTGGATTCTTATAATCAGATGTTTGTAGATGCTATAGGTCCTATTTGGAAATCCGATGTACAATTCCAGGTTTTTTGTAATTCCTGGTAAGGGAGATATTTGACTCTTATGTTTGCATCTCCTTAAGAAATTGAAAGAAAAAAGGAATTATTTATGTGGTGATAAAGGAAGATGGAGAAAATCATACCTCTAGACTTGCCAAGATAAAATCCTGACTAGCTCTACTGCAAATTAAATTACATGATTTCCACTGGGTCTTTACTGTTGTTAGATAATCCTTCTTTACCTGTCTTATTAACTCACTCATCAAGTCATTCTCCACAGTGTCTCTTTCAAATATGTTCATCTCTTCTGAAGCCTCTCATTGTTCCCCCCTCCCAAATTCCTCAATATATAACTTTGCTTAATATTTTAATGAAAAAAATATTGAGACACTGTATCTTCTTGCCTCTTCCTAATCTCCTACTACTCATATACTTTCTTCCACTTATTCTTCCTTCACCCCTTTTCACATGAAGTAAAGTGAGCCTTAAGAAGGCTAATCATTCTACTTGTTCAAGGAATCTCATTTTATCTCATTTCTACCTTCTCTATTCTGTCACTTATTTTCAATATCTCTATTTAATGGCTCATTGTGGTCAAAAATGTATTTATCTCCCTCACATGCCTCAAAAAAAATTTTTAAACCTCTTATATTATCCTTCATTTTATTATCCCTTATCTCTTTTGCACTTTATATCAAATCTCAACAAAATGCTATTTAAAAGACATGCCTCAACTTTCTCTCCTTCCACTTCTCTTCTTATTTTATCATTACACTTAAACTTATTTCTAAAGTTGCTAATGACCTCTTAGCTGCCAAATGCAATGGCTTTTTCTCAATGCTCATTCTTATTGATGTCTCTGTTGCTTTGACATTTCTGACCACCATTTCTTTCTTGACATTCTCTTCTCAATTTTCAGAACATCACTGTCTTCTGGCTCTCTGATACTTTTCTGATCTCTCTTTACTCCCTTCTGTTACTTTCTTATCTAGATCACTTCTGCTAACCAAAGGAATCACTCAGTGTTCTGTATTGGGCTCATTTCTTTCCTCCCTTTATGCAAAATTGACTTGGTGATCTCAGAAATTCTCAAGGATTTAATTACCATTTATATACTGCTTTTTCTAAAATCTAATGTATCTCACTCCTCAATCTGATACATTTCATTGCCTTTCAGACCTCTCAAACAAGATATTCTATAGGCATCTTATGCTAAACATGTTCAGAGCAGATGAATTATTTTTCCTCTAATCTGTTTGTCTTCCCCACCTTTGGTATTATGGTATTTGGTATTACCACCCTCCCAGTACTTTGGAATTCCAACCTAGGAATTATCCTTGATTCTTCATCTTCCTCACAATCCAAATTCAGTCTGTTGCTAAAACCTGCCTATTTAACCTTTGCAAAACCTTTCAGTTATGCCCACTTCTCTTCAATGACACTGCACTCTTCCAGAGTGAAAACTCATTATATCACACTTGAAGTATTACAATACTCTTTTCATGGGTTCACTTGTTTTGTTTCTCTCCTCATTCCAATTAAACCTCATTTCAATAATCAAAGTGATTTTTTAAGTGCAAATTCAATCATGTTGCCACCTCTCTACTTAATAAACTCTAATGGCTCCCTATTGTCTCCAGGTTCAAATACAAAATGTTCAGTTCAACATTCAAAGTCACTCAAAACTAGATCCCTTCCATCTTTCTGACCTTCTTATACATACTCTCTGATACTTACACTTGATCTAATGGGACCAACCTCCTGGTTATTTCAGGGACAACACAGACAGTCTCTTGGCAAATTCTTGTCTGTGGCTGACCTCCATTCTTGGCACATTCTTCCTGTTCAACTCTACCTTCTGACATCCTTAATTTACTTTGTTTTCTGATTAAGATCTCATCTTTTATAGGAAGCCTTTTCCCAAACCCTCTTAATAGTGTTTTTCCTCTGTTAGGTCTTTCCTTTTTTCTGTGTATAACTTCTTTGCATATATTAGTTTGCATTCAGATATCCTTCATTAATTTGTAATCTCCTTGTGGGTAACATATGTCTTTTACATTTTTTTTTATCCAAAGAGCTTAACAGAATGCCTGGAACATAGTAGTCATTTGAAAATTTTTAATAGAATTATTAAAAATATAGATGTAGCACATATATATTTATATATAAAAAATACACACTTTTCACACACATATATAATTTTGATTGTATGTCCCTTAAATTTCACCCTCTATCCATCCTCTACCCTTTACATCAAAATAACTTCCATAACAAAGACTTTTTAAAAAAGTAATAAGAGAAAGATCAGAAAAATATCAAAGCTATCTATCTTTTTAAAATCTGATGAAACATGTATTTTTTCAAATTCATGGAATTCTTCACCTCTGAAAATTGCTTCTTATACCTCTTCTTTGGTGCTCTATTTTTCTATATAATCTTAAAACCTTTATTTTATTTTTTTATTCATGATTGTAATGTTTTGTATATTCTGTTATATTAGGAAATCTATTTCAATAACTATTTTCAATTATCTTAAATAATTAAGATTTTGTTTTATATGAACATAGTTTAACATAGAGACTCTGCCAATGGCCTTGGCAATTTAAAAGGCATCTTTTATTCAAGTTTGATTACTGGCATATAAAAGATACTGAGCTGTTTAGTATTTCAGCAATTTCTGTATAAAAATATGAATTCTTAAAATCTTTAAGACATCTTGACCTCATCGATATAGTTAATCTTTCTAGCACTATGAATTACAATACATTTACATCCTCATTCACTGTCATTTTTTCCCATTACCTCTCAGAAAGTGGCATATATTTATTGAATATAGAGGATTAAAATAAACATTGCATCAGCATTCAGAGACTATCAGAAGTTTTGGTGGAACAATGAAAAAAATGATTAAACACCCCATTAGGAATGAAGAAATTGACTTGTTACCCTGATACTCTACCACTTTCCAAGTTCACTAGAAGGTTTATCAGAAAGAATTCTAGACATAAACATTAACCAGAAAATTCCTTTAGAGCTTAAATTCTTGAGAATCCTTAGATGGCTATGTGTTAGATTGCTGTCTGGACATTGCCTAAATGCTTATGTAAATATGTATGAGTATATTTATGCATATACATTGATGTGTGTGCTGGTCTGTTGCAGCAATCTGTCTCTTATGTATTTCTTAATATTATAGATTATGGCAATGCTAAACTTTTTATATGAGTTTCAACACTTCTGAGTCATAGACAAGATCTGATCATGGAAAATGTTGTAAATTTGGGGGTCTTAAACTCCTTAGATGGAGAAATAAGGGTTGAAGGCAGTAAGGAAAGGGTTGATGAAATGGTTTCCTCACTACCCCCTCCCAGAGTCCCCAGATTACTTGAGGGAGACAAACTGGAGATCTCTCCTTGGTAAAGGCTTGCACCTTGATGGCCATGGTAGCCCTTAAGGGCAGCAGGGAAGTCTTCTCTACAAGGAGAGGAATGTGGGACCTCAATTTGGATATGCCCTGCTTTGGGGGTGCTCATAAGACTCCCCCTCGTTTCTTCTTGAAAACTGGCAACAAGATGGAGTCTGCCAATGGGCTTACTCTCTAGTTGTAAATAAATGAGACTGAATTCAGTATCTGACTGCTTATTTGATTTAATTGTTGATTGGGCAAAGGGTAGAGGTTAGAGGGGTTGTGGGTCAACCTAAGTATCTTTCTAAATAAAACTACTTACTGAAGTACAAGGTTTTCTTGTAGGCAAGGGACAGGTAGTAAAAAAAGGAAAGAACACTGCTCACCAATCTGAGTCCAGTATCTCAATAATTCATGGAATGAAAGTCTTTGAAGAAATTAGTTTTCTTGACAGGAACCAGGAATGTTTTAAACAGGAACCCACAATGTTAAGATTTTTTCAGTGTCAGAAATCCCCAAAGGTGTCTTGAAATGGCCTAGAGAAACAGTTCCCTCTTCCACTCCCTTCTGTGTCTCAACACCCAATACCCCTCCTCAGGAGAATTTCCCAGAAGTCTTTGTCCAGTTTCCAACTGTCATTTCTGCCTCATGCAACTGTAGAGCTCTCAACATTTCCATTTCCCCCAATGGTTCGTTTGTCATATTCCCATCATTATAATATCCTAGTTTTGATTTTTGTGAGCCTTTTTATAAAAACTCACACTTCTTGTGCACTGTGTTTTCATATTCTTACCCTATGTTCTATTCCACCAAAATAACAAATTCCTATTTTACTCTTACTCTATCTAGGATTCTATCTACCTATGCTAAGGAAGGTATATAGGAAAGTTTTGGGTAGGAAAGGATAATACAAATTGCATTACTATGTTGCAATGGATGAACAATTTTTGTAACAGCAAACAGTTTTTTCTTAAATCAAGAGTAAATTCAATGTAACAATATGCCATCTTTCCTCATTAATCATTCATTAACTTACACTAAGCTATATATTTTTCTATTCTAAATGTTATCCTACTCATGTTTACAAATAATGTTAAGTTTTGCTATTATTTAATTGGCTATCTATCTTATTTTTGTAAGTATCCACAAACAAAATATAACAATATACTATAGTCTTATCCTTATGCTGTCCCTAAGCTGTCAAGCTAAAAAACATAACTTTTTTTCTAGTCCCTATCTGCTTCTTTCTCTATGCTATCATTTTAATGTGGTTAGTTGTTATATTATTCGATAGTTAGATTTTTTGTAATTAATTTTTAATCTACTTTTATGCATATATGATACAAGTATGTACATATTTATATATGATATATTTTTACAGGTTTTACAGTCTTGCATAGAGATTTTAGCCCTACAAGGAAATGAAACATGTCCTTGTCAAGTTAAAAAACTCTATAGGCTTAGGAAGTATATACATTTATACAATATATACCTATATACTTTTGCACATATGCAATCTTCAGACACTTGTTTATTTACACCAGTTCTATGTCTAGAAATCAGTTTTTATGTTGTGTAATGTCTAATATGTCCTGTTGCTTGCACATACTTACCCTTTTTGTTGCGAGGTGTATTTGTCTAACTAGTTGCTGGTAGGTTCTCTTCTTTCTTGAAGTTATGTAGCTTTGTTTGCATTTTTATAGTGTGAGGTTAATTTGTGTTTTTTTGTGTTTACACCACACTAGATTTACATACAGTTTTCCTTTTGTCTTTTTCCTTGGACTGTCCTTTTTTGAAAGGTTTAAAATTCTAATTGTCCATTTTGTGTTGTAAGTTCATCCATTTATTCTTTACTTCTATCTTTTGTTCTTTTTCTTCATCTGTGGTAGTTGGATTTTTGTCATCTACATGTTGACTGATGGGGTCTTTCCTCTTGTATTGGAACTTAATATGAGTGTGATGTTTATTTATTTTAGTTATTGGAATTTTCAGCAGTCTCTTGTGTTTTCTTCATTAATTCTCTGGGTTTTCATTTGATACTAAGTTTTGAGTAGTTTGTGAGTGTTCTGATTGTTCTGTGTCTATGTTTGGTTTTTGCAATTTTATGTGGGAACAGTGTAACCATGAATCTTTGTTTGAAACTTTTACAGTTGACAGAGAAACGAGCAGAACTTCATGTGGACACAATCATTTTGGATCTGTTACTGATTTTCTGTTGAAGTTCTTTATATATACTATGTTTCTGGGTTTTATATTGTGTAATGGATAGTCTAGTGGAACTCTCTCTTGTAAAATGCCCATTTCATGCAATTCTTTGAGTCTGTTGAACAGACTGAATGGAGTTGAATAGCCTTATGAAGTTGGCAATCTCCTCCAAATATTGATATATATATACACGTATATATATATATATACACGTATATATATATATATATATATATATATATATATATATATATATATATATATATATATATATATATATATATATATATATATATTCAGGTTTTTGTGTTCTCCCATTCCAGATTGAATGACCATAAAAAACCTCGAATGGAGATAGGTGTAATTTTCCACTTGGCTTGGTTCTGAGATGAAACATTACCATTGGCAGAGCATCTGTTCAGGATAGATGTGTTTCTGTACAAACCTTGCTGAAAAGTGTTTTTACAACTCTACTGAATCTCTCAATCTGGCCTGTGCTTTCAGGATGGTATACAGTGTGATAATTTCCTTTTATCCCTGAGTTTTTATACCCTTTTTGGAGTATATAATGTGTGAAGTGCTTTCCCTTGTCCGAATATAAAGATGGAGGGATCCCAAACTTGGGAATGATCTCTTTCAAAAGGATTTTTATCATAAAAGATGCCATGCTCTTCTTAGCTGGAAAAACTTCTAGCCATCTTGTCAGAAGATCTATTATGACAAGACTATACTTAAACCCTTTGTTATTTGGCATGCATATGTAATCAAGTTGTAAACTCTCAAAAGGAGTATATGCCAAAGGTCAACCTCTCAAACCCTTGGTTCTGAATACTCCTTGGTTGAACTGTAAAGAGATCTTGCATTTCTGACAAAATGCCTAAGAGGAAATTCCAGGAGCTGTCCAAAATAATTTTACAGAATTGATGATTGCTTATGTGTTATAATGCTTTTGTTCATGAATAGCATTGCACACATGGTAATACAAGGCTTTTGGTAAGATGGGACTACCTCTCTCAGAGAACCATATGCCCCTCAGTTGTTTTGCTCCAAGTTTTTCTTTCCAGTTCTGAATTTCCCTTTCATAATAGGCTTGTTTTAAATTGTCCATCTCATATAGGGAAAAATTCAGAATATGGATTGGACCAAACTGAGCCCCATATTTTGCTGTTTTGTCTTCTCTATGATTCCCTAAGGAGATGTGATCTTTCCCTGGATTCTCTATCTTCTCATTAGCTATTTGAACTTCTGCCTTTATCTCTTCTACAGTTTGTATTGCCACGTCTAGGGTTTGTTCCCCTTTGTTGTTTTTCATTATCTCTATTTTTTTCTAATTGGGTTATTTTTTTCTTTTAGTGTCAGGATGTGTATATAATTATCTTCCTTTTGCCCAAGTATTTTCTTGATTAGATTCTTTAGACATCAATAAAACTGTAGGAAGGATAATATGAATGCAAAGATTATAGGCAAAAATTCAGAGTTGTTCCAGTTCATTGGTATATGCCAAGAATTGTTATGATTCCTAAGATATATTATGGAGTCACTTCCATCCATATGCCATATAGCATTGACCAGAATTTATATAGCAAGAAGATGCTGCTGCATAATGCAACAGAATTGTTTTTATAGACTTTTCCATTGTTTTGTATCTCTCTGTCTGATTTTGTACCAGTTGTGTTGATGTCCCTTTAAATTTTCTTCACTGAGATGTTTCAACCTCTTAGGCTACCATAGGGAGTGGAAAAACAAAATGGCTACCTTCCAGTTCTCCCCTGAGAAATGTTTTGTTTCTAAAATAAATTTCTCTTATCCTATAGTAGGTTTCATCCCAAAACCAGCCTTGCCAACTGTAATTTTGGAGGATTCACATTCCTTAGATGGAGAAATAAGGGTTGAAGGCAGTAAAGAAAGGGTTGATGAAATGGCTTCCTCACTACCCCCTCACAGAGTCCCCATATTACTTGAGGGAGACAAAATGGAGATTTCTCCTTGGTGAAGGCTTGCCCCTTGATTGCCATGGTAGCCCTTAAGGGTGGCAGTGAAGTCTCTACAAGGAGAGGTATGAGGTATCTCAAACTGGATATGTGCTACTTTGAGGCACTCATGAGCCTCCCCCTCCTCCCTTCTTGAAAACTGGCAACAAACTGCCAATGGGCTTACTCTCTGGTTGTAAATAAATGAGACTGAATTCAGTATCTGACTGCTTATTTGATTTAATTGTTGATTGGGCAAAGGGTAGAGGTTAGAGGGGTTGTAGGTCAACCTAAATCTCTTTATAAATAAAATTAATTGCTGCAGAACAAGGTTTTCTTGTAGGCAAGGGACAGGTAGGAAAAAAAAAGGAAAGAGAGCACTGCTCACCAATCTGAGTCCAGTATCTCAATAGTTCATGGAATGAAAGTCTTTGAAGAAATTAGGTTTCTTGACAGGAACCAACGATGTTCTAAACAGGAACCCACAATGTTAAGATTTCTGTCAGTGTCAGAAATTCCCAAAGGTGTCTTGAAATGGCCCAGAGAAACAGCTCCTTCTTCCACTCCCTTCTGTGTCTCAACACCCAATACCCCTCCTCAGGAGAATTTCCCAGAAGTCTTTGTCCAGTTTCCAACTGTCATTCCTTCATCATGCAACTGTAGAGCTCTCAACATTTCCATTTCCCCCAATGGCTCTTTTGTCCTACTCTCCATCTTTACAGTTGTAGAATGTAGTATAGGGAGCATTTTGCCTAACATGGAATCTTGGGATACTCATGGCAATTCCTTGCATGCAGTCAACTAGAGCCCCAAAGCTACCTTAAGTTGTACAAAAGGCTTTGTAATGCTTATATTACATTTCCTATTATCACATCTCTATTGAAAACTTAACATGGGAAACTCAAGAATAACTAGTACTTAACTGGTTGGTTAACTATGAAAACAAATATCTAAGTGCTTCTTTGTGGGGAACAGAGTATGAGTGACAATGTTTAGGAGTAACCTAATTTATTGTTGCATATTCTTGGCCAGGGCTTTCAACTACATCTTTTCAATCTATGTCTATCTATAAAAATTTATTTTATAAGCCTTATTTGTCAAGTCATTTATGACACTCTATTACCTTGTTTGAGACAATTTCCATAGCCTGTTTACACAGCAATTAGGGTCATGAAAATCATTTCTTCGTTCAAGCAAAGAGAAAGGGGAGTCAAGTACACATTTATTCTGGATTATCCTAATCCTAATCTGTGGCAATAGGTGGCAAAAGATCTGTGAACATTTTAAAAGAATTTCTACCAGTGAAATGAGATCCTATGCCCCATTGAACTTAGTGAAATTGATATAGAATAGAAAGACAGTGAGAAAATAAAAGCAGAAAGGGGGTTTTGCAGAAGGGGAAAAACCTCTGAATCTTTTTGGGACATGAACTTAATTCTTTCAGTAAAAAAATAATTAATATGGATGTTCTGTCTATTCTTCTGAGAAGGTAAGTTTTCAAAGCTAAATCACTATTTCATTTGATTGTTTGCTTTCTATATTTCATTACCTGGAAGGAATAACTTTGACTTTTGTTCCTATCTGCCATACCCACAGGGGCAATTTCTCTTTCTCTAAACACAAAGGGGGGAAAAGGGGTGAAGGCTTTTATTGGGATATATCCAGTGTCAAATCAGTCTTTTCTGAATTCTGATCTAGTTGCTTGGTGTGATGACAGAGGAGATAAAAGATAGAAGAACACGCAAAGACAATGCAAAAAACAACAGGGAGAGGTCTATTTACTAGCCCTAGGACGGTTCCCCAAAAGAACCATCCCCGGTAGGATTGGGAGTGCACATATATAGAGCAGCTGAAAAGAACAGGCCTTGTTCTTGTGACCTTGTTTGTTTCAACAGTTAAGGCCTTGGGGAGGACGTCTTAGTTTTTCCCGGTTATCTGTCTCAACTGTGGCCTTGCAGTTTTTCCCAGGAACTGTTCATTTGGATACAGTGCAACCTTCACTCCATTCCCCAGTTCTTTTTATTTTATGATGTTCATTCAGGGGCGAGCGGAGACCTCCAGGGGCAGGGCATTAGCATAGCCATGGGCGGGGAAGGGGGTGGGGTCTGGCAGGGCCTGATACTGCTGCCTGAGGACCATGAGCTGGACTGTGTGGACCTGGTCCTTCACAAAGTAGACCAGTTGGTGGACAATACAAAGCCTGAAAGTGATAAGGAAAAAGAGCATTAACATTGGTCTAGCTATAGTGGAGATGAGGGTGGTGAGTCAGGGGGATTTCACAAATGCTTGTTGGTACCAGGGTTGGGTGTGAGTGCGTTCGTGTTCTCGGGTATCTAAACTATGCTTAAGTCTGGCTACTGACTCCCTGACTACCCCTTTGTGGTCAGTATATATGCAGCACTTTTTCCCGAGGGTGACACAGAGGCCTCCCTCCTTGAGGAGCAAAAGATCAAGGCCCCTCTAGGTCTGGAGTATGACTTCTGAAGGGGAGGATAGCAATTTCTCAAGGGCATCTAGTGATTTTTCTGTACGCCTGAGGTCTGCCTCTACGGCAGTGTGTAGGTGCCTTAGGTCTGCTGTTTGAAAGAGGGAGGCTATACCTGTGCCAATCCCTGCCAAGCCAAAGAGTGTGGCTCAGGTCAGTGCACGGAAAGGTTCTTGTTACTGGTGGCTGATTCTTTGATGTTCCCAGTAGTCCAGCAGCTCCATCCCGGATGGTATAGTACTTGGGGCAGAATGGTGACTAGGATACAAAGCTCAGGGTCCTGGGACAAAGTTATGGAGGAAACACAAGGGGTCAGTCCTGAGGAGGTGCAGGCCCAGTAAGCACCTGACGGGGAAATGTCATAATATGGTGGTCTGGAGGTGAGGTTAGGTGGGGTTTAACTACCACTGAGGCAGTTTCATGGTTTATTGGATAGGCTTCTACCCAACCTGAAAATGTGTCTACCAGGACTAAAAGGCACCTGTATTCATAAGTCCCTGGCTTGATTTCTGTAAAGTCTACCTCCCACTGTTCTCCTGGCTCCAGCCCTCTTCACCGGTTGCCCCTGGTTCCGTCAGTCCCCCCTTTTGATTAACTCACTCACATGTTTCACATCTCTAAGTGATGTCTTTGCATAATCTGTGCATAGTATGAAAGAAAAACTCTCCGTCCAGTATATCACTCAGTTTTGTGCCTCTCCTATGTGTGGTGTCATGTATTCTTTTTGCTAGCTGTCTCTCCACTGCTTCTGGTAAATGAGTCCTGCCATATGGCAGGCCCAGATATCCATAGGGGAACCACACAGCCTCCAGGAGGGCCAAAATCTCAGGCCCCACCTGGTTCAGTGCTCTCTGCCCTCCTATCAACTCCCCTCTCCAAGTATCTAAGGGAAGAAGGGTGATGGCCTCAGAATTCTGTAACTTCTTCAGAGCTGAGAAGGGGTATAGAGCTGTCCCTGCCTATGGTCAGGAGCTAGGTATTGGGTATAGGCAATGTCCAGGGCTTTGGGTTGGAATGGTTGCTGAGGTCACAAATGCATATGAATACCTATCCCACAGGGGATTATCCAAAACTTGAACAGGGAGGGAAAGGCTGAAGACACAGGGTATTTAGGGGCATGTCCTCAGTGAATGCCAGGGTCCCAGGTCAGTGGAGACCTGCTTGGAGATCTGAAGGGTGTCCAGCCACTGCTTCCCCCGATTGGTAGACAGGTCACAAGGGGGAGAGTCAGCCCCTAAGATAGAAGTGTAGAAACCAGGACTGAGGCAAACACTAGAACACCAGACAGAAACAGAACATTAGTACAACATTAATTGGCATCACAAATTTGCATATGGGTATCTTAGCCAACAGACTCCATCTTGTGAATTTTAAAAGTCTCCATCTTGGTCTAACACCCAAAAATTGTGCACACCCACACTACACGGGCATGCGCTAGTCAATGACAAATCAGAAATAACTAACTGCCCACCTGGGCTGTCCTAAGCCAAGCTAGAGCCAACCATTGGATTTGTGAGACACAGGAAGTGAGGTAGGGAACAGCCTCTGGAATTCGCTGACTTCCTGTGGAGAGAGCGAGACAGGAGTTGGTGTTAGGAGCTTGGAGAGAGAGGACGCCCGCAGACAGCTTTCCTTCAGAGCGGTCACGTGAGTTAAGGACTGATTCTTTCCACCTGGGCCTTTGGGCCTAAAACTCCCTCTGCCTTGGTCAGAGGTTGAGTAGCCCCTTTCCCTTTTCTCTTCTCTCCTTCTCTCCCTCTCCCTTCTCTACTCCCAGTGTGATTAAACCTCCATAAACTCCATTCTGACTTGAGTGCTTCATTTTAGGAATTTCATAAGTAAATTCCTTGGTGGCCATTGTTCAATATTACATAAATCCTGTAGCCACATTTGTAACCATTACAATATTATAATCTCTCCCAGAAGCCTAAAATTTCAACTATTACAGTTAGTTGACGAGCCACTACGGGAAAAAAAGAACTATATCAGTCTTCTGATCTCCTTACTAATCACCTGGGAAAAGTCCCACCCCAGCTACCCCCTCTGGCTCCTGGCCCTGCCTTAGTGCTTGGAAGGTTTCTAGAACCTCAACAAATTTCCTGAATTTTCTTGCCCTTTCACCCCACTTATTACTCACTCCGTCAGTCCTTTTACCAAATACCTTGGCTTAAAGACACAGCTGCCAGAACAGGTGAGTATAAAACACCTTTTCTCTTTTCCCTTTACCCCTTAAGTTAAATTGGGGTCAACAGGATTTTTTTTTTCCTTCTCCTCTTTGTCTCTCATTTCCGTCTCCTTTTACTTTAAGGAGGTGGCTCAGTAGATTGAGAGGCAGTCCAGGCTTACCTAATCAACTGATTAGCAACGAGGAACCTCAGGAGAAGGAGCTCTTAGGAGCTCCTAGCCCACAAAAAAAAAACAGCTGAATACAGCTAGGGAGCTAACTTAAAACCCATTTTTTTCTGTTTCCTGGCCTTTCTAGTCTTAAAAATTTAAGTGGGCTTTGCTCAAGGAAGATAGCACATGGTCCTAGCGGTTTTAGCCTGAGGGCTAAAGAAGATTGCTGGGACCCACCTATACACATTTTGTAAAAGAAGGAGATTTAGCTCTACCCTTTTGTTTACGGTCTATTCACTCCTAATCAGCCCTTTCATAGCTTCTACCTTCCTGCAGGAGGGCTTTTGTAGCCCCTCCCAGAAGCTTGATAAGGAGAATTTACAACACAATAGGCCCTTAACCTGTATAGGGTTGTAGACTAGGGAGCCACCTACTGTAAAAAAAAATAAAAAAAACCTGTGGAAAGTTTGTTGCTTTGCCTTGCTCCCCACGTGCTTTGTGAAATTACAAAATATACATATAAAAATGAGTACTACATTCTTTGACAATTATACGGCAGCTGAAGAAGTAGGGGCATTGAGGAATGAAGGATACCTCCAAATTTTTATATTAATAGGTACTGTCATTTTTGTAATCCTCAATACTATATTTAGAGATGATAAAATAAGAAAAATTGAGGATAAAATGCAAGCCCAATTAGAAGATCTAAAAAGTCTCTTACAGGATCAATTGGCAAACAACCACTCTACCAGAAACAGACCTGTTTCTGAACCTTTGAATGAGGAAATTTCCTTCCCTGAAATAGAGATGGAAAACACCTTCCCTATAGCCCAGTTAACAGACTGCTTCTCTTGTGTAGTGCAAATCTTGTCTGAATTTAATCCCCAAAACCCTTCCCCTGCAATCCCAGCTTCTCATGTTCCTTCTACAGAAAACCAAATTCCAATGCAAGGGAGATCTTGTCCTCCTAGAGAAACCTGTCATTGTCAAACTGACCCACAGGTGCAAAATTCAACTAGAGGCCTGTTTCCCCTAAGAGAAGTACCTGAAATAGGACGAAATGGGGATGTGGTGACTTTAAGACATAGGATACCGTTTACTCCCCAAGAAATAAATGAATTTACACGAAGTATCCCCACATATGAACAAGATCCTTTTCTAGTAACAAAAAAGATGGGAGACATATTTTTTCAGTATAATCCGTCTTACAAGGACGTTGAGAGCTTACTACAGGCTTTTTTAAGTGAACGTGAAAAAAATAAAATAATTGCTCATGTCAACAAAACCCGGGGGCGTAATGCAGCACATTGGCCATCTCAGGATCCCGAATGGGACTATAACAATCCTGATGATTATCTACAACTATACCGTTGTAGAGAGGCCATCCTCACGGCCATGAAGGAATGTGCAGACAGTACAGATAAGTGGATGGAACTGGAAAAAATTAAGCAAAAGGACGAAGAAACACCCTCCAGATTTATGGACAGAATTATCGAGTTTGGGGACAGATACTTAGATTGGGACTTAACTAAAGAGAGTAGTTTAAGACAAGTTAGGAGAATCTTTGTAAACAATTCTTGCAACGCAATTAAAAATTATTTTAAAACACAATGCCCAAGATGGTCAGATATGGACCTTGAAGAATTGCGAAAAACAGCTATATATGTTTTAAAGGGAAACGAAGAAAAGGAGAAAGAAAATAATGATGACATGGTGGAAATGAAGAAAAAAATGAGATATTTAATAGATAGGATAACTAAATTAGAAAGTGGGCATGATAATGAACCAACGACAATTGCCCCTCTCCAGAAATCCAATTATCAATCCATTACTTGCCACTTCTGTGAGAAGAAGGGCCACAAAATGATGGAATGTAGAACCTTTCTTAAGATGATTGGAAGGAATACACAGTTTAATAATAGCTTTAGAAATAATAACTATAATGAATATAGAAATAAGAACTTTAGAAACCAGAATTATAGAAATAGGAATTGGGAAAATAATGACAATGCTCAAATTGAAGAAAATTTTAATGATAATACTCAACAATATATGAGAAATGGCGCTTGTCCAAAAATTACTCGAGGTACTAATGACCCTCAGAGAGGTGCCCTTCAGGGGGGTGCCCAAGGAATATCCCAAACACAATGATGGTGTCCGGGGGGGGGCTGGGGCACAGGAATCAGAGGATACAACCTTTGATTTCCCGGACCCTGATGTCCTACTACCCGTTGTCCCTATCTACTGCCCTCCCCATACTAATGAACCCCATGTTACCTTAAAGGTGGGTAACACCTATTATGATTGTCTATTAGACACCGGAGCTTCCTGGTCTGTATTAAAGAGAACACCTGATTTACAATGTTATTCTATTGGCTCAGAGAATGTAATGGGAGTATCAGGAATAACCCAAAGAGTTAAAAGACTTCCTCCTAGAATGGTGTCTGTAGGACCCCTAGAGGTACAACACTCCTTCCTTTTGATGCCTGACTCCCCTTTAAATTTGCTGGGGAGGGACCTTCTATGCAAACTCAGAGCCACAATAACCTGCTCCCCAGATGGCTCATTATCATTAGAAGTACCAGAGGAATCTTTAAAATTACTCCCTGTACTTCTCTCGGAAAACCAGGAAGCAAAAGAGCCTTCCATTTTTGAAATACCTGAAGATATACCTGAGTCTCTTTGGGCCACATCTTCTTCTGATGTAGGCTTACTTAAATCTGCTGTTCCTGTGCAGATAAAAACTAAATCTAGCCCACCTCCTTCTATCCCTCAGTATCCCCTCTCAAAGGAGGCAATTGAGGGTATTACACCAGTTATTAACTCATTAATAGAACAGGGAATGATAATCCCTTGCAAATCTGAATACAACACGCCCATCCTGCCAATTAAAAAACCAAAAAAAGGGCCCGATGGCAAGCACATCTATAGATTCGTACAGGATCTAAGGGCAGTGAATAATCACGTTATAAAGAGACACTCCGTAGTTTCTAACATACATACTATTATTTCATCTATTCCTAGCACAGCTACATACTTTACAGTAGTAGACTTGTGTTCAGCTTTCTTTTCCATACCAATACATGAAAACTCCAGGCATATTTTTGCTTTCACCTGGAAGGGCTCACAATATACCTGGTGTCGGCTGCCACAGGGTTATGTCAAAAGTCCGAGCTTATTTGAGCAAATTTTGAGCCAAGACACAGACAATATAACATTTAAAAATAGCAAATTAATCAAATATGTAGATGATCTACTCTTGGCTTCAACAGATGCAAAAACATGTCAAGAAGATAGCAAACACCTTCTTTTGAAATTGCACAAAAGAGGTCATAAGATCTCGAAGGACAAAGTTCAGTGGTGTCTCCCCAAAGTAGAATATTTGGGGTTCATTCTGACAGCTGGTGCCAGCTCTATTTCTCCCAAGCGAATTGAGAATATTCAAAAATTGAGTGCTCCTACCACTAAAAAACAGTTAAGAGCAATTCTGGGAGCAACAGGGTTTTGCAGACAATGGATTCCTTGCTATGGGGAAATTACTAAACCTCTTATAGCACTAACAAGGGATGTAGTCCCTGAACCCCTCAAATTAGAGCCTGACCACCTGTCAGCTCTATCAGAGCTAAAAAAGACTATCTTATCTGCCCCTGCTCTAGGCATCCCAAATTACAACAAGCCATTTACTTTGTATGTACATGAGCGAAGAGGAGTAGCCTCAGGCGTTTTAACTCAGACTCTGGGGCCTTCTCAGCGTCCAGTTGCTTATTATTCAGCCCAGCTAGACCCAGTAGCAGCAGGAGCACCACCATGCCTTAGAGGAGTAGCTGCTACAGCCTTACTAGTAACAAAAACCATTGATTTAGTATTGGGATGTCCATTAACAATAATGTGCCCACATGAGATTGAAGCATTATTGGTAAAACATAGAACACAGGCATTCTAGGATCAGAGAATTACAAGGTATGAAATAACCTTATTAAATAGTGAAAATATTACCTTGAAACGCTGTTCAACTCTTAACCCTGCCACCTTGCTTCCAGATTTACCTACTTCAGGAGAACCATTACATAACTGTGAAACATTAGTGTCCATGGCAGAAAAGCCTCGAGATAATCTCTTGGACACTCCCTTAGACAATGCAGATCTGATTTTATTTACCGATGGTTCCTCTTTTATGAGGGATGGCATACGTTATACTGGAGCTGCCGTAGTCTCAGAATTTGCCACTGAATGGTCAGCTTCACTACCTTCTAACATTAGCTCTCAAGGAGCAGAACTCATAGCTCTAAAACAAGCTTGTATAATTGCCAAGGATAAAAAGGCAACAATTTATACGGATTCTAGATATGCTTTCGGCATTTGTCACTCAGTCGGGATGCTATGGCTCCAAAGAGGATTTTTAACCTCAGCTGGAAAATCCATAGCTAATGCAGAAATTATTAATGAAGTTCTTTCTGCTCTCAAACTGCCTAAAGCCCTAGCTGTAGTTCATTGCTCT
The DNA here is from genome assembly GCF_027887165.1 of Monodelphis domestica. NCBI lineage: Eukaryota > Metazoa > Chordata > Mammalia > Didelphimorphia > Didelphidae > Monodelphis > Monodelphis domestica. The sequence continues at coordinate 363,168,058 of NC_077229.1, forward strand.
GCCCATACAGGTGGCTCTGATCCTGTCTCTAGAGGAAATGACCGAGCAGATGCCGCTGCAAAACTAGCAGCCATAAAAGGACCTGGATTAATTTTAACATTAACAACCACTGATAATTTAAATTTATCACTCTCCTATAATGAAAAGGAAGTGGAAAAATGGAAACAAAAATTTAAAGCAAAACAAATTAATGGAGTATGGGTGTCATCTGAAGGAAAACCCCTGCTCCCTAGAAGTTTCTATAACCAAATTTGCCAATCTATTCATAAAAATGGTCATTTTGGCACCCAGGGCATCGTGGACTCTGTCAAGAGAGTATGGATAGCCCCTGGTATAACTACTATAGCCTCTAAAGTGTGTTCATCCTGCTCTACCTGCCAGGCATATAACCAACATGCCTTTCGTGGTAAAGCCTTTGGTGGACGTCCTCTGGCTTACACACCTTTTGAGCACCTGCAGATAGATTTTATAACGATGCCAAAGGCTGGACAATATAAATTTTGTTTGGTCATAGTAGACCAACTGACCAGATGGCCAGAAGCATTTCCTACTGCCCGAGCCACAGCAGATTTTGTTGCTAAGGTGCTTTTAAAAGAAATTATTCCTCGATTTGGCCTACCAGCACGTATTGACTCCGATAGAGGGAGTCATTTTACCGATTCTGTCTTAAATCAAATATATTCTTGCTTGGGGATAACTCCAAAATTCCATGTTGCATATCATCCCCAGAGTTCAGGCCAAGTTGAGAGGATGAACAAAGAACTTAAAACTATGATTGGAAAATTATGCACTGAGACCCATTTAAAATGGCCTGAAATTCTCCCTTTGGCCCTATTTTATCTTAGAAGCAGGCCTAGAGGAGACTTACATATTTCACCATTTGAGATGCTTTTTGGACATCCGCCTATACAGGCTAAGCCTTTCTCCCCGGCTTATACATCGCTATTAGGGGGAGATATTACTATTGCTTCCTATATACAGGAATTACAGCACAAACTGCGTGAGCTACATTAATCCGGAGCTGCAGTATAAGCTGGACCACTAGACTTCTCACTTCACGACCTGAACCCAGGAGACAACGTGTATATAAAGAATTTCAAGCGTACTGGAGCAACTGAACCTTCATGGGAAGGACCATTCCAAATATTGTTAACTACTCCAACATCTATAAAGGTTGGAGAAAAGGACTCTTGGATTCACTGTTCTCATGTAAAGAGAGCATCTTCTGTTGAGACTGATTGACTGTATCCTATACATTGACAAGTGGAACTGTTTTATTCTGCTTTTGACACATTGAATTCCTAAATTTAATTTTTTTTCCTTTTTTCTCTTTTCCTTATTTTATTATTATTATTATTATTATTATTACATTATTTTATTTTTTCCCTTTTTCTCATTTCTATGTACTTAAGGTACATATGATCAATATTAATTTTATTCTACAATATTAGTTTAAATATATATACTTGCTATTATTATTAATACACACACAAACAGCTTTAGACTATGGGAACCTGCCATTTATTGATAATTGTTGTGGGACTATGATTAATGTTTGTGTCTGATTCTAGGAACGAGATCAAAAAAGGAGCACAGAGATAATCTGGATAATGCCAAAAGAGCTCACAGGTCTAAAAATCAAAAGACCAAACCAGGTAGAATTAATGCATTTCTAAGCCAATACTAAGGACTTGAACCTAGTGTGAGACTCGGGGTTGCGACACTTGACAGACGTTAAGATGTAGGCCTTCCCTGTATCCACACTCTTCGTGAAAATACCTACAGACAAGTACCTAAGGTTGGCTACCATCCTGGCTCCATCCATGCCTGAGAACGAAGGTAAAATCAGACGAGGGAATAACACTTCCCTAGATATAAAATAAAAATCTGGTCCTCTTTTTTCTCTCCTATAGTATGGCAACTTCCTGTAGCCTTGGCTGCAAATGGGGAAGAAAAATATGCTGCATTCTGTCCTACAGACTTGTGGGATTAGAAATTACTTAACTGGACCCTAATACAGGGGCCTGTGGAAAAAAAAAAATTTTATTCTTGCTTTCTCAAATTTTGTATACATAGATTTTTTTTTGATTTTTGATACTGATTTTGAATTCTTCTCTAATATAAATATGCATATATAAAGGGTTTATATTTTTCCCTTAATTTTTCCCTTTTTCTTCTTTTGATTTTGATTTTTGATTTTATTTTCATATTGTTTTGTTTTTCTTTTGAATTAACTCACACACCCCCACAACTGAAACTTGAATCCTCAGCTGGACTCAGTGTTTTTTCAACACTTTCTTCAGGGGGGATTGTATTTCATCAAATCCAAGATTTAAATTTTGTTTGAGAGAGAAATCTTCAGAGAAGAAGCTTGCTAACTAACTGAATCCAGAGAATGAACTGTTTGCAGAAAGATATCTAAACCTTTTCACTACAGGAAGATCCAGAATGAACCTTGGGGTGTGGTTGATTGAACATTTTTGAATGTACTCTCTTATGCCAAAGGGGACTGCCCCCTAATTGGCTTTTGTCAATGTGCCCAGCAAAACATTGGTTTGCTGTCCTTCTCTCTCCTCTATTTCCCCATATTTACAACTATTACAATTTTCCTCTTAGTGGGTAAAAAAAATTTTTGTATACACTTATAGTTAGAAATTTTTGGGGTGCAGTATGCTTATGTTTAGTGTTCAATTGGGGAGACTAGTCTCCCAATCATCATCAGGGGGGATTGTGAATTTTAAAAGTCTCCATCTTGGTCTAGCACCCAAAAATTGTGCACACCCACACTACACGGGCATGCGCTAGTCAATGACAAATCAGAAATAACTAACTGCCCACCTGGGCTGTCCTAAGCCAAGCTAGAGCCAACCATTGGATTTGTGAGACACAGGAAGTGAGGTAGGGAACAGCCTCTAGAATTCGCTGACTTTCTGTGGAGAGAGCGAGACAGGAGTTGGTGTTAGGAGCTTGGAGAGAGAGGACGCCCGCAGACAGCTTTCCTTCAGAGCGGTCACGTGAGTTAAGGACTGATTCTTTCCACCTGGGCCTTTGGGCCTAAAACTCCCTCTGCCTTGGTCAGAGGTTGAGTAGCCCCTTTCCCTTTTCTCTTCTCTCCTTCTCTCCCTCTCCCTTCTCTACTCCCAGTGTGATTAAACCTCCATAAACTCCATTCTGACTTGAGTGTTTCATTTTAGGAATTTCATAAGTAAATTCCTTGGCGGCCATTGTTCAATATTACATAAATCCTGTAGCCACATTTGTAACCATTACAATATTATAATCTCTCCCAGAAGCCTAAAATTTCAACTATTACAATCTTCAGAAATCATCTTCTGACAGGAACAGATTCCTTTAGGAAATCAGATTCCTGAGTTGTTTGCAGAGTTGGTATGTGATGTTTCTGTTAAAGAATATTCTTTTGCAAAGTACACATTAACTATAACATCTATAAACACTGGAGTAACAATATTTTACAGATGAATTTCCTTAGCCCAGAGGCTTGGGAAATTCAAGAAAGCTTTGAGCTATATTCCAAAGCTCAAGAACCAAACTTCAACTGCAGTAAATCAAGGCTACAAATACAAGCCCTCTATGAATAAACTTCACCTACTTCTCAATATATGTTCCTAACAATTTGAAAATGTTCAATTATTAGAGTTGTTTGAGGAAATGGAAACTTTAATTTTACAATTCACATTATGTGCTGACCATGGGAATTCATTACAAAGGAAAATATGTCCTCAGGTCCCAAAGGACACAGTGAGTGGCTTCACATGCAGGCAATCAAATTCTCTGTCCTCGATGTACTTTGTCACCATTAAATCCCAGAAGCCTTTGTTTGCAGTAAAAGACAAGTCTAACCCATTTCAACTGAGAGAAATATTACTGATCAGCAGTCCAGAAACAAATCTCCATACCCCCAAACAAGCCTTTTATATCCCTACAAGGCTGATCACTCAATTATGCTTAGTATTTTGGCAATAATTAATACATCACAATTTAGTCACAAAACCGGAACAGGAACTTTGAATTCATCACGCCTACAGTAAATACAAACTAGAGCTAGATCAAATCCTGGCCTTATGCCATCTGAAGGAACTAAGACAACATTAGTCAGGAATCTCCCTAAGGAATTTTTAGAGAAATTCCAGAATTATTTGTGATTTTCCACATACATTAATTCTAGAAATTATCCCTAAGTTTAAGATCCAATTATAAGCATAGAACATCTGTCTGTTTTCTTTTACCTTCTCCCTCTCTACTCCTTCAAAACCCTCTGTTTAAAAAGGAGAACACAACTTCCATTCTTCTTTCACAAACCAGCATACTCAGGCTTTCATGGACTTTAGATCAAAGTCCCTCTTTCTTCCAAATTCAAACCCAACATACCTCCCCACCTTCTCTGATGTGCTTTTACCATCATAAGGCAAATAACTCTCCTCCTAGTATTACTTCAATTGCTAATAGGTAAGGCAAAAGAATTCTGATTTAATGGATGACATCATTAAACCATCTTTAGTGTAGGGCTCATCCATTATAAATTACAGTTCCTAGAACAAATATGTAAACTGAGGTAACCACTGAGTATTGAACAAAACCTATGGTACAGTCAGGTTAACAATGAGCTTTTGTTTACATTTAAACAATACTTAAAATGCATAGTTCAAAAGCAACCCACATAACATTTAAAAAAAAATTTCATAAAGCATTTAGTATTACAGGATCTATTTCAGATTTAGAGATATGAACCTTGTAAGGACCTTAAACCTTAAAGCAAGCCTTTTGACAAGCAGGCTAATTATCTATTGTTGAGACCAAGAAGTTAAAAGTAATAATAAAGTTAGTCTAGCATTAATACACTGGGAGGGAAACCATTGAGATGAAAGCCATTTGATAATTTTAAATAAATACCTCATTTTAGGTAAGTTTAAACACTTAAACCCATTTTCATTTTCCCTTGAAAACTCTTATGACAGAAAGATAGATAAGGATGGAACACCCCTTCTTGAGGCTATACTTCTAAAGCCCATTTTACCTTTTTAGATCCCTATTTCAGTCCCTAAGTATCAGTGTGGAATAATTACAAGCACTCCTTTCTCCTCCCTGTGTGCAAGGAAGCGGTTAACAACTGCTGAGCAATGTATCCCAAGGCTTCTTGGCTTGGTTTAGAATTTATTACTTAGCAACCTTATTCGATCCATCTTTAATCAGTGAGCTTACTATAATTTTAAAAGTTTGAATGTATCAAACTCCCTTTAAAATAATTTCCTCTCAGTAGATTTCAGTTTGAACTCCACACTTCCAAATAACCCTGATCAAGCCCTTTAGCAATGTTTCAGTTCAACCAAACTGAGGTGCAAAGCATTTACCTGTACTTCTCTCAAACCCAAGCTCAAAGCATTGTTACATTCCTAATTAAAGTCCATCAACATTATTCCAATTTATAATTTTTTGTGTCTATTCCACACTAGAATTCATAGTATCAACTAGTAACTCTATTCAGTTGTAAAGATTAAAATTTAGGGGAGACGGGGAGACTGAGGCAGGTAGAAATTAGTTTCTCTCTGCAAGGAGTATTATATTTTTTAGAGGTTTATTAAAGGATAAAGATTAAAGAATATGCAAGTAAGAAACATGTGCCTAGGCCAGAGGCCTAGACAAAATAACCTCACATCACGCAAGAGACCGCCTGCTCCAAAACGGAAGTCCAAAAAGAGCCAAGAGCGAGACTCAAAAGCCTTTAATCAGCTTAAATACCTTCTCGATCTCGGCCCAGGTGAGATTACAAAGCATTCTGGGGAAGTGGAGCAAAGGCTTGTGGGGATTGTAGTCCTGTATTCGAGTCTATTTTTTACACAGTGTTCTTATTTCTTCTGGTTCCTCCTTTTTGCCATTACTGTAAGTAGAGGAAAGGTACTGTACTGAATTGCCTGTAATTCCCATGACAAGCCCTAAAATCAATAAGGGCTTGTCAAGGTTGTCTTCTTAAGGACATACAGTTTGCATATCATATACCCCTAATCTATTTAGGTGTAAAACTTAATTATCTCTATAGTACGAATGCACACATAATTTGTATTTACTTCACTACTTTCCAGGAATTTGTATCTGAATACATGTCCATCTCTGGATCACAAATTCTTTTCTATACATTGTGCAATTGTTTTCCCCAAAAACAATAAACATAACCTTAGTCAAAGACAACACCATTTTAGAAATTCTCTTTTGCAAAATACCAAAATTCTTAACACTTACATTATTAATTCCCCTGCACAGATTAACCACTTCAAAAAAAAACAAAACTTCTTGTGTCATATGAGTTCTTGCTGCTAGTTCTGACAGCACATACATTAAACAAATCTGATTCAAAGAATTCCCAATTTCAAATTCTGGAATAAGTTCTTCTCAACAACATAACAACTTTTTCTGAATGACTTTTACATCCATAAAGTACATCTATAAAGTAGCCAGGACAAATTCTGTCCATATAGAATAATCATTTCTCTCTGTGTCAGACTGGCTATCAATCACATTTAGACAATTCTCAAATTCACTGAAATCATTTTGAATTGCAGGGTTTAACAAAACAAACCTTGAACCATGAGTTTTTGTGCTCAATAAGTATTTGATCGGAGTCCTTCTCCCATGTTCCTCCCAGGGGCCACCCACTCCCGAAGTTTGGCCATTCTGAATTGCAAAGGTTTTGTACTTTCCATTTTTAACTGAGACTCCCAGATTCTGCACCCAAGTTTTAAAGTCGGGGTAGTGGCTCAGGTCAAGGTCTAGGGGGGTAGTTTGATTCTGACCCATCTTCATATCCTCGCTTATGAGAATGGCGGACAACCCAAAGACAATCACACAGATAATAGACAAAAAGATAGACAAAAAATCCTTTTAGTTGACCCAAACAATGGTTGGAGCAGGGAGGGAGCTTGCTCAAGGCTCCTCCCCGACTTTCCTGGTGCCTTACCAAAAAGGCCCAGTGCACTTGTGCTTTCAGGGCCTTGGGTATGTCCACGCTGAGACCCCTACCTGGGGACTAGACTACTCTGCTGGGGACTTGAACCCTGGCCTCTCCAGAGGCACAGGAGGATTCCAACCTCCCCAAGTTCCATCTCTTGGCTTCTCAGTTCTTGTGAAACCCTTTCCCTCCCTCTAGCTGAGTCGCTTCCCGGTTTTGGTTTTATCGACCTGCTCTCTCTGGGGAGGCAGAAAATGTGATACTGACTGGTCCTCACTCAGAAATGGGTGAGGAGGTGGGCTGTCACCTCTGCCTGGTCAGGCAGAGTGATCCGGTAGCTTACCAAAAGACGGCCCCCTATGACCTGGGAGACATGGTAAATATACATCCACTTATTAATATGCCAATCCGGTGCCCAAGTCCCCCCTTACACAATTACTCCCACAGTCACTCTCACATTCACTCAGCAATCAATCAACTAACCTTCAGGGTTTCAGCACAAGAGCTGGAAGAGCCTTCCCTTTGTCCTGGTGTTTCCTAGAGGGGTCCTACTACCATCCCAGTGAGCCCCCCTATGTTAGGTTCCGAGTGGAAGTAACCCGCAAAGGAACACTCAAAGACAATGCAAAAAACAACAGGGAGAGGTCTATTTACTAGCCCTAGGACGGTTCCCCAAAAGAACCATCCCCGGTAGGATTGGGAGTGCACATATATAGAGCAGCTGAAAAGAACAGGCCTTGTTCTTGTGACCTTGTTTGTTTCAACAGTTAAGGCCTTGGGGAGGACGTCTTAGTTTTTCCCGGTTATCTGTCTCAACTGTGGCCTTGCAGTTTTTCCCAGGAACTGTTCATTTGGACACAGTGCAACCTCCACTCCCTTCACTATCTACCACAGATAGAATTTCATTGCATTGGAAACAAAAAGAGATTCAATTCAAAATCAAAATGAGTCAAGCACAATCTGTTCAAATTCCCATTATAAAAATTTTTATGATTTCCTAATAGGGATCTAATGATTCAATCTCTTGGCCTATTTAAAAGTGAAATTTTGTCAATTTTGTGGAATTGGGCATATCCTTTACCTTTTTCCTTAGAAATTAAAATATAGTTATTGCTTTATTAAATATTGGTGACCTGATGCTGATTTAGAAAAAAAAAATTAAAGTCAAGATGTCTTAAATAGCTTCTCTAACTCAGACACAAAAAGTAATTTTTAAAACATTCTGATTTAATTAATTAATTAATTATTTTAATTTATTAACTTAAATTAATAATTTAAACCTTATAATTCTAATGAATACTTTATTTCTAACTCCATTTATTTGAGTTAATCTTTTAGTAATAAAAGTACAATATCTCAGATTAGTTGTGTGTGTATATATGAGTGAGAGAAAGAGCCAGAGACAGAGAGAGAGACAGAGACAGAGAGCAAATTAGAATGAGAAAGAGAAAAAAAAGAAAGCTTTGTTTTTTATAAGTAAGTGTGGGAACCAAGTAAATGGCAATTAAAACTAATTGTGTTATAGTAATTATTTTTGTAATATTATAATTAAAATACTATAAGTAAAGACCAGGAGACTGAATAATTTGTTTTGCTATTACTATATTCCTCTACCTTCCTTCATAGCAATTTTTTTTCCTGATCATCACAAGAGTCAAATAAATGTGTTATGATTTATAATATCACTATCACCTAGAAACACTGAATCCAAAATAATGGAAATAGAGATGGGAGAAAAAGCTCAAGACTTTCCTGAGATGTTATTTATGTGAGTTCAGAACTGAGAACTATTAAAACTCTTTTTACACATTTTTAAGTATCTATCTTAAATCATAGAAAATAATGTATTTCACCTTGTCATAATTAAACTTAATAAACATTTTAAAGCAAATATTCCATGCTAGGCATTGTGATAACTACTTCAGATACAAATAAGAAAAGGAAACCAGTCCCAGACCTCAAGGAGTTTACTATCTAATGAAGAAATGAAAACAATATATGAAAAGAAGTTGAAATAGGAAAGGAGAAGCAGAGACTGCCAAGAGCATGATATTCCCTGTATCCAAAACCAAATTGCTACTGACAGAAAATGAATTTATCTCAAAAGTTCCAAGTATTCTATGAAGGAAATCTTTGAAGGGAATTTATTGCTCAAAAATATCACTATTTCAAATAGAAAGCAAAGGCAATTGAGGGATATGGCTAGATATTGGATATGAAAATAATACTAATTCAATAAATATATGGTGATTAGATTTCTAGTGATTAGCTTTTCATGAGAGAGGTATAATGTTTTAGGGAATTAAAATCAAGCAGAATTTCTGATGGAAAAAGAAGAGGCAGATTAAAGGAGAAGAAACATTAACTCCAAATTCTTGAATGGTGTATCTCCAAAGTAAGAGATTAAGATAATAGAGGAAAAATGGAATGTGTTTGTAACTCCAATAAGTAAAGGTTTTTTTTTTTCCTATTCCAAAGGCTATTCAATTGGAAATCAAAGAAATAATAACTAGTAGCCCCTTAGAGAAGATAGACACTATTCCCAAACACTGGGAATTCATTTAAACCAAATTTCCTTTCTAATTGTATTTGCTAAGATCAAATTAAGACCAACTTTAGGAATGAGGGGAGTAATTTTGAAAAAAAATATGTATAGGTAAGAATATATATATATACATATATATATTCTCTATAATGTTGATGCGGTTGATGAAATTTATTTCTATTTAATTGTGATAAAGACTGGGCATTTTGACAAAAATATATTTGCTTGCCATTCTGATCCATATAGAGTTTATTTCCCAATGAGTATAAAGAAATAACCATATGATGATGATACTGGATGATGATGATAAACACTCACACTAATATAAATGGTTACTGCCACTCTAGTCACTTGGGAAACCATGTACCACCTTTATTTTCCCTTATCAATGAACATAATATAATTTATTTAACAATATCAGATTTATTAACACTATGTAGTGCCACAAAATGTCTTTATAATCATATTTTAAAGAATATAATTTATAATTCCATAAATTTTTTCTTGATTTTAACTTGTTAAAACACATTTTACTATTTTCTGGTAGTTGTTATTTAATGCAACCAATACTAATGGATTTTATGTGAAGGTAATACATATTCAAAACCTGAAAATGACAGAATACAAGTTCCTTGAAATGCAAAAATTAAAGAAGAAAAATGGGATACTGCTCTATATTACTGTGAAGAATCATTTTTTTTATTTTAAAAGACAGTGATCTGCATACTATTTACTCAGTCTTCACATTGGGGAATTAGAATGAGAAACAGAGAATAGCATTCATTTAATATAATCTCACTATTATATGGAAACATGCATATTCTTTTGAGATCAGTGGCTTAAAAAATAAAAACAACAAAATTGCATTTTTGGTCTTCCCTCTTTTTCTTTTAATCTATATCCTTTCCTTTATATTTTCACATAGTCAGCTCTTGAGACAGGAAGAATGTTTATTTATTTAACTCTCTTTTTCCAAGTACCAAAAGCATAATCTTTTGCATCTAAATCATGAATTATCAGACAACAACCCTTCTACAAAAAAAAGTCTCAAATATGTTTTCAAATGGGTCCTCAAGCTAAGAAAGTTTTTTTTTCATCTTTAACAATTTGAAATGTAAAATACTGTAGTCAGCTCAATGACTTTCCTTCAATAACTTGCCTGTCCTGTGAGAAAACAATAAAGTTCACTTAAAATTGATATGTGCTCCTAGTTGTAGTTGTATTTCTTCCTTCCTCTTGACCACTCCTGATATTATTTTACTTTTTAGGTAGAAAGTCTGATATGTGATTCTAGCTCAATTGTAACCAATTAAGAAAAAGCATTCTAAAAACATCTTTTAAGAATAGGAAAAGATAGAATTTATGAAAAAATTGAGGGTGAATAGGGGGCATACTGGATATAACTCTAAGATCCAGGAAAACCTAAACTGAAATACAACTGAATAATAACAATGTATAAAGAATTATACTAAATTGTTGGGGTAAGAATTAAGAAACATCACCACTTTTACCATCACCACCACCAGTACTTCTTTCATCACCAGTATTGCTAATAATAGTTTTGCTATTGAAAACACTAATATTATGAAATTAAATCTCCACTGAAAAGGAGATTATTTTATTTTGCCTGTGGAGTGAAATAAAGCCATGATTCCAATTACAAAATGGGAATAACTCATAGATGAACAAATTGACCATTATTATTCTCAACCCCAATTTATGATTCATTATTAAGTAAATCTTTTCTTAGAACACATTCATTCAGTATTTGTAGCAATAGATGATATTCTCACTAATTATGCATGCCTCTCAATTTGCATTTCTGAAAAGTTTCTCATTCTCACTTTCATTTATTTACATATATATCTTATTTTACTACTCAACTGGTATTTGTATAATCACAGAATTAGTTAGAAGGGTACACTAAAATTATCCAGTCTTGCTCCTTAATTATGTAAATGAGAGACTAACCCTGAGAGATTCAATGATTTGTCCAGTTTTACTTTCAGATATTCTGATAATGTGTAATAGTATCAATTTGGGGAGTCTATCAAACAATCCATGTTACAAACCATCCATACTCTCCATCATTTAGACTAGAGTTTTGCTTTTCCATAAATCTATATTGGTGTCCAGTGGTAGGATATGTTATCAATATTCTGTACCCCTTTTCAGTTTTCTCTTCACTTTGAAAAGTTGTTAGTGTTATATGCACAACATCCACCAATCATTTGTAACCCACATCACATGATCAGTTCATCTTTTTCCCCCAGGTGTTTTTAGATAGTTTTTAGGTAGATAGATAATTTTTAATAATAATTTCCTTACATTTTGTTTTCCATTTTCTCTCTCTTCCTCCCAAGTTTCCTTTTCCCTTCCCAATGCATGTGCTATTATACAATACATATGCTGTATTTATCATGTTGTGAAAGAAAATATATATTGCTTATAGAAGAAAAAAAAACCTGATGAAGCAGATAAACAAAAAACAGTACACTTTAACATGCACTCAGATTTCATACATTCTTTTTTTTGTGGTGGTAGTTTTCATTAGTCTTTTGAAGTTGTCTTTGATATTTGCATTAAAGATAATATTAATCACAAATGATCATCATACAGTATTGCTGTTACTGTGTATAACATTTATCTAGTCCAGTTCACTTCACTTTGCACCACTTCAGATAAGTCTTGCAAGTTTTTTTTTCTAAATATTGTCATGTTTGTCATTTATTATGGCAAGATAGTATTCCATTACAAATAAATATCATAACTTGTTCAGCCATTTTCTAATTGATGGGCATCCCTTTATTTACAAATTCTTTGCTACCACAAAAAACCTGCAGTAAATATTTTTGTACAAGTAGGTCTTTTCCTCCTGTTTTTAATCTCTTTTGAGACTTGGTAGTGTTTAGTATGTGTTGCTGGATAGAAAGATCCATCTTCTTTTTTCAATCCAGAATTTCCTTGAAATCCAGTTTTTACTAATGCTCTTCAAAGTTCCTAATTATTTCCATATTGTAGCTTAGTCACATCCACCTTGGGTCTTCCCATTGACATATTTGTTGTACAAATATTAAAAGCTTCCTTTTTGGTTAAATTTAAAGTCCTTAATATCAAATTGATATTTAATTTTAATTAATTGATTTTAAACTTAAGATATATTTTCTCACCTAAATATATTTTCAGACATCCTTTTGGAAATATGTGTAAGGGGAAAAATTCCTAAAGTCTTTTGGGGGGAAGTGGATTAAGAGTTATAAACAAACTGAACTCTTGCCTAGATAAGTTTCTTAAGTGCTACTTGAAATAATTGATTCCAAGGCCATACAAAGACATTTGTTGTCCATTTCCCCCCCTTCAAATATAGGATATTGTTCACAAGAAGAAAGTCATTTCAGTTGTTGAGCCAAAGTACAAAGTAAGTAATAGTTATTCTAAAATTTTAATCCAAATTGTTTTTGAACATGTAATATTTTTCTTGTTTAAGATTCCTATAAATTTTACCTCAAATCATCTAGGTAAAGAAATATATTAGACCTGAGGGAATTATTTGAGTTTCTTGTTATTGTTCACACCTTCCCCCCTCTCTGTCTCTGTCTCCCTCTCCCTTTATGTCTTAGTCCTATCTCTCATTCCCCTTCTATGATTTTACATGTGAGTAAATTATTTCTACCACTGTAAGTGAGCCAATTTTCTGTAACTTCAAATGTTGGGAAAATTATCTAGGAAAAAAATGTAGTTCTTGCCTTTCTTTTTAGAATTGTAAGACTTGGTTGTGTGCCATGGGTTTGGAACCTTCCCTGTCCACAGCTTTGGGGGTTTTTGACTAGGTGTGGCAGTGAAGGCATGAATGAATTTTGGGAAGACAGTTGAGAGTGTCAGCCTGCAGCCAGGAGTGAGGAGGAACTGCTTCACTAGGCCCAGGATTGTCTTTATTTTTAACACCCCCCCTCCCAATGATTACATATTTCCTTGGCACACAGCTTCATTATTCAATATATATATTCTTTACAAATAATTGGATAAGTCATACATTAACTTTTAACAAATTGTTTGATTAACATTCTGTGATTATTCTACTTACTATGTTGTTATAGATTCTGTCAACATAAACACAAAGCTTTTGTAAATGATAAATGTTTTCTTGTCACAGGCAGCATAACTAGAAGTCAATTCTCATTAACCTGTGAGGTGCTTGGTCTTGCAAACAATATAAGAAAAATCATTTGTTACTTTTAATAAAATAGATAATCAGGAGTTCTTAGAAGACAATCAACAAAACGCTGTGCCAAGTTGAGGGGTCAAAGGGTAAGAGACATATAAAGTTTGTTATTTTTTTTAATATCAGGCTAATCATTTTTCTAGTGTCTCACTGGGGTTCCCAGGACATATTACATGGTCTTCAATAAGCACAGCAATTAGTGGGACATAGTTTATCACCTCTCCCTGAAGGGTAATTAATATACTAGTTCAGGAGAGCTTGTTCCTGGTATGTATATGGAGTTAAATCCATAGGAGTCTTTAGGTTTGTTTTTGTAAAGTATGATCTTTTGGTGATATTCTGGGGGAATCAAGTGAAACATCTGTATTAATCCTGTATGTTTTTTGCTCACATATTATTTTTTGCTGAAGCCATGGAAAGAACAATAATCATAGCAATTCTAATAACGGGGAATGTTAGTGAAAAAAGTCACACAGAGGGGGGTTGAGTGGATGTCTCCCTCGTTCATAGGGGTCACTTTGCAGTCTTTGGTTCCCATGAGTGACCGTGTCAAACATTGTGGCTTGATGGGCCCCTGGCAGTTGTGAAACTTCATTTTGCTCCCCAACATAGTTGATGCATTGGTTAGTTTTTCTGAAGTGCTTTTTTAATTTATCAATTTTTAATTTTCTTTTTTATACTTCATTACACAGGAATTTTTCAAAGTATTTAAGAACAAGAAATATTACAAACAAGGTGATATAAAATGAATGATATAAAGAGAATGAAATACATTTTAAATCAATTTATATGAAAAAGTAAGTAGAAAGTAAAATATAATTACTTATTATTTGAAAATTTTCCTTAATAAACTAATTCATAAATAATTCAGTGTTACGAAGAAAGTTTTGATCTTGCTCAGCCCACATTGAACATTTTTTACACTTTACCTTTGTTGCTGCCATTCTTTTTTTTACTAGTTTTTACCCCTAAAACATCATAGATTTTATGTTGAGCAATACAAGTTGACATAAAAAGGAAATATGATGTCTTATTTATAACTTTCAACAAAATGCCACAGCTGTAACTCAAGGTTTTGATTCTTTAGGAGAATATATGAAATCCTTAATCTACCTTAAGCAGTTTTATGATGTCAGCAATAGAACCACCTCACTGAATCCAAATTACATTCAATCCAAAACCATATTTTATTCCCTGGTTTAAAATCTAATCCCTCCCAAAGAAGCAGTAGAATTTCTGAAGTCATATTAAATTCAATCCTATTTCTACAACTGACAAAATATATTTTGTGAACTCTGTTGTTTTATGTCATGCCATGTTCTTTTTCATTTCACTGTACCCCCATGTATTGATGTGGGATTTCAACATCAATGTCAAATCACCCTTCAGAAGGCACATTAAACAAAGGGACCATTCATCGCCTTGCTAGTTGAAATAAAGGTTTGATCACTATGTCATTGTGATTTTTAAAACTAGCATAAATGATCAGTGGCAACCATGTACTTATATTCAATATTCTCTAAATGTAAAATAGTCACTTTTTAATTAGATCATAATGTAAATTTTTATAGTTGTGTGTGAGAGAGTTTAATGAGTGTACAGTAAGTACCAAATTTACCCACATGTACTTACATCTAATTTATTCTCCCTATAATATTGGGTGCTGTAAAAGCCATAACATCAAAGTAGCACTGTAATTCTGCTTCAACTCCCTTTAAAATGTTGAATTCCAGCATTTATATCTATACACTGGGTAAGCATTAGTCTCTGTACCCTTTCTATAGCATATTTTGTAATAGAGAATTTAAAATATAAATCTTCTGTTTGGGTGATTATGCTGGATTGCTACTTATTACTTCAAAGTATTAACTATTTCAGAAGGAAAATGAATGACTTTTTTTGACCTATGGAGGTTAAGTTGATCTTTTTGGGTAATTCTAAACAAACACTTCCAAAAATATGGCATTGTCATATAACACCTGAACAAAAAACTTTAAAGTTAGAAATGGGTAGAAATTGTACATGCTTAAAGCCATTTTCCCCCTTCACCAGAATATATTTTCAAAAAAAGCTGAAAGAATGAGATCACTATGTCTTGTTGTTCTCTGTTATGTGTGAAAATAAATTGTGCATAGGCTTCATAAGACAACTTGTCATTTCTGGAGATATTTTCCTCCTTTATTTTTAAAAATTATTTTTCACATAAGGAGATGGAGTAGATAGGTTTACTTCTATTACCTTTCTAATTTAGAAGATTAATGTTTTTGTTTACTTTTGTGTTTTGATATTTTATTATTGATCAGTATTTTCAGTCATTTCTGACTCTACAAACTCATTTAGAGTTTTCTTTTGGCAAAGCTACTGCAGGGGCTTGCCATTTCCTTCTCTAGCTCATTTTTAAAGATGAGAAAACTAGAGCAGAGTTAAAAGACTTGCCTAGGATAACAGAACTAGTAATTGTCTGGGTCAGATATGAATTCAGGAGGATGTCTTCCTGATTCCAGGCCCAACATACTATATACTTTGCCACCTAAGTGCCCTAAAAATTCCTGTTAAATCTCAACAATTTATAAAAGGAGATATTGATTTATCAATGAAAATATTATAGGTACATAGATACTAGTTTTCTAATTTTCAAAATGTTCCTATCAAATGAGAAATACAATCCTTTATCTTCCTTTATACTCTTTTTTAAAAACAAAATTAGAGTTTCTTCAAAGACTACTTGAAGAACTTAAATTGAATCAATTTTTTATGTATTTTAATAGAGATATTATAAGTAGAATAGAAAAATATATCATTTATTCCCTTCTTTTGAATTATAGGTTATTCTTACTAAAATTAAAATAAAGAAAAGGAATTTGATTGTAATCCATAAAACATTAAATCACATAATGAAATAAAATTGACCATGTGATTGTTCCTCTTATTACAATTAAAAGGTATAAAAATAGGCCACTGAACACAGATATTCTGTCTCTGATATAATTTGATGTTATGACTCTATCAGTTTTTTTGGTTTAATTTTTTTCTCTGCTATAATACTTCACCACTCCCCCAATGTTTGTGAAATACTGTTTTCATGACAGTGTTTGAGCAAATTGTCTATTGAAGTCGTTTTATTGTTTGATTAATAAAAAGGTGATAATTTTTATTCTGGGACCAATTATTTTTATTCAGAGGATGAAATATGATACATTTAAAATATATATATTTTCCCATTGAACAAAATAAAGAAAACACATCATAAAATCCAATCTATCCATAAAATCAGAAAAAATATTAAGAAAATGTTCCTTCCCCCCCCAAAAAAAATAATTAAAAGCCTTGAGACAAAGCTTATTTGAATGTAATTTTCTTGAATGTAATTGTGGATGTGTGTGTGTGTGTGTGTGTGTGTGTGTGTGTACACACACATCATTCAGTAAAGTTCATTAATGCTTAAAACTTGCAAATCTTTTTCTAAGTCAAATCAGCACAGTACAGTAATTATCCTCTATTACACAAAGTTTAGTCATTCATTATTTTATACACTTTTGCACTGCTGCCCTTGGGAAAATAAAAATAGCATGTCTAATATATGTTGACAGTACAAAATCATCCCCTTTATACTACAGATGCATTCTCTGAAAAGTTCATACTATCTCAACACCTGCCAAATAAAATTTCAGAAGATGCATTATAATATATAATACTAAAGCTATTAGTACCTTTAGAAAATGGAGATCTACTTCCGGGTAATCATGGCTGCAATCTAGAAGCCACACGCTTCCTCTCCCCGGTACCAAATGAAATAGACTCCATTAAAGGAGCATAAAAATCACCTTTGGCTGAACAGGACTCCCCAGTACCCCACAGAGGCGAAGGTACGTGGGGCTTGAACATTTCCACACTATAATAAGAAGGAGGGAAAGCTTGCACAGAAACGTGAACTGAGTCGCCCTTCCCCCCCCACTTCCCCCACCAAACCAGAGTGAGATACCTGAGCGCACACTGGGACAGGGAGTGAGTGGGGAACATCTCTGTCTGGGGGGGGGGGCACTCCAGGGTCCTTGGGATCTGGGGACTGCCAGGAAAAAATGTCTCAGGATGGTTTTATGGGAGAAACCAGTGCTGAGCAGGGGGGTCCCTGGAGCTGTACGTGGGGTGGTTGCGCTGAACATCTGGGTGGAGCTAAACACCAGGGGTGGACCACGCACGGATTATCTGGGCGCAGCTGAACACCTGGGGAGTTTGGCTGTGATCAGGATCCCAGCGCTTTAAGAAACCTCGGAGGCTGGGAAGAACTAGTCTGACACAACCTAAATTCCCAGAAAACCCACCCATATCACCCAGACCCCAGACCAAAAAGGAAAGGGGAATAAAACCACCAAAGAGATGGCTCACATGGCCCAAAATCAAGCCTCCAGGAAGAAAGGGAAAAAAGGTGACTATTGAAAACTTTTATGGTGGAAGTACCCAAGGAAAAGAAGAGAATGAGGAGGAAATCCAAAAAAAATCAGAACATGCCTCCCAAAATGGAAACTATCAACAAGCTCTGGAAGATCTCAAATTGGAACTTATCCAAAAGATGGAAACCTGGAAAGAAAAATGGGAGAAAGAGATCAGCAGTCTAACAGATAAGACTACTCAATTAGAAAAAGAGCTCGAAGCATCCAATAGAAGGGCAGACAAAGCTGAAAAGCAAAACCAGTCCCTAATGACCAGAATTAAGCAACTCAAATAAAGTGAGATCATAAAACAGCAAGAATCAATAAAGCAAACCCAAAAAATTAATGAATTAGAAGAAAACATAAAATATCTCACTGAGAAGGTCACAGAGCTGGAAAACAGAGGGAGAAGAGAAAACCTCCAAATTATGGGTCTCCCAGAAAAACCAGAGATAAACAATAAACTCGATATTATTCTACAGGAGATTATAAAAGAAAATTGCCCCCACGTTCTGGAGCAAGGGGGCAAAATAGAAACAGAAAGGGTTCATAGAACACCCTCTATACTAAATCCCCAAAAGAGAACCACTAGGAATGTAATTGCCAAATTCAAGAGCTTCCAAGAAAAGGAGAAAATCCTACAAGAAGCCAAGAAGAGGAGCTTCAGATATAAGGGGGCTCCCATAAGGATCATACTCGACCTAGCAGCTAACACACGAAGAGATGCAAAGCATGGAACATGATATTTAGATAGGCAAGAGAGCTGGGTCTCCAACCAAGAAATAACTACCCAGCAAAACTGATTATATACTTCCAGGGGAAAGTATGCGCATTCAACAAAATAGAAGATTTCCAAGCATTTGCTAAGAAAAGACCAGAATTTAGTGGAAAATTTGATATCCAAGCATAGAAAGCAAGAGAAACATGAAAAGGTAAATATGAAAGAAAGAGAAAAGGAGATAAATCTTATCTTTTTCTTTAAGTCAAATTCTCTTCTATAAGGATTACATTTACATCAAATTATATATATTAATATGTGGGGAAAATGTTTTGTGTAACTCAAAAATTGTAGCATCATAAGAGTAGTTAGAAGAAACATGCATAGGGAAAGATTGGGGCATCAAAAAGATTTGGGGAAAGTGGGGGCAAAGAAAGGAAAAGGGAGGGGGGAACCTTCGATAATACTAAGAATAACTTCAAGAACTAGGGGGGGACTCAATAGAATAATCTTTCCCATATAAAGATATACATGGGAAGGGGAGGGGAAGAACTCTCATATGAGAAGGAGAGGAAGAGAGTGTGAAGTGGAATTACTTAAACCTTACTCTCAGAGAAATCAAATCTGAGAGGGAATAACATCTAGATCCAGTGGGATCCTGAATTCTATCTTATCCATTAGGGCAAGGAAGAAAGGAAAATTAAGGAGGGGGAGGGGGGAGGGAGTATAAAAAGGGAGGGGATGAGAGGGGGGAGGGGAAGGGAGCATAAAATGGGAGGGGCTAGAAAGAGAAGCATCTCAAGGGAGGGGACTAGGGGGACTGACATAAAGTAAATCACTGGTTCAAAAGGAGATAGCTAAAGAAGAAAGGTCAGAAGTAGGGGAAGATATCAAAATACCAGAGAATCCACAAATGACAATCATAACTTTGAACATGAATGGGATGAACTCACCCATAAAACATAGACAAATAGCAGATTGGATTAGAACCCCAAACCCTACCATTTATTGTCTTCAAGAAACATATATGAGGTGGGTTGACACTCACAAGGTTAGAATTAAAGGTTGGAGTTAGACCTTTTGGGCCTCAACTGATAGAAAGAAGGCAGGAGTTGCAATCATGACATCTGACAAAGCCAAAGCACAAATAGACCTGATCAAAAGGGATAGGGAAGGTAAATATATTCTGCTAAAAGGGAGTATAGACAATGAGGAAATATCACTAATCAACATGTATGCATCAAATGGTATAGCATCCAAATTTTTAATAGAGAAACTAGGAGAATTGAAGGAGGAAATAGACAGTAAAACCATATTAGTGGGAGACTTGAACCAACCACTATCAAATTTAGATAAATCAAACCAAAAAATAAACAAGAAAGAGGTAAAAGAGTTGAATGAAATCTTAGAAAAATTAGGGTTAATAGACATATGGAGAAAAATAAATAGGGACAAAAAGGAATACACCTTCTTTTCAGCACCACATGGCCCATTCACAAAAATAGATCATACACTAGGTCATAGAAACATGGCACTCAAATGCAGAAAAGCAGAAATAATAAATGCTGCCTTTTCAGATCACAAGGCAATAAAAATATTGATCGGCAAGGGTACATGGAGAGCCAAATCAAAAATTAATTGGAAATTATATAAAATGATACTCCAAAATCTGATAGTTAGAGAAGAAATCATAGAAACAATTAATAATTTCGTTGAAGAAAATGACAACAGCAAGACATCCATTCAAACCTTATGGGATGCATCCAAGGCAGTACTTAGAGGAAAATTCATATCCCTGAGTGAATATATTAACAAATTAGGGAGGACAGAGATCAAGGAATTGGAAATGCAAATCAAAAAATTTGAGAAAGAACAAATTAAAAATCCCCAGAAGAAAACCAAACTAGAGATCCTAAAAATTAAGGGAGAAATTAACAAAATTGAAAATGACAGAACTATTGAGCTAATAAACAAGACTAGAAGCTGGTACTTTGAAAAAACAGACAAAATAGACAAAGTACTGGTTAATCTAATTAAAAAAAGGAAAGAACAAATGCAAATTAACAGCATCAAGGATGAAACGGAGAATCTCACCTCCAATGAAGAGGAAATTAAGGCAATCATTAAAAATTACTTTGCCCAAGTATATGGCAATAAATATACCAATCTAGGTGATATGGATGAATATTTACAAAAATATAAATTGCCTAGACTAACAGAAGAAGAAATAGTTTTCTTAAATAATCCCATATCAGAAAAAGAAATCCAACAGGACATCAAAAAACTTCCTATGAAAAAATCCCCAGGGCCTGACGGATTTACCAGTGAATTCTATCAAACATTCAGAGAACAGTTAATCCCAATAATATACAAACTATTTGACATAATAAGCAAAGAGGGAGTTCTACCAAACTCCTTTTATGACACAAGCATGGTATTGATTCCAAAACCAGGCAGGCCAAAAATATAGAAAGAAAATTATAGACCAATCTCCCTAATGAATATAGATGCAAAAATCTTAAATAGCATACCAGCAAAAAGACTCCAGCAATTGATCAGAAGGGTCATCCACCATGATCAAGTAGGATTTATACCAGGGATTCAGGGCTGGTTAAAAATTAGGAAAACCATCCACATAATTGACCACATCAACAAGCAAATCAACAAGAACCACATGATTATCTCAATAGATGCAGAAAAAGCCTTTGATAAAATACAACACCCATTCCTAATAAAAACACTAGAAAGCATAGGAATAGAAGGGTCATTCCTAAAAATAATAAACAGTATATATCTAAAACCATCAACTAATATCATCTGCAATGGGGATAAACTAAATCCATTCCCATTAAGATCAGGAGTGAAACAAGGATGCCCATTATTACCTCTATTATTTGATATTGTACTAGAAACACTAGCAGTAGCAGTTAGAGAAGAAAAAAACATTGAAGGTATTAAAATAGGCAAGGAGGAGACCAAATTATCGCTCTTTGCAGATGACATGATGGTCTACTTAAAGAATCCTAAAGATTCAACCAAAAAGCTAATCAAAATAATCAACAACTTTAGCAAAGTTGCAGGGTACAAAATAAACCCACATAAGTCATCAGCATTTCTATATAATTCCAACACAGCTCAGCAGCAAGAACTAGAAAGAGAAATTCCATTCAAAATTTCCTTAGACAAAATTAAATACTAAGGAATCTATCTCCCAAGACAAACACAGGAACTATTTGAACACAACTACAAAACACTTTCCACACAACTAAAACTAGACTTGAACAATTTTAAGAACATTAACTGCTCATGGGTAGGATGAGACAATATAATAAAAATGACCATCCTACCCAAACTCATCTATCTATTTAGTGCCATAGCCATTGAACTTCCCAAATTTTTTTTTTACTGATTTAGAAAAAACCATAACAAAGATCATTTGGAAGAACAAAAGATCAAGGATATCCAGGGAAATAATGAAGAAAATACAAAGGAAGGGGGTCTTGCAGTCCCAGATCTCAGACTATATTATAAAGCAGCAGTCCTCAAAACAATTTGGTACTGGTTAAGAGACAGAAAGGAGGATCAGTGGAATAGACTGGGGGCAAGCCACCTCAGCAAGACAGTATATGACAAACCCAAAGATCCCAGCTTTTGGGACAAAAATCCACTATTTCATAAAAACTGCTGGGAAAATTGGAGGACAGTGTGGGAAAGATTTGGTTTATATCAACACCTCACACCCTACACCAAGATAAATTCAAAATGGGTGAATGACTTGAACATAAAGAAGGAAACTATAAGAAAATTAGGCGAACACAGAATAGTATACATGTCAGACCATTGGGAAGGGAAAGACTTCAAAACCAAGCAAGAATTAGAAAGAGTTACAAAATGCAAAATAAATAATCTGGAATACATCAAATTACAAAGTTTTTGTACAAAGAAAACCAATGTAACCAAAATCAGAAGGGTAGCAATATATTGGGAAACAATCTTCATAAAAACCTCTGACAAAGGTTTAATTACTCAAATTTACAAAGAACTAAATCAATTGTACAAAAAATCAAGCCATTCTCCAATTGACAAATGGGCAAGGGACATGAACAGGCAGTTCTCAGATAAAGAAATCAAAACTATTAATAAGCACATGAAAAAGTGCTCTACATCTCTTATAATCAGAGAGATGCAAATCAAAACAACTCTGAGGTATCACCTCACACCTAGCAGATTGGCTAACATGACAGCTATGGAAAGTAATGAATGCTGGAGGAGATGTGGCAAAGTGGGGACACTAATTCATTGCTGGTGGAGTTGTGAATTGATCCAGCCATTCTGGAGGGCAATTTGGAATTATGCCCAAAGGG
Organism: Monodelphis domestica; assembly: GCF_027887165.1. Classification (NCBI taxonomy): domain Eukaryota; kingdom Metazoa; phylum Chordata; class Mammalia; order Didelphimorphia; family Didelphidae; genus Monodelphis; species Monodelphis domestica. The sequence continues at coordinate 363,191,298 of NC_077229.1, forward strand.
TGATAAAAGACTATCTGCCCTTTAATCCAGCTATAGCACTGCTGGGTTTGTACCCCAAAGAGATAATAAGGAAAAAGACTTGTACAAGAATATTCATAGCAGCACTCTTTGTGGTGGCCAAAAATTGGAAAATGAGGGGATGCCCTTCAATTGGGGAATGGCTGAACAAATTGTGGTATATGTTGGTGATGGAATACTATTGTTCTAAAAGGAATAATAAAGTAGAGGAATTCCATGGAGACTGGAACAACCTCCAGGGAGTGATGTAGAGCGAAAGAAGCAGAACCAGGAAAACATTGTACACAGAGACTTATACATTGTGGTACAATCGAAGGTGATGGACTTCTCCATTAGTGTCAATGCAATGTCCCTGAACAATCTGCAGGGATCTAAAAAATACTATCCACAAGCAGAGGATAAACTGTGGGAGTAAAAACACAGATGAAAAGCAACTGCCTGAGTACAGGGGTGGAGGGGATATGACTGGGGAGAGACTCTAAATGAACACTCTAATGCAAATACCAACAACAGGGAAATGGGTTCTAGTGAAGAACATATGTGATAATCAGTGGAATTGCGCATCAGCTGTGCGAGAGGGAAAGGTGGTGGGAGGGGGGGAGGGGAGGAAAAGAAAATGATCTTTGTTTCCAGTGAATAATATTTGGAAATGACCAAATAAAATAATGTTTAAAATTAAAAAAAAAGAAAGAAAGAAAATGGATATCTAAATTGAGGTATTGTAAAAGGGCACAGGGTATAGTAAGGTTGTTTATTTTTTCAATTTTGTAAAATTATTTTTCCACTTTATGTCAAATCACTTTGCCAGAGAGTATTGAGAAGAAAATATGGCATAGAAAATATGAATCAAAATCAAATTAAAGAAATCATTTTGGTTTTCTTTTGAGGTACAGAGGTGCACATGTGCATGAATCAGAAGTAATATTCAGAAAGCCTAGATGCCATAATTGTGGTTATAAAAATGTTCTTCTAACACTCATCTCTACATCATTGAAAATGGTTGCATAATTTTGGCTATCTTTCCATTACTGAATCCTCCCATTTCAATAAAAGATGGAAGTTTTAAAATAAGTTATGAGTGTTTCTAACATCTCAGTGAATACTACACTATGCATTGCAATGGTTTTCCTGAGTCATTTTGAGTCTATTATTTAGGAGTGAGGGGGGAGGAGAGTGATTATTTAACTGCCCAAAATATTGTTTTCAATTTGAATTTGCTAAAATTACTCTTTAATTCATAAAACTGTAACTTCTAACAACAACACTTAAAGAAAAAGTAAGGAGTAAACTGTTTTCAGTGTTTTTCACACCAGATACACATGTATAACCTATGTTTTATTACCTGTTGTCTCAGGAAAGGGGGAGGAAAGGGAGGGAGGAAAATAATATGAATCAAAAAATGTCAGAAAATGGTTATTAAATATCATTATTCATTGGTAACTGTGAAAAATAAAATTTAAGTTAAAATAAAATAGGCTGAAGTATTAAAAGGTCAATATAAAAGAGAAATAATAAATAATAATAACTAAATAAACTAAATAAGGATCAACTGTTTATATTCCTATATAAGCAAACTACACTTGTAACTCCTAAGAATTATTTCATTACTAGGACTGTTAGAATTTTACATAAAATGGTCATGAATAAAAATTTGTTATGATTTAATCATCTTAAAAAAATGAGGGATGAAAATGAGGGATGTACTAGGAGGAGGGAAGAGAAAGCACTGGAAAATTAATTTGTCATAAAAGAGGTAAACAATATCTTTTACAATAGAGGTGAAAATAAGAATTTGGGCAATATTTGAACTTCACTTTCATCAGAATTTGTTCAAAGAGGGAGTGATGTCCACACTCAGTTGGATATAAACATTTATTTTCCCAGTGGGGAAGTATTGGAGAAAGGGAATAAAGGAAAGAGAGTGGGATTAAAGGAGAGAGAAAGACATATGGAGAGAGAGAGAGAGAGAGAGAGAGAGAGAGAGAGAGAGAGAGAGAGAGAGAGAGAGAACAGGAGTATGAAGAAGAAATAGAATAGAGGGAAATAAACAGTTTGTAATCATAACTGTGAATGTGAATGGGATGAATTCACTGATAAAATGCAAGCAGGTGATAGAATGAATTTGAAATCAGAATACAAATTACGTTATTCATAAGAAATATATTTTGAAGATAAAGACTCAATAAGGGGCTGGAGCAGACTCTATTAACCTTCAGCTGAAGAAAAAAGACAATAGTAGCAATCATGATCTCAGATAAAGCCTCTTGGCTTCACCATTCTGATTATGATCTCATAAAAAGCATTATTGATTAAAGATGGTAATTTTAAAGTATTTTAAAATATTAGTCACACATTTAGATGAATGTAACTTTTCTATTATAGTTGCACATTTATGTATATTCAGATACAGTAATGAGAAGCAATACATTCCTGTCCTTTTTGGAAGTGGACAAAAAAGATCTTTGGACTCATGATTTCCTTCTATATGAGGAACAACTATCAGGATAGACAGTTGTCTGAAGTAAATTTCTTTCTCTCCTGTGTCACTCACATGATATCATCTCCTGTTATGTGAGTAAATTGAGGATAGACCAACCATCAGGAAAAGGGAGCAATGGAGTCAAGAATATCACAAGACCAGGAGTGCAGGATGATCTTCCCTGTAACACACCCTCAATATCCCCAATGGGTGGGGCATAGAAAATCATAATTAGCCCCTGAGATATCATATGTTAGTGGATAGAGAATAGGCTCAATAAATTGAGGCAAGGGGAAAGTTGAGGGCCTCTGGACTTCTGTGTTTGCTGATGACTGTACTCTCATGTGTTGATGTTGTATGGTCATCTCAGAATAGAAAGCTAGGTTCATCTCTGTCTTTCTCCTATTTTCCCCCTCTTCTTCCAAGAACTACTTTTGATTTAATAAAGTTATTAAGCTACAGCTAGTCTCTTAATTTTTTTAATTCTTACACAGTTCCCACAGTTTAAAGCTTTTGGGTATGCATCAATATTATAGCACTTTATATATATTAAACTTATATTACTACAAAATAAAAAAAATACTAATTGTATGTACCTTAAGTGCAAGAAATGAACAAAGGAAAAAATAAAATATTTTAATCAAAATAAAAGAAAGGCAATAATAAAAATAAGGGAAAAATCAGGGATTCAATTTGTTCCCAAAAAGCAGTATCTACTTGTCTATCGATTATTATCTCCAATGCATGTGAGAGTGTGAACTTTAAATCATTCCACCCTACTTAGATCTTACTTTATGGTGAAGATATAGTTGTAATCTTCTGATTGAATAATGAAGGTACTTAGTTCTTACCTTATAGTGAAGCTAGAACTTTAAGCCAAGTCTGTTTTTAGATCTTAATACAAGCAGGTGTTAAGTAACTATGAAGTATAAATTAATCACAAAAAGGTTAAGTAACTAATAAAAAGTGAACTTAACAAAGAAGTGTTAAGTAACTCAAAAGATATAATCTAATCAAAGAAGATGAGAACTAAAGAATGGGCAGTCCTGTAGGAAAAACAAAAAACAAAAAAACCTCTGATGTGATTGGTAGACATGAAAATTGAGAGGAGGGGTCACAAGAGTAAAAGGTCTATATATTTTGCATCACTTCCTCTCTCCAATATCTTTGGCAGTGGAGAGGTGGCTGGTGGCACCCTGCTGGGCCTTTTGGCATCTTGGCATGGCTATAGCTATTGTCTGATTCAGTGATGAGTTTCTGGCTGAGTTTTCCTCCTTTATATTCCAAACATTATCTTCTTAGAAGACTCTAATCTTCTTCAGAGACCTAGTGGCAGGGATCTTGAACTCCCACAGGCCAGGTGTGAGAAATCTTATACCCTCTTCTCTCTTTCTCCTTAAAATCCTTCCCTCTATATTAATTAAAATTACCATAAATTTCCAGACTGACTTGGGATTTTATTTGGGATTATTTCTCTGCTGACCAATTAATTTAGATTTTAAGTCACAACCCTAAAATTATCTCTACAACAGAATACAGTCAATCAATCTCAATATTGGTGACATGCTTCAAATGCAAAAAATATATTAGAGAAAAAAGTCAAATACTGTATGGCACAAGTAAATTGCTACAAACTAGTACAGATCCATCAATAGTGAAGAAAAACAAAAATGTTAAAAATGTGTATATTTCATAATCACAGGGGTATTGTATTCAAAAATCCATTTCTTCTTCTATTTTCTTTCTTCCTTCTTCTTTACCTCTATTAGGAAGGGAGATAAAACTGAAAAGGGTTAATATATACAAAATCAAAAAAATCTAAAGGAGACAACATTTTGCCCCATGTGGAGGGGCAGTAGCACCCTTACTATTTCTTGGACAAGCTCCACTTAAGTTATATTGTTGTTGGGTCATTTGGTCAAGGTTATCATTTTCCCAGTTTCTATTCCTATTGTTATCATTCCTAAAGTTGTAATTTCTATTATCATTATTAAACTTCATATTATTTCTGGTTAGCTTTAATAAATTTCTACACTCCATTATTCTGTGGCCTTTCTTGTCACAGAAGTTGCAGGTAATGAATTAATAGTTAGATTCTTGGATAGGGACAAGTGCCATTGGTTGAGTATCATGCCCTTTTTCCTGTTTATTAATCTTCTCTCTTAAATTTTCCAATTCTTTCCTCATTGTCTCTATGAGATCATTAGTCTCTTCCTCTTTTTCTGTGTTTCCTTTTGAAATATATACAGCAGTTTTTTTCTCAAATCATCAAGATCCATTTCAGGCCACCTTGGACAATGAGTTCTAAATTAATCTCTCATCATTTTGCAAGAGTTATTCACAAAGAGTCTTCTAATTTGTCTTATGTATGTAATATGTCTTATTTAGAAAGGTCAAAATCTTGGTATCAACCCCCAAACTCAATTAGTCTATCCATGAAGGTTACAACTGTCAGAGATAAAAGGAAAGAAGGGAAAAACCTGGAGCTAAGTGGTTTTCCTTTTCCAACTTGGGAAACAAAGGTGACAGTCTATTGCTGTTGCATAAATTGTTTTAACTTTAAGAAGATCGAAGAAAGACTTGCTCTTTGGTTTGGACTATGAGTTTGCTAAGGTTTAGAGTCCTAACTTGCTTCTTGCTGAGACTCAGCCAGTTGATCTTTTATATTTTTATAACTTGAGGACAAACTTGAGAATTATATACTTCTTATAAGGATAATAGTGTTAGTTTATTATAGAATATCGAAAAAATTTGGTTAGTCAGATCAGGGAGGATCAGTGTAACCTGTGGAAAGAGGAGAGGCAGTTCCTTACAGAATCAGGGAGTTTTCTTTGGGTGTAGTTAGAATCCCTTAGAGTTAGAAATCCTTTTATATCCTTATATTTTCAATAAATAGTTTATTTTTGTATAATAAGAGTCTCCTTAGCACTCTTGCATCTGGCCATAAAGAGAAGTTCACTTATGAACGTCATTTCACTTATATAACCTGAATATATTTTGTAAACACAGCAAGCAGATATATCCATAATCAATTCATTGAGATATTATTTTCACACTTAGCAAGGTAAGAGCGGAAACCAATGCAATACAGAACAGATAGCAGTAGGAGGGAAGTATTCCCGCATAGTACAGTCTGAACAGAAGCTGGTCATAACCTAGAACAGGAAGCAAGAGGGAGAAATTTAGCCCAAGAAGGTCCAGCCTCAGAAGGGATTGGGCAGAATCCAACTCAAACCAGCTGAACTGAATAGCTACAAATCTCCACATGTCAAGGAAATAAAGCTGTCTCCAGCAAAGTGCTCAACTTGGGACTGATACAACTAAGCTGATTTCAGGCACATTAAGTGTGAGAAAGTACCCTACCCCAAGAATGGAGCTAAGCTTCACATATAGAAGAAAATCAATGATAAAATAATCCTAAAATGAGCAAAAGGCATAGAAAAAGTTTAATGCTAGAAAAATATTTCAGCTAGAGAAATTATCAAAATACAAACTCAGAAGAAGACATCAATACAAAAATTAAAACATACAAAACCTCAAAGGAAACTGTAAAAGGATGCCAAGAGAAAAACTGACTTCAAGAAGAGCTCCAAATAAGCACAGAAAAAGAAAAAATAAGAAGCTTATATGACTAGGGATATAATGGTAATAAATAAGTAATCCTTGCATTCAAGAAGGTTACAGTCTATCAGAAGAAGCAAGTGTATACATTTAAGTAATTTAGAAATAAGTATATATGTAGTTTGTTTAAAAATTAATAGATAATTTGTGGGAACACAATTATATTGAGTAAATCAATAAATAACTTATATAGGACATAGCATTTGAGATAAGATATGAGGAAACTATGGATTTTAAGAAGAAGAAGTAGGGAAAGTATTTTGCATGCACAAAGGATGAGGGGAAAGGTTATGGAAAAAAAATAACTACAAGATGGTAGAATAGATGTAACAGAGCAGCTGAACTCTCTCAACATTACCCTCCAAAAACAACACTTCAATTTAAATTTTGGAGTTGCATAGAAAAAGAAATTGGTGTGAATCATTTTTCAAGCCTAAGAAAACTTAAAAAGATCAGCAGAAATCTCTAGAATTGGAGTGAAGGCCTGTCCAGATCCTACCATATGGCAACAGATACAGGCATGAAAATCACAATAGGAGTTTTGGGAGATCTAAACCTAGAGAAAATAATGTTATTAGTTAACTGTTCATGGAGAGATTATAGTGGACCTTTGCAGGCACTGGGTATAGCTTGCATGGATTAGCAACTATATTGCCCATGTGTACTTCTGGGTCACATTTGTGGGGTAGAGAGGAACACTGGAGGGGGATCCATCAAAAGAAAACAGAGACATTTGTCACAGTTCCAAGGTAAAAGGTACACTTGTAGCTGCAGGTTACCATAGGCCCCTCCTCAGAAAATAGCAGAACAGACAAGAATAATGATTACACTTTTCCCAAGATTATACCACTTTGGAAGCAACAAAAACTTGCAGTCCCCCAAAACAAACTCTTAAAATAGTAGTAGAAAAAAAAATCCCATGAAGCTTGGAAGAATGCCTCTCTACTCTCAGGTAAGCAGAACCTAAATTTAACATGTAGTTAAAAGTTAAGAAATTGGCTGAAAGAATGAGCAAGCAACAAGAAAATAATTTGGCCATAAAAAGCTATGAATGTGAAATGAAAGATCAAGGAATAAAATCAGAATAAAATAACTTGAAAACTGTTACTAACTGACTTTCCAAGTTAGAAATATCTTCTTTAAACCACCTTCTATCCTTGGTGAATTCTTATCTAGCACCTCCACTTCAGCAACAGCCATGGTCATCTAAGCTAGCTTCTTATTTCACTTCACTACTCAAGATTCGCTGAGTTTAAAACCTGTCTCAACCACTTGCTATTTGCTTGATTTTAGGCAAGTCATTTAATATCAGTTTGCTTTAGTTTCCTCAAGCAAAAAATAATAACTTCTACTTCCTAGGGTTGTTGAGTGAATAAAATGAACTAATAGTCATAAAACATTTAGCATAGAACCTAGTACATCGTAGGTGTTTATTAAATACTTATTCCATTCCCCCATCTTCCTATTCCTGACCAACCATCATTCAGCTCCCCATTATGTGTTATTTTTAAAATTTTTCCCCAGATTTAATGTTGATTCAATTTTTAATAATCATTTTCTGATATTTCATAATCTATGTTCTCTACTTCCTTCCCATCCCTTCTCTTTACCCAAGATTGCATCTTTACCCAAGATGATATAGGTTGGACATATGTTGCCACACAATATATATTTCTATGTTCCTCATATTGTGAAAGACATATCACTTACAAAAGAAAAATTCATGGAGAAAATAAAATGGAAAATGGTATGTTTCAACCTTCATTCAGAATCCATCAGTTCCTTCTATAGCAGCAGGTAGCCTTTTTTGGTCATGAGTAGTTCAAAGTTAGTCAGAATTCTTATGTGGCTGAAAATAGGTGTCATCTACAGTTGATTATGGTAATTATTGCATTTATTGTATATAATGTTCATCTTTTTTCTGCTCAGTTCACTTTGCTTTTATAAATTAGCTTCTCCTTTTAGATTGTTAAACACTTGTTGGCAGGGTTTTTCTTCATTTCTGTCTTTCTTTTGGTTTCTACTTAATTCCTAACACTTAGCAAAGAGACTTATATATATAATAAATGCTTATGAGTATTTTATTTTTCCAAATCTTTCTCATTGGTTAATGTTATGAGATATAATCTCCAAGATGTCCAGATATTCATTAACTTCTACAATTATAGGCTGAATAGAGACTAGAGCTCAAGATGTTTGGTATTACGTGTTGATAATAATATCCTAATAATTCTTTAATACCTCTATTGATTATTTAATCTATCCCTGTAATAAAAGGGTCATTATGCATATTATTTGTTCAATTATGTTTAAAATGAGATGTCTAATTTTTTGTCTTATGAGGAAATATATCTGTTGTTTTTATTTAATATGCTTTGTATCATCCCACCAAGAATCCTAATGAAATATGCCAGCCACTTAGCATTACTTTCCATCTCTCTGGAAATGATTTGAAAAGTAATTTGGAAATACTTTATGAATATTTAAGAAGAATATTGTCATAAGAAAAAAATCATTGCTTCATGGAGTAAGCCTCATGATATTCTCAAGTGTCACACTATAGCATTACAATTAATTCCATCCACTTTGCCTTCCATTTTTTTCACAATTAAAAGAAACACATCTTTGCAGCTTGCTTTGTCTTAAACTACTGACATCCTTCCAGGGCTGGAAAGGAACTTGTTCCCACTGTGCTCAGGGTGAAAACATTTCTTCAGTACAGCCAACTTCCTATATATAACTAACAGCAGTGTTTCTTTCTAGAGGTCAGATGAGAGAACTCAACCCAAACTTAGTCTTTTATTAGGATGGAAAAACATAGGCAGTATAGTACAGAGAAAAAGATGCTAGAATTGGAGTCATAGGAGCTGGTTTCAAAGACTAGCTCTCCTACTTACTTCCTTTGTGACACTGAAAGAAATCGCTTAACCTCGCTGGGCTTTAGCTTCTTCATCTGAAAAATGAAAGGGTTGGATTCGATCTGTCAAGTCCTTTGGCATTGTAAATCTTTGATAGTAACATTAATGGGAATTTTCCTTTCATACATCTACACCACTGCACATAAGGACCTAATTTTGTGTCATCTGAGTGTATAGATGAATATTTGGAGAATATAACAAAAATATTAGTGCTAGAGTTTTCTTATCTTGCCGCACAGTCTCTTGAGAATGTGATCCCTTTATTTATATGAGAGACTTGAAAGTGGGCATTAACGATTCCAGTAACATTGTTAGACTCTTGACTGATTTAATGTTGTAAGTTATAGAAAAAAATAAAATCTGTTTGCAAGAATTTTTGTTTTTCATTCTCTCTCTCTGTGAAGTCCATTACTCTAAACCCTTTCAGATTTAGATGTCAGTTCTACTTTTACATTGCCTGATGCTTGATAAAAGGACAGTTAAGGCCTTAAGAGATGTCAGGAGTTTCTCCTTCTATATCTAAACATTAACATTTACTTACTCAATCAATCACTAGTTATCAATAAATATGTTGAGTATATACTGCATGCAAGAATATATTCTATTATAAATCAATATAAAGATTAATGAGATGGCACTTGACCTCAAGAAGCTTATTACCTGGTAATTATAACTATTAATTGCTAATGTTTATACAGTGCTTTCTTTATGTCAGGCACTATGAAAAAGGCTTTATACTTAGCATTTCATTTGATCCTCACAATAATTCTGGGAGTAGGTATTGTTATCTCCATTTAATAGATAAGGAAACTGAAGCAAATAGAGATTAAATATCATACATCCAGTAAGTATTTGGAAGCCAAATTTTAACTCCTGACTTCAGGCCCCATTCTATCCAGTATGCAACATAGCTGCCACAAAGTAATGGAAGTTATTTGTCTGCAAGTATACATAGAGAAGTATGCAATCATTACACGAGAAAGTTAAAACCAAGTTCAATTAGAGTTCAGAAAAGGGAAAGATAAGTTTCTTCTGATGGAATAAATAAATTGTTCATGAAAAGGATGAGATCTGAAAACTAGGACATAGTGGCTGGTACCTCACTAGACAGAGGTCTTGAAATAAAAAAGATTTACACTCATTCAGTATTGTAACAGTTAAAATTTAGGGGAGATGGGAAGACTGAGGCAGGTAGAAATTAGTTTCTCTCTGCAAGAAGTATTATATTTTTTAGAGGTTTATTAAAGGTTAAAGATTAAGGAATATACAAGTAAGAAACATGTGCCTAGGCCAGAGGCCTAGACAAAATAACCTCACATCACTCAAGAGACCGCCTGCTCCAAAACGGAAGTCCAAAAAGAGCCAAGAGCCCTCTCAAAAGCCTTTGAATCAGTTTAAATACCTTCTCGATCTCGGCGCAGGTGAGATTACAAGGCATTCTGGGGAAGTGGAGCAAAGGCTCATGGGGATTGTAGTCCTGTATTCGAGTCTATTTTTTACAGTATCAGGGAGGTTTCATTTCCCTAGTATCTGTTACATTACTAAGAACAGAAGAGCCTTTTTTTTTAGCCATTACTACTTTTTATTTTTTTCTTTCTTTTTTTAAAATAATTTTTTATTTGATCATTTCCAAGCATTATTCATTAGAGAAAAAGATCATTTTCTTTTTCTCCCCCCACCCCTTTGCCAACACGTGATTCCACTGGGTTTCACATGAGTTCTTGATTCAAACCCATTTCCATGTTGTTGGTATTTGCATCACAGTGTTCATTTAGAGTCTCTCCTCAGTCATTTTCCCTCAGCCCCTGTAGTCAAGCAGTTGCTTTTCATCGGTGTTTTTACTCCCACAGTTTATCCTCTGCTTGTGGATAGTGTTTTTTAGATTCCAGCAAGTTGTCCTGGGACATTGTATTGACCCTAAAGGAGAAGTCCATTACCTTTGATTGTACCACAGTGTATTAGTCTCTGTGTACAATGTTCTCCTGGTTCTACTCCTTTCGCACTGCATCACTTCCTGGAGGTTGTTCCAGTCTTCATTGAATTCCTCCACTTTATTATTCCTTTTAGCACAATAGTATTCCGTCACCAACATATACCACAATTTGTTCAGCCATTCCCCAATTGAAGGGCATCCCCTCATTTTCCAATTTTTGGCCACCACAAAGAGTGCTGCTATGAATATTCTTGTACAAGTCTTTTTCCTTATTATCTCTTTGGGGTACAAACCCAGCAGTACTATGGCTGGATCAAAGGGCAGACAGTCTTTTATCACCCTTTGGGCATAGTTCCAAACTGCCCTCCAGAATGGCTGGATCAATTCACAACTCCACCAGCAATGAATTAGTGCCCCTACTTTTCCTCATACCCTCCAGCATTCATTACTTTCCATAGCTGTCATGTTAGCCAATCTGCTAGGTGTGAGGTGATACCTCAGAGTTGTTTTGACTTGCATCTCTCTGATTATAAGAGATGTAGAGCACTTTTTCATGTGCTTATTAATAGTTTTGATTTCTTTGGCTGAGAACTGCCTGTTCATGTCCCTTGCCCATTTGTCAATTGGAGAATGGCTTGATTTTTTGTACAATTGATTTAGTTCTTTGTAAATTTGAGTAATTAAACATTTGTCAGAGGTTTTTATGAAGATTGCTTCCCAATTTGTTCCTTTCCTTCTGATTTTAGTTATATTGGTTTTGTTTGTACAAAAGCTTTTTAATTTGATGTAGTCAAAATTATTTATTTTACATTTTATCACTCTTCCTAATTCTTGCTTAGTTTTAAAGTCTTTCCCTTCCCAAAGGTCTGACATGTATACTATTCTGTGTTTGCCTAATTTACTTATAGTTTCCTTCTTTATTTTCAAATCATTCACCCATTTTGAATTTATCTTGGTATAGTGTGTAAGGTGTTGATCCAATCCAAATCTCTTCCACACTGTCTTCCAATTTTCCCAGCACTTTTTATCGCATAGTGGATTTTTGACCCAAAGGCTGGGATCTTGGGTTTATCATATATTGTCTTACTAAGGTCACTTGCCCCAAGTCTATTCCACTGATCCTCCTTTCTGTCTTTTAGCCAGTACCAAATTGTTTTGATGACTGGTGCTTTATAATATAGTTTGAGATCTGGGACTGCAAGGACCCTTCCTTTGTACTTTTTTTTTTCATTATTTCCCTGGATATCCTTGATCTTTTGTTCTTCCAAATGAACTTTGTTATGGTTTTTTCTATATCAGTAAAGAAATTTTTTGGATGTTCCCTGGGTATGGCACTAAATAGATAAGTTTGGATAAGATGGTCATTTTTACTATATTGGCTCTTCCTACCCATGAGCAGTTAATGTTTTTCCAATTGCTCAAGTCTAGTTTTAGTTCTGTTAAGTGTGTTTTGTAGTTGTGTTCATATAGTTCCTATGTTTGTCTCAGGAGAGAGATTCCTAGGTATTTTAATTTTGTCTAAGGTGATTTTGAATGGGATTTCTCTTTCTAATTCTTGCAGCTGAGCTGTGTTGGAGATGTATTAAAATGCTGGTGACTTATGTGGGTTTATTTGTATCCTGCAAGTTTGCTAAGGTTTTTGATTATTTCAATTAGTTTTTTGGTTGAATCTCTAGGATTCTTTAAGTAGACCATCATGTCATCTGCAAAGAGTGATAACTTGGTCTCCTCCTTGCCTATTTTGATGCCTTCAATTTATTTTTCTTCTCTAATTGCTACTGCTAGTGTTTCTAGTACAATATCAAATAGTAGAGGTAATAATGGTCATCCTTGTTTCACTCCTGATCTTATTGGGAATGCATCTAGTTTATCCACATTGCAGATTATATTACCTGATGGTTTTAGATATATACTGTTTATTATTTTTAGGAACAACCCTCCTATTCCTATGCTTTCTAGTGTTTTTAATTGGAATGGATGTTGCATTTTATCAAAGGCTTTTTCTGCATTTATTGAAATAATCATGTGATTTTTGTTGGTTTGCTTGTTGATATGGTTGATTATATGGATGATTTTCTTTATATTGAACCAGCCCTGCATCCCTGGTATAAATCCTACTTGATCATGGTGGATGACCCTTCTGATCACTTGCTGGAGTCTTTTTGCTAGTATCCTATTTAAGATTTTTGCATCTATATTCATTAGGGAGACTGGTCTATAATTTTCTTTCTATATTTTTGACCTGCCTGCTTTTGGAATCACTACTATGTTTGTGTCATAAAAGGAGTTTTGTAGAACTCCCTCTTTGCTTATTATGTCAAATACTTTGTATAGTATTGGGATTAACTGTTCTCTGAATGTTTGATAGAATTCACTTGTGAATCCATCAGGCCTTGGGGATTTTTTCTTAGGGAGTTCTTTGATGGCCTGTTGGATTTCATTTTCTGATATGGGATTATTTAAGAATTCTATTTCTTCTTCTGTTAGACTAGGCTGTTTGTATTTTTGTATATATTCATCCATATCACCTAGATTGGTGTATTTATTGCCATATAATTGGGCAAAGTAAATTTTAATGATTGCCTTAATTTGCTCCTCATTGGAATTGATGTCCCCCTTTTCATCTTTGATGCTTCTTTCCTTTTTTTAATTAGATTGACCAGTACTTTGTCTATTTTGTTTGTTTTTTCAAAGTACCAGCTTCTAGACTTATTTATTAAATCAATAGTTCTATCACTTTCTTTTTTATTAATTTTTCCCTTAATTTTTTAGGATCTCTAGTTTGGTTTTCTTTTGGGGGGTTTTAATTTGTTTGCTTTTGAGTTTTTTATTTGCATTTCCAATTCATTGATCTCTGTTCTCCCTAGCTTCTTAATATATACACCCAGGGATATGAATTTACCTCTGATTACTGCTTTGGCTGCATCCCAAAAGGTTTGAAAGGATGTCTCTCCATTGTCATTTCCCTTGATGAAATTATTAATTGTTTCTATGATTTATTCTCTAACTAAATGATTTTGATGTATCATATTGTTTAATTTCCAATTAATTTTTGATTTGGTTTTCCACGTACTTTTACTGATCATTATTTTTACTGCCTTGTGATCTGAAAAGGCGACATTTATTATTTCTGCTTTTCTGCATTTGTATGCCATGTTTCTGTGACCTAGTGTATGGTCAATCTTTGTGAATGTGCCATGTGGTACTGAGAAGAAGGTGTATTCCTTTTTGTCCCTATTTATTTTTCTCCATATGTCTATTAACTCTAATTTTTTTCTAAGATTTCATTCACTTCTTTTATCTCTTTCTTATTTATTTTTTGATTTGATTTATCTAAATTTGACAATGGTTGATTCAAGTCTCCCACTAATATGGTTTTACTCTCTATTTCTTCCTTCAATTCTCCTAGTTTCTCCATTAGAAAGTTGGGTGCTAAAGTATTTGGTGCATACATGTTGATTAGTGATATTTCCATATTATCTAAAGTCCCTTTTAACAGAATGTAATTACCTTCCCTATCCCTTTTGATCAGGTCTATTTTTTCTTTGGCTTTATCAGATATCATGATTGCAACTCCTGCTTTCTTTCTGTTAGTTGAAGCCCAGAAGGTCTCACTCCATCCTTTCATTATGACCTTGTGAGTGTCTACCTGCCTCATGTGTGTTTCTTGAAGACAACATATGGTAGGGTTTTGGATTCTAATCCATTCTCCTATTCGTCGAAATTTTATGGGTGAGTTCATCCCATTCACGTTCAAAGTTATGATTGTCACCTGTGCACTCCCTGGCATTTTGATATCCTTCCCTAATTCTAACCTTTCTTCTTCAGCTCTACCTTTTAATCCAGTGATTTTCTTTAAATCAGTCCCCCTTGTCCCTTCCCTTGACATGTTTCCCTTTCTATCCCCTCCCTTTTTCTTCCCTCCCCCTACCCCTCTTCTTCCCTTCCTTTTTTGTGTTCCCACCTCTCTATCCCCTATTGGTTTTCTCTTCTCCCTACCCTTTTTGTGTGAGATAGAATTCAAGATCCCAATGGATCTGGATGTTCTTTCCTCTCAGAGTTAATTTCCCTGAGAGTAAGGTTTAAGTAAGAATTCTCTTCCTATCCTTCTTATAGGAGTTTTCTTCCCCTCCCCTTCCCATGTGAATCTGTGTGAGAACGATTATTCTATTTGGTTTTTCTTTTCCCCCTATTTACACATTACGTTTTCCCCACATGTTAATATACATAGATTGATATAAATGTAGTCCTTATAGAAGAGAGTTTGAGTAAAAGAAAAAGATAACATTTTTCTCTGTTTCCCTTTCCTTCATATTTACCTTTTCAGGTATTCCATGCTCTTTGTTTTTCTATATCGAACTTTCCACAGAGCTCTGGTCTTTTCTTTGCAAAAACTTGGAAATCTTCTATTTTGTTGAATGCCCATACTTTCCCTTGGAAGTATATAGTCAGTTTTGATGGATAGCTGATTCTTGGTTGAAGGCCCAGCTCTCTTGCCTTTCTGAAAATCATGTTTCATGCCTTACGGTCATTCAGAGTGGCACTTGCAAGGTCTTGTGTGACCCTGATTGGCATTCCTTTATATCTAAATTGTCTTTTTCTGGCTTCTTGTAAGATTTTTTTTTTCTTTTGCTTGAAAGCTTTGTAATTTGTCAATTACATTCCTGGGAGTTGTCTTTTGGAGATTTAGTGTAGAGAGTGTTCTGTGAACTCTTTCAGTGCCTGTATTGCCCCCTTGTTCTAGAATCTCTGGGCAATTTTCTTTGATTATATCTTGTATTACGATGTCGAGTTTGCTGTTTATTTCTGGCTTTTCTGGTAGTCCAATTATTCTTAAATTATCTCTTCTTCCTCCATTTTCCAAGTCTGTCACTTTTTCAGTGAGATATTTTATGTTCTCTTCTAATTTCTTGGTCTTTTGGCTTTGCCTTATTAATTCTTGTTCTTTTACATGCTCGTTGTCTTCCAGTTGCCTGATTCTGACCTTTAAAGACTGGTTTTCCTTTTCAGTTTGGTCAAACCGGTTTTGTAGATGCATGAATTTCTTTTGCATTATTTCCTACTTTTCCTCCCAGAAGGCTTCCATCTTTTTTATAATTACTGATTCAAATTCTTCATGGGTTTGTGGAGAGTTTCCATTTCCTTTGGAAGGTTTCAGAGCATTTGCTTTTGTTTCCTCTTCTGTCTCCTCTGTATTTTGTATTTTTGCTCAATAAAATGTGTCCAAAGTTGCCCCCTTCTTCTTGTTTTTTCTTGGCGTTTTGAGGCTTTTCTGTGTTGTTTGCCATCTCTATCTGAGTGGGGAGAACTAGCTTTTCCTATCTCTGTCTGGTGTTCAGAGGCTTTAGCCCTAGGCAAATTGTCTGTTCTATGCAGTTGTTGTTCTGTCTTCCCAGGGAAGCCAGGAATTGCTGGTGTTTAGGTGTTACTGCCCTCCTCAGTTCCCTCCCGATGCTTCTCCATTCCCATACTTCCATGCTCTGAGCCTGGCTTGGCACTCTCCGTGAGGTATCTCAGTGTCTTTGAGGGCCAGAAGTGGGCCAGAAGAGCCTGCAGTCTGAGGGTGGGGAGGGCCATGGCTTCTAGGAGCTCCTGAGGGCTCCTGATAGGATTAACTTCAGCTGGGATGGACTGAGTATGTCCTGATTCAGGGACCTTCTGTGAGACTTGGATGGAAGGATCCATCCAGGGGGCTACAGGTTCCCCCCCATCTCTCTCTGTTTCCCTGCTGTTTGTGTTGTGTGCCCCCATGACTGAGTCAGGTTGTTTTCAGGATGCAGCCTTCAGAATAGCTGTCCCTGAGGTCCTTCTGCAGGCTCTGAGGCTCCCGCTGCTGCCTTCGAATCAGAGCTCTGGGTTGGGTGGGATGGGTCCTGGGAACTTCCTTCTGCCTACCCCTTAGGTCCGAGTGATCTCGGGTTCTGGCTTTTGGGGGACCATACCTTTTGATCCAGGTCCAGGATGAGGGTTCCCAGAGTCTATGCTGTTGTTTGTTTTGAATTTCGGTGCCCTAGGAGCATATAGTTTGAGATCGCTAAGGAAGGTCTTCCGGAGATCTGAACTTTAGATTTCTCTATGCCACCATCTTGACAGGATGTCTCACAGAACAGACTTAAAGAAGTGTGTTGATTGATTTTATTAATGTATGTCAAAACCCTGTGCTAGATGGTAAAGATAAAGAGACAGAAAAAGAACTGTCCTTGTCCTAGAGAAGTGATAGTGAACATATGATATGGGTGCCAAAGATGGCATGGGGAGTGCTCTCTGTGGGCACATGTGCTACCTCCCCTTATGCCTGGCCCCTAAGGAGGCAACACAGATGATAGGAAAGACATGCCTTCTACCTCATAATCCTTTACCTCAATTGCTGGCTATTCCTGATGACTACAGGGGGCACAAACACTTTCATTCTAGCCTCCCGATCAAAATCCTCTCAATAATTTCTTTCACACAAAAGTAATTTGGAAAAAGAGAGGTATAAGTAGCTATGAGGAATCAAAAATGCCTCGCAGAATACATGAAGAAGCTGAGTTTTTACGGCAAATGGGAGACAAAGAGGATTATAAGTGAGGAGAGAGAATTTACTCTGGGAGAGCAGTTTGAATAGGTACCAAGACAGTAAAACAACATATAGAATGCTCAGTGAGAGGAAGAGCAAGTAGTCCTCATTGGACTGTAGAATGTGTTGAAAGAAATTGTAATAATTATAGAAAAATATCCTGAAGTTGCATTGGGAAAGGCTTTAAATGCTAAGCAGAGGTATTTATTTCATTTTAGAAACAATAGGGTGCCACTAGAAATGGAAAAGCAGATTGACATGGCCACCTTTATGCTTAAGAAAGATCACAAAAATCAAGCGACACTTGAAATTCTGTATTAGCAATTTCTCATAGATTTTTTTTCTGTAATGTGTTTTCCATAAACAGAATTCTCAATAGAAGCCCCCCTTTTATTTCTAGATTAAGTTGAAGCCTAATCTTTGCTGTCATATGGCATCCATATTCAAGGAAATAGTTACCTTTCTAGTTTTTAAAGATTAGGCAAATTATTTGTCCATTCTCTATCACAGAAAGGGTATGTCTGACTAGGCTACATGTATAATTAAAATTTCAGTTAATTTATTATTTTTTTACTCTAAGTACATTTTATTCTATATAGTAGTAGAGAGAAAAGTAGCAAACCCCATGGTTTTAGACCCATCTCCTTTCCCCTACATAGGTCTGAACAGGTCAGATTTATAAATCTGAGTTTACTAAAGTTAGAAGGAGGATGAAAAGGAGAAGTGAGGGTATTTCATCTGGAATGCTGCTGAATATAGATACTGAGATGAAGTATCTGCACTGGTGCAGCCATTCAGTATGGTGTACTCAGCTAGCATGCTGAGTTATATGTGAGAACTAATAGACACAACTAGCCTTATGGAGTCAATAAAGTCTAGAAGAAAATAAGCACTTATTTAACACCCCTTATGTGCTAAGCACTGTGCTAAGTGATGAGGGATAAGCAAAGAGGAAAACAGTCCCTGCTTTCAAGGAATTGCTTAAGAGGATTATATTGTAATTTAATTTTTTCTACAGAAAGGGATTCTACTGATTTGTTTCTTTTTTCCTTTTCTCTTATATCACATTTTTTTTGTGTTAGCATACTTTTTAGGGTTTTGAAGTGGTGATGAAGAGCTGACTCTAGAAGCCCTTAAGCTATTTTTATTCTTATTTCTTCTAGAAGGTATTGTATATACCTTTGTTGCTACTAAATAATTTTCCTCTTTTATTTCTGTTATTTTTTATTTCCCTTTTTCTTGATTCACTGTATATCTGGGTTCATTTCTGGAAGTGTTATTAAAGTTAGTTATGCTATCCCTCTTGTTATTTTTCTTCAGGGTCTTTTAACCTTTGTCATTATTAACCTTATTGAATCTCTCTTGAAATGTTTTTATTTTAATTCTATTTCTTACTTCTCCCCCTTTCTCTCTCCTTAAGAAGCTATTTTTTCCTTAAAAATCTTTCATTATTCTCATTATTTCTGCTTCCTCTCTTTCGTTTTTTGTGTACTTTCTGTCTCTCCCAGCATATCTAAAACAAAAATGTTCTTTTTGGGTAAAAGTTAAATTATCTTCTGGTGTATAAATTTTGCCATCTTACCTCTTGGACCTAACTATTTGTTTTCTTGAGCACAGTGCTGAGGAAAGCAAGAGAAAATAGGAACTTAATTTATATAACTTTGCCTCATTCATAGAAATTTCATATGAATTCATTAAATTCATAGAATTTAATCCATCATTATCATCATTTTCGTGCTAGAAAAGAGAGTGCAAGTGAAAGGAAATGACACCTATATGTCTCTCAGAAAGTTAATGGCTTCTCTGGAACATATTTCTTGGTTTGAAGAGTCTAGATCAAGCAAAAATTGAAGTAATTGGCTATTTTCCAACATCTGTGAGGTGAAGCAGAAGGCTCAAAGAGTCTCTTCATCCTAAATTAACCCATGACAAAAGCAACCTAAAGAAATTGAGTGGAATGTGCAAAAATCCAATAAGGATTTAGGAAATGTCATGTCTAAGTGAACATGAAGTGGTAAAGTACACAAGAGAATGGAATGTTGAGGATCTGTAGTTGCATGAGGCAAGAACAACACTTGGAAATGGAACAAGGACTTCTGGGAAATTCTCCTGAGAAGCAGGGTCTTGAGGGCTGAAACACAGAAGGGAGTGGAAGGAGGGTTTCTCGGGGCCATTCAAGACACCTGTGGAGATTTCTGTCACTGACAGAAATCCTAATATGGAGGGTTCCTTTTAAAAGCATCACAGATTCCTGTCAAGAAACCCAATTTCTTCAGACTTTCATTTCCATGAACTATTGAGATACTGGACTCAAATAGGTGAGCAGTGTTCTCTCCCCTTTTTACTACCTCTCCCCTGGGTATGAGAAAACCTTGTACTTCAGTAATTAATTTTATTTAGAAAGAGATTTAGAGTGACCCACAACCCCTCTAACCTCTACCCTTTGCCCTAATCAACAATTAAATCAAACAAGCAGTCAGATAGTGAATTCTATCTCATTTGTTTATATCTAGAAAGTAAGTCCATTGGCAGACTCCATCTTGTTGCCAGTTTTTAAGAAGATATGAGGGGGAGACTTGTGAGCACCCCAAAGCAGTACATATCCAGATTGAGGTCACATATACCTCCCCTTATAAAGAAGACTTCCTTGCTGCCTTTGAGGGCCAGCATGGCCATTAAGGGGAAAGCCTCTTCGAAGGGGAGATCTCCATTTTGTCTCCCTCAAGTAATTCAGGGGCTCCAGGAAGGAGTAGTGAGGGGAGCCATTTTCATCAACCCTTTCCTCACTGCCTTCAACCCACATTTCTCCATCTAAGAAGTGTGAGTCCCCCCAAATTAAAATAGCTACTAAAGATGTTAAATTCAACATTTCCAAAACATAACTCATTATCTTTTTCCTTAAATGTTCTCTCCTTCTCAGCTATCATATGGTTATTTTAGACCAAAACCATCCTCCTACTCCCATAGGTTCATAAACAAGGTGTCATTGACTCTTCATAATCTCTGACCTTCCATATCCATCATATTGCCAAAAATTGTCAATTTTATCTTTACAAAAAGTTTTGAATACATGTCTTTCTGTATTCTGACCCTGCCATCATTATTGTACAGGTCTACACCATCTCATACTTGGACGATTGTAATAGATTGCTGTTTGGACTTTTTGCCTCAAGTCTTTACCCAATTCAATTCATACTGCCTTTAGCTATCGGAGTGATTTTCCTAATGTTCATGACTAACTATGTCACCCCAACCCCACCAACACCATTCAACAACTTCAGTGTATCCCTAATACTTCCAGGATCAAAGGTAGAATCTGCTGTTTGGCTTCAAAAGCCTTTCATAACTTTCTTCTCTAACTTTCCATTCTTCTTATGCCTTACTCTCTGCCATCTACTTTTTAATCTAAGCACAATTCCCTACTTGTTCCATGAACAAGACATTCCATCTTTTCACTCAGAATTTTTTTCTGGTTTTCTGCTATTGTTCTCCCTTCTCATCTCTGCATCCTGTCTATTGTTGCTTATTTTAAGTTCCATCTAAAACCCTGTCTCTTAAAGGAAACTTTTCCTGAACCTTTCTAATTCTAATGGCCCTTCTCTCTTAATTTTTCCACTTAAGCATCCTGCATATAGATTGTTTGTATATATATTTGTTTCCTTCAATAGACTAAAATGTTCTTGAAGGAAGAAACTGCCTTCTGTCCATTTTTTTTTGTATCCTAGCACTTACCACAGTGCCTGGAACATCATAGGTTCTTAATCACTGTTAAGTAATTGATCTTACCGAAATTATTTGAAGCATAGTAAAGTAGAGAAGCACAAAATTTGATTCAATGCAACTTTATCTAGAGTGAAAAATAGTTAAGTCAGAGTGATACAAGCAAAAGAAACACAATTTAATAGCACACAATGTGTATTTTTAACACCTAATAAGTTACCAGAGCCTGGTTATATTTCAGGAAAGGTTAACATTAGAAAAAAATCCAAAGGGGAATCAGTACTGAAATAGGAGAGAGAGCAAAAGAGAGGAGAGAAATATACAGACACAGTGTCACGGAGAGATAGACAAATAAAGAAAGACACATTAAATGGTTTGTTAAAAAATTCATAATACTAGATAAATTAAATGGTGATTAGAGAGAGCTGAGATCTGCCCAAGAAATAAGTAATGTGTCAAAGCAGAAAAAATCATGCTAACTTTTTCATTTATTTTGACCCAATCCAGAGTAACATTAGTCATGTGAGTTTTTCCCATGCCAGAGGAATGTTATCATTTTTGTTTAGTAATTCAGTCAGGTTTAACTCTTTGTGTTGCCAAGGGGCATGCTATCAATGGAATTTTCTTAGTAAAGACAGTGGTGTGGTTTGTCATTACCTTCTCCAGTGGATAAAGGAAAAAAAAATTAAGGGAGGAATCCAAGGTCACACAGGTAGTAAAATGTATAAGGTCAGATTTGAATTCAGGTTTCCCTGACTCTAGGCTCAGGTTTCTATGAACTGAGATATCTAACTGCTTCTGATAGAATATTGGTTAACTCTAAAGAAGACCATTCTTTGACTCATTAGTTAATTTTGAACTTTATTCTTCTTGGAGATGGCAATTTAGGGAAAACTAGACACTATTGGATAGACCTATTGGCTTGTTTCTTTGAATAAACTCATCACCACAGATTAAAATTTGTTTTATTTTTTTCTATTCTACCAATTAGTTCTACTATACAGGCTCCAATATTTTTTATCATTATTGATTTTATTCACCCAAAACATTTGATAACATTCTATTATATGTTCACATTCCCTTGATAATCCAAAAAGTCTTTGTACTCAATAGTTGTTCCATTTTATTTATCTTGCAATTTTATTTAGGAATGTTTGGACTTTTTTAGATTTTTTTTGATGATGTTTTCTCTTCAGTTATTAATATATTCAATGTTAATTTATCTACTTATTTAAAGATTTTAAGTTTTTTCCTATTGAAATCTTTAGCAATTTCATTTTTTCCTTTATTCCCTAACTGTCTGTTTCCCTACTCTTTCCCCTTTTAATAGTCCATCATCCAAAGCTGTCTCAGTATATTTCTACCAGGGAAAATAATTCTAATTGGCTTCAGTATATATACCAAATGGTATAGTTGGGTTTAGTTGCAAAGAGAGAGATAACCTGGAAGAGACTATAGTAGCAGCATAGGTATTGCTAAATAGATTCTAGAGTACAAGCCATAGGGGCTATTTGAAATTAACATAAAAATATATAATTTTACCTACACATGCACATTAAGATAGGATGCCATTGAGTGCTATTGGCAGTCTGGTACTTGACCAATGGAAATTCCAGGAGGTGATGTGTCTTCCAAAATGGGGACTGCTGGCTAGTTAGAGAGTAGGAGGAATTAGACTAGGTTTAAAAACTTTTGGAAGAAATATGAGTCTCTTTTTTTTCCCCCCTATCTTCTAGGACCAGAGCTCTCCTCTTTTCTTAGCAGTCACTCTCTCATCTCACTTGGCCATCTGGCTTGCTGGGCCCCCAGCCATGCCTTGAACTGGCAACTCAGAGCTAAAAATATGCAATTTGGCAGTTAGGGCTATCTGGTGATATATTTCTTTCTTTCTCTCTCTCTCCCTGTTTCTCTCTGTCTGTCTGTCTGTCTGTCTGTCTCTCTGTCTCTGTTTCTCTCTGTCTCTGTCTCTGGCTCCCCCCCCCCTCTGTCTGTCTTGCTTTTCATCCAGAATTCAAAGAAGCCAGATGCAGCTTGAACTGTGGCCTATGTGGCTAAGCCATCTCTTGTCAGTGATTGCTTGGAGTCATGCTGGGCCCACAAGACTTGGACCTCGGTGACTGGTGACTGGGAACCTAGCGTAAAAAAGCACAGCACAGCTTGGACACTTTTAATTAGACCATTCTTGCTTTCTTTCTCTTACTTTTACTAATAATTATAATTTAATATACAGTATCCAAGATTAATTTTAATCATTACAGAACCCTCTCAGAGCATGGGGATAGTGGAGAAACTGGTATTGAATGTGTGAATTAGAGATTATATAATAGCTTTCTATGTCCATAGTCGATTGAGTAGTCCTCTCATTAGGGCTTTGCATATCTTAGACCATGAAGGAAACTTCAATTGTTTTACCATCCATGCATTCTTATCATTCTGGAAATTTTTCATAGATTATAAGGATCAACGTACATAATTCCACCCTATTGTTTATGTTATTACATGACTATACATTGTCTCAGGTATGAATACTTTCTGTATTGTTTATCATTCCTATGTTCAATACATTTTTGAGCCTGAGTGTTTCTAAGGACAATTTTTAGAAAATGAAAGAAATATTGACTATAATAATTGATTGGATTTGTTCACAACTTTCATTTGGCCAATAAGACCATTCTGATACATGGCAATAATCCTTTCTGACCCAAAACTAAGCCTGATAAATGGGGATTTACCAATTGAATTCTGTCATAACTTCACCCACTGGGCCAGAACTGAGAACCCAGGAATCTTTCTCAGTCAGATGATTATTATTTCACCAGGAGGGGCTCCAGATATTTCCAGATAAGATAATTATTATCAGCCTATCTGTCAAGACCTCAAAAGTCACTCTAAGATGTTACTGTCAAAAATTTGCTGACACACCCTGTCCTTCAAGCCACAAACTTTTTTTCTTTTTTCTTTTCTTCATTTTTCAAACAATATAGTTTATCTAATTTCTGTATCTAATGAGCTCCTCTGGATGGGAAAGGTATTATCATATGCATGCTGGAAGAATACATTAACATATACTTTGTTTCTCCCTCAGTTTCTAGTGTCTTTCACTTTTTGACTTTGGTTTATGAGCTTAGACATCTGAAAAGATAGTTGGGTTGATACAATGATTCATTGTAAAAAAAATACTAATTAGTAGCAACTACATACCAACTGAGACAAAAAAATGGTAATTAGCAGCAGAAAAAAATCCTTAAGAACCCACTAGGTCGCACTATGTATAGATTACTATGCCTGGAGTCAAGAAGACCTCAATTCAGATCTGGCCTCAGACACTTAATAGTTGTATGGCTCTAGGCAAATCATTTACCCTTGTTTCCCTCAATTTCCTCATCTATAAAATGAAGTGGAGAAGGAAATGACACACCATTTCAGTGTCTTTACCAACGAAACTCCAAATGTCATCACAAAAATTTAGACATGACTGAAACAACTGAATGCCACCAATAAAAAATATAATAATATTCATCTGTAGGACATTTTAGTGCAATATTAAGTAACCATAATTAATTAATCCACAATTAATATTAAATATCCACAATTTTTATAAACCTTTCTTTGCTTTCTTAGAGACAACTCTAAGATAGAAGGACAAGGGGGTTGAGAGATGGAGTGTATTCTTCATGGAACATCAAAGATGACAGGTCATCTTATTGCAGAGTACATGGGAATAAACCGAAATGTAAGGTGGAAGAAAATCTAAATATAGAGTTGGGGAGTAGGTTATAAACCGATTTTTATTCCTTGAACAACAAACATAAGATTTTATATTTAATTCTGAAAGAAATTGTGTCACTGGTGTTTATTTAGAAGGGTATGTGTGTGACATAATCAGATCTGTGTTTTAGGAAAAATTTTTGACACATGCAAGGAATAGGATTAAAGTGCATAGAAAGATTAGTGGCAGTCAGACAAACCAGTAGTCTAATGTAATAATAATGAGTCACCAGGATGGTGTCATTATCAAATATGGAAAGTCATATTTAAGTGATATTGCAAAGATGAAAACAAAAATTCTTGGGAACATAGTTAATCTGTTAGTGAAAGAGGGTGAGCAATCAAAGATTATATATAGGTTTGGTTGTTTTTTTTTTTAATCTGAGGTATTGGACATATGAGGGTGTTTTTGAAGTTGGTAGAGACATTTGACATGGGGAAGGTTGGAATATAAATACAACTTCAATTCTGGACATATTAAGTTTAAGAAGTATATAGGACATCCAATTCAAGATATCTAATAGTCTGTTGTACATATTATATTGGAGGTCAACAGAATCATTAAGTCTACATAAGTAGATTTAATAATCATGAGCATAGAAATTA
This sequence comes from Monodelphis domestica, assembly GCF_027887165.1. Taxonomy (NCBI): domain Eukaryota; kingdom Metazoa; phylum Chordata; class Mammalia; order Didelphimorphia; family Didelphidae; genus Monodelphis; species Monodelphis domestica. The sequence continues at coordinate 363,216,920 of NC_077229.1, forward strand.
TTAATGAATCAATGGGAGTTGATGAAACCACCATGTGAAATTATATAGAAAGAAAAAAGGGAATTGATACAGAGTGAAAGGAGTAGAACCAGGAGAACATTGAATTCAGAGACTGATATACTGTGGTACAATCGAATGTAATGGACTTCTCCATTAGAGCCAATGCATTGATCATGAATAACCCAGAAGGATCTATGAGAAAGAACACTATCCACATTCATAGGAAAAACTGTGGGAATAAAAACACTAAAGAAAAACAACTGCTAGATTACATGGGTCAAGGGGGTTATGATTGGGGATGTAGACTCTAAATGAACACCCTAGTGCAAACATCAAAACCATGGAAATAGGTTCTGATCAAGGACACATGTAATACCCAGTGGAATTGCACATGGGCTATTAGTAGGGTGGGTGTAGGGGAGGGAGGGATGGAATGCAATTCTTGTAAGCAAGGAATAATGTTCTAAATTGACTAAATAAAATTTAAAAATATAATAAAATAAAATATAACAGAAAAAGAAAGAAAAAAAGGAGCCCAAGACTGGGTTCAATGGGTTAGTAAAGGTTAGGGATATGACCTAGATCAGAGATGCTGAACCATTTAGAGTGTGTGCTGTGCCCCACCACTCCCCAAAGACTAAGTGCTATGCCCTATTCATCACCCTGCCCATTATCCCAAAGGAAAAAGTGCTTCCACTGGGCTGCTAGGCAGAGGGGTGGGTGAAGTGAGGAATATCCTCAAGGAAGGTTAAGAGGGGAGGGGAATGGCCCAAACCCTCCACTCCCCTACAAATCTTCTGCGTATGTGCCTCCCATATTACCGAGAGTGTGCTCCCATTGGGTTGCTGGGAAAGGGGCAGGTGATGTAAAAAAATGTCAGGCACAGTGGAGAGAGGGAAGAGAGCAGCTCCTTCAAAGTCCCTTTACCTTCCAAGGAACTCTGGGGATTTGGGTATGAGGGGGAGGGTGGCACCTGTACCCACAGAGAGCACTTTTCATGCCATCTTTAGTACACATACCATAGGTTTGCCATCACTCACCTAGATAAATATCCTCTCTGAAAGGAAACCGAGTAAAGTTTATATAAGTAGGAGAAACAAAGAAATTGGAAAATTAAAAAAAAAAGAGAGAGAGGAATCAAGGAGAAGATGGTCAACTGTGTCAAAGGTTACAGAGAAGTCAAGAAGAGAAGATTTTGAAATAAATTTTTGGATTGCATAATTAAAAGATCTTTGATAACTTTGGAGAAAAGTTTTGATTGAATGATAAATTTGAAAGCCATATTAGATTGAGTTGAGAGGAGAAAAAATGGAGGGAAATATTGCAGATTACCTTTTCAGGGATTTTAGTCACCAAAGGCAGAAGAGGTATTATAAGTAGCAGTAATGGAAGCATCAAGTAATGAATTTTTGGAAATGAGAAAGACAAGGGCATGTTTGTAGATAGTAGGGGAAAAATAATAGGAATATTGAAAAGAAGTGAAGAGTAAAAATGTTAGAGACAATCTGATGAAGTAGAAGAGAAAGAATGGGATAACTTGGGCCTGTAGAAGAGTTTACTGTGGGAAATAGGGGATTCGCTTCTTCGTGTTAAAGAGTGGCAAAGGAAAAGATAGTGGCATGAGACATCTGAGAGATATTTGATTTGGAAGAGGATAAAGGAGGGAATTCATGGCAAATGGCCTCAATATTTTCAGTAAAAAAATAAGCTATTGTTCTCAGTTGAGAGACTGTTAGCAGTCATGGGAAGTTTGAGGAGGGATGAAACATGGGGTCAAAAAAACAAAACAAAACACAAAACATTGTTGTTATCAGTGAGATCATGAATTAATTAAAGAAGCTTAGAATAATTACATAGCAATAATGATGGTCAAATTAAAGTTACCATCATAGTGAAGTCCTAGGTTTATATCTGGTCTCAGACACATCCTAGCTATGTGACCCTGGGAAAGTCACTTAACCCCATTGCCTACCCCTTACCACTCTTCTGCCTTAGAACCAATACATATTATTGGTTCTAAGAGAAAAGGTTAGGGTTTTTTAAAAAAAGGTACAACAATATGTAATATTTCAATCTACCTAGACAGAATGGTTATATGATTTTAGCAGTATTATTTGTCTGAAATTTAGTAAAAATAGAGGTAATAGACGGTGGAAGAATTACATGGATCAGGCATCTAATCCAACATTTTTTTTCTATAGAGGAAGAAAAATGCATATTCTTTAAATCATGATGAACGTACAAGTAGTGGTATATGATAATGCATGAACAATTTTTAAATTACTTGCTATGTTTGGAAATGGGGAGAAATAGAACACATTTCACAAAAACTAAGAAAATGACTATTAAAATTGTTTTAACATGTAAAAAATAAAATTATAAAAGAGAAAATTATTCCATTTAGATGGAAAAAAGTAAAAAAAAAAGTCACTTCCGGTCAAGATGGTGGCTTAGAAAGAGCTAAAGTTCAGAGCTCCAAAAACCCTTCCTTACCGATCTCAAATTGTACCCTCCTTGGGAACTGAAATTCAAAATGAACAACATAATAGACCCCAGGAGCCCTCCTCCTGGACCTGGATCAAAAGGTACGGCCCCACAAAAGCCAGAACTTGAGATCACTCAGACTTAAGGGGTAGGCAGAAGGAAGGTCCCAGGACCCATCGCCCCCAAACCCAGAGCTCAGAGTCTGAAGCAGCAGAGGAAACCTCAGGGCAGGCAAAAGGACCTCAGGGCCAGCTACTCTGAAGGATCCTGCCCCATGGCTGGACCTTTCAGTCTGAGTCTCACAGAAGGTGAGCATCAGGGAATACTCAGGCCATCCAAGATGAAGTTAATCCTATCAGGAAACCTCAGAGCTCTGGGAAGCAGTGGCCCCTTCCCCTCAGAGTGCAGGGTCTTCTGCCAGCAAAGGCATTGAAATACCTCGCGGAGAGTGCCAAGCCAGGCTCAGAACATAGAAGTAAGGCAACAGAGAAGCATCAGGAGGGAACTGAGGAGGGCAGTAACACTGAAACAACAAAAGACCAGCAATTCCTGGCTTACCAGGGAAGACAGAACAGATGCAGAGAACAGATAATTTGACTGGGGCTAAAGCCTCTGAAAACCAGATAGATAAAAGAAGAGCTAGCCACCTCACTCAGATAGAGATGGCAAACAGCACAGAAGCACAAAAGCCTCAAAATAACAATAAAAAGAAGAAGAAGGGGGCAACTTTGGACACATTTTATGGAGCAAAAATACAAAATACAGAGGAGATAGAAGAGGAAACACAAGCAAATGCTCCGAAACCTTCCAAAGGAAATGGAAACTCTCCACAAACCCATGAAGAATTTGAATCAGAAATTATAAAAAAGATGGAAGCCTTCTGGGAGGAAAAGTAGGAAATAATGCAAAAGAAATTCATGCATCTACAAAACAGGTTTGACCAAACTGAAAAGGAAAACCAGTCTTTAAAGGTCAGAATCAGGCAACTGGAAGACAACGAGCATGTAAAAGAACAAGAATTAATAAGGCAAAGCCAAAAGACCAAGAAATTAGAAGAGAACATAAAATATCTCACTGAAAAGGTGACAGACTTGGAAAATGGAGGAAGAAGAGATAATTTAAGAATAATTGGACTACCAGAAAAGCCAGAAATAAACAGCAAACTCGACATCGTAATACAAGATATAATCAAAGAAAATTGCCCAGAGATTCTAGAACAAGGGGGCAATACAGGCACTGAAAGAGTTCATAGAACACCCTCTACACTAAATCTCCAAAAGACAACTCCCAGGAATATAATTGACAAATTACAAAGCTTTCAAGCAAAAGAAAAAAAATCTTACAAGAAGCCAGAAAAAGACAATTTAGATATAAAGGAATGCCAATCAGGGTCACACAAGACCTTGCAAGTGCCACTCTGAATGACCGTAAGGCATGAAACATGATTTTCAGAAAGGCAAGAGAGCTGGGCCTTCAACCAAGAATCAGCTATCCATCAAAACTGACTATATACTTCCAAGGGAAAGTATGGGCATTCAACAAAATAGAAGATTTCCAAGTTTTTGCAAAGAAAAGACCAGAGCTCTGTGGAAAGTTCGATATAGAAAAACAAAGAGCATGGAATACCTGAAAAGGTAAATATGAAGGAAAGGGAAACAGAGAAAAATGTTATCTTTTTCTTTTACTCAAACTCTCTTCTATAAGGACTACATTTATATCAATCTATGTATATTAACATGTGGGGAAAACATAATTTGTAAATAGGGGGAAAAAAAACAAATAGAATAATCGTTCTCACACAAAGATTCACATGGGAAGGGGAGGGGAAGAAAACTCCTATAAGAAGGATAGGAAGAGAGTTCTTACTTAAACCTTACTCTCAGGGAAATTAACTCTGAGAGAAAAGAACATCCAGATCCATTGGGATCTTGAATTCTATCTCACACAACAAGGGTAGGGAGAAGGGAAAACCAATAGGGGATAGGGGGGTGAGAACACAAAAAAGGGAGGGAAGAAGAGGGGTAGAGGGAGGGAAGAAAAAGGGAGGGGATAGAAAGGGAAACATGTCAAGGGAGGGGACAAGGGGGACTGATTTAAAGAAAATCACTGGATTAAAAGGTAGAGCTGAAGAAGAAAGGTTAGAATTAGGGAAGGATATCAAAATGCCAGGGAGTGCACAGGTGACAATCATAACTTTGAACGTGAATGGGATGAACTCACCCATAAAATTTCGACGAATAGGAGAATGGATTAGAATCCAAAACCCTACCATATGTTGTCTTCAAGAAACACACATGAGGCAGGTAGACACTCACAAGGTCATAATGAAAGGATGGAGTGAGACCTTCTGGGCTTCAACTAACAGAAAGAAAGCAGGAGTTGCAATCATGATATCTGATAAAGCCAAAGAAAAAATAGACCTGATCAAAAGGGATAGGGAAGGTAATTACATTCTGTTAAAAGGGACTTTAGATAATATGGAAATATCACTAATCAACATGTATGCACCAAATACTTTAGCACCCAACTTTCTAATGGAGAAACTAGGAGAATTGAAGGAAGAAATAGAGAGTAAAACCATATTAGTGGGAGACTTGAATCAACCATTGTCAAATTTAGATAAATCAAATCAAAAAATAAATAAGAAAGAGATAAAAGAAGTGAATGAAATCTTAGAAAAAAATTAGAGTTAATAGACATATGGAGAAAAATAAATAGGGACAAAAAGGAATACACCTTCTTCTCAGTACCACATGGCACATTCACAAAGATTGACCATACACTAGGTCACAGAAACATGGCATACAAATGCAGAAAAGCAGAAATAATAAATGTCGCCTTTTCAGATCACAAGGCAGTAAAAATAATGATCAGTAAAAGTACGTGGAAAACCAAATCAAAAATTAATTGGAAATTAAACAATATGATACATCAAAATAATTTAGTTAGAGAATAAATCATAGAAACAATTAATAATTTCATCAAGGAAAATGACAATGGAGAGACATCCTTTCAAACCTTTTGGGATGCAGCCAAAGCAGTAATCAGAGGTAAATTCATATGCCTAGGTGCATATATTAAGAAACTAGGGAGAATAGAGATCAATGAATTGGAAATGCAAATAAAAAACTCAAAAGCAAACAAATTAAAACCCCCCAAAAGAAAACCAAACTAGAGATCCTAAAAAATTAAGGGAGAAATTAATAAAATAGAAAGTGATAGAACTATTGATTTAATAAATAAGTCTAGAAGCTGGTACTTTGAAAAAACAAACAAAATAGACAAAGTACTGGTCAATCTAATTAAGAAAAGGAAAGAAGCATCAAAGATGAAATGGGGGATATCAATTCCAATGAAGAGGAAATCAAGGCAATCATTAAAAATTACATTGCCCAATTATATGGCAATAAATACACCAATCTAGGTGATATGGATGAATATATACAAAAATACAAAATGCCTAGACTAACAGAAGGAGAAATAGAATTCTTAAATAATCTCATATCAGAAAATGAAATCCAACAGGCCATCAAAGAACTCCCTAAGAAAAAATCCCCAAGGCCCGATGGATTAACAAGTGAATTCTATCAAACTTTCAAAGAACAGTTAATCCCAGTACTATACAAAGTATTTGACATAATAAGCAAAGAGGGAGTTCTACCAAACTCCTTTCATGACACAAACATAGTAGTGATTCCAAAAGCAGGCAGGTCAAAAACAGAGAAAGAAAATTATAGACCAGTCTCCCTAATGAATATAGATGCAAAAATCTTAAATAGGATACTAGCAAAAACACTCCAGCAAGTGATCAGAAGGGTCATCCACCATGATCAAGTAGGCTTTATACCAGGGATGCAGGGCTGGTTCAATATTAGGAAAACCATCCACATAATTGACCACATCAACAAGCAAAGCAACAAAAATCACATGATTATTTCAAGAGATGCAGAAAAAGCCTTTGATAAAATACAACATCCATTCCTATTAAAAACACTAGAAAGCATAGGAATAGGAGGGTTGTTCCTAAAAATAATAAACAGTATATATCTAAAACCATCAGGTAATATAATCTGCAATGTGGATAAACTAGATGCATTCCCAATAAGATCAGGAGTGAATAAGGATGCCCATTATCACCTCTACTATTTGACATTGTAGTAGAAAATCTAGCAGTAGCAATTAGAGAAGAAAAAGAAATTGAAGGCATCAAAGTAGGCAAGGAGGAGACCAAGTTATAGCTCTTTGAAGATGACATGTTTACTTAAAGAATCCTAGAGATTCAACCAAAAAGCTAATTGAAATAATCAACAACTTTAGCAAAGTTGCAGGATATAAAATAAACCCGAATAAGTCATCAGCATTTCTATACATCTCCAACACAGCTCAGCAGCAATAACTAGAAAGAGAAATCCCATTCAAAAGAACTTTAGACAATAAAAAATATTGTATAAAATATACAAATATTGTCTAAAATATATGTCTAAAAAATAATAAAATACCTAGGAATCTATCTCCCGAGACCAACACAGGAACTATATGAGCACAACTACAATACACTGTCCACGCAACTAAAACTAGAGTTGAGCAATTGGAAAAACATTAACTGCTCATGGATAGGATGAGCCAATATAGGAAAAACGAACATCCTACCCAAACTTATCTATCTATTTAGTGCCATACCCATGGAACATCCAAAAAATTTCTTTACTGATTTAGAAAAAAACATAACAAAATTCATTTGGAATAACAAAGGATCAAGGATGTCCAGGGAAATTATGAAGAAAATACAAAGGAAGGTGGCCTTGCAGTCCCAGATCTCAAACTATATTACAAAGAAGTGGTCATCAAAACAATTTGGTACTGGCTAAGAGACAGAAAGGAGGATCAGTGGAATAGACTTGGGGTAAATGACCTCAGCAAGACAGTCTATTACAAACCCAAAGACCCCAGCTTTTGGGTCAAAAATCCATTATTCAATAAAAACTGCTGGGAAAATTGGAAGACAGTGTGGGAGAGATTAGGTTTGGATCAACACCTCATACCCTACACCAAGATAAATTCAAAATGGGTGAATAACTTGAACATAAAGAAGGAAACTATAAGTAAATTAGGCAAACACAGAATAGTATACATGTCAGACCTTTGGGAAGGGTAAAACTTTAAAACCAAGCAGGACATAGAAAGAGTCATAAAATGTAAAACAAATAATTTCAACTACATTAAATTAAAAAGCTTTTGTACAAACAAAACCAATATAACTAAAATCAGAAGGAAAGCAACAAATTGGAAAGCAATATTCATAAAAACCTCCGACAAAGGCTTATTTACTCAAATTTACAAAGAACTAAATCAATTGTACAAAAAATCAAGCCATTCTCCAATTGACAAATGGGCAAGGGACATGAACAGGCAGTTCTCAGCCAAAGAAATCAAAACTATTAATAAGCACATGAAAAAGTGCTCTACATCTCTTATAATCAGAGAGATGCAAATCAAAATATCTCTGAGGTATCACCTCACACCTAGCAGATTGGCTAACATGACAGCTATGGAAAGTAATGAATGCTGGAGGGGATGCGGCAAAGTAGGGACACTAATTTACTGCTGGTGGAGTTGTGAATTGATCCAGCCATTCTGGAGGGCAATTTGGAACTATGCCCAAAGGGTGATAAAAGACTGTCTGCCCTTTGATCCAGCTATAGAACTGCTGAGTTTGCACCCCAAAGAGATAATAAGGAAAAATACTTGTACAAGAATATTCATAGCTGCACTCTTTGTGGTGGCCAAAAATTGGAAAATGAGGGGATGCCCTTCAATTGGGGAATGGCTGAACAAATTGTGGTATATGTTGGTGATGGAATACTATTGTGCTAAAAGGAATAATAAAGTGGAGGAATGTAACTTATATTAATAGATTTCACTTTATAAAACAAGTTATCCCAAAATCTTTACAAAGACACATCTCCACATCAAGTCTTGTTTCCTTTCTTTGCCCCACAGCCCCCCGTTTTATTAAGTCAATGTAGATCATTATTGATCAGTTATAGCAATCATATTCTATCCCTCCCTCCCCTACCCCAGCCCTTTCCATAGCCAACATACAATTCTACTGGGTATTATAGGTGTCCTTGACCATAACCTATTTCAATGGTGTTTATTCAGTTTGCACTAGGATGTTCATTTAGAGTCTATATCCAAAATCATATTCCCTCCTACCCATGTACTCAAACAGAATTTTTTTCTTCTATGTTTCTACTCCCACAGTTTTTCCTCTGAATGTGGATAGTGTTCTTTCTTATAGATCTCTCCGTGTTGTTCAGGATCACTGCATTGCCAATAATGGAGAAGTCCATTACATTCAGTTGTACCACACAGTATGTCAGTCTCTGTGTATAATGTTCCCATGGTTCTGCTCCTTTCACTCTGCATCAATTCATGGAGGTCATTCCAGTTCACATGGAATTCACCGACTTTATTATTTTTTTGAGCAGAATAGTATTCCATCACCAACATATACCACAACTAGTTCAGCCATTCCCCAATTGAAGGGCAGCCCCTCATTTTCCAATATTTTGCCACCACAAAGAGCACAGCTATGAATGTTATTGTACATGTCTTTTTTCCTTATTATTTCTTTGGTTTACAAACCCAGCAGTGCTATGGCTGTGTCAAAGGGTAGATAGGCTTTTAGTGCCCTTTGGGCATAGTTCCAAATTGCCCACTAGAATGGTTCAATCAATCCACAACTCCATCAGAAATGCATTAATTTTCCAACTTTGCCACGTCCCCTCCAGCATTCATTCCTTTCTTTGCTATCATGTTAGCCAATCTGCTACGTGTGTGGTGGTAACTCAGAGTTGTTTTTATTAGTATCTCTCTGATAGTAAGAGATTTAGAATACTTTTCCATCTGTTTATTAATAGTTTTGATTTCTTTAACTGAAAAATTGCCTATTCATGCACCTTGCCCATTTATCAATTGGAGAATGGCTTGATTTTTCTTTACAATTGATTTAGCTCTTTATAAATTTGAGTAGTTAGACATTTGTCAGAGGTTTTTGTTATGAAGATTGTTTTTCAGTTTGTTACTTCTCTTCTAATGTTGGTTGTATTGGTTTTGTTTGTACAAAAAGTTTTTAATTTCATGTAATCAAAATTATTTTACATTTTGTGATTTTTGCTAACTCTTGCTTGGTCCTAAAATCTTTCCTTTCCCAAATATCTAACACACATACTATTCTGTGTTCATCTAATTTGCTTATAGTTTCCTTGTTTATATTCAGGTCATACACCCATTCTGAGTTTATCTTGGTGTAGGGTGTGAGAGGTTGATCCAAACCTAATCTCTCCCACACTGTCTTCTAATTTTCCCAGAAGTTTTTATCAATTAGTGGATCTTGGTCCCCAAAACTGGCATCTTTGGACTTATCATAGACTGTGGTATATGGGGTGCTCAGGGAGGTGTAATATCTTTGGTATGGAGGGCTTGTCGTGCCCTCCTAGGGCAGCTCTTCAGCCTCTGACCATCACCTGACACCCAGTTCTCACTTGTGGCTCCTAGTAGATGCTAGCATGCGGCAGAGGCCACACCCTGGGCAACGGCTTCAACAAGCCAGCTAAACCTTGTGAGGGTAGCCATAGGGTCATTGACCCCTGGTGAACCAGGGCTTTGCTCACCTAGCATGTGAAGACTGCATGGGCGGAACAGGTGGAAGAAACCAACAAGAAGTTTCAGCGGCTGAGATGGCGATGCAGCTAAGCACTGTGGAGTGCTTAGGGCATGTTGGAGCACAAAAGACAACACGGCCATCCAATGCAGCTGAGGAAGTCTCCAGGTGTAATGACTTTTTGTGCCACTGGACCCAGGCTTCCAACGCCGAGAGAGTGGGACTGTCTCTGTGAATTGACTTTTCCACTTAAATCTCCTTCATGCACAAGTGTCTTTGTGCACAAAAATGCACAAAGACAATCGTCATCCTCGGTTACCGAGAGACTACTACCAGTACCAGTAGCGTACTGTCTTAATGAGGTCACTTACTCCAAGTATATTCCACTGATCCTCCTTTCTGTCTCTTAGTCAGTACAAAATTGTTTTGATAACCACTGCTTTATATTATAGTTTGAGATGTGGGACTGCAAAGCCTTCTTCCTTCACATTTTTTTCATAATTTCCCTGGATATCCTTGATCTTTTGTTCTTCCAAATGAACTTTGTTATGCTTTTTTTCTAATTCAGTAAAATTTTTTTCTGGTAGTTCATTGGATATGGCACTAAATTAGTAAATAAGTTTGGGTAGCATGGTCATTTTTATTATGTTAGCTCATCCTACCCATGAGCAGTCAATATTTTCCCAATTGTTTAGATGTTGTTTTAATTCTGTGGAAAGTGTTTTGTAGTTGTGTTCATATAGTTCCTGTATTTGTCTTGGCAGATAGATTCCTAAGTATTTTATATCATCTAGGGTGATTTTAAATTGAATTTCTCTTTCTAATTCTTGCTGCTGACATGCACTGAAGATATATAGAAATGCTGATGACTGATATGGGTTTATTTTGTATCCTGCAAATTAGCTAAAGTTGTGTATTATTTCTACTAGTTTTTTAGTTGATTCTCTTGGATTCTTTAAGTAGGCCATTATATCATTCACAAAGAGTGATAGCTTGGTCTCCTCATGGCCTATTTTAATACCTACAATTTATTTTTCTTCTCTAATTGCTACTGCTAATGTTTCTAATAAAATGTTAAATAATAGCAGTGATAATGGGCATTCCTGTTTCACTCTTGATCTTAATTGGAATACATCTAGTTTATCCCCATTGCAGATGATGTTTGCTGATGGTTTTAGGTAAATATGTTTATAATTTTTAGGAAAGGCCCTTCTATTCCTATACTTTCAAGTGTTTTAAATGAGTGCTGTATTCTGTCAAAGGCTTTTTCTGCATCTATTGAGATAATCATTTGATTATTTTTTTTTTGCTTGTTGGTATGGTCAATTATGTGGATGGTTTTCCTTATGTTGAAACATCCTTGCATTCCTGGTATAAATCCTACCTGGTCATAATGAATAACCCTTTTGATGACTTGCTGGAGTCTTTTTGCTAGTATTCTATTTAAGTTTTTTGCATCTATCTTCATTAAGGAGATTGGTCTATAGTTTTATTCCTCTCTTTTTGACCTGCCTGGCTTTGGAATCACTACCATGTTTGTGTCAAGAAAGGAATTTGGTAGAACTCCTTCTTTGCTTATTTTGTCAAATAGTTTCTATAATATTGGGATTAGTTGTTCTTTGAATGTTTGATAGAAATTACTTGAGAATCTAACTGATCCTGGGTTTTCTTTTACTTAGGAAGTTCTTTGATGGCTTGTTCAATTTCTATTTTAGATATGGGATTATTTAAGATTTCTATTTCTTCTTCTGTTAATCTAGGCAATTTATATTTTTGTAAATATTAATCCATAGTACATAGATTGCCATATTTGTTGCCATATAATTGGTCAAAATAGTTTTTAATTATTGCCTTGATTTCCTCTTCATTGGAGGTGAGGTTTCCCTTTTCATCTATGATACTGTTAATTTGGTTTTCTTCTTTCCTTTTTTTATAAGATTGACCATTACTTTATCTATTTTGTTTGTTTTTTTTCCCAAATACCAGCTTCTAGTCTTATTTATTAGTTCAATAGTTCTTTCACTTTTAATTTTATTAATTTCTCCATTAATTTTTAGGATCTCTAATTTAGTTTTCATCTGGGGATTTTTGATTTGTTCACTTTCAAGTTTTTTGATTTGCATGTCCAATTCATTGATCTCTGCCCTCCCTATTTTGTTAATATATGAACTCAAGGATATAAATTTTCCCCTGAGTACTGCTTTGGTTACATCGCATAGATTTTGAAAGGATGTCTCATCATTGTCATTTTCTCCAATGATAACTCTTGTTTTCTAATCAATTTTAATTTAGAAAGATATAGGGATAACATGGAATATTTTACTGCACATGTAGAATCTATCTACTGAGATAAAACTACTGAAGATAAAAACTGAGAGATGCAAACCTTAGAGAATGATTGATAGGAGCATATGATCAAGGGTCACATGGGAGCCTGAGGGATCTGGGAGAAGATTCTATCTGCTCAACTGTCTTCTCTCCTGAAGGATTTTTGAGATTATGACTGGAAGAGGATTTTACCCTGTTACTAACAGGGGAAAGAGGTTTTCTGGATTTTTTCTGCTGGCAGTATCAGTGAGAAGATCTCTGGACCTACTTGGACATCTACCAACTTGAGATCCTCGCCCTATTTGATTGGGATTCTGGTGTGAGACTTGATTATTGGGAAGTTAATGTTTAGCTTAGTAATATAGTTTAGTTAGTTATAGATATTAGCTTTAAAATTAAGTATAAGTTTATTCCTAAACTCTTATTCCTTCCTACCCTTCCAAATCAATTAATCAGAATTTATGTATATGCTTCCCTCTTGTTCTTTCCTCACCCCAAATCCTACCATAACAACATTTAGAATCTATAGCAAATTGCTTGCCATCTCAAGGAGGGAGATGAAGAAATAGAGTAAATCTGTAACTTAAAATTTAAAAAGTTAATATTAAAATCATCTTAAAGGTAAATGAGAAAAAATTAAAGATATAGGGTATCATGGAAACAATTTTTGCTCCCATAATAAAAGGAAACTGCATTTAATAATGCAGCAAACCTTTTATTTAAAAGGAAATAATATTCTCATGAAATATTAATATCCCTTTAAAGTTTCCAATTCAAATGCAAAGTAACTAAGGCTATTTTTGTCTAGTATAATAGCTTATAGGGCAAAAGAAGGGGTGAGGGAAATATATTGACAACTTAACAAAATAGGAAATACTGGATCCAAAAGTGATCCATTTCTCTCAAATCCTATTTCATATATATTGTAACAGTTTTCTTTGGTGATTCAAAAATAACTTACTAGCAATGCATGTGAAATTAAAGCTGTTAAAGACCAATTTGATTAGAAAAATGAAATAAATAAGAAAAGGATATGTAACCATTTAAACTTAGCTTTAATTAAAGTAAAATATCAAATATGTTTTGTAATATATCTGAGTGTTCATAGACATTTTGTGTTAAGGGTTCTTTTTTAAAATGTAAGGAATCAGTGATCATACTCTATAACAGTAAATTTCTCAACAATAATAATTATATAACCTTCATAAAGTATAATGGAATCTTGAGATTGCTAGATGTGACTGTTCCTCAGACCTCTCATAACCCTTTGAAAATTTCCTTTATATCATGTTATACTATGTTTATGATTATTTGCATTTATGGTTTTTTTCTCACTTACTTGGTTGTAAACTACAGGAACTTTTATGTGAGGATAGAAGACATGTTCTTTATTTATTGTTCTTTATTTCTCTCTCAAAATTTAGCAAAGATGTGTAGTAGTAACTTAAAGCTTTTTTAAAAAATTGAAATGAAACAGCATTATGTTCATGTTCTTTGCACAGGACTTTTCTGAAAATATCCCAGATACCTGTCCTTTGAAAAGTAATAGATAAAATTCTGTAATTGTTAGTTTATTCAAATTAATCTTTCATAGTATTTTTAACAAATGGATGAATTAAAAAAATTTGGAGAGGTTTTTTCATATTGTGGTGTGGATAGAAACATGTATAACCTTAAAGTCCAGGAAATGTCTATCTAGATATCATAAAGTCTTTACATACTATATTTTTATAAGAGGAAAGGACTGATATATTTAAAAGCCAATATAATGAATTTTAATGTCACTTCTAAATTTGATAGATGTTAATATGAATCTGTCTGTTCCATATAAATTATGATTGTGACATATTCATCTCTTCACATTCTAAATGATCTTATTTAATATATTTTTGCTTGTTTTCACATGATGCCATCAAAACTATCAATAAGCACATGAAAATGTATTCTAAATTTCTCCTGATTAGAAAAATGCAAATTTAAACAACTCTGGGTTACCACCTTATACCTAGCAGACTAGCCAATATGGCAGCAAAGGAAAGTGATAAATGTTGAAAGAGATGCAACAAAATTGGGACACTAATAATTGGAACACTAATACACTGCTGGTGGAGTTGTGCATTGGTCCATCCATTTTTGGAGGGCAATTTGGAACTATACAAAGGGCTTTCAAAGAATGCCTACCTTTTTACCCAGCCATTCCACTGCTGGGTTTTATAAAAAGAAATTCATTATTCCTTTTTTTTTTAAATTTAATTGGGGACCTGGAAGTGCTCTCACCATAGAGTTGCATAGGGATTAACAAGCCCACAGTGAGAGGAAGTAAATACCATAGAGGTAGGAAGTGAGGGAGATAAAAAGTATGAAAGGGG